>NC_053517.1:52252405-53504905 GCF_016920715.1 Anopheles arabiensis
CATCCACAGTACCGGTCTGGATCAGCCATCAGTGGCCATCTTGCATAGAACGTAATGTGCAAGTATACGACAGTGTACTGGCAGTGTGCTAATTTTGTTCCTATTTTGCTAGCGCCAACACCCCGATACGTCACGGAACTCTAGCACATCACGTGACGGCATGTCCTTTTTTACGATCCTAATAAGATTATATTTTGAATCGGTGCTCGTTTGTTCCTGGAACCGCGGCCCGTGGTACGTAAAAGCTGTGAGCTTGCGAATATCTATGCCGCCGGAATTGGCCACCCATAATAACCGACAACATGGCGACGGATAAATCTGTTTATTCCGCGTTGAACTACTACTACTGGTAGCGCAGTCGACAGTGGGTGGAACAGGTCGGCCGTTGTCGAGGCAGGATGGATGGCAAAGCTCATTTAGAAAGTGTCCACGTGTCCCGAGTGGAACGTTTACGCAATACCATCAATACCGCTATTTTACCACCCATTTGGTGACAGGCAAAGGAAAAGAACGGTTTATGATTGTTTAGCAAAATCGCACTTTGAACACTTAGAGTGCTATAGCTGCAATATTTGATCGGCATCTTGGCCATTGTGCTGCGGCCATGTTATAGTTGGTATGCCTGACAGTTCTATTAACAAACACACAGTTTGTTACAAGTTCTCTGGAGTGATGAGAACAAGTTCGAGTTCTTTGGGGGAAACACGATTTTGGGCAAAACCCGGAGAGGAACTGACCGATAAAAAAAAAACAGTGTAGCATGGAGGTGCCAATATCATGGTGTGGGGATGTTTTGCGTGGTCTGGGAATCGGCAAGTAAAGTTGGATTGCAAGACAATTTTATTTTCCAACAAGATAACGATCCTAAGCTCACAAAACCACTGCCTACTTCGGTGCATCGCGTACCATACGACTAGAATGGCCACTTGGAAGCTCAGACTTAAATCTTATTAAAAATTTTTAGTCTATTCTGGACCAAAACGTTGAAAAGAGCGACGTGAGCAACCGTAAAAAATATTTGAAGCTCTGGAGAATTGAAGCCTGGTTGAATTTGAAGCCTCAACACATCCAAAACCTCGTTGGTGAAATGGTAAAACATCTGACAAGTTATGGCTTGGGCACCTCCATAGAGTGCCTCTCGTACGGGAAGAGGACTTAATGTGACGGAAATCGCACTCTACGGACCCCTATTATAGACAAAATTCGTGTGGAATCCAGTAGCAATTTCCAATGTGCCCGTCCGAAAAGGGTGCCGTAGCATCCAATCCCTTTAAGTTCTCATCCCTTAACAAAGAGTCAAGAAAGTGTAAGTGAACGTGCAAAAAGTGCATTGTACAGTGTGCTCACTAAACTTAACTAACTCCAAGTAAACGTTAACGCGACACACCGATTGCTTTTCCGATCACTCTGGCTGGCTTTTATCAACGCAATAAGTTTAATTTAAATAAACATCAGCACAGCAGACCATAAAAAAGGCAAAGCCCAACATCCATCCATTCATAACGGTCCGTGTGCGAGCACACATTCACACGGGCTCTTTTTTATTTTATTTTATCTACTTTTTGCATGCATCATAATAAATGTAACGTCAACATACTGACCACCACATACTCACCCACCTTTTCTCTCGTCGCTCCGTGGCCATCTGTCTTTCTAGGAATGTCCATCGTCCTGTGGTGGTAGTGGCTGTTCCAGCTGTCAGGAGAACACAGCATCGTTGCCCCTTGCGGGATTGCACGGATCGGATTTCAGCGACTGCGGAAACTGTCTCGACCACAGCGGTGTACTGAGGTAAAACATTGATGCGAAACGAAAGTCAACTCTAAAGCTGCCTCCCGAAAGTCACAAAGAGGGACAAAAGTGTCCACAGTTTCGGCAGCGCAGCGCAAAAAAAAGGCGCAACATTGAGGCGCAGGCACATACGCACAAAAAAAAAAGACTTAAACCACAATGCAAAACCGTCGCAGCAAACCCGGTAGGGACCCGAGATTGTGGTGTGGCAAGGGGAGCAGGAACAGCTGGGAGTTGGAAAAGAATAGTTGACGACGAATAGGAAGAAAATGGCGGGAAAATAATTTTAGAAGCTTTTGCGCAGCCTTGCGTACTGTACTGGGGAGACGGCGAGGTCGGAATGGAGAAGGTTGCCTCAACCTAGGCTTCATGTTGGGCGTTGCTGGGTGGAGAAGCATGGGCAGCATAAAACATGTCATTCAGTTGGTAAACCGCACGCTTCTTGCGCTGTGAATGAATGTCCCACCAACAACGGATGGGCGACTCCGGACCCTCTGGACCCCTTCCAAACGGGAATTATTTCAACCGATCGGCAGTTTTACAATGGACATTCGATTCTGGGGCTGGTCGCTAGTTTTCGCATTCACTCGGCAACCGTGTGAATTTCCCCCCGGTTCAGCTCAACTTCACCTCACGCTAGATTGGATTATGTACTCCTGTCAAAGGAATAGCATTTCATTTTAATTATCTCTTCACCGGAGACAATTTTCTCTACTTTCCTTGCCGTAGCTGGTGGTTTTGCGTGTGAAATAATCGTCGCACATAGGAAAGGGCGAGTCTATTTTCCTTCCCAATGAGACCCACTGTGAGCAAATTGTGTCCATCCATGCCGCTGCATGGATTACTCGGTAAGCGTGGAGAGCCCTTGGCTGAAGGCGCTATCGAGTTACTCGCCTCGAAGATGCATTGGCGAAGCTGTAAACCGATCGGCATGCGAACCTCGGACGGCATGAATGGGGCTTAATTTGCGGCCTGCCCCGGTCACGTCGCTGTACGTTCGACTAGAACACTGGCGAACCGCGGTGTTCAAATTAAATCAGATTAAATTAAGTGCGAAAACAACATGTCATAACAACCGGTAGAAACGATGACGCATTGCTGCCAGCATCATGCCGATTTCCCGATGAAAAAAATTAAACCATAAAAACTCTGCTAAAGGATAACGAGGCCGGCCTGGTGATATGATCGCCAACTCATACGATTTAACAACAAATTCAATGCCCGTCATATGTTCAAGTCCCGAATGGGGACCGTGCCCGTAAGACTGACTATCCTGCTATGGACAGTGAGTAAGTCAATGTAAGCCAAGCCCACTAGTACCCAAGAGGTACCGTTGTTGGTTGTAGTGCCAAAACAGTAGAAGGAGATCCCGGCATGAATTTACGATCTGTTTCAGATTCGGCATGGGTTCAAGATCACTTCCAATATCGTTATGGGTGCAGCATCAGTCCCAGTACCAGTTCAGAAACTCTTCCAGGACAGGAATAATTCAGAATCAGTTCAAGGACCGATATGAATTGGAGATATGTGACAGGACCGATAAGCGTGGGAAATCTATCTCAGGACCGTTACAGGTCCAGTATCAGTTCCTGGACCTGTATGGGTTATGTATAAATTCGAGCAACGGTGTGAGTTCAGGACCAGTTCCAAGAATTAGTACAGAGTAAGCACTAATCATAGAAGCGGTATGGGTTGGGACATGGGTTGAGGATCAAGTACAGTAATTTTATGGGTTCAAATAACAATTTCAGGACTAATATGGATTTCCGACTTGATCCAAAGCCAGTGTAGATTCAGGATCCTGTTCTCATTCCGATATGGGAAGAGTATCAGTTCCAGGCCAGATATCAAGACCAGCTTTAGGCCGATAGAGGTTCAGAATCAGTTACATATTCGGTATGATTTCGGAATCAGTTCCAGGACTGAAATGGGTTGAGAATCATATCCCGGGTTGGAGAGGTTTCAAGACCAGTTCCAGTATCGTTATGGTTTCAGGAGCGGTTACAGATTTGGAATTTGTGTTTTGGATCAGATACACTTCCGGTAATGGTTAAGAATCAGTCTTCTTTTCCTTTCATCTGCCCTGGAGTAATGCCTTTTTCCACACCCTGAAGTACTTCAACTATTTTGCTTAGCTCATTGACCTATTACCACGAATGGAGACCCTAAGCGGTCACACAAATGCAGGCCGTTATGATGAGCGAGAGTTTGTATGAGGAATTCTAAACTAGAGAAGGATTGAGAAGCATATTGAATTGTGAGCGGGTTTTTTTTTTCTTCGGAGCCCTTCGAGACCTAGGTTGAGGCCCCACGTGGTCTCTTAGTTTGCGTACTGCTTAATCCGCCTCTGGCTAAGCTATTTAATTGGGACAAATTAACTAATAATACAATATACAATATATAATACGTTGCAGGTAACGAGTGCAAGCATCTTTTGTGTCATTTTCACAACCCTTTTTTTCTCCTCTCAAACAGCTCACAAAGCAACCTTGGCAGCTACTGGAGCGAGGACATGAGCACATTTCCCGGCCTGCCTCCGCTGGACATCGATCCACTACCGAGCTTGTTTCCCTTTTCTCCCTGTGGTGCTTCCTACAAGTGAGTAATCGTCCCCGTTTTCCGTTACCGTGCATACCGAAGAGGACTTACCTCAACATACCACCTCCCTCTCCTACCTCTCACCTCAGTAGACCGGAGCGACCGACGCATGACGTTGCGGACGTGTTGCTGTCGCTGAAGCACGCCGTTCTGAAGCAGAGCCCAGACCCGCCACCGATCGGTCAGGGGCAGAGCTTTACCACCCGCAGGCCTCCCTCTCGTACACCGTCCATCCGCAGATGCTGCTGTCGCCGGCCAGTCACCATGGGCACGGATCGCATGCGCACTACAACCAGATGCCATCGCAGACGGGTGGCCCCTACAGCACCAACTATTACGACTCGTCCTGCGCACAACACTCCGCTCCCCCGATGTATCCCAGCATGAGCGTCAACGTCAGCATGAACATGACAATGCACGGGTACGGTGCGGAAGCGTCCGTCCCCATGCAGTGCTCCCAGATGCAGTGGGGAGCGCAGAATGCCGCCTCGTCCGTGAACGTGCTCTATCCGCCACTGCTCAGCCCGGTGCCGTACCCTCCCGGCACGACCTACTCTTTTACTGCGGACTTTCGCCCGCAAAGTCAGCCTCCCCCTCCGCCTCCCTCCGGAGGCTCGCTGTCTCCGCTGGCGCACGATTCGTCACGCAGCTCTTCCACAATGACTCCCCAGAAACAGGTTCTGCCGCAAGCGCAAGCGCAACATCTCCAACAGCACCAGCAACAGCAACAAACGCTTCAGCAACAGCAGCAACAGCAGCAGCAGCAGCATCAGCAACAGCAGCTCCAGCAGCATCAGTATTACCAACATGCACACCATGCTCACCATCATCCCCAGCAGCACCAACAGCAGCAGCAGCAGCATCATCATCACCACCACCATCACCACTCACAGTCGGGTTCGGCGGCCGTATCGCCCAACGCCGACTGCACACCACCTAAAGAGCACCACCCCGCCCGACTTTGGCACCGTCGTGGACCATCAGTCCACGCCGCCAACAACCACCACCTCGGCTGCGGCAGTTGCTGTGGCGGCGGCATCCGCCGTGGGATTCGCGGCCGCCCTCAAGATGAAGGCCGAAAGCCGTGTGCTTGGTCTGGGCTTTGCGGACACCGTAGACCAGCGGACAGCGGCCATTGGCGAGGACGACGAAGAGGAGGACGGCAGTGGCAGTGGCAGTGACGGTGCGGCAGGCGGTGACAGCAAGCCAAATCTCTGCCGACTCTGCGGCAAGACGTACGCAAGGCCCAGCACGCTCAAGACGCACCTGCGCACACACTCGGGCGAACGGCCGTACCGTTGCCCGGACTGCAACAAGAGCTTCTCGCAGGCGGCCAACCTGACCGCACACGTCCGCACGCACACGGGCCAGAAACCGTTCCGGTGTCCCATTTGTGATAGGCGCTTCTCACAAAGCTCCAGTGTTACGACGCACATGCGAACGCACTCTGGCGAACGGCCGTACCGGTGCCGGGCGTGCAAGAAGGCGTTCTCGGACAGTTCCACGCTGACGAAGCATCTGAGGATACACAGCGGCGAAAAACCGTACCAATGCAAACTTTGTCTACTAAGGTAAGGGGCCCACTAGTAGCTTGATGTGTGTGTTTGTCCTTCCACAGGAGCAGCTGTAGAAGGCAACGCAACAGCATAATTCGAACAAATCCACTCACCTTTCTGCCCTTTTTCTTCTGCGTTAGATTTTCACAATCCGGCAACCTGAACCGTCATATGCGCGTTCACGGCAACAACGGGCAAGCGCTGATTACTTGACACCAAAAAACGTCGCAACTTTCGTCTGCATCGTCCGTCGGTCACGGCAGTCTTCTGCCAGCACACTACCACCGTCATCCGTACCAGTCCTATCAGCATCACCAATACCAGCAGCAACAGCACCAGCAACAGCACCAGCACTATCAGCAGCAGCAACAGCACCAGCAGCAGCAACACCAACTCGCCGAATCCGTTTCAACGGGACACCATCTTGCCGCCCACTCGGCGGCGGCCACGGCAGCGGCAGCACAGTACTTTTACAACCAAAATGCAGGCACCTTCCACCACCATCACCATCACTACAATCGCGCCTGCACTTCGATTGCTGCCAGCTCGGCTGTGTCCAGTGCTGCCAGCCAGAGCAGTTCCGGCACGACCACCGCACATCCGTTCAAGTCACTTCCGACGGCAACACAGCTGTCCTACTTCGAGGAGTACCACCACTTCCAACAGCAGCAGCAGCAGCGCACTAAATACGAGGACAACTTGACGTTGTTCGGGAGGAATAATTTTGTGAATATATTTTAACTGGATTTCGTTAGAACAGGAGAAACAAATTAAGGGCAAACGCGAAACAGTCCAATGCGAAACCACACTCTGGTTGTACGATCATTGGTTGCTATGGTGACAAGCCTTTTGTTCGCAATTTAAACACCCCCCCCCCTACCCAACGCCGTGAGATCTAGTCATCCAACCCGGAGGCCTGTGTAGTGTTAGGCACTGACAAAAATCAGGACGATTCCCAGCTTTGCTCTTAAAATGATATCGTTGTAATACGATTGATATTGAAATACAAAACGGCACAGACACTTCTCGGACGCGGCAGGAGACGGAAGTAGGAATATTAATAAAAACGAACAAAGAACGCATACTTACTATACTTAGCATTTAATTAGAAACTAAGCTCAGTTCTGAAGTCTGTTTTGTTGCATCATTCCGAGAATACTCAAAGACAGATGCGCTGCATCATGCATCCACAACAGCAGTTACACGTGTAATCGTAGCTCGATTAACAGGTGCATACAAATCCGTGCAAGCACTAAGATTGAGGAGAAGCAGAAATGTAAGTAACATTTCTACAACAAAGATTATTATTAAATAAAACAAAAGTGTACAACCACCATGTACAAATCGTACCCATTCTACGCTGTTAAATTCAATACAAAATGGTAATTACTATACAGTTCTATTATACTTTTACTAGCGCCAGCATAAATATATAAAAAAAGAGGAACGTGATGATATTTGAATCAAATTTCTGTTACAACCAATTGTCCCGTTGCAATCATGCAATCATTTTTTTCATAATTTTTATTGAAAATCATATAGCAAACCTTTAGTGTCACGCTTAATCGCGATAATTATCGGGCATTGCACCGCAATTCTAAACTTCTTATCAATAACATACTATCGCATGCAAAATTATATCTTATTGCGTGTTTTTGACTCATCTTCTTTTCTGCTCCCGAACAAAGCAGACCAACCTATAGCATGTATAATGCCTTGGCAAAATTGCTTCTGGGCGTAGCGATATTTCGCAATCGCAAAGTTCGATATTTCTGATTCTTTTGAACATTCTCGTCATTATCTGTGCTCTCCTATCCTATTCGGGTGTTTCCTTCATGGTATTTCCTTCGCCTTTTTCACCTTGTACAATCGCATCTCGAAGCCGGAGAGTAATCTTGTAAGGTTGGGTCATAAATTAGGTCTGACGTCATATACCTTTTACCCTTATCGATATATCTGATGGTGGATTTGTTGGCGGCTTGTTTATTCAGAGTCTTAGAGCTATCAGATGTCGAATATATGGTTCGAATGTACACATTTTCCGAGCAAGTGTGGGAAATTAATGTTCTTAATCGTAGCTGAGAGATGATCACACATTTTTTTTTGCTTAATATTATTAATGTTATAAAAAAGGAATCGAAAAAAACAAACAAAACAATGGTGCGATAATCGACTGCATTCATATGCTAGCAAGCGGGTGTTGTTTTGTGGTAGTTCTCTTTTCTTCTCAAACCAAGAGCATCGAACATGCAACATAACAAATTAATAATAAAAAAGAGACCATATTGTGATTCTCGCAGAAGCGCAGAGAATGAAATCAATAAACGCATTTAAAAGGTAAGATTATCATGTTTTTGGTTCGACTAGGCTTCTAGTGCATTCGTTAATCGATCATGTCGTTTGCCTGGTTGCTATTGTTGGGGGATAATTTCATGAACAAGGGGCGAAATAAAAAATCATAACAATTCAAGATAAAAGAATATCGTAGGACCGTACTCATCCGTCCGATGCATAACTAACTCTAAATAATTCGTATTAAAAGAAGAGGAAAATAAGCCCAAACGGACTGTGAAGAACCTCGCTTACGTAGCATACTAACGTTCTTGCTGCAGATTGATGTTGATCTTCCAGCAGCCCTGTTATATATGCTGCTCGATCGGAGGATGTACCGGTGATGCTACTACATCACGAACACCTTTTCAATCTTTGGCGAACGGAACGTTTCGTTTGTTTTGGGGCAGACAAGTACGTCGTTCTCGCGACGCATCTGCTCGATCGCTTGCTGACCAAAGATCTGTCCATTTGGCAGCATCATCGGCAGGTTGTGTTCGTTCAACGGTTTGCCAGTAATTCTGAAAGTGAACAAAAGTTTTGTTTCATTGATCCACAAATGCCTCCTATCGATTTCGAGCCTTACCTGCAAATCAGCCGACTCTGGGCACAGTGCGAGAACGGCAAATTCTCCGCTATCTCGTTCACATTCTCCTGGCATACCGGGCAGTTCATGTTTTTGGATGTGTGCGAATAGCATTGGGGCGTTTTCAGTGCTGAAATGCCCGCCTGTACGGCCACACTCAGTACCGACTGGGCCGGCAGCTGAAACAGCCGATAGTTTTCCAGCCGGAAGTGTAGCACTAGATCGTGCCAGCGCTGCGGATCGAACAGCGTCTTGTACGGTTCGATCTCCGTGCTCACCGGGAAGGCCAGCAGTGCCATACACTGGCGTATCTCCTTCAGCTGCTCGTGCTCAAACGCCGGGAAGTACTTCTGTGCATGGCGCACCGCCAGCAGTCGCTTATCGTCGCGGATCAGCTCGACGAACTCTTGCACGCGCAGCTGGAACTCGATCGTGGAGTTTATCTTCTTCAGCTTCGACTTGTTGTCATTGCACCAGGCGATGCACTTCACCGTACAACGGTTCACCAGATCGCGCTCCACCTCGCGTGTCACCTGGAAGATGTCCAGGTTGGTCAGATCGCGGATTCCGCTGCGCTCAGCCAATCGTTCCGCGGTGTCGTAGTATCCCAGGCGCAGGAAATGCTCCACGATCATGCGGTCCAGCCGGATCTTCTTCCACTGGTTCGTGGCAGCTGCCTGCAGTTCCAGCGTGGTGGCATCGACTGGCGGATTGACGTTCTGCTTCAGATGCTCCAGCCGCCGTTTGCAGACGAATCCGGCCGACAGCTCCTCGGAGATACTTTCTTCGGCCTTGCGCTTCAGCACCTGCAGCCGTTCGACTACCCCGCCCAGAAGACGCGAAATTTCCGTACTGTCGGATCCCTCCGTCAGTCCCTTCTCCAGCTCGGACGCCACATTCTGTATCTGGCTCAATTCGCGATCCAAAGTCTTTTGAGCGATTCGGAAGCGTTTGTTCAAAATTTCATACGGTACCTAAAAGAGACGGGATAGAGGGAAACAGAGAAAGAGTGTGCGGATGATGTCCGGAACATAGGAAATTCAACAACAACCGAATAGTGTCGCATGAATCAACTGATCATTGTGTCACCGTTGCTGTAATTCACCTAAACCAAATCTAACAGCTGACGTTCACTTTTGGCTGCGAAGGGAGCGGTTAGGGTGAAGGTAAGGGCGAGTAGTAGGCTGGGCATGAAAATGGAATGAAAAAAGGCACTTGACAAGTGCACAGAACTGCAAACCCCATTTTATTTGCCTGACCTCACGCCCGCAATAGAAACAGCTTTATTGACAAGTAATATACGGTCCATTTTGTCACAGATGCGCTCATCACCAGCAGGTTTTGCAATTACGACGCAAATAGACAAGCATATTTTGGACTGTCCAGAAACACCAACGAACGAATGACAAAATAATACAGGTGCAAATTCTTACCTTCAGGGTAGGATGTTCCATTGCACGGATTTCGGCCATTGCTGCCTCGAAGATAATGCCTGAGATTGCGTTGTGTATGTTAAAGGACAAATTTCACACTAGACGTCACTGCTGTTGCTGGTGGTGCTGATGCTGTTGGTGCTGTTTGTGTCTCGCAGCAGTAATGGTGGCAATGAAACCACCCAAACCAGAACGATGCAACAAAGATATTGCGTTTGTGTTTGCTTCCGATTGTCGCCAACTACATCTCATTCTAGCCACTGTACTGCAAAGGCTGGCACTTACGAGGAAGCAACCGAAGTAAGTTGTCGATCTCTGCGTGGTTCTGATAGCGAACGATGTAAGGATTGGAAAGACACGAATTCGCTACGCCAAACCTGAACTACGCTGACTGCTTTTCTCGTGAGTTTTCTTTTATCTCCAACACTCTAGCTTCTTTTATGCCACAACAACAAAGTTCGCCATCTCAGCCACACTTGGGCGCTGTAGGCTGTAGAGTGAAAGAGAACACGAGAGAGTTGTTTTGATTCGACTGCCCATATGACTGTTTGACGTTTGGTAACGCATAGCGATGACAGTGAAGCGTTACGAAATCACGGGCTAGCACAATGGTAATTCTGCGGAAAATGTTGGACTATTATTCAAATTGTATTTTTTTCATGATGAACGGTTATCATTTCGTTTATAAAAATTTATTGGTAATAATGAGAGTGCCCTAATAGTTAATTAGGTACATGCACGATACTGGAAAATAAAGACGCAGTTTATTCCTATCCAGACGTGTATTCGGTACCAAGGAGTAATTTTTTGTAAAGCCTAGGTCTAGGGAGTATGTACAAAAAAGCATGATCGAATAGATCAGGGACCTCCAAACTTTTCAGTTCGCGGGCCGCATTGCTTCAAAAATAACTATGTTGAGGGCCATTTGACGCTACCTTTAACTTATGAGTAAACGTTTAAATCTCGTTTTTATAACGAAATACTAACAATACTTGCACAGT
This sequence comes from Anopheles arabiensis, assembly GCF_016920715.1. Lineage (NCBI taxonomy): Eukaryota > Metazoa > Arthropoda > Insecta > Diptera > Culicidae > Anopheles > Anopheles arabiensis. The sequence continues at coordinate 52,263,702 of NC_053517.1, forward strand.
TTCGTGTTACTAAAGCTTGATTTTAGTCTAAGAAAAGTAAAACATACAATTTCATTTGAAAAAGTTATAATAACGTAATATTTATATTAACTCTGGCAAAGTCATCATATAAATATAATAATATAAGCTCCGCAATATAAGCTCTTGAGGGCCGCATGTGGCCCGCGGGCCATAGTTTGGAGACTCCTGGAATAGATCGTAACTCCAAGAAAGAATGCTTTGTTAGTTTATGTTTAGTGTATTTTATCCTTCCAAAAAGGATCGAGTCACCCATATACAAGATCTCTGTTTAATTTCTCATTATCATTATCTTTTGCAAAACATACATGAAAAGATCTCCTACAGCCGGAAATAATTCCTTCGATTTTTAATTCTAGTCGTTTGAAGAATTTATGATATTATTTGATGTTACCTGTATAAATTTGCTGTTATACGTGAACTATGTTTCTTGCACTATTCCCCATCCATGACATTTATTACCCAAATCAACAGCACGCCCTAAATTGACCATAAACCAAATTTACACACTGATTTATTGATTGATCTTCTTTATTTAATTATCGAACAAAACAAAACAACAGGTCACATTACCGGAGAATATCGATTGAGTTTACCGTGGTACAACTAATCGAGCTTTCGAATCCGTTTGCGTGTCGTATTTCTTTCTTTTTTTATCACCAGTTTGTAGTGTATAGTCTTATGTACAAATTTTCGAAATAAAGAAAGATAGCTGTAGATACCACACCACGTACTTTAGGAGAAAGAGACTAATAAGAGCACCAGACCTGTCCACACCAGTTACATCGAGCCGATCGGACGCTTCTCCGCGAAATCAAACGATTGGCAACCGTAGTGATTGATGCTTGAATAGTAAGCTTTTTTGCAAAGTTCTTATCGGCCTAGAGGTAGCTAAACGAGGCGGATATGCTGATTGGAGGGGTTACTGCAAGGGGGAAGAATAAATAAACAGCACATTCCTCCTCATTTATCATCAACGTCACGCTGTTCCTCCCCGATTGTTGGAGACACGATCATACATTATACGACAGATCATACATGAACTGAATGTACAGTTGTTGCTTGATCAGCAGTGTTTTACATCGCACAGGCTTCTGACGAAAATGTCTCAACAAGATGTAAGATGCAAATGCTATGCTGTCGAGTTTCTGTCATTTCAACGAAGAAACAGATCGTAGATCGTTTAAATCGGGCTTGATGGTTTCAATAATATCATATATCCGATAAGAACTCGTGTGCTTGTCTTGTTACTGCATTCAATACTTGTGAACTTTGATTATTTCAAAAAATTGCTGATACTTCCAAACTGTTTGCTCGAACAATCTTATTTACACACACACACACCCACCCACTCTTCCAGAGGCAATGGACACAAAAAAGCAATTTTCCGAAATTCAAACTTTGTAAACTGATAGAGGTTTGACACACGAAACAATTTGGATGATAACCGATGAATGGTATAGATCTTCGATAACGGTAGAACGATCGGAAGGAGGTTGCTTCTACCATCGCTGTAGTTTCAGCGAAAGACGCAGAGAAAACCTTCACAATATGTACAATATAAAATTAACAACGTTTTGCTTTAAAAATCCGTTTCCTTCAGAGCTTCTGCAAGTGCGAAACCTTGTGGGCTAGGGGGCTCTAGGAGCGGTCTAAAACCTAGTTGGACCGCTGAATCCGGTGCACCGTGTGCAGCGAACACATAAAACACGACCGAACGCTAAGTTTTGACTTGTGGGATCGCTTATTTACCGATAGGTCATCGGTTGCGATTGAACAAGGAAGAGGATTAGTCGGAATGACTCTGTGGCTGTTGATGCTGCTGCTGAATGGATTTGCTATCGTTGGCACTGAGCACAAAGATGGGTGAGCTATAGTCGACATACTTGTCCGCACCGATGGCGAAGATTTTCTCCCCGTTGGAGTAGTGCTTGGTCTTGGTGCTGCGGCCCCGCTTAAGCATCACAAACACCACGAAGATGGCGACTAGGAAGGCGGAAGCCGTCGCCAGCACGAACACGATCGTCTGGAACGTGTTTTCCGGTATGCCGGACGATGGCTGAGCTAGTGGAAGACCGACCGAGATGCGGTGCGCAAATCGCGACTGCGTCATGTCCGCTATAAGCTGACCATGGTACAGCGCAAACGATCCATCGCGCACCATTTCCTCGATCGCGTACGCATCATCGACCTTGGTGCTTTCGATCAGATCGAACCGCAGCGTAACGCTTCCGTCGGCGTTCTCCTGCACCCGGTAGTTGTCATAAATGCTGCCAACCAGCATGGACAGCTCGGTGCGCAGCGTTTCGTACACGTGCAGCAGCGGTCGCTGCGGATGCATGTTGTTTAATCGCAGCTCGATCTCAACCACATCGATCGGTGTGAAGATACAGGATCGCTGACCACGCTTGAAGGTGCTGGACAGTGGCAGTTGGTTGCCGGCCGCATCGACACACCAGCACGTGTCCCCGTTGCACTGCATCGGTTCGAACGAGCCGGCCGTATCGCAGGCCACGGGGAAGGAAGCAGCCATTTGCAGGGCTTGGCAGCGTGTGGCCGATGCACTCAGCCGCTTGGCGATCGGTTCGGCTCCATTTTCGCTAATATAGTTGCGGCTCTCGGCAGTGCGTGCCAGCTCGATCACCTTCTCAGTGGCGGAGGACACCGATCCGATGTAGCGCGGCTCGGGGGCATAGTTGGAACTGGCCACGGACACGGGCTGTACGGGTTCAAGGTCCTCGTCCACCAGGTAGTTGTTTTCGTCCACCAGGAACGTGATCTGGCGGATCAGTTCTTCCATCACTTGTAGGAGAGATAGTTAATGTGTGGATAATGTGGGTTGTGAGTAAATTCGAGATTGCATGACGTCACTAACTATACTAACCTGGATCACTTGAGGATGTTTCAACTGAGTCACCGCGTCGTCGTGCCTGACGACTGCTGCACTTCGGTTCGGAGCCCTTCGTAAGTGAGCCCTTCACCGGGGCACCCTTCTTATCTGCGCACCAGCACACACCAACCGGGGCCGGTGGTTCCGCAATGGTGGGCGCAGTTCCGTTCGTTCCGTTCGACGCGTTCGTCGTATCTGCCATCGATCCCAAACACTGCACCGGACTCCAGAAGCCCGTCTCCGGATCGCAGCGTGGCTGGAACCAAGTGTTAGGCTGGCCGGCCCGTTTAGCCGCCATCGCGTTCTTTAAACGTAGTCGCTCGCATTGCGACAGCACCGGACACACGCCATTGCATGCCTGCTCACTGTGGAAAAGGTTTTTCGATTGGCAGAAGACACCGCGCGGTATCGTGACCGGGACACATTTGTTCAGCCGTGGGCTGAAACGCCACCGAGTGATACTGTCGAGCTCGTTGCTTTCCGCGCCCGATTCGGCCACCTGCAAGCAGCTCTGATCGATCGACTCGAAGCAAACATCTCCTGTGGGGAAGGGTCGTGGAAAGATAAAGACAAGGTTGTTAGATAATTATGTACAGACACCATGCTCTTGAGCCACAGCTACAACAGGGTACGTACTGGTCTTGCCACAGCATACGCCCCGGTTGCTGATCGGATTTAGCTGACAGATGTGCGTCGAGGGACACGTGTCGGCATCGGTTTGCGGTCCACACACAATCTCCCGTCCGCTAGAACGCAACGGCAGTCCCTCGGGACAGACGGACTCGCGAATCGGCACGCAGATAGGCATCTTAGGACACGGTACCGAGATACACTCCACCTGGATGAGCTGGCACTCCTCGCCCCGTGGACACGAGATCTCGCCGCACGGATCCCGACACTCGCAGGTCTTGCAGCCGTTCGCGTCAATCCTGTACCCGTACTCACACGGACGGCACTTCAGCAGTGGACATTCGGTTTTCGGGAACAGCTCACAGTTCGGTTGGCCATTGTTCGTGCGGGTGCCGCTCTTCTCGTTGCCGAACTCGTCCACACACCAGCAAACGTTGCCAGGGCCGCACTGTATCGTCCGGAAGCTGCCGTCGATGTCACACTGTGCGATGTACTTCTGCTTTGGTGGAACGCCCAGTTCCGACGCTTGATGCAGCTGAATCGTTTGCAGATGCTGGCAGGCCGTCTTTAGCTGCGGTTCCACGCACTGGGTGCCGCATCCGTTCGAGCAGCAGCGCTTTGACCCGTCACAGTGCGCATCGGTGCGACACTCGTACTCGCACGAGTCGGACTCGGAGTTCTCCGAACCGGGCGGCACAAGGAACGGACACTGGCCGGGCTTCTTGGGGAAGCACGCCGGCACGGGCGGACAGTACTCGCCCTCGCAGGACACCTCCACCGAGCGGCACTCTTGTCCGTCCGGGCAGTGGACGCTATCGCAAGGATCGCGACACTCGCAGGAAGGACACTGCGTGTCCGGATCCAGCACGAACCCATAGTCGCAGCCCATGCGGCACGTCAGATCCAGACAGCCCAGCGATTCGCGCACTGCCTCGCAACTCTTGCCGGTGGCGTTGAATCCGCGCGTTTTGGGTATTTCCGTGCCGAAACCATCGACACACCAGCACTCCTCGATCTCGACCTCCACCAGCTGTTCCTGCACGGGAGTGGGCAGGGTCGGCATCACGAGCGGACGCTTCAGCAGCGTCGAAGGTTTAATTTCCGGCTTGTCCAGATTGGCGTTTCCATTCTTCGATTCCAGCCGGTTGAAATCGATGATCTTGGATGCGGTGCGCAAATCGCGACTGCGTCATGTCCGCTATAAGCTGACCATGGTACAGCGCAAACGATCCATCGCGCACCATTTCCTCGATCGCGTACGCATCATCGACCTTGGTGCTTTCGATCAGATCGAACCGCAGCGTAACGCTTCCGTCGGCGTTCTCCTGCACCCGGTAGTTGTCATAAATGCTGCCAACCAGCATGGACAGCTCGGTGCGCAGCGTTTCGTACACGTGCAGCAGCGGTCGCTGCGGATGCATGTTGTTTAATCGCAGCTCGATCTCAACCACATCGATCGGTGTGAAGATACAGGATCGCTGACCACGCTTGAAGGTGCTGGACAGTGGCAGTTGGTTGCCGGCCGCATCGACACACCAGCACGTGTCCCCGTTGCACTGCATCGGTTCGAACGAGCCGGCCGTATCGCAGGCCACGGGGAAGGAAGCAGCCATTTGCAGGGCTTGGCAGCGTGTGGCCGATGCACTCAGCCGCTTGGCGATCGGTTCGGCTCCATTTTCGCTAATATAGTTGCGGCTCTCGGCAGTGCGTGCCAGCTCGATCACCTTCTCAGTGGCGGAGGACACCGATCCGATGTAGCGCGGCTCGGGGGCATAGTTGGAACTGGCCACGGACACGGGCTGTACGGGTTCAAGGTCCTCGTCCACCAGGTAGTTGTTTTCGTCCACCAGGAACGTGATCTGGCGGATCAGTTCTTCCATCACTTGTAGGAGAGATAGTTAATGTGTGGATAATGTGGGTTGTGAGTAAATTCGAGATTGCATGACGTCACTAACTATACTAACCTGGATCACTTGAGGATGTTTCAACTGAGTCACCGCGTCGTCGCGCCTGACGACTGCTGCACTTCGGTTCGGAGCCCTTCGTAAGTGAGCCCTTCACCGGGGCACCCTTCTTATCTGCGCACCAGCACACACCAACCGGGGCCGGTGGTTCCGCAATGGTGGGCGCAGTTCCGTTCGTTCCGTTCGACGCGTTCGTCGTATCTGCCATCGATCCCAAACACTGCACCGGACTCCAGAAGCCTGTCTCCGGATCGCAGCGTGGCTGGAACCAAGTGTTAGGCTGGCCGGCCCTTTTAGCCGCCATCGCGTTCTTTAAACGTAGTCGCTCGCATTGAGACAGCACCGGACACACGCCATTGCATGCCTGCTCACTGTGGAAAAGGTTTTTCGATTGGCAGAAGACACCGCGCGGTAACGTGACCGGGACACATTTGTTCAGCCGTGGGCTGAAACGCCACCGAGTGATACTGTCGAGCTCGTTGCTTTCCGCGCCCGATTCGGCCACCTGCAAGCAGCTCTGATCGATCGACTCGAAGCAAACATCTCCTGTAGGGAAGGGTCGTGGAAAGATAAAGACAAGGTTGTTAGATAATTATGTACAGACAACATGCTCTTGAGCCACAGCTACAACAGGGTACGTACTGGTCTTGCCACAGCATACGCCCCGGTTGCTGATCGGATTTAGCTGACAGATGTGCGTCGAGGGACACGTGTCGGCATCGGTTTGCGGTCCACACACAATCTCCCGTCCGCTAGAACGCAACGGCAGTCCCTCGGGACAGACGGACTCGCGAATCGGCACGCAGATAGGCATCTTAGGACACGGTACCGAGATACACTCCACCTGGATGAGCTGGCACTCCTCGCCCCGTGGACACGAGATCTCGCCGCACGGATCCCGACACTCGCAGGTCTTGCAGCCGTTCGCGTCAATCCTGTACCCGTACTCACACGGACGGCACTTCAGCAGTGGACATTCGGTTTTCGGGAACAGCTCACAGTTCGGTTGGCCATTGTTCGTGCGGGTGCCGCTCTTCTCGTTGCCGAACTCGTCCACACACCAGCAAACGTTGCCAGGGCCGCACTGTATCGTCCGGAAGCTGCCGTCGATGTCACACTGTGCGATGTACTTCTGCTTTGGTGGAACGCCCAGTTCCGACGCTTGATGCAGCTGAATCGTTTGCAGATGCTGGCAGGCCGTCTTTAGCTGCGGTTCCACGCACTGGGTGCCGCATCCGTTCGAGCAGCAGCGCTTTGACCCGTCACAGTGCGCATCGGTGCGACACTCGTACTCGCACGAGTCAGACTCGGAGTTCTCCGAACCGGGCGGCACCAGGAACGGACACTGGCCGGGCTTCTTGGGGAAGCACGCCGGCACGGGCGGACAGTACTCGCCCTCGCAGGACACCTCCACCGAGCGGCACTCTTGTCCGTCCGGGCAGTGGACGCTATCGCAAGGATCGCGACACTCGCAGGAAGGACACTGCGTGTCCGGATCCAGCACGAACCCATAGTCGCAGCCCATGCGGCACGTCAGATCCAGACAGCCCAGCGATTCGCGCACTGCCTCGCAACTCTTGCCGGTGGCGTTGAATCCGCGCGTTTTGGGTATTTCCGTGCCGAAACCATCGACACACCAGCACTCCTCGATCTCGACCTCCACCAGCTGTTCCTGCACGGGAGTGGGCAGGGTCGGCATCACGAGCGGACGCTTCAGCAGCGTCGAAGGTTTAATTTCCGGCTTGTCCAGATTGGCGTTTCCATTCTTCGATTCCAGCCGGTTGAAATCGATGATCTTGGCAGAGCGTGCCTGAACACCCGGGTAGCCAGGCAAGATGCCAGCGACCTCGCCCGCGATCATCTGATCCGCGCTATGAACGGGCAACAGTTTGAGTGTACTGTCCGGCGCGGGCTTAGCGGCACGGCGGACACGACCGGCCGGGGTGTTTACCGAGCTGACCTCCGCTTCCGTAGCAGCGGATGATGTGGTCGTGGACGTTAGCGCAAGACCCGCGGCTGATGCATCTTCCAGTAGCTTTCTCATCCGCCGGATACTGTTCTGCTCGATGTATTTGCGCTGCTCCGACAGTTTGACCTTCGTTTTGCGCGTCACGCACTGCATCGCCTGATAGCCGCCGTCCGATGTGCAGGACGGAGCCGGCAGGGCAAGCTCCATTCCCTCCACCGTGCCTTCCATCCGGTCGGAAAAGTCGCGCAGATATTCGCACACTGTACAATAGAAGAGAGCAGTGATTTATTTTACGCTATTGAGCAGTATGCCTAAATAACTTATTTTTAATAATTAAACGACATTAACATAAATAACATAAAACTCTGCCTTAATATCTGTCGGAAGCAAAACATAGAAACACGAACCTCTACTGATGATCCTAGGTTATGTAAGTAACACACAATCCTATTATGCGATCATCCGCACCAAGGGAAGAAGATCTCAACGGAATCTTCTTCTCTTGGTATGATTGTCTTGGTCGATTGACACGATAATACAAGCTTACTGTCCAACATCATTCCTGCCTGAACTTACTTGTTTGCTGACGTTCTTCCGCCGCTTCGTCGTCTTCACCTTCGACCACCAAAGGACAGCAGACGCTGCGCGACTCGCCGTGCAGCTTGCGACACTCGTGCGTCTCGATCGGGCACACGATTGTATTTGACATCGATCGTTTGCGACCGTTTACATCCTCGTCCTGCTCATCATCATCGAAAAAGGTGCGGCTTTGATACTCACGACTTTTGGGACGATCTGTCGGAACGAAAAAAAAACATTCGATTAGAATAGGACCACCCTTGGACACCAGATCTCCCGCACTTACCCATATGGCAGAACAGCAGCTCGCCGGTCACGTTGTCCGCTAGCGGGGTACCGATTTCGCACGGGTTCGAGTACACCAGGTCGGGCTTGCAGACGGGCTCGGACGAGCAAAGGCCAGAGTATGCCTCACACTTGGGATCCTTTGCCACCTCGCAGTGGGACCCGGCGGGGCAAAGGTAGCCTTCGCACGGTTCCGAACATTCGCACGTCGGACATCCGTTGTGGTCGTTCTTGAAGCCGTACTCGCACACCGCCGCGCAGATATTGTGATCACAGAGGGTTTGTGCGCCACCGTCCACACTGCGCCCACCACTACGCCCTCCGATCATATTCTCTACCGCCTCGCAGCTCACTGTGGCCGCCGCGCCCATCGTTCCCTTCAGCTTGTTGCCCGTTTTCGGATCCACACACCAGCACACCAGCCCATTGCGGGAGCATTGGCGCGTGGAGAAGCTGCCGCCAGGACCGTCGCACTGCGGCACATACCCGCGACCTTCGCGCTCATTGACCGACAGCAGCTCGGACAGCATGCGTGCCTGATGGCAGACCGTGACGTTGTGCGGCTGCTGACAGTTGCGCCCACACCCATCCGACTGACAGCACTTCTGCATCTGCGGGCACTCGAGATCGTGGCTGCAGGGCGTCCCGCACAGGAAGCCGGCATTGTCCGTCGATTCGATCTCATTCGCCCGCGGGCAGCTGCCCGGCTTCTCGAACTGCAGCGATGCCGGACAGCACACGCCATAATCGTTGCCGCCCTGCACCAAGCAGCGATACAGTGGGGGACAGCTCGGTTTGCCCGGATCCGTTCCACACAGGAAGGGACGAATAGTGCCCGTGATTGCAAGAGGTTGCCCAGCCGGGCACAGGTCATTCAGACTGCGCGCCTTACGACCTGCAAATGTACCAAATCAAAAAACGTTAACATCATCAGACCACTGGACCACGGTCAGCACGTCGACACAACACTTACACGTCGGAATCGGTGGACAGGGTTCGGTCTTGCACTGGACCTCCTGCGGTTCGCACTGCTGACCCCGGGGGCATTGGATGTCCTCGCACGGATCGCGGCAGCGACAGATGGGACAGCCGGACGCCAGGTCCTTGGCGAACCCGGCCGGACAGAACATGCGACAGCTGGATGCCTGGCAGTGGTTTTCCACCCGCGTACAGTTGACGTCGTCCGCGTGGCTGCGCCTGCTGCCCGTAATCTCCACGCCGTACTCATCCACGCACCAGCATTCGGTTCCGTTCAGCTCATTGGAGCACTGCACCGGTTCGAAGTCTCCGAGGGCGGTGCATCGTGGTATCCGTACCGTTTGCAACAGACTATCGCCTAATGACTTGGCGCGACGCGCCTCCGCACGCCGCAAATGTTGACATGCGGTTAATTCTAGCGTTTCAGGTGGATTAGATAAGGCAAAATGTTGGATGAGTACTTTATTTATCATTTATGCTAGGTATTCATTTAAATTTAATTTATGCTAAGTATTGACATAAAGCAAAGGATCCAAGGTGTATAAACAAAAATGAAAAGCTACTTCATTTGCGCTCATAGATCGGTGAGCTACAAATATGGGTAACACTGATGCAGAATCATTCATCTGAACGAATCTTCAAAGTTGATCTTTGAATGCCAATCTCAAACTATGAGATTCGGGAATAATCAAAGATTTTCAGGGAAGCATAGTGAGCTCGATGGCTGCATCAAGTGAAGTAAGACCTGTTGAAGATAGAGTACATGCATGGAAGGCTGCAGCCAGGGACCGAGCATCCTTGAGAATAATTTTTGAGTGAGCCATGTAACGACGACATGCTCCATCGTGAGCAAGCCAACAAGAGAGACAAATATTTATGAATTATCTCGCGGCAAACAATCATCAATGATTTATGCATCTTATCGCATCAACCAAAGGTTAATGAATATTTTAAAGATTTGCTAATCTTTGGAGGTTTATGAATCTCTTAGAAATCTTTAGAGATTCATGAATCTTTAGCAATTGTCTACATCTAATGGCTTACGAATCCTTATCGAAAGGTTTCCTCTTTCTTAGGCTCTCGATTGCAATGACATGCATCGATAAGTGATTCGAATCGACTTTAAAATAATCCTAATAATTTCTTTTCGCTGTCATACTCGTTTTATTTTGTTTTTGTGCATTGATTGCAAAATTTGGCCTCTTTTTTGTGTCTCGAGTCGTGACGACTCGATTCGTGTGTGCTACGTTAGGGTTGATCAATGCGTTTCTTGTGAACGAGCTCAGTTGTCTGAAGATCCCATCTACACGTGTGATGGATAATGCAAACGTTGACACTTTTAATATTAATAAATCTATTGATATTCGTAAAATTTTAGTTAAAATTCATGAATCTTTATACATTTGATTCGAGATTCAAGAATCACTCGTCACTGAAATTTAATATGAATGAATCTTTACGAATTAACACTAGTGTCCTCTTATGTGTGTGATAGCGGCAGGTGATCAACTTTACAGGACTCAGTTTACAATACGAAACCAGCTGCGTATCCACAAGCACACAAACATCCAGTTACACACACACACAGGCACTCTCGCACACCTGATTATTATCAACTAATTGGACGAGCAAGACCTTTCGATGCTTTTCGGTTGTTTGGTGGCGGCGAGTGTGTCTGCCAAAACCTGTTTTGGTGTGCCAGCTCTGCTTCACATCCAGGCGGCCAGTTTGCTCCATTCACCGTTGCAAAACTGCAACTAAAACCGGCCGGTCAAGCGACCAAACTACCCACCGACCGACCGGTCAGTCCGATGGTGCACGCATTGGTGCACGCATTGGTGAACAAATTTGACACCAGCGTCTCGAGCTATTCCCGAAGCACATGCACGATGCAGGGTGTTTGCGCTACCGGTTAACACCAGAGACTGTATAGTGTACACACCACACTCCGTCTTCAAGGTGCGTTTGCACAAACCCGGAACGTCCTGTTGTGGCACTACTTCGCTCTGGCATCACGTCTCGCACACAGCAATGTTGAGTGGTTTCAAGCAGTGAAGACGCACTTCGATGGCAGCCTTGAACGCGATTAAGGCTTTGCATGGATGGGTGTAAAAGTCGAGTGAATAAATCGATAATATTTCCACGACTTCTTATCAAGTGGGACTACAACGTACAGATTCTATAATACTGCCAAAATTGAATCGTACGATAAGGAGTTTTTCGTTGTTACTGCATTAGCGTATTTCACGGATGTTGCGGATCTTAAAACTTTTCATATTAGCTATAGCGACGGAGCATCGTCAGGCAATGTCGGAAGCCAAGACATCTTCTGACCCGAAGCAAACATTCGCTGAATTGAGGTGTGGATAATTTGCATAAATCTACGATTGAGACAAAACCTGCTAGTTGCTTCTTGCCGAAGGTCGTCCCCGAGGGTGTCGTCATCCGAGGTAGGTAGGCAGTATGCAGTGAGCAGGAATGTTAAATATGCGTAGCTGAATGATACGCTCCGAGGCTCACACCGGTGGCATTGTTTTGCGCCATGTTGTGCTCGTGCCAAAGACGCTTCAAAGTCCTCCGGTAGAGTTGTCGAATTTCGGAAGCTATTGCAAAATGAAGCCTTATACCTAGAATGAACGCCAACGCCACTCACTTGTCGGCACAGAGCAGATGCAGATTTCGGCACTCGGAACATTGTCCAGCCCAACGGCATTCCAGAATGTGAGATTAATTTGGGAATGTCCAATTACTGGTGCAGGCTAGAAAGTACCTAATTACATTCAGATTTTCGCTAATGGAAGAGGTTGCCGAAGCGAAGCGAAATCTTGAGCGGACTTGAGCAAGGTGGATGGAGAGTTGGTGCATAGTTGGACGTAAAATGCGATTAAATTTCCACATTCACTGCTGCATACGTGCTATTTGTGGGTGAACAATTTCTTCCGTGTGGATTGAAATTTGTCAAGTGCTTGTAGCGGACAGCGGGAACTATCCAAAAAGCGGTAAACTTTGAAATATGCGATCAAAAGTGTGAATGTACACATGGACTTCCTCGATAAAAGTGCCCGGCTTGTAAGCATTTGAGCTTGCCAATATACATAGGAATTTAGGGGCCGATGAACCGTACAAAGTTGGTCAAAACTAAAGTATCTTATGAAACAAATTGCCATCGCCACTGCGTTCCAAATCATAGACGAGGCGTGCGAGCGTATTATTTTGCTATTGCACAACGCCCCTTTCGCAGGCACTGAATAATGTGATTACTTTCTTTCTGTGATTTTTTCTTCCAACATTAAACAAAACAAAACCGCACACGAATAAGCGAATAGAAGCACAAACAGCTACGAAGCATCGTCATCATCACCAACCGACATCATTACAACCACTGCTGAAGTCGGTATCTAAAAATGGAAAGTTCACTGTGCGGCCGACCAGTGGTCAACGTTGTCCCCGTTCCATCCACCGTGTTCACCTTCAGTGTGGACCCACTGCCGCGAATGATGCTAGCGAAAGTGCAACGATTAAGCGGCTATTATCCTAGAGCGTTAAAGGCGGACCACCCTCCGCGGACGGTCGGCGAAAAGTGTGGATGTCGACGACCGGAGCGCCGCCCAAAACACCCTCCAATTCCGTCCCATCCAATAAGTGGGAGTGTTAATTTTGTGGTGAAAATCCAAAATTGCAAACGAAGTGGAGTTTAAGCTCAAGTACCGAGGTTTGATGGACGTTTGTCGTTCGTCAGTTTCGTCACTTCCGCGGAAACTCCCGAAAGCACGATGAGAAAACAGGTAGTGTTGCGTTTTGTTTCCCTCAAGCATGGGATTAAGTGGGCTGAAAGTTGAACCTTCGAGCGGTCCTATGGTAAGGGGAGAGCAAAATTTTGTCAATTCGCCTAACTTCAAGGATGTTTAAAAATTGGAAAAGAAAAAGTTCACTCCTTACCTTCGCTTGGTGAAGGTGGCTCGGCTTAGCACCATTTCCACAAACTTATTTATTTATTCGCCGGTTATTTCGAAGTGCAATTTTGCTAAACCGGTTCTATAATAAGCTTAAATGATGTACGAACTTCTATTGAAAGTTTCGTTCCGTGCAAAGTCGGTTGGCAAAAAAAAATAAATAGAAGAATGAAATGAAAAACTTAATCACTTACTGATGCTTGCCACGAAGAAAGAAGAAAAAAAGTGTATCCTTAGTCGCCACAAAAGGTTAACAAGACGGCAACAATGACAAGCACTCTCGCGTTTATGAAGCTCATACCATGATGGAACAACAGCAGCGCAATAGCAGCAGCAGCAAAAAAGCTCAAGAGAAAATGGCATGTTGAGAAGCATTAAGCTCCAAGCAACAAGAAAAGGGCTTTGTCTCCGAAACCGGGCACGTCAATTTTCTACATCCCAGGGTTTATAGGTGGCTCACTTTGCATGAAACGCATCCCGCCGAGGATGCTTTCAACTGCCAAACCCATCCACTTTACCTCCCACCGTTGTTATGGTTGCGAGTGTGAGATGAGACGAACTCGTCCACAAACGCTTTTGATGACATTTTTCACGGTTATGGGATGTGATGTAAATGTTATCACTATTTTACGATCCTGTCGAACGAGCTGTGGGCGGGGTGGCTTTTAGGGGAGTGACAAATTTAAAACAAACGAAAGTGATTTTACCGAACGTAAATCTAGTCTTTGTCGGTAAAATAACGTGTGTCTACCTCGCCGTAGTTACGTTCCATGTTTACGATAGTGAGTCTGTGTTTAGGCATGGTAATCGGGACTGGCGCACTGAACTGAAAACGTCTCTCGACTGCTCACTTACTGAACACTGGTATTGTTCCAAAGTTTTGTCCTTTGTGTTGGGAAAGGAAAATCCCTGTGCAGTGTGTCTCTAGTACAACAACTTTATACACACACACACACACTGCGGTACTCTGTGGCAGTGGAAAACTTTTGCTGGAGCAATATGGAATCGGGAGCTTTGAATCGAGTGAAGCAAACTGGGCGAAAAGTTGTCCTTTACCTTGAAGAAATTCAATTACATATTTATCCTTTGCCGCATCGCCAACATCGTCCAGCCGTCGGGAATGGTGGGGATGGGGAGATTGAAACAAACAACGATGCATTTTCGGAATAGTTTGACGGTAAATATGGTGAGAAAAGTTGATCCACACAGCCCCCAGCTGTATTGAATCTGATGAATTGGGTGCTGCTTTAAAGCGATCGCTGCACCGTACCGAATTCCAATTCATCCATTTAAAAACACGTCACCATTGTTGGCAAGAATGCACAGGGAAGGATAATACCATCCCACTCAAAGCAGCACTAACGCTGATTGCGTGCACCCGCGGTGAGGGCTTTGCTCGAGTAAAAGGCAAAGTGTGAAGAGAAAAGCTTTGCAGTGCGGAAATACCGACCACGGCTTCCGGGGAAAGATCCGCACCGAAAGCTTCCCATTTCATGAAATGAAGAAGAAGAAGAAAAAAAGCGCAGAAGCAATCTGCATATTATTTTAACGACAAAGCACTGTGTGTCTCTTCAGCGCGCTTCGCACACAACGGGGCTGCCGCTAAAACGGCACAACCATTGCCGTTGTGCTGCCTCGATAGCAACCTGTGATCGCGAAATGGCCTCGTGATGTTACGCAATGCGGCAATGATTGACGCGACAGCCTGCGTCCGCCCCGTTTCACCCCGATGGCCAACACACACACACACATCCCCGTTTCAGTTGCGCGAACTGCTCAGCCGAAGAAAAGAAACCTAATGGAAAAAGCTCGCGCTGGTGATGATTTCATAACGCGCGCAGAAACAAAACCCCAAGCAGTGCCCTGGGGCGGGAGGCCAGACACACGGGTAGTGAAGGGAGGGGAGAGGCATTTGCGAAGAAATTCGACGCAGTCAATCCGCGGGTTGATGTCATCCGTTGCGCGTCGCTGCATTCGGTTTGGTTTGGGGCGGTGGCGGTTGGATGAGGTGCTCTGCCCGATCCGAGCTGCACTGGCTTTATATGACAGTGAGAGCTAAATTTTAGGAGCTGAATTTTTTAATGTGTGTGTGTGTGGACTAATTGTCACTGAATTGGTGCCCTTCGCTTATTACAAATCCATACCATACACAACTGATAGCCACATTTGTGTTAGCTGTGTGTACGTGCGAAGGATAGCTGTGCGCCATACAAAGCGAAACCGCACCCAGCGATAAGGTCCGTAAAGGCCCTTCCCAAACGAGCTATGCGAAAGGGAAGGTGTGTATGTGTACGGAAAGCGAATCGGTATTGCGATGTGATAATTAAAAATGCTTCCCCGCTTTCAACCACCCTGACTTCTCTTCTCCACCCACGGGGCCACTACGGTGGAAGGATCTCGAAGGGTGACACTACCCTAACGTTGGTGTATCATCATAGCGCGTTCATAGTGCCGTTCCGGCACTTCTTGGAAGTGACATTCATTTGAGTGGTAATTTAAAAGCACACACACACACACTCAATTACAGCGTCAGCAAATAATTGAAATAGTTGATTAAGTGAATGGGCTATTGATAACTGGGATGAACCGACCGTTCGGCAAGATTTCTAATGCCAATATTTCAGCAGGGAATAAGTTTCAATTAATTTTAAACTGTTGCAATTTAAGCTATTTGCATCTAAATGGATCATTGTCTTTGAACCTCTTCTGTACTTTGTTGCTAAAAAGCGAACAAATTACCAAGTCATCAAGTAAAGCTCCACGGAGGCATGCAACCGAACCAGACTGCGAACAACAACAAAAAAATTGCAACCCGTGCATTTGCATTCCACGCGAGTGCACGCTTTAGTGCCGTGGAATGGCGAAAACTTTGCACGAACTATGAAAAGCATCCAACCGGGCTCACCCCAACGTGACAAGGGCGGTGGAGCAGCGGGTTCGCCTGTTTTGAAGTGTTTTTAATTTTCTCTCATTACTTTAAGGGTCCTTGAGCCGGACGTTTTTGCTGAGGGCGTCTCCACATGCGTGCATGCCACCGTGTCATAAGTCATTTTCCCTACCTCCCTCAGTTTCTATGGCCCTTCGGGGTTCGGTTGCCAATTTTAGCACCCCTGCATGAATGCCTGACGCCCCCCGGAAGTGGGGTGTTAATTATGGATGGAAAATAATGAAACAGTAAGCGAACCAAAGAAACGCTCGAAGAAAAAAGCGAAACACTGTTGCTAACGTGACACGCAATTGTTTGGCCGTTCTTCACGCTGCCTTCTTGCGCTGCTCTTGGAAGGCAATGGTTTTCCTAGCGCGGACTAGCGGAACCAAACAAGCCAAGGTCGGGTTTGCGTACACGGTGCGCGATGTTGACGCGTAGCGTGCGGTAGTTGTGATGGATTTTGCCCACTTATTAGTATGCTCCCGCACGTGCGTTTCGGCTATCGGCGGCTCGGGCGGCGACTACGACGACGACGACGACTACGTTGAACGAAAGCCATGAGTGGGTGAGTCACCACGGTGCGTTAGATGCGTTTCATTTTCCACACATCAAACAGTGCTGGTGTACAGTTCAATATGCCGAACCATACGATGCGCGAGCGTGTATGTTTAATTTGGCAGAAATTGAAAGTTACAACGTGAGAGCAAGGCAGAAAGAGTTGGAGCGAGAGCGAGAGCTCCTGGAACGGATCTCAGCAAAGCGGAAGCTCTGTTCGCACGATTAAAGATGTAGCGTAATAATTGGTGCCCGATGGGTATTTCGTTTCGAATTGCATCTTTTTTTCGTGACCGGGAGCAATTAAGCTCAAGCTAGGATGGAAAAAGGCAGAGTAATTTAAAAATTTCTTTTTCCAAGCTTAAAAAGGGAGTGGTGCTGGTGTGTTTTTCACTTTCCGGGAGATTGTTATCGGTTAATGACCTGACAAAAACGCCATGTACGTTAGAAGAATGTCTTGGTTTTAGAAAGGAAAATAAGGCAAAAAATGTGGTTCTTATTGCAATACAAAATGTTATTCATAATGGGAAGGGACAATTATATATTTACTTTCCCATAAATGCCCGAGAATTGCTAGCGTGTTTCATGATATAACTAATCTATCCATTTTTTAAGCACGAATTCAGCTCACAAATGACTTGCAAAGAATAATGTTATATTTAAGGATTAGATTTATTAACTGATTTAAATAGGGAAATGAGGCCAAATGGGACAAAGTCACTAAGGAAACAAAAATAAATAAAACAGATGTAACAGACTAACCTACATTTTGCTACAAATGTTGTGAAAGCTTGGTGTCAAATCAAAGACACTAGATTGTCATATCGTCATTTTGCAACATTTATTTCTCGCCTTCAATATCGATAGTGGCGAAATGATAACACACATTTTTACTTTTACAAAGCAATCGAATTCTGGTTGTGAAAGTAGGTCAACGCCACATGGAGTTGAGCGTAATATAAAATATCACACAACAGTGTCTCTACAAATGGTAGCAAACAATAAGTTTCCCTCTAGGTACGTTTCCTCCACCAGCCCGTCGGCAGGTTTTGGGTCGAGAAAAGCGATTTGATGTTTTCTATCCGCTCGGCTGGTCACTAGCGAAACCTACAATATTTTCCACCCCAACACCCAGCACCACCTCGTGCTGCCCCATCGTGTGTTGATCGCCAATAATCAATCACTCTTGGTAGCGGCGGAACCCGGAATACACGTCGCGCTTTCGAGTCGCGCCCGATCACATACGCTTCGATAAGCCTCGCTTCCGTAGTCTCCGATGGTTGAGCTTAAAATAGTCTAGCAGCAAACCACTAATTCAGCTGCAAAACTGTCGTCCCGGCTCGTATCGCCGATTGATTAGTGAAATGGCCATCCTTCTCTCCATCTCCCTGGAGCGTCGTAATGCATCGACATCGCGTTCGCTTTGCTCGTTTTTCTGTGGGGACAGCGGTCCCCTTTCCCATGTGGCTGACTGACCTCGATTGCCGATTTGACCAAGCGAGGATTCTGAGTGGCACCGTTTGGAAAATGAAGCAAACATTTCCGGAGGCGCAATGCAGTGTGTTCGATGGGAACGAGGCCGTTTCAATGTCGATTAGAGTGACGGTCTAGTAAAGCTGATTGTAAACACAGTCCCGCTCGCGATTAAGTAAAAAGACACACATACACACCCATCATACCCATGAAACAATAGTTCAAACTGATTGCACACCTACATTGTGGCATATTTTCTCTCTCGCACGGCCCGGGGAGCAATGGTAATTGTTTTTTCTTCCACGTTTTGTTCAGTGACCATTTTTTACACCTGAGTGATTTTACGCTGGTGGCGCTTGGAAAACGGGAACAAGCGACGAACCCTCCAGTCCAGCTGGCAGGGGTTTGCACCGGTATCATCGCAATTCCGGGTAAACACTCTCTGTTTAATGCGGCTATTTACGCCACCATGCTGCTCACCCGGTGTGTGGATGGGTTCGTTAAAACGTAGCGTGTTTTAATCGTTTTACCAGGTGGAAAACTGGTAGAAAACAAACAACAAACTGGGAAGAATAAAATCGCTTATTGTGCCATTGCTTGCTGGGCCCGACGGGCCTCTCGTTTGCTTCACGCTGACCGAGTTCCGAGTTGCGTGCCATTATTGCGGATTGCTAGCGAAAAACTTTCGTACCCTTTTCCCGGGTATCCGACGTCATCCCGAGCCGAAAGACCGTTCTTGCGGACTGGCCAACGTATCGGCGGCCGGGCGTGTTGGAAAGATTTATTGGTAGACTCGGTGGCGCTTGCGAATGGGCAACGGTGCTGTCCAGCTGTTATCTATGCAAAAGGCAATGGTTCTCCACTCTTCCTCCACGGGAGGCACGATGCTTCCTTTGGGGTACCTTATTAGCATACAATCGATCGAGGTCAAAACGTGTACAAGTACGGCATGTGCGAGGAGAAAGTGACTCTTCCCCCATGATACTTGGCTGGAGCTAGCACGAATGTTTCAACTATTTACTTTGCGTAAAAAAAACGAGTCCCCACGAAGGAAGTCAAATCGTAAGAGGGGTGTCTTTTTCCTTTCCTTTATTGTTTTCTTGCACTAGCTGTGTATGTGTTTCGTACATCATCACAGGCGCCACCACTGTGCCCCGTTTCTTGTATGTACAGCAAGTAGTAGAGCGCATGTATACCATCGTCATGTGCACTGTGCATGTTCACAACCACGCTCACATGGGGTAAAAATTCCCCACGGTTCATGGTTTTTGCTACACTCTTGCTCTCTTTCTCTTCTTGCACTGACTCAGCACCACAATGTCGTCATCTTCTTTTCCTTTCCAATGATGCCCCCTAGTAGCCAAACACAGTGGAGTGAGAAGCCACGGCGCACACAAACACAGACGAGAAGCAATAGAGTGATTGAACAAGAAACGGATCCAACGGGACGTATCTAACTTTCTCCCCGAGGAGAAGGAGGCGGCGCGCACGGGTTCACTTTCACCCTCGAACGGCGGCGTGAAATCGAATCTCGTCGCTCAAACCGGACCTTGGAGCGTTTGCCGAAACGGGTTTTCTTTTCTGCTTTGGCCGAGTGACAGTGCCACTTCCGGATTTCCGATGTGTTTTTGATTTCTTTCTCGTTGATCTGATGATATGTGTTTGTTGCTTGGCTCTCTGGTTTTGGTGTCGTCGTTTTGGGATGAATTTTTATCTACATTTGCGGTTGATTGCACATCAGGATTCGATCGAGCGACCGATCAAGGTTCCGTGCCGATAGTCAAAAGGTAGGGTGGAATGGAACAAGATGATCCAACGGTGCAGTGAAGAGTGTGGATGATTTATATATCTTCCACTTCAGGCCTCCGGCGCTCACCTCCACACGGTTAGCTTGAAAAGCATGCCAAGGCGGTCACGGTTGAATAACGCCAACCAACGAGACGTTACGAATTGTATTGTGAGTGTGTGTGTGTGTGTGTGTGTGTAAGGTTGGTGCGCAATTGTTTACGAATTTAAATATTGTTTTTGAGTGTTTTCTGCTTTTTTTGTTCTTTGATTTCTTTTTTTTTTTGTTTTTAAGCGATAAAAAATACTCGATGCAAACATTTTGATGTTTAATACGACACACTGTTGGTTCAAAGAAAATATTTTTAATTCTTTGATTTATCTCAATAAAAGTAACATTATTATTTATACGTCAAATACATTTAAAATATCTAGTCACGAGGATTAGAAATAGACAAATAATTGAATTTCAAGTAATTATACAAAGAGATAATATTGACTAAATGTTTTATTCTTGTGAAAACTCGAACATATCATATAATACAGAATGCTCGTTCATTAGGGCTACTTTATGTTACTAGCTTGACATTTTAAGTGTGAAGAGCAAACTTTTCAATTTCTTAACATGTACCAACCGAAACATGGGCAAAATTAAACAAAACAAAGCTGTGTAACTTTTCAAAATCATTTTTCCACGAACCATTCGCCAGCGGCTTGAGCAAACTTCAGAAAATTCTAATAACTTTATGTTACTCAACAGCAATGCAAAGAAAACGGTTCCAGTGGAAAAGCAACAAAGTTTGCACGAACCAGATCGATTGTGCCACCAACTCAGGGGCCGAAGTTTGTGTTTATGATCTGATAAATTGTTATTCGCTATGTTCGCCCTTTTCGGCCCAGCGTAAGAGACAGGGTCAACTGTTGGGCAAAAAATGCCATTAGAAGCTCTCCGTCCAGTAGAACAACAAACGAAGAAAAAAAACGACGACCCATTTCTATCTACAGCGAAATCTACCGAGGCCATAGGATGGAAAATTCGGTTTGTGACTTGCCCGAACTCATTAGTGTACTTTTCGGTTTTGTGTAGAATAAGAAAAGCCAAACCCACAGAGAAAAGAAGAAAAAAACCCAAACGCACACACTTTTTGCAGTATTTAACGACATTCGGCACGAGGCGGTGACTCTTTTCGCGGTCGGTTTGGTGGTGGAGGCCGAATGTTGTCAGTGCCATTGCCGTTTATCGCAAACCAAACGGTGCGTATCGTCAATTACACTTTACCACAAAAGCTTGCAACAACTGTCCCTCGACAACGGAACTGATGAAAAAAAAAACAAAAAACAACACCCCCGTCAAATACATACAAACGCACACACCAATCGCACATAAGGTCGGTGGGCGAGATAAGGCGTACACGAGCCCAGCAGCAGCATTTTCGCGCGGATGCTTCCGTTTGGCGCGGTTTGCACACCATTTTGCCAAAGAAACTGCGCCGTACAACGCCTATCCTTGCGTGATGGTAGCGCCTTATCATTGCCCGGGGAGTCACGCGTAACGGTGCGGATCCTGCGGGCGGTGCGGTATGGTTGGAGAAGCGTGGAAAAGTTACGACATTGGCATTGTTTTGCACCGATTTTCTGATACGACACAGGGCGCACATGCAAACACTACGACCCGTCGCAGACGGTTGCACCCGCGCACAACGAAATCAGATAAACTTCAATTCAATTTGCTTCCACATTGTTGGTACGGCTGGCAGTGTTTCCAAATTGTCAAAGGCGAAAAGATGGATGCTGATTGTTAAACGCTGTTTTTGAAGCGCTCCAGTCAAATGCGAAAACTTGAAAGGATTAATGCTCATGAACTGAATATTATGGTAGAGTCGTTTGTCAGCTCAAGTCAAACAAGTCGAATATGTACCAATACTAAGAAGAATAAACTTCTCACTGAATCATGTGCAATCAGCGGAAGCTGTACTTACCACTACTACTAATACTGCCACTACTGCTATTGCTATCCTCTAACGGTGTACTATCACTAGTGGTAATCTGGAGACAGAGCAGTCCGGTCACGATAAGCACGAGGGCTCCGTGACGGCGGAAGCATTTGTCCAGCAGTCGATCGATCAACTTCATCCTTCTCTGCACATCGAGCTTTCTCGTTCGCTTCGGTGGTGGGTCAGGTAGCTGCGGGAGAGGGAGAGACGGAAGAAAACCAAGAAAGGCACAATATTAGTAAGGTTACGACGAACTGAGTTGTAAACGGGAAAGAGAAGACGATCGGAAAATCAGGGCAAACCCCGGTGGGCGAAGGATGGAGGGCTATGCCACACAACGGTGCACAACGCTGGAACCACATGTGGCATACACGGCAATACAATGCCCCACAAAACGATAGTCCAACGCGCCGGGTAAGGAGGCGTCCGCACCGACAAAGGCATCCGCACGCTGCACGTTCATTAAGTCCCGATGGTCGTGCATCGTGGCCCTCGGTCCACTTTGAATGCACGTACGTAAGCCATCAGCAGTTTGGCCATTGCAGACGGTCCGGAGGGGAGGTTATCCAAGCGTACAATTCCACTGCTTCGACGAAACGGTAAGCCACGGTTTGGTTACGGTTCACACATGGCGATGGCATTGCGTTAATCATCGATCATCATCAAACTACGGGGAGCTCGAGCTCAAGATGCTACGCAGTGCTTCCATTTTCCGCCAGGTGGCCACTCGTAATCGGATTATGGAAAATCCGGCCAACCGTTACCGACCTGAGGCTGCTGGCAGGTGGGGGCACGAATGGGTACTGCTCGTAAGACGCGGTGGCGGTCAAAGCACTGACGCGTCGTCATCGTCACGTTGTTTTGGTGTGGCTTGTGTTGTCACACACGCAAATGGAGGGAAAACTTTTACTTTTCCTTCGCACATAAGTAGTTATTTTTTTACTATTGGCAATGAGGCACGCTCTATCAAATAATGACAAACGGCTATCCGTAATAAAAGTATCCGGAGATCCAAGCTTTTGGCACAGGACAGTGGTTTAAACAATCTCGTTTTGTGTTCACGTTTACCGTGTCTTCTCTCGCTGTCCGTTGCTGCTGAAGGTATACAAATGAAGCAGGTACCATGCAGATATATACGCAGGACAATACATCATGTTGCACAGCCTACGAGCTGACAAATAAAATGTAACACAATAAGATTTAACAGACACCTTAAAATCTTTATTATCAACTTTAAAAATAATAACATGCCCTTCGTGGGCTCAAGCCTCGTTTTGACCGTAGCAATCAACTGTGAGATTGATTCATAAAATACTACCCATTTTAATAAAATCAACAATGCATCTGCGTAGTTGTTAGTCCAATGTAGGACTAAAAGTAAAAGTTTAATCTAAATTGTCTTGCACCTTGTTTTACTACCCGTTTTAGTGGAATCTTCTTCTTCTTCTACTTCTATTTGGCGTAACGTCCTACGCGGACATGCAGGCCTATACAGGCTTTTGAGACTTAATTCATTACCACGTAGCCGGATAGTCAATCCTTGCTACGGGGAGACGGTCCATTCTGGGCTTGAACCCATGACGGGCATGTTATTTAGTTTTAGTGGTTTAGACAATGTATTGATTGTTACCAATTTCATTGTCAGAATTACACTTCTTGGTCGGCCTAAAGCCTGGGTTACAGTCCAGTGTAATTGAACATGATGAAATTCTATTATTTTTTCACCGGTAACAAAGCGGGGAATGACTAGGAAATGCATCTCATTTATTATTACAATATATTTTACAGTCCAAATAGTTGGAGAATTGAATATTCTTTCTTTTGGTGTAAGATAATCCATATTCAGATAAATATTTAATGAAATATAGCAATATACTAAAATTTCACATTCACGCAA
Organism: Anopheles arabiensis; assembly: GCF_016920715.1. Classification (NCBI taxonomy): domain Eukaryota; kingdom Metazoa; phylum Arthropoda; class Insecta; order Diptera; family Culicidae; genus Anopheles; species Anopheles arabiensis. The sequence continues at coordinate 52,287,601 of NC_053517.1, forward strand.
GGTATAATACGACCTTAACGGTGGAACATTTCCATACAAGGCACATATTATTTACCAGAAGATTTAAAAATATATTATGCTGAATACCATTGCCTGTCGCAAAAGAAAAATCTTGAAATCAGGAATGTTTTGAAACACTACTTTTGACAGTAGAATGCATATATTCCAAATTTTTCAGTTTCATTTACAGAACTAAAGCTTAAATTTCAGAATATGTAACTTAAACAATTTTATGAGAACAAACCAATTTTGCCAAGAAATTATCGCGAATGGAATACATAAATATGAAGGTGTACCAGTGAGATATATGTGTTCAACATCCAACTTTGAGAGATCACATTAATTAATTATTTGGCACCAGTAATCAAATTATATAAACGAAATTGCCCACATACAGGCATCCAACATTGCGTCAATATTCTGCCCAGTCCCAGTAAAACAATGAATAAATTACTCCCCATACAATGCCTTCATTTTCTAACAAGCTATCTTGTTTCGCTATCATATTCCTACTTAAAGCTGTTCCTCGCTGCGTGCGTGTTTGAGTTTTATGATGTTGAAAAACTTCCCATCCCGTTCTCATCTCCCATCAAGTACCAACAAACAAAAAAATGACAAAGGAACAGAGACATCAGATATGAGCGCACAATCTGAGCCCTGGGTTTGATCCCAGCTGATTGTGCTCTATTTTATGACTTTGGCAAAAGTTCACTACACCAGCCACTGGCAACGATAAAACCGCAAATAAAAAAAACAACAACAAAAAACTGTATGACTAGAATGAGGAAGAAAGAAAGAACCAACGGAGAAACAACGTTGATTGCGGGCTTCCGGAATGACCCCCGACTTAAGATTGATGGAGCTCGAACAAAAAAAATGAAAGAAACAGGAGACATCATACAATAAACGAACAGAAGTGGAAAGTAGAACAAATTGGGACGAAGAACAGAAACGGAAGATGTGCATACACATACACACACACATACAGAAAAACAACATTATTAAAACTTGCCCGCCTCTTCGGTAAACGAAAAGCAGTATTCTCCAAGCAGTAGCAATATTAGTTTTGCAAGTCTCTCATGCCTTCGTAGGAGGGAAAATGGCGACGCGCACACAATCGGAAGCGTACAGGAAGGATAAAGAAAGCAAGGACTTTCATCGTTCTTTCGGCCTTCTGTGCAAGGCATCCGGGTAAATGGGAAGTCACGAAACGGCTGAATCCGAGCGAGGTATGGGGTTCTTTATCGAAGCTCTACGATGTGGTCCTGGGAATTGATTGTTAGTTTTCTCTAACGACGGGAGAGAACTCCAATTTAGTTGTCACAATCAGTTAGGGCGGTGTGGCTGGCTCATTCGATATGACGGCAGTATCCGGACGGCTTTGTGTCGGTTGTGGTTAATTACCAGCAGGTAGGATCACCCCAGCAAGTCTTTGAAAGGGTTTGAGCTTGTAGAGCAGGAGAAGTATCTTACGAGCTCACTTGAACTGGTAAAATCGGGATACTTCTAGGAGTTGAAGGAATGGTTAAACTTTGCCGATTTTAAATTCAAATTTAAATTGCTTGAAACTTCGACTTTTTTTTTTAATTTCTCTGACCGGGTACTTTCGCAAGAGCGTTCGGGAAGCCACTGCTACAATAATGGAAATGAAGAAACTTTGCAGATGCAGCTTAAACAATTCTTAAACAATTAAGAAGCATCACACCAAACTCTCGCCCTATCTTCATTTCTTTATTAAGTACGCCGATCCTTGCCTGGAAGAACAACTTTTGAAGCATTAAATATTTTCCAAAGCTAGTGAACCATGTTTACCAACTGTTCATCGAGCGGGAAGCTTAGCTCTGCAGCGACTTCAACGGAGAATTATCTTCAAATATTTACAAACCCTCACGGGAACTTTCTCTTCATTGTCTCTACAACCACACGTACACACACACACATGCTAACAAAGGCCATATTGAACGATTGTCGAAACTGCTTCTTGTTTGATTGCCCCTCCGATCTAGCTCGTTCTGTCATTGCAAGGATAACCAAGTAATATCAAACATGCAAGTGTAGCGTTTTAGCTGTTTACACGAAGAAGGTTCTCCCTAGGTTCACTGCTGAGTGGCGAGCGTAATTGAGCGTCCGAATCAAATGTGTGAATTACGTTCGCTAGAAGCTACAGGTTCAGGGCAAAAGGGTTCGCAACGCAGTGGTAGATGGTGCGTACAATCAGCCCCATTTTCCGACGTTTGCCAGCGTAAGCCATCATCAACAAGGGAGGCGAATTCCCAGGACAAATTTATTCGCTTTTTTGTAAAATATTTGCTCAAAGCACGTAAGGTGCACCTTTTTGGATACTTGCACATATCCACGTACTATGAACGTACCTTACGAACACCATTCTTCGATTCAAGTCGTTCCAAAGCGGATATACCGGGCTGCTGAGAACGGCCTTTCTTACGCCCAAGGAACGTTGCAAGACAGTGTAATCTAGCGATATCCTTCTGTATGTAGAAATTTTGTAGCTACATCTGAATTGTGAAAAAAGTACCAGAGTTGGTACTCGTGTACCAGAGTTGGTATGTGTGTGTGTGTGTTTGTGTGTGTGAAAAACATGAGCCCCACGAGAAATTGCTGCTCATCCATCATCTTGTACAGCCCACTCCGCACCCAGCCGCGAACGGTTGTTCTTGGATGTTTTTGTAGGGCCACTCGAGGAATCTTGGGACGATGAGTCAAGGATATGGAGCCGGAATGTTTGCAAATAAACATACTTTTAGCGCGCAAAACGCTTCACATTCTTCGGCCTTGTTCACGATGATTCCCCACAACCAACGCCCCTCCCCCCCCCCCACCCTCCCGCCTTCGTAATGATCGTACAGGATGCACAAGGCGAGCCGAATTGAAGTAGACCGGCGAGGCGAATTGCTCGATGGTCCCCCACTACCGGAATCTTCCATATGGTGAAGATGCTGCCCACGTGCAAATGAAAAGTGCTGGCGGAAGTTTTAAACAACAAAAAACAACAAAACCAGTACGATGAAATGAGCACGTACCCCGAAGGTGTGTCTCTCGCAATTGCCGTGGAGGAGGTGTCGTCCGGACCTAAAACTCTGCATAAACGCCGTTCAGCGTGGCTTTAGCCGGGGCACCATGGGACAAAAGTGGGAGGGAAGAAACAGCAAATGCATACATTCCTTCTGGAAAGCGGACCCGTGGACTGAAAGCAATCTACTCGCTTCCTGCACTTAATTTGGCCGCCGGCGGTAAGGAAACTTTTACTTTCCTTCTGCTACCGCTACACACAGCCATGCTCCTTCTGGATCCATTAAGGTGCTTCCCGCTCTTCCTCGCTCTGGTAGCTGGTAGTCCATTTGTAGAATATAAAAAGAACAAGCTGATCCGTTGGCAGAGGATTCTTCGTACAAGACGGTATCGGAACGGGCACGGAAATGTCGAGAATTAAATTTTAATTTCAATCTTATCCAACCTCCCAGTCCTGTGTGGCACAAGCAGAGAGCTTATTTTGCAGTTTGCAGCTCCTAGCGGACTCTGGTGGCGCAGCCTGCTGCAATGGTTTATTTACCTTTGTACACGTGCAGCAGCATCAGTGCATGCAGATGTGCAAAATCAACGTTTCGGTTGTGTAAAGCTTCGCGTTAGCTGCACTGAGTCAATAAGATCTCGCGTTGGAAGTTTGGTTTTGTCGTCTATCCGTAGAGCTGAAATGGAGTTTGGTCTTCCTTGCGTCCACTCTTTTTCCTTCCGATATTGTGATGCTCAACTATCGTAGCATTATTTTCACATCACAAACAACACACACTCCAGCAACACCACTTATCGTGTGGAATGGAAGTTGTGTTTGTGTTCATAGCTACTATCTCTAGACGCTATAAATATCTACAAGGTTGTCAGAAAGTTTCGAGATGCATTACATATCCTCTCAAGTCAACGAACTTTTGCATGGTGGATACCTGGTGGATCCATGTGACAGGATAAGGGATGAGTTACTCCTTCCCATACGCAGCACACCAGGTTTGGATCATCTCTCGACAGGATGTAAATCGAGTTACAAACACGATTACTCCCTTTGCCATGTCATAGAGCTTAACACCATGTCGGAGCAGTTGAGGTGATAAAAAAGGTGCAACCACCCATCCCAAACATTCCCAACCAGGGAGAATATAGGCGTCAAAACGTTCACCTCCTGTCAGGATTACGGAAAATCAAAAACGTCACAAGCTGACGGTACACGCTCACGTGTTGTATACTTACGATGGCTTCTTATTGATACACACGAATGAACGGACGAATTTGATGTTTATATGGCACAGGAAACGCGTGTTCCGATAAGCCTCGAATTGAATAGTGAACATTTCCTTTCAAGATGTAGATTGCTTTCGGAAATTGTACCTAAAGTCGTCTCACAGCTTTATTCATGTGCGTGTTTATCATCGTCTTCCATACGCTGCACGGTCAGAAGAAAGCTTCCGGTTGAGACTGTTGTTTCTTGAAGCAACTCTTCGACTTCTCCACCACCTCACGTTCGTTTTGCTTCATCAGCTGCCGTCTCTTCACGACGCACTTTTCAAACTTGTCCACACGCCTCGTAAACTTGCTGGACAGGAAGGTCATCCTGTCGGCGAACGATTGCATCGATGCCGTGGTTAGTTGGGCCAGATTCGCCACGGCGCTGCCACTGCAGGCCAAGAAGCTGCGCCCAAAACCGGCATCCCGGTTCAGGCAACCGTCCATCTTACGGTACGGTTCGCCCATCAGCTGTTGTGCTGCGTCTATTTCGCGCCGCTGCTCGGCCAAGTGGTCCGCCAGCTTGTCGTGACATTCTTCCACGTTCGTGCGCAACCGCTGCTCGTACTGGTCAATCTGGGCGTGCAGCAATTTCATGCAGTGGTCCTCGTCCGGAAGGCACACGTCCCGGTACTCCACGAACTCGTTCTGGAAGTAGGTGCGGATCTGTTCGTTAAGCTCGTCCATCTTGCGCTTTACCGCACGCATCGTCCGGTGGCGTAGGTGCTCAAATTTGGCAACGGCATCGTTGGTGTACGCCATCATGCGGCTCTTGATGCTGACCAGGACGCCGCGAACGTGTTGGCCGATCTGGAAGAGGTTCAGGCTGAAGAAGCCCGTGGTGAGCTTTTGGAACAGCTCGCCCAGATTCGGTCGGGAGATGTTTTGCACCACCATACGCGGAATGTCCGTTTCGTTTTCCAGCTTTTCGTGCAGCTCTAGCGGGTCGGTCGGCAGCACCTCCTCGACGCAGCTCGTCGGCTGTTCCGTGCGGATGTCTTCCTCGTCCAAAGGGTCTAGCGATCCGTCCGATGATTTTTGACTTGCCTCGAAGCTTCCATCGTTAAATTGCTGCAATGGAATCGGTTACAAAGCAACAGGACATTTTCCACGATAGCCGACAATCCATCAACGTGAGCGGAGTTTGCTGACCTGAAATATGTCGACGTGTTTGACACCTGTCACTTGTGGCAACACCGTCAATCCTAGAGCAAGTGCTGCCGCTACCCAGATCGTCCCGAAACTCATTTCCTGGTCGATTCGAACGACACACTGTTGGCGATGATGCGGAGGTATCCTGCTAGCTTCCGGTCAAAGCTCGTACTCACATCGCACTAGCAGACTCGAGCAGTGTACCAACCTCCGATAAGCTGTCAGCTAGACCATACTGCCCTTGTCTTCCACTAGCCGCGCATCTGCTCTGTTGAAACAGCAACAACTGCGCAAATAGTTGCACTGTGTCCTCATCCACAACGCCGTCCAGTTTGGTATTGACATTTCAATCATACTCCATTCCCTAACGCTTGCCAAACGTTTGCAAACGTTTGCCCATATATACACGCCATATACGTGTACTCGTGTCTGTATAGCTGTGCATATGTGGTGGTATCGTTACCGGGATAACTTTATTGCCCAACAACGCACAGCAACAGGGTCCGCCAGTTCGGGGTGTGCTGGTTTGTGCTTTGGTTTATCGATAACAGCCTCACGAGACACGGTAGCTTGTGGCTACCGGCAAAAGCCAACAAACCGACGGAAACAATTTCAACTGTCACCACAAAATGAAGCTGCCATCACGACGACCCACGGGCGCCGAAGGTGCCACTTGTTTTCGATACGCGTTCGGAATTTATTTCCCAGTTTGACACACAACGTGACTCCGGCAGCCGGCACCGTTTCCCCATCAGTACGCAATGAGCCTAGCGAGCCGCTCTCGTTCCAGCTTCAGACTTGTCACATTTTCCCGTCGTATCTTTAACGGCGTGGGCTGCCTTTGAAATCACTGCGCCAAGGTTCAACGCGACAAATGGGAGGGTGGAAGTTTAGAAGACTTTGGAATAATAAAAAAAGAAAGCCACATCGACCAAATCGAAACAAAGCTCCCCGAGCAATTCCGTGCCGCGAGAAAGGTGATACAGAGCGACAGTTCAGGATGAAAGTTCACTTCCATGAATACCATTACATCGAATCGAACTGAACAATTCAATTTCCGTCCCGTCTGTCCCGAGGACCTGGAAATGGAAGCAACCGGACCATCTTACCGGGGGCACCGGCAATGTGCGCACGAACGTCAGCAGCGAAGGAGTTTTCGATGGGCATAATTTATGCAGAAATGTTGTGATTTATGGATCGCCTCCAACACACTCACACACACACTCCCGGAGGAAATGGCGTGGGATGAAGTGGCTGTTATGGCTGTTTGGCATCGCTTATGTTCGATAGCTGGCCAGGGAAGGTCGTTGGTAGGGCTGTTACTTGTACAACAGACACACACACACATGCCAAGGAAAGCTAATGCCACGGTTCACGATTGGACTGAGTGGAATTTATTTGACAAGCACAAACCCTCTGGAGAGCGTTCCCTGTGGTCGGTGGCTGGAACGTGGCCTCGTACACGCTGAGTGAGTGTTGATTTATCATTTCTACGATAAGCATTCACTTCTCCTTCTTCTGCTAGGTCGGAAGGAACGGAAGGATATTAGACGCAACCGCTAAAGCCCGAAGCGCGCTAAGCACAAAGTTTATAATCTAATGCAAATCAAAAGCAGGAGTGTGCTTGTTCCACATCATCGTGGCTCGATGCATCAACGGCTCTTTTACGCTGATCCTGATAGCGCGAAGAATCTTATAGGAACAACATACACACCCGTTTTCTGTTGAATATGACAACACTCTCGCAGCAAATATCTACTTAATATCATTCATAATTCATGCACATTTCCGAGGGAAGTAATTATGATTTTATCCAGCGGCGTCCCAGTGCCTCTTGCCAGGATAAGCACAGTAAATCTGGAGCTTACAAAGCGCTTCCTAAGCTGGCTCTGCACCAACAGTACAGCTGCTGCTGATGCCCTCAATCGCTCAATTACATATCGCAAGCACTGTTTGCGGAAAGCGCTACACAAATTATCACCCCGCTTCACAGGTTTCGTACAGCCTCACATTTGCTGCGGGTACACTGCTTCCTGTTCTTCAAACAACCCCAAAAACAAAACATACCATCGACAACATGAAGAGCGAGTGTGTGCACGGTGTTCGGTTATGCTTGGATTCCGTTTCAATAAACCATCACACGTCGTGCTAACGAAGGGATTCCATCAACTTGTTATGCTAACGAAACAACGCCTCGACGATGTTTGCCCGTCCACGTGCTTTCATTTGCCGGTACGTTACACGGCCGTATGTGCTGCCCCGCAGCAGCAACAGCAGCAGCACACCGAGCGCAATGATCGAAATGAGTGGAAAGATTTCACAGCGTTAAGCGTTCCACAGCACGGTCCCAAAACCCTCCCAAGACATGGCCATTAATAAGCGAGACACGTCCCCGGGAACCTATCATGTCGGATCAGTCGAACTGGTTGTTCCGCTTTAGTTGCATTGCTGCCACACGATTATGAGTTGGTATGGGCATGGGGCAACTGCTCCGTTTCCTGGTAGAACGTTTCATGTGAACTATAAAAATGGTGCTTTATGCTGGGTCGCATCTGCCCAAACATGGAATGGTCCGAGCGAATCGCATCCCGTACGCTTTTCTCTACGGCGAAAGAAAGTGTCCCCACCCGACGACCGGAGACAGCGTAGGAAACCGTTTGAAGAATCCTACCAATTAGTAATGTGGCCGCACTTAAGCGTCCCGGGATCTTGCGCTGTCAAGAATCTCAATGAGCCAGCGGCCCATCGTTTCAGCCAACGGGAGCACGGACTTTGTCTGCGTTTCATTGTAATTCTTCGGTATCAATTTATTGCTCCCCCGTCGGACACTTGCCCCGAAGAAGACTTGGCACCGTAACGCGTAACTTTCAGCAGTACCGGCAGCAGTAGTAGCACCAGACCTGACGTTGTCTGCCACAAAGCTGTCGGATACGTTGAATGTGTGCTGCGGTCGGGGTCACGACGCTGTTCCGAGCTTGCAAGCGAGTGCTTTACTCGAAGCGTCCTAACCTTTGAACTGTAATGTGAAGAGGGTCCTCCTTTAAGAACGACACGAACGAAACGAACCGCACCCGACAAGGGAGATGCCATTAATTCTTCTCGCTCCCATTCATTCTATGCGATGGCTTTGAACGGCGTGGTCTCGTTCACCGCAGACGAACGGTGGAGTTATGTACGCGCCAAGACCATAGAAATTGTACGCAAGATTAAACCTCTTTTTGAGGGCGAAGAAAGTACGAGTCCACTCGTTTATAACACGCTCGGTTTTCATTCATTGTTGTGCGGTGTCGGAAGCCGTCAAGTTGACAGCCCTCGGTACCCTGCCGTACATAGCCGTAGGTTCATGGTAGCGTAACCATCCTCGACGTCGAAAGCCTCCCGACGAAAAGAAAACGAAAGTAGTTGTCTTGGTCCAAGTACGTTGCCTCGGTCGCAGTCGCTAACGGGTATCGTAGGCTTTGAGTGTAAGTATAGAGCTAATGTATTCACAATACCAGCGATGGCGCTTAAGAACGAAAGATAGAAAGATAGAGAAACGGAGACTACCGTGCCACACGGAACCGGATAGTGATGCTTTGACTTATGTTCCTTTCAACATAATGTTGTTGTTTATGTTTTGGTCAGTTTGTGTAAGCGATTGATCATATTAAAGTATTGCAACTGCCAGTTTGCTGACTTTCAATCGAAATAATGTGGTTCCAGTCTTGCAGAACTATTTATACACATATCAATACCAACAAATAATTATCATCATCAAATGTATTTAATCCCATTGTCCATGGTTTAAATATTATTTTAAATTGAAAAGCTAGCCACATTGCTGCAGCCATCCAATTTCACACCAACTGGGAAATGGAAATGAGCAAATATCGTGGATTTCAATTACTGACTATGATTGCATTACCCCTTGCAATGGAACAATTTGAAATTACACTGGCCAGAGAAAATGAGATTAAAATTTGAAATTTAATTCCCACCATCCCAAAAACCCATCCGCCATTTTCCACCATCCCAAAACCCAGCCAATCAGCTAAACACGTCAGAAACGGTATCGTTGGCAAATGGAATAGCTGTTTCATAGCGATAAATAAGCCTGCTCCTTTATCCTCACCACTACCCGTCAATCACAGCTCCATGTCAATAAAATCAGTTTCATCGAATCAGTTGCTTTCTAACAGATCGTCTGCTTCCCCGGGACCGGGTCTAAAAAACCTCGTTCGAGGTGTATGCTATGCATCCCGTGATCGATGACAAAGTTGCTCGCGGGAAGTTGCCGGAAGTCCCGTGACATTTAATTAAATGTGCCATCCTCTATAGACCAATCTGATGCCGATAATGCCCTTTTGATGAGTAGTGCGCAAAGTGCGAACAGCATCGCTCACATAATGTGAGTCATTTCCCTCTTCTCAGACCGACCCGCCCCAAACCGTCTCTTTGCACTATGGTTTCTTTCGGCTGCCGTGTAATAAAAGTGACAGCTTTCAATCATACGCGTTTCGCAAACTCTTCACAGATAGATAGAATCGCTCGACGTTGGGTGCGCGCTTACAGCCTTACAGAGCACAAGCCTTACTCCCACGAGGGAAGATTATCGTGCGATTTGCGAAAGCTTAACCTCGATATTGCCACCCGATGGGACACGTGAACCAACAATCCCGGCCGCTCCGTGACTACCGTACGAAACGGAGACGCTTTTGCGGTTTACCCGAAGGTACGTTGGGAACATGATTACCGAGGGTTTATTAGACCAAGAGAAACGCAACCAAACACACACACACACACACACACACACACACACACACATACACATGCACCCACACACACACACACACCAATTAACAAGCATTTGTGGTGAAAGCAAACAGATTGTAGAGAGCATGCCAGGAAGGGGGAGATTTCAGTTTCGTACGAATAATCTAACCTCATTTCCGCGCGTATTATGTACACCAGCGGGGATGGTGCGAAGGATACGCGAAATGCCATAATGCCGCACAGTTAAACTGCCGCAGAATAGAAAGATAACATCAATAATGTTCCCAAACGCCACACAAAAGAAGACGTACGGGTTCGCACAGACGCAGGTGGAACGATAACGATCATTGTTAATGGGCAGCAATAAAAGGGGTTTGCTGTTTGTCACATCGTAAACATAACGCAGCACACGCCTGAACGGTATCGAATTGGCTGCTAATGTTTGCTAAATGTTGCAAGATTTGTCATTTTGTGTAATTAGGAAATACGCTGCACAATCAACCCGTTTATTCAGTGCAGTTTATAGAAATGCCGTAACAATACTTGTGAGTTATTACAAAGCTATTATGGAAAATAAAAAAAGAATTGATTTTGTCAGAAAAGAATGAACAAGCTTCAGGATAGTTTGGCGTGTGGTTTTTTATGGATTGTTGCCATGATTTAAACCACTAACAGTCAAAGTTCATGTAAAAAACGGGCCAGTATCGTTAAAGGCCCGAACGTTATGATCTTTCTTCGATCGAAAACAAGAACGCCCTGCCTCAAACGCAAACCAGAAGTTTTCGAACAGAAATCAAACTGTCATGTTGCAGTAATAAGTTGCTCAATGCAACAAATCAACGTTACATCCAATGCACCAACCCATTCAACCAAATGCAATGCTTCGGACTAAATGCCCGTAAAGCGGGAAACGGAATCCTTGAGAATTGGACTGCCCTTAGTCGATGCTTCTCAGGGGACAGCACTGCACTTGCATCGGTGTAGCATGAATCAAGTGCAACGTACGTCTGAGATTGCAGTTTGCCGAGGACCACACGTTCGTCGGGCCAAGCATTCCACTTCTCGTTAGTTAAGTGCTTGTAAGCAGGCAGATTGAAAACCCATTTCAGTCACTAGCGACCGACACTTGTGAAGCGTATTTAATGCAATGAGTGTAATTAAGTTTCGCCCCACTTTCGTACGTGACTGTGCGTGTTTGTGCGTGTATGTGCAGTCGAAGCTTAGAGCTAGCGAGTCGGGGTGAGAATCAGAACTGGCTAGAGAAAATCGAATCAGCAGCCAGTAAGGAAGGGATGTTTTATGAGAAATGTAACGTTTTTTCACTCACACAGCCCCCTACCATTTTCAGGAAGTTCTACCAATACTTTACCTTAACTGATGTCTTGATTATGATGGCAGTTGATTTGCGCTGTACGTGTGATGCAGCAAAAGAACAGAACTCACCATATTTACCGGAAGTGATTCGGGACATGCTTTGTACGGTTGCTAGTTCTATCGGTGTGGCCTGATGTGCCATCAGGCGAACATTTCCAGCGAAGCGATTAACTATGCGATTATGGACATCTACGCAAACGTGTAATCGTTTGGTGCCTTTAGAAACAAAGAAAGGCACATTTCCCTCTGGCTTTGTTCTAGGTCAATCAGCAAAACCTCAGCCATGCATCACTAATTTTAAACGGATACTGCATTTCCACTCTCTGCTCCGTGGGTCGCACTGCGTTGTTTTCGATCTTTGATTGTGTTGCTGTAGAAACACTCGAATTATGGTTCAACAATTGTATGCGAGATTTAGGTTCGGATCGACTCTGCCTGTGCACGCTGCTATCAAATATTTCCATACCTGTATATCTAACGCCAGCTGAGGTTGGGTTTCCGAGTGCGTACAACAAGTTTTTTTTTACAGTAGAGAGCGGATAAAAACCCTAAGGCTTGAGGCTCAATGCTTCGAAGAGTTTTTTTTCGCACATCCACTAATACATAGAAAATGAAGACAAGCAAAAGCCAAACGTATCATGGCAACACCCATTTTGAATGAGAAAGCATCGTAAAACAAACCAATCACCTTCGTGATATTATTTTTCGATCGCCACTGTACGAGTATCCTTTACCGAGGTTTTCTGGAGCCAGGTAGGAAAATGTGCTTGTTATTTCTGACCTGATGCCTCACCATTAAATCGCTTCCAATCTCACCCAACACCGTTGGTAGAGGATGGTGAGGCAGGTGAGTACACTTGACTCAGCCGGTTTACAATTTGCTTTCATCTCGTTCATTCTATTCCAGGTTTGACAGGGCGCTCTTCAGCAACTCTGGAGTTGAGTATCTACCGTTTGAAGATCCTTATTTCATCCGAGAGTTGGAGTACGAGCCACGGGTGAGTGTGTTAAATCAAATCAAGCCGTGTGAAAATGGAAAGGATGCACAAGCATAGGAACAAAACACTCACTCAAGAATAACGAAGCGAAGCACAGCAGTAGGACAAAACAGGATGGCACATTTTTTAATAAATTTACCATGGGAATCTGGTATCATGGCCATCACTCGCGCTTATTTTAATTACATATGTTTCCATTTTCATAGTATCATAAACTACGCAATCAATCTAGCATCTATCTAAAAAATATCACTTGAAACTCTTTAACGCAGCCAGACCAACACGAAGAAATAAAGTTTACTTTACCTTCCTCGTGCCATTCTCTGGTGAAAGTGTTTCGTGCGAACTGAGGCTGTGGGAAGGAAAATGGACCCACACTTCGCAGCGCCCTGCTATTGATTACCATTTTTCAGTGCTACACTTGCTACCGTAAACATGGTGAGTGTATGTGTGTAAGTCAAACGGAAAGTCTTTCAACGACACAAATGAAAAGCTACGAAATCAATCAGAGAACATGGCTTAAGAAACTCCATGCTCGCACACTAAACCAATTACGACGACAAATTGAGTAAAAGTGGTTCTTGTTCTCGTTTCACAAAACACGAAACGGTCAGGCGAATCTCTCCCAGCGGTGGTCGGTTTCCATCAACGAAAATGTGATTGATATTTTATGAATCCCGCCCCGGGGAACTAATTTCACTCAGCCTTTATTGTTTCCGACCCGAGGCAATCGACAAACTCTTCACCGCTCCCTACCCGTACCCACGAACACGGTTTTCCGTCGCTTTGAAGAAAACCTTGCGAAGATAAACGAACGAACGGAAGGACGACCAAGAAATTAGAAGCAAAAGTATTTGAAGAAGCGTGAAGTATGCAATCACAGTCCATTGCAATAAATAACGTTTGAATTGACAGTTGCATTTTCGCCTGCACATACAATTTGCGGTAACGATATCTCGTGAAATGTATCAATTCTACCAAAAGCCACCACACAAGCATCAAGAATGAAACCAAATTATGATTCCTATAAAAACTGTCCTGGGATGAGCGATTCTGTGGAGCTTAAAAATTTGCATCGCAAAATGTATTCTTGGTTCGAAACGATGAACAAGCGTTGCACAAACTGTATGTATCTTTTTGGACAGTAAAAAAAAACACAATACAAACGCGCAAGACGAAAATAGAGCACATGGACGAAGCATGTAGAAGCACAGTCCAATTCTCAGTGCAACGATTCGGAAGCACTGTCCTAAATGTGTGGAAAACGGCTCAACGATTCATATGACGGGTGCAAATGCATCCGACGTTAACGAATGCCGGACAGACACAGTTTGCAGAAAAGAATAAAATAGAAAAAGCTATTTTTCTCTGCATCTAGCTACATGCTATTTGCATGGATATCCATAACTGAATTTTTTTAGTGTTTGTCCCCACATGGCTAGTGTACACTATGTGGAAATATTGAATTTCGACGTAAAAAAAAATACGCATTTTTATTAAGCACAGGAGCTTTTTTATTGCAGAAAAATGCAACGAGTTTGTGGTTGATAAAAACACAACCGTTACATCACACTATGAATACATTTCGTGACGACAGAAGTGTATACGAATTTTGGACGTAAAACTTCACTTTAATGTGTTACCGGCAGCTTAAGTAAAAGGATCTTCTCAACAGATGAATAAACATATCCGACTGTAACTGAACCCCAGGCCCATTCATGCTAACCGAATGGTACACCCGTGACCGACTCTTCTTGAAAAGCCCTTCCCATTGGTGAAGACGAGCTCTCGAAAGGTTTCCACGTCAACTTCGAATCGATCCAAGTGTTAGTCGAAGAAGTTCTTCGAGTGGCGAGGAAGACTTTCGCCAAGGTCGAGAGCCCTGCGAGGACTTTGGTTTGGTAGGCCACAGCCACAGAACTGAACAGCTGAAAGCAAAACCATCGCCACCATCATCGTCGCTACTTTTGCTAGCAATCTTATCCTTTGCTCCATGAATAATTCATACAACCGCAGCGCAGAGACGATCGTATAGAGGGAGCCAACTGGGGCCGAGAACTGGAGGAAAAACGGTTATTAGGGATCAAGGAAGGGCTCCCAAAGGCAACGACTGCTACCGGTTACGCTAATGAAGCATCCTAACCACGGCACCCTAACAGTCCGAATACTTCCTTACAGGCTCTCGGTGACGTTTCCTATGCCGCTCGTTATCACCCGAAACGAGCACAGTCGAAACCGGCACCAACGAGTGTGTCGTCCTCCCGGGGCTACGTCAAGCGGGACGATTTGATGGAGCAGAAATTCGCTGCTCTTTTCGCTGTCAATTTGTCGGCGACAGGAGCTAGCTCTCGTCGCCCTGAAACCATTTGCACTGGAGTAGATGTTATGTGTGACGAGGTGCTAGGAGAATGCCAATGTTCATCATTTCTAAATGTCCAATATTCGATAATGGGACAGTCATTGGTTTTGCATCGTCATAAGTTTATAGATGGTAGATGGTTGTGTTCCATTGTGAAGCTGCCACTAACCAGGCAATGAGCTGGAAGCTACTGAAACATTCCTAGCCGCCATCAACTGTCTTTTCATCCCAACTAATGAAGCGCGACACAATGGTAAGGCTAGTCAAATCCCAAGCTCTACGAATGAAACAGGAGTTAGTTACTCATTGGAATGCAAATGCCCGGTCGGAATGGGAGCTTTTGTTCGTTCAAACCACATTGTTTCATACCCAATTCGAGTATATCGGATCCTTCGTTAATTAAAACACGTTCACCTACACCACGTCCTGTCATAACGCTTTTGGTGGTGTAAGTGCATACATCTCTACTAGGTAAGCGGATATATTGTCCATGGAAAACTAACTAAGCTGTTTCTTTTTTATCTATATGTCCATTCTAAACTCAACACGTCCATGTGCACACATTCCACATAGTATTATATTGTACATGCAGGACGTCCACACGGGAGCATTCTTCATGCCAGCGCTGACTAACCGGTCAGCAGGAAAACATTACACAAATTTCTCTATGGCCCTCGACTCATTTCCCGTTCACGGGAAGATTCTATGTGGCATTTTCCCTATGCTGTTGTATCCGTCCCACACGTGATTTATGATTTCCAACAGAGTAAATTTGAGTTACTAATGCAAATAGTGATGTTAGAATGTGTTTGATTTTTATAAACTTAGTGACGAACTTAAAGTAATTAACTAACAGTATGGATTTGCATGGCGTACATTCTATATTTATATTTTCTTCTCTCACAGTTCTTGTGAAGCAAACATGAATTGTGTGAAGCACGTTTGAAGAAAATAAACCCTTGCAAGGGAATTATATCTGTTTCGATACAATCATTAATTGTAGTAACACTATCCATATCTGGAATGCGAACTATAAGATAAAATGTCTAAATTTATCCTCTGATATGTGCCAAACAGGTCCTTCAGCCGTATTATCTCGCTGCGCTCTCATGATGATGGTTTTATCGGTCCGATCAGGCTAGAGTTCAGCAGCGTAGCGTTATCTACCATCGTTTTATGCTTCTCATCCCCTCCACACTACCAGTGCAAACACCACTACGCCAAAGTCAGTCTCTGCCTTTTACCACCCTACACCGAAACCTCACGCCACCATCGTTGGACTAGGCGCCAACTCCACTTATCAAAAAGGGTTCATACTCGAATTCGCCTGTTTCACGCATGTGTGTGAGTATTTGTATAACATAGCTGGGGACAACTGGACGCCAAACTTGTCTCCTGTTTGATGGAGAACCAAGTAGATAGCAACTATAACGTGCTGCTCTGGTCTAGCCCGAGACATGGAAAATGGGTTTCCCTAGCACACAATCAGGGATCCTCTCTTGTACCAGTGGTAAACAATAAATAAATAAATACAGAGCGCTCACACGTACGAATGTGACACCGGTTTTATCGACAAGTTTTGATGAGCACTATTATTGGCAAACTTTTTTACTCGCAACAATCACCAAACAGCCGTTGTCGAACTTTACAGCGGTGGTGTGGACAGTTTTTGGAGCAATATTTAGATGCCTGAACGAAGCTGAAATGTAATCCCTGCTGGATACCTTCACAGTGCAATCATCCAATAGTTTCCCTTTCGAGGAACGATTCTCCCTGTTTTCTCTGCAACTTCTGTGACATGTTCAATATCGGGAGGAACAGCTTTCGCATGCTCGCAATTTAATTGACATTCTCAGCAAAGCAGTAAGCGCTACCTTCCTGCTCATGACATTCTCTAACGATTGAATAGAGCGTGAGTTTGCATTTTGTAATGGAGCAGGTTATGGAAAGCAATTGTATTGAATGGAAGAATGACGATGTATTTCCGATTTTCGCCAGGTATCACTACAGCTATGAACTTTCAAACATCATCGACAGGACGCAGCAGCTGTGATCGAAGAACGTGGAGCACGTGTACTGCATGACGAGTTCCTTGAATGTATTGATTCCTTGAACGTCTCCTACGTAGAAGATGCAATTTTGAACATCATCCATTTGGGGACAAACACATTCGCACTCCAATAAATTTGCTCCGCTTTTTTTTACTTTCCACCCCTTAAAGACTAGCTTGTGCAAACGCCTTTTACCCAACCGTATGTAGCGCGTCCGTTGTGTAGTGCGTGTTTCCATGGTTATCGTGCACTTTGTGAGATGACTACAGGATGACACTGTTTGCCATGCCTGCAGACACGTTCCATTCCATTACCGACCTACCAAGGCAATGGGAAAGATAAGCTTCCGGCGGCAGTCTGCCGCACTTTCTGCTCCGCTTCTCCCTTTCCGCGCGTTCCCCCCGCAAGATGATGCTATGTCGTTTTTTCCCGTCTGCCTCTGCTTTCTATAAAAATCGGCTCTTGGTATACGCAGGATTTCCGGCATCGTACGTACCATAAACCATCATCTGCTGAATTTACTACGCGAAGCTTGTTCGTTCGCCATCCTATTCCGTCGTTGTTCGCTAAACTCTCATCTTATTGCCCCAAAAATTGTGTGTGTTTTTCGCGTGAAGTACGATGTGGGAAAACACGCGAAGATAAAAAAAAACCGTTGTCTTCCAATGACAAAAGAGCCCAAAATGTTGTGGAAGGTTCGGTTACGTTGCACAGCTCGAGCTCGTATAGCGTGTGCCTCGGGCCTCACATGTGCCTCCGTCTAATGCCATACGCTAGGGAAAAGCGCGGGTATGGGCGGACGGTGAAAATGCGAGAAAATTGATATCCAACGCGATCTCTACTTATCAGTGTTTATTGCGACTAAGAGCCTGGGCAAACAACATATTCACGTGCGTTGGCTTTGCGCGCTGGATGGACGAGCTTGAGCAGAGGCAGAAAATCCAACCACTGCAGCTGGTGCTGCCCACTGAAAACGAACACGAAGACCAAGACCGGAATTGATGACCTCGCGTGTAAATATGGCCGGTCCGTTAATCACCGCCAAGGATAAGAAACCCGAGCAAAAGCCAGATCCAGATACATATTGCCTGCCAAACAAAGACTCTCCGTTGCTGGAGAGTTTTGCGCGCTCGGATGAACTTTTCCCAATTCTTACCGGCCAAATGTAACGCAAATGTGCCACAAATAATGCTGGGATAGAAAAGTCTTCCGCTAGCATAGCAATTCCATCTGGTGCCGGCTGAGGTAAATTATTTCATTAAAATTTGTCACATTAATTTCAGTAATAAGATTACCATTCTCTCAGCCTCGAGGCATATCGCCGTAAGCGTCGCCGTTTTCTTTCCCTTTGTGACAGTATTTTTAGCACCTTTGAAGCCACTTTCGTTTGAACATTTATCAAATTAGCTCCAGATTTTGGGGGGACCTGGGCTCTGCACACTCGACAAGAGATTCCTACGGTAAAGGTAATGTAATGTGTTTGTGGAAAACCTGCTCGGCCATAGGGAGGCAGAATTTTGATGGAAATTTACCAACATTGATGCTCAAAAAGGTACCTTTAGTACGGTGAGCTGGTGAGAACGGATGGTACACTGAATGGTTCATTAGCTTGGGAAAATAGCACCAGGTAAACAGTGTCCTTTGAAAAAGAAAATGTTTCCAGCCTCGGTGTCCCACCCACACAATTTGGACCAAACTTCTGCTGTTTTTTTTTTGTAAAGTCCCTCATCAATATGCACACAGCCCCAAGTTTACTTTCCGACATTCTGCCCCAGTGACAGCTGTCTTTGCACGCTGTTCGTTTGGTTCTTTGACTGTGTTTTCTCTTCGGATTTGTTGCTGTTTCACAAACAAAACACTGCTTGAAATGGTTTCCGGTTCCCATTACCGTTGAACAATGTCCGACAAGCTTCTATTGGCTGATGGTTTGCTTACAACGTGTCCTTGAGCGAAACCGTCGCGATAAAGCGCGTAAAAATAGGTGACTTACAAACTGCTGCAAAAGTCAGTTACAGGCCTTGGAGCATTCAACGGCCCGCCCGTAATGTTTGCCTATTTTTTTCGGAATTTAAACATTGGAAAGGAAAGTAGCCCACAAGCTAGGAAATGAATGTGAGGGGGCATTTTAATTTTGTAGATTTAATAAATTGGAACGTCCCACACAGTTTCGGCACCAACATAATTGGATCGTTTGTTGATCGCTGGTGGGGCGCTGTATAAACAAAATATGGTTAGGTTGTGGTAGAAATACTCCATAGATTTTCAAACAATTTCACCATTGTTTAAACATTCATTTTAAAACGAGGATCAAAAACAAATGAGCAACTGATAACCTTTTTCGGCTTGAACCGATAAATAAGCTGCTAGTTGTACTAAAATTGAAATTATCAAGCTTCTGCATTTAGTACCAAAAAAATTCGAAAGTATTGTTTGTATTACACGTTTCAAAACAATACAACGCTTAAACTCAATGAAATTAAACATCAAAACCATCTACACTACTTCAGTTGATTACAGTGTCGAAAAAAACGATCCCTTCCCGTTAGCCATCATGTTTCCGTTTCTCCCGTATGCTTTTCTACCGGGGCAACTTCTGCTAGAGCTGCGAAATGAAAACGGCCTCGCGGGACTTGTAACGTCAAAATTACTGCAGCTTTTCCGCAGAACTCGCGCCGTCCGGAGCAAAGATGCCCTCCCCCCGGGTGTGCGATTCTGCCGTTTCTGGCGTCGCCACCACTCTCTTGCCAGCACACACCATGATTACCCTGAGCGGGGAGAAGGAGCTACAAAGGGCATGGAAAAAGGAAGACGGTCTAAAGTGGTCCCAGGATGCTTTGTCCGTGGCAAAAAGAAACGCAACTCGTCAGCATCTGATAACTGTGGAATGGCACAAAGAAGCGTGCAGCGCCAAGCTGGCAGAAAAGAAGAGCAGGAATTTGTTTGTTCTTGCAGCCGTCTCCTCGACATTCACGGCGGAATGGAGGCGCCCTTTTTTGTGAATGCCAATACACGGCCGTGCGGCACCAGCCACGGTATTGCCACACAATCGAAAACGGATGGGTACGTCGGGTGGCCTGCTCGAAAAGATTGTAGCCTATAGAAGAAAAAAGCTAGCAACAAAATGACTGTATTTTTCCGCAACTGAATCGCCACAGAGAAAGCGTGGTTGTTTCATTTATTCCACCTTGCCCAAAGTGAAAGAAACCATTCCAACCGCTCAAAACGATCTGCTATCGTGCTCATCGTTTTGCAAAGGTTAAGGTTCCTGAATTTCCAACACTCCCCGAACCTTATGAGGTGCGTATTTTACGAACCCAAGTGAAACAGGCGCTGCAGCTTGACCGGGAAGGGTAAAAGGTAAAACGCTGAACAAACAGCGACTCTAAGTGGATCAGTTGCGGATGCTACAATCAAAAAGGGGACCCTTTTTTGGCGACAGTTTTGGCCCAGCATGGCATGGAATGGAGTAATCGAATTTTTGAGAGTGCCATTCGAACTGATTTTCTGCTAACCGTGCACGGCGGCGGCACCATGCTGCTACGTGTCGGTACACCATGTCCCAGGGATAACAAAGGGATAACGTAGAGTGGCTCAGCAAATGTAAAAATTATCACGACTCTATCGAAATGGTTTGCTTTCGGTGCGTATCACTGGGACCCAATCAATGCGGCTCGTATTAAAATCAATTCATTACATACTTCACTAGAAGAGGGAATGTTCTTAAGCTTCAAAAGAAACTATCGCTGAATCGCAGGGGATTGTTTTTTTGTGACTTGTTTTTTGGCCTGGTTACTCAGGGCTATGGAAAGAATCCTCGGAGAGATAGGCAATGTCAGGGTAATGTACAATTTTTAAAGATTCTATTACGTTTAAGGGATAGCGCAATAGTTTTAATAATTACAGCAAGCTCAAGGATACATTTTTATACATTGATTGGTTTTCAATGTATCCCCTGTCACCTTGCCTTTTTTGAGGTTTTCCAGTGTATGAAGTTTAAAAAAAAATGTCTCAAAATTTAACAATTTTCAAAATCTCAGATCCGGTTGCAGTCTCTGTTTTTATTTTGACAAAGGCGATTTCCTACATCACCACATTTTATATGATATAAAATTGTCCTTTTACAGGGTTTCCCACGATTTATTGGTCAGTTCGAATGATTTGTGGTGCGTTCCCACGATTTTTTGGTCGTATCCCTTAGATTGTTGGTTCGATCCCATAATTTATTGGGTTTTTCCGATTAAATATCAATACAATTAGACCAAACAATTCTGGGAAACGACCAAAAAATCGTGAGAACGCTTAAAAAAATGGGAATCCACCAAAAATTGATGGGAACCAACCAATAAATCGTGAGAAACCCTGTAATCTTCTTCTTCTTCATTTGGCACAACGACCGTTGTCGGCTAAGGCCTGCCTCTGTACCACTTGTGGGTTTGGCTTTCGGTGACTTTTGGATTACCCCCATAGCAGGATAGTCAGTCCTACGTATGACGGCACGGTCTATTTGGGGCTTGAACCCATGACGGGCATGTTGTTAAGTCGTACGAGTTCACGACTGTACCACGAGACCGGCTGTTTCTTATAATATTTGATATTTAATATTGGAACTGTCATGTTTTCGTCCCTTTCAAGATAGCTTTCAGGGCATGTTCACGGACAGTTGTTGACAACCCTGTTCCTTCTTATTTTTTTATTCTATACAATTCCATTATACAGGCTTTGTTTACTTATCAGCATTCAAGAACTGGGGCATTTCTGTAGTACAGTCGTCAACTTGTTCAATCCTCGTAGATACCGTCACCCCCGTAGCAAGGACTGACTATCCGAATGTGGATGGTGGTATTAAGAAGTCTTGAAAGCCTGTATAGGCTGGCTTGACCGCGTAAATCGTTATGTCAATATAGAAGAAAAAGAACGGTATAGTTAGTCGTTTACCTTTAATAAACTAATTTGCGATTTAACTCTATGTGGTCTCACAGCTACTCACGCACAGTTTCGCGTGACTCTTAAAAAGTGATCAACAGTCACACTCATTATTATAACTCTTTCATTCTGAATTAACTCGTGTTGTAGCAATTTTGAATTTGTTACAAGCCATTTAGTTTGGTTTACTGTTATGTAGTACGTAGTAATGTCGGATTTGAGGGCAATATGGACCTGTCTTGCACATTTTCCCCGTTGCTCTGATATATTTGTACTATGGCACGACAACTCCCCAATATATTGGAATCATACAGCAAAGCGTAAGATATTTTATTATTATTTATCAAATGTTGCTCGATACCGATTGCATCAAAAAAATCTATCTCAGACTTAGCTAAGTAGCAATAAAATCACATCAATTCAATGAAAAACACTCACCTTCTGTGGCTAGGTGCGGTCTGCTAGCTATTCCTACGAGGCAGCCCACACGCTAATCGATGTCGGGTCGTATCGATAGGATTTAACTCCTATCACTTGTGATATGGGGGAAGCGCCGTAACCGTAGTTCCGTCCGTAGGTTCCGGCTTTGCCGCCACCGTTCGTAATGCCCCGCTAATGAGCCGCTTGTCCGTTCGATTTTTTTTTCGTTTTGTTTTATTTATTCACTTCGTTTGCGTTCCAGTACGACTTTGGCTTTCTTTTCCGATTTTATGATATTTCTTCGTGCCCTTTTTTTTGCACTTCTTCACACTTCCAATTCACAACTTTCTTATCTGCAGCACTAGTTCACACGCAACACTAACTGAATTGGGGGGAAAAAAAGAACACAAATCACGTCACGATAGCTCACAGGGGAAAGAAAATAAACACGCTGGAAACTCTCACTTCACCGTTCAGTGCCATCAATACGAAATAATAACAAAAAAAAAACAGGACCAAACAGCGAAGCCACATACATACACTCACACACATACTCGTTGATTCCGGCACGGAATGATAAGCACTCGTTCGCGGTGAAATGAGATGGAAACGAGTTTGTTTTTATTCAAATAACTTTTGAACAGGTGATCTCCAGCAGGGTGGAATATTTTAATGGCACAACCACGCCAGTCAGGGGCAACAAAGTAACTAATACAGTATATTGTTATTGTTTTGGTTCCATTTTAACTCGGTCGGAAAATTTAAACCATCCGAAACGAACAAAGAAACCCGAACGAATGCCGTCACGCTACCATGAAACTTACTTTTAAATCACAATCAATAATCAATCCATCGATTTTCTGGCGGCAAGTGGTCTGAAATAATGTTTTGAGTTTTTTTTTTCTAACTGAGCCCGAATTTTTCCTTTAGTCTGTGGTTCAATTTTGCTTAAGATTTAATCTACTCGCCGACCGCTTCAGTCGACGCCAGAAAACTCGCAGTACAGTGTCTCTCTGTTTTTCTTTCCTTCTACTTCTCTTTTTCACTCTCTACTTCAACTGCCATCCATTATGCAGCATCCATCCATCATGATTGAAGCATCCTTCCCGAAGCCCTTTCTCTTTCGTTGTAAATTTTCATTTCATGTTTTCTGACGGCCTTCGCGATTGGGTTTTCCGATTTCATTATTTCTGCCATTTCAGCAAAACCCGCGATACGCTAACACTGCCTCAACCCGACTGATCGCTTTCCGCTTCTTCCAATTTATTTATGCAGCATCGTTGCCAGTGCATCGTTTCACGGTTTTATCGAACATTTTCCGTTCATATCGTTTCATTTTTTTATTTTTTTGCTTATGATTTTGGTTTTGTTTGCGCTCTATCGTACGTTCTTTCCTTCGGCGGTTGGTGTTTTGTTTTTAAATTTCAGCTTTTCTGAAACTGATCAATATTCAATCTTCCGCGCGCATGGCCATGATGGGGGCTCCTTAACTTTGCATAACGAAATGCCGATGGCTTAGAAAGATTTGGGAGGCGGTGAAACAAAACAACCAAAAAAACACGAAACAGCATGAAAATGGCTTCAGCCCCCTTGCTGCACCCTGCGATACCCGGCAGATGAGCACCGATAATGATGATAGCGCGGAGATGGTTCGATGATGATCAACCTTTAACGAGGCCACGCGCGATGGAGTGTATACAAGATTCGGGAGGGGAGGGGATTCGAGCTTTCAGTGTTTTCGTACGGTACCATCGATAGGACACACCGCGCCATAATGATGATTACTTCGCTGATTAAGAAAATCCCATCAAAAACCTCAACGCAACACGATTCATCTCACTGTTTCTGAGTGTTGGTACAACCGCACGGCCACACTGCATTGCCCGCCTGCTAAACCGTTTTCGAAGCAAATTAGCCAGCATGTTGGTGAGGTGTTCGCGAAGAAATTGCCGCAAATCAAGCGTAAAAGAAAGTGAAAGAGCAGCCCGTAATGTCCGCGTGTAGCAGGAATACGCGGCAATGGCGCATCTAATGAGCATTAGTAAAAGTGTTTGTAAAGCAGGTGGAGAGGAGATGCTCTCGGTTATGCGGGTAGTGGAAAAGTGGCGTTTGAATGGGAAGAATACGTATCGAATGCGCTACAGTCGCTGATGCAAGATGCAAGTGAATAGCGTTTAATCAAGCCGTTTGAGTCGATGGACATTTTAATTGGACGTTATATATAATGTGAATTAATTACAGTTCCTTTGAGCTGTACCTCCCATAGCAAAAGAGTGCAATTAAGTTTTTCGTAGTGGACAAAGTGCCGACCCTTTTTTTCTGCGCACTGATGATGAAAAGTCTGCAATTTTATTTTAAAATCACAAACAAATAAACGTAAAAAGGCTACAAGTACCACTGTGCTTCGCTAACGACCGACTTTCGGCCGTACTCTCGCAACGAAAAAACAAAACGAATGAATTCTGCAGATGACCACAATCTGCTGCAAAAGAGAGCTGCAATGCAATAAAACTGCACACGATGCGTCCCATTCAGCTAGCTTAACCATCGACCACTTTCACCATAGCACTGTACCATCCATGCTTTTGTTACTAAACCTTTCAGCACCATCATTTTGGACCAGTCTTTACAGTTGCCAGCCAGCCTGGATGGTTCCAAGCCAAGGTTCGGCCCTATGATTACGGTCGGTCGTGGTAATTCTTGGAAAAAGAACTGCTCGCAAGTGTGGCCTCTTGCTAGTCAGGATGAACGAAGGCCACACGTTTGATGAACGATCCGTTTTCTATTTCTGTCTTTTGGAGTTTGCAAATTCGCTGTGAACCATCGAACGTAGCCGCACCGGCGCACCGGTTTACCGGCAGCACGTTGCGGATGATCGAATTTCAGCCCAACGCCACTTAATGTGCCTCACACAACAAGTAGCACTTGGGTCAAACATAGGCCATACAGTGTAGGCCTGTTTTGTGCCAGCAACTAACGGCCACGCGTTTCGGTTGCCCTCACAATTTTAGGTTTTGACGTTTCTGGTTAGCAAATTGTTATTTGTTTTAGTAGCGAGGAGGAAAATCTGCCGTTCCTTGAACATATCCTTCCGTGTTTCTTTTGCAGCTGTTACAAAAAGTAGCAGCGGTCATTTTCTTCTTTTCGTGACTTTTTGTTCACTCCAAATCACAAATCATTCACCGTCACCTGCGGGGAAACGGAAAACGCACGACACACGAAACAACGGTTCGAGTAGGCTAACGTTCGCGACGGTTCGCTTGTTTGATTTCTGCGGTTGCTTTCGCAACTTTCTCTCTTGTTGGAAACCTGTTTTTCGTTTCATTTCACCCCGCGGCGCCCGTTTCTCTATCACACACTCTCACACACTCACACACACACTATACATTCACACACATATACACGAGAGTGCTTGGCGTGTTGCCACTGATCAAGCGTATCGCTGCGGATGACCACCCGAAATTCACCCGCCCTCTGTGGCCCTCATGCCGCACAGCGTCATTCCATCCCCAAAACCACGACACAATCAACCTCATTCCGTTGCACATGCACGCCGCATCAACGGCCACTGGGAGCAACCCAAAACGAAATGCATTCAACGCAGTACGCTTTCCACCATCTTGTACAACCCACTCGCCCCACCCCACTCGCCCCACCCCTCCCTGATCAACACAATTACACACATATACAATACGCGGCACATTCACACTTAACGCCTAGTGTCACCATGTTTTCCCAATTTCAACAACACTTATAAGGTTTATATCTGTCCTACAAACTTAAAGTTTGCATTGGCATAAACTATAACGCTAGTAACTGTCACACACTATGTCCATTTTATTACATGAGTTGTAAACTATTTTCAAGTCTAAACTTCCGCTACACCCTTCGCCTAATGTTACACACTTACGGTTAGGATTTCTTCGTAACAGCGATTTACCGAAAAGCCCGGTTTCGATTTCAAACTAGCGCTCGCACGTGCGTCCGTTCGACTGCGCGGTTCAAAAGTAAATAAACGATGTTCGGTCTCTCGGTTACTTTCTTGCCCGGCGAAACACGGTGGGCGGTAGTGAGAAGCTAACCGCTCACTCTCATCACCGAATGCTCACCGTTCAATCTACAGGGTGTCTCATGGTTTTTTGAACACCCGTTCTAATTTGTTTTTCAATTTCACGCAATTTTTATTTCAAATTGAACCGGTTTCTATGTATTATTTTTCGCACATATCAGGAAAATCGTGTATCTTAGTGACCAATAAAAGCAAAATTCATTCGAACAAATTATCAAATTCATTCAAATCAAATTATAGCATTATCTTGTCCTTATTTTAAATGAACCGATGCATGTAAAGCCTAATCGATAATCATGCTGTATAAATTGTTAGTTAGATAGGAAGTTTTGGTTTCGATAAAAAATATCAATCCCGTATAAAGAGTTGTAATCTGTGTTACAGACATATTATAAACATTTCAAGTGGCTTCAAATGTATTATTTTTGTAAAATTTATATCTAATGTATTTTTTAATACCGATTACATTCTTCTTTTCAAAGATTTTAATCTTTTCAGTAACCTTTTCCTAAAGATACTAGGTTTAACAAAATCATGGCTGTTTAAGCACATGAGCCTGGCTCAACAACCTTTAATGGCTTAAAGCATTACTATAGAAGAAACTCAAAGACTCTTTATTTTGTTCAACCCTTTCCCATAGTGCATTGTTGAATGAGAAAATCAGTCGGTTCCGAGCCGAGAATGCATTCGTGCAGCCCCTGTTTGTGTGCTACAAGCGCGTGAACATCTCCGAGCCTGTGAGATGACGAATGCTGGATGCCCTCGCTCTCTCAGCTAGCCCTTCAAAAAGTTTCGGCCGGTTATCAGTGCGTCGAGTTACACTTCAGCGTTGGTTATCAGTTGAAAGGAAAAAAAAGCCCCAAAACGAGAAAAATCCTTTTCCATCACGGACGGTAAGGTTTAAGGTTACGACGATGTTTCGTTTTCGGTGCTTTGTCGTTTGTTCGTTGCCCATCATTACCGTCGAATGTCGATACGGCTGCCGTGTTTCACGCCAGCATGAATACGTTTGGGGCTGCTTCCTTTCTACACCATCGTGCAGGAAGCACCCATTTTTTATCAGGTTTCGTTTTATCCAAATAAACGGCATCAAAGCTCACTGCAGATGCGGCGGTGCTGTGCGAAATAAAATAAATCGAATGTAATTTTCAACCCGCCATAACTTTGGATGTCCGTAAAAGAATCGAATTTAGGTCACAATGAATGTAGAAACAAGCGGAAACCAAATTCTGGCTCCTCTTTGCCAACCGGCTAACCCTTACACCGCCACCAAACACCCTTGCTCACACTTTTTCGGCGGCAGGAAGTAAGGGACGTCATTTCCGGTTCGTCCAACATGAAATCGTTCGTGACTTTGCATGCCTCGTGGGGTATATTAACGTTCCGATCAAGGTCGGGTGAAAGTATGCGGCTGCCAAAGCATTGCTACCTTCTTTTCGATTGACTGCTTCCGAGGAAACCTTACAAGGACACAAAAGTATTTTTACGCGCAACAAAAAAAGGAACACCCTGTCGCAGGTTTGACGGGATTCCGGGATTATTTTTCGCTTCCTGTCGGATTTGGTATCAAAGGAAATATTCGATGATACATTTTACGTTATCGTGGTTATTTAGGTGGTGATTTTCTATCTCCCTCTCCAATCTTTACTAAAATTAACTTTGTTGGCTGTTTGTGTTGAGCAAGGATTGAGGGCTAGATGATTTGTGACATACAATTTCATCATTCCAATATTCTATTGCACTCGATTCAATTATTAACTTGTAAAGTAAACACATCTTTGCTGAATAAAGGTATAAATTAATAATCTTCTAATCAGCTCCTATTCACGACGGTGATTTGCCTAAATGAGATTAATGATCTTATGATCTTCTTTTACCTCTAATCCACATCATCCAACAAAACTAAGTCACTCCACAGCCTGCCGAGACAGCACCAAGTATCAGAACCGTCCCTAATGCTAGGTAAATTATAACGCGCCTGGAAATCTGCCCTGTACCCTTGTAGCAAAGTTTGAGGGAAATTCCCAGACGTACGGCACGTTTGAAAGTTTCATCAACTCAAAACACCAGACAAACGATTCCAAACTGAATCAGCACCGCGGCCAAGGACAAACGAGAAACAAAAGCAAAAACAAGTTAAATCAGGATCACTAGCAATGCTCTTTTATGGAACTTTTGAAGGAAGCTTGTAAAATGGACAAGCCAACATCACGATGTTTCAACGTACGGCAAACTTTCGTCGCGCTCGTAAATTTATAAACAGAGTCGTAGAATGTGTCATCAGGTGGTTCGAAGATCGGCGAAAGTTCCATCCCTGCATGCTCAACTTATTTTACAACTTCCGGTTATTCCATTCTGCAGCTGTTGCTCTTCGGGTTTGAGCAGTTTTGAGAAAGCTCAGAAAGTTTTATAAATAGACTCAATGAAACCTATTCTTGCAACTAAACTCAAGGTGTTAAATATTATTCTTCTGGAATGGCTGTTAGCACAAACAAGACGCGTTTCTTTGATCAACGTTTAATACATTGCATTAAAATTATAACCATCAACCAAGTTCCTGATCAAATTACCTTATAAGTGATATAGCAATTAATTTAACTCTAATATTAAACTAGTACATCCATAATCCACGACACAAAAAACCAAGTCTATGCTACACACAATAAATTACCCAAAATGGCATGTAGACGACGATTGATAAATCAAAAGGACACAGTTTCCGAGAACGAGCTTTAAAAGTGTGTCTGCTTTTTAGTGTACTTTATTGTTATTTTCACAACATGTAACAGTTTTGTTTTGTGGCACACTTCAAAAGAGATGGCTTTCAAATCAAATTTGAGAATGGGAAACCTTGTTAGATAATAGATAACTCACAGAAGGCTTATTGGGTTGCGGCTAGGCAAACCTATCCTTGCAAGCTGCTTAGAACAAAGTATAACACAAAAATAATCGCACAAAGCACGCTATTAATCATAAAGTAAATTTACCTTCACCAACGCAAATCAGACTGCGATCACCGTAAACTCCAACCGCAGGAAAAGATTGCGCTAAAAAATATGGCACTGACTTAAACGTTGCGGTTTCCCCAACCCCTCCGTTTGCCAAGATGAATAATAAATCCCCCATTTCACCCGTTCCGGTTCACACTCGCCGTGTGAAAGGGCTGTCGACGGGAGAGTGTGATGCAGAATGTACGCTTCGCCGGAAAGCGGTAACGAAGCCATTTCGGAAGTTGGTCACTCGGTGACTGATTTTTTTTTCTTTCTGTTTTTTTTATTTGCTTCTTTTTTACACACACAAAGTATAATGGTAGCTTAACGCTGCTGCACTATCTTCCGTACAGCTACTCCATAAAGGTACCTCGTAGCTTAACGAAAAAAAATCAGAATATAACGAAGGAGAAAACGGATTTAGCTCGTTATTACGTTCCGAGCGTCTTTGTTTTTTTTTTTGTTCGCCGTATCATGCACTCGTTTTGCTTACATTGTTGGCTTAGCATTTAGGTTGCAACTGACATCCACCGTCTCCAGTTTGCTAGCGGGTAGTTTCCAAGGGCCTGTTCATTCATACAGAAGATCATGATCTTTCGCTTCGATGGGAACCGAGGACAACGCTTTTTCCTCGCATCTCGCATGGAGAGTAAATCGTTGAAATCGAAACGCACATTCACCGCGCCGCGAGCGTTGGATGCAGATCCGGTTCATGCGAACCCGAGAACTGGCCAACAGTGCCTCCATCATCCACTCCTCACCCCTGTACTACTACCTTGGCTTTGCGGAACAAGCATAAACGGATGCTCTCACAGGCGTCATCGAAACGCCTTCGGGGTTTTCCGCGCACAAGCGACGACTCACGCCCCTCGTTTTGGGAGGTTGTGAGAGCATGACGCCATGTGCAACCTCGTAACTGGCCACATTAGACACGTGACCGGTACCGAGTGTGTGTGTGTGTGTGACCGTGGTATATCAGGGAAGTACAAACCTTCACGAGTTCCGTTCGGCATGCCATTTCATACGCGCTGCGTATGGTTCAATTCAAGACGCAGTTTATTTACGCAGAGTCATTTAATAAACCAAATAAAACCATTCAACTTCTTGTATTACACATAATTTGAAACGAATTTGTGTAATAACAATACACATTTCGATATATTAACATTGTTTGTTCAAGATCCATAATTTTCATAATGGAACATACTGAGTTCCAATAAACAATTTAATTTAACATTAGATATTTGCGTTTAACTTCAACGGACTGCTGGACAGTTCAAGCGAGGCGAATACTCAACTGTTCTGATACCATTCCATAATTTATTCTCACTTTAAATGTTTAGTTTTAGTAAAAAATGAGTGATTCCACACAATCGGATAACGACGATTTCATGCGAATTTCTCAAATTGCCAATAATTCTAATTATTAAGCAACAGGCAGCTAAGAGTATTCAATGTTATCCTAGAAACAATTATGAAGTATATTTTCGAATGTATAAATAAGAAACATTTACTGTAATTGCCCTCAATTCTTAACCAACCCCTCCGAAAGGCTCCTCGACTCTGCACGTGTGTTTTACTTTCTTTTCCAGCAAAACGTCTCCGACACGAAGCGACAAGTTGGGTCAAACGGTTCCACGTGCCGGCTTTCGAACAGGGAAAACAATCCGTCAGGTTGAGTAGAGCAAAAAATTAAGACATAATACCGACGTTTATCGTGCACCACAGCTTGGTGACTGTTGCAGGGAGAATTTGGAGGGCAAAAATAAAGACACAAAAGCGACCTACATTCGACAGTCAATGGTGCCCAATGTCTGCGGGAAAATTCGAGCCAAAAAAGACTCAAACAGAACACCCAAATTTACCCATTCCATCGCATCATCAAGGTGTACTGGATTGAGTTTCACATTTTATATTGCTTTACCGTGTGAGCATAAGGTTCGCGGGGATGCAATAAATTCTTCCACTTGCGAACTGTTCCCAATTGTCCTACTGTCCTATCAACTTTTCCGCATTGACCTTTCTACCCATTTTCCCACTCTTCTCATCCATGTGTTGCCACTTCAAAATTATGTTATGATGCTCTCAATTCCATCGCTTCCGTCTTGCCGCGTCTGCCCAAAATCTACTTTCGGCTTGTCGGCTAAATTGCTGCACGGTGTGGTGTGGCGTACTGCTGCTGCTGTTTCTGCTGCGGCAATGCTTAACCGTCCTACGGCATCACTTAGCATGGCCCTGCCAATGGCTATAGTAACCGTAATCTCCAAGGTGTCCAAGTTTTTGCGAATGCGAACCGCCAACCGGAGGACTATGATAGCCTCCTAAAACAATAAGCCCATCTCGGGGTTTTAACGGTATTTAAGCGGATTTTATTGTTATGCCCAGCAGCCTGCTTTTGCCAGCGGAACCGACGCGTCGCCAAGCTATTTTTGAGCCGTTTCGCATATTTCTACCCTTCTTGGATGAAGCCCAGGCTAAAATAATACCCATCACGATGGGTGAGTTAATGTTGAACAGTACCGGCTCCACTGTAAGCTGGAAAGAAAAATCGTCCCAGCTCAGTCGCCACGTTACCGGAAATTTGAATGCTTCCTTTTCCCCCCACACTGGATGCGGTTTATGTTTATTGTGCTGCCCAACTATGATTGTGTTCCCAGTGTTTTGTCCACATTTGGGACAGTATTTCCTCCTCTGTGTCCTATGATGCACACTTCCCCATTGATTGTGACTTTGAATCACTCTACAAAACCATGCAAAAACTGTGCCGGTGTGAGTTAATATTTCCATAAAAACAGTTCACTTTACCATTTGTATCCTGCTTTAATGTTAAAGATGACGTCAAGCAGAGCTTACGAAATAAGTTGTTTTTGTTTCATCTTGGCTGAAGCAATATCTTAGTCTTGCCTGTAGCATTTTACAAACATTCGCCACTCATCCCTTAGATGTAGGAAAGCTAGGTCTAGAAATAATTATAGTACCGAGAATATGCTTCGCAGACTCGAGTACGGCTTGAGAAAGAGTTTCTTGGTGCAATGTTTAAAAATACCTATTGCAAACTGCTGATAAATTCGCCTTGTTGTACTTAGCCACCCTTTGCAGCATATCTGGCAATAGCTGTACTGGAAAAAGAGTGCTCAAATCCGTTTATTGCAGCAATCATTTTAAGATAGAAACAATTTGGAAAATCTCTTCTACGAATAAAAAAAAAATATACATGCTTGTTTGGCATATGCTATTAAAGTAACGTATACGTAAGATAAGGTTATTGAAATGCCTTTATCCTTTTATTCTTAAAGACACTCTGTTTGTGGACGAAATAATGGTATTTTATTATTATTTAGTAGTTATTTTTAAAAATTATTTAGTACTTGTTTTTTTTTATGATTCTGATTAATTTTTATATACCTTTCTATGAATTCCTAGTCATATATTTGACTAATCTTCCTGCTTTCACTTGATTATAGCGAATTTGAACGGTTTTAGGCGAAACACAGCGTTTCCTGCAATTTCAAATAGCTATCTTCATTATTTTACATCCCAAAAAGGACCCCAACATAAATCAATAATTCTACTATTTTATCATTGATACACCAGTTGTTTTCGAATAATATATAGGTAATGACGGGGCAGGGGCGAGGTGGTCCGAATGGGCATTGAACTTGTCTAGCCCTGTATACCAAATAACATATTAGTTAAGAATTATTCAAGCACCAAGTCTAAACCTTTCACAAATTAACTACACTTTAAATTTGAACAAATTTAATCATTCAGAAATCAATGCCAATAGTTGTATTTATGACAACATAATCATGTAAGCAGCTAGTTTAAAATAAAATACACGAAAATTTATTAAAACTGTTTGTTTTGTTATGCAAGTTTTTACCTAAGCAAACTACAACACAACTTTTATATTACAGTTTCTATTACATATCACATGTGCCAACAAGTCTATGTAACCAAATTATGGTTATTTTAATCATATTTGAAATCAATAGCATTATACAAACCCTGAAATTCATCAGTAACAACACCGATCTGTAAGTATTTCAATCGAACGAATGTAAATCCATGCCAATTTCTGATTCCTTCCCACCCTACCCTGTACCCCGATAAAAAAGAGTGGGGGGGGAGGGGTTGATTTACGCCCAGCATAATCTCTGAATGGCAAACAGCATTGGAGGTATGCGATAGTGAAATGAGCATACCGGATGCAAACGACGGCAGTAAAATGATCAAACCGGATGCGAACGACAGCATCCAAACAGCGACAACAGGGAAGGAGCAACAAAAACATAGACCATATGGCTTTTGAAGTTGTACCACCGCTGTTGTTTCTAACCACTGATAGTGATTCCTATCGGATAAGGATGCGATACACAGTATGGGATGCAGTTTGCATGTTTGAGTTATTGCATTCTCTGGTCAACTTCTACGTTTCAAGCGTTTGATTTGCATGTATGAAACTGAATCGGACGGAGGTTTTGGGGTAGCGTATTGTTGGAGCTAATAATCGATTACAGATTAAGAAGCCATCCAATTTTCCACTGTGTAGCAGCTACAGCATTGAAACTAGATCGGAAATCACGGTACATGTGCAGGCGAATGAAGTCACCCGTTCGATCAGCATTTGGCCAATGCATTACCAACGGAAGCTTTGTCCGTCCATTCCCTTCCCAGCAACGCAAAAAGGCATCAAACATACAGCACTGCAACTGACAGTTTGAAAATATGAGAGGCATGATCGATATAATCTACCGCTCCCTGATATACCAACATCCGTTGGCTGTGCAAATTACAATCATACCTATTATATCACGATAGTAACCGTCGGGAGCACAAATGCCGCTGAAAAGTGCACAAATTGTGGTTATGCGTTATTGTTGGCTCTCTCCAGAGTGCAACAATCAATAATCTCTATCAAAAACGACCGCTTGTAGGCAGGTAGCTACTGATAACGATAGTCAAGTTAAGCTGCTTGGAAAGGTATTACGCACGCATTGCAACAACATTTGCCAATTGCAATTTATAGTTAGAATCTTCATCGATTAGAAATTGCTCAACACTGGCTGTTTTGCTTGATTTTATTTACGGTCGTATTTTCGAACAAAATGAAGCAATAATACAAAAATGCTTTAACACATTCAATAAAATAAAAAGTAAAAATTTCATCAAACTAGGATTTTTTTGAGTTGTTGAAGCTTTTTATGTGTTAATGTATTCTATCAAAAAAAGCAATAATGAATAAAATCACCTATTGATTTTTAAACCCAGTAAGTGTTAGAAATGTTTCATTTTGTTACGATTATATCCACAAACAATGCACATCCGAATACAATCCACCATGCCAATCATCCAAAACCAACAACATTTACTTCCACATTTGGTATTCTACCAAACATTGATTTTTCCCTCGGTTTCGCTTTCATTCAGCCTCTTGGCTTTCATTCAATCATCTCGCTACCACCAGCCACGGTATTAAAAAAAAACTTCAAAATTCAAATCTCAACCTCTAGTACCGTGTAGAATTGTGACGCATTTGGCCCTCTCCCTCGAGGGATTCGAGATGACGAAGAAAGCACACGAATGATTCGGGAAAAATACCATTATCGAGGACAGATGAAATCATGCTGATGATGCCAATGCTCCCCGCTGTTGCTTTTACCGCAATCACACCTTCATGCAAACGATCGTTCCGGTTACTCCGAATCCGGTGCCACGAATTGCCCCTAACCTATTTTCTTTCAGCCGGTTCAGCCTGGTACGGCTTACTTTCACTGACATGCTGGATTGAAAAGTTTAACTGGATAGTATCAAGATATTTTTCATAGTGTAAGATATAAATTTCGTACGACTTAACAACATGCCCGTCATGGGTTCAAGCCCCAAATAGACCGTGCCGCCATACTTAGGACTGACTATCCTGCTATGGTAACAATAAGTCACTGAAAGCTCAAGCTCACTTCACTAGTTGATATAAGCAGGCCTTGACCGACATCGGTTGTGTTAACGAAGGAGATAAGATATTAATCTAGAATATATTTAAAGATATATAATTCAAATATTTAAATTTAAAAAAAAGTAAGGGAAGGTAGACGGACACTGCGGGTAAGATGGACACTCCTCATAAATGCATTAAAAAGGTAATTTTCGAATAAATCAAGCATCGTAACTTAAAGTGAAACAACACATTTGAGAACATTTTTGGCATAATATATACAAAATTTAAACAATTTTCCACAATCCACAAAAAAATCAATCATGTGCGCCCTTGTGGATCTAATTTGACTACTGCGGATCTTAAGCTCTACAACTGCGTACTTAAGCGGGAAAGACGGACATTTTGTTGTAGGGAAAGATGGACACCGAATTTATTGATTTATTTTACTTCTTATATCAATTGGTGATGAATATATTTCTTCAAATACCTTAAATAAGGGTATTCCGAAGCTATAAACCAATCAGCAACTAGAGAAAATATTGAAATAAGCGAGAAATGAAACACCGGTCAAAATAGTAGCCATTCGTTATGCTATTACTCGCTCGACGCTGATGAGGCGCTTCACGAAATATCTTGTCACGACTTGGACAACTTTAAGCAATAAAAAGATGAGGCATTGATACGACATCGTTCAGCAATAAATGAGAAATTCTATGGGGTTATAAATGTCAAATGTTGAATTTTGACATGGTGGATTTTGACATGGGAACAGCTTAAACTATTATTAAGTCCCTAAAAAAATACTGGAGTCGTGATCTTTTCGTGGAGTAATTTCCTAAAAGAAAGTTCTGTACTGTTGTTCTGCAAGCTGGAGCAACGTCAGCTGTTAGTGCGCGATATTTCAATAATGCTTTAGATGCTGCATTCTACGATGTATTACAAGCGCCGCTTACAATTTCTAAATTCATGGCTGAATGAACCGTCGTTGCAATTGGCCTAAAATTGGTTTATGTACGTACCATGATGTGGAATGCAATGGGATATGTTAAAATACTATAAACCTTTTCAATTTCAACATTTTTTATAGGTGTCTATCTTACCCTTCATGGTGTCCATCTTTCCCATATCAGGTGTCCGTCTTCCCCGAACAATTCAAAACTGCACGAAATCATGTTTATCATTCATGAAAAAAAACGCAAAAATCGATGGAAACTTAAAAGTTTCAACACATTTTCTGATAAAAGTTAAGTGAGTAGTAAGATAATGTATGCACATTTTCATGGTCGTTGCCCTTATATATATATCCCTAGATTTTTACCATTTTCCTTAACGTGTCCGTCTTTACCTACCTTCCCCTAGTTTTCAACCAAATAAATAAACAATGGTCGCTGCAGTATTGATCAAATTTAGTTATTGGGGGCCTTCACGATTCTAGTTAGTTTTTTCTATGGAGTTTGACAGTTGGAGGCTGAAATCATGTAAACACGCCATACAAAAACACACAAAAAATTAGCCTGCAATTTTCAGTCTAGATTATTCTAGTCACAAAGCTAGAATTAGATTCGAGTACCTGCTCGAAAACACGGTTTTGTTTACATTTATCCCAAGGTGCATTAAAGAAATCAGGTGATCGAATCTGGAATCAAAGTGTATGTAGTTCAGGAGGTCTCATAGCATTTTTTTATAATTAAATTTGAATATCACTTTTTGACAGAACTAATGAAAACTTTTGCTCCAACGAGCTTTCTGGAGGCTTGACAAATACTCAAAACACTCTTAAAATCCTCATTAAGAAGCAGAAGCGATAAAAATCAGTCTTCTAAGTTCATACACCTTGGGATAAGCCCACCTGTATATTATACTCACTTAAATAGCAGCTCGAAAACTGCTATACAATGCAAACAGCTGACAGGCTGAAATTTCAGCCTACGAGCTTCAAACGAAAAGGGCCCCATTTATTGCATTATGTTGTTCTTATTTCACATATGTGTCAACACAACAAACATACGAAAGCTTTCAGCAAATGGTCTGTTCATCAAACCTATCTATACAAAAATATTCAATTGATATTTTTTAACACTTTTTCCTCGATTCTTCGCAGTACCAGTCTATCTACTCATGCTAACAACTTTTCAATTCATAAGACACTTCATGTTTCTGTTCGACACACAGCCAAGCCCCCCCCCTCCCATCCCACCCCACAAAAAAGAACGTACGTCATCATTGATGCCACCCCGAGCACCCTCTCCAAAGCACGGTCCAAAGGTTTCCACCATAGGGAGCCACAGCATAGCCATGAACACAAATAAATGGGTCGCTGAACTTGAAACCGATGCTTGACGGTGAAACCGCAATCGAAAGTGACTCGTCCACCCGTCATGCGACCCGGTTTTTTTTAAAGGTTCGCGTGAGGAGCTCACGATCGACTGAGCAAGGCGCAAGGAAACAGGATCTACACACAGCAACGAAAAGAAAGTGAACGTTCACCGAAAGTGCATACCAGCCAAAAAATCTCACTGCTCAATGACCTCAAAAGAAAGGCAATATCCGTGAAGGCTGCTGTACTTTGTGCCAACGCTCTGCCACTTGAACGTTCTCTGGAGAAATTCAATCAGGACCGAACAATGCCAGAACGGCACCTTTTCACGGTTCCACCTTCCATAGTAGAAGCTGTTTGCCCGACGCCCAACATCAATACAGCACAAAACGGAGCAAGAACAGCGAGCAGCGGCCCTTTGTAGATTGTTGCGAGATGAAAAAATTACACCATCATATCAACAATAATCTTTAAGGGGTGTTTTGACACATAGGGAAAATGTACTAATAGTGGTGCATTTTGCAGTGGTAAAGATGTTTTTTTAATGATTTTACAGTGTCAGAAAGGTAGTTTTTTATTACGAATATCTTAAGAAATAGTGAATAAAATATTTTTTATCATTCCAACCACAGCCATATCCACCATTAAACACAACACATTTAATGCATATTTTGGTAACCGCTTTCTTGTAACTATAATGGTGTTATGGTTCCTATAGTCATCATATAGGGTTCCTACAGTGATGATAGTTAAAAAAACATTAAAACTGTGTAACATATTACAAGAACATAGTCTTGAAGCTGTTATATATGAGCAGCAGGTTTTCTGCCTTAATACTGAATTCTTGAATTCATAATAAGATAATATTGAGTAAAGTATTATATAAAGACTGATTGATTACGTTAAATTAAATTACATGAAACTCATTTATATTGCTTATTTTACATATTACAAGAACATAGTCTTGAAGCTGTTATATATGAGCAGCAGGTTTTCTGCCTTAATACTGAATTCTTGAATTCATAATAAGATAATATTGAGTAAAGTATTATATAAAGACTGATTGATTACGTTAAATTAAATTACATGAAACTCATTTATATTGCTTATTTTAGCAAACAATACGATTAAAATATATAATTTCCTATTTTTATTCATTTTGTTACTATTACCACTGTAGGACCATACCTGTTTTGTAAATAAAACAAATTAATTTTGGTCCATTCTGCAAGCCGTTGCTTCACACAAACGATGATGTGCAAAATGTGTCATAATCATTGTCTTATCTGCCACCCGCACACCCACCCAACGATTGAAAACGGAATCGAGAACAAAAGCACAGCCCGAATCTCACTCGGGCAAAACACTCAATTGAATGGGATAATGAAAGTATGAGTTTTTTTAGATGAAATTCTACCGATTTTCGAAAAATGTTGCCACCCTTCACGATATAATTGATTTTCCGGTCATTTTCCAAACATTTCAAACAAACATAAATAAATTTATTACCTCTAATTTATCTTATGAAGCGCATCTTACTGCAATATCATCACTATTGGAACTTCCACACTATCGGTAGGTTTACAATATGAAACGGAAGTGGATATATATGTTTCTAAAGATTAGTAACGCTTTTTCTATTGCAGTCAAAACGTATATTGGTACATCGTTATGAACAGAATATATTTACCGTTGTTTTCATTTGTCTTTCCCGAGAAGTTGATATCTTGATGAACATCATCATGCTTAGCTAAAATTAGTTCTTAGAATATTATATTTTAATGATTTTTTAAGATCTGACAGCTTACAATTTGCGAGATCTTTTGGGTTTAACGAAAATTAAAAATCGAGATTGATCAAAAGGTATTTTTCGTATTTATTTTCAAAGTGAAATTCCAACATGACGGGTTAGAAATGCTTATACATAATTGCACTCAACTGTAATCCTGTGGATCGTTACGTCAAAGAATACACATACGATACTATTCAATAGTACAAAGAAAACACCAACTGTACCAAATCGACTAACAGCTTCATATTACAAAAAAGAATAAAATAGAGTTCAATATTAGCTTTATGAGAAATTACAAACAATGGACTAGAAATAAAAGCTCGGAATGAAAATAGTTATGTTCGGTAAACTATGGTATTGGTATTGGTATTAATTAATTGCATTGCCTCAAGCTTATTTTGAGAGATTATTTGCAAGAAGTTTTCGGTAAGATCATTTCATGTATATAGTTTTAGAGTGATAATATTCTAGTTTCTTAACAGAAGCTTCAGTATGACCGTTTTAGTTAAGTTGATTCGAATAAGAAATTAAACTAAGACTAAGAAATTGATTTAACAAGTTCAAGTAAGTAAGGAAAAATAGACATACATAGAAACAATAATCCGTCAACATTGAAGGGCGCACTGTACACGGACAAAGGTTGGCTGCGCTTAAAAAAACCTACCGAAACGGTAAACGATGTTGCTTGTTGGCAGAACGTGTAAGGACATCAAAAGCAACCATTTTCAATACTCACTTCCGGCGGTAAGACAGGAAGCTAATTTAGTAGAATGCTAAGCATCGTTTAAACGAGTAACACGACGATGATACTGAACGCGAAGCTCGAAAGGATCACAGCGTTTTAATCATTCATGTTGCCATCCACTTGACCACCTGCTGGGAAATACAAAATGAAATATTTTTAATGAACGTTGTGGTAAAACATTGTTTATAATTTTTCATTTCGTTGGATATACCATGGTAATGATTAATTCTCTATGGTTTCGTTTCACTCCATTTTACTTGCATTGGAGAAGAAAAATCAACAAAAGTAAGTGTCCCTTTAATTTCATCCTCATCTTCTAAGATGGTCAATTTTCATATCAAAGAATAGTTTGAATTTAATCTTTCAATTTTGTTTTTTATTGTTTTTTTATTTTATGATAATATTACCCAACTAGTGAAATAACTCAATGTTTAAGATGTATCATAAATCAAACACGGATAATGCAAAATTTAAATATGATATATTCGTCCATACTAACGCACTTGCTGTCAATTGTGATTTATTACACTTCTTCTCACAGATTATTCCAGTCCTGAAAATTGCAACACACCATAGGACATAAATTTAAGCTGAAACAATGAGACCATGAAACAGTAGCACATGACAACGAACGCTCGATGGCAGCGGGTGGAACTTTTCACTCGCACCGCTTTACCAAAGGACCCGCATGCTGGCCACTGCATGTGTTTGTGTTTATTGGTCTACTGCCAATCGGGCATCACATCAACGCAGCGTATGCGGCCAGAAATTATCGTCCGTTTGCTTTTCCGGACATTTTCATCGTGGTATAAGAACCGCCAACGCCAGCACTGCGCATCGAAATTGCTGGCAGAAACCCGCTTGTCTAGCGGACCTGTTGCTCGAGTCGGGCTACGTTTGGCTAATGCTGAAAGTAGCTGAGGTTGGAAGTATATTGTCAAATATTTCCACCCACCCGCACGCAGTGCCCGACGAAAATGCTGCTGAAACATTCCAACCAATATTGAAAAACATTGGGAAAGCGATGCAAGCGGGGCACTTGCGAGTTTCGAGTGTGTGGTGACAATGATTGCATGGACTTTGTTAGTGGCTCATTTGGGTAAAAGTTTGTGATTGATCAAATGCTGTCAGCACAAAGCAAAAACTAATAGTCACAGATTCAATGTTAACTGAGATTTTTTCCAAGCAATTACAGGAGGAGAAAATATTAGATAAATGATAGTATACCATGATGATAAGCCAAACTCGCCAGACCCTGCACTTGCTATACTTTTTAAAAGTGAATCAAATTTCAGATGGATAGTCTAGATCAAAATTCAATGTTAAAATAAATCTGTATATGAAAGTATATTCTAGAAGTTGAATAAAAATAGAAGTTGAAAAGAATTGACAACGCAACATCTTTTTTTAATCTTTTCCAGATTAAAACTATTGTAGCATGTCTGCTATACAACATTATATTATCACAGAACCATCTGGAAAATCAGCCGTACTGGTGAACACGTTAATTCCCGAGAGCGTTCGACGCGACGCTCATTTTCACTCATTTCATAGGCCTCTAGATTGAAAATTAGAAAACCGTCTGGGTTTTGTACTGCCCAACCTAGTGGTACAACCCTGTCCACTCATAATCAACGAAAGTTTCTCGACGAACGAGTTCGCCGGTACGGCTGAATATCTCATTTCACAGAGCAAATAGCTAAATCTTTGACACATTCGGTTAGAACAGCAGAGCAATAAAAACCCATTTGAAACATAACTGATAAATGCAGCAAATGCAAATATAAGACCAAACTGTAACTTATCGTATGGATTCATTATCGTTGGTCTAAATAAACAAGCATTTTGGAACCAATGGCGGATTTGGGGTGTCGGGGGCCCTAATACGTTGGTCGTTAAATTAAAATCAAAGTGATGCCTTGTCAAAGCTTGTAATGGCTCATTGTATCCATATAAGGTACGAGTGCTCTCACAACCAAGCAAGTTACGAGAGCGAAGAGGTCTCGAAGGCACGTAGATGTTGGTCTTCTCTAATAGACAACGTCTAATTCGAGCGAGCGATAACTTCGCATGGCATGTTAATCATCGTAATGCAATTTGGGAACCAAAGTACTGAGCAGTACTTCACCCACGAGCGCACAAGACAAGTAAACAACGACATAAGACTTAATACATGACTATTTTATCGTAATTGTCGAAAGATAAAACCTAGCATCTTGTACACCTTGTTAGCAATGTTGTC
The DNA here is from genome assembly GCF_016920715.1 of Anopheles arabiensis. Taxonomy (NCBI): domain Eukaryota; kingdom Metazoa; phylum Arthropoda; class Insecta; order Diptera; family Culicidae; genus Anopheles; species Anopheles arabiensis. The sequence continues at coordinate 52,330,016 of NC_053517.1, forward strand.
AACGTATAAACGGAAATTTAAACTGGAAGTCTAGTGTGACGCTTAGATCACAAACTTCCCGATAACGATCTAACACTCTGTCTAACAACAAATAATTATAATTGATCGTTTTTTCAAGTCTATGAAACGATATAATTTGAAATATAATCAAGGGCTAGCTCTAGATCATTTTTAGACACCAAGTACCAAACACCAAGTATGAGTCTCTTCGTCCACGGGCCCCCTATTGGGCCTAGAAGTTCTAGAAGATACTGTACACACTGTTGTATATGCTGGAATTACCATCCACGGAACCCCTCGCTACCGCTTAGTCCGCGTACCGTTAAATCCACCCGATACTTTACTTCATCGGTAAGCCTAGGGCAATACAATGTCTCAGCGTAGGTCCGTACAGCATGAGCAGAAAATAGGAAACAGACTGCATGATGCAACATGCATATGCGTAGCAATAATTGACTCCTGTAGGATAACAACGCAAGTCGCATAAGTCATAAAATCTCAAGTGTGTTTAGGAACATTCTAGAAACGCGAAGAATTTGAAGACAAACATAAGAATACATAGAAAACCATAAAAACCCCGAAAACATACCAACCGAAAGCAATATAAAATAGAGATAATCGAGATCATAATATACACATATATTGCCGGTCTGGTGGTACAGTCGTCTTTTCGTACGACGTAACAACATGCCCGTCATGGGTTGTTCAAGTCCCGAATAGACCGTGTCCCCTATACGTAGGACTGACTATCCTGCTATGGGATCAATAAGTCACTGAAAGCCAAGCTCACTTCACTAATGGGTACAGGCAGGCCTTGACCGACAGCGGTTGTTGTGCCAAAGAAGAAGAAGAATCATATACACCTATACATCGACACAAGATGTACATACACAACCAACACACACAAATAATTCAAAAATATAAACCAGGCTTTTCGTGAAATAAACATAGATTGAATTAGACAGTACATGAGACTACACGTCTTTATTCATGAGCTGGGAGTGTCTCCCTACCCAAGGTAACGCCTGTTAGCTCCAACGATTCCAGTAATGGAAATTTCCAAGATTGCCTAGACGATCACAAGTCTGAAGAGAGAAGTCAAATTATGAAAATAATATATATTACACTATGTTGAAAAATAAACCTTTCCTTCGTACTGTTTCATCTCTACCGACCAAAATCACGGCCATCTTTCCACAAAACCAGAAAGCACTCTGCAGTTTCGTGCCTAAATCATACGAGAACCCATCCAGCAATCAACGTTGAATGTCAGCTTAATGCTTCTTATCGCAACAACGAGTGGAAATAAAACACTGCAATTGCTCCAGCATGCTAAACTTCAGAAGATTTTGTTGAAATTGTGTTACATTTCTTTCATGTCGTCAAGATCCATTTCCCTCCAGAGAAAAAAAACATTCCTCATACAATAGAACCACACATAAAGACTTCAATTTACTACTCCAAAATAACAGCAAAGCAGCCACCCTCACAGAATGCGAATCCTTTTGGCAAAAAGGACAGATTTTCCGACCTTACTTTACCGTTTGACTGCAGAGAGAAGGGCAGGAAATGCTTGGTGTGATGTACTTTTATTTTAGCTTGTCTTAGTAAACCACACAGAGCACAGTGTTTTCGTCCATAAACGGGTCCTTGTCATTAATCATTTGGCATGGTTTTAGCTTGTCCTGCGAGTTTCGCTCATTTATCATCGACTTGTTGTATGTAGTCGGTTTAGGATGGGCGGATAAACGGATACTTTTTTGTTGTTGTTGCTTCTCGCTCCTCATTAAGAGTACTAATCTCCATTAAAACACACTCACTCGCACGAAAGAGCCGGTGAGCTTTAGTGTTGTAAGTGAACGTTGTTATGAAGCGTGTTTGAATGTGCCATATGACTGCTTCATCTATCGGTTATGCGAAATCGAACATGTTCTTTCTTATACCAGCTTTACCACAAACTTGCAGATTTTTTACTGCTTTCACAATAATCACTTATATGGTTATTCTTGGCTCTCTCCAATCCATTGTTACGCTTCGACCTATCGATCATGAATAATTCAACACACAAATTTGTAACGCCCACAACCATCATTCCATCGGATAAAAATCAACAAACGCTTGATCCTTCTACGAACACGAGCTAAAAATGTTTACCCTTCGGATTCTTCGCCCTGTGCTAATCATGTTTCTTTGTGTAAACAGCTTCCCAACCTTATTTGAGAACACGATTCCTCTTCATAACCATGGGACGAGATGACTTCACAAAAGAAAAAAGAAAAAAAAACAAGTTTACCACGAAGGAAACTTTACTATGACTACTAATAAGACGTTACTTAGAATTTTACACAGTATGTACAAAATCAGTCAGTGGTAAGATAAGCACACACACACTTGAAAACACGTGTAAGCTTTAACGTTATGTATGAAATTGTTTTTATTGGTCAATTATTTGCTGCAAATTGATACATAAATAATGAATTTTTAATTATATTGCAAGAATCTTGTACCAGTTTTTCAACTTTTTTCAACTCAATTTCCAAATAAGCTAATCTACTCTACGAAACGTTTAAATTAGATAACTGCCGCTGTCTTTGTTTCTGCCAATTATATATGCAGTATTTAAAACAGATAAACGGTGGAAGCAAAGTACCATCGAAATGGGATGCATTTTTGATTTTCATATCGATATTTTATATATTCAATTTGTGTCTAAAGTTCTACAAGTTTTTTAACAAGTAAGTCTTTGATGCAAATTTGTGGTTTGTACTGTTATCCAAGTTTTAGCCACCGCAGTAAACCCTCCAACACCAAGCCCCTAAGGTCATTAGGCCACGGCAAATTCTCCGTGGCTAATTCCACGAAGGCTCTCTCATGGGGATGTTTTAACTTGTTGTTTTGTTTACACACCGTGCTGTCCGCCAGTATGAGCAAATCAGGCCATGTAACCGCATAACTATGTGTGAGTATACTCATTGAGGATAGGATATATAATTAGTTTATGATTGTAAAATGTGGTCTTTTCCAAACGTTGGTATTTTTTTTCATAATAACCAATTCTTAGGATCGAATACTACTTATAAATCGTATAAAATACCTTCTTTTCTTTATCGTAGCGACCTACGTGATAGCACTGCACATTTAAAAAGCCATATTTTTACGTTTTGTTCATGAACCTGAAAAGGATTTTTCCCTTGCAACATAAATTATTTTTGAATGAATCATTATCTTTCAATGATTTTATAAGCAAATCTCCTATTTCGAATGGCGAAAAATAGCCTTTGTTGTTTTTTTTTTCATTTTGACAATCTTTCGTATAACGACGTTAGGTGTTTTTGTAAGCATATGTGTTGTTCCCTATACACAATATTTGTTTTAGCTTGATGCCATGAACTTTTTCATCTTTAGATTGAGCGGTTATGGCATCTTAAAATATTGCCGTGTAATTTATTCACTTTTTTATTTATTTGTTTAATTTACTTTATTATTCTTGACCTTTGCTATATTTATCGTAAATATCAGACTAATGTAACAACGTCTTCGAAAGTTTTGAAAAAAATGTTGATGCTAATTACAGATTTCTGCGCAAATATGATTTTTAATGGTAAGTTATCTGTCCCTTTAGACACCTTTGTTTAATTAGGTGCTTTCAATCGTGATAAGGGTAAAGTTAGTTGCTTTTTTGTGTTTTTATACGAGTAAAACATAGTACTACTGTAAAACAATAACACAATCTTTCGTGTATATTTCCACTAGGTGGTCTGCTACTCAGGAATTGAAAAATGATTTGCGCTTCATCTCACCTAACTTCCGACTATTTAGAAATAAAGTTCATTATTCATTTAAGGAAGCTAGAGTTAAGTTCAACGTACCTGCTTGTACTTTCGTATAGGCTATTGAAAGTTTACCAAACTAGACGTGCATATAAAGTTATGACTGCGCTGGCTATCACATTCAATGCACACTATCGGCCTCAGCCCCATTTTTCGATAGAAAAAAAAGATAGTCGCTCTAGCTAATCTGTCAGTATAACTATTTCTTTCATACCGTTACAAAAAAGTCGATTCCCGTCGAGTTCAGTGTTTAATGTAGACAAACCATTTTTTAAATAGTTAATAAATGATTTTTCATCAACCAAAACATTTAAAAAGAACCATAACTATTTTAATTTGCTTTTACATTACGTTTTTAAAAACCACAGCCTTGCTTTAAAGCATTTTTCGAATATTCGATAATTACGCGTTGCGGATTTTTTCCCATACAAATCGGAACAATCGAAATAGTTCACTTTGCCCTTGAGTGTCATGGAATACCAGTTTTGATGACTCTTTTGACTGGAACTATTAATTTTACCCAGTATGTCTTGCTGTGATACTATTTGTTATTTATTTTATGCTGATGTTACAATGCACCGTGATGCTTTCTGTTATTTATTGCTACCTTAGATATCTGAGATGGTTTATAAGATCAGCGATAAGGATGCATTGATGGCCAATCACTTAAACAAAAGAACAAATTTAAATTGAAAAATTTAATAACTTTCGTAATATCCGCACATGATATTTAATGTCAGGTATTCAATCTCTAGAACATCTTAAAATCCTAACACATAATATTGAATATCCAGATCTGTTGTCAAGATAAAGTATAAATACTCACTAGGACACTAAGAAGCTATGAACGCTTAAATAATGGACAGGATTGTACCAAAACAATACTCGTTCAATTTAGAAAAAAATCACGTAATAAATCCTTTTTTTTTTTGGTAAACTGGGTTTTTAATGGCGCAATAGCTAATGAGGTCTTTTAAGAAATCAGCCAGCTGTTTTCTATGAAGTTTAATATTTGGCAGCTGAATTCATCTCAACACTCCATACAAACACCCCCCACATGCAAAATTACACGAAAATTATTGATATTTTGGCTGGAAATCACGAGATTGCACTTACGCGGAAATCGAGATACGCGATATTTTGGGGCCGTTTACGGTCCCCTTTAACCGTGTATCTTGGGGACCGCCTGTGTGTTCATCCTAGATTATTTCACCCGGAAAAATATTTAAACAAATGCCAATTCGTTGCAGGTTTGATCAGGTTAGCTCATGAAGGATTGATTTTTTTTCACTGATGAACCGACTTGACACTTCGAACAAAATGAGCTTCAAAAGTTGTCTCCTTATTTTGAATGAAAATACGTTAAACACTATCGCCATCTCTATAATGATTCGCTTACTATTTTGAAACTAGCACTGCTGGACCTTCTTTCTGTTTCCTCCTCAAATTCCAACGTGCAATGTTTTATCCACTTCTCACCTCTTTTGTTGTTATTTGAAAACCTATAAAAATATTTTTCGACGTGTTTTGTCCAAAAATCTTGCCCTACACTTCCTTTTCAATTTGTTTTTGGAAAAGTTGTTTACATCTAACAAGCCGGGAACAGAGCTCATTTTGATAGCAGCGATCGCCTCAATAGCAAATGACAGTGCTTTCGTGTGAGACACTTTTGCAACTCAAATGTCACCTCGGTTTCTCGGTGCTTTCGTTCCCATTAGCTGCACACTCCGCTAATTTCTAAAACCTGCCACAGACTAGATCAGTGTCACAATCGGAAAACATTTGAAAGTATATATGCTTGTATATTTCATTGTTTCTCTTAAGGTTTATGGCATGTTTAACTTATATTCTAAGTACTTAAATAAGCCTAGGCCAAGAATTGTGTAACAATATCAAGAAAGGAGAAAAATGAGAAGGAAAGAAGCGGAAAAGAGTCAAGAAATGGGGGACAAACAAGATCGGAAAGAGCACGGGGCCATGTCGTATAGTCAGTCCTTTCTACGGGAGACGGTTCATACGAGGCTTGAACTCATCATGAGCATGGTGCAGAGCTGCGCGAGTTGACATTACTTGTAACTAATCAGTATACCCATGGCAGAATAGCCAACCATGGAAGGCTCGGAACATAAGGGGCTTGAACCCACGATGGGCATGTTATTGGGTTGTGCAGCATCCCGACGACGAGCGACCCGAAACCGCCATGCAATACGTAGAATGTGGGAACCCAGTGGGGTGGTCTCCACTACCAATTCCAGCCGGGGATGGAAGCCGTCTCCAACGACGTTGTACACGTGGTGGCGCTTACACATGCTGCGTCAATGGCGAGCGCAGCGATAGGCCGGCACATAACCCTCTTTTCCACCCTGCAGACAGCGACATGGTTACGATGCACCATTCGCCGACGGAGCTGGTGCCGCATCACCTGCATAGCAGCAAACTCGACATAGAGAAGCGAGCGCCAGGCGGGGCTCTCCTAGCATTCACCATCGAGTGAGAGGCTGGGGAGCACAATGATGCGATGTTCCATTCCATTGATGTGCATTGATAATCATATTTTTATTATTATTATTTGCACCCACGCAACTAACTCCACTATCAAACAACATAAAATCTGTATCGATCTGGCAAACAGCTCCATTGGTAAATCGATTAATCTACGACAACTAGAACATTGACCAAATCCGGATTCGTCAAACGTCGTCATGTGAGAATGTGAGGGAAGAGTAAGGAGGAGAGAGAATATCGGCATTTTGGAACCACCTATATATTTTATGGTCATTGTTCTAGACCAGGGGTCTCCAAACTAGCCCTCAAGAGCTTATAATGCGGCCCACGATGACTTTGCCAGAGTTAAAATAAATATTACGTTATTTTGACTTTTTCAAATAAAATTGTAGTTTTTACTTTTCTTAGACAAAAATCAAGCTTTAGTAACACGAAGCTGTACAAGTATAGCTAGTATTTTGTTATAAAAACGAGATTTGAACGTTCACTCATCAGTTAAAGGTAGCGTCAAATGGCCCTCAACATGGTTAGTTTTTAAGCAATGCAGCCCGCGAGCTGAAAAGTTTGGAGGCCCCTGTTCTAGACAAAAAACATGAGCAAGAACTCCAGAAAATATGCAATAATTATGGTATTTTTCGTTTTAATTTTTTTCGCTTTACAACATTTTCTTAACTGCGACGACCACCCGACGACGGGTGAACGTTCACGCGACGTACACACGACGTCGTTTGAAATTGTCGGTTGGGTTGTCGGTTGGGTAGTCGTTGTAGCGCCATCTGTTTATTAATAGTCGAACCACTTAAAGGCACAGTGGGCGACTACTAGTACAACATCATTTAATATTAAAAATATCATAATCATTTTAGCATAATATCATTATTTTTCTTTTTTTAATATTATTTATGTAAAACGCATGAAAATTACTTACTTATGAAACTTACTTTACCTGCTCGTAATTTAAGAAGCTATAGTCTACTAAGACTTGACCAAACTAGACAAGAATGAACCTTTGACTGCGATGGCTATCAGATTTAATGCACACTATGACTCTTTTGACTGGAATTCCCTGTGTTAACCTGTATTTCTTTTTGTGATACTCTTTGTTATTTATTTTGTGCTGATGGTACATTGTACCGTGATGCTTTATGTTATTTATTGCTACCCTAGGATACTTAGATAGTTTATAAAATCAGTGATAAGGCCAATAATGGCCAATCACTTAACCCATACAAATAAACAATAAACAATCATAATAACTTACTTACTTCACATAACACAGTATTCGATACAGCAAAGAAGCATATTTTCTGCCTTCAACTTTAATATCACAACACTTTTGATAAACATCATTCCAATAATAACTATCGTAAGAAGACAAACCGCGCGACCGATGTACAATTTAGAATCGGCTTATCGGTTTTCAAATTACACAATTTTAATAACTATTTCTATGCATCTTCTTCTTCTTATATTTGGCGTAACATCCTACGCGGACATGCCGGCCTATGAAGGCTTTCGAGACTTTATTAATTACCATGCAGCCGGATAGTCAATCCTTGCTACGGGGGACGGTCCATTCTAGGCTTGAACCCTTGACGGGCATATTATTGAGTAGTTCGAGTTGACGATTGTACCACGGGACCGCCCCTTTATTCTATTTATCTTATTACCTTCCAAATGTTAAAACGATGTTTCATTTGTATTCTTTGCCAATCAAAAATTAAAAATTTTAAATACAGTTGTTGGAAAACTATACTGTTTCATAGGTTGTGTTAGGTACGTTTTATTTAGTCTCCTTGTTTTGAACTTCAGAGAGATAATTATGTTGGAATTTTTAACATATTTTTTACCCAAAATATTGCAAGAAATATTTAGTGCAAGAGTAATTTCTTCTCAGTTCTGAGAATATATGTTGCATCAAACACCTCTCATATACATTATACTCTTATGAGTTTATATCATTGAAGCATGTGTCTTGGCATGTTTTATGCCATATGTTTATTTGTTGATTTGCATGTTTTGCTTTATAAAAATCCAGCTAACAACAGATAGTAGCAAACAATGAGACAATTCAATCAATCACAAGCACTTCCGGTTGTTTATTCATGTTGTTTGTTTCTCCACAATTCCGATGCTCAACGATACCAGCGCCCCATTTTCATGCAAACCATGTCCCTGACCATTACCATCTTTGCTTCACGGACATATACACTAAGACCTTGATCTAGCGAACTCTGCTCGTGCTGTCAACTAAAGCGATAGAAAGAGTGCTGTAAAAAATACATTATCGAACGTGTTAACATGTTTAGGAAATTGTCGCTTTTCATGCGGAACTCATAAGCAATGATCGAATAATTTTTGAAAGTTTGCACGAAACAAGAAATCACATGGATTGTGCTAGTCCGTTTTATTTCGTGTTCTTTGCGTCATTCAATTTAATTTTAGTAACAATTAAGGCTTATAAACAAACAAAAATCCGTAAAATTAAACATTCTCCTCGATTATCCATTTACAACCAAAAAAAACCGTTCATCCTTCACCGACTCTCAAACCGGTCGGCAGACCCATCGAGTACTCGCCCATCGCAATATTCATAAACCTCCTTATAAACCTCACTGGGTGACAATCTGGCGCCTTGTTGCGAGACCTTTAAGGAAGCGCCCCCTTTTCATCCCTCGCGCAACATAGTTCCGCGAATCGTCAACACTGACAGCGTCGGAGGTCATGTCAGCTGCAAGCAAAGAAACGCATGGCCCCTTCCATCGCGGCAGGTACGATTCATTGCCTTTTAGGGCATTACGAATGACGGTGAGTTTTTTATTTTATTTTTGTGTTTTCTGCACGAAGGCTTACTGCCCTATCCTACGGCGCCCTGGTAATTGCGACCTAAAACCGACTCAATCGGATACACGAGAGAAGCCTTCATCTCCAGCTCGCTGCTTTAGCTTACTAGCCAACCGTCGGTGGTTTATTCCCAAGCGATGAATCCATTAGCACACGGTGCCAAATGAAACACGATTGCGCTTATGGAATAGCCTTTTTTGGCAGAAAATCAGACACATGCACATGTATCCGAATTTTTATGACCGACCAAACAGCCAGTGACGCAGGGCGACCGAGGTTGCGATCGAGATTAGAGACGATCGGCGCCCCCATTCCGCCATATGGATGATCATCGTCTGAAAAACAGGCCCTGAAGGAAGGGGTGAAATTGTGGCTGGTGCTAGAATGATCGGGCAAGCACAAAACTCAACATCGTCTGTAAACAAAATTTCCCGAACGCTTTCCCATCGGCGGCAAGGAACGTTTAAACGAGAGGACGGTAAACAAATGTACCTTCCACTATTGTAAGGGAAAGCGTACCGGTTTGCTGGTGTTGGTGGAATGAGCATTAAAATGAAAAGTTATCCTTGTTGCGCAGACGCCAATCCCTGCGCATGTCTTTCAGCTCAGCGCGTTATGAATAACGCTCAGTATCTAAAACACAGTGAGACATGGTGAATCACACACTGTGTCAAATTAAAATAACAAGTAAGAAAATTTATACAACTTAACTATTTATTAGTTTCAATGAAAACAAGTATTTTTTTTCATAATCTAACATAGATTATAGTTTTTTTATGTAGATTATATATTTAGGAAACATTTTTTCCTAAATGATGCAATTAAATAAACCTGTGGATTCAACTCAAATGGGACCGTCTAGATGGCGTTTTCATGATGCTATTGGAAAATGCAAAAGTAAATGTGAACTCAGAAAATTTAAATTATTATTATTTACACATATTTTTTTTTTATAAAACTCTTTTCCGCTCTCTCTTATGTGCATTTTTTGTAGACCGCGACTTTTTTGAAAAATTGTAAATGTTTTTATAGTGCATTAATATAATAAAATAACAAACTATATATAATTGACCTCAATAAACCGTATGATTGTGCTAAAATGCGTTAAACGAGAAATACTTTCAAAAATATCAATGCGTAATACTTATTATACCATCACAATAAAAAAAGGAAAAAATACTCATGGGAAAACTAAAACTTTGCCGAATTGTCTAATTTGTTCGAGACTGATCAAAACACAAATTTTGACCAAACCGAACTACGATCACTGTGCGAACGTACAACCCAAGACCGCTTACTAGCCGGCAGGGAAGAAACGTTACAGGTACTATCCACCACCGATGCAGCAGATCGTAGTTAACGTTGTCGGTTCGATCGGTAAGCACGCGCTCAAGATCTTTAGTACAATACCGTGCAGAACGGTCATTTTTCAATGCGCAGCGCATCGTTTCTTCTACCCAGGTGGACTAATCGTAATAGTGCGCTAATCGTAGCAGAACAAATCCAAAAACAATTAATGGGCGTAATCCGTGTGAAAGTAAAGTGATTTGAAGGATAATATTGTGTATGGGAAAATGATACCCGTAGTGCGTGTGTGATGTGATTCGATGGCGCACCGGAAATACACAGCACACCTGAAAACGTGCATCGCATCAAGAGACAGATGACGCAAGTGTTATGAAAGCAGAGAAAATTTACGAAACGAACAATCCACAGCCTAACAAAAAGGGTTACCTTATCACTCCCAGAGTTCATTAGAACCAAACATTTTCCATTTACCGTACGAACACGGTGTCGTCGCCAAAACCCCACATCCAACTGGTCAGTTACAAGGCCGAGCTGAGGCCGGGCATACGACAACGTGAATCACAGCGTGCAGTGTGAAAATCGTTTTTCCACGCAGCTAGCGATCGCGAAGATCTCAGTTTCTATTCGCGTCCTACCATACGCGTACGCGTTGCCCTGCTTCAAATTTCCGCACGGGAAAATGTCGGTGGAAAACGGCGGTGAAACAGAGTATTCAACACAAGTGCAACTGCCACACGCACACATGCCTGCTCGTTCGTTAAAATGTCTGTGTACGATCGCTCCGTAAACCGTCCCTGCTCGAGTTTGTTTGTTTTCCCGTTCTGCCATTTGCGTGAGCGTGAGCACCACTGTCAAGCGCACATCTACGACAATCTGAGCACGGAAAACAAGGGCAAAAATGGGAGATGTTTAGGTGAAACTGGGAGAACTGTTCATCTTCTGAACACTACGGCATTGTGCAGGAGAGAAGAAGGAAGCCGAGGTGCTTACTGGTCGACAGCTGAGGGCAGAGGCAGAATCCAAGACACTAGACTCTGACAGACGTTAGTTCGCCCATCGTTCGGCAGGGAAGGTTGATCCAATTTGGCACCCGAAAAACGCTTAGCATTGACATATTTTCTGGCATTCGACGCCCGTTAGCAGGCAGCTGCCGTTTGGCAACGGTACGTTCCCACCACCGATTGGCCAGTAATAAACTAGCGAACAAGTTATGATCGATGAAACGAAGCATGGAGGGAAAATTTAAATCCTTGGAGCAATATCGCTACCAGTCAAATGAATCATTTAGATCGTGAAAGAACACTGTCTTATAAATAGCTCAACAGTGTACTTTAATGATTTTTAAAGTTTTACAATTGTAATATGCAATTGAATGATGCGCAAAAGCATTATACTAATTTGAAGAAGCTGCAGTGTCATTAAAAGTCAAGCCGGAAATAAACAGTCTCCCATGTGCAACAGACACCCAGGCACTTCTTCCGAATGTCCCACAACATGGCGAAAAAAAAATCCTAACAGCTATATAAACAATGTCTACCGAGGCAGCGAAAGCTAACGACCGCCAGTGACACTTGTGAACGAATTAAAGTGAGAAAAAGAAAAGGGAAAAACAAAAACACTTCGAACGTATTTGTTCTGGCTGCACAACAACCGTTTGCCGAAAATAGAAGCGCTTCCGTAGGCCGTGCAATGCACCTTTTCTTGCCATCGGATGCAGTTTGCACTGTGGCTCACCTGTTTCATGGTGTGATGGCGCAGTCGTCAGTCGAACGGCACAGCTGTGTCTGCGGATGTGTTGATGTGATTGTATCTACTCTATTGATCTGTTACAAGGGAGGGTTCATCGTTAATCAAACTTTTAATTTATATCAGATTGAAGTGGTTTGGGTTGCATAAATTATATTTAATAAATTGTTTTTCTTATGATTCATTCACCATTTTGGGAAGTGCATATCCGTTTTTCACCGGCGCGAGATCAACCAGTAGGAAGTAGTAGCAGAAGCAGTGCGGATGAGTTGAGTGGTTGAGTTATTTTTAAACCTTGCGCCGTCACAGACATTGGACCATCGTGTCTCACCCCTGCACTTTCGCTGGCGGTAATGGAAATGGGAGTGTAGTGTCGATCGTAGTCGGCTGCCGGTTTTGTGTTACAGTGAATCGCGTCCACTTTCATTCACCTGACTTAGGGGAGTGTGTAGTGCGTAGCTTGTTGTGGTGCTAGCAGAAGCAGATAGGAAGAACAAAAAGTGTCTTCAAGTGTGCTACATTTGTGATACTTACGGCACACAGTGCTCTACGCGCTCAATTAAGGAAACGATCTGGTAAATGACTTGACGATTGTTTGACGAGCAGCTGAAGATCAGTGCACAGTGTTATCCAGAACACTTCACCGCCTAACGCAGAACCACTCCCTCAGCACGGTACAAAGGAAAGGTTGTAAATTATCCTTCTGCAACCTTTCATCCTCCTTCCTTCCCCTGAAACTTTTCACATCCACTTCCTGGTGCTCCTTGTTGGTGATGTGCGTAATCAAAATGTGCTATGTGTACGTGTGAGAGCGTTTCTAACAGCATCAAACAGTTTCGCGAACCGTTTCACTGACTAAATATACCGACTCCGGTCTTCTAGGGCGGTTATTAACACGGTAGCGAGTACGGGAATGTTCCGGAACAGATCAAGCTACACAGACACATTCGCGTGGGTGCAGGAAAAACCAGAGACTATACTACTATGTAACAGGTCGTGCTAAAACCTTTCCTTGTGTTAAACGTCTATGTACCATTTCTACGCGGCAGACCCAATAATGGATGTGTGAAACAAAACGTGACATGTGTGCCATGTGTAGTATCTGTATGTCGTTTCGTTTATCTTCCTCAGGTTGATTGCTGTTTATTTTTATCCAACCGTGTGATTAATTGTGAATAGAGCGCATCCTGCAGAGACTTTCATGTAAACAAAAGAATAACACGACTATTTTCGGGTTCTGCATCATACGCCTCCCTTCTACCACCGTGAAAACACGTGCCAGCAAACGACCTTGCTGTGGCGTGACTCATACAAAACAACAGTGTAATTAGTGTAATGTTTAGTGTAGAGCACAGAGTCTAGCGAGTGCACGCAGCAGGACGTGAAAGTAAACCACTGACCCACCACATATAACACTCTTTGGGGGAGACACCCACAACGCACATCTCATCACACAGCAGCTAGCTACAGCAGTGAAGCGATCCTCAGAGCAGAGTAGAACGTGGAATACTATCACCATCACCACTACCCGACTTCCCTCTACTACAGTCACTCTACACCACTCCGATTAGCGGCAAACGTACCATTTACTCCGATAAAATGGATATTCAAGTACAGGTATTTTCCGATATTCCTCTCCCCCCTCCCCTCCCCTGTTGTTAGTGAAAGGCTTCGCTTGGGTAATACACTACTTGGTTTTCCTAAAAAGGAGGCAAGGGCACAGACGCATACTTATGAACATGGTATTAATTTTCACATATTACTATTTCGGTACAGTGTGTTCAATTCACATAAATCATAAAGTCTCGAAAGAGAGAATGTTCAATTTACATGGTGATGAATATTTTATGCACAAACAATAAGTTATCATTACTTTTTGCTGTGCGTTTAAATCATAGCAGAATATACATACAAAGCATAGAATAATTAGCTAATAATTGCACACTTAAGGGAACAGTGAATGTCACATATACATGTGCAATGTCTAAGATGAATAAAATCAAATTTTGCATGATATGTGTGGTATAATTTCTGTTTAATAAATAGTATTTATATTATATTTTATGCTGAAACAATGGATAAGGAAATAAGGATGAATACAATGACGGAAATTCTATTTTGAAAATCCTTAATCCAATTATTGCACTTTATTGGACGCTGTTACATAATATTTTAATCAAAATATACCATTTAAATGGTAAACCTTATGTTATGTTGCACAATTCATAACGGTTATCCTTCCGACTTCCATTACAAATCCATTCGTTTGGATGACATTCGGTCACAATATCGTCATTAGTATTTTAAAATTCGAAAAAGTATTAACAAAATAAATCAATAGAATATGAAGCAATGTTCATCTACGTTTTATAAATAATTGAAATTACGGTACAGTACAACATAGTGTACAATAATTGGTTGGTGTGCTACACTAGGCAAATTGTCTCATCTGTATTAAGGAAAAGATCTTCTGAATCGTTCATATTTTATCTTCCACAATCTAATTACTGCAAATTGCCAACCTAAATAGAAACAGTTTGTTTAGATATCACATCATGCTTGTTTGATAGCGAATTCAAGCTATGACATCCTTAAAATGTACATATAATACATCAAAGCTGAAAACACGAAATACGATTAAACTAATGTGCCACAGCATTGGAGAAATTGTAAGTAATCCATTAGTTTTGCCATACTAAATTACGTTGATTGTTTACCCGGAACTCATCTGTTTCCGGATGGCTTTCATCAAGCAGAAAACACAAACAGTAGGGTTGCCTATTCACTCAGGAAATCATCGAAATTTCGCTGCCTAACATATGCAAATTTTGCACCACTATCTGCTTCCCTGCCGGGTGTATATTCTTTCTTCAATCTTTGCCGATCTAAACATATTTGCAGGATGTGAATCAGCTGCTCGTAGTATGTTATACAGAACCAAAACACGCTTCTGCGAACCACTGTCTGTTCGCTTTCCGTTGAACCATGATCGTCGTGAGTAATGCGCGAAATGTTTAGTCGGAAAAATATTGACCACCATCTGCGTTCTGGTTGATGGTAGCGGAAAGAGCATCTTCAATTTGAAAACGCGTTTAGCTTTGAAAACCATCCTATATGACCTGACAGCAAAGGACAGGCGTAGGTGTTCGAAAGAATAACAGGTTGTACTGTTTCTCGGACAAACAACAAGCCTGTTGCACATCATACGATCATATGAAGTAAATACGACGATTGAAGTTTGCCATTTTCAGTTGAAGTTTCAGTTTCAGTTTGTTTGGTTGAACACTCTTTCTCGTAACGTTTATGACGCCGCAATCCTAGGCCCTGATTAATCGTTTTTATTAATTCAGATTATATAGATAGATAGATTTTAAATTTTAGAACTAAATCTTTCTAAAATTTAAAATCTATCAAAAATCTAAAATCTATTTAAAATCATAAAATAAGCCAATGTTGAACTATTCGATCACAAATATTTTTTTAGTTTAGTATCTATAAACTTATTAATTTACTACAAAACACTCAGAAAAAAAATTATGGTTCAAATATTCTAAATTCTATTTCTAGATTTCTCAAAATTCTATCAAAATGGATTGGTTTAAAATCTTAATCAATTTTTCTGAACATCATTGTGGAGGAACAAGATTTCGCATTTTTTAATAGATGATTTTTTAAATATTCAGTAGCTCATTTTGGATGCTGTTGGTTCGCTCATTGAGGTATAGTTTTCATAAAGGTTCCCAAAAATTACTCCACGAAATACATGGTTAGAGTACGTATGATAAGTGCTGTATTTGGCTTTAAATTATGTCTTCTCCTTCTTCTAATCTGGCGCAATGCCTACCTGTACCACTAGGGAGCTCGGCTATAAGTGACTTATTGAAAACCCATAGCAGAATGATCAATCCTATGTATGGCAGGCGTGGTCCATACTTGGATTGAACAAACGATATGCATGTTGTTAAGTCGTGCGGTTTTATAACTGTACCGCTGGACCTGTTCATATTAAACACATCACATTAAATTACTTCAAAGCCATAATATTACATGATGAAATATCAAATATAAAGAAAATTATACTTCAGAGCTAAATGATTAAATCAATATGGGTCCTTTTATAAAACTAAATAGTAAAAAAAATCGAAAATCATATCTGATAGCTCCCGAACAAGTCGCGTAACGATATAGAAATTACTTTCTCATAGGAGTCAAAAAATGTTTAATCGCTTTGTTTACGACTCGCAGCAACAATATCATATACAATTTTTGACCAGATTTACTTTTATTTCCACACTGTGTCTAGCAGGTGGTGATTACAACACAGTGGTTTCATTATGGTCATGATTGTCCATGCTTACTCTAATTTAAATTAATCTAATTTCTGTTTAAAATCTTTTTTTCTTTCGGCTATGTTGTATCGGCACTAGCCTGTGGTTGAAAAATACACAAACAAATTGTTGATAATTTGATAGAAATATAAAAGAATATATAAATATTTAACAAAGAGTGTAATGAAAAGGCAATACGAAATTGTACGACCACGATCGAGTGTATCACCTACTAAAGCATTTCTACACTTAACACAGTGGAAACAAATGTAGGACATAAAATCGTTCAAATAAATTTACAGCGATCAATAATTTGGAAGTTAAGTCAATTTGTGTTTGAATTGTATAGATCTAGTCGAATAAAAAAAAAGATCCATCTGATGAATAGTCATAGCTGGCATGGCTCATATCATTTTTTGTAAATCAATTCATGTACAGGTTGCTATCAATATTATGCATGATAATTATTGTTCAAAATATGATGCATAACTTGTGCAACAATCAATTGCTGTACGTTATACATAATAACCAGTTCCGCTTATGGAAGAATCCATTACTACGAAAATGAGCCCATGACGTGCATGTGTTAGCATGTGCAGCTGTTCCTCAGGACTGTCCTCAAGTCTACATAAAAAAAAATTGATGCAAACTCTGCAATAAACAGAATTTATTCTGTTTTTATGATGGTTATAAATGTCGCGTTATTGCTTTTGCAATGGTCATGGTAATTTGAAATGAGATTTTTACAGAAAATATTGAATTATTAAAATAAAATATTTCTACAAATGCGATCAATTTATTCACATACTGAGAGGCTGTTAACTATGTAGTTAACATGTAAAACTTTGTATTTTAACAAATGAACTTGTGTGAAAACAGCCCAATTTCGAACTTTGTTTCCATTTGATTAGTAAATGTTTACAGAGATTAGGTCTTAAGTAGTAGCATCATGTTAAGTCGAGTAAATTTGATTTTTTAACCCACCAACAGTACGACCATTGCCCATTGTGTGACGCTATCTTGCAGCCTGCTGGCAGGCTCTGCCATGCTCTCTTTGCTCTCTCTTCTTCATTCAAAACGAACCGCGCAGCGCGAATCGACGCACTTGCCTAGACGTACGCCCGCATTCCGAGCCCGCGAGCGTTTCTTTCTGTGTTTGTGCTTTGTGCGTTTGTGGCTCAATCTTGGTCATTGTTGTCCAATCAATATTGCTCGATTGGGTAGTGATTGCTACTAGTGCTGTTCGTCTCTCGCTGGTGCGTTTGTGTGTGGTGTGTGGTGGTGGGGAAGAGTATCTCTAGCAGTGCGCAGAAGTAGGCGAATCGCTTCTTTTATCTGCCACCGAAAACAATAACAACCCGCGTGGCGACAGCTGTCTAAAAGGTAAACAACCACACACCACTTGCCGGTTCACCAAGGAATCTAGCAGTGGCACAGAGACATGTTTAGCCATCATCATCAAGCCCTCAGCAAAAGTACATACAGATTTTGTCAGTACAAACAGCAACACTGCCAATGAAAATGTGCACAAATGTGAGATAAAATAACACCGCAGTGTTTGCCGGTAGTGCAATAGAAGAACGTGACGATTGCCGTGACGAGAGCACAAGGGGGGTGAATTTATTTCAGTGATGTGCAACAGTACGCGTATGTGGCTCTGGATGGTGTAGCAGCACGGTTGGATCTCGCGCATAGGAAGTTTAATGCCACGGAATGGGATCGATGTAAAAAGGTTCGAGAAAGTGAAAGATAAAGAACTGGCCGCGTGTGGTTCGGTTCTGTTCTCTCTTTTTCTCGCGGTGCTCCGCGGGCTTACCGTGTGTGGTGGGCTCACATACACTGGCAGCGCCCAGACCGGTCACAGTTGGTTCTGTCCGGTCTTGGATTCTGTTTTCATCCGCTGAGAGAGAGCCGGATGATCTCAAAAGGCTGATGGGGAGGACAATAAAAATGTATATTCCCTCACACGTACGCACCCCTAGAATGAAGCGGTAAAGAAAAGGTGCCCGGAATCTGTGTGAGCTTTGGGAAGAAGACCGATGGGCTTACAGAGTTTGTGTGTGTGTCTGTGAGGGTGAAAGAAGGCGTACCACATTCGACATTGTGTATTCGCTTCTGCCACGGTGGCTTCAGCACAGAACGGGCAGTTGCTGTGGTTTCGGGGTGGTGGTTTAATTAGCGTTTTTGTGCTCTAGCCTAACGCCAAATTGTGGGGCTAGATCACAACTCTAGCTCTCTCACCATTCGGGCTCACGGTGATCGGTGTTTTTGCTTCGACGCCAATTTTTCGTTGTTTAAATGCGGAACCACACCACCACCCGACCGGGCTTGGCCTTATGCCTCCCTTTAAAGCGTCAGGAATTCTGGAACCAAATAAATTATACTCAAAATACCATGGGAACACTTCCCATGAAAGTCGACGACAGACAAAGAGCAGCATACACAGAACAAAGACAGCAGTTGAGCCTCAAGAGCTCGTGAAGTGATTGGTCTTTTTTGTTTATCGCAAAAATATGCATCGCTTCAATGAATTCAACACAAATACAAATACTTCCAACCACTCAAACCCCACCAGTAAGAGGGCAGTCGTTTAAACGGTGCAAAAGTTGAGACGATAAACCCCAATCAAACTGATAGCACGCCCAGTACCCCCACCCCTCACCCAACAAAAAAAAAACAATTATTTATAAATAGGCCCATATAGGCCCGATTATTCATTGGAGGTGGCTTTACTGATCGTTACAATAAACTCGAAAAAAGTCCAAATGAAAACGTGGATCTCTTCGTCCTTTGACTCATTAATTTCTATGAATATTTTGTGTGAATCAACATGCATTCGTGGGCTGATTTTGAATGGATTTAGTGAATCAACATACTCTGCCGTATAGTCCCCATACCTGTGTGAACCTCTTGCACCTGTGTTGAGTCATTCGCTTGAACTCGTCATTGATGTATTCCTTGAATCCGCCAACCTGGACGTATGCGAGATATAAAAAGAATCTCTTTTTGCATGAGTAATTTAAGTACTTATATCATAATTTTGTGTCATGATTGAGGAATTCAGGCTTTCGAGGTATTACATACTTTTTTATTATATAGGAACCGCTTTCCCTGCACAGTTTATTACCCTAAAAGAGACTCGAACAATATTCACAAACTGTTTATCTACATTGCAATAACCTGGCTTACCCAAAAGCTTGCCTAAAAGCAGACTATAAATTACTATCCCCTTCGCGTACGACTCGAACAACCGACGCCGTCCAACATACAGGATCATATAAAAACACCGCCCATGCACATCCTTACATGTCCCCCCCAACCCCTTTAATACCTATATGTATTGTATGCATTTATGTTCCCCGCAGTGCAGCTTTTCTTCTCTTTTCTCTTTTGCCTCAACATACGAACCAGAGCTGTAATAGTTATGTTTCTGTTTCACTCTTACCTTCTCTTTTCACTGCTCGGCGATTGTTGTTATCATGTTGCGACGTTGCGACTTGCTGGCTGATATATTTGGCTACGTTCCAAAAAAAAAACATTGGCCGCCGGACAGGGCGCCCCGCAGTACTACCAGGAACTGCAGCAGCAGCAGCAGCCCCGCGACTACGACGACCCGGACGCGGACGAAGAGGCGGAGATGGAGGCGGAGCGAGATTTGGCCGAGGACGCGCAGTGGAAGCGAATACAGCAAAACACGTTCACGCGCTGGGCCAATGAGCACCTGAAGATCATCAACCAGACAATTGCCAATCTCGAGAGCGATCTCTCCGACGGGCTGAGGCTGATCGCGCTCATCGAGGTCCTGTCACAGAAGCGCATGAGCAAACACAACAAGCGACCAACCTTCCGCAGCCAGAAGCTGGAGAATGTGTCCGTCGCGCTCAAGTTCCTCGAAGTTGAGGGTATCAAAATTGTCAACATCGGTAAGTACCAGTCGAAAGGAATTAATTTCAAATTGTTACCAATGTAAAGAGTTGTCAAACATCACACGTTGCGAATTATTTAGTCCCACTTTTGTTAATAAGTACTCCCACTACATCGTTTACAAACACATGTATTCGCTTCATCTTCCCAGCGTTTAAAAATTTGAGGATGAAAATTTGTTCATTTTACAATTGACCAAAGCTTCACTGCCACTCGCATACATACGAGCAGCTGCTATGGGGCAGAGAAGCACACCAAAGCTTTACCAAACATTGCAATAAAACGAACCCCACTCGACATTGTTATGCTCGATGCGTCTGTTTTTTCGGGTGCGTGTTGTTTCATTTTTGACGAGCCAGTAGTTGTGGCCACTCAATTTGGATGAAACTGGCCACGAAGGGAAGCATCGCTTCATTTTGCAAACTGTGCCTGCAGTCGGTCTAACCTGTTTGTGCGCATCTTCCACGTGCCTTCGCCACTCTCCCGAACTTGGACTGAAATTTCATTATTGAGTGGTCGGATCGGTCCGGTCGAACGAAACCAAACGATTCTGCCGTAAAGATGGCAGCGTGAGAATGCGAAGATGAGATAACGAAGAACAAAATAAGCTTGGCATAAAGAAGAACGTCATCCCGAAGTGGCCATGCGACATACAATGCCATGCAAACGGGTGATTTCTCTCGCTTTGCCATTATGAAGGCGAGTAGGAAGTTACCATGGCAAGGCTAAGTAAGGGTGATCCCAAAGGCTTCGTTTCGAGGCAACACACTATATAGCAGTGGCAGAGCACAGCGATTCACCCAAGTTGGTGCTACAAACAAGTTGTTTTTTTTTTTCGTTGGCACGCAACCCCAACATCCGTCAGGGGCATGGCAGTTTAGCGAAACGACAAAAAAATGAACGAGGAACGGAATGGCAATTCACAAGTTTTTGGAAACAGCGATAGAGAGGAAGCGTTTTGCAAGCTTTTCTTTCCGTCAGTGTTTTTATGGCGTTTTGTGTTCTTTTGCCCGTTCGTCCCAAACTCTGGATACCTCTTTGTTAGCTGTGTGTGCACTTTGCGTAGTTTATTTTTAAAGCACGCGAGCACACGACGCTGCGTCAAACGTTTTTCGTTAACGTTAGACTTCAACGATTCGGCGACAACGAACTTAGTGTGTGTAGTAGTAGGTACGGGCTGAATGTGCACTCTCTCGCATTCGGAATGCAATATGTGGTGCGATACGCCGTACGATATGGTGCAATATGTACGGGAAGGAGAGCAAGCGCACAGCAGCAAGTAAGCAAGCGATCGTTTTGGCTTTAGCGTTTATGGAATTGTCTTACCAAAACCACACACGCGCGACTTGTGGCGAAGATGGCGTGACGGTGGCAAGTTGTTTTACAAATCGCTCGGTTAATTAGTTGTGCGTTTTATCGCTTCACTAGGTGCCGAATCGAGCGCAACTAAGCACTTTGCGGACACTCACATATACGGTGATTGCGGCCGACTTTGGAACAGTGGCGTCGTAAATATGTCCTCCCGCGTTACCAACGCATCCGTCCGTCCCGGGTCACACCTGAGCAGAGAAAGCCCCGCAACGCAAGATGCGGCACGGAATTCAATCAAAGCTGAAGAATAACAATAACCTCCCTGTCGAAGAAGAAGAAGAGCGAAATATTTGCACACCTTTGACAACCGGTTGTTCGGCTCATTGACTGACACTGGATCTGCCTGCGTATCTGTGGCTTCGTTGCAATTAGGGAAAAGTCGGTCGAATGCTTCCAACTTGTTGGAATGCAATTCATCGTCATATTCAACCCAGTCTCAAATGGCAAGTCTGGCTGTATCTGTCAGAGATGAGTCAAAAGTTGATCTTTGCTGATAGTGGTGTAAATGTAGTTTGTCGCAGAAATACAACCCGTTTCAGTGGGCCGGGGGTTTAGTTATTTCTAATTTACGATCCACCTTTTAACAACGTCCCATATATTACCGGTTGTTTAGTTTAGGTTTTACTAGTCCTTGAAAAGTTTTGTTCACTTCACTCGATTATCTACTAGGGGTAGGAGTCATGGCAATTCATGAAGGAGCTGTTTCGAATCATTTAATATGTAAATGATGACGCTTCTACTTCATGGAACTCTTTGTGTTCATTTTATACCCGTGCTACTTTCGTGCCTTTCCTTTCAGTTGTATTTTTTAAACTACTATTTGTCCTCAACCAACAAGTCTGCAATTATTTATTTAACGTTATTTCCTTTGGGTCATATATCAACAGTATCTTATCAGTCACCGATCGTCAGTGAACACTACTCGCAAATCACACCCCAAATAATCAATAGCTAGACTTGCATGTAACTCCACGCCGATCACCACAAAGATTATTATTTATTTGAACAGCTGCTTTTTTGTTGCCATTGCCGGGTGCGGCGGCGTCTGATGCATTCTGCACACAAAAATGCACTTTTACTGTCCTTCACCGACCGCCACCCAGTGCAAGTGCTTAGACTCGCTGGGTGTGGAGACACGTTTCGATCGTGTTATTTATTTGCCAGACAGTGACATACACACTCAGATTGGTTCAGCATACATACAAGCTTTTAAAAAAGATTAACGAACTCCTCGAGCATGTCGGGGGCTGTGTGTGACCGAATTTGACCGACACCGTGTTACAGTCGGCAGTAACGCATGCAAACATTCACACTCAACTGCGATAATGCGAGACGTCGCGATTCGCTCGGACGAAACAGACATTAGGTCACTTAGCGTACTTTTTAGCGCGGTGGGTCATCAGAACAGTTGTTGCGGTTGATGGCGTCACGCGTTGGCATTTAATCGAATGCAGCAAATGAAACGCGCTGTGGCTTCGTCTGCATGACGTAATCGAGTTCCAATCTAGGGGCAGGATGTGATCATGGTGGTTTTTGTTTTTAACTTTTTACACTTTTGCCCCATTTTGCATCCAAACACAGCCATAAACACATGCTGAGTGATTTGCACAAACCCCAAGCAAACCAATGATGAGTATGTGTGTTCGAAAATTATTGATTGACAATCAATCATTATCAACCTCGAGCCTGAAGTAAACCCGCACGAAATTGATCGATTGATTCATTCCCTCGAAATGCGAGTAGAGTAAAAATTGCTCTGCATGAGTGCAACAGTTTTGGTTTTATTTTTGAGGACTTGTCGATGACATTGCTCAGCAACTACTCAGCAACAATGTTACAGGCCAACACCCGTTCCATTCCCGAGCGGCGCGCATATCGAAAAATAAAACTCGGTCGCCCAACTTTCCTAGATTTGGTTCAAAAACTGTCATGAAAACCGGCAACAGCCCCATTCGTCGGTGGGCATATGCGTGAAATTTATGCGCAACATTCTCCGATGCTACGGCCCGCCTCTACCCTCATCATCGTCTCAACTACCTTGCACTTATTTCCATTGAATTGATCTCACCCAAACAAACGAGAAATGACGGGAAACCCGACCGAAACGTGCCGGGGTGCTGAATATAATATGGACAACCTAACCCAATAAAATAAAGCTTCTTTGCTTTTTTGGGATTCTCGCGCGCGCACCCGATCGACAACGGCAACCATCGTTTTGTGTTGGCCTTGCCGCTTATGGTCTAGTCGCCAGCGCCAACGCGGGAGTGGGATCGGTGTATGTATATACATTTCGTTCATATTTGGATGCAGACACGATCGACGATCGAGGCGAAACCCATGCGCTGAAACAGGTTCTTAGCTAGAGCATCGCGCGAGCGGGACGAGGTGATGAATGCCGGCATGTGACGCTTACTACTGCGGTATGCTTCGGTTCTTCAAGCTCTGCTCGTGGCACTTGAGAGGCTGTTGCTTCTATCTTGTGCTTAGCACGAGCCGGCGCTCAGCCACACTTGATCTTGAACCGTTTGCCGGCGCCCGATGACGCAATCAGTGAGATTTTCCCCCAGCTCTGATCACGTACGAACGACGTGCCTGAAATCTGATGCGCCAGAAATATGGGGGAGCCCGACGAAGACGACGACGCGATAAATGCAGGAAACTTACGTGGCAAATTTGCATCCTTTTTGCAACATTGAAGATGAGCCGGTAAAGTGGGCAAGCAACATCAGCACCACCCGTGTATCGCGGGAAGCACGCCAGCCGAAGCGAAACACTCCTATGGCGATGGCGTAAGTGTGTGAAAGCATACCATCGGAGAGCGGTGCAGCAGACCGTAAACGTACATCCCGGACACGTCCAATCATGGATGTCCGATGAAGGATGAGGGGTTTTCGGTGTGAGCCTCTGAATAACATTCACTGAACAACTCTTTTAAGCTTCCCTCTTGTGATGAGTTCACACCCGTTAGCTCTAGCAGCTCTAACTGATTGTTCTGCTGGTGTGGGAATGTCTTATCAAATTTATTTACGATGTATTCTATTGCCTCGACAAAATAGAGAATATTGCGTAACATGCATTTTGTAATTTCCCAGCCCAAAGAATAACATTATTTTGTAGAACTTTTATTTTAACTGACGTCTTTTCTAGACTTTAGTGGATTGATTTGGGATCCCGTGGTAAAGGTGTTCAATGCACGGTTCATGAGAAACATGTTTTCACCATATGGGTTGTAAAATTAACTATTTTGTTATCGGTTGATCTATGGATATAAAAAGATCCAATTTGGCTTCGAGTTTGCAGCCCATAGGGTGCAAACCAGCAGTGCAATTATGTTTCAATTTTTCGATAATTTAATTATAATGTAATGTTTTGATAATGAATTTAAAATATTGAAACTCGCCGTTCCAAAAACGCACACAAATGTAACTCGTTCAGAGGCTTCTCCACCCCAAACCGAGCCCATCTCGATCACTTTCCCTTTCGATCGCACCAACCACAACGACCACGGTGTGTTGGAGTAGGCTTACTGTGCGATTACGATTGTTTATGGGGCTATGTGGCTTCAAATGGGCCAGAGTGTAAGTATGCAAGTAAAAAACAGGCGGACTGTGGTAGCCCCATGATCATGTTGCTGGATACGCACATACGCATAATAACCAGTGCATGGCAAGCGGAACGTATTGTGGGTAGTTTTGGTTTTTTTGTTTTTTTACATTGCATTATTCGCCCTTCTGTTGCTACTGACAACGTCCAGTTTGTCTACCAGTGGCCATAGCAGGCGCAAGAAACAACCCTGACTTGATGACTCAAATGCTAAATATAGGCAAAGCAAGCTTCCAAGGAAATTCGGTGCCTTTTATGCTCTCTGCCTCTGTGTCCATCCGCGTGCGTGTATTCGTGTGCCCAGTGTGCTTCTACATCACGTGCCCTCGTAGGCTGATTCCAGTTTGCTCCCTTCCACCACGTCCGTAAACACCCCATAAGAGGAGTTGGGCTTTTTTTCTGCTGGGGAGCCTCTCGCCAACAGCCACATTACCCATGATTGCATTCGGCAGAACGGCGATACAGAAGAGTAAGCCAAACCGCTCAGGCTGTCTGTGGAATTCGCGATGAAGTTTGCAGCTGCCGATACGAGAGGATGATGTGTGCGTTTATGCACGTACGGGTAGACTGTTTTAAGTTTAGCGATTGCCATTGCCAGCCGGCCCAGCATCGACTGCAAGAGTAGGCGCCGTTTTGAGCGCCCGTTTTGTGAATCTCGTAATAGGGAAAAAACGGAATAGGGAAAAAATATATGCGATATGCGAAAAATATATGCCCAGACAACAGAGTTGGGGAAGTATGGGTTGGTTCGACACTGTGGGTAAGATCAACACCTTGCTGTTTTAGTATTTATAGAACATTTTGAAGAAAAACAATTAGAACATATTAATTATACTAACTGTTTCGCATATTTGAGTCACATTTCCCTTATCAGAAATCTGTCAATTGTCCAAAAACAACAAAATAAACACAATTGTTTTTTCTTGCTGACAGCCGATGTAAATTTTTAATTCTGGGACTTAAGGAATTGTGGCGTTTTTTTCAACAAAATTATAGTTTTCGTGTTAATAGTATTGTTTTATAAACACTATTGATTAGTTCTGTATCAAAGTGCGTAATTTTTATATTAAACTATATAGTACAAAATGTCACCAAAACTTGTGTGGCCAATGGGGGTAAAATCGACACACTTTGTAGTAGTGTAATGCTTATTTGTAGCATGTTAACTTATTTTTTATATCGTAATTTGAAAGTGCCTATATTTACTACAAATGTCCCGTAATTATGTACGACGGTAATGATCAAGCTGAGAAAATACTCAATTAAAAATACCTTAAAAGATTTAAAACTCGCGATGTCAACAAACCAAGGAGTTTATAATTTTGAAATTTAGCTATCATTCTCTCATAGAACGTTTGTCACACTCGGACTCAAAATATGTACTTACTATATGGTTTAAGCCTATTAAAATTAATATTGTTATGGCTTCGACCGTATGTTAGGCTTACTTTAGGCCGGTTTAGGCTTAACTGAAGAAAAAATAGTCGGTATGGAATCACATTGACCGATGTTCGACTTTTGGCTTTCGAGTTGCCAGATAAAAATATAATTAAATACCCTATCGACTTTATTAAAAAAAAGAAGATTGCTGGAAGATACTGGCAACAAGGTTTTTTTTTAAAGGTATCTTAACCATTCGTTCCGTAAACCAGATCCTATCTCCGCAGCTTCTACTATATGGATCCCATGCTATTTGTAACGATTTTTTTGTTCTTGCTTGAAGTTGAAATGAAGTTATTTCTTTCGCATATTTCAATACTGTTTTGTGTTAATTTTTCTAAAAATTGGTACGAAATACTTTGTTGAACTTCAATGAAATACCACCGTCAAACTGGCCATCTGAGTTTGTTATTTTAAAAGTTATGACCAATGTGTCGAAATCATCCAACAAGGTGTCGATTTTACCCCATCATGGTGTCAGTCTCTATCAAGACTGCAGTCTTGATTAGTAGTGGGAGCTCGGAATCGGACCTACCCGATTCCGATTCCGTGTTCGGATTCAATTCCGGAGCCGATTCCTATGCTGGAATCGATTCCGATTCCGGAGTCGATTCCGGAGCCGATTCCGGAGCCGATTTCGGAACCGATTCCGGAGCTGATTCCGGAGTTGATTCCGGAGCCGATTCCGGAGCCGATTCCGGAGCCAATTCCGAAGAAGATTCTGGAGCCGATTTCGGAGCCGATTCCGGAGCCGACTCCGGAGTTGGCTCCGGAGCTGATTCCGGTGTTGACTCCGGAGCGAAATTATTCCGGGAATCTCCATGAGAATGGATCTTTTACAAGTAAATTTGGATTTTTGCGGTTATCAAAACGTAGTATGATTGGACCCAAACGCCTTTTTTTATGGCGATGCCGAAACTGACTCCGTTTGTTGGCCGATTCAAATTTATGAGCCATTTCCGATTCGAGAGCCGACTTCGATTTCGGAGTCGATTTCGCAGTCGATTCCGGAACCGATTCCGATTCCGGAGCCGATTCCGATTCCGGAGCCGATTCCAGAGTCGATTCCGCAACCAATTCCTATTCCTGAACCGATTCCGGAGTCGATTCCGATTCCGAAGCCGATTCCGGAATCGATTCCGGAAACTGATTCCGGACCTACTATCCGGAATCGATTCCAGAAAACTGCGGAGCTAGCCGGAATCGATTCCGACAAAAACTTCATTTTTCCCATCACTAGTCTTGATGCAACAAAAACACACTTTTTATTTTTATCAAAATGTTATAAAAATTAATCCAGGAAGCGTAGTTTTTCGTAAGATGGTACATAATGAATCAAACAAGCTTTTTCGATGTCTATTAGTGAGTTTACATTGGCAAAAGTATTGAAATCGGGGGAAAACCTTAAGGTGTCGAAACTACCCCCAGTTCCCTTAGATGCTGAAAAGATAAGTTTGCGAGTTTGGGAAAGTGGCTGATCATAAAAACCATTCTGTAGTATCATTATAAGTAAACCTTCATCCTTTTAACAACTGAAATCTACAGTGGCTCACTAAAATTAAGGTACAGCTGTATATGATCTGTACTATAAGATAACTTTTACTGTCCGTAAATTAGTTTATCCCAAAACCTTGTCCCTTTTGCGACAGTTGTGTTGGCATTACCTTTGTTAATTGATTAGTGATTCAATCAATTAAAATAAGACTTTTAAGCATGTTGAAGCCATTTTCTAGGCCAAGTATAATGTTGGAATAAAATAGGATGTTAAATGGTTTGACTGGCTGACTTAAACCTGAAAGGTGACACATTCGTAGATGTAATCATATATTGTATCTTATAGAGGTTGTTCTATTGTATGACTTCAAATTCTGGGGTTTTTGTAAATTTTATCTTAAATATAACATACAAAGTATGATAACATTACATTTTCAATCAAATGGTTATCAATACAAGATTATCAATCAAATGGTTCAACATCAATTAGAAAACCATCAATTAGATTAGAATACCATCTGTCAATTAGAATAGAGTGTACCATTATTCACTGTATGCTTTCGACTCACAACATAGTACAAAAAAGTATATAAATGATTTAACATTGGCTGTTTTCTAATGTATAAAAAATAAATTTTATAATTTCGTTTATACTTTCCATTCATGCTCCTTGCAGATTCTTCCGACATTGTAGACTGTAAGCTGAAGCTTATTATGGGTCTGATTTGGACGTTGATTTTGCACTATTCCATCTCGTTGCCGATGTGGGAGGGCGACGAGAATGGCGACAACCTGGCCAACGGCAACGGGGCCTCGCCGAAGCAACGGCTGATGAACTGGATACACCGGCTGGTGCCGGATCTCCCCATCAACAACTTCACCTCGGACTGGACCAACGGTAAAGCGGTCGGAGCTTTGGTGGATGCCGTTGCCCCTGGTCTCTGCCCGGACTGGCCAATGTGGGACCCGAAGGACGCGGTACAGAATGCGGCCGAAGCCATGGGTTTGGCAGATGACTGGTTGAACGTTCGCCAGCTGATACGACCGGAGGAGATGGTGAATCCCAATATTGACGAACAGTCCATGATGACCTATTTGTCCCAGTATCCGAACGCGAAGTTGAAGCCAGGAGCTCCGCTACGTCCCCGCACTAACCATAGCAGGTGAGTCGCGCTAAAGTAACAATGCCAAATCAGGTAAAGATCGACTGAAAAAGGATCTGAACCAAGGGTAGGGGATCCAAATAGTTGATCACCCTAGAACAAATATCGTAGATATCATGTTGCTCTCGCATCCGTCCCACCCTTTGCTCATTTGGAATGGATTTTGGATAACTACTACCGTGATTAGTTGCATCTTTGTACTTCCCATTATTTCATTTTCATTTCCATTTTTACGTAAATTGGTAGCCGTAGATTTATTAATACAATCCCACACCATCAATCAAAGACTTGCCAATACACACACACATTCTTCCACCTTAAATGCACAACCAGTTCGTTCGATTGCGGTTCTACGATCACAGCTGTGTGGTATCTATCTTTCTGTATCTTTTCTTCTTTTCTTTTTTTTCTTTTTACCCTTCTTTTGCTCGACATTGACCTTACAATTCCGATGTATGCACACTTACCCTTTTACATTGCAGTGTTCCACCGCCGCGGTAAGTTGCTGCTGCAAAGGAAATGTACCAACTAGCGACTAGCGATTATAATTTGTTGATTTCAAGCAATGTTACCATTTGTTTTACGCTGCCCGTTTACCCACGTTGCTATAGATTCTTATGTATACTGTCGCGTCTGCTCACGATCTGCTCTCTCAGAACTCACGATTTCGGACAACAGTAACGATTAAAATATGGAAAAAGCAAATTTGTTCCCTTCAAAAGACGACCAAAACGCACACCTGCAACATAGCGCCTGAATTAACCCATCAGATAGTGTGCTAATGTTGTGTTTTGTTATTTCTATAACGGTTGATTTTCTTGCTGAATAGCTGCCATACATTTAAACAATAATATTTCTACATGCTTTAGTGTTTCTAGGTCTTAGATGGCATCTTTTAGAACTCTCTTTGCTTGAATGGGAAACGTGGAAGAAACACGACTTAACGTGAATAGGAAAAGTTTTGGAAAAGAGTTTGGAATTGGAGGTCAGAAATTCAAAAGAAAATGCATCAAAAAAGCAACGAAAGTTGTCTACATTTACATGGTTTTCTTCTTTGTTTCTCCTTTACTGGCTATATGTGTGATCCTTTACGTGCTGGCTATTTGTGTGAATATGTTTTGCGTGAATGTGTGATGTTCCTGTAAATAGTTAAAGCTTTAATAGCAAACTGATTTACCTCATGACATGTGTGCAACCGGCATCCTCAAAGTGATTGGATAAGAATTAAAAAAAAGTAATTTTAGCCGTCATATCATACCGCCTTACTTATTTGCATTTTGTGCGTTCCCTTTATCATCCGTCCAACAGGGTGCGCGCTTATGGGCCAGGAATCGAACCGACCGGTCCGACAGTCGGAGCTCCAGCTAATTTTACCGTCGAAACGTTCTCCGCTGGAAAGGGCAACGTCGATGTAGCTGTACACAATCCCAACGGTAACCCGGAAAAGGTGGACTGCCGCTTTAACAACGATAAAAACCTGACCTACTCCGTTTCGTACATTCCGAAACTGGAGGGACCGCACAAGGTGTACGTAAAGTTCAACGGCCGCGATATCCCCAAGAGTCCCTACGAGGTGCAGGTAGAAAGCCAAGCCGGTGATGCATCCAAGGTGACGGCGACTGGTCCAGGCCTGCTTCCGGATGGCGTTGTAGTCGGCAAGCAAACGTATTTCGACATCACAACGAAGGACGCCGGCAAGGGTACACCCGAGGTGATCATTCTCGATCCAGCAAACCACAAGACATCGGTAGCAGCCAAGCTGCGTCAGGTCGGCACGGACCAATGGCGATGCGAGTACACGGCCAAGCAGGTGGGACTGCACTCAGTGAACGTGTTCTTCTGCGGCCAACAGATCCGGGGAAGTCCTTACGGGGTGCGCGTCGCCCCTGTGTGTGATCCGCGAAAGGTCCGTGCAAGCGGACGGGGTCTACAGCCCGTCGGTGTGCGGGTAAACGACGACGATGTCACGTTCCGCATCTTTACCGAGGGCGCTGGCGAAGGCATCCCAGAGGTGAAGATTTTTGGCCCGGGAGGGGTGGTACCGGAGCACAGCATTCGCAAGCTCGATGCTACCACGTACGAGGCACAATACATTCCACTGAAGGAGGGTCGCTACAAGATCCTGGTACTGTACGGTAGCCAGGAAATCCCAAAGTCCCCGTTCGAGGTGACGGTGGGGCCACAGAAACACACCTCAATTGTGGCGTACGGCCCAGGGCTGAAGTCCGGCATGGTCGGTCAGCCGGCCTGTTTTGTTGTTGAGACGAATGGGGAAACTGGCAACCTGGGATTCAGCATTGCCGGACCCTCGCAGGCCGAAATCGAGTGTCACGACAATGGGGACGGGTCAGCACTAGTCAAATATCATCCGACCGCGCCTGGCGAGTACGCCGTGCACATACTATGCGATAACGAGGACATTCCGAAGAGCCCTCACATCGCCCAGGTGCTCCCGAAGGCGGACGATTTCCATCCGGAGCTGGTGAAGGTGAGCGGCCCGGGTGTGGAGAAGAATGGAGGCGTGATCGTGGGTAAACCAACGGAATTCACCGTGGACGCGACGCGAGCCGGTTCGGCACCGCTGGAGGTGAA
This sequence comes from Anopheles arabiensis, assembly GCF_016920715.1. Classification (NCBI taxonomy): domain Eukaryota; kingdom Metazoa; phylum Arthropoda; class Insecta; order Diptera; family Culicidae; genus Anopheles; species Anopheles arabiensis. Next base: position 52,362,164 of record NC_053517.1, read on the forward strand.
AATTAACGACGTTTTCTCCAACACCATTGCGCACAAGATCGCCCAAACTGAGAGCGGTATGAAGAAGATCACCTACACCGCCCCCTCGGCCGAACCGGTCACGGTAGAGGTGAACTACGGTGGCGTTGCCGTGCCCCAGTCACCCTTCCGTGTGAACGTTTCCACTCCACTGGACGCGTCGAAGGTGCAGTTCTTCGGGCCTTGGTTGGAGCCCGGCGTCAAGCCGAACGCGGCCACTCACTTCAACGTGGATGCCAGGTAACGGAAGTCACACTTACGGTACGAGCGAGAAGTCCAACCATTAACTTTTATGTCTCTCTTTTTATGTTGTTGCGCTGATTGAATTCGAAAGGGCTGCCGGTAATGGACTGCTGGAGGTGAATCTGGTGCACGAGGAATCGAAGCAGAAGGTACCGGTACGCATCATCGACAACAACGATAATACGTACGCGGTGGAGGTAATTCCACCGCTACCCGGCACCTACTCGACCAACCTGCTGTACGGCGGGCTGAAGGTACCGATGTCACCGAAAGTCACCGTCGCACCACCGGTCGATGTGTCAAAGATAAAGGTGGATGGGCTGGAGCCGAGTAAGTATTGTCCGGTGGAGTTTCGCACTCATGTTCACATGAGCATTTCCATCTCGATTCGATCTGTTAGCTGCACCGCTGAACAGCCTGCAACAGTTCCGCGTCATCACAAATGGCATCGGCAAGGCAGATCTGGCCGTCACTATCACAAGCCCTTCGGGGAATCGGGTGAAAGCGCACGTCATACCGACTGCGGAAGGTTTTCTGGTGAACTTTACCCCGACCCAGCTGGGCGAATACCTGCTAAGTGTGAGTTTCGGTGGCACTCCTATTACTCCGCAACCGTTCCGATTGCAATGCCTGGTGGGGTCCGATTCGCGCAAGGTTCAGGCCAGCGGGCCAGGGCTGGTGCGGGGAATCATTAACCGGCCGGCCGAGTTCATGATTGACACGCGCGGTGCTGGCCAGGGTGGGCTGGGCGTAACGGTCGAAGGTCCCTGCGAAGCGGCAATCAACTGCCGCGATAACGGCGATGGAACGTGCAACGTGGCCTATCTGCCGACGGAGATCGGCGACTACACGATAAACATCACGTTCAACGATGACCATATCGCCGGTTCGCCATACCAGGCTATCATTGTGCCGGAACCGAACCTCAACAAGATACGCGTCTCTGGAATGGGCATACAGCCACACGGTATTGTGTGCATGTAGTGGGTTTTCTGTGTTTTGCTGGCTTTTTTTTTTTATTCAGCTAATCCCGAATCGCATCATTAGGACGAAATTCGTTTTGCTCCCTTTGCATCACAAGTTGTTTTGATTTCTTTAGCTTAATTTGTTGCATTTTTGTTCGCATGTTTTGCAGTGTTTTGTAGCGTACACATAGTTGATACTACGCATGTACTAAATAAGCTATAAATGCATACTTTTAGGTGTGGTGATGAACGCTCCCACGGATTTCCTCGTCGATATGAGCAAGGTTGGCAATGACGTAGACAGGTCCAAGCTATCGTGCAACATCTTCGACCCGAGGGGTAACGAAATACCCAGCAAGCTGGTGCCAAGTGATTCCGCCGATGACGTGTTCCGCATCATGTACACACCTTTCGAGGCCGGGCGGCACACGATCGATCTGCTGTACGATAACGTGCCCGTGCCAGGATCACCGTTCGTTGTGAATGTAAAATCTGGTTGCGATCCGAGCCGATGCCGCGCGTACGGCCCAGGCCTGGAAAGTGCAATGACCGATAAGATGGCCACATTTACGGTCGAAACACGTGGTGCCGGTGCTGGCGGCCTATCGCTAGCGATCGAAGGGCCATCCGAGGCCAAAATGAGCTGCACCGACAATCGGGACGGCTCCTGCGACGTGGAGTACATGCCCACCGAACCGGGCGAGTACGACGTTACGATTCGCTATGCAGACAAGCACATCCCTGGGTCACCATTCAGAGTCGTCGTAAACGAATCGACGCGCCCGGAGAAGGTAAAGGTGTACGGACCGGGCATAGAGCATGGCCAGGTATACGACGGACTGCCGGCACAGTTCTTTATCGATTGCAGTGGAGCCGGTCCGGGCAAGATCGCGGTAAAGCTGAGCTCATCGGAAGGCAAACCGATCGCAACGCAAGTGCAGGATAAGGGCGATGGTGTGTACGGTGTCACGTACGTTCCACCCAAGGAGGGTTCTGTAATCACGGCGAACGTTTGTTTTGCGGACCAGGACGTCAGCTGCAGTCCGTTCGTAATGACCGTTGCTCCAGCGCCGAACGACGTCCCGGTGAAAGTGTATGGTGATGCGACGACAAAAAAAGCTCTGCCCGCGTCTTTACCGGCCAAGTTCCAGATCGATGCGCCGAAAACCAAAGCCAAAGAGGACATCAACGTCAGTATCAAGGGCCCGGACGGGAAACCTCTGGTACCGAAAATGGAACAGGAAGCGGACGGAACCTACGGTGTTTCGTTCGTGCCGGATGAGTGCGGCCCATACAATGTCAGTATTAAGTGCGGTGGAAAGGACGTACTTGGTTCGCCCTTCTTATTGCAAGCCATCCCTACTGGAGAGGTGAGTTGGTGTGTTGCAAAAGGCAGCCCATTTCGTCAGCATACAAAAAAAAAACAATTTGTTAGAACAATTTCCAAACGTGTTATTCATGTTTATTTACGCAGGCTGACAAGTGCAAAATGGTTCAAGCCGTCCCAGTCAACCAAGAGTACGGGAAGAAGAATCACTTTGCCGTTGATGCCCGGGAAGCGGGAACTGGTGCAGTGACGTGCAAGATTGTTTCTCACTCTGAGGCGAGGTTAGTATAGCTTGTGTTAAGAAATGAAGGAAAAACGAACAACAATAGCAATATTTACGATCTTCACATCCATTGCTTTCTGTCAACAGTGACGTGGACATTGATATTATCGAGAAAGACGGGTTCTTTGATATTTTCTATGTGCTCAAGGACCCCGGAGACTACGATCTGGATATCAAGTTTGGCGGTCAAAACATCCCGAACGGAACGTTCACAATCAAGGTATATTAACCCATTCTTTATTTACTATATTCCTTTTTCTCATATCCCTGCGTCTCTTTGTTCAAGGCATCTGCCGTAGTCACAACGTTTAAAGTGATTGCTAGTCACATTGTTTGAAACGTGACTAACTGGATTAGAATGAGTGATTTGATGTTTATTGTTGAGTGATTTTTAGTCGTGTGATTGTTATTATTGTTTGGATCTGGTTTTTTCATCTCTCAAGCAGGGTGAAATCAATAATGCAATTGCTGTTGATGCTGCTTTTGAGATCTCTATTGTTTAGGTAAGAGGATCGTCTATCTGACAACATTACCTCACAGCAACCGTTCACATGTGGTTTTGAAATTCAATTTTTCGTGGTTATTTATGAAACAGAAAAGTGTGCAGAGTGTGCAGGATAAGGGAATCATACTGTTTTTTCATGATATGCTCATGAACAATCTTTGTTGTGGGAGCTTTACTCGCGGCTCGTTATGAGAACACAGTATTCTTTGTGTGTTGAAGGTATCCAATCAAAAACAAGCGTATGGCTGTCATATGCATTTAACATCATGTATAAACAAAACAATATATATATCTTCCGGATTAATGGAACCTATTAATACACAAAAATACGATAACTCGTTCGGCTGTTTGTTACATTGTGAAATAAGCGGTGGTAATAAATAAACAAAATTCAAAAACTAAACTTAAGTGAGACACATGATGCAAACACTTACACACTTTTGCTTATTGTTGACAGCGTTTGTGCTACAGATCGTCTACACTTGTTCAAAACTGAACTGGAAAGAAATCATTCATTACGGCATAATGCCTAGATTTTGCTTGCCAATGCCACCGCTGCCATTTAACGAGTTGCATGCAGTTTTGGAACGCTTTTCAAATTGACTTCTAAACAAAAAACGAATTGCCAATGCTTTTTCACAAACCTTTCTCATTCGTGAGGTAGTAACGCATGTGCAAATGAAACATTCCGTTTCCTAGCTATTTAACATTCCATCTCACATGAGACGAAACGAATCATCTGTAGTTTTGAGCGAATCTTCTTCCCTTTCGTAAAATTTCGCTTTCTCCCAGCACAACACTGCCACTGCGATTACCAACGCCATGTGACACTCGCTTTCGTCAAGCATCACACGCTACTCACCGTTCATCCTTTGCCCCGATCCTTTGCGTCGCAATACTAACAATTTGTCCCACCGTTGGCTGGGCCTTCCGTCGGCTCGGTCGGTCGGTGATTCGCGTGCGTCAAGAAGAAATATCTTCTGAATGGAAATAAATCATGAAATGTATAATTTTTTATACATACCCACCTCCACATCATCATCATGCGCCACCCACTCTCGAGCACTCTGCTCCGTTGCACGGGAAGCACCAGTTGGTGTGCCATTCTTCTACAAATTCGCTCCGCTCCATCCACATCAGCATGTTAGCATGATTCCCTAAATACGGAGGGTTCAAAAATAGCATTTCTCTCGCGTGGAAATTTTGCCCATCTCTTGCAACCTGTAAGCAGCCGACATGCCGCACCGTGGTAGATGACCGACAAGTGGCAAGTGTCTCTTTTCATTCATGTTGCATCTGCTTGGGAGCGAAGATTATCAGACATGTGAATAAGTTGTAAATGAATAATTTTCTATTCTAATACCACTATACGCACCATTCAAATGTGCATTTCTTCTTCAAGAAGCACACACAGCTAGCTCACACTTATTCATACAATAGATAATGTCAAACGCTGAACTGGCAACGTGATGTGTTTGTTTGTTTATTTACTCTTCTGTCCAAACCGTGTGAGGGTTGCAATTTATTCAGCCTGTCCAACCAAACGGAAAAGTTCAACTTAAATCCATCTAAATGGTTTCTCTCATGGTAAAAATGAAGTTGATACACCCTCACACACTCACACACACAATCCCGCATTATGAAGTGGTGATCAACAGTTCACCATCCTATACACTGGCTGATTGGTTCACACTCGAACGCACGCACCTTTGCACGAACGCTTTTCTGTTTCATAAATGACTTTGAACTCTCCCTGCTCAACCACGCGTGTGCCATTATGTTGCTGCCCTAACGCTGCCCGAATGAAGCTGCACAGAATATAATGTTTTGGCTAATCATGTAAGAATGCTGCAACGCTAACCGCTAAGCATTATCTAGTTGCAAGCGGCTTAAGCAAACATGCGCCGCCGTGTTATTCTAGAAAGAAACATGATCAGCGCCGATCATTTGAATTAATCTTCTGTGTTTACTGGTGCAAGTTGTTTGCATCCCTTCGGGTAAGCGTCACGGGCAGGTAGGTTTTTCTCTGTTTTTGATTGAGAAAATTTATTGGGAAGCTAAATTTACGCATCATTCACCATTATATTGGTCTAACCTAAAAAAAACAAACAAACAAAAACACTTCGATGAAAGTAGATTACAAGTTAGTGTTACTATTATTAGTTGAATTTTAGTTTTAAAAAATGACAATATCGTAATTAAATCGGCTATACTACCCAGCCTCTACGAAAGTTCCTTAATAGGAACGTTCAAAGTGCTTAAAACTAGCTCAGAACGTTATAATGTAACCAATTCGTGCGTGAAGAAAAAATGAGCTGATAAATTGATGTGAGAGCTGTCAGTACTAAAGCCGTAAATCTTTAAGGCAGTTATTTTAATGCATTCATTGGACCTGCTGTCGACGAAACGACAGGCTCTTAAAGTGAACAATTAACCTGACAATATGGGTTTACCAAGGGTCTTCCTTTACGGTGAAAGGACCCTCGCATGTTGTACAACATAATTTGAGGCAAAAGTTAATGATTACTTCCCAGATGGTCAGGTGGAGGTGGTGCCTCTCGGTTTGGTGCATACGGTGAGAGCGATCGTAACGCTAGTCTGTGAACATATGCAAGTATTGCGACAATTAGTGCAGAGTGCCTGTTTGTCGGTGGCGTGCTGCCACTAGACGGGAACGAAAATGCGCCAACTATGCTTCGCCTCGCGTAATTAATGTGCTGGCTGGGCGTACACTTCCTAGAGACGATGGTACGCAAAATAGTGTATGGAACGCTTTTAGTTAAGATGTCGGTGTGTCAAAAGCAACAGTTCTTGAGCATCATTCGTAGTGGTTGGATGTTTTATAGATACACGCTTACCACTCGCCTTCTACTTAAGGGTAGAAATTTGTTGCCAGCTCTAATCTCCCATTTTGTCCACATCAGTTTACCCAGATCGGCCAAGAGATCTGAGCGATAATGTTAATCGTCCTGTTCAAGGCTATAGACAAGCACTTACAGTTTAATAATTAGTACGCCTCTTCGGCTTTGTTGGATTGTTTGATCACTACATTTCTTTATCATTTTTCTGTGTTTGAATGTGAGCGCTGAATTTGTTGTTATAGTTTCATTTATTTATTTAGTTTTTAATCATTCATTCATTCATTTATTTAGTTATTTTTTATTTATTTATTTATTTATTTATTTATTTATTTATTTATTTATTTGCGTGAATTCAATTGAGCTTGAATATTTGATCACAACATTTCTATGCCATTTTTCTGTACTTGAATGTGAATCATGAATTTGTTGTTATAGTTTTAACTGTTTTTTCATTTATTATATATTTATTTATTTATTTATAAAAACTGTATTCTCATAAATTTTGACACAAAATCATTTACAAAATGTGTAACTAAATACCAGAAAATAGGAAAATGTTTATATCCTAAACCAAAAAAGTAAATGGTCAATTCTCATTACTTATCATTTCTCTCGTTATATATAGCAAGCAATAAAAGCGGGAGACTTTTTTTTTTGCACGAATATTTTTTTTATTCAGGAGGAATTTTGCACAAATATATTATATCTAAATATACCAAAAGTAACCCGTTATGCGAGCCAATCTCGCATAAAGTGATACAATAAAACTGCATTTTAGATACATTTTTAATACGAGGTTGTAATGAAAAGAAAAGTGGAAAAATCTCCAAGAGCAAAAGAGATTTTTTTTATATGTGCCACTCGCTCAAAGGTAGAAATTTTAATGTGACGAACAAGTCACTGGAACGTATTTGATTTAAGTAAAGTTACGCACAACAAATTAGATTGTGGGAGCTATGACGGCAGTTCAATTCCGGAAATGATGTGTTCTTTCTTTGGTCATATAAGTTGATCGCTGAAAGCAGCTCAAGAGAGTCAATGTGGGCAGATCGGATGTCAATGATCAGATTCAGCAGAATGGAAATGAAAGCTCTTTCCAGGTATAACTACAACAAGAAGCATGATCCATTACGATCGAGCAATGGAAGATGTAGTAGTATTTCTACTATCCTCTTGAAGTTGCTTGATTACCAAAATAACACAACAAATAAAGTAGTTTTCTTTCATATGCTGCCAACTGTTTTCGTACGCATTGAAATATCGTAAAATAGCACTGGAAACAGAACAAATTTATTTTGTATCCTCCCTTTCCACACAATAAAAAAAAAACATGCGCCTCCATCGACAAATGCAACCGTTACGGTCGACAAAAATCAACAATTGTTTATTGATTTTACTGTATGCGCAGAGAGCCTGACAAAACAATGTTGAATTTTGAATGCAGAGCTCGTTTTATAGTTGCTACTCGATCATGCACAAAACACATACGTGTTTATTTTAGTAGTGGCAAAAGCAGTGGAATTGCATCATTTGCACCAACCTACGTATTATTGCAGTTTCACCATCGTGTTCGGCCTGTACTATGTGTTTTGTATAAAATGTGTTGCTTAATGCATTGATAAGCACCAAAAAGTACGCTTTTATAATGGTTCGTACAATTGTTGAACAAAATCATGCATTGCTGCTTGCTCGTACAAATTCACTCTTTGGCAAAATTACAGTTTATTCGTTAAAAGACTACATGGTATTAGTTCCTTTCGAGCTTCCCTTGAATATTCAGCTCAAGGTCTCGCATACCAGCAACATCGTTTTGTACATTTTGATTGGATTTTGTGTCTCCCCTTACAATCTTACAATTTGGATGACCTAGTAATGTGGGTGACCAACCACGCAAAAACACACATATCCGCACACATACCGATTGCAATCATACGTTTTTTCCGAATGTCTGCTCAAAGTGATGCCGTCGGCCAACACTATGCTAGAGTATTGCCAGTGAGATCTTTCAACTAAGTGCTTTAGATGTACGGCAAAAAATACAGCTCGATATCCATCTTAATGAATTTGTGTCACCATAAAGCAGACTCCTACACACTTACACAACCACACGGTATACATGTCCACTATCCCGTGACGATCTCCAATTGCCTGATCGGTACGGGGCACGCGCTCTCCGGCGGTGGTAGACATATGTCTCGTATGCGGGGGTTTTATACGATGGGCGTTAAGAGTACGGTTTGTGGTGGTTGGTAGGGAAAACGCGTGGAAAAGGTGTCCGTCCCTCTGCTGAGCCGGAACCCGAACGAATCCGAACCTTCCGAAGTGTGCACCAAACGCGAACGATCGTGTGCGTCGGGCTTCGGGCGAGGTGTTTATTTTTCCACCCTCCGAATGGTCACGATCGCTGCGACCGCTCGAGGCAACTATTTCGACCGCATGTATATTTCCCCGCCAGCGGCAGCCCGAAAAGAGATTTTGCCTTGGCCCATCGAACTCCCCCACCCGCTCCCTCAGCCCCTCCTGCCAAACAATAGCGATCTACATCGTCCAGCAGAGCAAGAGCGGCTTGTTGTTGTTGGCGAAGATACGCCGCTGCGATCAAGAGCTAAAACATCGCCCGCACTTCTGTTTGGACGTTTCAGAGGAAAAGTCACACAGCCAGTTTGTGGTTAGCAAAGTAGTAGCGCGTTAGTTCTTATCGTTAATTACAACGTATTTGTGCTTGTGTCTGTGTGTATTGAAGTACATTGGTGTGCTCTAAGAAGTCGCGGTACGTGCGAAAATAATCCCAGATATTAGGTGAAAGGTGAATAGTTTTCCCCCAATCAGGTGATCGTGCGATTAATTATTTAAACCGAACATTAGTCTTACGTGGTGTATTTAGCTTTTTTAATCAGAGGATTTATTGTACGTTACATAAACATTCAAAACGTAATATTTGTCCAAACTTTTGCTTTATTTTAATGGCGTAATGGTGTTTTTTTTTGCAAAAGCGATAAAAAATTTCAACATATTACGACGACCTGCCCAGCCGAGCGGGAAGATACTTGTACGATGACTAAAAACAAACATTCCTTCTGGTTTGCATCGTGTTTGCGTGCAACCAAAAGTCCACCGAATAAAATACATAGCAGCTGTTGTTAGTCTCTCGACTCTGGTGACCGGTTTGTGCTACCTAAGCGTGGCCGGCCCTTCCAGCAAGTGAGTGGAGTGAACGTGAACATCATCACGGTCCAATTTAGCCGGTCGCGGTCACGTTAAGAGTCCTCTGGCTTAAGATGGCGATGAAAAACGAACCGTTGCGAATGGACATTTCTTTTCCGCTCAAACGAGCCGAATGGATTGAAGTATTTTCAGGGACCGTAAAACCGCACTGTTCTTACGAAATGTTTACGCCTTGACATGTCAAAAACTTGTAGCAGTAGGTAGGGAGCAGCAGGACAAGCGGTATTTTGGATTCGAATGGAATTCCAGATTATTCCAAACCATGACGAATCGTTCAAGTTTGTCTTTCATGATGTAAACGCAATTGTAACATAGTATTGGTTTTTTTAAATCATTTTTGCACGAAAGGAATGTAGTAGTGTAAAATGTCTTAAGTTGAGCATTGCCAAAATCAGAAAAAATATGTATGATATTCTTCGTACTTTTATTCTCCTCGCTACGCGTTGTACAATGATGATCTAAAAAAATATAGGACCACCTTGACTTTGAACGTAATCTGAATGTTTAAGACGGTGGTTGGCCGATATGTGATTTGATTTTGAGCGTAATTTTCTTAGTCACCGCAGAACGTAGTCATAAATAATTGTTGCAGGTTTGATATTTCCTTATTGTAGCTTGATAATACCGCTAATATCTCAACACGGTTTAGCAACATTCAAGCAGGTTCACATCTCCATACGGATTCAGTTTTATATACACACTCTAGACATGTTTAAGCCGGTCTCGTGATACAGTCGTCAACTCGTACGACTTAACAACATGCCCGTCATGGGTTCATGCTCCGAATGGACCGTGCTCCCATATGTAGGACTGACTAGACTGCTATAGGGGGGTTATCCAAAAAGTCACTGAAAGCCAACCCCACAAGTGGTACAGGCAGGCCTTGACCGACAACGGTTGTTGAGCTAAAAGAAGAAGAAGAAGAAGACATATGCCACAAGCTGGAAACTAGGCACTAAGCTGAACTAGGTGCAACCTATGAAATCTGAAGAAATCTAATAATTAAATTACTTTTTCCTGTAATATCAAGAACAAGAAATAAAAGACGTATGTAATGGTCTGCTAGACTTACGTATCAGATCGATATGCCATAGCATTGCTTCCATACTATACATAGCTTCATATGTTTCAATCTACCCTTTCGCTTGATACTTCTTCATGCTTATCCTATACGTTTCATTTAACGTGGCCAATATGCTGCGCCAAGGATAATGCCCTGAAAGCGAAATCTTCAACAGTCGATTAGACTCACAAATCCACAATGAGGAATGACTGAAAAAGTTGTCGGCAATTTGTTCTGCGCTTTCACCACTGTTACAATGTTCTCTGCCGCCTCTGCAGTCTTCGTCAATACAAACCCAAACCCACCGGTGTATTACGAAACGATGCAGCATGTCTAATCCGGCTCTACGAATAATTAATCGCAAGTCGGCACGGTATGCTTGCTTAATTGCTTGTGTTTCGCTTTGCAGCACTCCCCCCGGGCGCCCCGCTTTACCAATTGTCCCATTCTTTGCCTGTCAACCGTCGAACGGCGTAAATGAGCTATCGCTGAACCGGTGCCATTTTGTTGCTCATTCTGTTGCCCGCTGCAAGTCCGGCCGATGAAAAAAAGATTGCTGAATGAAAAATAAGAACACTCATGCTGCCGGTCTGTTGCTGCTTCTGCTGCTAGACTGTCGACGGTAGAGCACAGTGTATCTTTACGGGTATACTAGTATATTCTACGGTAGAGCGCAGCTGCAGGGAATTGTGATCGGACCGTCAGCGTTGATTATATCCTCACGCCACGCTCACACACAGGTGGCACCATTTGGTTGCGGCCAGCACATTTTGCGCATTTTGCCTGGGTGTCAATGGGCGAAGAAAATTCTGGCATGCCGATCATATGTCCTTGCAAACTGTTCGCGAGCTCGTGAAGGTATCTCAAGCATGATGTTTACGGAATGATAACTGGCTGCTGGTTGATTGAATGCGCTTGGACTTTGTTGTTTAGATGATTCGTCGTTTTCATTAATTCATATTTTCGACAGCAGGGCCAACAAACGAAGTTCGCTCGGATTGTGTCTTAATTGTAGTTTTATTTCTGGTCCCAACAATATTGAAGCTGATATTTTGATCGGTTCTAACATCACAAGAAAAACATCCATCTTTACGGATTTCGTTGCATTACGAAACTTAAGCAAAGACAAAACAACCTCCCTTAAACTAATATCAAGTATCGCGGTTTCATCAAGGAAAAATCGTCTAGCTGCGTCTTCTGAAACCGACCCTGCTACATTCAAAAGGACTCTTCCCTCACCTCGCATCGCTTCGCGTGGAGGCGTTTGGAAGCAACTGACATTAATTTTATATGCCACAGCAGCGTGCGCCTTGCGCCAGTTCGTTAGTGCCGGCTGTAAGGGGTCATGCGTGAAAAGATTTAGAATCCGACTCTTGACTCGACGTCGACGTCCGAATACAAACTTGTGTTGCCGGAGAAAAATAGAACTTTGAGCTAAATATATAAAATACGTTCCATTCTCGCATCGTAAGAATGAATATAATGATCATTTCGAGACCGTAAAGCGGATTCGCTTGACAAACGAATCAGAGGAAAGTTTCACGAGTGTTTATCAACTTGCTGATTGATGTGAGTAGGTGCATTCGACTTAAAAAATGTGGCGTCAACAGCGCATACTGTCACTTGAAATCAAGAATATCCAATCGTGATTTGTGTTCACGGGCTATTACTTTTGCTTGTTTCCTGCCTCTTATTGAAAAAAAGCTTTCTTTGTGTGGAAATCATTTTCATTTTGTAGCAAAAGCAAAATAGATAAAGGACGACCATGAGATTAAACGATGTATGTATTGGTCGTCTGTAACAGAAGCCTCAACGCAATTATTATTGATTTGTTTTTCATTGCTGTTTTCATTAGAGCAATCTCCAAGGTTGTGTGAATGATTTAAAATATAGAAAAATATTATTAGACAACATTGTTCAATCTAATATAAGTGTTCGAATAAACGCGGTAAGCTGAGTAAAATAGTCCACGATGAACTCTAATCCCACGGTCATGGAAATAGCTGTGTGACCTTGACCTAGTTCTATTCAGGACATGGCATGGACAGGTGTCATAGATCAAGAAGTGCCAAAGTTTTACGAAACGCCACCAAAATGGAGCCAATTAAATTAATTGCATTGTTCGTACAGCTTCCAAGCCAGAGCCTCTCACTACATACAATTAGTGACGCACAATTTAATCCCTGCAGCCGCAAATGTGCAGCGTTTCCCAAATGCACTGCAGCTTGCCTACCTTTAGGCGCTTTTCTCTAGTTCGAGCACGCTACTACCAGCAGCTTCTCATTTGCAACATTCCGCTTTCCATCGCTTTCTACTTGTTGTTTGTGTGTAAGACAGCAATGCCGCAAAGCGTGGGTGAGCTCCGTCTTTTAATCTTTTTTGATGAGAAAAATTCGTTGCCCGTTATTCATCGTTTCCAAGGGTTCTTAAATTAGCCCAGCGGCCCGAGCTAACAGGCTAGCGATCGGGGACATCTGTGCAGGTCCGTAACAAGCGGGTAACGTGCGCGAGCATAGCGACTAGCGTCGTGCACTTTTCTCCATCGCACAACGACGCGGAGCGGAGAATGTCCCGCGAACCGACTGACCCCGGTGTGACACCTGTCTCCGATACGTCTTATTAATATGTGCCGAGTATGCGCGCCCGGCAGCCGAACGTGTCTACGTACGGGCACGCAAACAGGCGACACAGCACCCGCAGCGTTGCCTTTGAAATCGCTTTTCGTTGTTAATCGTGCTGTTCAACAGCGCGTTATTTCAAAGCTAATCCATCCGAACCGGACCGGGTGGGGTTACAGGTTTTTAGAGACACCCAACCGGCGGGGAGGGAGAATCCAACGGAAACGGGAGGACTCCGTTGTGGGCGACGTGCCAAAGCGCTCCGTGCTGAGTTCACCGGGGCTCGCGTGTCTGCACACGTCTAATGTCGGTGCGCTTCAACGACGCAGTGGTCGTGGAACTAGCGTACTAAAATATAGAACGACAGATGCTATGCATTCCCCTGGACCGTGTCCCTTTTTATATCTGGGAACTATGTCAATGCGTAGTGAGACACATGAGACACTGCGCGAGAATGGGTCCCTTCCCGTTCAACGGAATTCTTGCTGTATTGTCATTTCCGTTTCTTTGCTTCATTTGCAGGCTGTTGACAACGTAGAGGAGGAGCAGGTGACCAAAAGTGCTACCAGCTCCAGCAAGACTACTTCATCAGCTATCTCCGAAAACCATAGCTATCAGCACCAGGAGTCCTACATCGAGCAGGTCTCTTCGGTGTCCAAATCTAAACAGTACATCCAGCAAACCGCTAGTGAAGAATTCCTTGTAAGTTCGAAGCATCCGATGTACGCCTTACCGTTCGATCGCTAATTGTGTGTCTTGTCCTTTCGACAGGTCCGCGAACGTCTCGTCAACGGCAAACACGACAGCGTTTCAACGCTCAACAGTGTGCAGCAGTTGTCCGCATCCACCACCACCACTTCCAACAGCAGCGCAACAAACGGTAACGGAACAACCGAACACGATAACCACTTGAACGGGACAACACAGTCGTCGAGCCGCTTCCACGTCTTCAAACTCGACCGCCTAAACACTCCCCAGACCGGTGGCACAGTAACAGGTAGGTGATAATGGAGCTGCTCTCAAACACTGAAGATAATCTTTCACTTCATATTACCTCTCGTGCCGGTTGTACAATGAAGCCAACGATCCATTGGCTCGTTTGTCAACTATTACGATTTCATCGATGTCTGCCCATCAGCGGCATTTATTTACAATCCCGTCAATACAAGCTATGAGACAAGTTAACGCCACGTCAATCAAAGCACGACGCTTTGGTTTCGTTTCCATGATGGCGGTAGCATGTCATCTTTCGGACGGTCGGGTGACACATTGTAAACCACCACTTAATGATGCTGCGATACACGCTTGGCACACACACCATTCCTGTCGATCATTCATCTAACTGCCCGAAACCGGGAAGTGGAACAGTACCCCGAGCACGAACGTTGTAGTGCATGGGCGCTGTATGCGCACTGTCTCGCGTAACGTGCGATCAACCGAGCACAGATGGTGCCGATCAAGCGAGCACGTGCCTCCCAGATCGCCTACTAGGACGGTGTGACACGATCCAACCACCGGACGGAAAGCGACCATCTTGCGCACATTGAGTAACGATGAGAATTTAAGGAATGTAAATGGTTTCCTTCGTTAAGCACGGACGGGTGAAACAGAAGTCACCCACTCTCCCCAGGGGTGGGAGACTCTCCCCAGGGGTGGGAGGGTTAGATTGGATGCTTACTTCTCTCGCTTGTGATGAGTTAGCGAAAGATTTATGCAGTCTTTTGATTGACGTGTGGTAGGATGGTTCCAATGTTCAACGGTAGCTCTAACTTTAATTGCTTTGTTTTACCGTATCAGACGACCCCGAGATGCGATTCAGTTCTTACTAATTGCACGAATGCAATGAATGTGATTTTAATTGTGTTGCGGTATTTTACCCATTACGTGCCATGTACGCTATGTTTCGTACAAGCTTAAGCACCCGATACACTGTACATGCTACAGGAGCGAGATAACTTCTGCTCTCGTTCGTTATTTATCGTATCATGCGAGATGAAACAACGCGTCCCAATAAACAACGAAGCCTGCCAACATACTAATGGGAACACTCATCACAATCCATGTGGTGTTGCCAACGTGTGGCGCGTTCCGGTAGAAACCGCTCCGGAAACAAACATGTCACATTCCATTACTCAGACCATCCGGGGTCCGACGGTTGCAGATTGGGGACGAACGAAAAAAATGTCCACCCACGACGCTGCGCATCTTTATGATTGTTCGCTTCTTTACGTAAACAACACGAGCAAAGGAACATCAATTCGCATAACTGTCGCCATTTGTCGTTGCACCCGTTGCTGGTGGTTTGGTTGGACCGACCGGCGCTTGTTCGGGCCTTGTGGAGTGGATGATATACGCCGACGGATCAGGAAACGGTTGAACAGTCATCTTTGGCGCTACGGTACTATCGTTGCGGTGGGGAGGATCAACAGACGCAACGCAACGGCTACCGATCCGCTAGGAGTACAATTTTGTATTTTTCGTTTATTTTCTCCCTCTCTTTCTTTCTTTCGTCCTTTCTCTCTCTCTCTCTTTCTCTCTCTCGAAATGACATTTGCTTCTATTGGAGCGCTTACGTAATGGCACGTCGTTTCTCTTACCTTTTTTATCGTGTCCTGGCCCGATCAAGGCAAAGCGGAAGAACACACAAAATAATCCCTTGCCTTGTTCTGTTGGCATTGCAGTAGGCTATGCGAACACTGGTCTAGTAGACGCGGTTCACGCGCAAGGTTGCCACCGGACACAGATGGCGCGTCTGCTCATATATTTAACAACGGTCGGTGGATCGTTCGTTGCCCACATAATACGGCCGATAAAGATGATTTCTGTCTTCGCGCTACACATCCGCTCCAGCGAATTTTTGGCTTGTTTTCGTTCGCCGATTATTTATCTAACTGGCCAACTGGCCTCACGTTCCGGTCATCATGCTACATCAAAGATTTTAATCTAGTATTAAAAAGAAAAGTCGGACATTCGGAAAATTATACCGTGGTAGCCGTATAGTGGCTAACCTAGCCGCCGGGTTTAGGATGGATTCTTTTATCGTGCCAGTTGGATCATCGTTTCCGTTCGGTTCTGACTTGCCATTGATGCGGCAGAATGCTTGCTTATTTGCTCTCGATCTCGGTCGCAAAAAAGATAAAGCGCGCACACACACCGGGTGTTCGATGGCGTTGTGCTGGGGGGTTAGGCAAACATTCATCCTGGCGATCTGGCCAACGGCTGAAAGTTATTTTAAACGCGTTCGGGCCGTACACTTGCATGCCTGATTGCAGAAGATGATCTTGCGTATGCCATATCATTTATCACGTCTACCTTTATCACAAAAGCCACAGTCCACGCAAAATGATTGAAGTAGTTAAATAGTTGAATGTTTGATGAACAAAATTTAGCTAGTACAAGCAATATTAGGTTAACATTATATTGCCTTTAAACACGTTTACGTACTAAATGTACACGTGGTTGAGGTTTGTATATTCAAAAAACTACACCTTGAATCGCGTTCAGTGTGTTGGAATTCCTTTTCCACTAATGCCGGCATGTCAGCCAAAATAAGGTCTTTCGTCTGTTTTCCTCCCTAAGAAACATCCGTAACACGTCCCACTACATTCAAAGATGAGCGAATATAACGAATGAAAGTATCATTCAATCGGCAACTCATCAGGAATCTGTTGCAACATCTTCTGAAGGCGACACCAGCCGTTCTACCATCAGACGGAAAAGGATTGACACGACACGAGCAGGAGGCAACCCCATAGAGGCAGGCAACGGAAGCGTGAATCGGGGATTTATCACGAGTTGGGGACAAACCGTCGCACGGAACGGTCGAGATCACCTCGATGCCGGCGGCGATCGGTGATATAAATATCCGCTCCGGATACAGTCCAGCAACGTTTCGGTGGACGTTACGTTGCCCCGGGGGCTATAAAAGTTTTCGTCTGCAGCTGCTGCGAAAAGAGTTAGCACTGCTTTCTGCTCTGGTCGGCACCCGCAAACGACGCGCGCTGGTCGGCAGCATATCAACGCGGCATCGTCACTTGGGTACGGCTTTGGGCACAATACACTCCTTCCCCACCCACCCACTTCCTTTCTCGCCCACGACGAAGCTAGCGACAACGCCGAGGAACGTTGATGTTGCGCCGGACATCTCTCGACTCGCACAAATTATGACACGCACTGATGGTAGATGATGGAAGATCGTAGATGATACTTGCCACGGATGAGGTAAAATATATGTGGAAATGGCTTCTTTCGGTAGCTGATAGATTTGCCTGCTCGTGCGAGCAACTGAATGCTGTGGCGAGACAGTGTATTTTGTAGTCGTTTTCAAACTTTAAGCTGCATTTCAACCTTTACTTACAAGCTTTGCCACGATCGCCATCGCCGGGGTTTTGTTGAATCGATTGACGTAAAAGACACATTTAAATCATGCTCAAATGTCTCATTCATCACGAGAGAGACAGATTTGTTTTGTGTTGAAAACCGCCCATATTTTCTGGTGTCTCGCCCAATCCCTGCTGCAACGCGACGGCCAAAATAACGGCTATGATAACCACCGAGCTGTCTTGTCATCCCAAAAACAAAACCCATTAAATCAACACATTTTATTATTACTCACATGAGTGGCACGGGTGAAGCAGCCAGCTGTAGCAAAACCAAACTCCGACAGATCATTCTTTTTGCCGAGCAGACTATTATATCACGGAATGTGGAATAATCCGCCGAGAATGGTATGTGCTTGTGTGATAAATAACAACCAGTAATGATCACCGGTTGCGTAAGCAGTGAACGCAAAACTACACGCTTACACTCGAACGCATCCCATCGAAACGGAAAACGTTTGACGAAAATAATCGCAATTCTGCAGCAATGGTACAGGTTGACCTTGCAAAACTTCCACGCCACTATTACACGGCCACATGGACACGCGGAGGATCAACCATTCGAGATCCTTTTAACTATCATCGCTCTATGGACAGCTACAGCGCGCGCTGTGTAGCGTTAATGGAGACGCCTGGCCACTGTCAATGTTGTTGATGATTCCGTCCGTAGCTTTCGCTCAGTCTGTCACCAACGATGGATACAGTGATGCATCGTGGCAGCTGTGAAGGTTACCGGTTTGGTAATAAATCATTGCAGGTGGTGCTGTACGCTTCGAAACAGGTTAGGGCCTCCGCCGTGCACTACTTGGAAGCTTTAGTTTAACCTGATGAAACCATGTGTTGGATGATTTTGGTACCTTTTTGTTTTTAACGTTCATTAGCATCGGGTGTGAATTAAAGATGTATTTTTTATATATTTTACCTTACTTTCAATCAGTGCTATACATTCAGACTTCACAGTACAATTCATGCATGTACTAAAATCCAAAAGAGAGCACGCAATCTATAGACCGTTGCTGGACGGACATATCTATTCACAAAAAATCTATTCAGAAATCTTTGTGATTGCTATTAAACATGATTGCAATTAAATTATGCATAAAAATAAGCATCAAAAATTGTGATTAATCGCAAGAACTATGCTTAAGAGCTCCATGGCAAACATCAGCGAATTGGTGCTGTTTCTTTCTAGTAAAACTAACTCCCCGATCGTAATACAATGCATGTAAACCAAGCCCCAGTCCGATTGAAATTTTGTAGTGGTGAAACAACGGAAATTTCATATTTAGATCAAATAGCAAATTACTCAACAGGTAGCTGTACCAGAAGGGGAGAACTGAGACCAGGTAGAATAGAAAGGACATTCAACGTTCCTAACACATTAATATAATTATAAGGGCCTTCTCCACGATGCAACCTATTCATGTTCATCCGTCAAATAGGACATAGGTAATGCTATCTTGCCCTTTCCGCAAGTAACTGTTTTAATATCATACACCTATTCGAAAACGCCTTCACACAATCACATAAAACACCTTTACTTACACTCGTACACAGTGTATGCCTTCCTTTAGCGAAACGCTCTCCATCAACATTCTACCATTTTAAAAAGAGTTGTAAAAAATACCGTGCAAAACACGCTACGAAATACAATCCAATTTTAGCTGAGCTTACGTCACGTCAACAAATTGCTCAAAATCATCCATTGCAACCCGATGCACTGTTGATAAAGATGTTACTTTAACGAATTACTACTGCTCACTCTGCACACAAACAGTGGTGCCACCCCCCCACGCGACGGAAGCAAACGCTCATCCTTTCCCAGATCACTATCGGGCAGGCAGGGGTTTTGCTATCCTGCCTTCCTACCTTCCTTCCTAACGCGATTGCATTTATTATCGCAACGGGCGGGATCCAAGCCGAATGACGTTCACCACCATCGAATGACGCGTGGTGTGGTGGAAGTTGCCACCGATCGCCACGCACGGGCAAACGGAAAATGTTAATTAAATCACCAGCAAATAGTATTTTAATTAAAGCTACTAATTTGTGCCGAGCGCCGCCGATGCAGCAGCATCCAAATGGTTTTTTTTTTCTTGTTTTTTTTTTCGTCTATTCGCTGGAATCGCAATGGCTGTCGCCATCGTCGTTTGCATTTATTTATGCCACTCCGGTGCGTAACAAAATACCTCCACACCATATGCGCATGGCTGAAGAGGAATACAAAATGGATGCGATGAGGCAATTGTGGAGAAACGGGCTGTGCTAAAACGGCTGACAAACGGGATGCTACTTATTTTAAACTCACGTACCATTTGCTTTAATTTTCTACATATTTGTGAGAAATAATTAGCGTACTGAGCAAGTAAAATTGCTGCAAGCCATATTTGTGTCTCTTTTTATGTTCTTCCCGAATGTTTAAATCTCATGCGTGTCCCCCATGCCTGCTGCATACGGCAACAATATGTCCCTGCTACATATACCTAGTCCCTGTTTGTGTTAGTGGCACATTTTTCCACGGCAACATCCCCATTTTACCACTCGCATTCTTTCGGAAGTTCGCTCCCTCCCTCTTCCCCCAAAATGGCCACCGCCAGCCCCGCCCTGTTCGGACAGAATGATTGAGCAGCATAGGCATGAACGACTCGAACGCCCAACAGTAGCAAGTGAGTCCGAATGGGGTGGGGGGGAGGCGAATATGTCTCCATACACTGTGGCAAACGGAGGATTGCGCAGTTGTCACCCGTTTCATCGGCTCCAAAAATATACTGTCAACCACCGGCGTGTCGTGGCGTTCGCGGCACGATGGCACGATCTTGCGGCCGACTGTCGGAACCTGCTCGTTTTACCTGCTGCCTACATGCTTCCTGGGAAAGGGACGGTGGATGTCGGCAGTGCCGGGCGTTGTGAGCGGTCAATATATGAACGAATAGCCGGAGCAGCACACACAGTGTGAAGCTGCCGTCACACACACCTAACACTCTTTGGTCGGGACGATCCGTACGCACCCGTCTTGTTATAAAAATGCATAAATTTATGATACACCAGCGCTCCCGCTACTACCGACGGCACAGCAAATCCCCGACCGTCGTCCCGATCGTAGGGAAATGTAAAGTGGCGAAATAAAAATTTCCTGCCATAAGTTTACCTCCATTCCGCAGAATGCCGATCGTGCGACCGTGTTGGTAGGCAAAGAAGTGTGATGGGTAGGGAAGGTGAGACATGGCACACGCAATACAGGCGCCAACGAATGTTTCTTGTTTTTTTTTTTGGCTCCCTGAACATCTTGAAGGTGTGAGAAGCGAATGTGAAATATCTCGGCGCAAATGTACCCTTCATGGTTTGATACCCGATTAACGATATGCCTAAATCGAGGTGACTTGACAAATTTTGTACACGTGCCACCGTACACGTGGTAAAATATATGTGAATCACCCTCAAATGCCATTGCAACGCTCGCAACCAACAGCTAACCGTATCTTCATCCAATGCTACTGAAAGTTGCTGCCGCACACGTTGACCATTACCAAAAGCGTCCATTCCCAGCCGGAGACTCATACTTGGCGGCGGTTTCCGATCGATGGCGTCATAAACATGGTGACTGAACAGCCCGGAAGAATCTTCCAATTTATTCCGGTGTTTGAAATAGATACCATCATCACCATCATCACCATCATCATCATCAGACGGAAGCCGTTGTCACATACACTTAAACCTTCATCCAAATCTCCTGCGTTCCTTGCCATTGCTGCATGGAAAACAGTTTGCAGTGCGCGTAGAGCTCGAAAACCGCGGTTGTTTGGTGGCAAACTTGGCGCGACCGGCCAACGGCGCCGTCCCAATTTCGGACGGATCTTGTTCTTGCCTTTTTTTGCCTCGTTCCGCCGGAAACACCGAAAAATCCGCTCTAAAACAGCCATCTAATAGCATGGACGAACATTGCTGGCCGCACAGGAAACGAATTTGCAGCTGTGAGTGTGCGTTACCGTCACTGCGGACACACAGTTATGGAAAATGGTGCTATTTTGTGTGTTAGTTGTATCGGCTCTTCACCACACCGATTCAACGATGATTCGATCTCCTTCCCCACATGTTGATCTTCCAACGCCAGTATAGAAACGATCATTTTTGTATATATCTCACTCTCTCCTCTTCCCTCTCTTTCTTCATCTCCTCTCTCTCTCTCTCTCTCTCTCTCTCTCTCTCTCACACACACACACTCCCTATTGCACTGCACTATGCTGTGTAGCTATCCCGTTTTTCGTCTGCTCCGTTGCTCCATGATTCATTTTCCTTCGCTTTCTGTTACACTGCGTATTTTCCATGTGTGTGTGTGTGTGGTAGGAGAGAATTTACACACTTTTCTTTTTGACGGGGACACTCGGAACGGATTTGCTTCTTCTTCTTTTTTTCACGATTGGCTCACCCGTGGTAAGGGGAAAGATTCAAACGCCTTTGCTTGTTGCTTTTAAAATGTGAGGAAAATGGGGAGAATTTGGAGAAAAAAATGAGCAAATCATAGCCGATTGCGCTCACGAAAATACCATAACCAAAGCGAGCGCTCGCAACGAGCATGAACGAGGCGGGTTGTGGGGGGGGGGCTGGTGGCCAACGTTTCGGGTCCGGTTCGGTGCGCGCGCTCTCCACACTGGAAGCTGCGAAGACCTCCATCGGTCGGTCGGGCTGGCTGGCTGTGCTATGCCAAATGCTTCAGAATCGCGTGTCCGGCCGCCCGTTTATCAGTTGACGTTCAGTATTCAGCTCAGTAGCACGCTTACGGCGGAAGGCTCAGGTTGATTTGACTTTTTTTTTATTCGACTGGTGCGGCGAATGCTACACACTCCATACACGACGACCGTCGATCGATCCGAATTTAGTAACGATCCCGCGCCTCAGCCACCAGCATTTAAGCTTGAGTGAGTGTGTGATCTGTCACGCCTAATACCCACCTACACCCCCCCTCTGTGTGTGTATGTGTGTGTTTGAGGTCATGTGAATGTGTTTCGGTGTGGGTGGGTGTGTGTGTGCGCATCCTTGGTAATTGGGAAAGGAAAGCTTAAAGGAATAGCATTGCAAGTGTGCGAACCTCGATCGATTGTGCATTTCTCAACTTGTTCGGGTGTGAATGTGATCATATAAGGGAAAACATAACTCCAGATGCAGATACAACTGCGAGTGATCGATGCATGTGAAACAAAATGATCGGAAGTGTCGTTAAAAAATGCTGGTGATTGAGGGTTTTCAATTGATGCGATTCAAATCGATTTCGATCCAAAAATCGATCACTTGTTATTCCTGTGTCGCAAGGACCTTGTTAACGGATATCAGTGGTCAGGGTTTTTTGCGTTTTTTACGTTGCGATGACTCATCACAGGTGGACCGCATCCCTGCCGTTGGATGCTCAGAAGCAAGTGTTAATAGTGCCCCGACTCCGTGCTCTTCAAGCGCTTTCCGTTCTTTCCTTGGTCGTCCACCAAAGCTGCCCGATCATGCTGCCCAGGATACTGTTGCCGCCGTGTGGTTGCAGCTGTTCGTTTTAATTACGCTGCAGCACTGTCCGAGTTACATAATTTCGAGCCAGAATAAGGGTCTCATGCCCGATGCTTCCATGCGTTGGAATTAGGTTTGCGACAATTTGCGAAAGCTTTTGTACAGCTTGCTCAGCAGCCCGTTCCATGATACCCGCTAGTGTCTCTGAACTTAGATTGTAGCGGTAGCGTAAAGACGTGCAGAAGTGGAAGAAAAAAGGGCCTCCACGCACGCCATTTTTACCCGTCTTTCAAAAGATATTTTAAGAACGTTGTGCATCATTTGTTTGTCCATTTGAAATTTCGCATTCAATTCGGTTCGGGTCTCGATGATTCAGAGTCGTAATAAATTCGACAGCTGCTCCCGCACTCCACATGAAATCGCTGCTCCCCTTATACTCTTCCACCTACAACACGCACAGACACACATTCACATTCACATTACACATACATCATCTTTCATACATTACACATACACATGCACACATACTCCTAGGGGTCGATGCGAAGGTGCTCCTTAGGTGACAGCATCCTGGACGCATTCTGGCGGTTCTGGTGGCGCGTAATAAACGTACTTTGAACGAACTTTGTTTGTTTCCCCTCAATCCCCCCTCCACCCCCCTACCCCTCTTCCCACCGGCCAAATGCTTCCCAAACGCAATGTCCTGTGCTAATCGTAGCGGAAAGTGGAAAATGAACGTATCCTTTTTACTAGCCTGACGAGTGTGTACGCGTAAAGTCGTCTAGGTTCGGTGAGCGCGCGGTCCGACGAAACGGCGAACGAAGTATCTACTAAGCAGCACCTCACGGCCACGAGGAGATAACTAGTGTCCTTTCCATCGTCCGATCCGATTCTTAACCCTCGCCACCTTCCCTACCCTTTAGTCAGCTCTTTCGCCCCGACCGCCTCGGCCGTCCCGATAGCGATCAAACCCGCGAGCAATCATGTGGAGTGACGACGAGGAGCAGGGCACTGAACCGGTTGAGGCGACATGGGAAGAGCACAGTCAGTTCTATCGAAGCTTTTCGCGCTTCATGTCCGTGTCCGAGCACGATCGGCGCGAGATGGTGCGGGTGTTCTTCATCGAGCAGGACGTGCCGGTGTTGGAATCCTCGGATATCGACTTCGTCCCGACCAACATGCTGAGCGGATTCTTTCTCCACACGCATAAAGGTAATGGCAGCAGCAGCAGCAGCAGCAGTAGTTGGGCAGACAAGAAAGTTGTGTCCGGACCGCCGACTAGCGTTGGCGTAGAGTGCGTTGAATGTCGCTTGCCTTACATTTCAGCCGATCGTACAAACGATCGACAGAGGGGTACGCCTGACAATAGTTCTTACAAAATCACAACGCTCTAGTGCATGTTGAAATTTAAACACAGAGAGGAAATGTCAAAAATCAAGTTTTACTAACTCTTTGCAATCTCAACAACGAGCATGATCGTACGACGACCAAGTGGGTGGTGCTAATCGTAACACACGCACCACTTCGAAACAAACACCCTTTAAGCGTGCGGGAAATTTATTACGATTACGGCGCACCCGACGGGAATCCCTCTCGATCGACGATTAAATTTCATTCGAGCAATAAAACACATTCTACAACGATTCATTCACCGTCGATGGAGCATACGATCTCTTCCCACAAAACCACTTGGCCAGTTGGCCAACAGTGGCAAGCTGCTCGGGTGCAGCAATTTGTAGTGTGCCACGGGCACGCGCGCTCACGAGCTCCCCCTCCCTAAAATACATTTAAAAAAAACCCGTTCGTTCGCAAGAAGGTACCAAATGTCAGCAGTTGGCGCGAGCACTTGTGCCAGAGGACTCACTGGTACAAGCGTCGCGTGCCGTGGGGATTTTAAACGACTTGTTGATTGCCCACTGCGAACACACTCGAAACTAATCCATCCGAACCACTCTCGTGGTGCCGACCGTGTTCAGTTCGGACAGATATCGGACCGATGAAGCTAACGAAAGTGGCTTTAAGGCCTGTTTATCGTTTTCGATCATTTTTTCAGCACTTCACGTGAGCGCCAGACTTGTGGTCTCACTAATCGTCTCGCGTTTCCGACGGTTGCGGGCGAACGAAAACGAAGGGATCCAAGGCATGACGGGTGTCGGAAGAATCGCACACACATTAGGTACTAAAATAAACAACACTTGCTCTCGGCGTGTTAACACCTGAGGGCTTGGGTGGTTTTTTAATGAGGCCAGAAATGCGTAACAAATACAACGCACCAGGGATTCCAATGCGCTTAGTGTGATTCTGTGGGAGTGGAAAACTATTATGGAAAAATGAAATCCATAATTTAAATGTTTGCGAGAGAAACTCTTAAACATAGCCAACATTTCAGCAAAATTCACCTTTGATATGATACAACGTCATACAGTGCTTTGTCACCTTATATTTCATGTTTAGCTCTGTTAACCGCTCGGCATTCACAATTATAATTTATGTGCAGCTCGCAGACACACACACACACACACACACATTTAAACAAACCGTACAAGATCACACCACAGCGCTTCACACGTTTTGCCCCATCGCGCCAACTAAATGATCGAAACGCACATACACACTCACACAAATGAAATGGCCTGCTGCGTGACCTTTCGAACATTTGAAATAATAAATTTTACTTTCCCTCCATCAGGGATGCTGTTGGAGGTCATATCTATTTTCACTTACTCCAACACGTGAGTTTGGGGTTTTTTCCGATAAATTCAAAACACTGTGCTGAGGGGATGGTGTTTAAAGATAAATGTAAATAAGCGGATTTATTTTATTAAATAAATTTTAAATAGATAGAATTTCAAAAGGGTGCGCCTGGTACTTTGTACATTTACGCTTTGTGTAGGTGAAATGATCAGTAAAAATGAATAATGTATTCCTGATTTAAACGTTTTCATACGCTGAAGAAAATTGTAAAATGTATTGTAAAATTGTTGCTTTCAAAACAAATTACAAAAATTAAATATACGTACCGCGCTCGAAAAACGAAACCGATTTCCACATGCGGTAAAACGATCTTGAAATATTCCTCATTCTTCTTCAGCGCGGAATCCGATCAAACCGATACGGGTTTTTTCCCCCTCCCCAATCGAACCTAAACAAGCCAATAAAACCTCATCGGAAGCGCAAACTAGCGTAAACAACGGGCGTGTTTACTCGGTTCGCTTCATCTTTATACAATCGGGTTATGATTGCTGGCGGAGCAGCCAGTCGGAGGAAGTAGCAAACAGGTGGAATGCTCTGCCTCTAAGTAGAATGTACATAAACGCTTGCCTCTGCGCCCACACACCGATCCTCGAAGTCGATGCCGACAGGGACGGGAAATGGTTTAAAGTGAATAAACATTCGAACTGTTTTTACACAAGCTCTCGCACAAAGTTATGCTATCGCATGATCGCCTACAAAAGCAACAGTGTGTAGCATTAGCGTTTTGTTGCAGTAGTTCACACACACGTTTCGTTCCGATCGCAGACTGTCCCGAAGCTGTGTTGTTTTCGTTCATCATTTCTGCTCAGTTTCATTGTAAAAAGCTACCACCACCCACGCAGAACACGAATTACCAGTGTCGCTAACAACCGATTCTTTCGATTGTTTGCCCCGAAATGAGTAACGACACGACATGCGACTACACGACACACGGGTATCATCGTTTCCGGGTGTGGGAATGGGAAAAAGAAAACGGGACCAAACTGAAAAATCATCCCCCGACCCCCAGCGCGCGCGTCACACGTCGGTCCCGCGACGATGGGCAACCAATCTTCTACAAATAAACAAACACCCATGCTGGCAACCAAAACAATGCTGGCAAGTGTGTACTGCCGTTGGGTTTGGTGGGTCGGTGTATATGTGTGTGTGTGCAAACGCATTCACGCTGGCCTATACTTTTCTGGTAGAATCAATCCTCCAAATTCCCTAACGCTGATGGAGAATCAAAAATGCTCGGTGACGATGGGGCTTTATGCGTTGTCTTTCACTTTTTGACTCGCTAATGCAATGCGCAGAGAATATCGAATCGAGCAAATGGAGCAAACGATTTTCTAAAAAAACACAAAAATAAACTATGATGGCGCGAGATCACCAGCCACATGATGCCATGTGCGGTGAGGTTGTGTGAGTGTCTTTTTATTTCCTTTAGTCACCCTTCGCTAGTTCTCTGGAGGACAGACCGGGACCCCACGGCTGGTGCAAAACGTACGAAGGCCAGTCCAATTTTGTCGCTCGAAACGGCACGCGCTTAGAGTGAAACCAACTCACTCAAGAGCGGAACCAGTATCGGTGTGTATCACGCACAACCTCACGCGGGGCCCAGATGATGCGGGTGCCTAGTTGCTAGCGATGGGGGAGCGCGCAGGGTCCAACATTTCTACGGATCCATCCAAATAAATTGTGCCAAAAAAACAACAGGTGTACCCAATATGTATCCCAATGTTCAGTGCTGAACCCCACCCCTTAGGGCGGTTGAGAGGGGGAGCAGAAGGGGAAGAGGGGGAGAGGGGGGTCCGAAAGTCAAAGAACGGCCGAGAAAGCACACGGTTTTTTGATTGCATGCATGCGGGGGAACGACGAACCGAACCGAACCGAGAAGCGCGCTGAGCACATGACGTCGTCAGCTCAGCTCAACGCGACTAAGCGCGCAGGAATTTTTATAAAAATATCCCTGGAATGGATCACACTTTTTTCAACATTCATTATGAGCTGTGATGGCTAGCGGTGATGATGATGATGATGATAATGATGACGATGAGGAAGAAGAGACGAAAAGGCATGAAAAAGACTTAGTAGTGGATTTAGCACTAAAGAGACGAAGATCGGGGTCGAAGCTATGGGTAACACATGGTTGCGGACGGTTGTGTAACGTGTTGTTGTTGTTGTTTTTCCTTAAGCCCTCCACAAACCCAAATGGGGGTGGTGATTGTGGCGACATCCTTTTGATACGTGTAGGATGATAAATGTTCCCCTCCGGTGGCGCGCGAGAGAGATCGTCAGCTCTACCCTGAACGCGGTGGTGCGTGTTGTTTTTCTTTTAATTGGAATTTAACATTCCTTCTGTGTTTCCTTGTCGTCGCTTGGCACTACAAATCAGAAGCATATTTTTGGACTCTTTTCGGCTTGTTCAACATTGTTTCTGTCGATGAAATGTGTAGCACTTTGCTGAAAAAAAATAAAAGCGTATTGTTTGACACATCTATTAGATGAACAGTAGATTCAACAATCTTTCGCTTTCGTCCATTTGATTTTGCAGTTTTCCACTACAATTTCGTAATACCTCGATCATTGCTTCTACAACCTATAGAATAGAATAGTTACAGTCATACAGGATGGTGTAACTATAATGTATACAAATATGTGCGGTCTGAGAGAGTGGACATACTTATGCGGATTTTTCACTTATGTTCACTCATTAGTCTACTATTTAGTATATTTTAACATTAATTAGTTGTGTTATAATTAGTTCGGGGCCGGTCTGGTGGTACAGTCGTCAACTCGTACGACTATCCTGCTAAGGTAACAATAAGTCACTGAAAGCCAAG
Source organism: Anopheles arabiensis (assembly GCF_016920715.1). NCBI lineage: Eukaryota > Metazoa > Arthropoda > Insecta > Diptera > Culicidae > Anopheles > Anopheles arabiensis. Next base: position 52,390,720 of record NC_053517.1, read on the forward strand.
CTCACTTCACTAGTGGGTTTAGGCAGGCCTTGACCGACAATGGTTGTTGTGCGAATGAAGAAGAAGAAGATAATTAGTTCGAATGTATTATTGTCAGATTATTTTACAATATTCAGATTTATTTTGGCTCTGTTATATCCTATTAAACCCTTCAGATTTACCTAAATTCGTTTGGTGGTATTACATTTAAAATAATTAAAAAAGAGCATTAATGGTACAGAAATTAATAAAAAAATGTTTCATTTTATTCTAATTTATTTTAGTCTTACTGATTACTCTTAAAGTCGGTATAATTTAGTTCAGCGATCGGCATGGTATGGCTTAACCGTTCATATATTTCATAGAACTTTCACACATGTTTGCTCTTGGTTTAAAAATTTGGCTCTTCACGTGAAGCTCTGCGGACATTTTTGTAGATTTTGGCTCTTTCGGTCGCAAAGTTTGTCGACCGCTGATTTAGTTGTATCTTGGCCTTCAAGTTTAGATTGTAAATGTTGAAAATTGCTTGGAAAATTCATTATTCTGTTCTAGTTAATATTGGTATTGGTATTTTTTCAACGGACTTGTCTAATTGAACTCAAAATTCTGATATGTATCAAACATTTCAAATTTGTCTTAGTTCGCCAGATTAATGCATGCCAAATGGTATTGGTATTTTTTTCAACCGACTTATCTAATTGAACATAAAAATCTTATATCAAACATTTTAAATTACTCTTAGTTCGCCAGATTAGTCCATGCCAATTGAAATGTTGTCTCTAAATTTTACAATGCTAAAATTATAATCGTTAAAGGAACTGAACTTTTTAAACATTTATTTTCTATTGATATTATGTCTATATAACATTATAAAAACATTATTACCGTATTTTTTTAATTTAACTATAAGTCTCTTTTCTCTAATGTCTCCGATGCTATATGCGTTACCATCTCGGTATCATCTCAATGACTTATATATTTTGATGTTTCGCCTATTGGGGTCGAAGCTATGGGTAACACATGGTTGCGGACGGTTGTGTAACGTGTTGTTGTTGTTGTTTTTCCTTAAGCCCTCCACAAACCCAAATGGGGGTGGTGATTGTGGCGACATCCTTTTGATACGTGTAGGATGATAAATGTTCCCCTCCGGTGGCGCGCGAGAGAGATCGTCAGCTCTACCCTGAACGCGGTGGTGCGTGTTGTTTTTCTTTTAATTGGAATTTAACATTCCTTCTGTGTTTCCTTGTCGTCGCTTGGCACTACAAATCAGAAGCATATTTTTGGACTCTTTTCGGCTTGTTCAACATTGTTTCTGTCGATGAAATGTGTAGCACTTTGCTGAAAAAAAATAAAAGCGTATTGTTTGACACATCTATTAGATGAACAGTAGATTCAACAATCTTTCGCTTTCGTCCATTTAATTTTGCAGTTTTCCACTACAATTTCGTAATACCTCGATCATTGCTTCTACAACCTATAGAATAGAATAGTTACAGTCATACAGGATGGTGTAACTATAATGTATACAAATATGTGCGGTCTGAGAGAGTGGACATACTTATGCGGATTTTTCACTTATGTTCACTCATTAGTCTACTATTTAGTATATTTTAACATTAATTAGTTGTGTTATAATTAGTTCGGGGCCGGTCTGGTGGTACAGTCGTCAACTCGTACGACTATCCTGCTATGGTAACAATAAGTCACTGAAAGCCAAGCTCACTTCACTAGTTGATATAAGCAGGCCTTGACCGACAATGGTTGTTGTGCGAATGAAGAAGAAGAAGATAATTAGTTCGAATGTATTATTGTCAGATTATTTTACAATATTCAGATTTATTTTGGCTCTGTTATATCCTATTAAACCCTTCAGATTTACCTAAATTCGTTTGGTGGTATTACATTTAAAATAATTAAAAAAGAGCATTAATGGTACAGAAATTAATAAAAAAATGTTTCATTTTATTCTAATTTATTTTAGTCTTACTGATTACTCTTAAAGTCTGGTATAATTTAGTTCAGCGATCGGCATGGTATGGCTTAACCGTTCATATATTTCATAGAACTTTCACACATGTTTGCTCTTGGTTTAAAAATTTGGCTCTTCACGTGAAGCTCTGCGGACATTTTTGTAGATTTTGGCTCTTTCGGTCGCAAAGTTTGTCGACCGCTGATTTAGTTGTATCTTGGCCTTCAAGTTTAGATTGTAAATGTTGAAAATTGCTTGGAAAATTCATTATTCTGTTCTAGTTAATATTGGTATTGGTATTTTTTCAACGGACTTGTCTAATTGAACTCAAAATTCTGATATGTATCAAACATTTCAAATTTGTCTTAGTTCGCCAGATTAATGCATGCCAAATGGTATTGGTATTTTTTTCAACCGACTTATCTAATTGAACATAAAAATCTTATATCAAACATTTTAAATTACTCTTAGTTCGCCAGATTAGTCCATGCCAATTGAAATGTTGTCTCTAAATTTTACAATGCTAAAATTATAATCGTTAAAGGAACTGAACTTTTTAAACATTTCTTTTCTATTGATATTATGTCTATATAACATTATAAAAACATTATTACCGTATTTTTTTAATTTAACTATAAGTCTCTTTTCTCTAATGTCTCCGATGCTATATGCGTTACCATCTCGGTATCATCTCAATGACTTATATATTTTGATGTTTCGCCTAGGATGTTTAGACATCAGTCCTTCAAGAACTCCTTTCCATGAGTACCGATGAAACTAAACGGCTTTGGAAGCGACGTTGTTTTATAATCATTCAGACAGATATTTTATGTCTTTATAATTTCCAACGATACCATTTAAGCTTTATAATTATTGTTAAATAGAGAAATAATTGCAATCTCGTGGGCACCTGTTAATCAACGTACTTGTCCTTTCCTTCTGTCATCCACAGCCGAAGTCAAGATGCCGAGCGGAGAAGTCGATAAGCCGGTGATCGATGACAACCACGACGGTACCGTCTCGATCCGCTACGAGCCGAAGGAGGAAGGCATCCACGAGCTCGCGGTCAAGTACAACGGCGAGCACGTGCAGGGCTCCCCGTTCAAATTCCACGTCGACTCCATCTCCTCCGGGTACGTGACGGCGTACGGGCCCGGTCTGGTGCATGGCGTCACCGGTGAGCCAGCGCAGTTCATCATCTCCACCAAGGGTGCCGGCGCTGGTGGCCTGCAAATGGCCGTCGAAGGTCCTAGCAAAGCCGACGTGAGTATTTTCGGCCACTCCTTTCATTCACTTCCCTTCCATCGAATCATCCTTTGCTCATCTGCTCATCTTCTTTCCTTCGATTTCCGTTCCGCCCTGCGCAGATTACCTACCATGACAACAAGGATGGTACGGTTTCGGTGTCGTACTTGCCGACCGCCCCCGGCGAGTACAAAATCTCCGTCCGCTTTGGTGACAAGCATATCAAGGGATCGCCCTACTTCGCGAAGATCACTGGCGAGGGCCGCAAGCGTAACCAGATTTCGGTCGGCTCCTGCTCGGAGGTGACGCTGCCCGGTGTGATCAGCGATAACGATCTGCGCTCGCTGAACGCCTCGATCCAGGCTCCGTCCGGGCTGGAGGAGCCGTGCTTCCTGAAGCGCATGCCAACCGGCAACATCGGCATCTCGTTCACGCCACGCGAGATTGGCGAGCACACCGTATCGGTGAAGCGTTTGGGTAAGCACATCGCCAACTCACCGTTCAAGGTGAACGTGTGCGAGCGCGAGGTGGGTGACGCGAAAAAGGTCATCGTGACGGGCAACGCGCTGAAGGAGGGCAAAACGCACCAGGATAACGTGTTCTCGATCGATACGCGCAACGCCGGCTACGGTGGGCTGTCACTCTCGATCGAGGGCCCGAGTAAGGCGGAGATCCAGTGCACGGACAAGGACGACGGCACGCTCAACATCGCGTACAAACCGACCGAGCCGGGCTACTACATCGTGAACCTCAAGTTCGCCGACCATCACGTCACCGGATCGCCGTTCACGGTGAAGGTTTCCGGCGAGGGCACCAACCGGCAGCGCGAGAAGATCCAGCGCCAACGGGAGGCCGTGCCGATCACCGAGGTGGGCAGTCAGTGCAAGCTGACGTTCAAGATGCCCGGCATTACGTCGTTCGATCTGTCCGCCACGGTCACGTCGCCGGGTGGCGTGAGCGAGGATGCCGAGATCCAGGAGATTGAGGATGGCCTGTACGCGGTGCACTTCATCCCGAAGGAGCTGGGCGTGCACACGGTTTCGGTCAAGTACAAGCAGATCCATATTCCTGGTACGTTGTTGGCTGTTGCTGTTGTACCCCTACCCCACGTCCAGTGGCCATTTTGTAACTGTTTTCCTTTCCTCCCGATCGATAGGATCGCCATTCCAGTTTACCGTTGGTCCGCTGAAGGATACCGGCGCGCATCTGGTTAAGGCCGGCGGTCCGGGTCTGGAGCACGGCGAACAGGGTGTACCGGCCGAGTTTAACGTATGGACGCGCGAAGCTGGCGGTGGCACTTTGGCCATCTCCGTGGAGGGCCCCAGCAAGGCAGAGATCGAGTTCAAGGATCGCAAGGACGGCTCCTGCGATGTTTCGTACGTCGTCAGTGAACCAGGTACCAGGCTGTGTGCTGTCTTGCCCGTTGGCATTCCACTAACAATGTTCTTGCTCTTCCTCATAAGGCGACTACCGTATCGGCTTGAAGTTCAACGATCGCCATATTCCGGACTCTCCGTTCAAGGTTTACATCTCGCCGGCCATGGGCGAGGCCCACAAGCTAGAGGTGGCTCAGTTCCCGACTGGCTGCGTGCAAGCTGACAAGCCGGCCCAGTTTATGGTCCGTAAGAACGGTGCCAAGGGAGAGCTTGACGCGAAGGTAAGCGTACGACCGGCCTGGGTAGCAGAGGAGCAGCAGCAAACCACAAACTTTCATCCCATTAACCTACTATTCCCTCCATCCGCTCTTTTTTCTTCTGTAGGTCGTTGCTCCCTCGAACAACGAGGACGATTGTTTCATCCAGCTGATCGACCAGGATCAGTACTCGGTGCGGTTCTATCCGCGCGAGAACGGCATCCACGCGATCCACGTCAAGTTCAACGGTGTGCACATACCCGGCTCGCCGTACCGCATCAAGGTGGGCAAGGACGACGTCGATCCGGCGGCCGTGCACGCCTCCGGCAAGGGTCTCGGCGACGTCAAGACGGGCGAGAAGACCGATCTGATCATTGACACGTGCAATGCCGGCGCCGGCACGCTGGCCGTCACCGTCGACGGTCCGGCCAAGGTGGCGATGGACTGCACGGAGGTGGAGGAGGGCTACAAGGTGCGGTACACGCCGCTGCTACCGGGTCACTACTACATGACGATCAAGTACAACCAGATGCACATCGTTGGGTCACCGTTCAAGATCAACTGTACCGGCGAGAGTCTCGCCGAGGCAGGCGGACAGGAAACGTCCTCGGTCATTGTGGAAACCGTGGCGAAGGTATCGAAGGGTGGCAACCGGACCGGTGTCATTTTGCCCATCTTCAAATCGGACGCCAGCAAAATCCAGTCCAAGGGCATGGGTCTCAAGAAGGCGTACATGGGCAAGCAGAACCAGTTTACGATCAATGCCGGCGATGCGGGTAAGTGAAGCGTAACACGCACGACCGGCTTGCGGATTAACATGCTGCCATTGTTCTTTGTTTTCGGTTCGCAGGCAACAACATCCTTTTCGTGGGCATTTACGGACCGAAAGGACCGTGCGATGAGGTGTTCATCAAGCACACCGGGCGCAACCAGTACACGGTCAACTACCTGGTTCGCGAGCGCGGCGATTACATTCTGCTTGTGAAATGGGGCGATGACCACATCCCCGGCTCACCGTTTAAGGTTGAAGTTTAAAGACCGTACAACCGTACAACCTCACAGACGCGCCATATCCAACACCACCACTACCACCCCCTCTGCCAAGCGACATCTGACATCGGAAGCACTCGCACACGAGGCAACGGTTTCTTTTTCCCCTTTTGCTCCCATTTTTATCCACCACCATGTGCGCGAACAGCATGGTCACTTGACGTTCTCCTTCACCATCCCTCCATCCACCAATCCCGATCGTAGCGGCGCCTCACAGACGCACGCAAGCCATAGGATGGATGCCTCTGTCCCCGTAAGTGTCGCGGAGAATCGCGAGCCCGAAAGCAGTCCTTGCCCCGTGTATGCTTTTAAAGTAGTGTGGTTAAGTTAAAGAAGCCGCCCTTTTGATCCAACATGTTATCGTTTTATCGCGTTCTTCTATCCTCAACACTGTTATACTGCATCCATTCGGTTAGGAAGGTCGGTATTAAGACATGCATGAGCGCTTCGATCGTAAAATGAAAGCAGATCGTTGTTTTACGTCCATTTTAATTACTACGCTCCCCCCTCTTTCGCCTCTTATTCTACACTTACAATTGTTCAACTGATTGTTTTTTATAAGTTTTCCATCGCACGCTGATGCGTACCGTTTTTATGTTACTTGCTATAAGTAAGATCCGTTACTTTCAAACATCAAACATGCAAGTACGGTCGAAACCGCCAATCATCAGGTTAAGTGTTTATGTTTGTATTCATGTTTTTTTTTATATACTATTCGTATGCGGTAGCGCATTCACTCAATCCTTTCCACTATGCAGCGCTTTGGATTTTAATTTATTACGGTTATTTTTTCGTGTATTTTGTTTTTAGTCCCCATTCGTACCCCATAAAGCCCACACTCCCTGTGGAAACTATGATCACAGTCTAAATAAGGTTTAAGTAAAAGTTGTCAAATCGAAACATTAAAAAGAGACAAAAAAATAAATAAAGCGATTGTGTAAACGAATTTCTTCTGTTGTTTCATAATGCCCTTCCTCTTTCCCCATCTAATTTGCATTCCACGTGGTTTTAAAAAATTTGTATTCGTCTTCGAATAGTCATTGAAATGTCTGATGCGGGCTTTTATGTACAGGAGAAAGGACATTTTTCCCAAAACCGCGGGATATTTTACAATATTTGAATTCACCACTGCGTATAAAACAAACCCTGTAAATGGGTTCCGGTCTAGGCTATGTTACATGTAATGCGGATTGCATAGCTCTAAGGCGTAATATATTCATCCGAATTACTCACGTCGTACTGATTGCATATCTAATAGGCGCCTTAATTCTCATCATTAATCTTTTATCCTTTATGCTCAGATAATTTAAAACCAAGCTAGCTCTTAATTATTTTCTTTAATTTCATTCATTCATTCAATTCTCGTAATCTGGAGTCAATATTTACGCCTATTTAAAATCATAAACATACTACCGGGGCATCCAAAACGTTTGATGATTCACATCCCCCACAGGCGTTACGCGTTACACCACCATAACGCGCAGAGCTGTGCCAAAACGAGCACAAAGAAGAAGCAGAGTCCTGAATTTGACGTTTGTTCCAATTGTCAAGCGACCGACCACCAGTGTGGCCAGATTATTATTAATAATTATTATTATTATATCGGGAATGCAGAAACCGCGTAACTCTGGAACAGACTGTAAATCGGTATTTCTGGTCACTCCGCCGACCACCAGCAGCTCTCAACACGCGTTCATTGTTTACGTGCATTCCCGGTGAAGTCGACGAAATATTCGCAACTCTGTTGTATCTTTTGCACCGTGTATAAAACCGTCCGCCACCATGTCCAGCTGGAAGAAGGCGGCCAAAACGAACCAGAAGGTGCACCGCGAACGGGCGCAACCTTCCGCCCGGCAGCATCTCGGGCTGCTGGAAAAGAAGAAAGACTACAAGCTACGCGCCCGGGACCGCAATCAAAAGGAAGCCACACTAAAGTTGCTACGCAAACGGGCCCTGAACAAGAATCCGGATGAGTTTTATCACCACATGATCAACTCCAAGATCCAGGAGGGCGAACATCATGAGCTGGAAAAGGGCGACGAGTTTACCAAGGATCAGATCAAGCTAATGCAAACGCAGGATTACAAGTATGTTGCGATGAAGCGAACGGTAGAGGCAAACAAAATCCGTCGACTGCAGGGCCAGCTCCACATGACCGACGTGGTAAACGAGACGCCCAACAAGCACATCTTCTTCGTGGAGGACGAGCAGGAGGCGACGGAATTTAATCTGGCCGAACGACTGGACACACACCCAGATCTGGTGGGCCGTCGGTCCAATCGTCCCCGGCTGAAGGATCTGAGCAAGCTGAAGCTAGCCGTTGGCCCGGAGGACATCGCGCGCATAAACCAGGAGCGTGACCTATCGTACAGGGAGCTGATGCGACGCATTGACCGCGAGAAGGAGCTAACCGTGGTGCAGAAAACGCTCGAGATCAAGCGTGCGCTGAAGCAGAAGCGTGCCCTGAAGCCTAAATTGGTGGCAAAGGGAACGCCCCACCAGGCGCCACAGTTTAAGTTTAAGTTTGAACGAAAGCGGTAAGGTTTGTTTCCGGTTTTTTTTTTTGTATATTTAACTTATGTACAAAATGCATTCGAAATACGCAACGTTAAATAAAGGAAATGTAATTGGAAGCAACCCGATCCATCCGTATCGTTAATTGTAACTATCGCACTTTTGATCGCTTAATATTTGTACAAAATGAATCGCTGCAGCTCAACTCTGTGGTGCAGGACAGAGCAGCATGTGTTCTAAAACCATCCAAGAAAGGGACGCACAAAAGCCCCACTGCCTACATCAATCGAAATCAACGTCATAATTCTTCGTCCCGTACTGATTATCGGGATTCCCTTCGTTGACCAGGGAGGCCAATTCCGAAGCATCGTACCCGAGCAGCTCGCGCAGATCGCACACGAACTTGTACACGAACCGTTTGCCGTGCACCTTCGAAATCATGTCCCCGTCGTAGTAGTAGCGTAAGGCGCGGGACAGCTTCTCATAGTTCATCGTCGGCTTGTTCTTGCGCTCGCCCCACAGCTGAGCGACCTGTTCCGGATTGCACAGCTTGAACTCTCCTTCGGTACCTGTGGGAGGGTGAACCGACAGTATGAAGACAGTTGTGGGGCTGTTTGGGCCACTGTTCGCTGCTATCTTACCTATCCACTGAATAATGGTGCGGTGTTCCCGGTCGGTGAGAATTTCCAGCAGAAACTGCCACAGCTGGATCTGTCCATTGTTTCCCGTGCGGTTGCCACAGTAGCTGAACTCATCTGCAAAAGCGACCAAATGGATAGATTGCTGTATCTATTCTATCGCTATTCCCATGCCCATTGCTACCTACCGTTCTTGCTGCTGCCAATGTTTGGCTTGGGGAGCTTCCGCCGGATGGTCATCTCAACTAGATCTTCCCCATCGACGGGCTTCTGCAGGGTGGCCACGATCTTGTGCCGTCGCAGCAGCTCCAAATGCATCCAAAACAGGCCGCCCGGATCGTTCGGTGCTTTCAGTTTGAAATCGTCCAGATCCAGCTCGCACAGCTCCTTGCCACTGATGCTCCAGTCCTGCAGCTTGATCCCGTTCAGGTTGAACGTCCGGACCGCCCACTGGATCCAGTGTTTTACCTGCGCCACCGTCCACTCATTCGGATCGTCCGGAATGTTCAGGCGCTGCTGGTCGCGCTTGAACGCACTGTCGTACACCCAGGGCAGGCAAGCCGCCGGTTCGTCGCCCATCTCCCCATCCGACTCGTCGCACTCGTCCAGCGAATTCTCCCCAAAGCCCAACACCTCCTCCTTGATCGCCGGGATCAGCTTAAGGCCGCCCTTGTCGCCCTGGACCTGCCGTTCCTTCTTGCGCTCCTTCTCGCGCTCTTCCACACTGACCGAGTTGATGATGGCCGCCACGGCATTGGCCGTCTCCTGTGCTTCCTTCGTCAGGCCGGCTGGTGCCTTCGCGCCGGACCCGTCTCGCTCGCCCGTCCCGCTCGCGGGTTCCGCCGCATTCTCTTTCGCGCTGGCCGCTTCCGCCTCGGCCACCGCTGCGGCAATCGCTTCGGCTGCGGCCGCTTCCTCTTCCGCGGCCCGCTTGGCGGCGGCGGCCGCTTCCGCCTCCTTTGCGGCTTGCTCGATTTCGCGCTGGTAGGATTCGAGCACCTCATCGGTGGGTTTCAGCACGTCCGCGATGTTGATGCGTCGCTTGGTCGGCTGGACCTGTACGTTGATCTGCACCAGCCCCTCGCCCTGCACGCACTGGTCGACGAGGTTCTTGTGCGACTCGAGCATGGTCGAGCCCTGGAGCCAGAACTCGTAGTGCTTGAGCGAAAGCCCAATCCGCCGCTCGACCAACCCCCGCAGGGTTGACAAATTCTCGCGCAAATCCATATGCACCACAATCACGTCGTCGTCATCATCGCCCAGGAACAGGTCGTTTCCGGTCGGCAGGAAATCGGCGGTCGACATCATCAAACCATCCTCCCCGAGGGGCAGCGGTAAGTCCGGCACCTCCAGCTTTATATTAAGCGGATCCATCGCTTACAAATCGTACACGAACCCGCGTCCTGCCAGTAGTATCCACTGCTTGCTGTGCGATTTTTCACTCACAATGTGGCACCCCGCACACGCCGAATGTTGCTGGTACTGCTTGTTGTGTGTGGCACCACATCAAAACAAAAACCTGTTCTGGGCGACCTGTCAGTGCGGTCGCTAGCTGTCAAACGGGCCAAGCGCGATCATATCAACAAAATGTAGGATCGTGTTTCGTTTCGGTTTTATTGTTAGTTTGTGTCTTTTGGTTTTCGTTTACTGTTTCGTTTCCGTAATTATTGTTAGGGAAAAAGGGGCTAAATTTTGAAAGCGAATTTTGCGATGAAAATTCCGAACCGTAGTGCTGGCGCAAAATGTCCACCGGTGTCCCAAAGACTACCAACGTCGAGGAAGTGTTGCCGAACGATGAAGATTTAGGGCGACGAAACTGCAACTGGCGTGAGCTGCTCCGGGTACGCGTTTGTTTATATTCTACCTTACGTTGTGGTTGCAAAACATGTAATATTGTTAATAACTATCCTTCCGTTCTCTTTTGCATGGTAGAAGTATGAAGAGCCCATCGGCTCGACGGAAAACCCATCGGATCAGAGCATGGACATCGACACGGCCATGGTGATGCTCGACCAGGAGATGAGCGACGAAAGCTCGGTCAGCGATGTCGTCGAGGCCTCGACCGAGGAACAGAGCGCCGAAGAGAACCCGGAAGAGATCAAGCAACAGCTGCGGCGGGCGGTGCCGTTGCGCCAGCGCGAATGGGAGGCGAACGGGCTGAAGGAGATACTGGACGACAACGAGTTCCGGATGGTGAGCCACGAAAAGGTTGAGAATTGGTTGCGAAACCACATGCACACCATCACCGGCAACTACAATGTGCACTACCAGACGCAGCAAGTAACCACGGTAACGGAAACCCGCATGGACGCTGACGCAGACTCGCTCTACTCGGTCGACACGGCGCAGTACATTCGCTCGAACAAGCAGATTAGCAACAAGCTCAAAGTGACCACCATGATCAAACAGTACTCGGTAACGAGCTCCGTCCGGCGTCTCACCTCGCTCGGCATCGGCTTCGAGGAGCAACAGAAGGCGGATGCGCAAGCCGCACGTTTATCGCTGGAGCAGCGTGTCCACAGAAAATCGGACAGTGCGTGTGATACAAATAATCCTCCCAGACCGCGGTACAACTATCACCCGGGGCAGAAGATACCGCCCGCACAGCACCATCGGCCGTCGGGGCTGGCGGCGCTTGAGCCACCGAAGGATAGGCCAAATAGGCGTAAAGTGTTTAAGAAAACTGTTCCCCGCAAGCGACCAGGAGCGAGTGGGGTGAACCGTTCATTCGATCGCGCTTCACCAAGCAGCAAGAAGCAGCAGCAACCGTACGATCAGGATCAAGTGTACGCCAAAGCACTGGAACAGTGCGCGCGGATAAAGAAAAACAAAGCATTTTGTCGGCGCAAGGTCTCGAAACGGGCTGCCGCTGCTAGCCGAATGCAGAACACTTCCACCTCATCCTCGTCCGACAGTGACAGTGATGAAGTATTTTTTGCTCCCGTAGCGTCCTCGCGTGGGCATCGGGCACCCAACGCCGCATCGATCCGTCCGACGAAATCGGCGCAACACACCGTCCAACCGCAACCACCATTGGTGGTAACGCCGGAAAAGTCCGTCACGCCTAGGAAAACGTCACCGACCGAGCGGGAGATACTGGAACCGTTTCAATCGATCACGCTAAGCGCTTCCAAGCGGCCGCGACCACATCACCCCGAATCGTCGGCCATTGGTCCGCCCAAACCCGTCCGATTGAACGAGCAGGAAAGGAAACGGGTCGGCATCCAGCGGGACGGTTGCTATCACGACGAGGGACTGGTCATCTACCGACCGAAGGCAATCCGTCCAAACTGTCCAACCACCACGCGGATCAACCTGCGCGCGAAAGATCTCACGCTGACGGGCGTCACCAAGCAGCGTCATTTGGACAAATTTCAACACTTCAACTACAACATCCACCCGAACTCGACCGTGTGCTTCTATCCGAGCGAATCGTCCGACAGCGCGGACGATCGGGACAATGGTGGTGGTGATGGTGCGCCGGAAGCAAAGCTGAACGGTACCGCAAACGACACTTCGTACGATGATGATGATCCAATCCTCACATTCCATCCACGCAATACCAAGCTGCTGAACGTGGTGGAAATTCCCCACCGGCGGCGTGTTACCTGAAGCCTGAAGCCCGTGTCTTGCCAAAATGTCCCGAAACAAAAAAAAATATACACACGAATCTCTTTGTCCAAACTTTAGCTTAACTGCGTTTGCTCTTTCTTTAGCTTGAACGAATGAAAAGGGTTTAGTTTAAAACAAAATATCAATTAACTTCGAATACCATCAGTGGATCAGGGGGAAAGCTTGGTGCAATGGTAAGAACATGCCCCACGGTGCCCCTTTTTCGTCTGAACTTGCATGGCCAAGAAGAGGGTAAGGGTGCTAAAATGTGTAGGAATTTTAACTTTCGTAACTTTATTATTTGCAAACACAAAAAAAAACACACACATACACACAGTAGCAAATACAAATCCTACACAAAGTATATAGAAAAAAACGACTTGATACACGGGACCAGTGTGAAACTACCTTAATTCTTAAACACATCCTACATACTACGAATCATTCCTTCCGGACGTTCCCAAAACCTTTGCCATGCTTCAACGCGCGTTCAAACTGCAATCAGTGATCAATCCACCTCCAGCTTCCGGAAGCTACCGGCCAACCCGTACGTCGAGTTATCGCTAGCGCCCGTGCACCCGTTCAGCGGCTCCTTCAGTGCACCGACCGAGCCCTCCTTGGCCGCGTCCGAGTACATGCCCAAATTGACCGACATCTCGTCGTCCGCGAGCAGCCGCCCGCGGTACGCTTCCAGCTCCAGCTTCCACAGCCGTATCATCTCCGCCATCGGCATCTCGCCGCCGTACTCTTTCGGCAGCAGCCGCTTCTCCAGCTCGATGTCCTTAATGTCGGTGTACAGCCGGATGCGCTCGCGCAGCTTCTGCGATATCAGCGACATGCCAAAGTCGACCGCCACCTTCATCGCCGGATTGATGTTGCACCCGTACATCTCGCGATGGCGCATCGGCAGTATCTTTTCGCCATTTTTCGCAATCCTTACCGCTTCCTTGATCGTGAACAGCGTTAGATACGGCAGCCCAATGCCGGTGCCGACGCCGGCATGAATGAAACCCCGGATCTGGTTCTCCTCGTCCGCCATCAGCGTTTCGTAGCAGATGCCGTGAATTTTCAGCATATCGGCGTTGGTGTACTCCCGCAGATCGAACACGCCCGGTCGGTAGAAGATCACCCGTCGACCTTCACGATCGCGCTCCGGCAAGGCAAACATATAGCTGAAACGCACGCGGCACGCATGAAAATGAGCACATTCTTACAGGAAGCTTGAATAGCTCACTTACCCCTGGTCGATCAGCTTGGCCATCTTGGGCAGTCGGCAGTCGAGATTTTTAAACGCGCCCTCAAACGCATTCTTCAGCAGTACGTACCGCTCGATGTTTTCCTGTACGACCGGAATTTGGAACTTTTTCGCGCGCAGAAACTTAAGGAAAAAGTTTGCATCTGCAACAGGTGCAACGGGGAGGGGGGGGGGGGGGGTAAGTAAGTTGCATTTGAGACGGGAGACTCTCACAAACCGAACTCACCCATACGAATCTTGACGATGCGAGGATTCTTTTCAGCCCATTCGCGCAGCATCTGAAGCGCATGGTCGCGTGTGGCTTGCGTTTCACGCAGCTCCTCTTTGGCGATTAGGCGCAACTCGTCCGAGAGCGTGAAGCGGTACGCGTCCGCTTTCGTGATGGCTTTCGTACCTTTCTTCATTGTGTGTGGTGTTTTCGTCCTGTGGAAAAAGGAATGTCCTTAACATTAGTGAACAATTGTACACCTTTTCTAAACCACAACAAGGAGAAGTTATATCAAAATAAATAATAATACAATAGCGACAAACTTCAACCATACAATGTCTATTATACTATTGAGATACAATCTTGCAATATCTTAGCCACGCAATATTCGACGGTACACTTTTAGACCGTCACTAAACGAGATCTAGTTTCGTTTTGCCCGTGGGCGACCTATTAGCTCAATATTTAGCCGACACTGGTGTTGTATAATCGTTCACCATTGCCTCCACAACAATCCGATTGTCCCGTGATTGAAACTGTACCGCAGAAACTCGACACGGCTTTACTTTTACCACAAAACTTTCCTTTCATTTTTTTTCAGTGGTATGCGTTATAATCTCGGCATAACACACCACCTAACGTCTAACATCAATCGACTAGATATGTCCACGTGTTCCGACTTGTACAAGAGCCCTAAGAAATTGTAGCTTATATTTAGCTGCTTTTAGCACATTTTCATCTTAACATAATCAACAAAAAGCCTCAAAACTAATTCAACATAATCTCGCCATAAGAAATTACGCACATTTTAGGCCAATCCATCTGATTCGATCCCAAATAGCCGACTGATGCGAATTTCTACACCAAAAAGCAATCCCAGTTCCCGACGACTCCACGACTCCACCACCACCACCACCACCAACAGTTCAATGTCACCGGGAGACCAGTTTGCGCGGCTTGACCAAACCCTGCTTTCCTTTCCCCTCACCGGGGAGCGAAGCAGTCCGGCGCAACAATTCGGCTTTTTCGCTCTCCACTTCCCAAATTCCCAAACGAAAGCGAATGTGCGCCGACGCTAAGAGCGTGTCGATGGCACACGTACACGTGTAGACTAAAGGACACTTGCGCACTGCGAACAGGTTTTTGGCGCAAGTTCAAAAGGATCTTCAGCGAGTGACGCGGCAATACGGGCGCAATATTACACTGTTGCACAGGCGACGGTCACGATCACTTTGCGACGGAATCCTTCTTTTTTATGTTCAGTCCACCCTTAATGTAGGTCACTGGGCGACGGCAGTGATCATGGTTTCAAGATTAATTGGTACCGCTGTTAAAATAGGTCCCTTCCCCACATCCAGACATCATTCCACCACCACACCACCACACCACCGTACACATACAACCACCGTTGCGCAAGCTTTAACCACTGGCGTCACAAATCAATCTGTCCGACGATCAACGTGTGTTCAACAACGCGTGGTCGTCGCATGGACCAAGAAGTGGCCAGGATGATGATGAGGATGTGGGGAATACATATTGTTTCTTGTTTTTGCTGAAATCTGCACACACCAACACATAACCAATCATAACCGCGGCAGTCGGGCACTCTCTTGGCGGGGTGATGATTCAACCATTTTTCAATCAGCAATGTGGTAATATGTCAATGTGTACCACACCACCGGAGACTGTCCGTTTTGCACGTGTTGCAACAACAATTCGATCTGGCGACCAGAAGAACTCTTCTCAATCTGCCGTACACTGCACAAACACAACACACACCGGGGTGTTGTTTGCTCAACCATCGAACAAACAAAAGCCGCACACCGCGGGTATTGCAACAGACATTGGAGATTTGCCGTTTGGTTGGTTGCTAAATTCGATGGGGGGAGCAGGGACTTTGTTCGATAGTTGTTAGGCATTCCCTATAGGGCATGGTACTAATTGAATATTGTTCGCATTCAAACTAAGCCAAAGCGGAATGAGAAAAGCCTTTCTGTCGTACAATGATCGATTGCAGCAGTACGAATCTTTTATGAGAACTTTCACTATAGTTGCATTTGCATTAGATTAATTGCATTAGATTAATAAGCTCCTTGAAACAGTACATTCCCATATACTCAAGCCAAATATGTTAGCTTACTTCCCGTGCGTTTTGTTAGAACAGTTGGATTTTTGTCGCCATTTGGTTGTATCCTTTGAGTCGGGTGATTCCATATTTTTACAGCAAAAAAAGGCTTTAATCAAGAAAACTAGATATGAACAAGATCGCGATCGTTTTATGTAAAAGGAAAATCATTGAAGAAGATTGGAAGTCCTAGCCAAGAAGTTTAGAAAAAGTGTAGAAAAAAGCTATGCATACAAAACCTAATCACACGGATCTCCTCATTTTTCCGTTACTTCTTAGCTGATCAGAAAAAACAGTTTTAAACGTTTTGTAATTTATGTGTTTTTTTTTCTGTATAACAATGAACCTATCATCTCTTTGGAGTTTAGTAGTAGTAGTACTTGAATTGTGTACATGCAATAAGAGTCATTGAGAATGTAACAACTGGAACTGAAAATATGGTCAACGAGCAAAATATGATTTAATATTGATTTTACTCTTGTTAAGCGATAATTTATTTAGGTAATGTTCGCGAAGCAAAATCACGACACACGTCCTTATATTATAATTCTTATTGATATTATTATTCCTAATCTTACAAGAATCAATCTAACCCCAACATGCGCTACACACTTCGGAGCACTATAAAAGGATCACTATCCTTGTTCACGGTACGATCACCCAAACAGATGATCAATGTTTTTCTTCTTAATCTAACTCTAACCTTAAAAAAAATGGAAAATAGCACAAAAAATACGACTGGTCAGTTCGTATTGGCAGACGAATTGTGTAGAATCAAACCACTTCCGGGGTGAATGATTGTGTTCAGGTTATAAGTATTTCGTGACCCCCAATCGCACGCGGCTCACGCGGTGGGATGTTCTTATGAAATTTGAATATTCAAATGTATGTAATCTTCGGGGGTGCACACACACACACACACACACACACACACACACACACACACACACACACACACACACATACGTTCGCGGTATTCTGCTTTTGTATTCATAAAACTCTGCTACATTTCATGAACCGGTTTCCAAAAACAATTCTCATCTGGCATGTTGTAGTATCCCCGTGTCACCGTAACCGTTCAAGGAAAGTTCCGGCATCTTTTGACGATAAACCTTGTCTTGGAATAATCAAACTGAATACTTGATAGCACAGTTCAGTGACATAAAAAATGCTTCATCAACATTAGTTATGTGGGGTGTGACGAAGATTACAAAGATGGTTTTAGATACAATGCCATTACTTTCTCACACGCGAGTAGAGTAGAAGCATGCGGATGCGACTATTGGCAATTTTGATCTGAAACGGAGCAGCATAATGATTGTGGCAGTGGCACGTTTCTTCCATTGATATTACATTTTTTTCAACACGCTGCGAACAATTGACACAGCTTCAATGGATGCTTTATAGGTAAAGCTTTGAACGGTACTGAAAATAATACACCACAAGAAATGCAACTCGTGAAACTACCTTCGGCTCATGGTCAAGCGGTGCATCGATCAACCCTAGCCAGGTGCATCCCTGCAACCATGTGCAGATTGCGGTGGAAAGGCAGGTGGGACGGACCACATTGCTCAACAACAGCGCAAAACAGCGCCTCACATCCAAGAGATGCATCACGCTCTTTGTCTATGTGTATCTTTCACCGGAGACACCCGGTAGGTCGAACAAACAGACACACACACACACACCTCCTCGATCCCTGGAGGGATTCGCTCTCGTTTCAAGGTTGCGTAGCGTTCAAAGGGCAAATAACCGTTGTTGGTCCCATGCTTGCGCAATCCGTCCCAGTGCGTATGCAAACTGTACATGAAAGCGCAAGTTTCGCTTGGCCTGCATTTTCGATGCACTTGAAGCCAACACACACACACACAAACGCACATTCCCGTTCACATCATCATAATCATCATCAGCATCATTACCATCATCCTGAGCAGCACGATCAAGCGGGTGGCAATTTGCCTTCTTGTGCAGGGTGTAATCAACGCGCCACACCACCCGACATGCATTAGAATGAAATGTGTTCCGGGGGAGAGAAACCAGTCCTTGAAGGTTTCTCGATACAGGCGCTGTAATCGATAGACCTGTGCGGTGGGGCCACAGCAACCACTGCCCGTCCCAAATGCACCCCTAATCGGGCGGATAACGCCGAAAGGGTAGGGGTGCAGTGTGTCCGCGTCAACGATCATAACCGCAAATGATCATACTGTTTTGTCCGTAGCCTTCTTTGATGGATTGACAGAAGGTGTACAAAAAGGTTGAACTTTTTCTCTTCCCTTCTCTCTATCTCACGATCCCTCTTAATGTCTCTCTACTGCACCATAAAGGTGCGTTGATGTATATGCTTCGAAGAAATGCAATAAAAACAAGAATTAATTGGAGATCTCTAAGTCTTTCTTTGATACTCCTCGTAAGAACTAATTAACCGAAGGGGCAATTAGACACAAAATGGAGATGTAGGAAGAATTTTCCATTTCAACGAAATGTTGATTTGATTATTACATCAGCCTAAAGGCAAATGGGATAAGGAAACGTTACTTATTTTTCCTTTTAGCGTAGGTGTACAATACACTACAGAGATACAATTATATGGCAATTGATAGAGGGTGAGCGATCTTATACCTTATACTACATCATCGAACCTCAACTGTGTTTGCCTGTATCCAGGGATCAAAGGGCATACAGTTTTATTGCGCACACAGGTAACGCACTGCTCATAAAGATCCATCACCAGCAGTTAAGAAATGGCAAGGACCTTGACGAGAAAAAGTGGTATGTGATCAACGTGTGTTTAAATAATAGTTATTATCATTCACCATCACACACACCTTCCTGTTCCCTTTTGATCGTACGGCTTAGGGGCAGTTCAAGAGCTGTGATCACGGACACGGCTGTGTACTTCTTCCCCTCTCTTATACACATTAGAACTATATTAGCATTAAAAACTACAAACTTACCTTTGGTTGAAGAGGATGAGTTAATATTCCAGCGAGCTTGGTACACTATAGAATACTCAAGACGATTCAAGAGGTAGCACAAAAATAAGTAGTAAACAAACTCAAACGCATCAATGACTAAGCGTTCATCTCATCTTCACGCGTTCAAGTCACTAAAACCACGCTTCCGTTCGACGCCGCAATATGGGCTGGGCTGAGCAGGGCTGGGCCGGGCAGGTGGTACTAGGCGAACTCTGTTCCAAGATAAGCCAACTTCGCGCAACAATACGATCACCTCCGCGCAGTGAGCCGGTTAAACAACGAGTGAGCGCGATCGAGCGCGATCTAGCACCACCGGTTTTCGCGCGGCTTCTTCGATGGGAGGGGGAGAAGGAGCTTTTTTTTCATTTGCGAGTTGGGGTAAGCGCTGTATTTAAAAAAAAACGCGCTTTGCAAAACACCCCGGAACCGGTGGTTTACGTTCTACGCTACGGGTCTGCTGAGCCGGCAGCTTTGTTTCGTGCCAGTGACGCAATGTGTTTTGGTTATTTTTTCTTATGTTAGCTTGTACGATGTCTCAGCCATAGTGTGCTGTTCTAGTGACATTTTTCGTTTGCAAACGATTGTGTTTCGTTGTTTGCAGCAGCATCAGCATTTAACCATAGAAAGTACCACATAACGGTGAAAGCACAACACGCTTACAAAAGAGTTGTTTTTTTTTAGTATTCGGGACAAACCGCTGACAAACCTCACTTGATGGTGTTTACATTCATATACTACTTCATGAAAAGAGAAAATAGTTACGGCATTCCTTACCATCCCGATTTAGTGTCGTTCTTTTGTGTCCGGGACCGAATATGTTGAATTCAGAAGCGAAACAACTGCAGCACAGCACAAACAAACGCCTTTTCGCCAAAAAGGTATCTTAAGGCAAGGTGTGTGCATTTTCTTGAGAAACTGGCAACACTGCGCAGGGCAAACGTCAGTGTCACCAACCGCAACACAAAACATTGACAGATAGCGCGATAATCGGGCGAAAGAAAACGTGCCGCATGTTGTGGAATTTTGCACCATGGCTTCGGTAGCTGCTAAAAAGCGTAAAAGCGGAGTAGATATTAAAATTGGTAAGAAACCATCCGTAAAAAGCATGGCCCTTTCTCCATCTATCAAGTGGCTAATAAGTTAAATTCTTGAGAATTCAGAAGAAAACTGGGAACCCGATGTCACCGTACCGCCCAGGGAGCCAGACGGCGACGACAACGACGATGAGCCGGATAACGTTGCAGAAGGCTCTACCCAAACGAAGGAAGTTGTAGCAGCACTGTGCAAGCAACGGCTCATACCGAGCGATCTGGAACTGCAACTGCAACAGTACTTCAAGGAGCGTCCGCGTATTAAGCCTCTCCCACTGTCACAATCGTGTGTAGACATCGATCTAACCGATCCGGATGAAGAAACGTGGATCATTCAATGCCCTGCCAGCGTTGACGTCAAAGCCGAACTGATGAACAAGAAACTCAACCTGACCGCTCCGCGTTCCACCATCAAAAACTGTTCCGTTCCGCTCGAGGCACACGTACAGTACAACAGGAACGAGCGGGTAGTGGGCCTGCAGTCTGGGACACGCGTTAAATCCTTCGTACCAGTCGGGTTTGTGCGCATCCATGAAGCGCTGCCTCCGCTGGCCGAACCAGTGCTGCAAGACGCGAGTAATGTCAGCGATGTTACTGTACCCTATCCGGAAGAGCTTCGCGAGCGGCATCCTCTGCTCGGCTACGATTTTAAAGAGTATTTAGCATTACCTAAACGCGTACGCAAGCGGCTCGCGTTAGCTCAGCAGAAGGCCGAACTATTGTACAAAAACACGCCCCTAGTGGCCAGCAAGCAATCTCCGCAAACAGCAGACAATGCTCGGACAGCAGGTACTGGCGAACAGACTGTATCGGTGAAACCGGTGCCAGCTGTCGGAACTCCCTCCAAGTCCAGGAAGCGAAAAGAGCCCCCGCCCGTGGAGGAAAATGCTTTGGAAATAATACCAATCAAACAAGAACCACCTTCACCGAAACGGAAGAAGCAACAGAACGACGAAGAGGTGCAAACAGTTAGCGTTAAGCAGGAGGTAACGATGGAAGACGACATTTCCTGGTTGCTCAACATTTAGAGCTTTCAATAAATGGTACCTCAAACTGATGTGGAACTGATAACTGTGGCTTTATTTTCTAAACTTTATCTCCCTCGCATCTCTCTGGCACCTTGCGTTAGATTGTGCGTCAGTTCTGATTTTAACTCCGTGGAATGCTGGCAAAAAAGGTAAGGTAAAGTCTTTTGGTGCATTTAGCGAGAAGAGATATGGAACTTCCTTTCATCTACTCCCACCACCACCTCCCGCGCGCCTACACTCGATTAATATGTATAGTTTGATTCTGTGCTGTGGCCATCGCATAATTAGCCTCACGACATGTTCTCGAGCCCGTTTTGCCAAGAAATCCGTAAATGAATCATAGGAAAAGTCGCTCGAACCGGGGACGAGCGATTCGGAACACACCGTATGCCGCGAGCCCGAGCAAACCATACTTGACGGTGTACTTCACCATACGATGCCCAAAGCTGGCCGGTGGAATCGTTATGATCGACTCGATGTTGCTGATCTCAACCTTGCCCCAGTGCTTGGCGATGCCGGCAGCGTGGCCAATACCCACTACTCCCACCACTCGTATCGGCTCGGAACGCCCGTCGACCGGGTTGATCTGCGGCCGAGCGGCCAGCTGCAGCGAATGGCACAGGTAGAGATCACGCTCGTGGATGAACACTCGCCCGAAGGCGGGATACTCGCCGGCCATTTCGAGCATTATCTCCTCGAGCAGGTCCTTCCGCTTGCATTGCTCCACCTCCTCGATACTAATGTCGTCATCGATGAACAGCAGCTTCGGAAGCAGCTTGATCGTTTGCCAGAGGGACAGGCCGCGCAGGGCACGGTGCAGCGTCACTTTGATCTCGCGGTCGCCAAGCTGTATGACGCAGTTCGGGATCTGCTGAGCCTCCTTGACCGCGCACCGAAACTCTCCTCCCGGCGCCATGCCTAGCTTCTTGGTGAACTTAGCGTTCATGTTTAACAGCAGAATGTAGAATATGCCATTGACCATACCATTCGTCCGGATGATCTGACGCATTTTGGCCACGTTCATATCTTTCGCTTCCTCCAGCAGCGTTTTCTCGTCGTACTTTAAAATATGCACACGGGACGGGCACAGCTCTAGCATTAATACGTGTGGACGTACGTTTCGCATCACCAGCGAAACGTCCCGCTGCGAGCTTTCGCTAAAATGAGCCGTTCCAACCAAGTACACCTTCGTACCGTCCGGCTTCGTTAGCAGTGTAACCGTCTCTGGAAGATTTCGGTCAAACTCCTCCAGTGTCGCGTACAGTGGAATCGCCGAATCGCTTCCACTTTCTACTGGCAGCTGCGATACGTTAGCCGTTGTGTCGCGAGAATCCTTCTCGCCCTGGGTCGTCGTGGTGGACGTGTCGGACTGCGACATGTTAACACTGACATCGGGAGCTCGGGGCGTGCTAGCCGTCAGCACCTCGCCATCCTCCTCCGAGGAGCTCACGAACGATAACGTCACATTGTTGATCGTATCAGACAGCTCACCGGCAGCGCTCAGATCCAGGCTGAGCGTGCTGGCGGTGCTGTTCAGTGCGGTTGTGTCTCCTATCGTGTCGCCCGTCTGGTCAAGATTGTTGTTGCGCAAACTGTCCAGTAACTGCAGTGTAGAATCTTTTGCATTTTTCTTCTGTTTGGCTCGAAGTGCCTCATTCCAGTCACCAGTCAGATTCACGTTTTCGATATCTGCGGTCATAGGGGAAAGATTTAGTTTGGAAATTATATGAGATCACCAGATAAACCATTTACCACCTACCACTATTGCTCAGGTCGGAATTATTTAACTTGTCCGAATCAAGCGTAGAGTTGAACGTCTGATCCAGCGCACTGTTGTATTCCGAGGACGAGCTGATCGGAGAAGACATTGCGCCCCGTAATCACAGATGGCAAGCAGGCACAAACACCACGTTATCACTACCTCAAGGAATCGTGATAAACTTTTGCACGAATATCGCTGGACGCTGGACGTAACGATGTGAACAGAAAAAACTCTTCCTGAATGAGCCACGCACTCAAACGCGTTAATGTTATTCACCTGGAATTTTGTTTCTGAACGTCAGCAAAGTGACACCCGATGGTTGCTTGATAACGAAAATGTAAACATGAAACGAGTGGGAGTTGCGTGTTAACGATAGGCGAGGATCGATCGATCGAAGATAAGCCGTTTGTCCTTTAACTGATAACGAACGGACTGACCAGCGTAACGTAGAGTTTTATTTGTAGAAATATTTACAATCTCTCACGAGCACTTTACGGGCCAACAATTTGTTTTGCATGATGTGTCGCCCGTATAACATAGTTCGAGTTTTTGACGTACAGAAATCGTTGCTTCTCGCTCATTTTCTCTACCCATCCTTTACAGACAAAGGTGGAAGGAGGCAGCCATGGACCAAGCCAACTGGAGAACGGTTGACAGCCTTCTTTCCCGTGTGAACACGGCGTGCTCAACGGTGAATGAGCCACCAAAGAATTGGAAAATAGAAGAAGATTTCTCTATGATCTTTACTCTTGATTCTTTCCTGTATCTCGTTTGAAGAGGGAAATCGTGCTTATAGTTTAAATATTAAATAAACTAAAACAATTATTTAAAAAATCCCCCAAATCTGTGTCACTTTAGAAAATTATAAATTTGAGAAAATTGCAATTAACTTGATGACATTAGGTAGTGTTTGTCTGATAACTGTATGGCTCAAAAAATAGTGTTGCCATCAGTCGTCCATAGCATGGCAATGTTTAGCTTTGTACGGGTAGAACAAGAAGAGTAGCATGGTGACATAGGAAAATCTTCCGGAACCTATTTTATGTATTGAAATATCACATATTTCTTTCATACATGATGGAGTTGAGAATGTTGATGATGCATGAAACATGTTCATTTTTTTACTTATTTGAAGTGCACCTACATCTACGCTTATTTGATATAGCTTAGTAACCATGAACCGGCAAGGCACGAGAATGGGCCCATCAAAAACCGGCACGGAATAATTACATTAATAAAAGCACTGTTAATAGTTTATTATTTTATTACCGGCTTTATCAGATGCCCTCAGCAACACAAGGCCCCCAGGGAATGCAGGCAGTACATAAAACGCCACCACCGGATCAGCTGATGCAATAGCAGAACACGTGTATGAGTAAGTGAGATGACGAAGCGAAGATGCTAATATGGCAATATATGAAATGAAGGAGCCCGTGGGGACAATGAGGGAGAGGTGGAGGGAGTGGCGGAGTGTATTTATTATTTTGGTCATTTAATTTTGTCCACCAACACAGTCGTAGCCAGCGCTAGCTTTTTGGCGGCCATCTTGAACTCTCAAAACCCCTCACAACACCTTTAAAAAACGCTCGCCAGAGAAAAAATCGCACCGATTTGGAGCGTTCGCGGGCTCACAAACTGCAATATAGGTAGTCCCGCAGATACACGGTACCTCTTATACGCGGATTCGGAGATACGCGTTTTTCTCAATTTGGCAATTATTTGAGCAAATATACTAATTTGACACATCAATTGTAAGATGCCAAATAATTACCCTTTTGTTAAAAACCATTGCAAAAGGTTTAAAACTGTTACATTAAGTCAGAACTATATTGAATAATTTACTATGTGACTAAAACCACCTTTTACTTCCAAAAGTATCCTAAAATAAATGATGTTTTGGTGGGAAATTACGAGATTCGACTTACGCGGAAATTCGATATATACGGTATTTTGCGATCGTTTTTGATCCCCATTAACCATGTATCTCGGGGACCGCCTGTAATTTGTTGCCCGAATTGGATTGATTTACAATTATTCGTTCATTACTTTGCCACATTGTCAACGAGCCCAAGGTTGGTACAGCTTTTTGAAATGCATTCAAATGTTGTAGCCGTTGCGCGCGCTTCGATTCCCATTCTAGGTGATGGTACTGGTGGGAAGAAGGATGAAGGGAATGGAAAGCTTTATTTAATTTTCAACCCCCGAAAAGGAATTTAACAGATGTGGCATTTTTTGCAATCAAAATTTCATACCTCTTTCGTCACTGGTAAAAAACATTGGTGATTTTGAGCAAACGGGGAACAGCACTGGTGAATTTGAACAAATGCGGAAATACCACTTTCTCAATGATGTATTTCAAAGCACAACGGAAGTAATTGCATTTTATATGTCTTTTTATCATGTAGGGAAAATGTTTTCTTATGCACCTTTAAACCATTCGACAATCGACAGTTAATTCCCACGCGGGTCGTGCAGCAGATCCCACCAGGGAGCCACTGAACCGTTGCTGTGCTGTGTTTGCCCTTCGCACATAGCTTTCACTGCCTTCAATGTTACAACTGCACACTTTATATCTCTCTTCCGTTTTCTTTTCTGTTCCACGGCATAGGAACAGGCAGTCATTTGCATGCCCTTCTGCCTAATGCGATACGCACTTTCTATTACTTACACTCTTTTTCTTTCTATCTGGCCACGCATTCGATCCAGCATCTTCAAATAACACAAAACAGCCTCCTCGACCTACTAGTCATCCTCTTACAAGCTGTTAGTATTTTATCATTTTTACAAGAAAAATCTATTTTAAGGATTGGTACTTTGATTTACTAAATTACTTGCTCAACGCAATAAACTTCTCTGTTATTCGGCATGTTATTTACTGCACATCACACCCTTCACTCTACACGAAACATGTGTGACCATCGCAAAAGTGTTGTGTATTATCAATTGATGTAGTAAAACAATATAAAAGTGAAAGTAGAACATATAGCCACCGCTTCGGTAAACATTTACAACGAGCATTGTCTATGTCGTATAAATTGTATAAATTGAATGAACTGTAGATGGAAAGTTTTCTTACTTGCGGGACGATATTTCGATGAACCACATGGCGAAGGAAAACAAACTAAAGAAGATAAAGGATGATACTGTTAGGTTAAATAATTCGAAACAAATTGCGAAGCATGAAAATAACGTACATAGCACATCGAAGCATATTTCATTCCATTCCTCATCTACCAGGCATACGGCAGCATCCACCTTATTATGCGCTTCCCCTACATTCTATTCTTTTATCATTTCGTTTTGCTACTCAGTCTTTATTCGGCATGGTAGTTCTAAATTCTGAAAATAAAAGGGTGAGTAGTAAAGAATGAATTATGATCTTTAATTTAACTCAACTTAATTTAAGGACTCAAATTCAACCTTAGAAAGGGAAAGAAAGAGGGAAAAAGATAAAAACAATATTGCAATGCCTCGCAAACTATGAGTTAGTTACCTGCCTTTACAATATTATATTTCTTTACTTTTTATTGTTAATTGGATGCTACCGTTGTTTCCTTATAGCTTCAATCTTTTAACTAAAAAAAAGCATCCATGTGGTTTGTTGTTTCGTGTTCTCCCATTCAGTTTCCATTCCCGAACAAACTGCTGCCTGTTTGGATTGTAGGCTATATTTTAGAAAGGTTTCAAATAAAAGCTTTGGATGTATAGTCATTTCCTTCCTTTCCTTTGCCATCATCTTATGGAATGGGAAAAGACACCCTAGCATAGAGCGTTGTTTGCCTTTCTGTACCCTTCGTACTAATTAGACAGATATGGATAATGATTCCCACACTTTTGGCCATCGCTGCAATTGTTCATTTGGTTGGTGTTTCAACACATTATACGTTAATTATAACGGAATTTTAAAATGAATGCTCTTTATACCACCCTCCTAATGCTCCTCTAATCGCTGATCGTCCATCATGCATGGCTAAAATTTGGGTTGGGTGTTTCTCCTCGGTTGGAAACTCAGAAGGAAGAAGCTCTAGCTGCATGTTTAATAACGCATGCATGTGTAGCAATCTTTGAGCGCGCTATTATCAACCGTTCGAATGGTATCATTCTACCATTTTGACAATACGCGGTGTCTCACTCACTTGTTTTTGAGTTATTCTTTCCATATACACATTCTTCCCTCCTTAACGAAGATCGGTCATATGTAGCTCAGCTCTTGACTATTTCTTTCATCATACCATACCACCGATCGGCCATAAGATAGTCTGCTACTACTGTGCAAATGTATGTAAATGTGTGTATTTCGAGACATTAACCGAACTGTTTGTTTACGTACTTTCACTTTACGGTCATATTCGTCACTAGTTGTAATATTATTTTTTTGTTTTATATTTTGTTGCAGCTTTGTCTCCGTTCCGATCATGCATTTGTGCATGAGTACGCCAGTACGCTGTTTATCTCCATCGCTTCATTGCCCTTTTCCGTGGCTCCTAGCCCTAGCCTGCATGCTACACGCATCTACTAGAAACTGTAGATGGATCAGTATGGGGGGGAGGGGAGTGGACCTGCGGACCCTTTCCCGGGTGTCCGGTGGGTGGTCCGTGTTAATTCATTCCCTCTGTCTAGTTCTTCGTAATGCTTCTATTAACTGATTTATTTACTTCTAAGTCGTCCATCTAATTTAGATCATTTCATTATCAACTAAAATTAAGAGCAACCTCCTCCTGCTGTACCATCGTCACTTAACTGCTTTCTCTCTTCCCTTCCAAAGACCCCATTATTTTCCTTTTAGCGTCATTTTTATGTGTGTGTGTGTGTGTGTTTTTTTCATTCTAACTAATTCTTACTTTTCTGCTGTGGCTTCTATTTGCTTTGCTTCCTAACGCTTACGTGTATGATCTCTTCCATTTCGTTTGTTGTGTATGTTGCTAGATGTCGCTAGTTTGTAGCTGTCAGTATCCCCTTAGTCTTTTCCGGTTTTAAAAACTAAACCTACTCAAAAGATAGATTTTACACACGAACCAATTGAAACAAAATGGTACGTCCTTCTCTGTCACCAGCGCCACACACACTAGCCAGTGAGTGTGATTAGCTTCTGTTTGTACAACACAACGATTCTTGCAAAACATGCAGAGCCATATCTGACAAAATCTGACAATCTGATCTCTTTGAAATTTTCAATCACATGCCAAGGAATTGCAAACATTCCAAAGCTGAGCTTGCTTCCCTGTTAACAGCATTCATTGCCATCGTCATATTCATTTCTGTTTTTAGCTTATTAATTGAGCAGTGCTTCCATCGTGTAAGGATGTGGCGGTTGTTGTTGAGATTGGTTCTGTTGTCGTTGTAAAAGATGACTATGTTGATGATAGTTGCTGTGGTGTGATATCGGTGGCGCCAGTTGCGAAGAATGCTGTTGATGATGCTGTTGATATTGCTGATGCTGAAGCAGCAGTTGCTGTTGCTGCTGTTGATGTAATTGATGTTGCTGTAGTTGGGAACTATTGTAGTGGCGCAAATTTGGCTCATGTAGATGCTGTTGCTGTTGCTGCTGCATTCCTTGCTGAGTGGTCTGGGGATGTGGTAGGTGAAGGTGGGAATGATACTGCTGATGCGAGTGCCGTTGTGAATTGGACTGTTGCTGACGGTGGTGCTGTTGCTGTAGTTGTGGCTGTTGTTGCTGTTGCTGTTGCTGTTGGTGATGATGCTGATGAAGATGGTGGTGATGCTGTTGCTGGGAAAAGTGCATGTTCTTCGGCGGTTCGGGTCAGTCTAAGATTACAACCTGCAGATCACTTTTATTGCTGTCGGTAGCGACCACACCACTAGCACCACTACCTCCACCTCCGCTACTGCTGCTATTACCACTATTGTTGTTACTACTGCTACTGTTCGTTAGACCAGTCGCGCCGGAAGACACTAGCGACGTTCCGGTGGATCCTCCAGACAGTGAAGGTACGCCTCCCACTGGCGATATAACAGTGCCTCCCGCTGCTCCCAGCGTTCCGCTGAGAGCGAGAGTCGAGGCCGCTGACAGTGGATGAACTCCTGCCAGGGCTGCTGCCGCTGCTAGGTTGAGATTTAGATTCGCTGAGGTGGGATGTTGCACAGCATTCGCCGCAGCTAGTTGTGCCGCGTGACCCAGCTGGGCCGTGAGCTGCGCCGGCAGACTAGGTGTCACAGACGCCACTGGCAAGAGGGCTGCCACGATCGCTGAGTACTTGGGATGCAAATTTCGCCAAGGTTTTCGTGCTGCACGACGCAACTCTACTATTGGAATTTCCCGCCGTAGTTTACTGTCGAAAATGAATTAAATATATAGTTAGTGAAACATGTCCGATCGGATTGTGCTTAGAAAGATGTAAGGGGTTTTGTTCTACGAAAAAAACAACACATACCGGCCAGCTTTGGTGGAACGGTAGAACACATCATCCGGAGCATCGTTCCAGCTGATCACCTGTTTTCGTCCCGAACCAGTTCGAGCCATTTGGGCAATTTTTGGTTTTCCATTCATCTGTAAAGGATCATGATCATAAAACCAATTTAAATGCTGTTCTCATTTCACTCTCACGAGTTTGTTTGGTTTTTCGACTTACATGATGTCGAGGAAGAGGTTGTCCAGCGGATTGAGCAGCTGCAATCATAGCCGCATATTGTTCGGGAGTGGGCCGATGTGACGGTCTGGGATCTTTATTAGGCCGCTTAGCCGGCGGTGCCACAGTAGCTGAAGTAATAGATTATTTTACGTTTTAGAGTAAGGTTAATACTTGAAAATAAAGCAACAACAAAAAACACATTCTTACCATCGATACCATTTGCATCTTCGTATGGACGTCGTTTCAATGACGTCGCCCCAGATGAACTCCCTGTTGGGGTCGGCCCGCGCGGTGGACTGCTTGTCGACATAGCGCTTGCATGTAGATTAATCGCTGGCATACCACTATTAGCGATTGTCCCGGTAGTCACGCCTGTACTACCCGTGCTTCCGCTTCCAGCCACAGCAGAGCAAGCAGTCCCAACGGAGTTGCTGTTTGTACCACTGACTACAATCGGCGTTACCGCTAGTCCCCCGGACCCGACTAACGGAGCTAATTTACTGCCCAACGCACCACCCACCGTTCCCGGAAGTGTTGCTGCGCCACCCAGAATACCCGCCGCCGGCGAGGTGACCGCATTCGGTGGTTTGCCAGCCTCTTCACCCTTATTTGGTATCCGGTCGTACAACAGTGTGCCGTCCGGAGCTTTCGGTGGTTTCGGAAAAGCTACCACATCTGGCTTGGGCATGTTTTCCTTCGGTGTCAATACCAACCATTCGTTAACACTAACGCCCGGGTTTCCAAGTCTGTTTGCAATCTGTGTCACGCTGCCGCGATCCTTCTTGCGGAACGTAAGCAACCGACGGATGTCCGATGCACTTTTCCCAGCTTCGGCGTTAGCAACTGCAAGTGTGATTTACATGTTACACAGTTACCGATGGTACCTGTTTTTTTTTCGGGATGGATTGTATTACTTACACTCTTGCTTCACGCTGGCAATGTTGATCGCATAAGACGGTTGACGGGCCGCCTTCTTCGAACGTATTATGTGACGACATAACCGCCGTGACAACCGCGTCGTTAGAGTCGTGTGCAAATAGAATGCAGTTCGAGTTTTCATTATAGGCCGAGGTGAACCAGATCGTATCTGTATGCCGTGCGCTTGTGCGTAGTGCCTAGCGAGGTGGGCCTTCAGTTTAAACTCCTTACCACAGTTCACAATCGAACATTTAAAGGAAGGGCTGAAATGATGACGAAGCACAAATGGAACGGGTTAAAATGTCGTATTTCTTCTTCTTATTCTTCTTCGGCACACATACCTGTGCGGTCGATGGTTACTTAAACCGCCCGGGGATGCTGTGGCCACGGTCGCACCTCCAAGTCCTCCAATAGGACCGGAACTAGCCACTATTGTTAGATCGTCGTCAATATCGCTCCCGGGGTTACGCTTCTTCAGCGAAACTGGTGAAGCATTGCTGCTACTGGTGTTGATCGTGGCCACCGGATCGACCTCCCCGTTGTCCGCTAGCCTAGATGCAACCTTAAGGCCTCCGTAACGCTTCCAATAGGTCCAACAGTTCTGACACAGCCGATTGTTGAGGTGCACTGGACCCCAGGAGTACCACTAGTAGGGAAACAAAATGCCGGTTAATGCAGTGGGTTACAGCACCCCGCTCATACACATTTTCCATTTAATTCGTACCTGCGGCGAAGCCATAGTAGCACAAGATTCACATGCCTTGGTACTGCTATAAATCATCATGTCCACGCTGCCCCCATTAGAATTTCCATTCAATATGCCCTTGTTGTTGTTTGTTATCAATGCCGGGCTCGGTTTGGTGTAGTTCGGAATGTAGACCTGCTTCAATTTGGATTCCGCTTCGACCGCCTTCACACGTTTCTGCTGCACGTAGCGATCCGTCGTTTTCCACATGTAGTAGTATTCCACTATGCTTTTTAACGTCTTCCACGGCAGCTGAAATAACAATCAAAGAAAAGGATCGTTACTATTTTTTCAACAATCATTTGCAGCATGCCCACACACTCGGTACACTATTCTTCAGCCAATTGTGACCATTGTCTACCAGATACTGGTCACTAGCTCGCTACATAACTCACAGATACAGAGACAGGGGGGGGGGGGGGGGGGGGGAATGATAGAAAATCCTCAAAAGGTACTTTACTGCCATTTACTCACAAAGTCGTTTCTGATATCATTGAAGTCCTTGCCGTACTTATCGAGCGCATCTTCGAACAGGTTCGCCTCAGAGGCGCTCCATTCCTCCATCTCGTCCCGGCAAAGAACAGGCCCACTCGATGGAACCAGCGAACACATTGCAGTCTCTATCGAATAGTTGTGTTTGTGGAGTGTGTCCATAGCATGAAACTGCGGATTATAAAACGTCGAATACGGTAAGCGACTAGGGTGATATTTCGCAAGCTAACACAGGAGGATGTTCATCGCTCCCCACTCACCAAGGTAATATCACGGCTTGCAGCTGCAGCGGACATATGCAGGGACGGTTGCTTGACAGAGCTGGTACAGTCGAGCGCCCTCGCAAAGGTGCCTACCGAACGCGAAACTACCAGAAACTGATCGATCTTCTTGTCGGTAAGCGAATGCTGCGGCGTCCAAACAAGCGTCTCCAATTCCTCTAGGTTGCGTTCATCCTTTTCGCCTGGTTTCAGCATTTGCTGCAGATCTGTCTGATAACGAGCACCGACACGAATTTCGCCCTTATCCGCTAGCAACGTTTTCTGAGTCGGATCGAATACGAGGCAGTAAAAAAACGTGTCCTGCAAGAGCGAGATAAAGGAAATTAAACAGTAGGTAAACCGCACTAAGTTCAGCCTAACATTGACCAACAACACGTCGGATTTGCTCGATCACCAGTTTCATAATGTCGCCGGTTTGGAAATCGATCCTTTACTACTACTCACGTCTTTGTTCAAGTAACTGAGCAATGATTCCTCTTCGTTCAGCAGCGTTACGGAACACCTTCCCCGTATCTGGGTGGCGGGAAGTGTTTCGACTTGGCGCGACAGGAACAGTTCTCGCTGCTTCATCTGATGTCGTTGTTTTGGGTTAAGATGTTCCCCCCGTTCACTGCCGCCTCCACCATTGTTGGGACTGTTGTTTCGTTCCTCCTCCAATGCGACTGTAAATGGAATGTTAAAACAAGGAACTACAGTTAAAGATTGCACATAAAAATATGAAAAATATAATTTAAGTAACATAAACACCGAGAATCATTGCATCAAATAAATGGTATCGGCAGAAACGATTAATAGCTATTCGCGTGAAACCCTCGACTCAATTACTGCCGATATTGTTAGAAAGATTAAAAAAAAGCCCTAATATTTATGTATGTGCCAGGCGAAATTCAAATTAATTAACCCTGCACATAACGTGCATTTGCCGGTTTTTAGTATAGATGCTAGGAAAGCAAGCAAGCTATCCAACTACGGACAGCGTAACGAGCTACGCACATACACAGTAAGGAGGAAAATATATCATCCTCCTTTTGCTTCCTTCCCCAATGTATTCCAAACCCGCGTCGCCACGGAGAAATCGTCGCTTGACTCTTTCGCTGCTTGCCATCATCAGCAGCATCGTGCGAAACAACAACCGGAAGGCGACCGTATTAATTAAGCATGCATGCAATCAATTTCATGCATGTTCGCGTCATCGTCGTTTTAGCGTTTGGTCAGTATGGGCAGCATCATCGTATACGCATTTGATGCACCGCACCATGCTAAGCCCGTTGCATTGCCACCTACACATGCAATCATGAATCCGGAGCCTAAGCATCTATGTGCTTTTAGAGTTAGCGAAAACGTAAAATTTTCTCTCTGATATCACAAATTAAGCAAGCAATATGTAAGTTAAGAGCGAGGTAAAAGTGAACTGATTTAGAGTCACTTTGTGTGTGTTTTTCTTTGTTTTACCGAGGCTTTGAGCTTAAAGAGCGAACAATCGGGTTTATATAATGACAATCAAGGAATCAATTACAAACTATCTTCTTTTAATTAAAATTGGAAAATTGTAGTATTTTTGTGACAGTTTTTTTTTGTTGTTGTTTCCGTTCAAACCCTACAAGCGTATTTTTCGTCCACATTTGCCTTAAAATCTCTCAAATGTCTGCTGCTCCGTTGCACTACGTGATATCGCGGCCATTGCTTGCGACCGAAACGTGCGCTGGTCGAATTTGCAACGCCGCATTGTGAAGGATTTTCTATCAAATACACGTCCAACCACCATCCCCACCCACCGTCCATATCCGCACAAACATTCGAACGATTTCGATTTTCCCACAGCATTCTATATAAAGCATCACGAGCTGCAGGGTGTTATGGTAAGGACCACACTGCCGCCTTCACTCAACAACCCAGCCCCCCTCTCCTTCGCCACCACTCACCCATTCCTTCCATTTCACTCCCTCATCACGCACATAATGACGCTGTATTTGCGCTTTGTTTACGCACACCATTACGCATGCAAGTCCGTTTGCTGCTGTTTGCCTGATTTCGGATTCCAGCACAACACACAAATCAATGGTGTCCTTTTCTGTTCTTCCGACCTGATCCCCGCCGCCGCCGCCGCCACCGCCGACACCACCAGCTGCCATTTCCGTCCCGTACCGACGATGCTTTGGGTTCCGATATCCCTTCTTGCTTGGGTGGAAACTGGTTGGCTTTTCCCTTCTATTTTGCGAGTGCAATTTAAACGCAACCCGGGCGCAATGTGTACGCAAGCAAATAGGCCTCACACTCACGAACACATACAAATACATAAGCAGCCAGGGCACACCGACCGGTGCGGTGTGTGAGCGTGGAAAACCTTTGCCGCAGTTTCTACAAAGCTCGCGCGCCTTGTCTGCTCGGGTTAGAAGAGTGAGCCAAAAAACGGTAGGGAAAGGGTGTAGTGCTTCGCAGGTCCACTGCCTGTCTCAGTGTAAAGGACTTTGAAGCAGAAATTTAATATACGCGGGTATATTCGTATTCTAGCGCGTCCGTACGTGTATCTGGGTTTCGGTTTTAGTTTATTTTCTTCTTTTTTTACGTAAGGGAAAGGTTGTTAGCTTGAGAGGTGGACCGGACCAGGGCGGTTCGAGGTGGTGGTTGAGGTTAGAATTGATGAGGCTTTTTTTTAGCATGCATCCCATTGCGCCAGTCACACCGAGCAGAATGAGAAGGTGATGGTGCTGGTGGAGTGGTTGAGTGTGAGTGCCCACTTCAGTTTTTGGCGAAATTCGATTTTCGGTTCACCGTCGCACCTCTCCCTCCTTACATCAATTACCTTCCAGCTCCCCGGGGGCCGACCGAGCGCTTCATCCTGTCCCATATTGCGGGAAAGCTGCCGAAACGTGGAAAAGTTTGACAGACTTCCATGGCAACATGACGACCAGTATTAGTTATTGGGCTTAGGCCTGCAATGGGGTTGTGCGTTAATCGACCACGATCACTATGGAACCAATTCTGGCTGACTTTCTCATCTTTCACGAATATTACACATAATGTGGAAGTTGATGATGTATTTGAATATCCATAGTACATACTTTGTTTTTCTTTTTTCAACGTTATCTGAATGTTGGTACTTAATATGAGCTATTTATATTATTCTAAATAATCCATTAAAATGTAGTTAAACTAAAACGTAGGACACCAAACGTTAAATAACCTTTTTTTCTTTTTCTGTCTTTCGTTGAACATATACATTTGACACACAAGTGCAGGATTTCTTTAGTATATTCAAAATTAAGTAAATTAAGAATCAACTAAAACAAGCAAGTTCAACACAAATATATAATTGCCACCCCCGATGGTAACAACAGGGTTGCTAAGGATACCGCACAACCGCACGTCAGTGCCTATGGTAAAAAAAAACATAGAACATGGAACATGGAAGCACTTTCATCTTTCATTTCGGGGCGAAAAGTGTCGCTGCTATCGCATATCGACGGCAGAAAACCACCTTTTTCATCCGCCCCTGGAGACGACTTTTTTTATCCAAGTAAACGGAGCGTAACTGACGCGGGAAGGATAATGCAGGCCCCGCGCATGGTGAGATATATTTTCCACAGTTGCGTTTGCGTTTTGCAAGTACCCAAAACTCGATGACGGCGGCATTGACGTTGGCGATAGGTATTGCCGAATAAAAGGCAGAAACGGCAAGGGACAGGGTGCCAAATTTAGGAGTTTGGATGGCACGGCGGGGAGATTGAACCAAAGTTTCACCAATGAAGGAGAAAGGTGCGTGGAGCGGTGCGAGAGTGTATGAGAGAAAGAGCGAATGAAACTGAGTGCTCAATATTTAATGAAATTTCTCCCACTTTTCTAATTGCGCAGGAGAACAAACCATCTACCCCGATGACGGACTCTTCTGCTATTACCCGATCCAATATAGACGCTGGGCCCCGGGAAAACCACGCTACATCGCAACCTTCCACTAGATGGAAGCGTTTCCAGGGCGGAAAATGAAAGCAGCAACGTGTACGAGGAGCGCACCGTGACGGTTTTTGTGTATCGAAAATTTTCGTATAATCTTCTCCCTTCTGCATTTCCACCCTTGTGGTGGTGCCCTTTCTTCACAGAAAAAACGGCATCAAAAACACAACCGATTCCGGCATGCCGGGCACTAGTGTAGTGTTTGGGCAGAGGAAATGTGTGGCTGGAAAAAAGGGGAATGTGGTGACGGGAAACCCATTTTCGCGAATGGAGATGAAAAAAGGATCTGAGCCCGGCGCTGCTGCTCTGCAATGTTTGCGGCGGTATCCGGTCGCTCTTTTGGTTAGAGGATTTACATATCAGTTACGCACACACATACACACAAATATCGTGTACGCAGCAGTACATCCCACACACATGCATAACGAGCGAAATGACTTGTGGTGAGGTATCCATCCAAGTAAACGGAGCATAAACGGCACACGCACCCGATCAAGCGTACATCCAACACGGAAACAGTGCCACCAACTGGCTACAGATGGCGCTGTATAATCCCACGAGAGCAGTGTCGAAGTGTTTTGAGAAATGCTACGAATTTTCACCTTTAAACGGGAAAAGGATTGAAATAGAATATAAGATAATTTATTTCTTTGTGCAGAGCTTTTAACGAAGTCTACCAATCTTTCGAATTTGATATGTCACTAAAGTCCTTTAAAGACCGCATATGCGCCAGAACATAGTCGACAAGTTAGGTTAAGTAACCTAAGTTACACCGTTTTCCAGCCCAATTAAACAATGGTAAGCTGTTTTTGAACATTGTTCAACTATAAGTAATCATTTGTCGGTCAACTGAAATGCTGATGCTTTTCCGAACTTCGTTCAATCGTAAGGAAACCGCGTTAGCGATGGGTAGACGCGAACAAGCCGACACGAAACAAACTGTATCGATTTAGGCCAGAAACTCCTGCCAGTGCTTTACGCGAATACGGGAAATATGTTGGCGTTTTTACTAAATTTGACCATTTCAGGAATGACGTAAACGCGAAACTGCACTGATCGCACTGTGAAACGTAAAAAAAGTTTTATGAAAAAAAATCAGAACCACGGAAAAAAACAAATTATCCCTTCTTATCTGGTGGTACAATCGTCAACTCGAACGACTTAACAACATGCCCGTCATGGCTTCAAGTCCCGAATGGACCGTGCCGCCATACGTAGAACTGACCCCATATGCTATGGGGGGAATCAATAAAGTCACTGAAAGCCAAGCCCACAAGTACATGCGTTCCCCGAGTTACGACCCCCTCGAGTTACGACGATTCGCAGATACGACGATTTTGATTTTGACAGTGAAAAGTTGTCAGTGACAAGAAATTGTTTTATTTTTTGAATTTCTGTGCTGATAACCGTTACACACACATTTTCAAAGATTCTATAACTACCCGATCTTCAATATTTGCGTTGTGCAAACGACTTTTGCTGTAAAATTAATACATTATCAAACATTGGTGCAAATAAAAATCACAATAGCATAGATTTCGTCTTTTCAACTTCGGTTATAAACTTAACATTGACAGATATTCGACATACGACTTTTTCGACTTACGCCTTGCTTTGGGACATTTTTTTCGGTCCCAAATACAGTCGTATCTCGGGGGACACCTGTATAAAAAAATCTTTGTTTTGACTCAAAAGTCACGGAAGCAAATAAAACCCCAATTAACCTGTTACGTTTAATGCGACAAAGTTTCGGCTGTAAAACAAATTAAACATCAAACAGTGTAAGTTGGAGAAATTCGCAGCTGTATATGATTTAATTGCATTGAAACATAAAATTAACCAATGCATTTCTACGTTATACTTAAATAACTCAGCCATTTAACCCCCTCCTTCGAAACATTGTCCCTTCTCGATGGTATTTTGTAACATTTTAAAGTACCATTTAAATCCGATAAAGTGCAAAATCAATAATCAAACTCATTTGCACCTGCCCACCGGACCCCGATGTGCGACAGACAGTGGAACAACAGTTGTTCCCGGGAAAAAAGCTGACCGCTCTCAGCGGTCAACCAC
Organism: Anopheles arabiensis; assembly: GCF_016920715.1. Lineage (NCBI taxonomy): Eukaryota > Metazoa > Arthropoda > Insecta > Diptera > Culicidae > Anopheles > Anopheles arabiensis. Next base: position 52,428,854 of record NC_053517.1, read on the forward strand.
AAAACCACAATTACCAGTCGCGTGCGTTTCTCGATGGCGCCAGTTCAACAAGTGATGATAAAAGCGATTTTAAAAAGATGAAATAAAAATACCATGCCCGCGTTGCACCGCAGCACACCAAAACATAATTATTATGCTCCAGTTCCATATCCACACAATTCCGGCCACTGTCGCTCCGGGACCTTCTCTGCCTAGTTAGCGTGATTTATTCATCACGAGGCGCGCTCTTGTTTTTCAATTGAATCATTTCATTCGCTTTCAGTGCAACATTGAAATGTGAATTGATACGTGGGGCAGAATTTTATCGTAAAAATGGAGCATCTGATTTCCGACACTGGCGACATGGCGGCCGCATATGCAAGCGCATAACTCCCGCCCCACACGCACCTCATATTATTTATTATATCCCAACTTACCTTTCAGCAATATTCACAGTGAACTTTCAACAATCGATAAAATGGCCAAGGGCATAATGCAAAGGCTATCTCGGAAAATTGAAAAACATGTCAATTATTGGTTCCTCTTTAAATATGTTTAACAGCAAGGGTTTGACTGTGGTAATTGAAGAAGGTTGAGGTATTCAATTCAGAATATATGGCCAACAGCAAATTAATTCACATACAAAATTTCTGTGATGGATAGTCACTATGACTAGAAATAAAACAAAAATACTTTGCAATCGTTAGAGAAATTATTACTATCGGAAGAATGGCGATAAACGGCCAATCAGAAACGATTGTAAAAGATTTCTTACCAAAGGAGGAGGCTCCTAATAAGGCTAGTGAGTAAGTAAGTGCAACGTTCCGTTTAACGGTAAACGCGCCACCTTCCATAAGGGAGGTTATATTCCACACAAGGTTCCACGCAGATCCCAAATGCGTGTGTGTGTCCTATAATTACGTGATACAAATTTAAATAGATACCCTGTTTCTGCAAAAGGGACCTGCCTGTAACTATACGCGAACAAATCTCAACAATATATACTAAAGCAATAACGATGCCTCAAGCTAGAGTACAAAGTTTTTCAAGCTTCTGCTAGTCGAACATTTTCCAACAAATGGTCTCTCTAAAACATTTCACTCGGTTTATTTCATTGCGAATCAACGATTCATATTCCCTTTTTCATAAAAAAAATGACTGATGATGTATACATTATATACTACGCGTTGATGATTTTATAAACCACGATAATCTGCTGGAATTTAATTTGAGGAATTAACCTGTCTTACAAATGTGTCCAAATACGATAAGTAATGCTGCTAACACAAACTCATAACTTTAACAATTTCTAGATATCAGGAATAGTGTTTTTCAACCACAAAAGAAAAATCTGCACAGTAAGAGTGAAGACGAGTAACAATGTGAGCGCGTAAATTCATTTTACTTTCCTCTTTACCAACGGTGTATTTTTTTTTCTCTCTGATTTATATGTGTCTGTGTGTGTGTGAGCATTTTCATTTTTGTTGCTTTTCCTTCGGAGCTGTTTTTCATTTTGAGTACATAGCGCTCCAACAAAACACACACACGCGTCCAAACTTTGTTCACCCAACCAACCAACGGAGGACAACGGAGGGCGCACCGAAAAAAAACGCGCGATACGGAAGCATTTCCACCACCGAAAGCCACCGAGAGCATCAGCATTCGAGAGAAAGCGCTTTTAGCTTCTGGAAAGGTCCTCGAGCAGGGGCAGGGGCAGGGAAGGGAAGAACGAAAGAATTATTGGGTGTACACTGGTGTAGGGGGTAACCAGTAAGCAGTAACGGACGCGTTGGTTACACGATGGGAGTAAGAGAGTGCCCCACTGATGCCACCCTTCGACACCGTGTACACGACGACGACGACCACCGACCAAACCTCCCCCCCCCCTGCTGCTCTCCAGATTCACCTCGAATGTATAGAACCAAGTTTTGGAGTCGACCGGGGAGAAGTGCAGAATAAAGTTTGCTGATGGAGTTTCGGTCGGTGGATGCGATGGATCAACGAGGGGTGACTACGGGGTCGGAAAATTCATTGCCGTTGCTCTTGCGTTCTTTCGCGGAGTGGGAGCGAAGCTGGGGCCAAAAGCGGAGGGAGGGGGGGGGCGAAAAAAGGGATCAAGAATGGAGGCTGCGAGACCGAATCAAAATGGAATGAAAGTACGCAGTGGTGATGGAGGTGGGTGTTGCTGGCACAAAAGTGAGATTGTTAAAGCCGAACTTCTCCAATGAGCCCACCAAGTGCGAGTGGACGATGGGTTTGGAACGAGTTTAAATGGGAGACTGGGAGAGACAGCACGACTACTATACCCGACTACTACCACTACTACTACTACACAGCAAGGCATGGGCAAGGGAATGGGAAAATTGAACAAGATAGAAAGAACGACAAAACGAGAGAAAAGAACGCGGGTTTACATTATTTTCCGCATACATCGAACACAAACCCCGAAATCCAACGCTGAAAGAACGCCCAACTCCCCTTGTCGTACGCTCAAAAGAAGTGGGAAATGTGCGAGCGGTCTTGAAAAAACGGAACTGCACCCCCAACTAACCCATACACTTTTACACGGTGGTCACACACCGGGTCATGGACAGGGAAATTGGTAAAATTTGTATTCGATGCTACACCGACAGGACGAGGAGAAAGAAATTTGACCCATAAGAAAACACTAGCTGATGATGATGATGATGATGATGTGGTTGGCGGGTGGTTGGTTGATAGGAAAATATCCCCCCCCCACCCTCGCCCTCGGAAGATGCAAAATAAGAACCGACGTAGTCGGCTGAGCAAATCCGACACAACACACAACATGGCAACGACACGAATACCCCGAAATGTTGTTGCAACCGTACCGGTTTGCTGTATTGCACTTTACTTGTACTTGTATGTGTGAATCTGCGTGCGTGTGCTTGTGAGCTGTATGTGAGCTGCGAGAGGACACAATCGCCGTCCCCGGTGAGGAAACGCAAACCATCATATGATGGCGTCGAGTCGATCGCGCCAAAGAAGGAAGCCACACAGCGTGCAAAAGAGAAGGGCACACCGAAAGATCCACCTAAAACAGACCATAGGTCCTGGGGACCTAAACCTGCAACAGGAAGATGGAGTGGAAGTCCACCGACCAGGAAAAGCCATCGGTGGCGATATATATTTCGTCGCATTTCCTCTTCCTTGTCCATGGCCAGGCCATAGGCGTCCTTCGACTATGGGTTTCTTCTCGTCCGGGACACACTAAACAGACACATACACACACACATACTTGCACACTCAGACGCGATACTGTAGAAGGACATGGTGCACAGATGGGGGGATGGGGTTTGAGGTCGTTTTGGAAGGGTTAAAACGGAAACGAAGGATGGGGTCAACGTTTGTACCACCAAGCCATCAACCGACAATGCGAATCGATGCCGCGGCCGGTGTATGTATAATACTTGTGCCTGAGTTAGTGTTTGTGTGTTGAGGCGCGATCGGTGCGTTATCCTGTGTATATATATAACACTACGCGCGCGACAAACTTTAGAATGGATTGACAAGTTTCGGGAACACTAACAGTGGAAAAAGGAACAGATCGAAAACAGGTGTAGTATGCAACAGAACTACGAAATGTGCTGTCGGCTTTTTTTTTCTTGTTTGGTCTGGGCATTTGACAATTATTTATTTCCAAATCTTATCAACTGTCAAACTCATGTAGCTGGGCCATGTTTGTTGCAAGAGATTTCTGTCGATTTGTTAAATGTTTATTGCAGAAATATTTTCGATTTAGTTTTATGTCATCTTTAGGAGCAAACACGTACACAGTTTATTTTTTGTAAATAAATAGAAACACCTCAATATATTGCTCTTGAACAAATGTTGTCGTTCATAGACCAAGGCGTTAATATCACAGAAGGATGCTTAGTTCTTACTTGATATCACAATTGCATAGTGCGTGATATTTGACTCAATTTGTAATAGTTGACTTAATTTGTGAATCAATTATTATGATTTCAATGAAGATTAATATGAATAGTCCTTAATAAGAAAATACAAATAGTTAACGTATGAACGTAACTAGTAAGCGAAGAAGAGCAAAATACTCTTTCACGAACAAAAACCTTCAAACTTGACGTAAACGAAAAGCTCAATTCGTGCATGCATTACTATAAACACGTTCATATGCTCTGGTCAAATGATTCACTCAAGTCACAACATATTGTGATTGAGATATCACATGAAATCGTTGAAACGTGACAACATAGTGTCAACATTTTCATACGACACCATTTTGTCATTGGAACAAGTTAACCACCTTTCCATCCCTGTTCACGGTTTATTTCTATGGCCTTTGTTCTTGAAACTTATCAATGTAGGTGTCACGATTGTGAGCGCCTAAAGGAAGGACTCGGAACCACCATCGTCGTGCTTTTGGGCATTCATGATGTTGTTGATGATGATGATGATGATGATGACGATGGTGGTGACGTTCGTCGATTGGTATTTGTGCTGCAGTTGCTGCTTGCTTTCCAAAATCATAGGAAACGTTCAACAGCAGTAACCTGGCGTCAACCATAGCGTTTCACTTGGGCCCTTAACAAGATTGTGAACCATGTTTGGTGATTGTAAGCCGAAACAGGGTTTACGTCAACAATGACAACAACACGAATGTAAGAGACGTGAAAAAACGTCTAGAGCAGGAATAATTGAGAAAATCGCTCAACTCGCTGCGCTTTCTGAAAAATTCCATTCGTAGCAAACCTATTGGTCGTCAACCTCGTATTGAGATCGTCGCATCTTAGGAAGCATACTTGCCAAACGTAAATGTAAAAAGAAAACGGTACAACAAAAGACCAACAGAGAGAAAGGGAGCATCGCCATCCAGCGAGATTGGCGATTAGTTTGGCAACGTCATTGACGACACATGGCGACATTTACCTTTTCCCATAGCCACAACATTTCATTCTTCTTTGCAGCTCCACGGTCTCCACTGTTACCACTTTCTACTGTTTCCACATTTCTTCTCGACCTGTTATCCTGTTGCCAACGTAAATGCAAATAAACTACACACCGTCACTATCCCTCTGCAAACCCAGCCCTGCGATCCCATGATGCGAGTGTACCAAAGGTGGAAAAGAAGCCAGACAAAGGGAAGCTGCTTTCATGCGCTAACCAACCTGCAATCACCCACCGCAGGTGGCTTGGGTGCGCATGTGTGTATCTTTAATTTTGAATCTCCCGTGAAAGGAATGAAAGCCTCACCTCTATTTCAAACGGGGATTTCGTCACCGCAGATTGATTATATACATACAACCCCACACGCTGCCATCGACGCTCATCGGAAACGCATCACAATTTCCGGTTCTTGAGAATGCAACTGGAAGGATGCTATCAGCACATTGGTCATCTGTCGGCTGCCTGCCTATGCTGTACCAACCATCCTGCTGGTTAATATCTTCCAATCAGATGCGGGTTTCAAAACGCATGCTCATTTTAATATTGAAACGTTTAAATTTTAGAAAACATTCATATGCCCGCATTTTATGCACTTGTTTATCTTATGCCTAGATTATAAAGCGTAGGATAGTGAAAAAAGTATATGATGAAGCATAATATGTGCAGTGGACTGAACAACAACAACGACACAATTCGTTGAACACATTTAACACATTTTTTCACCGCCGCCCAGACCATTGAAAGTTTGTTAAAATTCAAACAAACAAACGAAACAAAACACTCACCCAGATGCACTGAGTATGATTTATAAAAAAAATAGTTAAGCGAAATAAATAAGCCGTCGCATGTAAACAGATAGCAACATCCTTCGAATACAACTGATCATGATAATCATTGCTTTATCATTTAAACATATTACCAAAAAACGCAAAGCACGATAATTCCCTAATTACTAACTCGCGATGAATTTCAACGGTTCTTGCATGCAAATTAACTTGGCCAGAAAAAGGAGTAACCACACACATACACGCAGTCACTCACACACATAAATGAACATTCCAACCACGCCCAAACTGAACCCCCAGAATACATTCCAGCCGATGAAAAAGAAGCACGGGGAAAGAAAATGTGTGTAGCGAACACTATCGTAGAGTCGGAGGAAAACGCTACTGCTGGTATGTGATGGACCCGGCGGATACTCCCGAGAAGATGGCAAATTATTGCTGTAGTGGCATCTTCACAGCGGAACTCGCGCGTAAAGAAGATTCGATGTACAGAGCACAGCACACAAAAACTCGTTCCGCGACTATAGCCTTTCTAACTGCAATTATCTTCTCGGCTCTGGAACAATTTGGAGCTGAGGGACGAGCGGGTGGCGATGGCGCACGGAACGAGCTTGGAAAGGTTTCAATCAAATAAAAACTTTCCTGTTCCGCACTCGATTTGGGTGGACCTAACTAAAGGCTGCTGATCATCATCATCAGGGTCGAGGGTTCACCCGTTTTCGTCATCGGTGCTTGGTTAACGAAAGTAGCCTTAAAATAACGAGACTATCTGCCACCAAGCGCTGGCGATACCAGCGATAAGGAGTTTCGAAGCGTCTTAAAACTTTCAATATCCTCCAGCAAAAGCACCAAGCTCGCACACACACACACAAACAAAGAAGACGTTATCGCGCTTTCCGTGTGGCTCGACTCATCCTCCACAGTTTTCTTTTCGTCTTGAACATCAAGACATGATCTTGAAACTCGAAATGAGGACTCAAACGGCCAAGTGGCTGGCTGCTGCATCGCGGGGGATTCAGAGCTCATTCTATTCCACGTTTAAAATTTGAAATTGAAAATTTAGCATGCCATACTTTGGTGGCAACTCTAACGAAAGCGAGGGTAGAAAAGGAAAATAAAAAGTAGCATGAAAAAAACAACACAAAAACGGGAACACTAACCTAGGGCAGGATCTAGCACCGCTTGAGCAGCCTGCTCCTCGCTGACGGGTGTCTTGAGCCACATCTTCTTTAACTTCATCGCCGCCGGGGAGTCCTCGGATGTGGCCACTGGAAAGAGAAGGGAGGCAAAGTAAAACATGAAACAACGCCATGATTAAGGATTCGTTCGTTCGTTCCGTCGCTCGTTTTACGAATATGTTGATGTGCCTGTGGTTGTTAAAGGAACGTGCATACTGTCAGTGCTAGCGTTTGCTTCTTGTAGTGTGTTTAGCTTATCTGTGGGAAGCTATCAGTCAGTCAACCATTTTCATGTCGCAGCGCTTTCTCAAAAGTTTCAAACGGTAGCTAACTTCTTTTCTATTTAACTTTTGGCATTTTGCTTCATTGTGGCAGCAGCGTTAAATTAACTGTAGGAGTTTAGTTAATCGATGCAAGTAGAGTTTGAATAACTTAAGCTTTTACTGAACTATACTCCGTTTCATCTTTTTGTCTACAATTCAGGTGCTTTAGCTGGCGCTAGTAGTTCTTCAATTTTATTCTACAAACAAATGAAAATTTAAATGTAAATGTATAATTTATTATTTGTGGTAAATTGTCTAATACATGAAATAAGCTTCAATTATAATATTAAGAATTACAATAACACTTATGATTCAACTAAACTTAAATCAGAAAAATATCAACTTCTTAAAATTACATTCAAATAATTTTCAGTTGTTTTCTTATGGAGAGTTTTTTTGGACAATAAATTACGCAATCATAATTTGTAACACAAATTTGAACAAGTTTTCCAATCTTTTAAATCAAAAACTTGCTTTTCTCGTGTTCTTTTCTGGTTCATATTTAAAATCATTCCACGATATCATTATTTTAAAAAAAATCATTTCATTAGGGTTTAGCGCGTTGAAGGTTGCCTGTCATAAATAATCTTTGAAAACTACCCATAGATGAGCTACCCGCATTGCACATTAGAGGTTAAAATAATGCCCACACTTTAGCACGACCAAACTCCAGTGCCGTAACCGGAATTTGTGTTGCTGTAGTTTAGACCCTTTCGTACATTCGCTATGTACTACTGGTCTTGCTTTCCTACCTCCCATAGCCGGAAAATCAATAATCTCAACGCTCACCGGCTAGAATAATAGTTTCTACCAACACTACCACCACACTAAGCGGCAAGGGACGTATGAGCATAACGAAACTAACCGAAATTCGCTCATCTGATCAGAGGACCTTCCTGTGCGTGTCTGTACGTGTACAAGATTGCCCCAATGCAACGGAGGGGACATTTTCCGCAGGTACATGCGGTTGGACCACTATTGCTATCGCTCCTAGAACATTATCTCTGCCAACTCGTGGAATAGGAATGGGGAAATAAATGCACCTCCAATATCCGCCTGTACACACTCTGCCGCAGTAGCGATTATTCGCTTCAAAAGAAAAGCTCGTCGTGTAGCACCACACATGGGAACGATGCACCTACTATCATGTACAGGTGTGTGCATGTGGCCACGAATGTTGGACTTTAACGGGAAGCTTGTGCCCTTGGTTACAGGTATACGTATACGAGCGCGGGCTTTCGTATCATACGCACAATGGGATTTAATCTTCTCCCTGAGTCAACGTATCGCAACTAGTCTCTCCACCTTTCAATAATGTTCGAGCAGCTCGGTACAGACAGCTTGCTCTCTGAATTTTGAGACGCACCACCAGCAAAGCTCCGCAAATTTCGACTTTCTCTATGTCAGACCAACACCATCATCAATGACTGCACCTTCCGCGAAATCAATTCAAAATCAAACCCAGGCAGGCTTCCGCTAACGGGAGCTGAAACAGTGTGGCTTCTTCCACCTGCTCTAGTCGGTACGGTGGCGGCAGCACCAAACCGATGTGTGCGTCCAGACCAGAGAGACCATGTGAGACCAGAGTTTATGTGCATCGCATCTCACTCAACGCAGCAGCATCCCAGCAGCATCCTCATACTTTTAGCGATTTTCTATATATATATATGTACACGTGCGTATCTTTATTGCACACTGGTGCATTTGCGATGCAAGCCTGGGTGATGATGCACCCGCAACACCATGGTTCAGTGGAACGAGTGTTCTATCCGAGCGCTCCCTCAATCCCAAACCTTGATGCGCCACACGACGGGTCCAAACACCCACCACCATCGAGGAAAGTTTAGTTAGTTTCACCAAACCTCCACCCGTCCAAACCCAACGCAAGCAGAGCCAGACGGGCGGCGGAAGATTGCGCTTTTATATAAACATATTTTGTGTGGAAAACTTCCGAATTATATGTACACACACACACACAGTTCGCATGAGTCTGGTGCAGCGCGGGAGTTGCAGTAAAGGACGAGAAGAATGTGAGGATGATGCATATATGACTGCCGCGAGAACGCTCTTGCATACGTGTGCAGCGAGCAGCAGCAGCCCGGTTCAGCCCGGTGGCTGGTGTGCCTCTCCGAAAAGGTTGTTGAGGATCCCATCCTTATGGCCCTAGTAGCACGAGGTGTATCGCTATAGCCACCACAGGCCGGCAGGCCCCGTTGTGACGATGACGATGACTATGAACGCGAGCCCCGGGAAAACTCGGAGAAAGAGGTTCCATCACTTGGCGCACATATGTACGGACACAGTAGCAGTACCAACGGGCCTGGGTGGGGAAAGTTCGGCGCACATCACCTACCGGCCGGATGCAATTCAAGCACCATAAAAATCGCGCAACGTTTGCATGAACGGGGCGGTAAAGGCTAACGCAAAAGCAAGGATATTTTAACTTCTCGAGTGTTCCAGCAGCAAAATTAACCAAACTAAAGCAAACTCACTAACCGACAGATGCATTGTACGACTGTGCAGGTGGAGCAAGAGAGAAAATAACAGTTCAATTTGTTACATCCTTTCCTCCAAATAGAGAGAACAAATTCGCTAGTGTTTTTGTGCTTCCTGTAAAGGATTGGAAAGTTCCGATGATACAATGAAAAACCTCACAATACAGAGGATATATTTGTTTTTTTATTACAAATCTTACCGACACACACAATACATGTGTGAATGCATATGTTAATACATTGACGTATCAGTAGTCATAGCAATTTGACGTTTTCGTCAAATGTCTACGTCTTTTAGTTAAAACAACTGAGCGAAGTAAAATAAATATGGATGATGTACCGAGCATATGTTAGAAGTACAACATTTAATAATGTAAATAAATATTATCCCACGTTCAGAAATGGTTGCCTTAAATGTCAATTCACATTTAATATATCTTCTAGATTAAGGAATTTGAATTCCTCTACCGTTACAGAACTTAAATACAACATTCAAACCAAAACAATGGATTTACACCTGTTGAGGAACGTGGAAAATAACCAAGGCAAAATATTTTTTCCCCGAAAAGATGTATTTACTGTTTGCCCAAAAGTTTGTCTTGATTCCGCGAGGATGGTTTGAAAAAGGACGCAAATCTTCTTCTGCGCTTTTTTATATCTTTTTCCCTCGTCATTTAGGAATCTACTCGGTTTGCGCTTCGTGTACCTTAAGCATTCCAGTATAGTACTGGTCGTTGGATACCTCGTTGCGCTATGTGACAACAACACCCAACATTTGATGTCTTGCAAACGAAACATGATGACTGAGTGGCAATGTTTGCAATGTGGCTAAATGATCATATGAAAAGAATTGATCAATTCATATTTTTGAATATTTTGGTAGTCGCATATGATTGATTATCTGTACATTGCTACGATCTTCTTTTGATTTAAAGAAACATTCAAACATTTTGTGTTGTTTCTTATTATGATTCCAAAGACTTTTCAACTCAGTGTAAAGCGTTTAACTCCTGTACGAATACTGCCAACGGTAGAACGACCGACGAGACTAGCTCGTGAACGCGAAATTGCAATCCAGCAGCGGGGACGCGATCGATCAAAGGGCGTTGGGATGCCACGCCACGTAATGCCTGGACCGGGGGACGAGAGTTAACGAGAATTTTCGACCGTTTGCGGTTATCGAAGCCGTTAAGGCGACACACAAAAGGGCTGACGACTAGTTGGCTGCCTTTGACAACCGTACACTGAAGCCCAGCGACGAAAACTGCGCCCAGAGCTACGCGAGACGAACCCCGAACGGTGGTGGCTGTACAGGAAGTAATATTTGAAACACATATTTGCACTAAATCTCGTATAATATAACTCGTCGCCCGCCTTCTATCCTATCGCCTCAATTCGCCTTACTTTCTCCTTCTTCTACATGGTTGCATTTGCGAAGCTTTCTTTACGAATCTGTGGGGACAACTCGCGATAGCCCGCACGGTCTAGTGTTCGAAATTCACCTGTGTAGCTGTATTGGTGCATTCGGCAATCCCCACCAAATGAGACTCCGGAATCTAGGGAAAACCACGAGCCCACATACACATATTAACAGCCCCCAATGCAAATAGCCGCCAAGTCCGTCGCTGGAGCAGCAACTGAACCAGGCACGCACTTTTCAATGCAAATTCAATCCAGGGTTTACAACTATAGCTATTATATACGCTGCCGGTTTCTACAGCACCTCTTCTGCATCCATACCACCCCCCTCAACAACGCACCCTAGCTCACAAGCACACAAGATACCCCGAAAATCCTCAGATCTACGCTTAAAATATAGTCCTTGTCGTGCGAACAAGACGGCCAATTGGACGGGAGAATCGGTGTGTAAGTGAGTGGGCACTGCAGATTCCGGGATGTTGCATACATTACCACCCTCACGCACTTACGTGCGTGCACGCACACACACACACAGACGCACGCGGGGATGCTTTTTCCCGGGGAGAAATCAACCGCAGCAAATGCACAAGATAGGATGCACCTGGGCCACCACTCGCTAGTGTCTGCACTGAGAAAGGCATTTCTGATTAAACGCAACAGCGAGTAGTTTTTGTACCGTCATCGTTAGAAACGGAGGTGATGCAGAGAGTGATTGTGTGTGTGGACATGTGTGTGTATACCATACACCACGACGAACGCCATCCCGTCCTCTCATTAAAGATACGATTTTGAACGGTAGTGTACATGGGAGCAAGCAGTGCAAGAAATATGTTACACTGCCGAGGAAGCCGTCGTCTGGAAAGATGGACATCCACAGGACGGACAGAAACATGGAACAAGGCTAATAATTAATTAAAACAAACCAGCGGAAGCAGCAGTAACGCTCACAACAATGCCGCACACCAGGTTGTAGGGTGCTTAGGGCAATAGGAAATGCACATTTTGCCAGGATACCAGCAGGCGTATACGCACGTGTACATACGCCATATAAACCCGTTGCTTTTCACATCTGCATAGAGTTGCTGCAACGAGCCCGGCAACGGTGACCGGGCGAACATTTACGCGCATCCTCATGGCAACAACTAGTTCAAGTGTGAACTTTCGGTAAAAGCTGCCTTTTTTGAGTATTCGTCATTCATTGTTGTTGAACTATTTAAATGTATGACAGTTTTTGAATAAATTGTTCTAGAATGTTCTCCTAATTGCTTTTTTTAATACATTTACTTTATATCTTTGCAAGCTTTCATGGTTTTCAAACCATGGAGTCATCTGCACTTTGAACTTTGTGTACTCATATATTTTACAGGGTTTCTCACTTTATATCAAGACCGCGGGACACTGTCGTTAAGGCATTTCGAGAACACTGATGTACACATGGGTTATACGTGTAAACAAATTAGATCGCATATCCTGGCGATGGAACAGTGTGTTCGAGAAATGTGCTGCAGATTCAGCATTGCTGCATACGAATTCAGGTATCATCAACGTTTTCAAGTATTATTCCGTAGTTTTGGCATTGTTTAAGAATGGTTCGGAATAGTGTTCCACGGTCTATTTAACAACCCCGATTTAGCAACGACATTACACATAGTCATTAAATAAATCGAGTAAGTGGCAGTTTCCAACTCCTAAGAAGCTTGATCTACCCGGACTACGTGCATGTGTGTGAATATATTGTAAGGAATTCTGAACATGTCTCAAGCATCATTAAAAAATCCATTTGTGACCAGTTACTACTAATGCCGACGTGGTTCAATAATTACCTGTGCCATCCTCTATTCCTAAGATTAACTACTCTACTATAGACAAAATATGTTTCATGGAACCAGTTCTTGAAAAAAGGATCAAGATCAGACAGGCTACACATATACCGGACAGCCTACATGTGGGTAGAAATATGATGGTGTGCAAATGGAATGGATGTGGTTGGTTAATAGCGCCATAACATACATGTGATTCAGAAATATCGCAGCATTAAAGTTGAAATGCTGCGTTTCGCACTGCTCATTATCGTTCTTTGTCCATGGAAAAGGGCGATAAACGTGAAACATATTTTGAATCTAACTATTTGCTCTATGTACTTTTCTAAACGCATCATACCTTAGATAGCCTTGCTAAGGGCACGTAGTCTAAAGTACAATTAAATTATGCATAATGTGGTGCCATTTAAACTGGTATGAGGTTGGTTTACAAATGTTCCCAATTCTACCACAATTCTGGAATGCGAATCGATAAAAAAGAACCCCAGTCTATTTACTTTTACATTTTCAATAGATCCGTTTAAAATACAGCTCTGTTTCTTGAAACAACCACTTGTCTTGCGACAGTCACATGTCACACATTTATGGCAAGGCTTTATTTAATTAAACAAGAGACATCCTATGGATTGTGCAACTTGAAACATACATTTTTAAATATCATCATTAATATTAGTGACGTTTTGGGGGAACGGAAACCAGACCTCAAATAGCTAAACAAACATACAAAAAAGCATAAAACCATCATACCAACTGTGGCAACAGGCCAAAAGGTTATCAACAGCATAACTACTATTACTTACTCTGGTGCTTATCGGCTAACTGCACAAGCGGCGTCGGAAGATCCCTTCGCCTGTAGAAGCACATCACTTTGGCTTCAACATTGCCGCTCGGTGTTTTGTTGAGTTCATCGATACGCCGAATCTGGTACGGTGTCGTCGGCGATGTCTCCACGTAGACATAGTCTGTAAGTAAGTATAATATATATGTATGATTAGAACACATTTAACATTTCTAAATTCTGCTATGGGTATACACATAAGTTACAGAGGATCAAATCCATCACAGGCTTAAGACAAACCTGCACCGCCCACGATTGTTAAGTCAAATAACATAGCGATAGCGATGGCGTGTAATAAATTAGTTATTTCAACTCTCATTTGACACATTGTAAAAGGGCGAGCATAATTACTGAAAAGATAAATTAACACAATTCCACTACAAGAAGGCCACACACGGATGTCCGGTGAATTGTAAAATATAAAATAACAAATAACCAACATAAATATATCAAAATTAATCTATTTCATTTGAAGAGAACATTTCTTTTTGTATTTCTTGCTATGCTGGGTGTCTCCTAACTTTTCAGTGCGCGTGCCGAATTGGTTCAAAAGAATGTCAATGCCTGCCGTTTTAACGATTACTTTCAATTCATGAGTGACCATTAATAGTTTAGTATGAATGGAACAAAAAAGCAGCAAATGTTAAATATTTAGCGTACAGTGTAGTCAAATTGGAACGCGGACATTCCGGCCAATACAGGCTTTCGAGACTTATTGAATACCACACAACCAGATAATCAGTCCGTGCTACAGGAGGACTGTTCATATAAAGCTTGAGACCATGACAGACTATGGCTCAATAACTTTGACAACTTTACTATGGCTCAATAGGTTGAAGACTGCACCATGCGACGAGTTTATACCAGTGCTGCAAAGTGTCACTGTCAATGTCATAAAAAAATCTGACTGAAACAAAATCCATATCAGCGTTACGTACTCAATTGTGATAACCAGAGGTGATACTCAAAACGGTTGATGTGACCAATACATGCTTCATGACATTTTTACGACCATCGCTTGGTCAGTCACTATGTCATGACTTTTTTTTTACTGTGATCAGCTTTGCAAAATGTCACTGACATAGTCATGACAAATTCTGGCTGAAACAAAATCATATCAGAGTCACGAGCTGTACTGTGATGATCAGAGGCGAGCCTCAAACAGTTGGCAGCATTGTTCACAGCCAGAAAAAATCATGATTATGCTTGCGCCGGCATTAAGCTAAGCTTGTCAGTCAGAGTACCGCGTTGGACTCAAGAATTCGCATGTCGCGTTCGGCATGTCAAGGCGCACTTTTATTGAGTATCAGCAATGAGCATCAAGCTACCATGTTCACTGTTTTCGTTGGTGAAAATCACGTGATGCTCATGACATTTTGCAGCACTGGTTTATACATCACAGTTGCAACTCGAATATTTTTTCTTTTTATTTCGCCAAACTGATTTCTACTTTGGCGCATAAATATTATACCACTATTCGATGTTTAATACCAAACATTTTGATACGACGATCTGTGAATGGAAGTCAGATGCACCGTATTGCATGCACAGCAAATAAATTAATCAAGTTGTATGACTGATATCAACTTGATTTTTTAAATCTATACACATTGTAGTGGAAATCTATACATTTATCTTTCCATTCTTAGGCATTTGCCGTGTTTGGCTGAATAGCAGAGTGATACTACCAATAGTCAAACAATTGGAATTATTAAACGCATCGTCATAATAGCGCATCGTGTGTTTGTATTGATTGAAAAGGTATAAAATATTGTACAAGCAAAACACAGCAAAGCTCAAACGTTTTTCGCATAGCCAGCATAACTGACTGGCGACAAGCGGAAAGTAGAACATCGAACTCAGCAACACAACGAGGCCACCGGCATAAAGCAACCACACCGATCACACTGTTTTGCGGCCTTTCATTGCGTTGCCTTTCATGTTCTGCGCTCCGTATGCCAGCTTTCTATGTTTCCTCCTACTCTATTGTGTTGATGGCCCAAGCCCAAGAAAAGAACAACAATCCGCCGATACATACACGATGGTCACAACAGACGATAGTATGGGAGAATTAAGCTAAGTTTTGCAACAACAAAAAAATAATCAAACGATAAGCAACGTGTAAGAAAATTTGCTTGCGTAACAAGCAACCAGCAAACACCCAGTCGATGCCTATTGGGTCTGCAATATGCGGTCACTTTGCTATGTGAATGTTTTACTTTGTTTGCTGCCAGACCAGCCACCCATCCGTATTATTTTTAAATTCATCATGTCCGTGCGATGGCTAACTACAACGTTATGAAAGTGTGTTAAATGCTCCACAATTTGCATCTGGCCCGCGCTAATATTTATTAAGTATTTTCTTAAAAACTTTAATTCGTCGCTATTAAACCTTGGGAGTCTGAAACCATAGCTGAGAGGTCCGTGTAACTAGCTGCCAAAATGATGTTCTTCACACTGCTTCCGAATTGCTGTTCAGCCAAGAAGTTGAGAGATTCGAGAACTCAATCACGGATGCGTTACGAAGATGATAAAACAAGCACACACACACACACACACACACACACACACACACACACACACACACACAAAACGAATCATTTCTCAGTCCAGCGGGACGATGAACTCAGTCGATTGATGCTCTACGTTAGTGATTACTGTTCACTTACTGTTCACTCGCCGCTGCATTCTATCTATCTATCTCATCTGAGAACGATTCGCCAGCCCCACTAAACTGCGGTTCGTTTCAGTCGATACTGATTATAACAAAACAATTCTAATCTTATGCTTTGGAAGTCTAATGGAGAAATAGAACCACTTTAAATTTAGTTAAGTTCAAACAATATGGTGTTATCGTACTCATGTAGTTTCGCTTTGTATTTATAAACAAGTTGTAAATATCATATTTTGATGAAAAACTATAACTAAATAAAATAATAATACATTAATGGTTCACAGCATACCCTGGCCAGTGAGGGAGTTTATTTATTAATGAGCCGTTGGTTCTGTCCAAAATAAAACGTTCCATTCGATATTTTTACCGTACGCTAACGATCGCATCTATACAAGTTACAATTAATTGCTGCGTCTAGCAGTATACTACTGTTACGTATCACATAAATTTCCGTAAGCTTTCATATTAACTGCTTTTAACATGCAAAACGGTACTTCCACTATATCAATTCTCATTAAAAATATATTTCATTCCCAAATCCCCACAGTATATTAGCATTTCCCGACACCTAGATTCTTTCGGTTCCAATCGTCACATTGCTTTCATGCTCCTTTTTTTTCTTTTTTCTTCTTCCCCTGTCCCGCTTTACTGTTCCCCCCCGTTCCCAGTGGTACACCCGTAATCTCCCCCTATTTTATCCATATCACAAACCTATGTTGGAAAGTTGTTGACCCTGAACCGAATGAGAAGCGCAGTAAGCAAGTCACGCAGGAAAAGAACATGCGGTAGTCCCAAAAAATCGAAAGAGGCAAAGAAGTGCAAAAACCAAACGCAGAGCGAATGGAAACGTAAAGACGGAAAGGCAAACACGAAATGAAGCCGGGACGCCACCTCGCTTATTCTTCTTTCCGTCATCGGCGGTTATGGCGGCGCATAAAACGAAGCCCTTGCCGTGTACAGCATTGTCCAGTCCCGAGCATTACTGACCATCTTACGGTGGAGGTCTTAGCATTAGCACAAGGAAGAGAGTACCCTAACACAACGTGGATCAATTTCCCTGCCCTGGGTGAGTGGTAGAGCGTGCATGTATCGAATACCAACCGACCTACCGTTAAAGTTTGTTAGTTTATCGTGTAGTTGTAATACGAGCAAGGTACGAAGAACTATCCATAGTCAATATAACATGACTGACCTCTACCATATTTTGAAAATCTTAGAAAAAAAAACATTTTTGGTTTGCTATTTTTCAATAACACCGAAAATTGTCTTCTGATTTGGTGTACTTTCGACAATACAATACGAAGGAACGCAGAAGGAAATTATTTCCTAAATCAGCATTAACTTTCAGTTTTTTTTTGCTCAACAAAGATTATTAAAGAATCGACACATGGATGGCCAACGAAAAGATCAATTTATGTTTGTAATACTAATGACTAATGAGTACTTGAACGAACAAAACAAACACATAGTTCAATTTGTAAAGTTGTAAACGATATGAGATAAATTATTTAAAACTCTTTTCAATAATTATAACATATCCTGTTTATAGCATGAAGCTTTAAGAATCGTAGATAATCTCAACAAATCCTTTAGCACCTGCTTTCGTTAGTTGTATATCTGCGTTTTTTCCATTACTTTTGCTTTTTTTGTTGAAAAAAGAAAACAAAACACAATGACAAATGCTGCATTCCCAACAAACCGTTGAAGCAATTTTTAGACAAATCGGAGAAGGGGTCGCAGAATGTTTAACAGCAGTTACATACGAGTATACGAGATTGGTTCTATTTTTAATACCATCTCTTTTGGTCTGCACGCAATTCACGTCGACAATTGATGCGTTCGATCGAATTTGGGAAGAATCTGCTTTATCGAACTACCTAGGCACACCGTTTTGTAAAATAAAAGCCTTATGAATACAATTAATTCTGATGTTTTTCAACCTTTTTTTACATTCCCCATTTCTAAATATTCAAAAGACACATGTTTAAGCTTGTTTACTTAAAAGAAATTTTTAATAACTTTATCTTTATTTTAATATTTGACTAGTTTAACAACTTTGTACATTCATTTCGTATCTTATTCCACAATCTTCTTGTTGATTGTGTATGGCATTTTTAAATATTGATAGTTTGGATTAATGTTCTTTTAATCATTTCCAAATTAAAAAACACCTATTTGGAGTTTACAGATACATCGGACACCAAGATGTAGAATAAATCCTGTAGTAGTATCCTGTTGTATGCTTCACGATTGGAAAATGCCATAATTGAACAGTTCAGAACCCAAGGATGGTCACCAATGACAATATGACATTATTTATGATAAAGTAAAGCAAACATTGATGATTTCAATTCAATATGTAATCCATCAAATCCGAGGACCGCCAGTCAAGCAAGCTGTTAATTCCTAAGACAAATATTACAGTACTTCATTGCGAAATCAATATTGCTCGAATCTTTCACGTATAATTGGCGTCTTGTGGACGAGCAAACATTAAATGTAATTTTTTGATTGTCTCCTTATCAATTCGATTCATCGAAGCAAGAGCAGCTATAATTATTGTAGGTGTGCATACGCCACAATGACTAAAACATTCGTCACTCGTCAAAAACGTTTGAGTAAAACTATGACTGTGCCGGTCTAGTGGTACAGTCGTAAACTCGAACGACTTAACAACATGCCCGTCATGGGTTCAAGCCCCGAATAAACCGTGCCCCCATACGTAGGACTGACTATCCTGCTATGGTAACAATAAGTCACTGAAAGCCAAGCTCACTTCACCTCACCAGTGGGTACAGGCAGGCCTTGACCAACAGCGGTTGTTGTGCCAAAGAAGAAGAAAACTATGACTAACGCATTAGGATTTTCTATGCATGTACGTCTACGTATGGTATATGACGACACAAAACAAAGATGAAAATGTAAAGTGGCAGTGCCTATCAAAACAAAACCAATTTACCAATATTTATCTCGCCCAATAATTGGATGAAATTTTGTGTTTGACAATTTCAACATTGCACTAAAAAATGACAGTATTTTCCTCAGCGAAATCCTTCGCGGCTAAAATTAAATTAGTATTGCATAGTTCCAGGGTACTCCAGGGGCCTTCAAACATTTCAGTTCAGGCCAAATTGTCTGATATTCAAATAAATTTATAATCTTAGGTTGAAAAACGATATTTTACGTTTTTACGTTTTTTTATAGTACGTAAAAATAGTTAAAAAAAAAAAACTATCACCTCTAAGGTATTAGTAGACTATTACACCGAAAATTCCCTACTTATTATAGTTTGGAGATCCCTGGTGTTGTACCCCATATCCTTTTCTGATTTTCCTGCAAAAAAAAAGATCGAACCCCTTACTTACCTCCGACACGGTACATGTTGGTTGTCATAGTTGTTGTTTATTTAGCCGTTTTTTCGTAAAAAATGTAAAAATTTCTCCAACACACTGAAGCGCCTTAAAAAGGCGCTTAGCAACTAAAATCCTACTGGAGCACCGTGGATCCAAATTTTCCGCCGAAAATATAGCAAGTTCACTTTTTAACGGTTTCTCGTCTCTTTTGCACAATTTTTTCGGCAATTGCAATTGCGGATGCTCTTCCGGTTCTGCGTCCTTTCTAAACACACCTTTGCAGGAAGAGAAAAAATAACACTCACTAGAGCGCGAAGATTTTGAGGGAATCAAACCAACACACACACATACACAGCGGGGCCAAACTTTCCACCTCCAATTTCCCTCCTTTTCACTGTTGATTTCACGAACATAAACAATGCACCTTCCTACTCGGCCTCTTCACCGTGCGGTGAAAATCGCACACAACACTCTCACTAGCGCACAGGCACGCACGCGGGACGAACACTTTGCAACGACACACTCCCGCCCACAACGATAAGCCCTTTGGTAGCGCGCCCCTTCTATCTGATCGCTCTCCTTTTGGCCGTACTTAATTTACACTGCAAGTGAACCCCGAAAATGGCGCCTCCTGGCGATTCCTTCTTCAACACAGCGCCAACAGCAAACCAAGCGTTACCTCAAACGAGACGAGACACACAAAAAACCCTCACACATACACACGCACGCGCACGTATCGGTAGCTCAACGTAGAGACACACTCACAAACACTTCCTACGCGTCCGTCGTGCTTTTTGCTTCTCTACTTTTTCTTTTCGCTTTCGCTGCTGCTTGTTGACAATTGGTGACGTTTTTTTTTTCTTTCTGCCAGCATAGGTGTATGAGGAAAGCTTTTATGCTGCACAAAGCATCCGCAGACACCTGTGTTCGAGCAATTCCGTAGCAATCGGAAGCTTTGCAGCAGCAGCTGCAGCAGTTTGATGAACGTTTGATTTTCACAACCCAAAGTTAACTCACTGTAGTGACGTCAATAACTGTTTCCCGCAGCACGCAGCGAACAGTTGATCGTCTGGGTGCGTTTTTATCCCGATTACTGTGCACTCAAACGGGACCTGTCCCAAACAAATTCCCAGCCGTGTCCCGTTTCAATGTCCTTCATGAGCACTGCTGCTTTCTGAAATAAAAGGAATGATATAAGTTAATTTTTTCTTTTTTTTTTTCTTTTCACGAGCATTCGTGAATTGTCCCACTCCTCCTTAATCAATCATAATCTTTGATGAATACACAGATTAAGCTGCACACAGCACACCGTTACCAAAAGTCTGAAGTTAATCAAACCCCATATAAGCCATTTCCAATCGCCAGTTCAGGTGTACCCAACCCACGTAATATTAGTCATTTTTATAATCACCTTAAAAATGCAAATATTTTTTCATGTAACTGTGGTGAAGAATATTAACCAAAATCTGCGAGGACCGAAAGTGGTGATAACATTTCTTTTCCGTCAAACTTTGCGTGTACATTCCCTTAAGACGCATCCTCTTTCCTGCTTAGTTCCACTCAGGATACTTTTTCTACCCGTACCTTTGGGTAACATTTTCTTGCCTTTCTTTCTTTTGCTCTGCTCCCCACACGTCCATAAACCCTAGTAGGCATCGCGCGACCGGTGGACGCGTATCGAGAATGACATACACATTCATGCAAACACGCGCGCGCACACATCCACACACAACATGCATAGCAAACCAGCGCGGCGAGTGCAAAAATGAAACACCAAAGGGCAAAACCGGATAACGGTGATAACTGGAATAGTCTTCGAGATGACATTCTTCGTATTCTTTGCCCCGCACACAACCACACATACGCTTTTGCGTGTTCTCTAGGGGCTGTAGCGAAATCTTCAAGTTAGCCGAGACACATTGTACACATTTTAGCACAC
This sequence comes from Anopheles arabiensis, assembly GCF_016920715.1. Lineage (NCBI taxonomy): Eukaryota > Metazoa > Arthropoda > Insecta > Diptera > Culicidae > Anopheles > Anopheles arabiensis. The sequence goes on from NC_053517.1 coordinate 52,450,586, forward strand.
ATCCACCAACCAACTTGCATAAAAAAAAGGTTGCGCTTATCATCAAGCTTCTTTTTCGCTTCTTGTTTTCTTGTTTTCATCCCCATAAGCACATAACCTATGCACGCTCGTATCGTCACCGCCCGCACTGGACCAACACTGGACTGCCCCGATCGCCCGATTAATTTCTCGCGACATATTCCGCACACATCACATCCAGAGCGCATTGCACTATTATTGAACCTTGCTCTTCATGCGTGCATAACTGTCGCGCGTCTGTGTGTATTTGTGTATGGGTACAGCGTGTGCTCGAATTGGAGCCCTCGCTCTGGTTTCAAGAAAGTTAAAAAGAGCCCATGTATACTGCACAAACCCCACACACCCAACCGAAGAAGACCGGCCGACAGTTGCGCGATAAGGGATTTTTAAGGTTACGTTTTGCTGCTCGCTTTGCTGCCCTTGTCTAGTCTTCGCATCTGCTAATCATCCGTTTCCTCGCTTCCTGCTTTCTCGCTGATCGTTGGCTTGTGTGTGGCTTTTTTTCTTTTCCGTCGACTTTTCTTCCTCGCACTCTGTTTCGCTTTCACACGCTGCTCCGCTATTATATCCATTGCCATACCGACTACACAGGATTGGAAGGGGGCGATCACTAAAAAAGCCATAGCTACACTTGAAACAACGCGTACGCACGCACTTGCCTGCTATGTCGCGCGCTGCTCTCTTTTGAAGAGCGCACACCATCGTCTTCTCATTACCGCCGCTGACGATGGCGGCTTACTGAGAGCACAAAATTGCACAGAACCTGACTAAAAAAAACAACAACTATCGACGATCCCGCCGTCAATGTGTTGAGAATCAGCCAACCGAAACGCGACACAGAACCTTCGACTTTCCTCTTTGCGTATCCGACTGCACTCGATGCTCGCCCCTTTCCCCGCAACACGGGACACATTTCTTCACGTCCCGTCTTCTGGCACATTTCCGTCTCCGTCTCCACGCTACGCGAATTTGCGGTGAATTGATTATGCTAAGAAAATCCGTAGCATTTCCTTCAAAACCCATTATTGCGCTATCGCGATTCGCGCACACACAGATACACACACACACATACCAGACACATTAACGTTATTGGGCGACCAGCAACGGGGTTTGGGACGGTTGATGCTATTTTACACGGTTGGTGGAAAGCACCAGAAATTTCATCGGATGCCCTAATGCTTTTCACACGTTATTCCTTTGTCGGACTCACTCACATCTCACCCACCGCTACGCGAAAACCAAATTCAACAAGGTAGAACAAGCCTCCAACGCGACAGTCCCCCATCCTTCGTCTTCTTTCACCTCTGCTCCTAACCCTACTCTACCGTTCATTATGATAATGCGAACCATTTGGACCGTGGCGAAAGCGTCCACTGTACCCTTCCGATTTCTCCCCCATCTCAACACCAACCACGCTTACTTTCTTCGGCGAGGAATTCCGGACACACACTTCCGGCTAACGCACACCGATACATACCGTATCAACGTAGCCGGTTGATTCGCACGGTACGTAACGTCACTACCAATCGAGGAAGTCACAATAATACATATAGGCACAAGAATGAACCACGAAACGGCCGAATGAAGAAAGTTGCGGCAGAGAGGAAAAAAAAGTACCGGGTACCGTTATTTCACGCGTCCAGTCTGTCCCCCCGTCGATCGCCCGACGCACACGGTACAGTACTCGGGATATTTTACCGCTCACACTTGCCCAACAGAATCCCCGCGTACTTTTTTCTAATTGTTTTTCTGCAGCACGCACGGCAGGACGCGTCGTTCGCTTTTTCCAAGCTCCGCCATTTTGATTCACGGGTAAGGTGAAACTGGCCCAAGCAGCGGATTGCTCTGCACATGACGTTTCGGACAGAATATTCAGTTGTTCGAACTGATTCCCAAATAACAAAACACAAATGTTCCGACAGTTTCGAACAAAAGCATTCAAATGTTCGATATTGGCCGTTTATTTTTATTACTGTCCGACGTGCCGTCTGTGTCATTAATTTTGCACACGGAATTCAAGGTTATTTTAAAAACTGCCATTAAAAAAAACTATCATACCAGACAAGTGAAAGAAAAAGTTCTTTCATTATCAGATTAAACGTAACAAGTAAAACTGCTCAAACAGCGACAAAGTGCTTTTTTCTTATATTTCTTCTTTTTTTTCTTTCGATGCACGAACCATATGCCAGGCATAGCACTCTCATATAGTCGGAGCTAACTGTAAGCTAGTGATGGGCGGGTCGACCCGAACCTATCGAGTCGGAGCCATCCGTAAGCGACCCGGAGTCGTTCGGGTCGACCCGAAAGGTACAAGTAGGTGCAACGACTCTGCTAGGTGCAAGAAAGCATAAGCGACTCCGACCCGTTGGTGCAACGAGTTCGGGTCGTGTCGGGCCAAGGTCAGTGGCGGATTTAACGGTACGAGGACTGAGCGGCCGCGGGGGGCCCCGTCAATGTAGGGGCCCCGTGTAAGGAAGTCCAGCATATAGAACAATGTGTACAGTAGTCTCAGCAAGAGCTTCTGTGCTAGTTAGGGGCCCCATGGATGAAAGGACTCATAAACTATAGGGACCCAGTACAGGGATTCTGAGCACACCCCCCCCCCCTCCCCCGCCAGCAAACCATTGAAGTGTGTTTGTTTCAAAACCTAATGCAACAATATACCCCCCCCCCCCCCCGCTCGACACCAACCGGGGGCCTCCACTCCTTTTAACGCTTAGGGCCCCCAACACCCTAAATCCGCCACTGGCCAAAGTGGGTTTATTTCGACCCGCGGGTGCAGCGAGTTCGGGTCGACCCGACTGGTGAGTAGGTGCGAGAAAGCATAAGCGACTCCGACCCGTTAGTGCAGCGAGTACAAGTCGGGTCGGGTCGGATTGAACCTACCACCAAATTTTTAATTTTTAAGACAAAAATCAAGCTTTAACAATAGAAAACTTACCCTCAACAACGTCATTTGTGAAGTAATGTTATGCACGAGCAGAAAAGTTTGGAGACCCCAGCCAAAAGTAAGTAAGAACATCCTAGTCCAGCTTATGACCATTTTATGTGCCCAAATAAGAACAAGTTTTTTGTCTGATTTTCTTTTTATTTATCGGTTGATAATAATTGTAATTTACTTATATCGATAGCTATAAAATTGACGGAAAAAGAAATACTGTACAGCTATTACTTCTGTGTCTAAATGAACAAGCTTTTTTTATAATTTCCACGTATGTTCTCACCGCTAGAGTCTATTTCTCTTTACAAATCTTCCAATTGTGTATTACAAATGTGTGCTCCGCTCCTACTTCCGCCGTCTCGCAGATGTGCTGAGTAATTCGCCTACGATATCGATGCAGGTGCTTCGATCGTTCCGAGCAAGTGCACTGCCCCTACCGGGAGGACCAGCAGTTTGACAAGAGCCAGTCCGATTCACACATCATGCAACGAATTGAATTGCAGCATTGGAAATAACTGACTTAAATAACATATTAATGCAATTCTCCGAGGAAATGAGCTCATTACCTAACTAAGCGTCCAATAACTTAGAATCGAAGAGCGAGACTTCGAATTAAAAGAAAGAAAAAAACAAACAAACAAAATAATAATCAAATCCTAATGAAATCTTACAGTTCCGTTCAGTGTCGATCAATTGTCTTTACATGCTTTTCCTCTTCAAGCGTTTGCGCTTGCGTTTCCTCTTCTTTTGTGTTACGCAGGAAGCGCTCCATCTCTTGGAACCATTTATATACCATCTTTAAGCATACGTGACTGTTTGTATGTTGAGTTGCGTGAGTCAAAACAGCATATTTTAGCTAAATTAGCGATCAAAGAGGGAAACATAAATAATTTAGGTTTAATAATGGACCGGGATTACTCTTCAACTTGAGCTGAGTTGAGCTGAGATGTATGAAAACAAACTATTTCGTACTATTTTGATTACTTCGTATTTTGTGTTCTTTTCGCTACACAAACTGTTTCAATCCCATGTTCGGTTTCCGAGCAACATTCTATACGATCATATGACACGCTTCTACTCTTTCTGTCTGCTAATGATTTATGATATTTATGGAAGAATGTATGCTGTTTTGTTCCCACTGTATATGCTACTCCCCATAATATGTGTTTCTGTTGTGTTCGTACTGTTTTGTCCCCTCTTTTACTGATTTGATCTTGTACTGTGGAGTTCCTGTTCATTCGACATAAAACACTATTTCATTTTTTCCGTCCCATCATTATTGATGCTTTCTTGTTCCACGTTTCGTTTGTTCCATCTTCACTCTGCCTCTCGGAGTACAATACATTTACACATGCGTTCTTATGCGTTAAACTAAATCATATATTTATAATAATATAGTTAATATTTATATATGACATTTTACTGTAAATCTTTATAGTAACTTTTACTCCAAATATATAGCAATATATTGTAGATTTTTACAAAAAAAGGAAATCTTTCAGTTTTCTGTTTTGTTGGTTTTGTTCTGTTTGTTCCACGTACAAATATTTGCTTCTTAGCGTCTAATTAATTTCTCTTCGTCATTCTTTACACTTAAATATATGTGTTTTCCTTTTCCGCCACGTTTACACGTTTTTTTTTTCTTAATGGATTTGTGTTTCAAGTATTCTACACACATTTTTTCTTATCCGTTTTTGTTTTCCTTACACCATAGATTAAGCTTTGCTTTTGCACCATATACCGGCGCAGGCCACATTTCAGCAGTTTCCAATCAGTCCCACAACGATACAAGGTAGTAATAATATCTACACTAAAAGCCCACCACGACAATACATCAACATTTCGCTGCCAACGAGTAAAACCACATTTGTGAAACCGTTTTGCCAGGAGCCCAACCTGTGGCCAGGTCCTTTTGTTTTTTTGTTATTTTTTTTTGTTCAGCCCATTTTGTTTTTCCATGACCAAAAAGAGGCCAATTTTATCCTCTTGCTTATTTTTTCATTTTCGCTGGGTCGGTTTGTTTGCTATTTTTAGGTTGTTTAATTACGCACTTTTGATTCGTTGTGTTTTGGAGCTTTTTTGCCACATTAGTATTACTCACTTACTTTCCAGTTGCATATAAATTGGGCGCATATACTTTTCGTTCAGTAGCTGATTCGTCATATTCCAGTCTATGTTGCGTAGTTTCTAAATAAATAAGATAAATTAACAAATGCGCAACTCGCATCCGGAAATGCAAAACGGCGATGGTACGCTGTGTGCCCTCTTAGATATCGTTAAACCGGTAGTTGTTGCCAGCAGAAAATTACATTTCAGTTGTTCTATTATGATGTTTGTTTGTTTTTGTTCAGTTAATTACTTGCACATACTGTATTCATAATGCTGTCCGACTAAAACGTTTCAAAACCCGAGCAAAAGCGAGCTACAATCTATACAAATAGCCGAGAGAGAGTATAAGGAATAGAGAGATCCTTAAAAGCGACAAATATTAGTACAGCTGCAGCCATGTCACAAAATTAATCTCACCCTCTTCTGTTGAAGTTGTGTGTTCGTGTATGTTTTGCGTATGTCATTTGTACAAAAGAGAAAACAACAAAAAAAATCTTGTCCATTTGTACGATGACGAGGAGTTTTAAAAACACTTCTATTGGAATGTGCGGTAGAGTCCTGACGTTTTCGTTGTCTTCAAACGTTTGTTTCGTTAAAAATGCATATTTAATTACAAGAAGCTTAACGCTACTGTCCCGTTTCACACCCGATGAGTTCCCGATGGATAATATTAGCTGACTGATAGAATATGAAATCTATAGTTGATCGAAACCTTCTTCGCCTGAATCGTGCGCCACTGCCGTACGTGTCGTTTCTTCGAAACGCATCGTTCGTTCATCTTGATCTCTCTTCACGCCAAAATGTTCACGCGTTCAAACGATTGATCGCGAAGATTTGTTAGTTGGTGAGAGATCGAGTTGAAAGAAGTATAAAATCAATTGTAAAGCCATTGAGATCGCATCCCCATCTAATCCGGATGTACCAGTTTCATTTCATCTCGTTCCACGTGTATCCAACTTTTGGCACCTACATCTTCATTAATCATCGAGTTTTTACTTTTTTTCTACTTTAACTGTGTTACTATAACTGTTGGTCAATGAATGAAGAGCATCAGGTGATTATAATTGAAATTGCTGAACAATGTTTCTGAAGTATGCTGAAGTTATTTTGCATATGCTTAAATTTAGTCTCATTCTGTGTCAATGCTATAAAGACTGGCGCTAGCCAGTTCAATTGACACACACTAAGAGTAAATAGAAGCACCATAAGTAAAACAAAAATGTTTAACGAACGACTTTTACTACAGATTGGTCTGACGATACTCAAAACTTTAGGGAATTATTATCCTTCTGAATATCATAAGAGCAATCAGTAATATGAAAAAAAGGGATTTTAACAATACCAAACAGAATCATGTTCATAAATCGGCCAACAAATTAGCGTATAAAACATGATAATATTGTGTATTGGTTGACGAAAACAAAACAACGAATTTATAACAATTTCACACTCACATTGTGTAAAAAGAATACCCGATTGATCATGAAAAAGAAATTAAATTCCTTGTTATTTGCTGAAAACTGATTAAAACACTATCCAAAGCTCCAGAAAATATTGATTCTGTCCATTCATCGACCGAAATTACGTTTGGCGCCTGTTTAAAAACTGTTTCAAAAATTCTCGCTCAATTATCGTTTTACCTGTCGTAAAAACGTCACGACAGTTACCATTTGCAATAAGTTAATATGTTCGGTGACATTTTTCTATCATTTTCTCCAAAGTTCTGTTCTGAATATAACTTGTTTTATGTATCGATTGTTTCAATGCTCGGTATGTATTTATATCCAGTAGCTTAGTTTTCTGAGTTTAGTTTATGGAGTTGGTTTGTTTGTTTGTTTGTTTGTTTGTTTGTTTGTTTGTTTGTTTGTTTGTTTTGTTTTCATTTTCTTCCAAGGCACGCAATATGTTTTTGTTACTAGATTTTGTTCATTGTTCACGTTTGCAAGAGGTTGAATTTTGTTTATCAAACTTTTGACGATTCTAATGCCGTAAAAAATGTCTTCATCTCCGGGATTACATTTCTCCTTCGCTTAAGGACAATACAATAAGCATATCAATGTCTCTCTCTCTCTATAAAACTTTGGACACGTGATTGTATATAAATGTGTTTGTAAAGTTTTGTATATATAGTATTCAATGTACTCGTTTCTGAATCGCAAATAGTTCTATAATAAACTGTCGCCCCCCATCAAAGTGGTTGTATAAAAATAGCGAAAAATATTTCCTCTATCTTTGTTCGATATCTGGTTTCTTCTGTATGTGTATTTGGGTGTGTATTTATTTGTTTTAGTATCATGAATATCTCTCTATATGCGCTGTTTTATCTCTTCCAATCCTCGTTTGTATGGTGTAAATAGTGCACACGCTAAATATTCTACAATTTATTTGTTTCAGTCTGTAGCAAAAGACAAGGAGCATGGAACAAAATACATTTCTGATTTTTGTTTCATATGTCTAACAACAATAGCATCTACCCACATAGCAGAGTTTTTGTTATGTTTTCTCACGCACTGTCCAAGACTAAAATAAAATCCTTTTCATTACGCTCAATTTCGTTTTTGCTCTTGTTATTTGCTACGTGAGATTCCAGTTCACCATGATAAAACTACTGCTTGATGGAAAAGTGTGCGCACCACTTTCACTTTAACCAGCTTGTCGTTCTCATTCACCTTTTGTTGTGCAATATCGTTTATATTTTCACTTCAAACACATGTATCACTAACATCAAATGCATATACACCGGAAAAGCCCTTGATAGCGCAAAGTGTTTCACATTATAGACAGACCATTACAATATCATCAATAGCCGTTTGAACATGATGCGCTGAGCAAATTAAAGTATAGCTTGAAACAACGCTGGAACATTGAAACATGACACAATTTGTCATCTTTGCCAAGATTATTGATTTAAATAATTAAAACTCGAATCTGACCAATTTTTAAATTATTATCCAGAGCATACTTCAACACAAGTACAAGGACACAAAACCCACGGAGCTATGAGACTCCATTTGCTATAAATATCAGACACGTCTATGTCGAAAGCAATAAACAAAATATCCAACTAAGGAAACAAGTCATTCAAAGATAAATATATTTAAAATTGAATAAAGCGAAAAACTTGTCAAGTTTATGGAAAAAAAGCCTTTTTTATGGCCAAAATAATGAGCCAAAAAAACATCTCATTTTCCAACGGTTTACATTGTTCCTACAGTTGAAGCCCTTCTCTTTGTTTTGTTGTTTTTCTTAATGTTGCAAAACAACAAATATGATTATACACGTAAAATAGACAGTACATGCAAACCCAATGATATTTGTTTCATGTGATTGAGTATGCCAACATACACACACACACACATCCACCAGCGAGCAAACACGGGCGTTTAAATGTTACTTAGCAAAAATAGTATGTCTCTATGCAGTTGATTCCTTTCCAGTGTTTCTTTTTTTGTTTACAAAATGTTCTCTCTATTTCTCTTCACTTGCTCCATGCTCTACCATGCATGGTGCTAAGTCTTTCTGTACGGTAGCACAAAATAAGGACAAGCCTAAGGTTTGTCTGAAAAGTTGCTGTTATAATTTATGCCGTTTTCTTAAAACTAGTGGCTCGCGATTCTCGTGCTGCTTTCATTCCTAACCAAAAGTTTATCGGTAGGTAATACCTGCCACAAAATGAATAATCACAGCAACTCCATTACATTCATTTTGGACCCAACATTACGTGATATGCCCCACTTTCCTTTATGTCCTTGTGCCTGTTTTCTACTGATGTTTTGGTCATCTTGCTTCTTAAGCAAGTGAACAAGAAGTCGTCAGATCTTTTGCACGATCTACGCAACAAAAGAATTCAGATCACTTGCGGCTGTACCTTCTGCTGCTGCTGCTGCTGCTGTAGCTGCTGCTATTTGTTATTCGCCTTTGGCTGATGTTGATTTTTTCCTAGTGTTTGGACAGGTTTAATGGAACGTCTGCAAATTTGTATAAAAATAAACGAAAATTAGATTACGTATTAAACATAAACAAAAGCTATGTTAGAAGCAAACAAAAAACCGAATTGTTTGTAAAAATATCGAATAGGTTTAAACTCCACTAATACAAAAGCTGCTCAGCAAACAGAGTAAAATGAACAAACTAGTAAAAACAAAACACCACAAAACTCCACAGACGCATTCGATTTGGGAATTGATAAAGAGGTATGTAAAGATGTTAGTAATTTCTTAATCTTACATGATGATCGCAGTCCTTCATTGCACTCACCATTGCTGGTCTCATCTTTGGCGGTTGCCGACGCTGTCCCCGATACTGCAGCAGTCGAACGAGCGGAATGATCGGGATGATGTTGATATCCGACAGCATCTGTAGGCCAACTCGATCCACTCGGTGACGTAAACGCACTACCACCGTTGATGATATCGCGCGAGGATGAGGAAAGTGCCGTGACGCTATAGTTGAGGGCTGCCGTTGAGCTAGGTGTGGCTAGGATGGAATGTTGTAGTCGTTGCGATTCTGCAGGATCCGTGATTGACGATCCAGATGCGGGCTGTGGTGGCGGTGGTGGTGGAGTAGGTGGACTCCGATCAATAAGACGTCGATCAGCTGAGGAGATGTTTGGCGCGACGGATGAAGGTGGCGGGGCTTGATGATGCGGTTGTATCATGTGCGGTGGACCGTGCGGTGGACCGTGCGGTGCCACCCCCGGTAGCCCCGGGTAGTGCATCCAAAGCGGCGTGCGATATGCAGCCATTGTGGCCGCAGTGTACATTTGCTGGTAGTACGTAAGAGTCGCGGGATGGAATGGAACGGAAGAGGTAGCAGCGGCCACGGCTGCAGCATTCATCAAAGAAGATGAGGAGGGCCCGCCCAACTGAGCGGCTTGATACAGGGGGTAGAAAGCATTCGGCACAGGATGGTGCGCTGTTGGCGATGCGATTACCGTGTTCGGTCTTATTACTCCGGCGGGCGAGGAGGGCGTTGTGCCGTAGTGGTTTAAAGAAGCCCCATCAACCGAGTCCGACCCTTCTGGGTGGAGATCTTTTTTGTGTGAAGAGCTGGAAGCGTTCGAGTTGGAACGCTCGCGCGATGGTGAGGAGGAGGAAGGTGAATGCCCACCGGAAAATGGCTGTCGCAAGGCGGCCGTCTTTTTCGGAACCGTTCGTATGGTAGTACCTGGCGACGCGCCAGTCGTAAGCGAGGCCATGGCAGACGTTGGTGTGGAAGCGTGGCTCGTTGTTACGCCACCGCCACCACTACTTGGAGATGCACGGGGCGATGAGGACGTACCGGCAGTACGATTATGATGCTGCGATCCCAATGGTGGCGGAGGTGACAGTTGAGTTCCACGGCCAAAGTTTAATGGTGACGCGCGAGAATAATGCTGCGGTGACCCATTGCTTGTAGGAGGGGAATGTCCTTGACTGCTGCTTCCACCAAGCTGGTAACCAGGCCGGTAGGAAATCGCCGATCGTGCACCTCCCGTTGCTGCACCAGCAACTGATCCAGAATATGGTGGTGTGGTCGCTGAATCGTTCGTACTCGGTGAAGGGGAAAAACGGGAAGACGAGGGTGCAGACGAGTAGCTACTTGGGCTGCCACCGTACGGGTGCTGTCGGTAGCGTGAAAATCCGCCTGATGAAGCAGAACCCGGCGTATGATGAAGCCCATGATGTGAATGTTGCGCAGATGTATGCGACTGCTGTTGCTGGTGGTGCTGATGCGGCGGCTGCTGATGATGATGATGCTCAGGACTAGGACTTAGGTCTGGGGAACGGATCGTATTACCACACGGATCTACGCTGCTCCCTCCGGAGGTAGCCCCAGGAGATGCTGCAGTGCCACTGCCTCCACCGTAGCTAGGGGACCGTTTCTTGGCGCCATATCCGTACCGAGTAGATCCAAGCTGGCCCTGATAATGTGCGTGATTGATGGATTCCGCCATTACAGGAGATTTGGAGCCAACGGTTAACGGTTCCTTCCCCAAGTACAGTGATCCCTGATACTGGTGGTGTGGTGACAGTGGATGCTGCGGATGGTGATAGAGATGATGACTAGCTGTTGATGTGACCGATGCCACCGATACGTCCGTTTTGCGTTGCATCGCATCAGAGGGGGAGAAGTTCGCAGAGGACGATGTTTCACCGCTACTGCTTGTGTTGTGCCCCAGCAGTGACGTTATGCTATAACTGCTAAATGGTCTTGATACAGGAGCCGGAACTGGAGGAGCAGCATTCGCAACAGGAGTTATGCCACTTCCAGCACCATTAATTGGCTGTTTTCCACCGGCCCCGGTTGTACCGTTAGCAATAGATCCAGAACCGTTAAGGTGTCCGTTTGTTTTGCTGTTACTGCTGCTGCTGTTGCTGCTGCTATTACTGCCACTGCTGGCGCCACCATTCAGCGGACTTCCCGTACCATTCGTGGTCAGTGTCGACAGGGGCGTTGCAGTTGTTGCCGTCACAATGACAGGCGTACCTGCAGCAGACCCTGCCTTCGGACGAGATCTTTTGGTGCTGCTCGTGCCACTGCTACCAGCATCGTCCAATGAAACTTTCTCCAGCTCCCGCAAAATTCTTTTGCGTGGAGAAACATGCTGCGAAGCGGCCGAACTGGCAAACACAGAACTGCGAAAACTTGTCGAGCTAGTACTGTTCCCCCGTTCTGGTATTGTTCCGAGACGAAACGGGCCAATTGCGGTACCTGCTCCAGCAGAAGCTCCCGGGGCGTTGATGGACTTTGTTTGCTGGTGCTCGACCAGTGTTTTAATGATTGAAGCTAGATCCTTTCCCTCGGGACGCTTGCAACGGGGAGGTCTATAATGTGTGCCCCCGTTTGCTGGCGGATGATGACCATTGCTTTGCTTGTGATCATCATCCTCCACCATGGGCCCATCCTGCTTTGTGCCTTTCCGCTTCTTTACATTGTTTTCACCCGCTGCCGTTGTTTCCTCAGATGTGTCCATCGGTGTAGTGCCATTGCACTTATCCCGAAGATTCTCGGTGGTTTCACCATCTTCTTGCCCAGTTGCCGGTTGTGCCTCCTTGTGATCGGAATCATCCTTCTTGGCATTTCCATTTTCCACTGTTGTTGTTTTTTGCGCTTGAGGCTTTGATTTAATTTCCAGTGGAAGATGGGAGTCGTAAGGACGGCGTCGTTTGCGCCGACACCATGACCGGCGATCGTGCGTTAGATGACCACGTGCTTTTAGCGGGCGAAAGTAGTAAAGCGAAAGCTCCTTCGAAATGTTCGGACGAGGATTCGCCTGCTTCCAGCAATGATCCCGCTGCCAGGGCGAAGACTGGATGGAGCTGTTGTCATCTGAAACTGCAAGAGAAGGATATTAAAAGAATGTTATATTTGTTGTTAAAATTATGCTATATTGGTTGTTAAATTGCTTCTAGTATGAATAGTATTATCAATACTTACAGCTGAGTGAAGTAGAACTTTCATGCTTATGAAAGTTGGCACTGGTAGAGGAAACGGTCGGTGGCCAATAGGTTTTACGCGGAACCGAAATCCAGCTGGTTTTTTCACCCTCTCGTGCACGGGCAAGTTCCAGGATGAATTTTCCGTCTGTAAAAAGATATTCCAAAATGAATAACATACCAAAAACCATAACATTGTTAAGTCGCGCGACTGTTAAGTTCAATATTGAATTGTTTTCACCACCTTCCTACCACAAGGAAATTTCTTACTGCACTAAGGAAATTTATAAAGTACATGTGTAGCCGCTAGTTGATGAACTATCTGCCATATGTTTACTTAAGAGCAATGCGTTGGAGATCCCTGTTGGTGGAATTTAATGTGCCAGTCGGATGTGTGTACATACGTTTGGGCCACAGTAAGTAAAAAAGAAGTTTCAACAATCGCTCGATCGCGAACTAGTACGCGTACGCGTACGCAAACCGTATCACACTTGATCTGTAACATTCACCCATCACGCGATCATGCGGCAGCGAACCGAAACCGGCAAACAGTACCAGAGCGAACGCATCTACTTAAGGAATGTGCTTTCCCGTGGAACAAAAGAAGCTGCACGTTCCGTTCATTTTCAGCCGTGGCGTGAAGGTGGTTGGTTAGTTTGAGAAGAAGAAAAAACAACAAGCATATTTCACCTCCTAAGCACTTGTTGTGTCGCTTTTAGAGTGTGTATCGCCTTTCTCTATTGTTTTTCCGCCCTCAAGCGCAAACGGCGCGATCATGTGTTATTGTTTTTCAGCCCCGTACTGTGCCCGTATTTGAGTGTGTGTGCTGCACGCAAACGATTTACTATGATTTCACCAGCAAGAACTAGCAATGGCTTTTCCTCAACATTACTCACTCTATTAAGAAGCTTTTTGTCCTTTCTATCGCTCATTCGCCAAGCGAAACAATGGCGGGTGCAGGGAAGGTAGAGAGAAATCAAAACTCAACAAAAAGAAACCATTTTGATCAAAGATTTAACAAAAAAAACACCTTATTCCCGACCAAGCGCAAACTGAATGTAACAATCTCCAATACGACATCTGAAAAATAAGCCTAACCCAACGTATCTCTGCACGCCCTCTATTTCTATGCAGCATTATGTTGAGTACTGGGTCGCTGCTGCAGTACACATACAAGCTCGGTAATGTAGCACAATAATAGACCGTGGAGTGGGTTTGGCCGATTGTTTAGCGAAAGAAGAGATATTTTAACGGGACAGTGTGCTGTGGCGCTGAAAATAAGAGATGACAGAAAATTAGCCCAAGTCAAAAGGGCCATGCTGCTGCTGCTGCTGCTACTACTGCTTTCCACTACAGTTGCGCCCCGATGAGTGCCGAAGCGACGTCTGTTGATTGCATCGCATTACTTTCCTCGCAGACTACGCAGGCCTTTAGGGTCTGTCAACTAACTGGTCGCCCTAAGTCAGTTTGGTTATGGATGACACAAATCCGATAGAAGCCAATTTTCCAAGCTTTCCAAGAAACTAATGTACTTTTCTTTTAGTTACATAGCATAAAGTTCGTGCAACAGTCCGTAAGCTTATTTAAGTAAAGCTTACAGCATCATGATATAATAACGAACGAAGACAAACCACGACTCGATTGTTGGGAAATTGTACACTGATCCGTACGGATATGTTCATCATTTGAGCCTCACTGCAGAATATATGACTTAGCTAGTGGCAATATTTTACAACCATAGTGTGGGAAAGCCAGGCGCAATTCATATCGGATTCATTTAAATCCATTCCACTCGATTAAGGAACAAGCTTCGCATTATCTCGTCCACTAATGCGTTTTATTACGCCCAAAAAAAAACTTCAAATTAGAGAAATCACGTGGAAGAGAATGAAGAATAGACACACGCACACACACAGTCTACACTGTGGCCACACAATTCGTGGGAGACACTCTTCCGGTTAGTTGATACGGATTGAAAGAAGGCAGTCCACCACCATACGGTTCTTCTCCATGCAGGCCAGAACTTCTCGTCCAGTACCGTTGATCAATCGTAGGAGTATAAAAAGGCACTTGCCAACATTGGAGAGACACCCGCGATCAAGATATACGCCTGCTTTAAACGGTGGAAAGAAGTGAGATGATCAAATCATATAATCATCGCCATCGTCGTAAGTCGTCCTCGTCGTCGTAGTCGTCGTCATCATCATCATCATCATCTGCCCACACCCAAAATGGCCCCCAGCAGCACCGTTCGGGTTCGAGCGTTTCGGGGAAGCGTTTGATTGGGTTAACACCAGCCAACGAATTTCTCTCCCGATTAATGGGAATGTTACAGATCTTCCCGTGCGGAGGAGGCTTCAGCGCGCTCGTTTACTTTTTCTTTCATGAATGCTCATTTAACTTTGTCGATGTTTCTGCAGCTTTATGGCGAATAATACGATCATTGAATGAGTGCCTTCAAGCTACTAGATTGTTTTTTTGCTTCTTCAACCATTTGTAGTCGGTTGGATTAATTCTTGAATGAAACGATGTAAGATAGAGGGTCGACTGTATGTTCACTTTCAATCAACACTACAAGCAATAGACAATGTTGTTCTATCGAGTTATCGAATTATGGAATGATATGATAGGAATAGGTTTAGGATGTGTTGTTTTGTGTGTCCTTTACTCGTAGTGTTACTGATTAATTTGACTATCGTAAATCGTTGTATTGGGAACCGTTATTAAACTTCATAGGAATGCTTTTAGTGCAAGAGGTTGACATTGCTGATTTGTTAAATTTAAGCTAAATCTTACCGCGCTAGATCGATCATATATCAAAAAAGAATCTCTATATTAGTAATGATGCGCAAATTCAACGAGATTTCTAATACCTTTACCTATACATTTTCTTCAGCACCTCACTATTACATTAAAAAAAAACTAGAAGGTTACCTATTCTACCGTAGCGTTAGTTGATAAGATAATTTTACTGGTAAATAATCACAGTAAAAAGCTTGAAAAGACCGCAATCTGATACTTTTATTAGGCAGGGCTGATTATAACTATTTTTAAAATACAAAAAAAACTCCATTTATTTAGCACTTGACATCAAATCATCAGCCAAATCAGAAGAATTGTAAAATGAGGAATCCCCATAAATCCGTAACCGCACGCGTTGAGTATCTCTTAAACCGGGAGACGACGGTGAATGCCTTAAAGCCAGCGCTAGTTGCTTTTATGCTAATTACTAAGGATATATTTGATTGAA
Source organism: Anopheles arabiensis (assembly GCF_016920715.1). Lineage (NCBI taxonomy): Eukaryota > Metazoa > Arthropoda > Insecta > Diptera > Culicidae > Anopheles > Anopheles arabiensis. The sequence goes on from NC_053517.1 coordinate 52,466,322, forward strand.
AATGCTGACCAATTAACACCAGATCGTGGGTGAGCAAATCGCATTAATCAATTTACAAATGCTACTACCATGCACCACTCATAATTTGCCAACAAAAACATTACGCATTGCCACAACAAAAAAAAAACTGTTTGTGAGCTGAAAAGTGGTGCGAGGTTAGAGATGTTTGCCTGCTTACTTTGCTGTAAAAGTAGGCACAGGATAAAGCTTTAACTGTCTGCATGGCAGCGCACCACAGCTGAACACCGGCCAGCATCTGCTTGTTTGCCGTCATCATCATCATCATCATCATCGTCATTATCGTCAATCGTCATCTCAGCGACGCGATCGAGCCATCTCGCCCTGTGTGGAATGGATGGTGTGCGCTGTTGACAGTAGCGCAGGACAGACAGAAAGGCAAAAGAAGAAAGCACCGCTCCACGCCCGGGTGACAGACCGGGACAAAGCATAACCAGAGCATTCGCCTAAAAGCCGGCCACCAGCCTACGCGCGCGCGAAGAGATCGTTTGCCGTACATCGTTGCACTGCGCAGGGGAAGGGCGGGGATGGCTTTTGAACGAACGTGTGTGTTGCCGCCGTTACTGCTGCCCCTGTCTGCTGCTGTCCCGCGCTGTTTGGGTTTGTTAGACCGATTCCGCTTTCTCTCTCTCCTCTCCATGCCGATACTGCTCGCACCCATTCACCCATCTCCCTTCTTCCCGCGCGGCTTTATCGTGCGGGGCGCGCGCGAGCACACACATATGCAGGCGAACGGTGGTGGCTCGTGCCTAAACGCCTTTAGTTGCGCGCACGTGCCCTTTTGCGGTCGCGAGAAGAGCAACATAAGCAACTTTAACTGCAGCGCGAAAGGAAACGGCAAATGGGCTGAAAGCGTTCCTACATTATACATTCTCAAAGAGGCACGGGTGCGATTTTACTACCAACCTCCCCACCAGCACACACATATACACTACTGCGACGCCGTTACCATAGCAGTAACCCCTGCCCCTCCTCACACCCCACGCCGCACCCACGAAGCACGTATATTCCTTCCTCTCTCCTTTCGTACCGTTTCGTATGGACTGCTGGTGAATGGAATCTTTCGGGCTGTGTGCGGTAGCATTAGATTTAATCCAGCCACGCATAAGCATAAGCAAGCACAGTAACGTGCGCAATATTTGCCCGTTTGATGTATTATTCGCTTTTCGAAACGTACAGGATCTTCATCTTGAAAAGGGACTTGATAATATATCTTTCGTTTTTGCCATCTTTTGCCGGCATACAGCATGATCGCTTTTTTAAATTATGTGTTTGTATTGTTTTGTACGAAGTCATTCCTGTTTGTGCGCACCACATTGAGAAAATCAACAAAAAATTAACAAATCCAGGTAGGGATGTTATTCTACATGTGCCATTATAAAACTAATCCATGTCCATTCCATTTGAACAAAAACCTCCATGCCGCCTTGTTAAAAAAAGAAAACTTAGTAGAAACAATTAGTGGCAAACATAAGATAAATCACTGCCGCCAACTGGTTGACAGATGCAGCTAGGACAGCAATAAAAGCACTCTGGTACTACATTCACCTGTATGAATTACCAAAGGAAAGATATAGACGTCATAAGTATGGGTGGTTAATTCGATCGATGCGTCTACAAGGTCGTAAAGAATCAACTCCCAACAGGATCGTCGCCACGCGTAGCAAAGGACTTAATCTTACTGCACCAAGTTACAAGCTCGGTATAACGTTACGATATAAAAAAATTTAATCATATGATCGTTGGTTGCATAATCCTGAGGAGGAGGATATTTTTGAGGAGCTATGGCACAGAAAACATCCACCCAGCCGCGAAGGCTGGCGTGAAGAGACACATCCTAAAAACTACGACCAACAAAACAGTAGAGTGGCAAATAGGCATAGAAAATGAGCCTACTACCGCAGAGAGAGAGAGTGATAGAAAGAGAAAGAGAGACCGCCGCTAGTGTGGATGGATGGATGGGGATGAACAAGACAATAAAGCGAGCACGCGTCCCTTGTAAAAAGCAAGGCGTAGGTAATGAAAACATCAACAATAAGTTTACTTTCCCTCACTGCCGCCGCCCCAACCAACGCCAGCAGGGGCGCACTCTGTGCGTTTCGTCATCTCTTTCACGCACCAAGGAAAATCTGTTCCGCTTTCTCTCTATTACCACCGCTTAAGTAGTGTAGTACCACCGGCCAAATGGTACTGGGTACGCGTGTTCCCTTGCATAGGCACGTTCCACGGAGCAGCATATAGCAGCAGTGTGCCCTTACCGGTCTAGTGCCTTTTACGAACCCCGGTCACCCCTTTTCCGTTCTCCGTCCATTCAAACACAGCGCCTTTGAAAGCAGCATAACCCTCCTCCTCCTGTGTGTGACCACGCGCACAGAGCATTGATTACACACGCTTACTACTCGCACACACAAACACACACACACAAATGTCATATTCATTTTATATACGTGCTCTGTTCGTTTCCACCCGTTCATTTCCCTCGGACAAGCAGCGGGTAGGGGGGATAGGGGAAGGGTAGAACCTTTAGTGCAAACACCAAACGCGCGCGCGTGTCACAATCATTACGACACACACCCACACCCTCCGATTGCTCCCACAAACGGCACCCTTCGTCCAGCTTCGCTGCACAAACACAGTAAGTCATCTCATTCGTTTTAGCTGACATCTGCATTTTCCTCTCTCTTTCTTTCTTCTTTCTCTTTCTCTCTCTTTCTCTCTTTCTCTCTTTTTATCTTGCTCTGTTACCACTATTCAGCATGCATGCGCTGTCGGAATGTTCGACCACGACCTGTCTTTTTGACGGTAGCGGTTGGTACACATTTCTATTCCTCTTGTTTGAGAATCAGACGCTAAAACACTAATAGATTACTCCCCGTAGCAGTTTGCATAAACCAACATTCTGCAGACTATCCCGTGCATTGTACACAACACCAAAGGGCGTGTTTGCCACCCAAACCTATTTCTTAACCGCACACTAGACCATTCTGAGGCGGAGACGATCGCGATTTTATTCTCCTAAATAATATTTTAATCATAGTTGTTAAAATAATGCGCTGCCTAACTTTATGCATGCTTGCTACACACTCACACACACTCACACACATACAAAATGCACCCAATTCCGCTGCACCGTACCATCATTGTGTTTCGTTCGTTCCTTCCCGCTCACACCGATGATCGCATACAAGCGGGTGCATGTTCTTCTGTCTCGCTTTCGCCCCAATTTCCCAACGTATTTCCCACCAGCAAACGTGCCGCACCGCACCCTACAAAACAGCACTACCATTACTGCATTTACGCACACACACACTCACACATACACGCTCGCTTGCATATATCCATCAAATATCAGCGCGCGCGCCTACTGTGAGCGAAGAGGAAACGGGTGTATTTTCCCTTCGATACCGGATGGAAAAAAGAAGCAGAACCAAAACCGACGCGTCGTTCGCACCGACCCCGCCGTCCGGCCGTCCCATTTCACCGGCCGGCCCTTCCTCCGACCACTGCACCAACACATTCTGGAAGCCCTTTTCAGAACGTTTTCCCCGGCATTTCCGGTACCGGCGCGTCTGTTTTCGTGCTGAAGCATTGCATGTGTCCTTTTCGTGCACCCCTTTTTGGTCGAGCATGGTCTAGGTTTGTTGCCTTCCCTTTCACAAGCTACAGCACAACACTTGGCCCTTGTGCTCTGAGTGTGATGTGTGTGTGTGTGTTTGTGTGTTTCTGTGTGTGTGTGTGTGTGGGTAGTATGTTCGTTCCGGAGGGTGAGGGTTTGTTTTCTTCAACATCTTTCACGCTCTTCCTCTCTCGCTCACTGGCTCCTTCTATCTCTCTCGCTCAACCACACACACATACACGCTCCACAAATGATCCCTCCAATATCTCTGCTTCGTACATTTCCCTACGCGGCACACGACAAAAACACCAAATATGCGGCAGATGGCCAAGCACCTTTTTTCCTCCATATTTTTTTCGCTCTTCCTCCCTTGTTCAAATCTAGTTCTCTTTCGCGTGTTGTTTTTTGTTTGCTGTCTTGTGCCCCAAAAGAGAAGAGAAAAGAAAGCAAACCATTTTTTGAAAAAAAAAACATAAAATAAAAATATTCCCCTTTCAAGGTGCTATTTTGCGGTGTACGTGCGGTGTGGAAACAGAGATTAATGTGCAAATTGCAATACGTCGTATAGCACCTTCCAATAGTCAGCATCTAGCAGCACATACATTGCGCAGACACATTAACAATAGCTTAAACAACGAATGTTTCCATTTCACATTGTACGAATGAAGGAAACCATAACCATCATAAAGAAACTTCAAACTAACCTTCAGTTACATGATCCTCGAGCAAGAAACAGGTGCAGCATAGTTTGTTTGCTGTAGTTTGCACTGAATTGAAGCATAAGGCGTGCGGACACTTACAGTGTTTCAATCGCGAATATGTTGGGGCAGTCCTCCACTGTACAAGAGTCAGCAAAAAACTAGCAACAACGCCATGATTGCCACCACATCACCTGCACCAGACTGCTATATGGTTTTTGTTATTCTCAACTTCTGAGAACGATTTCAACGTAGGAAAAGCGGGGTAAAATGGGCATGTGGGGCAAAATGGGCACCCTCTATTTAAGCATTATTTCACTACAAAGATACATTCCAATGCTCAAAATGTATTCATTAGAGTGTTCTGTGAACACCATGTAAGTTTCATAACCCTTACATAACAAATAACCAAGAAAAATGTTAAATAAGATTTAGTAGCATATTGATGTAATTTTTGCCACTTCGAAAATAAGCTTAAACCAGTGTCACAGGGATGCGTGGAAGTTTTACATGATATATTTTCAAAGATATGATATTTCTATACAAGTTGTCCGAAGAAAGCAAGGCAGTTGAATGCGTATATTTACTTATATGACATAAAATACAAAAATGCTTCACGTGGGGCTAAATGGGCAGATGCTTTTGACATACGGCTCTTGGGGCGCTTCGATTTGTCGCTTCAATAATGATAACAGGCACAGCTTCAAAAGATTCGATTTTGTGGATTAGAACATGTAAAAACGCTTTTAATTTTGATAATATATTTTTAGAACAATTTTAAGGGCTTTCCTGAACAGCAAAACAAAAGATAGGACGAAAATGCATTTCACGAAACGTGCGCAAAAGCATAGACCATTACCTAAGGCGCAATTGTTGTGGCCCATATTGCCCCAGTGTTTTGACGTTTCACAATTTGTTTACATTCAACATTTATTTTACAGTTTTTTCATGTTTTTAAATGATTTTCATTCTAGGTGACAATTTTAATCCATAGATAAATGGCGTAGGCTTACAATAATGTAAGAATAGTTGTGTTTTGTGGTATATTCAAAGGAATATTCAGTAAACTGCTTAACATGCCCATTTTGCCCTGCTTTCCCCTACCAAGAAACGCGTACAAAGTTTCACAACCCCAGTCAGCAACAACGAAGATCTTGAGACGGAGAGAATGATACATTGTTGTTTCGAAAAAGCGTTACAAATGTTTTCCTTACTATACTATTGTCACCTTTAATGACCAACTCCCACTCCTGTAGGGACATGGCGTCTTCCGCAAGTAAGAGCCAATGGAAAAATGATCGCCCTATTTCGTTTATTACTCGCATTGTTATGATGAAAGTTGAAAACATGAAACATAACTGAGGTTTCAAACATGTAATGTGAACAAATAACAGTGTCAATGTGTGCATCAGTTCGAGCAGAGCTCGATCAACAACAATCAAACCTTCATTTAAACAAATAATTTCCTTTATAAAAAATCGGATCGTGGGGAGTTAAGTGAAACCGGTGCACTGTTTAACATAAACATGTTCCTATGCAAACAATAAACGTAGTAGAGCAAGTGTTTGCCTTGATACAAACAAACCAGAACCAAGCTCAGCACAGCACGTGTTCGATAGCTCTAGTGAGCATATAGCCTAATTATTTATTTACAGCGAGCCGTTTCTCGAGTTATTATCAAGATAAAAGCATAAAACATAAACATCGCCAACATATTTTTGCACATTCTTACATTCGATGTTATGCTTCCCAAAGGAAAACTTCCTAATCAAGCCCGATTTCCTTACCACCGAATAGTAGTAGTTCACCGTTCTCACAAACACAGCGTTAGGAGGGTGAGAAGTAGCAAAAGAAAACAGGAGAAAGGTGAATGAAGAAAACATTTGAACACGCAACACAGAGATCTCGCTACTCCCCCAAACGGCGGCAAAACAGGGAAGGGTCGGACAGTTTTCTCCAAGTTGGCGCGCGCACACGCCCGAGACAAGTGTGTTCTACGAACCGAAACATTTTGCGCTCGTGCCCCAATCATGGTTGTTTTTTTTGTTTTTGTTTCTGTGTGTGTGTTGTGTTTTTACTGTGGCTGACTGACTGCTGTTGGGTGTTGCTGCTGCTGTCATTCCCTCTCTCTAGCACTATCACACACCCCACCCCCGCCCTATCCTTCATCCTTCCTCATCGGCCCTTACTGACGGTAATCTTAACTATCGTCGTTGCCTTCTGTTTCACTCAGATTTCCATCCCGCGCGCGAGAGCCGAGGGGAGCTTTTTTGCTGTTGCTGCTGTTGTTGTTATTGTCGTTGTTGTTGTTGTTGTTAACTTTGCTGAAACCAATTTTAAAGGAGCCCCTGCCAAGCTTGCAGCAACTATTTTTTCTTCATTTCGCTACTACAGTGTACAACGCGCGGCTGTGGAGCGTTTACCGCCGCCCAAAACCATGACTACGGCCGGCTGTAGTGGCGGCTGTTGTTGTAAAGTTATCTTTCTTTTCTTCTTTGTATGCCGACCCTTCATGCCTGCCTAGCGTGATCGTACGTGCCCCGTTTTAAAGCACTTCTTTGCCATCTCTTTTATTGCCTTAGCACACACACACACACCTGTTGGCACACCGCAGAGCAGAGCGCCCCAAACAGTCTCGGTCTTGGTCAATTTATGTTTTCCCTTACTCCGCTCAGACCGATTGGAAAAATACACGAGAGCGCGTGCTTACAAAGCGCGCAAACAAACTTATTTTGTGTTATAGTGAAATTTAGAAAATTTATTAATTGTGCTTCGTAATATTATTCAGATCATTCAGCAAAATCTTCAGTTTTTTCCCACTCCTACAAAGATTCACAACCCAAGTGACATTTGCTCGAAACTGTTTTCCCATATCTGCTCGATTAGTACTCAATACGCTTGAAATTGTGGATTTGTGTGTGATCAAATGTGTTGAAAGCGCCAAGATTTGGTGTGTTCGTAAATTAGACGTTCCTCTATCGATGGACGATGCCGTCGAGCTCATTTTTCATTCATAGCTCTGGTTTTGTTAAATGAAAAACAAAAGCTAATTTTGTGTGACGTTATTCTATAAAAAATAGATATTATTTAAGTATAAAATGGGTACATGACCAACTGTAACGATAGGAAACATCATTTCCGAGCGATTCTAGAAGTAACGAAAAAGCCGCATCACAGTTGATTTTAAAGGACTTTTTCTGAATTCATTTAAATTGATGCAGTTTAAGGGAAGTTTAAGGCTCCAGATTAAGGGAATTTGCTAGAATTGTAAAAATATTGATTATTCCGTTCGGCTTCTTAATCCATCTGCAATAACATTTTACATTACATTAAGCTTCTATTAGAGGTGTGTAAATCCTGTAAAATGCCAAATCACTCCAAACACATCACTGAGGTGGTGTGATGGGGTGCTTAATCGTATCTCTATCTCCTTGCCTTCAACGAACACCATTCACACGAATGGTTTATAGATCTTTATCATGTTATCTCTTACAATTTCATTGCCTTATTTTTACCACCAAACCACACAACACAAAGAGGCTCTACAAACAGTATGCGATAGTAGTTTGTCAGAACCCTACCACAACTTCCAAAAGCACTTACCACCATCGCGACTGTTACTTTCTTTGCAAAACGTTTCTGTACGATTAAATGCCAGAAAAATGGGGCGCATAAATGCCTTGTTGGGAAAGGGTGTTTTGTTTTGCTTCTTCGCGCACTATTATTCGCAAGGTGAGATCGCAAGGAGATGAGCGCAGCAACGCGAAACCGTAGGCCGAACGGCTTGAAAAGCTGGGAGTCGCCCAACCACCAGGCCAGCGACAGACGTGTCATTGCGTCGAGCACTATTTGGAGCCTTCGCACAAAGCAAAGGCAAAAGGTAAAAGAAAACCATACTCATAGCAGGGAAGCAGAAGGTAGAGAAACGAGAAAAAAAACGTTAACGGCGAGAGAAAAGTAGTAGCAAAGCCAGCAGCGACCGCCGACTCCGGTCCTTTTGCATTTCCCATCTTACGATCTTTGGTTCACCACCAGGCGCAGGCGAAAGGAGGAGGAAGCAACCGATGAAGGAAGGAGGAGTGCTCTCCAGGTTCCGCGATCTTTGGCTTTGGCACGAGCCACGACCACCACCGGCTCTTGTATTTGTTCGCAAGATCGCTGGATCCGGGTGCTCGAGTCTCTCTGTGTGTCATGTAGCGCGTGCCACACATCTTCCTTCTCGTTCCATCCCGCTGTGTTCGACATCTTTCTCTGTTGGTGATCGTTTCAAATCCAAGAAGGTAACAAACCCGAGGAGAAACATCGCGTAGAGTGGACGGGCAAATAAATTAAGAAAACTCACACACACACACACACACACATTCAGCCCCCAGCCCCCATATAAAGCAAGTGTACGAAAGGAGCGCGAGCAGTACGATCGCAGCCAAGATGAGAAGGAGCGATCGAGCAAAAGGTGGCAGTGTTGGTGTTGGTGGCGTAGGGTGGAAGTGGAATGTAGCACGAGCCCAATTTCGTCCCCCCGTCCCCCGTCCCCCGTCCCTCATTCTCACTCTTCTATTTTCACCTACTCTTTCCTCAAAGCATTTCCTCACTTTACTTTCCTACCCCCATTCCAGCAATCTTCATCTTAATCTTGCGCCTGTCATCAGTTGAATATCCATCTCAAACTCTTTCTCCCAACCGCCTTGCCTGCTCTGTGTGTCTCCCTCTTTTTCTCTTTGCAACTTCCTCTCTCTCTCTTTCTCTCTATCCCGTTCTCCATGTTTCGCTCTCTTTCATACCAAAACATTGCTCCCCAATAGTATAAAGCCTCCTCCCTCCCCTCCCTTTCCCCCCGCTACCCAACCCAAGCAACGAATGTTTCTGTTCAGCAAAGCCTACTTTAGAAGGCTGGTCATATTTCTTTTCGTACGAGCCACACTCGCTCACCTTCATTCTTTCTCTTTCTCTCTGGCCATTCTTTGTATCGGTTGTGCTTCGCGTATCGCGTTTATCTTATCCTTCGCAATGGAAGAGTGTGGCGGGGCACAGGGTTTGGAGGGAACGAGGGTAGTTATGCTCAACTTTAATAGTAGAAAAAGGTGCACCCATTATTCGTTAAAGCCACTTGCTTCCTAGCTTTAGTTGGTGTCATCGTCACCATCATCGTTGTGTCCCTCTCTCCGTGTCTCTCTCGCTCTTTATCTAACCTGTGCCCTTGTTTCTTACAATCTGACCCCCCCCCCCCCCCCCAGCGAGGTGTTGTTTGCATCTTTGCATCGACTTGAGAAGCTTTTCACTTTTTAAACACTTTAAACAACAAGAAAACATAATAGAGGGAGGAACTAAAAACGCAGGTGTTAAGCCCGATAGTGATGTCTGGGGACATTATTGATTGATCGTACTATACCTTTCTGTGATTATGTGTGCTATGGTTGTGCTTTGAATAAAAAAACAGTTTATTTGTCCAATTAATCAGAGCAAGGCTCTCCATTTTACATTTTCGAGCACGAATAACCGGGAATTCGAGCAAAATCCCTTAAACTGGGATTAAGCCTGGGATTAAAGCCTTAAACTTCCTTACAAACTTCTTTAAAATCAACTGTGCTGCGGCTTTTTCGTTGGTTTCTTCTAGATTCGCTCGAAAATGGTGAGTCCTATCGTAATAGTTGGTCATGTAGCCATTTTATACTTAAATAATACCGTTTTTTTTCATCAAAAATCAAAGCTGTTAATGTAAAATGAGTCGTCCACCGATAGAAGATAGTCTAATTTACGAACACACCAAATATTGGCGCTTTCAACACACTTGATCACACACAAATCCACAATTTCAGGCGTATCGAGTACTAATTGAGCAGATATGGAATAACAATTTCGAGCAAATATCACTTGGGTCCGTATGATACTGTTGCTCGTACTTACTACTACCAACCTGTTGGATAAAAACATACGCTTAACCGACCTTTCCTGGCCACTACCTAAACACTGGTGTAACGATTAAAATTTTGCAAAAACCCTTTTTCTATATATTTATCATAAAATTAATTGCATTGTTGATGGAAATGTGAGAGTCTTAGTGACATAGGTCATGAGCATATTCATGTTTCGTATGTATGTATAATCACATTTTGCAACATCAAGACAATGCTATGAGAGTAATATATTTATCATAAAATTAATTAACCAACTGGCACAGTTTTGACAATCTGATAAATCGGTGCAACATATTTTTTATATTCTTTCTTGTTCCGGTGTCTACTGTTGCTAAAACTCTGTTATCGCTATTATAATTTTTCAAACCCCTAATAGGTAAAACGTACATAATTAAACGAAAGGAATAATATTCCTAGTTGTGACACATGCTCATTAGGGTCGCTTTCCCACACACATTCACTAAAAATGTACGAAAAATGCCGCTACAAAGGTTGCGCCACAACAAAACAATCCTCATCAAAGTGGTGGCCATCAATTCGTGCTAATAATGTTGTTAAAAATTAAATTATCATAATGGTCCCACCAAAAGCTGCAAAAAACTTTCCTGCATCCATGCCTAATGTCAAGCGCAGATATCGAAAAGTAGAGACGCACGTCTCGACGATTAGACGCACTTTCGCGCCAATACGCTGCACGACGACGTTTAATTGCATAATTAGGAATGGAGAGGATTTTTTTTTCTTTCAGTATATTTCCTGCAAACACCTGAGGAAGCTTTCCTTTCGAGAGCCAATCGGTTACTTTCACCATCTGTCACCGTGTGTGAAATGGTGGAAAATCTGGCGGCGCGCTGAAAGCGACTCATCCTCTAAACGCTCGATCGTGAACAACGGCACGACTTTTCCTCCCATCGGTCGAGGGGGTTATACCGATAACGGTGGTGCTGTATGCAAAGGAATTATAGCACTTCCAGATAGTTTTGTACTCTACAAAATCTAGCACCAGAGACAATTAAAGCAATCAATCATTAATGTATAGTAATACAATGCATAAGAAATGGTGCACACATGCTTATTATTTCATTCCTGGTGCTTAGAACAATGTAAAATACGGTTGAAATCATTCCTGTCTCATATAGTGTTCGTGCCGGAAAGCCTCAATTCTATTGTCTTCCCAAAAGGAGCACACCTATACACACCTCAGATATTGTGTGTTTTATGTTCTATTTTCGGGAATCTCGAGTCTCTCCCAGTCTCTACTTCCCTAACGCCTTCCCCCCTAGCAATCCTTTTCTTCCTCTCCCAACACACGCACACTAGCGTACAGGAACGTGGAGAATATTTCTGGCAAGCTTTGTCGATTTCCAACTTAAGGGGTAAAAATCAAACCCTCCTGGGCGGTTTGCCACGAAGGTTTGCCCCGCTAGCCAAGAGGCGCAGCCGGGCAGATACCCAGGAGAGAAATAGGGGGCAAAATTCGTATGCTTGACCGCGGCCGCACGTTTTAATTCTCTCACGCATACTAATATTCTCCCATGGTATATTGTTCTTGCTCGTCAGCCAGGAAGCCTCCCTCCTGCGCGCCTAACTTATGTGCCATTGTTTCACGCCCTCGTGGCTCCTCCAATGTTTTCTACCATCACTTCCGTTACGCTTCGCAAACAACTTCCAGCCGTATACCGGGATGCGAATGGTACGATGTAAGGTAGCAGTGCCGGCGGCTCTGTGAACAAGTCAACGAGCACGAGCCTTTCTTGATATATTTGAGCGTATGGTGAGGAACGGTTCTTTTTTTTTATTTTTTATTTTTTTAGGTAAGCATTCAAGTTTGATATTGTTCATGTTTTACAACAACAAAAATATATTTTCTTTTAAAAGTGGGTTATCTTTGCATATTTGTTTATATGGATCTAGTGTGATGCATCCGTATGCAAGCCCCGAGTTCGTACTATAGTTTTACTTTCCTTGAAACTTGTTCTTGCGAGTTTACAACCATACACACACACATACCCTACACTACATTCCAAAACGGACGACACACGGCCCTGTGTGACTGATTTAATTCTATTAGTTGTCTTTTCTCCTTAAATTAACCCCTCACCACACCGCAACGATAGAGAAGAAGTCAACGATAGCGAAACGAACTAATTCCAGAGCGGTGTAAATTACGAGTCTGGCGAACGAAATAAGTGCACAGTGTTCAGCCCCACCTACGCGACCACACTTAAGTGATTCAAATGGCTAAAGCGGCGTATGGAACCGAGAAACGTCGGCTAGCGTCAGTGGCTACGGCGATTGTGCTGTGAGGTGGATTGAAATGTTATTGGAATTTCCAAGAAATATACTCACTAGACGTCACATTGAAAAGTACCCCAATGCAGCACGCTGGAATAGTGTTTAAGAGCATGTTGTCAAAGTTGCTTAACTTTACACATCAAACGCAATAGATCGTGACTGTTTCACGATTCATGCGTACTACTACCACAACGCGTATGAAAATGACGCGTTCGCACAAACGATTCATCAGCTTTTCAGAGCCTTGCTAGTGGTTCTGATGTCAATGCTAGACGATTACCATTTTAAATGCAACCCGTAAATCCTACTGATTTCGCGACAGCATGCGCTGTGCGTTGATTACAACGACATGTCAGTGGACTTTAGTCTAGGCGCTCGGATCTCGGAATTCTAGAAGAAAACAAACACCGTGCAAATGCGTACTGTTAATATACCTTCTTTTAACATTCAGTGAAACGTCAAACATCGCGGCAAAAGTAAAAAAATCACACATACACACACCTCCTCCCCGAAAACCAGCGTATTCCTGTCCTTTCCAAAGCCAAAACGGTCAAGAGATAAGCGACTGGGACAAGACGTTTGGAAACGTAAGAAACGATGGAGTCGAAATCGCACCATACAAACCACCACCACAACGTCAGTCCGAGCTTGCTTATCGCCCCCGAACCAGCCTCCAGCGGCGAAAATAGCTGGACGCGGTTGGAAGTTGCATGTGTGGCATATGGTTGCGGTGACCTTATCGAGAGGTGACCGGAGGTGTGGTCGCGCGTAATCGTGACGCACACAAAACGTACCTTCTCCTCCTCTCTCATCGAACGGCAAGCAAATGCGTTGCAAAGATAGTGCCCAATTGGGCCCGAACACAAACATAGAGATGAAAATGGCATTTTGTTTGGCACTCCAAAACCACTCCAACGCAGAAATGTGTACGAGGTTTTATTTAACTAATCCAACATGCATGATCACTCTGAAAATTTGAATGTATCGCCCCCCTTCTACTTCAAAAGTCGGGAGCGGACTGTATATAAATAAAAAATTTCCAATACAGTACAGACCTTCAATTTAAACGGACCAGCAATGTTGGATTCGCCGGGTCGGTACACTAACAACCTTTAAGATAAGCCGTGACTAATTTAGATTGTGCCAGAAATCCCCACACAGAAGGCATTATTAAGCTTTTTGAATGATGTGTCACTTTTACAACTGGAACATAAATATCTGGACTTCAATCCACTAGCCATGGATTCCTATCAGAGCTGTAGGAGGGAGGTAGAAATCCGCACCCAGTTCACAAAAGGTACGGCGCAAGGGAAGTACAGCGTACAGCGCGAATGATAGATAACGGAAGAATCGAATAAAATAAGTCTATTTTTAGATGACCAAAGAACTCCCAAATCAACCGTGCGATAAGCGAAGCCTTGTGGAAGAAGACGGGGCTCGGTGCGATAACTGCTGCTCGATCGCCAATCAATGATTTAACATTTTTCGGCCCCCAGCCATGCCCCGCCACCTCTTACTAACGGCTGGCCGGATCGAAGGACGCATATCACAATCTGATGGATCGAACCCGTTATCAGCCGACGGTGTGCTTTTAGCTTTATACTGCCAGTCGTATAATGATTTGTTGAAATTTGCAAGAGATTAACACGTCTTCATAAAACGGGAATCATACCCAGTTTTCCTGGTATCTGGTCTTCGGTTTTTGATTGAATGGTCAGGTAGTGTAATGCGTAACACACTACCGACCAAAATGAAACCCTCAGCAAAAGTCGTCACTTACCTTTGAAAAACTGCAGCCTGCCACCGTGCGCCGTCGTGCCCGTCCCAGTAGCGGAGGAGGAGCCGGTTCCATTCAGCACGGCTCTTCCGCCAGCACTGACCGCTCCTCCGACGGCTTTACTGGCTGGTTTTGCTGGAGTGCTGCTGCTGCTGCTGCCGCCGTTGGTGGCATTATTCCGTTCATTGGATGCGGCCGCTGCCGCGATCGACTTAAGTGCTCGCTCTTTCGGATGCACCACGCTGGAAAAGTTGGACGAGACGGGCGATGCCACCGCAAGCGATTGAACCGGCTCGGCCATCGGCTCGGACTTCGGTGGAGTGGATTTGGCTGGCCCGTCCAAGGACGACGGCGACAGGGAAGCTGCATTGGAAGAGCTTGCATTTGAGAGGGGTGATCCGTCCAGCGAGGGGCTCCGCTTAAGTGTGGAAAGTGGCGACCGGATTTCGCCATCTGTCCGTCGCCCCGTTTTTCCTTCGCCAGCAGCAGGTGTGCTGGTTGCTTCCTTCGGTGACGAACCTGCCGCTGCCGGAGTTGGTTTTGCACCGTGTCCGCTCCCGACCTCGGAGCACGGTGATGACGAAGGTGCCGGAGTGGCTGCAGGTGACGAGGACGCGGGAGATTTTGCCTCTTCCTTGACCGGTACTGCAGCAGATCGCGGGGGAGTCTTCTCATCGGGGCAGCTAAAATTGGCCACCTGGTCCGACATGTCGGCGTTGCATTTTGTCAATATTTGGCTGAGGATTTCTTTGTGCTGCTGCTGCTGCCCGAGTTCAATCGATTCGGAATGGCGCGCGGCAACGTAACTGCTGGCGGTCGGTTGTAGATCTTGCGATGCCGGCGAGGGGTTGATAACGTACATGGCGTCACTGACGGCACACAACAATCGCGCACGGCGGCCCCGGCGGACACCGGAAGGACACACGACTGACTGGTCGCTTCTAGAGCACCGAACCCGTACGTGGTGGTTGATTGCACATGCACCGGATGCACTGAATGCCAGATTGCAATCGCTGAGCACGGATAAAGGTGGACAGGCAAAGCAATACGCTGCTGTCGTTGTATTTCGTCTTCATTTCTACTCAGCTTTTATTACCAACCTGACCGATGGCCAGTGTGGTCTGCAACCTTTTCTGATAGCTAGTAGTAACAATCGAGATCGTAATTACGTTAGCCAGCCCTTGACAGTGTCATGTAGTCTTGGATTTCTCTCTCTATCTCCCTTTGTTGGTGTTGTTGTGCTCTTTCCCACGCACACGAGTAGTAGTTACAGGTCTAGTTTTATAAAAATGAGCGAATCTTTTTCATTTTGTTTGGGAAGCAGGAATATAATATACGTCAAATTTAATGGTGCTTATCTGTAGGTGTGCAAGTTCAATTTTGTGTCCTCTGCATTTCCTTCACTCTTGTTCATTAGGCCATAATTCGCATCAATTTTCAGGCACTCGGGTGGAATCGCTTGAAAAGGTAAATAAATGGCCGTCTGTGTATTGTACGAATCGCTGGCTACGTGCTCGTTCGAATAGATTACTCCTGTCCTGACCATTTACACATACAAGCTGTGTAGCGGTACACTTTCTCACATGTCAGGACGAAATCCATCCTCCTCGCTTTAGGATCATTCACACACTGATATGCAATGCCGTCAATTGCCTTTGCTTTAGCGCAAAGTTTGTCGCCGTTTTCGATTGTACACTCGTCGTTGCCCCAGGAAACGCTGGAATGTGTATGTGTATGCGTTGCTGCTGCTTAATGGTACTTCTTTTGCGTGGCCTGCTGCTACTCATTCAAACCCCAAACGAAACACCTTATGCTAGTGTCTTTTGCACTGCTGTGACGTTCAAGCCGTGAACATGAACATTCCGAAACGATTGCAATTAATAAGCACCCTCTGTAAACCGGCAGCGAGGAAGAGTGGGGAGGATGCAGTCTGGCGTGTGGCAGGATGTAGTTCCAACCTCAAGATGAACATTCGCCCCCAGGTCGTACAACTGCAGTGCAACGGATGCTGCTGCTGCCGGTCTACACGACACACCAATGCAGTAGAACGATTTCCGCACGTCGAGTGCTGATTTCTAAGTACGGTGTGAGAGAGAGAAGGAGAGAAAAAGATGGATAGAGGAAGAGAATATTTAGGAAAAATCATAACAACGTTCAATAAAAAAGATTACTGCGAAATGAATTTTATTGATAAAATAGGTAGCAAAGTAAAGCAAATTTCTTCAGTTTTAGCTTTTAGTATTTTGTTTCGGCCGCGTAAAAGGCCATGCAGTTGTGATTGTCAAGAAATAAACAAAATTAAAACTTTAACAAAGGAGGCAACCGTTCTCCCCGGCTCTGACCACCCATATGAATAATATATTTGTTTAATGATAACTTGCATTTTAAAACTCGACGTAAAATATTTGTATACTTATTTTTTATTCGAATGCCCATTGACAAATGGAAAAGCTAATAGTTTAGATAAATCGATTAACATTTCATTCATTATACTTACCAAAAACAAAGCACATCGTTGATGATGGTGGTGGAGATCAAATTCGATGCATTTCGTTTTTTATAGAAATATGGTCCCCATCGTGAAGAATCCTCTCTGAGCTTGATCTGTAGTAACTTTCGTTGCTACCACTAGCTACCATCCGTTACACTTAGATGACTATTCGCCGGAAGTGTGGTTAAGCTTTACGAACGCGTTTGTCATTGGGCTTACTGCGGTCACTATAAATTATTCCTGCTGTTCACTGGTGAATGAGTGCTTCCCTTTTCCTAGATGTGCCACTTTAAGCAGGGCACTTTTGTAAAACGTTTCCACCAGCAATGTACATGAACAGTCGGAGACACACGAAATTGAACAATAAGAAAAACGGTTTGCTCGCCACATCAACACAACACGCGTAGGCACAGAGAACTATGAGTGCGATTTTGTACACTGAACTTTATCGGATGAATGTGTGGCACTATTTCTTGACGATAAGTTGCACAGCAGCAGCATTCACATTGTAATTATCACGACGTTACACTACCTGTTTGCACAAATAAAAACTATTCTGGATAAGAGAAAAATGGTTAAACACGAATTAATTCCATCATACACACACACACGATTATGATAAGCACACACCAATGGAAGTACGTATGCTTATGGACTAAATTTAAGTGTTTCCGCGTGATAACAACAAAATGAACATGTTCTTGCCACCTTCCTGCTTCTAGCAGCTACGTACGTCTCACAGAATTGTGAGGACGAAGCAAGCACACTTGGGGAAAAAAACTTTCGCTACCTCACCGAACGACACGCACACACATGAAACGCTCCAATAGGATGCACAGAAACGCATACATACATCCGACTATCCCAACCTCTGTGCATCCAACAGCAGCAGCAGCAACCGCTGCTCACACTTGGTAAGCTACCTATCGATTGTTCGTCGTAGTGCCCCTCGGTTCGAAATTTTCACCTGTTTTCCATGGACGAACTAACGAAAGAAAAAAACTAACTCGAACTAACAAATCTAGCACAGCCACACTACCGAACACTTCCAACACCCATAAAAGCACCGACATTCCCACACGGAGATTCACCCCGTGCATTCGCCACCGTCCTGCAGCATGCCACCTGTCAACTCGATTGTTTTCGTACAAACATACACGCACGCACACACTCAGATCCACACACAGGCGCACACACACACGTAACCTGTTTAGTCTATCTCTGCTACACGCCTGAAGGCAAGACGGCACACGGTTTTGTAATGGGAACGTCGTTTTGCGATCAAAACAATGCATAAATGACTAAAAGCGAGAACAAGCAGCAAACAATGTGTGCTAAATCACCATCGACCCTTAACCAGCACACTTTGACAGCTTTTGTGTTGCTTCTTTTACTGCTGCTGCTGCTGCTGCTGCTTGGATTCACATTTCCAATCAAAGCATGCGCGCGCACTTGTTGGATACCGTATATACATACACACACACATACACATACCACAGATACAACGTATTTACGAAAGTTTTGCGTCTTCCCCGAGCCCGCCTTCACCCCATTTTTTACACCTTCCTTGCGGGTGTATTTTCACCCTCGCTAGTGCTTTCTTTATGCTTTGTAGCAGCAGTGCCCAAAACAAATCGGTAAAACGTCCAGCAGTGCAAACACAAGGCACTAAATCTTACCAACGATAGCACGATTTAACAGGTGTAAGCGACACATGATATGGCGGAGTCCAATTGTCCTGTTTTTCACGCTATCACCAAATATATTTGTTAAATATATTCGGGTTCCTCAAACCAAACAGATATTGCACACATTAATCTCCTACTGGCGACGGACGAAATTGCGACAAACCGACCGATTCGTTATGATCCAAATTTCTCGTGGGAGTTTCCGGTGATCATGTTTCCTGCATTCCACGGCGGTACACTCTATCACCGAATGCAAGACACAACATATGTGCAAGCGTGTGCGTGAGTAAATACATATACATGTTGCTTATCCTCTCGCTTCGGGGACAATTTTCGGTACCTAAAACGCCATCGTCATCATCATCATCATCATCGTCGTCACATCGTCGTGGGCTCTGATAATGAGAAGCATGCACGAGCAAACAGGAGCAGGATGACAGCGAGCCAAAGCACAAGAACGAGAAGGAAAGAAAGCGTGCCTTCCTTAAAAAGATAGCAGCCGCGAATAAACCACTAACCGAAAGAGACGAACCGGTTCGCAGTTTCGTGGATACAACGCACGCGATGCCGCGCTCACACCACACTTGTCCATGATATATTCCTACCTTCCCCCCCCCCCCCGGCAGTCCGGCAACCACACCGTTTCCGGCGGGCAGCCATCACCGTGATCACATCATCCCCGACAAGTTTCCAACACATTTCACAGAGGCTGCCCCCAACACAGCCGCGGTTGTCTAGTTGGCCAGCCAACAACACATGATCATTCTGCCCGACTCTCCATTGCCACGAAATGCTTCCTTCAGCTCACGCCCTGTTAGGCCAACTTGGAGAAAGGATGATTCAGTGGCAAGCCAACGAACAGACCGACGCATTCCGGATGCGCTCCTGCGCGGTGACTGTTAGTGACTTTAAAGCGCGAATAAAACAATCATTCTAAACCACAACTAATCCTTCCACCATCATAACCTCCACACCAATCCTTGTTGTCGCCCCTCACGGTGAAGCGGATCCCTCGAAGGGTGCATTCGCTCCTGTCACCGGGATATTCACCGCTCACCAGCTCCGTTTCTCATTGCGTGAGAATTTTGCGCTCACCATACGAGTGAATACCGCGAGCTAAAGCGAGATAGCAGCAAGCCAACATAGCAATACTCTTTCTCGCTCACCCTCTCCACACAGTTTCCTCGACATTGTACAACCATGGAAGGTGAAAAGGAATACCAAATGAGAATGAAAGACGCACTTACACACACACACACACACACACACCCATCATCAGAGCCACATACACGCAGGTACCCAGGATGGCATGGAAAAGCAAAAGTAAAAACACACGATTTTATATCCACCGCACATATCTCAGCGAGCACACACGCACACACTTGCAAACAGACCGTTCCTACACGCACAACCTGGCACGCACGCATACGGTGAGCCGCCTACTGCTGCTACACTGCCGTACGAATTCTTTCCGTTTTCCGTTAAACACACGGATTCTTGACGGTGACGTTTGTCTCGTTCGCTCAACTATCGGCCATTCCTTTTTCGCAGCAGTGGCCCGGGTCCGTTCACGCCGTCTTCAGGCAGCTCATTATTCCACCTTCACGTATTATTCTCCAATTTATTCCCGTTTGCTTCTGCTTGGAGCTCTCTGCGCTCGGCATTGATAATGCCCGATGATGCCGCCGCTGTTGGTGTAGGTTTTGCCACATCCCCACATACTCCTACACACCCGTCCTGGCATGCCACGACCTGCCCTGCCCTGCCCTGCCCTGCTATTCCTGCTGCTACCACGATCAATCGCTTCCAAAAGGGAAACTTCCTTCCGACATCGTCATCCGATCGGTGTGTTCTTGGACGGCAGACACACACCTTCCTCTCGCAACTGCCGTAAGTATAGGAAGTCGTCGAGGAATGGGGAAGGGGTGGAGGAAGGGGTGGGATGGAAATATGTGAGAAGCGGCCGTTTTGCCGGAATCGGTTCACCACTCACACCACTCCTTCGGCAGGAGTACCCTGCAACTTAAACCCATTCTATGCTGCCTTCTTTTTCGCTCGTCCGCCGTTCGTCCCGCTTTTGCCCACAAGTGCTTTGCTAGGTCGGATCTTTTTAAATCAAATGCCGAACCACACCATTACCTCCACTCAATTCTCCCTGCTCACACCTAAGCGCACACACACATATACACACTCAAGAAACCGAATTTGAAACGTCACAAACAGAAACAATAAACATGGCACCGTTGGAGGAACGGGGCGAGAGTTTACGCGACGCGGCGGGCGACGGCTGGTGGGCAACGACGGTGTCGAATTATTCGCGCATCACGGTGCAAAACTGAACGTAGAACGACAGAACCGTGCACCACCGCGTTCTCATATTTTGCCTACGCATTTTTCCCATTTTTTCTTTTTTCTTTCGTTGAGGTTTCACATTCTATAGCTCACACGCACACATACGCGAGCGCACACACACACACACGTAGCGCCGGCTCTCGTGTACAGTGGCCGCTGCAGACGACGAGAAAGGGCAACGCGCAAAGGGACTGCCAGTCTGCATCGAACGCCAAAACACACATACACACACACACCTAGCAACGCCAGCACACGCACACAGTGGTAGCGACGGCGACTACCGTCAGTTGATCTCGTCGATCGTCTCTCCAACGTCCAAAGGCAGGCCGTGGAATCCGTTGAAACAAAACGAGAACATTAAGTTCGCACCATACTGTCGCATTTTATGGAACCAAACTTCGGATGATTCTTATCCATAGGATAAAAAAAACCATCCACTTCACGGGACGAAAATACTGTTTTCAAAAGTAATATTTCATGTTACTTTCCGTCAACCATAGTATCCAGACCGTTTTGTTTCGCTCTCTCACTCTCCCTCTCCCTTCCCCACATTCGCCCCTAGTGAGTTGTTACAAGTGAGAGCGCTGCTACGAAACCAAATGATAACTTCTCACTGTGGCCGATCTTTCATTTACTGTTCATACGCTCGGATGATTGCTTTGTAGAATGTTTTGTTGCAGCACAGTAAATGCACTAAACCACCACCATTGCACTGCACCATCGTTCGGATATCTAACGTGCAAATATTGATATTACATGCCATTCACATCGTTCCACTACTATTCGCGAGAGATTCATGAACGATTGCAAGAGGGAGCGAGCAATAGAATCGAGTGAGAGATTTGACAGCCAAGCTACAGCAAACACAACGTAGTTTCTTTTCACTTTTGCACCCCGTTCTTCGCAATGAGTTGGAATAATTCCCCGAGCCACTATTGTTTTTTTCTTCACATTTTCAATCCTCAATTATGAGCATGATGTGCACCACATTTTTTCCGCTTTTGAGTTGCTCTACCGTACAACTATCGTCCCCACATTTTAGAACCGTAAGAATACATCTGCTTTCTACACAATTAGAAACACAGTTCGCAGCGCACTTACACCGTCCGGATCGATGCTTGCGATAGCCGGAGTAAACGGCAACTATACGGAATCCAGGCGAGCGACCTGTACACGACGGCAGACACAAAAAATACCGTCCGTCCTTTCCCTCGGATGGAGCGAGCGCGTTTCTCTGGAAAAGCTTTCCACAACACAACAAACGTACACTGGCGCTGGCAGCAATCCGTCTCAGTCGTGTGCGTTGGCAAAAGAGAGCCAACACCGACCGAAAGGGTACTTCTCTTCCTTTCGTGTACGTTTGAACTGGCGCCGTGCAAAAGAGATAACACCGCCCGACGACGAGTGAACACTGCCGCTCATTCGTTTTTGTAGGCGACTCGCTCCAGTACGAGATGGCGCAATCGTGAGAGCCGTTCGGCGGAGCGAGATGCACCGATTATTCCCACGTTGTGACTCTCAAAAAGCGTAGCTGCCATTTTATGTTTTCAATCTGCTTTGCGCCCGTTTTCGACTGTAGAGAGAGCAGGAAGGCAAGAGAGTGCGCGAAAGAGAGCGAGTGAGAGAAGTGTGTGAGAAGAGAGCGAGAGCGGGTTCATTTCAGGCGCACGCATCGGCAATCCGCTATAGCAACGTAGGACGATGAATTTCCCATTCTCTCCCATTTGATCCAGCGTGTTGTCTGATGTTGGGAAAATTCCCATCGGCGTGGGAAACTGTCGCTTAACGATCGCCGTTGAGCGTGGGAAAAAGGGAATTTTGAGAGAATGTTTACCATTTTTCAACGGTCAACGGTTTTTCATTGGCCATCGAAAGTTACAAACGAGTCCAATCACTTCAAGCAATAGAATGTTTAATAGAAAAAAATGCAAATGGTTACAAAACAAAGTGGTTGCTTCTTCCGATTTCTCTATAGCGCAAGATTGCAATGAAAGAAAATGTAGAAGAAAAAAAAACATTGTCGCTGCCGCCAAGTTGAATGAAATTTCAAGGTGTTCCACACTTATTCCGGGAACCATGGTTAAAACCAAAAGAACGTAAAAGAATTCCATTTAATCCATTTCCAAAGAGCGGCTTGTGTGCGGATGGATGATATTTCTTTCGATCGGCCGGCGGGAAGTGCTGTTTCACTCTATCATATCGAGAACGAACGATGAGAAGCACACGACAGAGCGAGAGAAGAATGTTTCTCCCACGGTTTTCGACTGCCGGTTCACTCACATGGTGCAAACAATTTTTCTCACCCTTGTACGCGCTTCTGACTCACTGCGATGACGATGCCCAGAATGGTGTGCGTGAGCGAGTGAGTGAGAAAGAACATCAAGCCTCAACCGTGTACGAACTGCAACGTATGCAGTTGAATGTTCAGAACACTATTCCATGGGGCAGACGTACGAATTTTACTGCTTTATTCTCGTTAAGTACAAATCTTTTGGGTGGATTTTGAACAGCGCATGAAGAACTTTCCCCAATTTATCTACTACATATTGCATCAAGCATGGTTTGTGAACCTGTTTCTCCTAGCATAACTATCCTTTTCTCTTTCACACCCTTTAGATGCAATAGAACCGGCGTAAATAGACAGGCGGTTCGTTATTTTCTTCCGCTACCAGCATACATGCACTTCCTGTGTCACTATTTCCGAAATAGGCCTGATTTTATAACGTGTATCTTTGTGTGAGTGTTGGTAGCTTTAAAGCGATTGTTAAAATTTCCTCTGTCTTTAAACACAGTAGTAGTACGTTTCCTGTCAGTGTAGCTGCATTTAGTTGCGCGAAACCGAAAAAAATAAATAAATGCATATATCGTCCAACGGACAACAAAAAAAAACCCGAATGCAAGAAGGGCCAAAAAACTTCTTCTTAACGGCCAGACTCGAAGGATCCCAGGAAGTGATACCATTTCCCATTTCCTTGCCCGCCCTTGCGCCGTTTCCGTTGCTCAGGCATGGTCGGAGCTGTGGTTGTGTGTATGTGTGTGTCTGTTTTTTTTTATTCGCTCCGAATGTCCATACCGCTATTAAAACCGCTTCCTATTTCTCTCATTCCTGCTGCACAGTCGGTTCATTGCACGGGAACAAAACGCGACTACGAAAAAGGAAGCGCAGCCAATGTGTGTACCGAACGTTGTTTGCTGTGTGCATGTGTGCATACGTGCGCGAACAGAGCCAGCAAAAGCAAACGAGAAGGAAAGCGACCAAAATGATGCATCAAGAGAGATGCGCGAATGCATCTCATCTTCCCATGCCACTGTTGCAAACCCCCAGAATGGTGTGTGTGTGTTCTTTTTGCTAGTTTTGTTATTGATTTTATTTTCGCCCTTCTGCCCTTCTCGCCTTCGCCTTTTCCTTCATTTGCTTTACACGGTTTCATCTTTTTTCTTCTCTCTCTCTCTCCCCTTCTCGTTTCCACTCATCACCATGGTGATTCGAAAATTTGGTTCCCATGCAAAGCACTTTCTTCCCAGGGTCTGCTCTGCATCCCTTTTAGCAACGTTTCCTTCCCAGGGAGGTGTGTTCGCTTGTTTTCTCTGGCCCATCATAATCGAACAAACTAGCTCCTGATAAGCTCATCTCGGGGGTTTGGAATCGTGTTTTTTGTTTTGCCTTCACAATAAAGCATGAGAATTTGTGAGTCCATCCAGCAACCGTAAGTTTTTGAACACCAAGCACAATATAATATATGAGTATAATGTTGAACACCAAGCACAACAAGTGGAAATAAAGGGTGTAGAGTGGGAAAGGTTTCAGTATGTTTATAATAAAATAATTGTAGTTAAATTTATCAAAACAAAAGTAAAACGTTCAATAGTATCAGCTTTAATTACTATTATTACAGTTATTGAAATGATTATGAAAAGTTCAGTTTTTTTAACATTCTATAGATGACACAGATAGTGGTGGGTCATACGATTCATTTCTCGACCCAACCCGGAGTCGGGTGCGAGCCAGTCGGAATCGATGCCGACCCGTGGGTGCGGCGGGTGCGCCAAGTGAGAGTCGCAATCAAATCCAACCTGCGAATGCAACGAGTTCGAGTCGACCCGAACTCGTTGCACCAACGGGTCGGAGTGGCTTATGCATTCTTGCAGCTCCCGGAGTCGTTACACCTACTGAACCTACTTGTACCTTTCGGGTCGACTCGAACGATTCCGGGTCGCTTACGGATGGCTTTCCGGTCGACCCGTTCATCACTAGTTTGCACATGTTGCTAAAGTAATTTTTTAAAGGCATGAGACACAATGGACGTAAGAAATGAACCTGCAAACAATACAAGACCACGCGAGTTAGCACACAAATTAAACAAACAAAAACGATACAAATTATCGTATTTCAACTGATAAACTTTCTCAACAGTGAAAACAGCTTATAGAAAAACGAATGTGGATCAAATGTACTCGTTCCGAAATAATTTTCATACAATTTGCATACCAAACAAAACAAATACTTTCCTTTTGTTGCAGTGTATTCTTTTTTGTATTGTTATCATATAAAGTATTACAACTGAGAGCTTTTAAATGTCTAACAGATTAATAATTGTTAATGCTTCCATACTCCTGCTATCATTAAGGCAATTCTTCTATGTCAAAAAGTGTAAAAAAGAACTCTCTTATATAGTACGTGATAATAATTCTGTTAAAAAAAAGCAGCCTGGCCTTCTTTCCATCGATACCACCAAAAGAACGAAGCAAAGTTAATATAGAAACATCAATTAGTAAACATAACTCAGGACAAAGTCTAAAAATAATAATATATGAGATGCTAGGTACATCCATCCTCTTATTTTCCGGCCGGCCTAAATGGGTCGAACCTTCCGAGCCTTTCACTGCTGCTGGTCTCGGTGTTTCATCTGCAGCTCAAATCGACGATTCGTGCGTACGCCTTTCAAAATCTTCAATTGTTTTGAGCGCAGTTGCTCAACCGGATGTCCTCCGACAGCGCTTGTGATCGCCGCTCCCGAGGCCCCAGCAGAGGCGGCACTTGTATCAGGTGCAATATGTTTCGGTTTAAATGTTGCCTGGAATTGCTTCAATCGGTTAGCCATCTTATCCGCATCACTTCGGATGGGCTTCTTGGCGGTGGTACTGGTTGCCGTTGTCGTGGACGGCACATGACGATCAGCCGCACCAGGTGCCTTTACTGCGGTTGACGTTGAAGGTGCTCCCTTGATACCAGACACGAACAGTCCTGCCGAGGGTACTGGTATGCCCCTACCACCAGCTGATTTGAAAAGGAAAGGTTTCGTCGTGGATGATGATGCTTCTTTCTTGCCCGATAGTGGTGCTATAAGAAAGAGACATAACGGTAAAATTAAATCTGCCTAATGTCCATTTTTATCATCCTACGTGCCCCTCCGCCCGCACTTACCTTCAGCTGTGCTGGAATCATTTGTAGCGGCAACGGGTCGGGCAGGAATCTTTGTTGCCGGACTGGCCGATGCGAGTATATGTTTAGCTCGGGTCTCTTTGCGCTTCATGAAATCTGCGATCGATTCCATGCGATTGAAATGGTTTGCGTGAATGTTTTTAAAGTTCGGCAACTTGCTGATCTTGTTGTTTCGCTTCAGATCGGATGATTTATGCTCAGACAGTGAGCGCTTTCGTGGCTTGCGCAACTTTTCCCCGATGCTTGTGCCATGACTGCTCTCATTTCCTTCTGCTCGTTCTTGCTGCTGCTGGCCCTGCAAGCTTTTCTGTACCAATCGTTCGTCGATCGTTTCGACCAGCACGGTGCTGTTTGCCGGACTATGAAATGTAACATTTCTTTTCATTGTAGTATCGACTGCACTGGTGGATAGTGATCGTTTACGACCCGCTCGCTGCAGCTCCTCTTGTGTTTCGTGGGCTTCTTCATCTAACGATACCACGAATTTGGGCGTACTTGTCACACTGCCACCTTTTTCGCTCCGCAGAAGTTCAGTGTTCTTCTCGTTGCAAAATGCCGCCACCGCCGGACTGTCCATAATTTCAATAATTTCCGGTGCCTTATCCGGTGAGCATTTGTCCGCTGATGCCTGTACAGCTGATATAGATTCTGGCGTACGTGGCGTAGCAGCAGCAGTTGCTGCTGCAGCAACAGCAACCACCGGGCGAGGAGTGTCGGCCGTTATATCAATGACAGGAACACCGGAAGACGACGACACCTGGTTCGGTTTCACGGGTGAAAACGTTTCATTCATTTCATTGACGGCAGGCATGGTTACTGTCGATGGATTCGACGAAGGGTCAGTAGATTCTTCCAACATCGACGCATCGCTAGCCTCATGCGCCGGGGATGGGTTTTTGATGCACTCAGCGATATTGTTCACCTGATCTTCCAAATATTCGATTCCTCCAAATGAGGTATTCGCTAGCATCTCATCATCTTCCGGTGTCGCAACCTTTGATATGACATTTGCTGTGGGAACACCTTCGGACACTCGCTCTGACCCAGGCTCCTCAACGACAGCATTTAGAGCCGACTCATCAACATTATTCTCGGGGACGGTTTTGCAATCGTTTGTAGTGTTCATTTCATTATCTGTTGCGGAATTTGTTATGCTCTCCAGTGTTTTTTCAACTGTAGAAATTTCTTTGTTTTGCTGCTCTAGCGAGGTTTCATTCAATGCCGCACCTTCACCTTCAACGTGCTGTTTGATCGTTGATTCTGATCTGTAATAAGATGATACATTTAGATAATACATTAATTTGGTACTTCAAAAGTAGAATAGAATGGACTCGCTCCTATTAGACAAAATCGTTTATTTGTTGCCATAAATATTATTATCATTAAATCTCTACATTATTGCTAGTACCATCAAGATCTGTGCTAGTGGCGGCTTCATGCCATGGTTAAAACATTAATACATTAATTACTTAATTAGTAAGAATAATATTGTAAAAAAATAATATTGCAATGTTTTCATACATTAAAATTTCCAATCAAAAGTAATATTTAAGAAAATAGTTATAATTATACAGTTTACAATCAGTAACTACAATTACTGTAATGTATGTAATGTAATGTAATGAAAAAATGTAATGTATAAATTGACTTAAAACAAAGAACTCCATTTAGCAACATCGTAGTAAACTGCCCTTTAGGATAGCTGCAGACCAAACTTACCGTTCTGCTTCTGAGATGACATTATCTATTTTATCAGAACTCAATATGTCGCCTGTTTCGCCCGATGCTTCACCGTCCGGTCTATTGGGTTGTTCGTCTGAGATTACAGGTGCTGTGTCAGTTTGCTGAGAGGAGGGTGATTCATTTGTCTCTACGGGCGCTATCAACTCAACATTGTGTTCCGGTTTCTCTTCTTGTGCATTAATTTCATCCTCCTGTTTCTTTGAATCCATTCCCACTTCAACAATATCTGCCCTTGAAACACTATCCCCATCCTTGAAGCAATCTTCCTGCTCTTTACCCTTCCCAATCTGCTGTTGTTCTTCATCGACCGGTGCTGGAGGTGTTTCATACTCCGTTTCTAATTTAGTAGCAGTGTCTATGCCCGATTCAAGAGTTTCTTTCGTTACTACATTCGGTTCTTCTGCTTGCTTCGTTCCTACGTAAACATTAGTTTCCTCAGCAGATACCCCTTCAACAGATACACTATCACCCCCAGCTTCGCCCTTTACTGCAGAATCCCCAGCAATTTCCATTTGTAAAGAAACACTTCCCTCCGCATCTATTTCCTGTTCGACAGAGGGTGTCGCTTGTCCAGTTTCTCCCTCTTCTGGTGTCAATACAGGAAGCTTCCCTTGAGCGGACGGAACGGCAACCTTCGATTTGCGCCCAGAGGATGGTACATCATCTGCATCGAAAAACTTTTTTGGTATTATTTTCCGACCAGATCGACTGCTGCTGCCATCCTCCACTGTTTTGTCGCGTTTTGGTGTTACGCTTTCGGTAGCCTTGGCATCGCCTTTTAATTTTGCACTTTCTACCAACGGCATTTCCTTTGCTGTCGTAGGTTTACCAAAACCAATAGAAGTACGGAGGATGACCGGTTCCGTGCCGATCTGGACACAATCCGTTTGGTCGCTTGAATGATGGTGATCATCCACACCTCGTCTGGTTATAAAATCATTTTGCTTCCGCTCCTTAACCTGTTGTGGGTCAATCTCCACGGGAAGGGTGGAGGCTTTTTTCGCGATTTTTGCTGACAACGGTACGCTCTTGGATGGTGTGCCAGTGGCATTAGTTTTAGCGGTTTCACTTGCATGTTTCTGTACGGTACCGTCTACGCCGCTAGCTTCATCCATTTTTTCATCGATTAATGTAGGGGAAGAGGAGCCTGTGATGTGGACAAAGGAGTCACTATCCCCATCCTCAAATCCAAACATTTTCTTCGGTTTGATTTTTCTTCCGGATCGTGAAACCGTCCCATCGGGGGTATTTTCGATTTGGACTGATTCTGCAACACTGTCCAATCCGCTGCTTTGCTTTGGTGTTTCCACCTTGGCAGAGGCACTACCCGTGTTCTTCTTTTTTGTTGGTGACAAAATCGTCTCGATGGATGCTTCGTCAGTGCTATCAACCTTTCTTTTCCTTCTACTATCGTTCAAAGCTTTACCATCCGACACAGTCGGTTCCATTGTCATTTCAAACCCAAACACTCTTTTTGGCTTAATTTTTCGGCCCGAACGTGACAGAGCCTCTTCGGATGCGAGAGATGGGTCCTTTTGAATTGCGGAATCAGGTTTATGTGATGCACTGCCCGTGGAATCCGTATCCGAAATCTGTTCTTCAGATAGTAGTTTCTCCTTTTTGTCCAATCTACGGCCGGGAGTTTTTGAGACACGTTTTGATACGTTCACATCTGACAAATCATTTTCAGTGTCCACAACAGCATCCATCTTACGACGGCCTGGTGTTTTGGGGGCCACTTGCTCCACAATGGCGCTTTCAGCATGCAGCACATTTACGACCGATTTTCCAACCCTGCGCCCCGGTGTTTTAGGTACAACTAGCTCCAAAGTAGGACTTTCCTCACGCGATAGTTTTGCTGCTACATTTATCGTGGATCTACCAGCACGCCGTCCGGGAGTTGGTGCAGCTTTTATGTTATCTTTTGCATCCGTTTCCGACCCGCTCTTCCCATCTTTGTCAACTGCTACCGCCTTGGGACGGCCCAAACGGCCAGGAGTTTTTGGCGGAATTGGTTCGGCAGTCGGTGGACTGTCAGTGCGTAATGTTTTTACAGCGGAACCACCCATCAAAGATTTGGCTGCTCGTTTCCCTGGAGTCTTCGGGAGCGATTGCAGTTCCGGCACAGGGCTTTCCGGTCGTAAAGCATCGGCCGCCTCATCGCCAAATAAAGCGGTTGCAGCTTTGCGTCGGGGAGTCCTAGCCGCCAACGCTACACTCTTCTTTTCTACTTCCGGCTCATCCGGCACTACGGATTTGGCGCGCCGTCCCGGTGTCTTCCGCTGCTTTGCTTCGTCTTCACCAGCGTTGGTGCTGACTGCCGCCTTGGCCGGAGTTTTAGCTCGCCCGGGAGTTTTAGCAGCCTTAACCTTGGTTGGCTCTTCTCTTTCCGATACAAGTATTTTGCGAGGACTGGTTAACACCTCACTCTCGAATTCCATCAACTTGACAGGGACTTTTATTTTGCGCCCCGATTTAGAGATACCAGCACCCTCGTCGACCGTGGATGCACTTGGCTTCGGCTCCTTTGGCTCGTGCCGTTTCGGTGTGCCCGCTGGTTCTTTCACTGCTTTTCTGGCCGACGTAATGGTTTTGCGTGAGCGTCTTACCTCTTCCGGCGAAGCTGGCTCTTTTACCGCTGCCCGCTTTCCGGGTGTACCGGCTGCTTCGGTGTCTTTTTTGCCCTTGGCGCGGTGGATTTTCTAGTTTCACTCGGCGATGCACACCCCGCCCGTTCTGGCGAGTCAAGGTGTGCCGGACGCCTCACCTTTCGACCAGATTTCGTGATTGCATCTTTCAAAACAATGTCTTCCACCTTCAGAGGACGCTTTTTCGGCGTCGATTCCGTTTCGCCTGAAAGTAAACATACACACACAATTGTGTAACAACTGTTGTACTTTGTGCTCCCATATGAGGCTGGCAGAAGTACACTCACCCAAACGATTCATCACGGATGCAGCTGACCAAAACGCGGTATTTTATTCCGAAGAAAAGTGTTTGCTCAAACGCACAACCTTACCACCACGCAACACTCTAGCGTTATCGGGAAACGACACTGTTGATGAATGATATGCACTGTTGCTCAATTATGCTATCCGTCACAAGTAACGCGTTCGACGAAACGAAAGCGCAAAAACTATTTGTATGAAGTTAAGGAGCTGTTCTTAAGGCAAAATTTTCTGCTCACTATTCGGTACTGCCACCGTAGGCTGGCGTCGTACGTTTGGTCTTTGTTATTTGTCCGTTTTTTTCGTCTGCAGAAATTCGTTTGCAACCGACCAGAGTAGTTGACTAGATTGCCGTCGATGCTCTAGCGCCACATAACGGCGTTACGTATGTCAAAGTGACAATGTCGCATCGTTTGAATTATTTTGACACAACCGTTATTTTTAATGCTGATATAAATAAATAAATAAATAAATAAATAAATAAATTAAATAAATGTTTCAGTAGGACCGCAAGAGAACGTTCATCTAAATCTATGGTAATATAGTACACAGTTATTTATTTTTTATTGCACTATTTAAAATATTACATAGTAGAGTTTCCATAAGGTGAAGTGAATCAATTTACGCTTATTTTTCAGTCCATAGAGCTATGCTGTTTTTATCTTCAGATCTTCATCTTTGATCTAAAGAGCATTGTATACTCAATATGAAATAATGGTTCCAGATATGATGCTTGAAATACGCGCCAAATTGCATGTTTTCCCCAAACACAACTTCCAAGGCGGGCTTCTACGGTAACGCATAAAAACGTTCGAGGCGTTACGCAGATTCCAGCAATTGCCAGATTCGAAAAGTAACGACACCACAGCTGTCAAATTGCACCAGACAGCATATCGCAGCAGACAGCGAGCAGAACAAGCGTGGAAAAAACGTGGATTGCGGTGTAGGAAAACGATCATCGTGAAGAGTCCTAATTGTATCGTAAAATTTCGTTTGTGAAGTGAAAGATTCGTTAATTGGTTGTGCTGTAAGTGTGGAAAACAAACATTCAACCATGAATCAGGACGAGGAAGTTCCAACGAGAGGTAAGTGCGGGTTCCGTTCAAGTGCAAAGTCTTGCCGGCAGAGCAGGAAGCGCTGATGGTGGTGTTTTTTCCAATCTTTTCAGTGACTCGTGGTGCTCTTCGTCGGCGTTCGGTTGACCAGGAAGCTACCCCGCAGAAGCCGGCCGGTGCAGCCACCGGTGGTACGCCAAAGAAATCAGCCAGCACCACGAAGAAAGTTAATGCCTTGAATGCGATACAGGAGACCGAAGGCCGTCCGTCTACACCGACTGTGGGGCGCAATACGCGCCGTCGTATGTCGGAGACGTCAGATACCCCAACAATCTTGCCCAACAAGCTGGTGCAGTATCTGAAGGAAGCTGAAATCGGTGCCGAACCGGGTCGACGTTCGCGTAATACATCTCTCACGGAGGAGAACTTGAACGAGCTGAACGCTGCATATGAGGGAGGCAGCAGTGTGATGCCAACCCGTTCACGTACGCCAGCCCGCCTCCGGGCGTCGAACGAAGCTCTGACCTCAATGAACTCTCCACAACCGGCTGTACGTCGCTCCACTCGTCGCAACAGTGTCACCTCCGATGACGGTTCCGTACAGTCGCTTCCTGTCACTACCCCGAAGCTTACTTCCGGTTTGCGTGTGTTGAAGGATGACACCATCATCGAAGAGGACGCCAGTGATGATCGAGCTGAATCGGTATCATCGGAGGCATCGACGCGAACTACCCGACGCCAGTCGACAGTAGCGAAGAAATCAGCTTCACCCAGTCCTCGTAGAACTGCTGAGAGCCCTGTGAGTAGCGTGAAAACGGATGCAACACCACCTCGCGCAATGAAAACTCCGCGCGTATCATTGTCTCCACTAATGTTGCCCAAAGGGTCGCCACGTTCTAAAAACGTTTCCTTCTGTGACGACTCCAAACAGGATGACAGCCATAGTTCTTTCCCCAAAACGCCTACATCGGTGTCGAAGGAAGTTGTCATTGTCGTGAATGATT
The DNA here is from genome assembly GCF_016920715.1 of Anopheles arabiensis. NCBI lineage: Eukaryota > Metazoa > Arthropoda > Insecta > Diptera > Culicidae > Anopheles > Anopheles arabiensis. Next base: position 52,499,365 of record NC_053517.1, read on the forward strand.
TACGCAACTCCGATCTCAAAGGATTGTCGCCGAAAGTGGACAGAGAAGTTAATTTGCCTGGGAAGTCGGAGCCAACTGGGGATCAAATGAAATCAAGTCCTAAGTCTCCGAAGAGCGTGAATTTAGTAGGCGACTCTGTCCCAGAGATGAAAGCGAACGATGAATCATGCAGCATTGCAGCCTCTCCCAAACCTGGAAAGGATACGATCGAGCAGCCTAACTCGACCAGCAAGGATAAAATGAATTCTTCATCAACTGTTCTGATTGATAATGGCACTGAGGCAATCGATAGCTCTAATAATGTCAGTGGAATTGAGTTATTGGACTCGTCTGTGGTGGAAATTTCAGACAGCATAATGGAAGCTAACACCAGTGTCAAAGATACCAGTAGTGTAGCGAACAAATCCACTTCGGAGGGAGAGAAACTTTCACAATCTTGGTCACAATCTGTTCGACGTTCCGCTACCAAGGGCATTGATGAATTCAGCGTCCGAAAGCAGGAAGAACAAGAGCGACTGGAAGAGGAGACAGAAAAGCTTCAAAAAGCACCACTGAAATCGCCTTTAAAGCCACGCTCGCCGGCAGCCAAGGCTGCATCAGCCGATGAAAGCATCGATGAAGACAACGATGATGAACTGGAAAACGAAGAAGAGGCGCAGGATAAAAATGAGTTGTTGGACGACGAGGCGGTAGAAATGGAGGGTTATGAGTCAGGCGATTCGTTGGCCAGCGATTTGAGACGCGAAATGGAGGAAAATGAAATTATGGACCAGGGTGAGGATCTGGGCAGTGAAGATACGGAAGAGAACGATGAACAGGAGGAGGACGAGGAAGACGGCAATGACTCGTGGATCGTTTCGTCTGGCGATGAGGCAGAACAACTGAACGAGGATGAACTGTTGAAGGATACGGAAGATGAAGATCTGCAAACGAAAAACGCTAGTTTGAAGGACGAGAAAAAAACGAAAACTCCCAAACGCCGACGAATTATAGAAATGGTTGATGATAGTGACGAGGACACGAAGGCTTCGGACGAGGAACGCAAGGAAACCGCCAAGTCTCCAAAGAACTTAAGTTCCAAACGTTCGTTAACACCAGTTGGAGGCAAAGAAAATAACACTCCCACCAAAAAATTAAATCTTTCTCAAATCAATGATGCTGTTCAAAACAAGAATCAGGATAAGCTTGTCAATAATACACCAGATAAAAATGATACCTCAATGGAATCCTCCACCGATGAGCAGCAAGTGGGTAATGGTAATGAGACCATGCTTCCAGCCACACCTGCTCATAAAACGCCCTCAAAGGATACAGGAGCTGCATTGCATTCAGCCACAAAATCATTATCTAATTCAAAGCACGGAAATGGCGAAAAGGAGGTAGCTGCAGAAGATGATGAAAACGATACCAGTGGGAATAGTGAGACAATGTTTCAGGATGCTGAGGATGGTGGGGAAACTGTGCAAAAAAGCGATGATGCGATGGAAAAAGATGTCTCCTTGTCTAAATCACCTACAAAGTCTGTCATTGCATCTCGCAAAAGTTTTCCGGCTGCTTCTATAACCACGAAGGACGTGATTGGCCGTAAAAGCCTCCCCGCGAATGGTCATATGCAAGCCGCCATCCAGTCTGAAACAGATGAAGGTGGTGAGTCCAGCCAGCCAGACGCGACTCAAAATGATGAAGTGGCAGAAGCAGAAGCTTTGGTGGAGAACGTTGAGGTTGAAAATGCGGAACATGATGATAAAACACAAGCTGAACCTGCGCCAGCCGAATTTACGATGGATCAACCTGCGGATGAAGCGCCAACAAAACCGGGAAGAAAATCTATGCCCGCCGTACCGCTGATTTCTGCACAATTTTATATCGGAGCATCGAAGAAACGGGCTACTATTGGTGGTGAGGATGCTCACGTCCAGACGTCAACACCGAAGTCAAATCAATCCCTTTCGGGCAAGGACAAAGGGAAGAAAACGCCAGTAGAAAAGAAGGCCACCACTGCGAACGGAGGATCGACAGTGTTAAATCCGTTTGCTCAGGCCAAGAATAAGGCACGATTGTCGTTGGATTCGGGAGCAGGACAACAGAAACCCGAGAAAAAGGATAAACTACGCCGGTCGCTGCCGTCACAGTTCGTGGAAGAGTCGATGGATGTTGATGAAGCACCGATGAATGAGAACGTTGCAGAAGAACCATCAAAACCAGACGACGATAAGGATATGATGGACGAAGTGGAGGTTGTGGAGAACCAAGAACCAGAGAACGGCAAACAACAGTCCAAGGCACCAAAACCAAAACGAAAGGCTCTTGAAGATTACGATCTTGCTAACATATTATCTCGCTGCAACGAGGTCATTCGTGAGGACAAAGAGCGTAAGAAGGAGGTTGCGTCCGCAATTCGCAAGAAAAAGGTAAGATAAAATGGCGTTTGTATTAGCATGACTGTTTTGTTTGTTTTTTCCGGTGACTAATTTCATAACAATTTTCATTCAAACAGGAAGAGAAAAAGCGTCTGCGCGAGTTGGAGAAGCAGGAAGAACTCGAGGCGTCCAAGGCTGCAGCTGCCGCTGCTGCTGCTGCTGCTGCTGGTTCCGGCGGTACAACAAACGGTGATGATGGTGGCTTAAACAGCAGTACAACCGGTAACGATTCCCTCAGCCAGGGTGGAGAGGGCTTAAAGAAGAAAAAGAAGAGAAAGCCTAAGGTAAAGAACTATCTGTTGGATGAGCTGGCTGAAACGAGAAAGGAACGGTTGGAGCAGGCGCTGCGTCACAAGCTGGAAGTAATCGAGCGCCGTAAGCAGCGTAAGAAGGAGCGCCAGCTTGAGCAACAGAAACAGTTGGACAAAGAAAATGGAAACGCAACGGGCGCAAGCGGCGGCATCGGAGCAAAGCTGGAAAAAATTAAAAAGAAACAAAAAGCTAAATCAAACCAGGAATCCAGTGACAAATCAAAGAATCCACCGGTACGCGTAGCTCTATCGGCGTTCGCGGTGTTTAATCAATTGCAGAATCATCCAGAACAGGTACAATCTTTGGAAGATAAAACACAAAAATCAGAAAAATCAGAGCTGATGGCACCAGCAGTAGAGAAGAAACAGCACAAGAAATCACCCAAGAAAGAGGAAGCTTCTGATCCACAACCAGAAGCTAAAGAAGCTGCCAAGACAGATAAGGCTGCTGTCGCTGATGAGAAAGCAAAGCAAGCAACTACCCTTAAAGACTCCGAACAAACTAAGAAGAAAAAGCGAACGGAACGTCAACTCGATGGATCCGATCCGTCTTTCTCCGATGAGAAAATATCAAGCACGGATGTCGTCGTAGCAGCTGTTACGAAGAAGGCGACGCCGGCAGTTCAAACTCAGTCCGAGTCGAGTGCTGTAAAGAGCGATAGCAAAATCAATCCTCTCCTATCAAAATCTGCCAGTGATGGATTGGTGCAGGAAGTCGAGAAGCTGACGAAAAAACAAAAACGCAAATTAGCAGCAATGGAAACGACACCAACAAATCCGCAAAAAGACGTTACGCCGGAGGGTGTCCCCGCCAAGGAGATGAAAGCGTCTAGCTTTGAAGAAGCTCAGACAAATTCTGTTGGTGCTAAGCGTAAGGAAAAGATGCGAAATCAAACGATGGTGGAGTCGGATACTGTTCCAAAGCAAAAGAAAAGCAAAAAACAATCTACTCAGAACGGACATGCAGAAGATCACAGTAGTAACTTGGCTGGCGCAAAGTCAGCATTTGCCATGCATGAGAACCACACAGATGGCCAAGAAGTGGTAGAGAAGAAAAAGAAAAAGGCGAAAAAACATCACGCAGTACAGCCAGAGATCGACACGGACCAAGATCATAGCACGGTTGAGCAATCGCGCAAAAAAACAGCTATCCTGGAGCGAGAATCCACCACGACAGCATCTGCCGTGCCGACTAAGAAGCGCAAGCGAGAGCAGACTGACAGTCCTGCTGCAACAGTCGCATCAACACCGCGTCCAGCGAAACACACAAAGTTGCGCGTTCTGCAGCGTATTGAAAGCGGTGGCTTCTTCGAAGAAAACGTGACACCCGACAAGATACGGCTGAAGCGTAACTTTGGCTTCCAGGAGCAGCAGGCTACACCAGCCAAGCAGCTTGGCTTCAGAGTCTCTTCCCTGCTGCCGACCGATCAGAATGAGCTGCGGGCTGTGGCGTCATCGTCCAAAACACATTCCAAGGACGGACGGATGAAGTCAAAGCTCGGAGGTTCTGTCCTATCTGGACCGCCGAGCCGTAGCCTTCCACTTCCGGTGTGGACCAGTTCGGGTGTATTCATCGAATCCTCCGTGGACGACAGCAACGGCAACACTGATGGAAAGCAGCGAAAGCAACAGCAAGGCTCCAATCACAAGACCGACACGGGGTATATCCAGTTAAAGGGTCCGGGAAAAGCAGATTTCCGTCTCAAAACACTGCGGCCAGGATCAGCGGCAGAAAAACCCCATCGCGTCGATTCATCCACTACCGAACAATCTGTGCTGAACTTCAAGCGTAAACAGCTTCTGGAGAAGACAGCACATCTGCGCGAAAAGAAGAGCAATCGCGTGTAGAAATCCTATGAGCGGCACACGATGATTGATCATTGCAACTTCTCTTCTAGCGGTTATGTATGTACATAGGGTTTTGTTTTTTTTTTCAATTTTTCTTCAATTATTCGCATTCACATTATCCTGTTTTATTCAACGCTCACGAAGAGCCGTAGAAATGATCATTGATAATATTGCCTTAAAAACGAATAAGGAACTAAACTATTGAAATAGATGTTAATAAAATTGCGATAAACTCCTGAGATCGTGTTGTTGTGTTAGAAAAGTTAATGAAAGAAGCTAGATGAAAGAACATCGATGTTACTTGCTCAGTATGTATGTAAGTTTTATATAGAGGATCAGACAGATAGTACCGTATTTTAGCGTGTGTAAGAACCCCCCGACAAATTAATAATTATAAACTCTTTTTACTATTAATTTTACCATGTTTAAAAGCAACGATATCAGTTTTTTCCAAGATACAAATTTGATTCACATCAGTTTTATTTTCGTTGCTTCTATTGCCAACGAATGGAAGGCCATCAGTTTGGCTGTATATTCTTTAGCAGCATTAGTTTTTGACCTCATGCAAATGAATTAGGAATTTGAATCACCAAATGAAAGAACCGATTGTTCGATTGTTTCCTCAGTTTCTTTTTTCTTTTTGCCTCTCCTTGCTTTTTCTAGTGTTTTCTTGGTGGATATCAAAGCACCAGACTATCTTTGTAAGTAATTTAATGTAATATCTCAGGTGTAATCGAAAAGCTACTACCCGCTACTACTACTTATAATGACCCGCTTTATTTGATGTTGGTCATTTTCGAGGTCGTTATACACGCTAAAATACTGCATTTTTGAATGATCATATCAACAGCCGTTTTCGGCAAAGACATACATAGTGGATACGTGAAGGTGAAAAACTTTGGCTGATCCATCCATTAATTGTCCAACAGTTTATAGCCGCGATACATCGATACATAGTTGCGGTTTATCTCGAAACATAAAACAAAGTTACAGAAATGTTGAATGAAGCGTTTAAATGGATGAAATTGGGAATTGAAATGGGCTATTCTGGATTCTGGAATGACCTTCTTGAAACGGGTGAGGCAGAATAAGCAGCATCTTAAACTGGGATACAGAAGACGCTGAAAGCAACGTGCTCCACATTCATTAGCCTTCACACCGTGCTCCCCTGTCGCTGTCGTATGCGATCGAGCCCACCGACTAGCGGAAGGAGACCTGCTGGATACTGGATCAACTCTACCCAGCGTTTTCTGTGAGCAGCAGTCAAGAAGCGAAGGAATCAGCGGGCCATTCGCGTAGCCATATTTCAAGCGAGGAGACGATTAAGATGGTCAATTGCAAAAACGAGGAAGAAAATAATTTCGGAAGCATGAACACAATAACGATGTTTGTCATTTCACACGGTTTATATATTTCTGCGTATGTTTCACATGCTTTTTCCGGCTAATCTTGTGTTTAATGCTACGCCGTTGCTGAGTGGAGAGCCGTAAACTGTTTCCTGCCTTTGATATACGCATACTGTGTTCTGCTGCTTTGTTTCACTACCTTATATTTCCGCCGAGTTTGGTCCGGATAGTACAATTTTCCGCTTCGATTGTTAGTTAAAGTATTTTACCCATTTCACATCCCCTCCCCTACACGCTTTCGTCATTCAACTCCATATACCACCGTTTAGCTGGTTTTACAGTACGATAAAAGCTAAACCCATTAAATTTGTCTGTTGTTCAGTATCTTTTCCTGCAGTTATAGCTTTAAAAGTGCATGTTTAACGGTATACGTACGTAATAATTAATCAGAGTGGAACGAATGGAAAACTTCGTTGAAGGAATATCAAACCCTAATTCTTCTGCGGAGGCCTCTGGAGAAACGAAATCATAAAAAAAGGAAAAGAGGCACTCGCCCTAAACACGCGTTAGATCGATTAGCACATTATTAAATTATACAAACAAAAAACGAATGGAATCAGTCTCGTCAAATGTACACGATAAAAGGATACCGACACGCGATTCGAGAGAAGAGCATCCGATAGCTAAAAAGAGCGGTAAATACAAACAACAGATTACTACTGTACAATCAGCATCATCCTGTCTGTTCTTCGTCGCATGCTGCGATGCACATATACCACACTTCTCTGTCTCTCTGTCTATGCATCGGAGTGCTGATGTGTATGTGTGTCAAATATGCACATACTCACACACAACCATGTACGCGCGTCATCTATCTACCTGCTTCTGCTCTTTCTCTCTTTCTCTCTCTCTGTTCGCTATCGGACACAAATAGAAATGCAATAGAACTCTCGTCTTTCGTTACAACAAACCGCGAAAGTGAGGTCTCTCCTGTCTGTACTCTAAAACTCTACTACCGGGGAGAGAGAAGGATGGATACTGTTCTGTTCTGCTGTAGCGATTTCTGTTTTACTTTGTTGCCGCCGTCCTGCTCTCTTCGCTGATTGGAATTCTGCGCGTCACACTGCCTCTCCCTTTCTCTGCTTCTAACGAGTAACGTGTTTAGCTTTCATGTTTTGCCGGTTGCTTTTTCTTACGTGGTAAAAACTGTCTCTCCTCTCAACACGAATTCACTTTGCCGTATTAGAAGAAAAATCTTGTACTTCAGCTTTCTTGCCGGGAGAACCCTTCGTTATCGGTGCTGGGGGATATTTATGATCATGACTGGATAGTTTTCTCTTTTGCATATTATCGCACGACTGGTTACTTTTCTGTGTTTTTACTGTTTCTCGTTTCTTTTTCCACACATCGTTTTGTATTGTGTTTATATATGTTAATATATATATGTAGGTATATATATATATATATATATGATTTTACGTACTGCAGCTCACTTTGCCCGTTTCTCTTCTCCTTTCCACAGCTGCTTCCATCGACCAACGCACATCGCACGTGTCTGTGTACGTGGGCTGATACCGCCGCCGCGCAGTTGACATCATTGAAACACCGTTTCCCCGAGTGCCACTTTAGAAGGGCATGGAAACACCGTCACGCCGCCGGTCGTCCTCGCGGTCCCGCCGGTCATCGTTAATGATGGTATTGATCATGTCCCGTGCACGATCAATGTTCAGCTGATCGCCCATCACCGACACATTATTGGCGCCGTTCTCGTTGCGAGCCTTGTCTGTTAAGAGTTGTTTGGTAAGCGGGGAGAGAGAGTCGGGTTTGTAAAGAGAAGCAACACACACACGCACAAAACCATCTCATAACGCGATTGTCTGCCGCGAAGTAACATCTTTAGAGCAAGAGGAGGAAGTAGGAACTGGCGAATGGATGGGAAGGGAGAAGAAAGGCACAAGGAAAGTTGGATAGGCTGACGGGTGGTTCGCGTATGTGTGCTGTTGCGCGCGTACGTCGAATGCAATCGATAGAGCCGACACACTGCGCAGCACGCACAACGCACCACACGCACACACCCATGGAAGAGAGGTATGGTTATTTTACTGATTCTTCATTCTCTATCTCTCTTGCTCCAGTTCCATACCTCTTGCCCACAGAGAGGGATAATAGGGCGATAGCGAAAAGAAGGGGGATATGCCTTCACACGGGCTTCGCTACTATACACATTCAATTTCCTGCAGCCTGCTTTTTTTTGTTTCAGCGCCGGTTACAAGCGATCAGCGTACACACAAAATGAAGAGTTCATATGACGACGTCACAGCTTGCCGTAACAGGATTGTTCTGCATATAGCAACGTTTCCCACGCAGACTACTAACATGTGAGCCATAACGGTGTACAATGTACGAACTAAACTATTCGTTCCAACAAGTACTGTAAACGTTCTGTTTGCCTTATTTTTTTTCCTCTGTCCGAGTACCGACACACTGTGTAGAGGATGCGCTTTTCGACCATTAGAAACCGGAATTCGTTTGCCAGCGCGTCTCGCGTTCCAACCAAGCAGTGCTATTATTTCAACAAAACCGAAACAACGCCTTCCCCGATACGGAAGGAAGGGAACGGAACGACGGTACGTGTGGGGGTTCGACTCGTTCCGTTTGCTGTCGAATTAACGCGCGCAGCATCCGGAGCGTGCGGGGTCCCGGGGAACCATTACTGAACAGGACAGAGCGCTGTACCACCAATAGCATCATCGTGCTGCTGCAGCCTTTTTGCCAGAGTTCTCACACATCATCCTTCTTTTCTCTACGTTACATCTTCTACTAAAGCAATCAATACACGCTTACCAATCTGCACCGACACACGGCAACGGTCCTGAATCTCACGGATCTTGTTACCGCCACGACCGATTATGAACTTAACCTTGTCGGCTTCGACCTCGAACACTTCGGTCTTGGCGGTAGCCGGGTCAATCCTCGGCGGTCCTCGGCTGCCGCCGCCACCACCGCCTCCGCCGCCGTTTCCACGGTAGCCACCGCCGCCGCCGCCTCCACGATAGCCGCCATCATCGTCACGGCGACCTCCGTAGCCGCCCGAGCGGTAGCCTCCACCGCCACCGCCATTACGGTCGTATCCGCCGCGGTCGCTACGGTAGTCCCGACGTTCCCGGTCGTAGCTGTAGCTATCGCCGCCGCCGCCTCCGCCACCACCACCACCGCCATAGCCGCGGTCGGAATCGTCACGTTCTCTCCAGTCTGGCATGTTTGAATTGGTTTTTTTGCTTTAAATTTCCGTACTGCAGGGGATAAATGCAATTTTAAAATAAAACACAAAATTAATTCGCTAATATGCACTTCTTTCCATCGCAAGACAACTGGCTTGACTCATTGGTAAACGTACAATTCAATACAGTTATCGAATACCAACAGCGACTTGATTTGGTTCAAATTGGAAAAACTACCAATATGCTGTTCGGACCGAAAACAAAATGGTGCCCAGGCGCGTGGAGACAAGAAAAGAGTAAGTTTTTCACACGCGCAGTTAGCGCTGGCAGCGCCGCTACTCGGATGTTGAGAGTAACAACCGAAGCTTGCCCTCTCTACACGGTGCCAAACGCACACACACATACAACGAATTTAACTTCTAATCCACACGGCGGCAGTGAGTCGCAATTGGCCATGTTTCTGTTAACTCAACGTTCACAACTGCTAATCGTACCAAAAACAACCATCTAATCGCTTAACAAATAATTTTTTGCTTCTAGAGCCACATTTGCCTGCTAATTACACAGAAACAAAAAATGGTACAGTACCTGTAACGCCGCAGCTTAGCTTCCACACACAACCTTTTCTACGGACCTACAAAACGGAAATGGCGAAAATGAGCTGTTTCACGGAGTTCCCGGATAATCGAACCGCAGGGATAATTTGACGGGCGCCACTGACAACTGAATTTAGCTTCGTTAAAATTCACAAGGTGTATATACATACGCATTTAAAGTTCTTCGTTTTACCCGTTTTATCCGTCAACGGTGGATGGAGTTTTCTTGGTAATTGGTGAAGAATTTTAGAATTAAAACATAATTAACACATTCACATTCCAAGGCACTTCCGATGCTGATGTGCTGTTCGATAACTGTCAGAGCGCAGCCAACAAATGTTTAAGAACATGATGAATATTGTTGGACTGTAGTCTTTATACGTTTTCATGTTGTGTGCTTTGCATTCAGAGTGGAATATGCAAACGCTCCTTACGAATCAGATATCCGGACGGTGACGAAGACTCGTTGGATGTGTGCAGCATGAAGGATTCAATTCCCACTTCAATTGAAGGCTGGTAAGGCCGCGAGCACGACATCATCGATCGAGAGCAGGAACAAAAAGAAGAAACGAAGCAGTTCATATTGTTGTAGCGCATGTACATTCTACAGTAGAACGTCGATTATCCGGGGACGGATTAACCGGCGGGCGGCTTAACCGTGCGCATAAATCTGCCAGCTGATCATACATACGGCGAAAGTTTGCAGCGATAATCAATTGGATAACCAGTTTCTTGTGCAGCTCGGTAGTGTCTAGGGGTATTTTCGAAATTCATTTTTGTTCATGAACAGTTGTTAAACCTACAGTCATTGATTAAAATAATATTCTACTAACGATTAATCGATTGATTCTAGGTGAATTAATAATAAAACTAGTGAATTTGATATGTTTTATATGCGTTTGACATTTCTTGGACCATTATCCGTGCAAATCGATTAACCGGCAACTGTCCGGTCCCGAGCTGCCCGGATAATCGACGCTCTACTGTACGTACATGCGTTTTTTTATCTTAGCTTAAAATGATTATTCTGTAATCTCAATAATTATTTTCGCAATTGACTGCTCCATTATTTCGACGGCTTGAAGTCTAATGCAACGATTGAGTAAGAAATCTAATGCAAATGATTTTTGAAATAATACCATTTGAATACATTTACAGCTCACTAGTACTGGTCGAATGTACAGGAATAATTAACAGCGAAGATTGTTGTATTTTTTTGTCTTTTAAATCACACATTACATGTACCTTTTTAGCTATCTCTAAGGCGTGATGACTGCAATAAGCACATAAGTTGTAAACCAAATCGTTTGGACCCCAAAAAATAAACGAAGAAAAAAAACATGTCCATGTAGACCATATGGAAAATGGCGCGCTTGTTTAAACAGAAATGATCATCAGTATTCTAATGATAGCATTTATGTCGTCATTTAGAATACATCGCAACGGCGTCCAGTGCGGGATCACACTGTTGCACGCCACAAATGCCCGCGCCCGCGCCCGCGGGAGCTGATTGCTGCTGCCAGTGGGGCCAGCAGATTATGGATCTTTGTTTAATTTCATACCCCCCCGATCTGATAAAAAGCGACTTGACGGCAGTCTGGAGTCTTGTTGTTAGGTTAAACAGTAACAGTTTGTTTTACGAGCTCTCCCGCGAGTACTGGGAGGTTTGTTTCCCGGTGCAACCGTTGAGTGAAGATTTACAGCTCACCTTATCCACCGGGTGGGACGAATGATGGCAGGGTGGAAGGCAAGAGGAGGTGCAGAATTTCTATCATGGTACCGCGGTGATATAAAGAGATGAAATCAGCAAAACTGCCGAGATTCCGCCCCGATTTGACAGGAAGAAAGTCAGCCATTCGCTCTTTAATCTTAGACACTGTAAGTTAGTTTGGCAAGATGACCCCAAATATGGACGAAGCGATAGAAAAGCTCCCTGGTAAGCGGTTTGGTTGTTAGATTTTGAACGAGAATGGTCGGTACATTTGCAGTTTTTTTTGTCCCATTGTTCTACCAGAACCTAAAGATGTCACATACCAGCGTCCCGTAAAGCTAGACGACGCTCTCTTGATGACCAGTGAGTATTTTAATGCGGTAGTTGCGTGAAAAATCTTGATTCCAGCATCGCTTTTCTGTCTCCTGTTCGGTTACAGAATTCGGCATCTATAATCTGTGCTTGATTACGATTTCTGGTACTATCCTGGCGGCAGTGCTGCTGGAAACGTTGGGCATCAGTTATGTACTGCCTGTTGCAGAATGTGATTTGATGTTGACTACCAAAGAAAAGGGTATCTTAAGTGCAATTTCGTTTGCTGGCATTATCAGCAGCTCTCACCTATGGGGCTTCTTGGCCGATACCAGAGGGAGAAGAACCGTTATACTGCCGACACTGTTTCTTGCATTTGCGTCTACCGTCCTGTCCAGCTTTACGACCAATTTTTGGTTAATCACGATTACGCGCTTCTTTACAGGATTTTTGTGAGTATCAAAATCAGTGCAAAGAAGTAATATTTCAGCAACAATTAAGAATTAACGGTTAACAATTTTTACAGCATTTCCGGCTCATCGGCAACGATCTACGCCTACCTTGGAGAGTTTCACGCGAAATCCAACAGCTCCCGTGCCATAATGGGAGCGTCTTTTGTGTTCGGCGTAGGCTGCATTCTGCTGCCTCTGATCGCATGGTCTGTTATTAATCAGGAGTGGGAATATACCCTTCCCCTGCTCAATATTGTCTATAGGCCATGGCGCCTGTTTATCGTGGTGTGCGGATTGCCCAGTCTCGTCTGTGGGCTAGCATTGCTTTACTTTCCCGAGAGTCCAAAGTTTTTGTTCTCCCGAGGGTATGAACAGGAGACAATCATGATTATGCACAAAATGTACCGATGGAACACTGGCGGTAAGGGTCCCAAACTGGCGCTTACTTCGCTGCTACAGGAGACTGAAGCGCAGCAAACCAAAATTCGCCGCGAAGAATCAGCCAACAATAAAAGTGTTCTACGGCTGCTAAAACAAATGTGGCAGCAAACGGCACCGTTGTTTATGGGCCAGTACTTGAAGCGAACCACCATCATTTGTGTGCTACAGTTTGGCATTTATCTGACATCGAACGGAATGTACATGTTCTTTCCGGACATTTTGAACCGCATCGCCGAACTGGAGGATCAGGGTGTCGGCCGCACGACTATTTGTCAGGCGGTCTACGCTACACAGGTCGATATAAGCCAGCTACAGCAGCATGACGTTAATGCGACAGCACTGCCCGAAGTGTGCCATCAAAAGCTGGATATTTCCGCCTATGAGCATTCGTTCGTGCTGGAAACTATTTACGCGCTAGGCTTTGCCGTAATAGGACTTATTATCAATGCGGTTGGCAAGCTTCCGATCTTGGTGTTCATATTTGGTGTTTGCGGCATTAGCGGGATACTCATCGTGTTCATAGATCTACCATTGCTTGCCATCTGGTTCTATGTAATCCTGCTAACTTGTGGGTTCTGCATCAGCGTAGTCAATGCATGCACGGTAGACCTTTTCCCGACTAACTTGCGGTAAGCGATCGCGAACAGCTCAATGCTCTTTGTCATGTGAAGCACACTCAATTGTTTCTTTTTCTTTTACAGTGCCATGGCGGTGTGCATTTCGCTAATGTTTGGAAGATTGGGAAGTGTCGTTGGTGCGAATATTGTCGGGTTTCTGCTGGATTCACAGTGCGAGCTAACGTTCTGGATATCGGGCATTTCACTGATAGGTTGCGGAGTGCTGTCCTTTTTCATTCCCAACATTTACAAACGAAATGCATTGGAAGATAGAATCAGTATTTCATCACGATAAACATCCAGTGAAGTCAGTGTCCGGGATGGAAACATCATAGTAATTCACTATTGTAATAGCTTTTAAGCTTAAACCTGATTCACCATAGACTGAAATATACCAATCGTTTTGTAGAGCAAAAGAATGTCCGCATAGATTGGAATGAGTGGCGTTTCATACTACTTACCAACAATTTAGACATAACATTTTAAAGTAACTAGTTGACAAACAGAAGAGTCCGTATAGAGGTAGTAACTCCGGATAAGTAAGCAAGATAACTAAAACTGTTGTGTATATGCTCAAACGAACCGAGCGAATTCTTCGTGGATTGCATCGATTTTGACATTGAATCGATGGTTGCTTTGCACCTTGACATGGACCCCTAATCAGCGCAGCCATAATAATGGAACATTGCCGGAATAGATTCGTAAAGAAAAAAATACAATTTTAATTTGCCATACATATTTCAAGTGTTCTCAAGTCAAGATTCAAGTCTATTTTATTTCTATTTCGCTTGCACACTTGGTGATCAATTCTAGTGGAATGAACAAAAGATTAAATCAATGCAACTAAAATTTACAGTGTACGTTTCCTCCGAATTGTGTTGTTTATCAACTGTCATTCTTTCCGCCTTGCATGTTGCCGGTTCTCTCGTCTGTACGTTCTACCTAAACGCATTGCCTACCGTGAGTTGAAAGGTGCAAGGTTGCATTTTTATATATCGGTGTGAAAAGTAGACGAACGTAATCCAATATAACAAAAAATCACCGCAAAGCGTAAATTGTAAGTCATTCCATTTCTTCCCCAAACATATCCCCATACATATCTTTACTCAAATAGCCATTACAGCTATTGTTGTGATGTATTTGCGTGATGCGTACATCGCTACATCGCTGAAGTGTGTATGCTATTGTTTAGTGACGGCCATTTATTCCATTTCCATAGGACAGACAGTTAGTGCTGCAGTCAGCGAATTTGACGCTGAACGGCTTGTCATCGAAAAAAAAAAACAAAAAACCGTCAGGGGAAGGACCGCATCATGTGGGACGACGAATGTTGGGACGACGATGCATCTCAGGCACGATCTGCGACTACGGTAGCTGCGGTATCACAACAGTACCAACGTGAACCAGATGCACCACCACCATCGAAGTCGTACGAGCCTGAGAAGAGATCGTATCAACGTGAAAGACGTACTCGAGAGCATACAGTGTCTCATGGTGACAGTATTCGGATAGAGGTACGCGGAAACGTTGTACCGCGAATCATTGGAAAACAAGGCGCCACCATACGGGACTTACGCTCCCGGACCAACGCACGCATCGATGTTGGTAAGACAAGCGGCCATTCATCTAGATTGGACTAATCAACGCTTTTGCTGCAAACTTTCTTCTTAACGTTCGTGATGTTTATTGTTCTTGGCTCTTCCGCAGATCACGATCGGAGCTCGAGCGATATGGGAACGGTCACCATATCCGGGGATCCGGAAAGTGTCGAAGCAGCTCGAAAGGCCGTGTACGAGATTATGAATTCATCAGACTCGTCGCGTCCTCCGAGATCGGGATACAGTGGCGGTTCGTCTAACGATCGTCGTGATCGACGTGATGATCGTGGCAATCGTTACGAAGACTCGGATAGAGGAGGTTGGTCAAGGTCCGGTGAAAGTTCGTACGGTGGTCGTGGCGGTGGTGGACGAGATCGAGATCGTCCAGGTAGAAATTACAACGACTTCTACGGATCTAGCGATCGGTCGGGAAACGCTGGTGGTGGTGGTGGTAGTCAGAGCCGATATTCGTCTCATTCTCATGCAGATGCGTATGCTACAAGCGACGAAATAATCGACTGGGCGTCGCTGAATAAAGAAGCCGACGAGGCATTCAAGGAACGGTGGGCAAAGTGTCCTCCGCTCGTGAAAATGTTCTATAACGAGCGCGAAGAGGTGGCAAACATGAGACCGGAGCAAGTAGCAGCGTTCCGAGAGGCGAACAACAATATCGTGGTAGAGCGTACCTTCAAGGACGAGAAGGATAATGAACGGAAGCCGATACCGAATCCAGTCAGCGAATTCCATCAGGCGTTCGGAGAATATCCAGACCTCATGGAGGAGCTTCGCAAGCAGAAGTTTACCACTCCGACCCCAATTCAAGCACAAGCGTGGCCTATACTGCTGCGCGGCGAAGATCTGATCGGTATCGCACAGACCGGTACGGGTAAAACGCTGGCCTTCCTGCTTCCCGCGCTCATTCACATCGAGGGGCAACCGATCCCTCGGGGTGAGCGGGGCGGACCGAACGTGCTCGTGCTGGCACCGACCCGCGAGCTCGCCTTGCAGATTGAGAAGGAGGTAGCAAAGTATCAATTCCGTGGCATAAAGGCCGTCTGCCTGTACGGTGGCGGTGATCGCCGGGCGCAAATCAACGTCGTCCGAAAGGGGGTCGAAATTTTGATTGCCACACCGGGTCGTTTGAACGATCTTGTGCAGGAAGGCGTGGTGGATGTGTCGACCATCACGTACCTCATACTGGACGAAGCGGATCGTATGCTGGACATGGGCTTCGAGCCGCAGATCCGCAAAGTGCTGCTGGACGTGCGTCCCGACCGTCAAACGGTGATGACCAGCGCCACCTGGCCCGATGGCGTCCGCCGGCTGGCTCAGAGCTACATGCACGATCCAATCCAGGTGTACATCGGAACGCTAGATCTGGCCGCCACGCACACCGTAACGCAGGTGATCGAGGTGATGGATGAGGAGGATAAGTTCCAACGCATTAACGAGTTTGTCCGAGACATGCAGCCAACGGATAAGGTGATCATTTTCTGCGGTAAGAAAACGCGTGCCGACGATCTGTCGTCCGAGTTTATCCTGAGCAACATCTCGTGCCAAGCGATTCACGGCAACCGTGAACAGAGTGACCGCGAACAAGCACTGGAGGACATTAAGAATGGTACGGTGAAGATACTCATCGCTACCGACGTGGCGTCCCGGGGGCTTGACATCGAGGACATTACGCACGTGGTGAATTATGATTTTCCACGCAATATCGAAGAGTACGTCCATCGTGTGGGCCGTACGGGGCGTGCTGGACGGACCGGCATTTCGTTAAGCTTCATGACGCGCTCCGACTGGGGTGTGGCTGGTGAGCTGATCAAAATTCTGAAGGAAGCAGACCAAGAGGTACCGGACGAGGTGCGCGATATGGCGCGCCGGTTTGAGGCTCGCAAGGAGCGCGATGGCGGTGGCGGTCGTGGCGGAAGGGGACGCGGATTCGGTGGAAATCGCCGATGGTAGACGACCGTTTTTTTTAATGCTTAAGTTACCCACCGACGTAAGTTTCCGCTTACATTTACTTGTGGTCACTCGTGGAGCGTAATCTTCTTTAACCAAGCACTCCCAAGAGAACTGCCTGTTGCTGCTCATCTCTGCGCACAACGTGACTACATGTTCTACTTCTTACTCGTATTTTTTCCAAGATTCCTTTCATAATGTGCGAAGCACTTAGTGTGTAGGGGAAAGGACATAGGGTCTACTTTATTACCATCTGTTTCCTTCCAATGCAGAATGTGATTCAAGAAGACTATAAAATATATCGACGGAAATACCTTACCTTAGAGGGTAAACTTAAAAAAATGGACTCAGTTAGCCAGCTGCTGCATCGTAACGGATTGTAAACGTAGCAAATGAATTCGAATATTATTTAAGTGTAAGTGCCTTCGACGTCATGGATGATCGATGTAAAGGGATTAATTGTGAGTGCTTCATGGCGTCTCATATGAACTGCTGATCCTTGTGATTATAATGAATTTGAGTTACTGAAATAAAACTACGTAGCAAAATGCGCTAGCCTCTTGGATGCTGGTCCGGTGTTTTTGTCAGCCTACCACCTAGAAGAAGAAACCTTCATTTTGGTAAAAAAGACTTTATTTAAACTAGAAAAATGCAACACATGTGTAATATTTCAAAAGCACCACTTTCCCTTTGCAAAGCAGAGCACAATATTCCTACAGCGCCAAAGTAAAGGCCCTTCCGGAAGACTGGTCAGGTTTTCGCTTCGCTTTGGTTCACTCCAAACCAGCTCAAACCGTTCTGATCGACTGTACCGCTTTCTTTGCTGCCTCGTCGAGATCGTGCGCGGACTCAATTTTTAGTCCGGACTGCTCCAGAATCTTTTTGGCCGCCTGCACGTTCGTTCCCTCTAGACGCACTATCAGCGGCACTTGCAGGTTCATCGTTTTCGTAGCATTCACGATACCGTTGGCGATCGTGGCACAATTGACGATTCCTCCGAACACGTTCACCAGAATGGCTTTCACATTCGTGTCCGAGGTAAGTATTTGGAACGCCTTCAGCACCTGATCCTCCTTGACGTTGCCCCCGACATCGAGGAAGTTGGCCGGACTGCCGCCGTTCAGCTTGATTATGTCCATGGTTGCCATCGCCAGGCCGGCTCCGTTCACGAGACAGCCAATGTTGCCCTCCATCGCAATGTAGTTCAGGTTGTACTTGGACGCTTCGACCTCCTTCGGATCGGTGTCTTCGTGTACTTCCATCGCAAAAATGTCCTTCTGCCGGAACTGTGCGTTGTCGTCGAAGTTTAGCTTCGCGTCGACCGAAATAACTCGCCCGTCGTCCGTCTCGGCGAGTGGATTAATTTCAATCTGCACCGCGTCTACCTTGGTGAACAGTCCGTACAGTTTCGTTATTTCGTCTGCCGCTTTGTCGACGAGAGGACCTTTGAATTCGAGAAATCTGGCAACATCGATCGCTTGCTCGCGCGAGATACCGCTGGTAATGTCAATCGGGATGGTTTTGATACGGTTGGGCGTTTCTTCGGCTACCGCCTCAATGTCCATACCACCGTCCGGCGAAGCGATCAAAACCGGACCATTGTGCTCACGATCCATTACGATCGAAAGGTACGTTTCGCGCACGATATTGATGCTATCCGCCACCATCACCTTCTTCACGAGGATGCCATCCTTTGGCGTTTGCTTTGTGATGAGTTTGTGGCCGACCATTTTCTCCACCAACGGGATAACTTCCGCGCGGCTGGTCGGGTAATAATGCAACAACGCTTTGTAAATTACACTTGAACGAATGCATCAAGATAGTCCAAGTAATGTACTTACTTCTTCGTGATGTGCACGCCACCCTTGAATCCATTATCGAAGTGACCTTTGCCACGGCCACCCGCTAAGATTTGTGCTTTTACGACGTACTCGTTTACATCTAAGGCGAGCGAGAAAATTACAACAACAAATTACATTACGAGCAAGTGGAAAACGGCACTGCATTAGAATGTTTGCTACTTACCGAAATCTTTCAACACATCCGCATCCTTTTTGCCCTCAAGGATACGGAAGTTTTGTATGGCCACTCCACTCTCTTCCAGCAGCTTCTTGCTTTGATACTCCAGCAAGTTTAAGTTTCGCTGCGGAACGCGGAAACACTGCAAGCGGTATGGTAGAACGATAGAAACATCATTCAAGGCGGTAATAAATATTAGACCAAAGAAGCTTTTTACTTGCCGTCTGAATGGTGGGTTTTGCTAGATGCTTGCAAAATTTGGACAGGGAAGCTAATGCAGCCATATTGGTATAGAACCGTCGTGTGCTCGTTTCGGTGTTTCTTATCGCGCTGTCGAGACGAACTACCAACGATCTGGGCCAGCAGGACGGTTGGGCTCTGGACTGGACTGTATGGAACGTACGCCGTGTATGTGTGTGTGATAATCAAAATAAGCGATTAGATTGTAGCTCTTAGCAAAATGCGGTGTGGGTGATGGATGGTTGAGATAGCTCTGCTCTCTAGCACGTATGTATGCAAATTAAACGACTATAAAAGCTTAAGAACCAGCGAAATAAAAAAAATACTGTACACGAAACGGCTGGGTGGACATTACAAATAATTGCAACCGATTTGCGAACAATCGTGAACACAATTCGCAGTTCATACACTATTTCCCTGTTAGCAGACTATTACGACATCACAACAGTTGCCGGCAGCACATGCGGTTTTGAAGAGCCGGTCACGCTGCCAGCAAAAGGATGGTCGCCACAGTCCAACTCTGTTTTTTATCGTACAAGCTGTGTGCTGCAGTCCATTAATAAACACTCACAGTACCTGTGATAAATGATTGCTGCCGGAAGAATTCACGTAAAACACTACTCCCACAGTGATTCTAACATGAAATTGTGAGAAATAGAACGATTATTGCTGTTGGAATGTTTTGGTTGAATGCAGGAAAAGGTTGGCTCATATGATTCGTATGAAGCACAAGATGTGTACAACCAGCCGATGTATCTGTTTCGTTCTGTTCGTATTAAATGCATTTAATAATCAATTCATTGCACAGCTGCAAAAAGCATACAATTTGCTGCAAATAGTTGATGTTTTTTTCAAACTATCGTGATAATGTAATATCTTTTCAATACAACTCAATTTCAAGAAGCATATTAATTGCACCTTTTGTATAGCAACCTTGCAGTAACCGTTTGAAATGTCAATTTTGCCTGTTCGTAAACAGATGTGTTTACAGTGATGCAAACACTACACTGTACCCATTTCTAATGTGGTGATCAGTTTGAGCGGGTTATTTTTACAACTAGCCTTCAATTTAATACCATTTTGCTCGTTTATTTTCACCTATTTATTTCTTTTATTGCTACTACCACACCGCATGGAGCTCTCGTCAGTTTTCGTTTCCTCCCTTCATGGGAATGTTTGATGAACGTATTCCTACCTTTTTTCCAGGATACGAATGGATCTAGCGGGTCTTATTCGTTGAATATTTCTTTAATTAGGATATTTAGTTTACAACCGGTCAATAAACAAATGTAGTTGAACGCTTTTTAGTTGGCATGCTTTTTAGTTGAACGCTCCATAGTTGGCTTGGACAATTCAATTGAAAAGCATGCGTTTGTATGGAAAAACAAGTTTTTGAAAAATTAAAAAAAATCTCAGGCCTTCCGAGAAAAATTTTAGAAATTTTTTGTATGAAAAAACGTGCCAACTAAAAATATTCAATAGTTGGCAGGGAATCGAAGTTCAAACAGTGAGTTCGGACTGTATAGTCAACGAAAGACGATGTCCTGATGGGAAGCGATCTATATTTCCGGCAATGTATGAGTAGTCCCGTTTTGTTTTTATCATATTTAGTGAACCGATATAACCCTTATGCGCTCATAGCCTACTGCAACGGACGCTTCCAAGCCCACTTGCACGCGTTGGATTGCCCCTAGCACGCTTCTTCCGTCTAGTGGGGGGTACTCGGAATCGGACCTACCCGGAATAGATTCCGGAGTTGACTCCGAAGTCGATTCCTGAGTTGACTCCGGAGCGAAATCAGTCCGGGAATCTCCATGAGAACGGATCTTTTACAAGTTAATTTTGATTTTTTGTGGTTATCAATACGTAGTATGATTGGACCCAAACGCCTATTTTTTAGGCGATGCCGAAACTGACTCCGTTTGGAAGCCGATTCTAATTTAGGAGCCAATTCCGATTTGAGAGCCGATTTCGATTCCGGAACCGATTTCGCAACCGATTCCGATTCCGGAGTCGATTCCGGAACCGATTCCGGAATCAATTCTGGAGCCGATTCCGGAATCGATTCCGGAAACTGATTCCGAACCTACTATCCGGAATCGATTCCAGAAAACTGCGGAGCTAACCGGAATCGATTCCGACAAAAACTTCATTTTTCCCATCACTACTTCCGTCTGCTATACGATCGTTAAGGAATTAGGGAATGCACCATGTTTAAGGGTTCCAAACGGTTCTTAATTAAAACCAATCCTATCATTCATTCCATGTTAGCATACAAATTCAATTAATCTTTGAACATTGACAAATTTCGTATCTTTAAGAACAAGTAAGTGAAATAGTGAGTCTAACGGTAATTGGCTTCAAACCACGTGCCGCCATTCGTAATAAACTATAGTAAAAAACAGAACATTTAACGTGTTTTTCCACAAACGAATTCTCTCAAATAGGATTTACTGCATCTTCCACCACTTGAAGTAAAGCGTGTACGGATGATAAAAATGATTAATTGAAATAGGTGAAGCAAACTAATAATAAGTAATATCGTGTAATTAGTCATTGCATCAACAATGTCTAACCGGACTGGGGGAGGAGATGCTTCCAGTGTACGATAGTGTTTCTATTCGCACACACAGTGACGGTTCCATTATCGATTACACTGGGGTGCACTGATAAGATACGGAGACGTTTATGCCTCCAAGCATTACCTTCCGACGTTTGCTGCTATTGTGTAGCGCTTTGTTCTGAGTGGCTCGGCAAATAGCTGCTGACCAGCCGCGGTGGTGACTAAGCATCGGGTATGGGGCGTAAGCATTTTCCATGGGACTTCAAATTTCGACCATGAACGACACCATACTGTGAATCTTATCAACGAGCGTCGAGCGAAGCATTAAGTTCCTGGTTCCACCTTGCACGGTGAAAAGATTAATTTTCACTTCTGTCGATGACACGAATCACACTTGATAGGAGGTTTTATAGGAAGCATGTTTTAGTTAAATTTAAAAATGGTCATACAGCACTCTACACAGCTCGAGCATGACTCGCTAAGGTAAAAGCAAAGATTCGATAAGTAACTCGAACCACCGTCAAGTTTATTGTTTGAAACTTGCAAAACCCCAAACGTGTCAAACGTGCTTTTCTCACAATTATTCTACCGTTTTAATGCAAATCATAAAACAAACTAACAACCAAAAGGGGGGCATTGTTTTCTTTTTTCCTCAAATGACAAAATTCTTTTGTATTTTCATTTATTTTCACTATTATCGTGTAGGTGTTTGTTTTTTCACTTCTCGTTTCAACTCTCACTTACAATACAAAGGATAATAATTAGATCAATAATAATATTAAAAATAATCATAATAGTAGTAGCAGTAATCATCATAATAGTAGTAGCAGTAGCAATAGTAGTAGTAGGAGTAATTACAGTCGTTACATACTAGCAACTCCCAGCAATAAGCTGTGGTTTGTAGTTCTCTGCCGTTGGGTTTCTTACTGAACTTAAAGAATAAGACTAGCATTTGGTTTGTTGTTGTTGTTGTATGTGTGTTTGTGTTGGAACTTTTTTATAGACTAATTACTTTCCGACCTAGGAAGGAGGCTAAAGTGTGCGCAAAGATGACAAAAAACAAACCGTTCTTATATTGCTTGTGTATCTGACACCTGTGTGGTATGTCTGTGGCAAAAAAGAAGGTTTGTTTTTCTCTTCTTGTGATAGCAGCAGCACGAGGCGCACGTACGCCGTGCGAACCCACACACATACACACACACACACTTACCCACACGGGGTTACCTTCTATATTTTATGTTCCTGCTCTTTGCTACGCCTGATTATTGTTGCTCACAATCGTTTCGCAAGGGTCACTTCTCTGTAGCGTTTATCTTATCGTTCTTGACGTTATATTTTGTTTCTGTCGTTTGCTTCAAATGTTAGAAAGATAGGAAAATCAGCGACATCAACATAAAAACTGCACATCATGCTACGACGGTGATGGCCATCAACCATCAACCAATAGTATCATGCATGCCAAAAACATCCTATTACTATGACCCCGCCTGTTAGCAGCATCCATCATCATCACCACCACCACACCACCTGTGCTTTCACCATGGTTACGACGATCAGGTCGATTATATGGGCTGGTGGGATTTTTTTTACATCTATCTTACAAGAATAGTAGTAAACAACAGAGACTGAAAAAAACTGCACCCCACACACAATCATGTTGCATCTGCATTCTGTTCAACACCCTCCACACCTAAGCCGCAGGTATTGTTGCAGATTTTGACAAGGATCACACACACACATACACACACATATTAAACATCTTAACTGTACTATCCTCGCTTTTAGTGCTAAATTGGTTCGATCCATCTTCCTGTCCTACCTGCCAAATCTTTGTTTGCTTTCATTTCAGATATTTAAACTCTCGTTAGTGTTTTCAAATCAATTTAAAATCTAATTTAAGGTACGCGCATTTATATTACAAGTTTAATTTAACTACATTCGTGCGTGCATGCATGCATGCGTGCGTGCGTGCGTATTGTGTTGCTGTTTTTTGCACATTTCAATTCCCTACCCTACACATACAAGCTATCTATTGTCGATTCCGTCATATAGTTATCATTGCCATCTAATGCATTTCCTGTTGTGCTGGACCATGTTCGCGCGGATGATGCATCGTGTTGTTGGCCGAGTATGATCACTCTGTGCAACATTATTGTACTGCTTCTTTCGTAGTTAAATGCATCTGACACGGGGGAGTTGCTCTCTCTCTCTCTCTCTTTCTCTCTCATATTCACATATACTTCTCTTTCTCTTATCTATGACACGCACGCTCTCAAACCACATTCGTCCAATTTAAAGTAACGCTCCCCAAACTGTGGACCCACACAACTTTACATCTTCAGTATAACAGGAATCGTTTAACAGGTATGCGCACACTTAAGCGAGCTGACGTTTCGCTGCATACATTTTATGATATGGCTTGTTTTTTTTTTGTCCTTATTTGCCTTTTAACCGTGAGCTGCACTTGTGCTATTAGGTAAAAGCTGGCCCAAAACGCAAAGACTTTGCAACAGGATATGATTGGTCATTTACAGATATGAAATTAGAGTGGAATACGGGAAGGATATTTTTCAAAAAAGAAGTTTAAGAAGTAAAAAAATGAATCGAAACATCCGACATGATAAAACTCTGTTGTACTGATTTAAAGCAATGGCGCAATCAACTCTAGAGCAATGTAGGGCTTTCCATCCACTAATTATAAAGTACGGAGGGAGGATTTTGCTTACATAGAAAATAGGCTTAGACACGACCGGACGAGATCGATCTAGGAAACTATGTACATAAAAAACGTAAGGAAATTAAAGCAGATTAGATTGGGGCTGCCCAGGCCGTGATCTCTTTTTCAATTCATCGCTGTTTAACGTGAGAACGTAGGGAACGGGGTAGGATTGGGAGAGTGGGGGGTGTGGTTATCTTCTCCCAGTTTTATCACACGCATGGTTTTGTGGCTCCCCACATAGTTCACCGTATTTAAAGCATTGTGTTATAGCAGCCATACAAAACTAAACCCTTCCTCTGTGTGCAGCACTGCTGTGTACACTGTATTTACAGGATGTCGAGAAGGACGAGAAGCAAATGATACACTGGCTGCTGCTGCGGCTCCCCAAAGCCGGCCGGTTGTGCACATTTACCATTCTCACTATCTCCCGCGCTTGGACGCTTTACGCCGTTTCCGAGCCCATCAGGAACCGTTTGCGTTGCGATGATCATCCAGCGAATGGCAGGTGGTTGATGGGTTTGGCGTCCCGCATCCCGGTACCGTCGCCATCGGTGTCAGCCCTGTTGCCAGGCTCGATGGTCGGTGCGGTACGCTAAAGGACGCTAACTTTCTAGCCCCCATCGTCAACGGTACGCCCATGGTCGGCGATATGGCAAGTGTGGGCGATGGCGTCGACGACAGCGAGGACGTGGAGCAGCAGGACGACGACGACGACGCGGAAGACGAGGAGGACGCGGACAGCGGCGACGGGGACGAAGGAGGTGACGTCGGTGTCGTCGGTAGTTTCAGCGTTAACCGTGGTGGCACAAATCGACCTCCGTTGAATCCGCACCGATAGCTGGCGGTCGACAGCGACGACGAGGAGCTGGACGAGGCAGATGAGGACGAACTGGCCACACTGCATCCACTGTCGCGGTTGTTGTTGTTGTTGTTCTTGCAATCATCGTCCGCATCGCCCTCCATTGGGGTGTCCGGCTCCTCGGCCGTGATCCCGTCCTGCGTGGTTGCTGCGGCGGCCGCCGCACACCGTAGCTGGCGGCGGGTGGCCACCATCTCCTCTTCGTTGAGCGGGTTGAACTTGCCGCAGTTATCGATGAGGAAGAACGGCGGCTGGCTGGTCGGTGGGGCAGCCATCGTCGGGGACGGTGGCGGCGGTTCCAGTTTGCCATCCGCTATTAGATTTTGCTCCAGCTCGAGCAGCTGGCCCATGAAGTTGAGGTTAGGAGAGATGATTGGGCGGGCAAGCTTCACGAGCTGGTATGCCTCGATTAGCGACAGACCCTTGTAGCGCATGACGTAGGCGATCGCGATCGTAGCGCTGCGGCTAATGCCAGCCTGACAGTGCAGCAGCACGGTCGAACCCTTTTTCCGGGCTTCCTCTGTAAAGGAGAGAGAAAGAAACATAAGGGGAATGGTTAGCGAATAGTTCTGCCATTTAAAGTACATATTTGCTAACATTAAGTTGAAAGGAAATCCGATTTTATTTAACATACAAATGAAAGTCACTTGTTTGTGAGTTTAAGCTAACGGAAACAATTGCACGGACTACTAACGCCTACAGCATGTATCGCTAGCGAGGATTATAGGGACAGACCTTCAGATTGCACATAATCTTTGAGTTATTACAGAACTCACTATGGCAAAGCCTTTCGTTCATATTCCGTTAAAAAAGGGAAGAAGTTATCCCTTCATCCACTTTCATCATCGCCAGTGTCACTAACCATGTCCCGGGAGGCCACAGGAGAGTGTTTTTTTTCGGCTAAAAACAGATCCAAATGCTGCACTTCAGCACCCCGGATGTAATAGATGCAATCCTAAAACGCTATTACACCCTCCAGGAGCAGCAACAGCAGCAGCAGTCGGGACCGTTTTATTTCCCTTCCTGTGGGAATCGACGATCAACGGCTGCATTGTGTTTCGTTTGGGTGAAAGTATGACTCATGCAGTCATGCTCCGCATGCTGCTGGCACAGGCACAGCGTGTGTCAGTGGTTTTTTAGGGTGCGTTACCGTGCTACGAGCACGATTCCTTCCTTCCGCTTGTTCTCGGGGAAGCAAAGTCGCTATTTCACGCACGACCGCACGCCAAAGAGAGTGAAGGAGGAAGGCGGATAGTGCGCGGGACAACAGGCAAGCCAACGCTAATATAGCAGCTGATGATAGAAGGTTAGACGTGATGCTAACGGCTCAAAGAGCCCAGGCCAGCCAGGAAGTGGCATTGAGGGTGGGTAAGCAGTTTAGTTTTTGGTTGTTTGTTTTCGTTGGTAAAATTCGTCATTATTTTCCTCGTCCCGTGGCCAGAATGTTTAAACCAAACTTCCCAAACCGGCACGTAGCGTCTAAACAAACGGAAGCACTGCTTGTCACGGCCACTCTCTTGAAAGGAACTGGTTCGAATAAAAAAAAAATCAAAAAAGCGCTCATCAACTCGACAATGTGGTGTCAATTCTGTTTTAAAAAAATTGAAACCGTCACAATAACGGACGTGTACTCCCCCCTGCCCATGACTTTGCTGTTGGTAATTCCGTTTTGGGTGCTAGAAAAGTGACAAGTTTTGGTGTCAAAGTTTTATTCAAATGGGTCAAGAATAAATAAAAAAGCCCTTAGAACACCGAACAGAATCTTCGACGGGACCTCAACTGCAGCAGCAGCGCTCAATCGTTGATTGGCCCCGTATTGTATTTGAGGGGTGTGTTTGTGTTCCATTCGGCTTTTATTGCTGGGCGCGCACTACCAGGCACACTTGACTGGTTACAAAGAATGAACCGTTTTGGTGCACCATCGACCGTTCGCGATCGATGACTCAAACAACACAATGTCCCAGCCGTTTGGACTGGAAAGAACCAAACACCGGAAAGTGAGAAGCGGCTGAAAAGAACTGACGCGTACCACGCGAACCAAGCGCCATAGCACATCTTTTCTGCGATCTACGCAAAATAAAGAAGCAACAAACGGCAACAAAAAAACTGATGTCAATATGGCCACTTTTAACACTTCACCATGCCGCTCCGCTCGGGTCCGAGTGGTCGGTCCGCTACGGGTGTGTTATGAATGTGGGAGCAAAGCTGCTTCCTCCGGCTGCCCTACGCGGACGGCCGAATCAAACGGCAACCTTCCCCCGCTTGCGCTACCCTCGGTCGATCGAATTCGTGAATCCATTTTCGGTGGTAGCGGTTTTATTTCGGGACGGTGGGACGGTGAGTCATAGCCTCCCGGATGAGTGCGTTGTTGCTTGCCGCCGGCCGCCGCCACGCGTGCATCGTAAAATGTGCCTCCTCCTCGCCGGACCGTGCGATCAACCGCCACACCCCTGGATAGGGTACGAGGGGCGGCTGGTTTTAAATCATCACCAACCCACGCCGATGTAGACGATACTCGTTGGTGAAAATTACGATTCGATTCGATTTTTTCCTTTCAAATATCCCTTAATACTAGTGTGTGAGGTGCAACAGCTTGTTTATCGCCATTGAAAATTTTGCTGCTCCTGCTGTTGCTGCTGCTCGACGCAGAAGAGTTCGCCCGAGTTGCCCAAACAGTGGCCACTGCTGCCACCCTCCGTTCCATTAATCAATCACTTCCGGATGGCGTACAGTGGCAGTAAATGGAAAAGGGAAACGGGATAAACATCCGTGAAACTGTTGAAAACCTCACAGTAATAACTCGACAAAATCCTGCCGCGCTGGCCGAAAGGGCCATTATCCAAATTAGAGCACTTTTTTAATCACGTCACGGTAGCGCACCAGGCCGGTCCAGGCTGCAATAACAAAGGATTTATATTATCCCTTTCGTTCACGGTTCGTTTTCGCCGACTCATTCAGAGCACGACGCAGGGGCAGCAGTGTGGCGACACAAACTTGCGCTGTAAATGTCTTAAATGGCACAACGAAATTGAAAAGACCCAGATGAAGGGCTCAGCGTGTTGGTGTAGAATAACCATCGTACAACATTAACCGTTGTTTGGTCGTTCAAAGATGGATGGAATTGAAAAGGAGGAATCCGAACATGCCACCCGATCAAACACACGGTGACATTTGATCCTTTTCTGTCCTCTGAACAAAACATCCACTTCCGCGGGAAGGACATCCAGCAAGAGAGAATGGAGGAAATCAGTGCTTTTTAATCTGCCGACGAATGGCGTGATACCCCCCGTTACACAAATAGGGATTGCATTGCACTGACAAAGGCACTAGAGTAGGTGGTGTGTGCATGCCTGTTTAACAGTGTGTGTGTGTGTGTTTTTTTTCTCAATCTATTATCCTTGGGTTATGTTTTGATAACTAGAGACAGGATGAACATAAAAAAATGTAACGCACCAAAAGCTCGGGCAGGATGCGTGCATGAGTCATCTGGCGACAGCATCCCCTTATTGCTGTTCTATTGCGTGTCCTGCGTTTCTTTACCCTGTTTCACTGAGCAACTGCGCACTCGATGATGATTCATCCTTTGGGCTTGTGCCAGGACTGCCTGCTGCTGCTGCTGACAGCTTGATGATGTAGTTGTAGATGACAATGGCGGCTGTTGATGGCTGCTGCAATTGTGGTGGTCTGCTGGGGGTCTGCAGTTTACAAAATGCTCCAGAAATACAGACATCATCGTTACTGTCGCATGACGCCGTCCGTAAGGTGGACAGAAGGCAACGAATTAGTAATCAATTAATCATCTGGCAGAGATGATCTTTGCCATCGATCTTGTGTAATGCGCCTTCGATTCCAATTCTGACATCATCGGATTCCAACGAAAGACGAACGAAGTGCGGTGCGGATCGAATTTCTTTCCAAAGGCAGAGATGCGATGGATGACATCAGAAACAACACACTCCCCTCCCCCTCCCCCCCATGTCCCGCCTTCATCACGTTGGATGATGTTTGAGTGGTCATTGGAGTGAAGTGTCCTTCTTCTCACAGTACCGACATGAGATGTACACAATTCCGCCACCAGCTTCCCGAGAAAGGTTTGTTCTCCGAGGGCGTGTTTATGCGCTGCCTAAGACCTTGTGAAGATGATCTTCGAAGGCGTTGCGGGAGGGACGGCGATCATTTACCTTTTGCATCTTTGGGGCAGCTCGAAATGACTCATGTGTGTTGATGGGATGTGATGTGCGCCCGCCGCTCCAGGAATGAAAAGCGCATCACCAAGCAAACACAACAAATAAGCATTGGATTGGAGTGTCGATTGTTGAGCTCAATATTGTGTTTACATTGCCTTGATCATTCACCAAATGAACACCAAATGAAACATGCTGATACACAATAAGCATCGCAGTGCTGGTGGTTTTACCCCATTCAAAAATTGAAACTTTTGATTCACGATCTGCATACATCGTGTGTCAACACACTAACCCTTGCCTGAACGCCGGAACGGATGTCGCTGCACGGGCTGCCTTTTTGAATGAACGACGACTCCCCGCGCGTGCATGCACATATCTCTCCGCGTGTCTTTACACGCGCCTGATTCGCGGATGTTAATTAGAATCGTTTGGCGTTCCTCCCACCGGTCCTCTCTTTTGGGATGTGTAGAATAAACAGAGTGCATCATTTTCTGCTGGATGATGTGTGTGTTGGATTTGTTGCTGGATGCTGCTGCTATTTGCACGATGGGTAATGGGTTCTACCACTATCTCTATCTTCCATCCCCTCCGGCTACTAAGCATGTTTATTGACAGATCACGCGTCGGCGGTGTATGATTCATTCATGGCAGGTTTGAAATTTTCCATTTATTCCACACCATTGTACCACGTGCTGTTATAATTCATGAGTTAGGGATTCAAGGCTTCTTTCTCCCCCATTCCTTCCTTCCCTGGTCGTTGCTCGACTTTGGACTAGCATTGTTAGTTCATTCTTTTTCAAACGTT
Source organism: Anopheles arabiensis (assembly GCF_016920715.1). Lineage (NCBI taxonomy): Eukaryota > Metazoa > Arthropoda > Insecta > Diptera > Culicidae > Anopheles > Anopheles arabiensis. The sequence continues at coordinate 52,529,592 of NC_053517.1, forward strand.
CAGAGGAATGGAATTCAACGGAAGGGTTTTCCCCTATTACCAACCAAAGGAATCATCATTGATATAGCGAAGCAAAAAAAAAAAGAACCCACTATGCGTTACATCCATTCCAAGGGAAGCAGGATAAGCAAACTGCGTCCTACCACCTTCACGTCACAGGAAATTGTAATAAAATGCATTCCTCGAATACTTACATGACATGCAACGTGTGTACGTCGTCCTTGTGTTTGGGCTGTAATTGCCAACATGCGGACTGTGTGGATTCCCCCTAACTGGCTAGGACAATCATTTTTCTCTATTAGCAGCAGATGTGAAAGTGGCTCGGTATACACCATATTTACACCATTCTCCATCGCGGGGATTGTGCAAATGTTCTCAAACTATAAAGCGATTCATTGCGCAAAAAAGCGAGAAGGGTATTAAAAGGTTGATTGTTGCTACTTCCCATTCTATCAAGAAATTAACCAACAGCAGAGGAGGTTTCTTATCACAACGACACTTTGGAAGCGTCCGAAAAGTGATCTATCTGTTGATGGTACCGATGATAGTTGCATCCATTTATTTCCCACACAGCACAGAGTGCGAAAGAGAATAGAAGTGTTCCTTCATGCCTGTCCCTGATATGGGCGCAGATCATTAATCTTCTGACAGTGAAGGGCCACAGTTTGGTCGGGGAGGGATGACATGAAGCTATTACTCTTGGCCGCGTTTGTGTTTTGGCACCCAACGGTCTAATTCAATAAGGACGATTTGGTGCTGCTTCGCCACTGTCCGATTCGATTGCAGGCAATTTAACACCTCTCTCGAAGCGCCCTACCAAAAACGGTCGGTAGGATTTTTATTGGACTAATTTAATCGGTGTGAATAACGAAATAAGAGAGAGGAACAAATATGTTGGAAAATGGGGGAAAACAATGTACGCTTTTGCTGGCTTTTATTAATTTCTTCAATGTACAAACATTTCAAGGGTTTAAAAAAAACAAACTGGTGGTACGGTACATCACTGCTTTGCTTCTATGCTGTGTAAAGATTTCACATGTTACCGTCAAGCGGTCGCTGCCAAACGGCAGAGTCGCTGGAATGTGGAAGCGGCCCGGTCAACTTTCAGAGCCTCGGAAGCCCAAACGCGAAGCGTTGCTGGGAACCAACCATCAAAAGAGTGCGCGTATTGGTGAAATCTTTTGCCAAACCAATACATTGGCAAAACCAAACACGTCCTCACTTGGTTCCTACTCCCAGCAGTACAGCCCGCACAAAGGGGTCGCTCTGGTGGAGCAGCAACACCTAGCTATGACGGTGTGGTGTGGTTGAATGTGTGTCCACCAAACCGGTTGTCTGTGCGTGTGTGTGTGTCTGTGCGGTGCTGCAACGGCTGTTGCTGAAACGTTCGTTAGGCCCGCAAGAGAGCGGTGGCCTTTGCCATGACGTCACGCCATTAGGCAAAGGTCATTCGAGGAGATTGCTATTGTTTTGCTCAAGAAGTCTGCGCAAGATGAGTCACACACCGACAGTACCACACTGCAGCAGAGGTGGCTTTTGTGTGTTCTTCGCCAGCATTAGTTGGTCAAAATCGTGACAGACGGGAAAAAGGGGTATGCCGTCAGTGGGAGGCGGGGCGACAATTGAGTTCAAGAGGGGGTTTCCTTTTTGACTCAACTGTTACAATCGTTAACTATGCTCAACGAAAGGTGTTATAACGATTAACAATAGTGAAGTACGTTTTTTTCGACGTTCTTACAAAGGACCTAAGAGTAATGAACACCGTGTGCGGTTCACACATGTGTGCAAGACATTACTCATCGCTTTTCCGACCTGAGATTTCCCTGTGCGCAGCATAGCCCTGCAGCCGAAATTGCCAGACACGTATTTTCCCTTGTTTCTTTGCGTTAAGAAACTCGTAAAATTCATGACGGTAATGTCGGCTAGCAAAAACAGGAGCAGAGGCCGCAGCAGCAGGTCGTACATACACATTGCAGAACCTTCAAACCAACATTGACGGCACAGCAGGGGCAGATCGTATTATCGGAAAGCAAACTGTAATTGAAAATATTGGTAACAGACGGTTCCCGAGGGGTGTTTATGGATTTCCGGTTCCATTTCCCAATGGTTTATTCCCTTCTCGCTCGCCAAGAAGATTACACACACTCTTTGGATTGGTCCGTTTCTCCCACAAAAACGAGCAGACGAGATGCCCAGCATCTGCAGTTGATGGGCCCACAACAACGCAAGTTGGTCGTTTTCGAGCAGTTACATAGTACCTTCAAGTGGCAACCGATTCGTCTCGTTAGCTTCCCGGAAGGAACAACGAAATGCCAGATGCTGCCACTCGAAGGCAGCGTAGCTTCGAAAGACGCAAATCTTGCAAATCCCTAGAAATTGGTCATAATCGGATTGTGCAATGGAAACGTTTGCTAAGCAAACGAATGCTAGTCTTCCTTAAGGATCTGTTGTTGAATACGTTTGCTCAAAACATATATAGTAAATAACATGCAGGACTTCTGACATAAATAAGATCACAGCATCAGTACAATTCAATCACGAAATCCCTCAAGTTGTGAAACAAAAACCTTCCCCCTTTTCAACCTCAGCATCTAATTAACAAATTCACTTTTTGTGTCCGAGAATGATTGGCACGCTGCGTGCGTCCGTACATCCAGGCTTCCCTGTTTTTCCCTTACTTTTGTGTATGTTGTTTTTCATTCCTCAACCCTCCTGCGCATATCCCTTAGAGTGGTTTGTTCGCTCTTACGCTCATTCAACCCGAACCCAAAAACATCAACCATCGCATCAAAACCGCATCAAACAAATCGCATGAAAACAAGTCCATTTCCGCACGGCCGTCATCGTCGTCATCGGCCACGACGGCCCGATTAGCAGCAGATGGAAGTTCAATCCTCCCTCGTCCATTAAAAAAATGCCCTAGTAGCGGAGTCACGAAATGAGTCACCGCGACCGACTTCATCTGGTCTAGCAGTTCTTGCGTAGCAGCATCCCCTTTCTTTAGCTCTATCAGTGTTTTCCGGCTTTTGAGACCAGTGACGGTGGTTGGCAACATTTGGCAAGCAGGGCGACCTCCTCTTCCGGTCTGTAAGGACCGCTAAACCAGGGTAAATTAAGCTCGGTTTAACGATGCATTTTTTATGATATTTCGTTTCCTTTCTGTTACTTTGCAACAACCCCACCACCCTCGATGGTCTCCGTTTAGCACCTAAATGATGCTGTGCTTCCGGGGGTAGTTACGGCGGATGAACATATCTTGCCCTTTCGAATGGTTGCTGCTCCATTTGCTTCGGTTTAGTAAATTCGAAGGGACAAAGCGATTGCGGAGTTGGGGTGGTGTGATAGGTCCTCCTGATTTGTGCGAATCCTGACCCATAGGACGGCGTACCAGATAGAGGAAGCTGTACGCACCTTCACGAGCAAAACACTAACAGGAAGAGCGCACACTGCCTGTTTTCAGTGTCTCATGGACGGCGTGGAGTGTGATGGGTAAACAATGATGGTAAACATGCCTTCAAAAGGCGCCACATTAAGCGCAGACGCTCCCTAACACACACACATTCACAATTCATCAATTTGCCCCAATGACGCTACTGGGCAAGCCATCACTTGGCACTGCGAACAAACCGCACGCCCTTCGAGGACATGTGTGCATTTGGCTCCGTGCGAGAAGATCCTTTCGCGATAACCAACTCAGGACGGCTGCCGCGTGTTTAGACACCACTCGAAGTTAAGTTGAATGATGATGACGTTGACGGGGAGCGAACGAAACGGGTACTGCGCCATTCAGCGCTCTGATGCGATGACTCGTCGTCAAACAAACTGCGGCGAGCAGGTTGCCGTCCCCGATCAGGAGGATGGGTTTCTTACACTCTTGTTCCCTACTTTACTATCATCGCTTCCAACATCAACAGCCTAGGGCACAGGTTGTAATTGTAACGATATCTTCCCACTAAGGTGCACGGCGTAAAACGATGAACAATCGTAAAGGATTCATCAATGATGGTTGGCAGTTTTTAGGAAAAAACGAAGTGTTTATTTAAAAACCTTTCATAATGCGTACAGACAATTTCGACCTAAAAATGATAAGCTAAAAGGTGGGCTTATTTACGAAGAAGACATCATAGGAAACACATTCATGTTATACGAAAGTGTAAAAAAGAGTTACCAAGCAATTATGAAACAGTTGCCGAGCTCATAGAATGAGAAGCTTGTTGTCATTGCTGTCCGTTTTGCTCCGAGATGGATAGGGCCACAATAAATCTATTCAAGTCGGAAATAACATGTCTAAGCATCGCATCGTCTGCCCGGGGCTCAAGTGTAGTAAACATTGTGTAAACGTCTTATATGCGACGGCCCGGTTGGTGGTTCTTATCAACGTAACAACCATCCACGTACAGCGAGGAACAACACGGTTTGCTGTTATGACACTATCTAAGTTGTTACATACTGGTATATGCTCTCAAGCCTCACACACATCACAGAAGCTACGTTTATTTATTGTTCTTGCTTCGCGTCATCGTGTTACTCGAACCATATTATCACCTTTAGCACGATTCGTGATAAATAGACTAAACCATATTAAAGAAACTACATAATAGCACCGCTCACTGCATAAGAGCCACCATCAGCTAAAGGGAGAGGAAAAAAAGGAAAACAATAGTACCAACCGCTACCTTCCTGTTATGCTTTCCCTTTAGCTGGGACTACCGCTTGTCTTCCGTCTAACTATTGATTTGAGTTGTTATTTCTGTCACACCCAACGAATAACACCGTCAACGTCTTATCGATCAGCCAGCACACCACTGGGTGAGTTGGTAGTGCAGGGAATGCGCGGGCTATTGAATAACACTTCAGGCTGTGAGCTGCGAGGAGCCAAGTGAGTCATCCGCACGACCACAAGCTATCGGATCGATTGCAACCAGCATAGAAGGGTTGTCCGTTTGGGAGGGGGGTGAAAAAACACAGTGCTCCGCTTTCGTTGCTCCCGATTCCAGTGCTAGACCAATTCTGTTCCAAGGACTTGTGGCACACGCTCGTGAGTAGTGTATGGTTCCTGTCCTTGGGTGTGTATACTCCTGCCGTGGTGACAGATATGCCAACAGACTCTTATCGTTTAGTCGACATGACGGTGCTTACCAAGTTCAATATACCAAACGTTGAGCATTTGATTTGTGGGATAAAGGTTCCTTTGTATACCAGATTTGGTTATTGATGACCTGTTTTTCCTACCAAATTTAAACAATAACAGCTTAAGGTCGCTTTAAACCTTGCGTGAAAGTGAACGGGACATTTTGACGTTTTCTACTATATTTCATGATATAATAATCAGAATATGGCTTACCGTACACCCAAAGGAAGGATATTCAATTCCCAAACTATTTAGAATGTTAAGCATATTGAAATGATCAATTAAATGCATTTTCCTGTTATTCCCCGCAAGTCATTATTGGTTCACCGTGAAAAAAGCGGAGAATCACAAGGAAATGCACTTAATTTAAATTCAATTCAATATGTTTTGCAGCCAAAATAGATGGGGAATTTAATATCCTTTCTTTTGGTGTACAATAAGCCATATTCTGATTAATATTTCATAAAATATAGTAGAAACCCCCAACATTTCACGTTCATTTTTACTAGAACTGTACTCCGGGCTTTCTTTCTAAAGCTATCATGAACTGTTACTCCAACCGAGTTTAAAATAAATAAATGATTTCACAGCAATCAAACTATCCAAAGCACACTCGAGCGTACAATGTAAGCACCCTTTTATCATACGCAATAAGTCTTCCTAGTCTTGTCTTTGTAGTCATGTGTTTTGCTTGGGCTTAAGCTCCTAGACCCCACTACACTACATCGCCATCCGAGACACTGCAGGTGATTGCGTGTCCATAATTAACTGGCACGTTAAATAGTTTATGAGTGGCGCTTGGGCAAGAAAATCTTGCAACAGTCTCCTAGACTTCCGTTGTGTTAAAAAAAAGTAGTACATAACAAAATAACCACTTATGGAAGCTACACATATTTAATCAAGTTAATATTCAAGTAGAAGAAATATTCATCATGTGCCACAGCTCAGCTTGTGCCTTAGCTAGAAGTTTTTCAAGAAGGATGGGTAAATCCTTCCAATTTTATCAACCGAATTCCCAGCTGAAACCCGTTTTGCTGCTCTCCCCTTCACATACCAAGGGTCATGGAAAATGGTACATTTAGCATATTTAATCCCCCGTTTGCATCGTTTGGGTATAACATTCCCTTTTAAATAGGGGCTCCGAAATCCCGGGTAAGACAGCAAATTTAGATAAATTTTAGATAAATATTTAGATAGGCACCAACGACAAGCGCCTGTGACACGTTGGTTGTGCTTTACGGTGCGCTCTTTAGGGGCAATACTCCTTCAATGCGCATCAAACCGTTTATCATGAACCAGGAAGAACCGTGCTCGTGAACAGGGAATCACCATCGAGAGCAGAGTGGTGTTTCCCCGATAAAAGCTACTCAAATACGAGGGGGTAGCCAGTGGTAAGTGGTGCCGAAAACATACATCGATTTAAAACATCCCAAAACATCACTCAGACATCCGGTCGCACGAAAAAAAAGGGGAAACCGACGAAGACTCTGGGAATTAATTCCATCGCCAATTTCCGTCGGATCGTTCACTATCCATATCCCTCTAGCTCCCTTGGGTCGACACACACGATCTGTCTCTCTCTCTCTCTTTCTGTGTTTTGGGGGGAGGTTTTCACCTCTACAGTGCGCGACCTGTAGCATTAAAATGTCGTACAGTGTGTGTTGTGCACCCTCGATGCTCGTGCTTCATGTTGTCGTTCTACATACATGCCAGTGCGTGTGTGTGTGTGTGTGTGTGTGTGTGTGTGTGTAGTGCTGCGGTTTATTTACATAATCGTTCGACCGGCCAACCGTTCCGTGGCCACTGACTCATCCCCGAACCGCATTGTATGCGCGATGTTTGGGAACACTCTAGGTGCAATCGTTATCGTGCAAACGACGTTTGTTCAGCTGCTACTTTTCCGCCGGTGCGCCGTGTCGTTGCTGGTGGTGCTCCCAGACCCTCTTGTTCTTGGCTCGCGCAATGATTTATTTTGGTTCTACGGAGGGGACTTTGCATGCTTTGGTGCCCATAACCTCGGGGTGGTAGGGTGAAAAAATGATGTACTGACTCTGCTCGGTACGATGGTTGATCGACATTTTTCCATACAGCGTCACGTTGCCCATGTGTCTACACCCCTAGGATGTTGATCGATCGCAAACGGGCGATGCCGATAAGAAGCAGCCAAGGATGATGATACCATCACTACCACCACCACCCAAATAAAGGACGACTTCCTCCCACGTGACCGTGTGATATGGCGGCCGTGTGCTAATCGAGTACACTGTTGCGATCGACTATTATTATTAGCACCCAATTATAACCCACATGCGCACCAGCCTGCCTTATTACACATCGCACCCGTTCGATAACTGGCGACACCGTCAACCAGTTGAGGGGTGCATTTAACCTTATCCCCGCAACAGCAACACCCCAAAAGCCGGGCCCGCCGTTGACGATGGCTTCAAGTACAATCGATGGCAATTGAAAACAGGCCCAACAAACAACATGACGGTGAGTGATGAATCATCGCCAGCACCACCCGGTAGGGCGACGCGGAGTGCGACATCACGATAGAGAAGGAGGCCTTTCTTGAGGGGTGTGTGTGTGTACGCGATAGTGTACATTTGGTCCGTAGGTGTGACCGGGATACTCTCTACCAGCCCGCATAAAAATAGTGTGCCAGTCGATTCAGACCGGCAGCGCGTTGTGGTGAAATGTGCTCTAAATATTCGTGATTAGAAAGGGAACGGCGAAAGACGAACACGGGCTTGCCCCCGTAATGCGACAGGACGGAAACAGAAGCTGAGAGACATGCAGGTGCTGGGTTATAGTGGGTTTTTTGGAGTCTTTTATTGATCTCTTCACCTTATTAAAAGTTACAGCTACACTTACAACTGCGTTTCCATTTTTACCCATTTTTTACTTCTAATACACACGAGCAGAAACGAGTTGCATACAATTGATATGAGAATTATCCCTGTGGCATGCTGAACCCATCTTCATACGCAATAGATGGTGCATTCCCACCGTTCAAATTTGGAAGGATAAGGAAACAGCGATAAGTTATTCACGGCTATCTATTGATATCATATGGCATAATCAATTGCGCCGTCCTCTCGTCCCCTTGTTAACTGGTTGGTTTATTATCATATCGTTCCCTATCGGGGCCATTTTCCCCCTCTTTCGAAGCTCGGATGCCTGTAATGTGTCATCTCGTTGAACCCAATGCCCGACGACCAAATTAGAACACGTGTCCTTTTGGTCGCAGCTTATCGGAAATATTCTGCTGCAGGCGCTTGGAAAAAAACTGACTACACGTGGCAGCCAGCGGGAAGAGTGAGGATTACTGTTATATCGACATCGCGCTGCCCGTCATGTAAATCGGAAGCCGTGGAATGTAGGTAAAGCCCCATGTTACATAGTTAGCCACCATTTGCGCACGCTTCATGCACACACACACACACTCTATCTCTCTCGCTTTCTTTAGAGAGTGGAAAGGAAGGATCCTTACTTTCCTCTCTTTCCCTCAAAATGTTACTTTTTCTGTTTTGCTTCTAAGCAATGCGCTACCGTTTAATTGAGCCCAGTCACGGAAGTCGGGTCTATTCTATTTCGGGTTCAACTTCGTTGCCCTCTTCTGGATGGATTGCTGCTAGCTGCTCGGGTACCTTAGCTTGCTGGACTGGCGGAAAATACTCTGACTTTGGAGCTTCCGAGAGGGCCAGTACCAAATCCAGGCCATGAGAATTTTTAATAGCGACGGCACAGAACACGCAACCCTATAATTCGCAGCCCACAACACACCGGCAGCCGACCTATGAGTCATTCGCAGTATCATTACGCCAGCTAACCAAAGTTTCCTTCCTTCCTCTTCGAAGGGAAAGCCTTGTCCCTGCAGTGAATTTGGCAGCACAGAAATTCGGAAAATCGAGCTCAGATTCATTCCCCCATTTGTGGGGCTTCATTGTTGAAGGTGAAATGTGACCCTCGCACTCAAACTTGTTGGGCGGGCGTGTGGTTTACGCTACATTCAATTCAGTGCGTGCTGTAACCCGCAATGAGGTCCCGAAATGTTTGCCCCAATTTTGCGCTACATTCGCACGCGACTTCTAGCCTTTTGATGTGACCTCTGTTATTGATTTTTGGGCTGCGACATTATGCTGGTGGTTGCAAATTCCTTTACAAATTTGCCCCCCCCCCCCCCCCCAACAGATAGGGGGAACATAGTAGCAACCTACCACTGTCTCTGTCAAACATGGCTATATGCTCTTCCTTTTTCTACTATAAACTAGTAGCGTTATAACCTGCACTACTGCAACGATGACCCTGTTACTGCTATTGGTCACAGGTTGATGTTCTCTGATATTTTGTTGTAGTTGGGTTCGTCATTAAGTCCCGAAGTGTCGATGAACAGTCGTCCCGTGGCCATCGAAGGACGCCAAATCTCGCTCGCGTGGCATTTTTCGCTCGAGCAACTTGAGCCCGCTGTGTCTGTCTGTCTGTGTGTGTGTTGCTTTAGTTTACTTTGCGTCATTCGCGCGCTCGGCTCGGTTCGGTTCGCAGGTCTTGCGCGCCACTACGACACGGTCGCGATTACGAGCGCGCAACTTCCCCCCGTTAACCGAGTGCCTTTGCGCACCAACAGCCTCCCCTTCCCCCCATTCGTTGGCCATGGTCATGTGGCAACGGTTTGGCCATGTGTGTGGTAGTAGAGCGTGAGTAAAGTGAACCAGCAGCAGCAGCAGCACCACCAGCGTTTCATATCGTGCCATTTAATTGTGTTTAAATACAGCTCGTGACTCATCGCAAACATACCGCAATGCAAGCGAGCTACAGGCAAGGCAGGCGACTCGGCGAAGGGTGATGAAGCCGCTCTCTTCTAGCTCCCTTGCCCCTTCCTATTTCGCTCTATCTCTCTATCCCTCTCACTCTATTGTTTGCTCGCTCGCACTCTAGTGTACGGTCCGTGTCGAAAACACGCAAATATACAAACGCACACTACACACCGTCGCTTCGCTATCAGTTTACGAAGCAACAGAGCACCCAGTCACCCTTTGTGCTCCCACCTACCTTCTAACCTTCCTCCATTTTCTCTCAGCTTCACCACCAACCCTCCCCCCCCATCCCTCCATCACAGCTGGCGAGAATGCCATATTTACCCAACAACCTTTGACGAACAAGTGAGAGCGAATGTACAGCATTACTTACCGCGATTTGGTAGTGCTGGTATAGTAGAGAGCTTAGTGTTGCGCGGTGTTGTACACGCCCGAAGGCACTCATACAGCAGTGTAGGTTATATACAATGGGTAGCAGGTTCTAAACAAGGGGTTTCGGAGCAGGTGCACTAGGGCAGGATTGTGCTACTAAGCAGCGACCGAGCCACTTAACGCAGTGCTAAGCAAAGGAAATGGTGTGCTGACATTTGCCTTATTTGTTGGAAGCTCTCTCGGTGAGTCGTCACGGGTGCATATCGACTTAATCCATCATAGCTGTCCGTGCCAATCCGTACCACTGGGCCGAGTATTTGGCCTCATTCGTGTAATCCTATATGCGCTTGAAAGGGATTTACGCAGATGTCTCTATTTGGAGAAGGCAACGTCTTATATTGACGCATTGTTAAAAGTGTCCCAATGCCCTTCGGGGTGCGAGAAGAAGGTGGAATACTATCACAAAGGCCACTCTTGTTACGTTGGAGATGATCATCACGAACAATTTACCCCCCCTCCCCCCTCGCCGAATGGGACTTAGTACATATTTTAGTGTCCTACGTACTTGAACCCAACAAACAAAGCCCTCAAAGCCACACCACAAGAAACTGATAAAGCTGGCCACACACCACAGAAAGACGGACTGCTGCTGCACACTCACCGCACCACTAGCAACAGATAAGCGTTAACAACGTACAACCACACCACCGTATGCTCCCTCTTTCCGGTGACAGCTGTGTAGAGCACTGCTTTTCGGTTTCCCATACTAATCATCATGAATTGCGCGGTTAGGAATGAACAAAGGAGGCGGACTTTTGGGAGCGTGGTAAGGACCGCATGTGTACTCCACACTTTCGACTGGCAGCATATCACAACACATCGCTAGAACACATATCGAGACCCCCAGACGGCATGGCTCCCGGAAGTTGGAGCTATTTGGTGGCCCATTTTACAAGACCACTGCCTGCATCTGCTATTAATACACGCGTGCTGGACCATTTAAACTGGTCGGGTTTAGAGGAGCATTGCAATTCTGAGCAATAATTCAAATGACCTCAAGATGTAGTAATTAATATAACGGTCTATACCTAACGGTAAACATTTAAGGAAATCCTAATCCAACGAGGCAACCAAGGTTTCGTCAGGCGTGCTCCGCGAAAGAGAACACAGACGGAGGTGTGACCACGTGTACACTACACGGTAAAATTAGATCCTTCCTATATTGTCCCCAAACAAGTTCCGCACACGTTCCGGGTGGCCGTCGCCACATCGCAAGGTCGTCCAGAACATAGCTACACTTCCTGCTTCCCGCGCCTCTACACCGGAAGAGTTCAAGGCAAGAGTTGGTGTAGATCTTGCCGAAAAGAAACCAGTCCGTTGGTTGGCTACCGTCCAACAGCTGGCCACGGCACCAAAGGCGTTTATAGCGTTGTAGCCAAAGTAAATGACACCACAAAGCGAATTTATGAATTCGCAACAAATACTACCGACACACCACCGGGCAACACGCGAAGGTGAGAAGAGAGCAGAGGGTGAGGTAAGAGAGAATGATAAAGAGAGAGAGAGAGAGAGATTGAGAGAGGGACGAAAAAAATCAAACAACCAAACCATTTACACTAAAGCGACGGTGATGATGATGGTGGTGGTTGATGTCATTGCTATATTTGAACCACACAACCACTTCTCGCATGAGCAACGAGCAACGCACACACAACAGTTGGCAACCATACCCCTGCCCCAAGCCACCCTCTTTAGTCTTCCCTCCTCTCTTCTCTCTTTCACTTGCAATCATCGATGACTACGAAGACGGCAACGGTAACGGACGATACGAAGTTACTTTGCGGTGTTTTACATTCGATGGTACTATTACTTTTTATTCGTTAAAAAACACACACCTTTCGTTATAGACTACGACAGATGGCAGATGGTGGAATGCACTATTAAATAAGGCGGATTTCCAGCGGGTCCAAAATGCAGTTGTTTGGCTGGTGGAAGCAGCGCAAGAGCCGTTTCCCTTCATCTGGTTCAGGTGGCCCGCGACAGGCGACGAGAGTTGACGATCACCCGCATGCCGCATTGGAAATGGATACATGGCACACTCACCCCCCCCCCCCCTTTCCGGCTCTTCCAATACTACCGGCACATTCCGATGTGTTTAAAATTAAAATCTTACGTATCGTGGACGATGCGATCATCCTTATACTCCGTGAGGCAAATAATAAAAAAAAATAAGGAAGGACAGTGGCAAAGAAGTAACAACATGTACATCCCCCTCCTCCGCAGATGAAAGATGGGCCTGGCTGCACCGTGTGTGTTGGATGTGTGTTTTGGTAAGGATTTTCCCCGGTTGGGCTGGGCGGGTCGGTTATGAAAATAAACTCCCAAAAATCGTCAAACAACGTTTTGCTTTATGTTTTTTCACGCAAATTCGCCATTTGTGAAGACGATAAAGAATGCGTCAACCTGGCGGGATAGGTTGCGTTTTTGTTATTACTGTCTGTAGCGTTTGTTTCTTGGTGTTTCTTTGTCATCTCCTTCTCCTCCTCCCTCGGTAGGCTCCATTTTGGGACACGCGCATGAATTTAAATTTCTTTGCGATAGTATGGGTTGTTGATGATGTTTTTTTTTGTTGTTGTTCGTCTGTGAGTGTTCTGCTTGCTGTTTAGGGTTAGTGATTTCCTACGTCTCAGCGTTGAATCATCAGCGGATCGAGAAACGCGCCTCGATGCTATCGTAGGGGGTAGAGGAGTAGGTGTGATCGTACGGATGAGTACGATGAGATCAGAAAATGCGGGAAAAGCAACATCGTTAACATTTCATTCAACTTTGCCAATTAACAGCAACCTCAGCGATAGACGGCAGTTTCTATCCGGCCTTCAGGATTTGGCCATATACACCGTGCGGCAACACCTGTTGCAACTTTTTCTCAGCACGGTGCTTTTGACAAAGCAAAATGCTGTCCCGTGCCATGCACCACCACCCACTAAATCTATATCTATCCAAACAGATGCTGACAGATGCGGTGTACATGTACTGTTCAACATAAAAACGCTTAAAAAACTTACCGATAAAGTCGAAGGCTTCCTGGAAGTACTGCTTAATGTTTTGATGCGGCGTGTCGCTGGCCGGGATCTGTTTGTACTTGAGGCCGGGCTTCAGCTGACCACTCGGCTGCTGGCAGGTGACGTTAAGTACGCAGTTTGCACCGACAGTTGACGGATCGATCGCGTCCCGACCGTTGCCGAGCAGCAGATGGGGGAAAACGTGTGATGCTGGGTGCGATTCGATGTCTGTGAAGAGGGAAAGTGAGATACAGAAATGAAGGGCATGCAGTTTAACCTCAAGATAATGATTTATCGTTCGATGCATTTCAAAGTACCATAGACGATCCGACATGGCTGCAGTAAGATTATACCATTTTACGACTTAAATGCATCATTATTCTCCACCCCAAGAGAATGTCACAATTTTGCGCAACAGCAAACGAAGATCGACTCTCCGCGAATCCACAACAAGGCAAAGGCAAAAGAAGACACGAAAAACGTGACTCACACTTTGGATTCACCATTCGGCCCGTTTGGTTCGTTTTTGGGATTGATTTGCAAACGAGAAAAGAAGTTGGAAGCGCAACAATCCAAATCGATCGAAACCTAACAGAGAATGTATGCTTTTCTAATGAAGCGATTTATTTGGTGTGAGAGGCAGATTCAGGCAAAAACACCAAACAAACAAGAACTAAACTTCGTTCCCGAACGATTTCGTTCCATATGAACCGATGCGAATGAATTTGTCCTTCCCGAACAGAAAACTGACGGGCATGAAGTTGAATCGAGAGACGCTAATGTTGTTGCGCGTGATTGAATGAACTCGCGAAGTGGTTGCGCTTAAGCGCGGTGGCGGCAGCGGCTTCGTTATCGCCCCGGGACCTAAACCAGTGTGTGTATATAACGAAAATTGTCTCCCCATTCATAAACTGGAAACTTCCGCACTGGACGAGCATCGGACCATAAATATAGCTGACGTATAGGAGGCACCACTCGGGTTGAACCATTTTTAGCCGCCTAGGAACAGTTATGCACGATGTGTTTGTACATGTGTGTGTGTGTGTGTGTGGGCAACTGTTGGAATATATTTATCCAAGCAGTACCTTCGCAAACACTTTCGACCGATCGTAACGAACAGGCAGGCGAGAGAATGGCGTGGCCAGAACGTGCTATCGCGGGAAGTGCGTAGTCTGCGGTTCAATTAAAGTTCAATGATATGCTGCCATACTACGTGCTGCCGAGCTCTACCACACATACCAACTGTCGATACACATATCGGTTGATTGGTCACTTCTGCTGCCTGCTGGTTGGTTTTATTAGGTCTGCATTTATGGTGCACAAGTCGTCAGTTTTCACCCTTGTTTCACCAGGCACTCGATTGAGAGCAACACCGATATTTGATCAATTGAATATCCAGACATGGTTTTAGAGGTGGTTTTTTGGAGGTGATATTAATAGATGAATCGAACATTGAGTAGTGTTTGTTGAAATTGGTTTCTTTTCCAAACCGAAAATAGAACTCATGTTTTTCTCGCTATTACTATATCTTTTACTACATTGAAGGCATGGAGATATTAAAGTCCTTAAAAACTAATCCAATCAGATGACATAGTCTTTCCATCCTGTTAGATTCGAAAACATGTGAAAGAGGCGCACAGGAAGCCAAAAGTTTTCATAAAAATGAACAAACTTCAAAGCATTTGTTCTTGCCTCCTGAGCGTACCACGGCTATAAACACATGCCATAGAACTCGATCGCAAGAAGTGTGATGTGGGCTCGAAGCATAAAAAACTCGCAGAAATATTTCACTCCAGCCGCCAGTCCCACACATAACGCCTTCTAGTTGGGCTAAGACCACCAAACAGACCGTGGCCTGCGACCGTAGGCACACTGTACAGATGTGCAATATGTGGCAGTTTCCAGCAACGCTAAAAGGCATCACATTCCGGAGTGCAATTTTTCTTTCTACACAAAGCGAGGCAGTTGGCAGTTCAACGCCAAAAACAACTTGCCAGCCAGGATCAGAGAGTTTGTTATACTGAGATCTGATGGGTTAGCGCTTTGCTCTTAGCGTCTGCAACCCTCTGCAACGCACACACACACACTAATGAAACCACCCATACAGACACACACAAATGCGTGCTCACATTTCCTTGGCAAACCGCACCAAAGGGCCGATCGCTATGGGAGGACGCAATCACACACACACACGGGCGGACATACATACACCGGTACACGGAAAGAACCCGTTGGCAACGTTGGGAGACACCTTTACGCGGTTGCAGGTGGAGTTTACCTGAGCAAGGGTGGCGCAGCAGCGCACGGCAGGGAAGGAAAGTGACGCGAAAAGTTGTCCGACCGGCCTTGAAACCGGATACGGCGGTAGCGGCGGCAGCGACGGTTGATTTTCTGGATGCCTGTATCTTGTCGTCATGCTCGCAGCATAAGCCGAACGCGCAACACAACACTTCTATTCGAGTTTCTTGCTTGACCCGCTCTCTGGACTTGTGTTTTTTCTTCACCGTTCCCCAACGACTTTCTCGTTTGTTTTTTTCCCTCAACCGTTGCGTGCGCTTGCATTTGTGTGTTTTTAATATATGTGAATATACACACCGCACACACACACACACACACAAGCGCGCGCACAAGAAACAGGTGAAATCATTCCACGGAATGCAACCAGGAAGAAACGCATTTCCAGCCGGTGCGGGCAAACATGAAAACCTTTGCCATGGTGGCAGATGATGCTCACCTAAAACACATATTGAGTGGTACCGCCCGAATCGATGATCAATCGGGCGGCACATAAACATTCTCCGTTACGGTCTGTCTGGTAGGACACACGTTGGATCTCTCGTACGGTTGTTGCCACGCTCGCTAATTACCCTCTTGGCGGGGGTGTATTTTTAGCAAAGCGCTCTAATTTTGTACATCCTTTTACCCGGACCACCGACCGAGATGGCTGCGTTGCTGCGTTACGTCTCGGATCTCGCACGTTGCTGAAATATTCGCCAGGATCAGGCGTGAAACACCTCACCAAGTAACATTTTCACCAACAGTGACGCATTAATTGTACAAAAAACAAATCTGCTTTCTCGCCTGCCTTAGCAGTGGAGTACATTAAGTTCGTACGGCGTCGTGGTCCATCCCATCCACGTGTGTTGTCATCGGAGCCGGGATGATGATGTCATGGCTGCCAGAGACTGACGCTCCAGCGTAAAATGTGACATTTATATTGTACGTTTGTTTTGAGCGTTTTTTTTTTCGTTTTTCAAAAAACGGCGAAGACGACCACTGGAACCCACCGACGCACTAGTCCGGAAGCAGGTGGGAGCGAGCAAGAGAAAAAAAACCTTTAAAATATCGGTTGCCATTTCGGGCAGGTCGGTGTGTTAGCTCGACTCTACATCGAGCCCCGCTTCCACTATAACTGCTTCTACTTCTACTTTGTGGTTAAAAAAGTCGAAACAAATACAAACAGAACGACAAACAACAGACAAAGGCAGCGCGGTTTAAGTTAATTACTTTGCACAAAAAGTATAGCTTGTCCGCCAATCTTTCTCGTGGCGATGAGTCAGATCGAACTCATCTCGGCACGCTTTTCTAAAACATTTTTGAAAGCGCGCGTCTGCAAGATATTATACCCCAACCGGGTGACAACGGTCTGATTGAGGTTTCTATACATAAAAATAAATAAATATATAAATGACAGCCAACACAGTGACATCATATTGTCCATCTGGTTTGTTCGTACACGCGATGATGAGACCACGCCACCCGGTCAACTAACGGGATCATTGGGGACGGATTTGGCCGGAACACGCAATCCATCAATTGGATAATCGTCTACAGCCTAAGAAACGCACAGCCTTATCACCAGCACCGTCCAAACCGGCCCTGCACTCTCGGGGTCGGGTCGGTCGAGCGAGGACCGCATGATTGGTGTAATTTAAGTATCCCGCTCCCGGAGTCACAACAATTGCTGCACGTTACGCAACTGTTTAGCGCCTGTCGAACGACCGTTGCCACTATCGTTGCTTTGCGAGAGAGGTACCGGCTGTTTACCTCGGGGATCGGGAAATCAGCATCCTCCTCTTCGTCACATCTTCCGAACATCAACGAGCCAGAGAGCTAAGGACTCTCCCCTTGCCGCGTTCGCAAGAAGTGGTGGCGAAAAGATTACGAAACCATGCAAATCTGCGACGTGCACACACGTCATCGGGCTGAAGAAAAACAAATCAACCCAAAAGGGGCGAACTTACGAGGCCGAAAGGCCATCTCGCTAGACCATTATCTGCAGACCCCGTTATCCGCCCGGGGCCGCCGCCACACCACCTTCATTGAAATGGCCAACGATGGTGATGGCATAAAAATGGGAAAAGAACCACAAAATAAAATAAAATAGTACACACATTGCTCGGGTTTGTTTTGACATGACACCGGGTGGCTGGGTGGATGATGGCTCCCATGATCCGGCACTTGACGTCATAACACACACCAAACAAGCACACAACAATCACTACGCGTTTGGCAGATTACAAGTGTCAAATGGCTGCAGTCAACTAATGGTTTTGTGTTGCGCCGCTTGTATACGTTACATTTGTTGTGGTTTGTTGTATATATTCTCGGCGCGTCATCGCTGGCTTTATTTTGCGATCTCGATCGGGGATGCACTCAAGACCCTTCCCCTCTCCTCCGCTCGCCCCACCTCTTCCATTCCCCAACATCCTCTCTGTTCCATTGTTGAAGGGAATGGACTTTTGTGTGAATGGAAATGGTTTTCCTCCAGATACTGTCTGGCAGCCGGGCACCAGATGTCGATCGCATCTCACGTTTCCCCAAAAGCCCCATTCCCGTTGTCAGCATTCGGAGCATTCATTCAATCGTAGCAGAACTCAAAACTTACCATACGCTACCGCAGGACTAGAGCAGCTGCGCGCCAGAGGAACTCGGGTGCTGGAGGCAATGGATGAATCATCGCAACTATCTTTGTGCCGTTTGTGCTGACCGTGGATGGCTGCCGATCGGTGATGAAAAGAGAAAGAATAGGAAAGAAATAGAACAAATTAAAAGAGACGAAAACAAACGGAAGCAAAACAAACCGGAAAGCGAAAGTTTATTTGCAACACACAGCAGAGCGTACAACATCAAGGGGCGCGATTTTTTAGTTTTCTCCCTCTCCGTCATGGTCGGTGGTGAATATATGTTCTTCTCGCCAGTCTTTTTCCGAGTGTTTGTCTATCTGTCCATCTAAGCTTAAGCTGATGGGAGAGTGATCAACGTGATCGCTGGACCATGGCCATTTATGCTTCACGGCTCTGTAGCGTTCGGTTGATCGGTATGCTGCGGCGTTTAGCAGCAATTATTTGCTTCTGTTCGGATTCTTCGCAACCACCGTCACGGAGAAATCACACACTAGCCTGCACACTGCCATGCCAGGTGTGTGTACCTGGACTAGCTTTTGGAAGCGTTGCACACACAGCATAAAACAATTGCGGGAAGGCGAAACCCACACCAGCATGGCATCTACCTCTCCCCGAGCACACGATCGTCGATCGATCGGCGGCCCGCTCAGGCGTGAAACCTTTAAAGGTCGTTCAAATGCCGCCAGGAAGATGGAATTGAGGCGCGAGAGCTGAGAGCATTCCCGCTCGCGGCCCAGTTTGCGCGTGTAGGCAAACCTCCGATCTTCTCCGAGCCCGTACCAAACTGGTTCTCTCGCACAGGCACACCGAGGCCCACAGTTGCTGCTTGCAAAGGAATGCGCCCCCTGTGGGCTGGTGGTGGTAGTTTGTCAGTGAGCTGGCGCACTTTCCAGCCAGAAAAGTCGTGACTACAGGCTGTGGTCTAACTGTTTTTTTTTTTTTGTTTTTTCTTCTGGATTCCTTTAGATTGAAAGTGTTCCTACCCGCTGTTGCTCACACAAATCACAAATCGGAATAATTTTTACAGCGAACTGGACGAACAGAAAGAGCTGCTACGAAGTAGCATGAATATTTAGTGTACTCGCTTTATCTTTCAGTTTTCAATAAATACACAGAGGGCCACAAATCTCACGCGGATTCTCCCTCCGAAACCGGCAACAACCAAAACCATGAGTCATGCCGTACTGAGCCTGTGTTGAAATGCGTAGATCGTGAGGCAATTTCACCACTTGAGAGGAAAGGTGGGCGGAAGGTTCGTAGCATAAACAGACCGTACCGAATCGTCGGTCGAAAGTTGAAGAGATGGCGGGAAGGTGGCCGCACTGGAGGTCAAAGTGTGTTGCCCGAATAGAAGCTCGTCGATACACGGCGCTCACAGTTCGAGCGAGATGATTCCAACAGTCCGAATGGTCGTGCTGCGGTGCCAAAGGCAGACGTACAGTGCGCGAGCGCAGACAGCTGAAAATAAATCCTCTTTATTGCTACACTTCGTTTCATCATTAGCAAATCGAGCGTAAATCAGCGTGATTTATGTGCGAAACAGTAAAACGGATCAGCTTTCTGATTCATTCCCGCTTGTCTCTGTGTTTGAGGCTACTCAGTGCGCGGCTACTAACCTTTCCGATTCGGAAAACTTGTTAGTGGGCCGGTTACCGCATCAATTAGTGTAACGTCCCCTAGAAATACACCCGCAATGACCCGTCCATCCAATCTGATCTACACTCTTCCCTCTTCCCATGTCAGAGTGTCTGTGTGTGTGTGTGTTGGCGTCCTTGCTTTGTGGATAGTGCGGAAAAGATGGATTAGAGTTTAAAAATAGTCCCGCAAGAAGGACCCACCGCCTGCATCATTCCTTTCGATTAATTCACGATCGTGCCGCAGCAAGCAGCGCGGAGACCAGTTGCCTCAGACAGCCAGCGCTCCATCTGTTCACCACAGACGGCACGGCTCGACTGGGATCCGAAAGACCCATCACACGCAGCAACCCATTCGTCTCGTAGCTTTCTCTTCCATTCCCTGGGATCGTCCCCAGTAATGTGAATCCGTGGACAGAGCGGGCGGTGGCTACGCGGATACGGATTATTTTCATCTCGCTTCATACGTCCACACACACGCACAGAAACACACATAGCATCTTTACTGGTCGTTCTTTTTCTTTTTCCCATTTTGCGGTTAGGATCAAGATCGTGCGGTAGTAAAGTGCACGCGAACTCGTGCACGAAACTCTTTCCCGGTTTCATTCCCACCACATACAAACCCGCCCGCTCGTGGCGTGTGCTCTTTCTGCGATGTTCGAGACACACTACCCCTGGCGTACGGCCAACGGGCGATGACTCATCTTCGAAATCGAAATTGGCCAGCAGGGGGGAAGAGGTTGTATCTTGAATAGCGCAACGCTATTCGCTGCTATTTCTAGACATCAAAAATGCTTCTGCTCTTAGGTGCTCTTGCGGCGGCTCGACCCCACTGCAGGAGAGCTCCCTTTATTTACCACCCAGTGATTCCCGCTCTCCTCCCCCTCGTGCCCGTCATGATTTCCTTGCTAATGGTGATTGGTGTGTCCCGCTCTTTAGATTGGCCTGCTCACGGTTCGTAGGAACCTGCGGAAATGAAGCTCTAGTCAACGGACAACGAACTGACAAACTGGTGTGAGTTCACTGGCAGACAAATGTATCATTAGCAGTGGCCACAAACTGTACTTCAAGAATGTTTTGACGTTTGTTTTGTAGAAGAGGTTTTGGACCATCTTTTTAAAAGTTAGTATTGTATTTCCATTTTAATCTCTTTCAATATTGTTCAATTTATGCAATTTTGTGGCTAATGTTCATTTTCCAAACTGAGCGTGTTGAAGCATTGTGGCGAAAAATACACGTTGACCTCCATAAATTATTCTCCAACCCAACCCGTATCGTTTCGATGCCTTGTAATTGTGTCAGGATACAGGAAAAGAAACTATTTCTGGTGCTATCCCTATGCTCGCTGGGTGGGTTTCAATCTGCGAGAGAAGGGTAAATGTGGTGGTATTACTAACCGCAAATAGTTACTACCATTACCTCGCAACCTTTCGCGTCTTACAGCCCTGTTCGTGCAGGATTGTTGTTGTTGTTGTTGTTATGTTTTGGTGGGTATGTGTCGCACCGACCCCATCCTGGCCCATCTGCCCGTTTCAACCGTCGCCATCAAAACACTCGCCGTGGAACCTTCTGCAGTATTCTTTATCCATCCATTTCATCTTCACGATCGAGACCATTGCCGTCGTCGTCGTCATCGTCGCAGTGATGATTCATTGCGGGATGTCGGTGGAATGTCAAACTTATTTGCGCCCGACATGCCATGTATTAAAAAACCGACAAACGTGAAGGTTGGTGACACTCATGCTTACCTGCACACCTTGCGAGCGAAGTATTCGATTTTTTTTCGCTTTCGATTGCGGAACAAGAGGGCAGAGTTTAGCGAAGTTTGGAACTACAATTGGTATTATTTTAAGCAAAATGTAAACATATTTGAATTCTAAATTAAATACCATTTGAACTCTTCTGCAAGGAATCGCTAATTCGGAGAAATGCATTCAACACATCAGTCAGCATCTTCGACTGTTACAACTTATGCAGTCGTCGAACGCGCTGAACCTCGTGTTCGATTCTTCAATGGCAGCGGGCATAAGACCGGGAAGTGGCCGCGAGGGATGGAGAATTCGCGGTAAACGCACATTCAGCAATTTCCGCACCAGAAAGCTCGCAACCCAGAGTGCAAAGCGGGACGACATTGCCGCCGCCACGTTTCTTGGTACTTCATTTCTCGGAGCTGTCGATGAAATACTTCGCCGATCCGGCATGAATCGTTATGATTTGTTCCAAGAATTGAGCGCTGCAGCACTGTATATTAGATTACATTGTATAGATAGTGGCTTAAAAGAGTGCGTAGCTGCTTCTCGGTGGCAATTTTGATAATCTTTGTGGATTATCTTACCCATCATGAAGCAAATTAAAATAAATAGTCTTTAATCCTCAGCCAATGACATACGCGTCTTCCGCTGTGATCAACCCACTCACCATTGTTTTCAACGTGAAATTCAAACACATCGTTAGCAGGTTTCACGAGTGTGATGAATTAATGGCCCGCTAATCATCAATCAATGTTGACATTTGCTAACGAAACCCACAATCATTAGAAACTTCCGCGTACTGTGTTACTACGCGTGCTACGATAATGCCGAGGAAAAGCGTCCGGTCGAAGAAAAGCGCGTCAGTGATGTAGCATATATCTTACCGTGTTTGTCTGTCGGCATAAACCGTAGCATCAGGCAGGGCGATTTATGTTTCATTCTCATTTTGCTGGACGTTTTGAAGGGGTTACTGGTGCTGCTGCTGCTGCGCCCGGTACTGCCCGGCGTGACGGATGAGGCTGCGCCCGCTGCTAGCGGTTCGTCGTCGTCGGCGTCACTCGGGCAGCTGGGTCCGGGGCGCCTGTCAGTTGCGGTGATTGTATTTATCTTTACACTTGATGGTCACCGGTGGGTGGACAAGGCACTACCAGGGGGGTGGAACTAATGGCCCTAACAGGTGATCTTGAGGGAAACGGGGGAGAAGGGGGGGGAAGGAACTTTCACGTCACTATTCAACAAGAGCTTTAGGCACGTACACACATCCACACTTGGTCGATAAAACACCGAACTCACTCGCGGATGTTAAGAACAAGAACGAACTATTACCACGATGCGACATTCGCGACTTGGTAGATGCTCTTAGCCAGATCGCTTTGCGCAGCTTACGCAGCTTAACGAGCGCCAATTGTACGAAGAATAATGTGCCACCGAACGGTTTTACAGTTGGGAGGCACTGGCGTTGATGCGATTTGCACACGACTACTAGCAGAACACGCAATAGCTGTTTTTTTCTTTTTCTTCTTGTTTTGCGTTACTCCTCTCTACACTAGATTGCCGACTTGCTCAAACCGAAATGAATCACACCTGCAGTATGCACTCGCGTGCGCTCATCATCATAAGAGAGCCTCGTTATGTAAGGTATTTTTTCGCATCCACCTCTCACTCTTCCTCCCTCACTTGTATTCGCTGTTCTGCGAACTTGTTTGTTTCACGATCGAGGTTGTTAACGCAACAACCCAGTGCGGACACTAGAAGAAACTTGCTTCGTACTCTAGCCCTGATTCACTGTGTATTCCATGCACGGGGCTACTGCTAAACCGCCAAGGGTTTGTGCTGTGTTTCTTCTTCCCCTACTGGATATGAACCTTACGACAGGGCAAACCAATCACTCTACACGCTTTTCTTACGGAAAGCAGCACTGCTCTATGGAAAATGCTTCAGCTGAAGTGATTTAGCCGTGTTTCCGTTCGCCGTCTTCGCTACGATGATCCACTTCCACTGACACGACACACAATAGTGCGCGCGCCTACTTCGCAACCACTTGCCTATGGATGATGAAAACTGAATCACCACTGTGGTTCCAGCCCGCAAGCAGACGGCTATGAATCATCGGCGCACTTTTTGGGCTTTTTTTCTTCTTCCAACAATCGATTCGTTCGATTACTCACTTCACTTAAGCTTGTGTGACTCGTTCAACGCGGTGTTGATGACTTTCGGTGCACAACGCAGAACAATCGCGAGTGATGATGATAACACACGTCTTAGGCGAACGCTTTATAGAGTAACAGTAAGTCAAATATATATTTGTTTCCGCGCTGTCTCTCGGCTGGTGTTGCTGGTGTTTTGCTGGTAATCCAAAAAGGGAAGGCAAACTATACGGCTACGAGGACAACAGAACTGAGCGTCAACCAGAAAGCAGAAACCGAAGGTAGCCTGTTTGCTATAACATCCACCCAAACCGAAACGAGAAATCGAACCGAACGAACAAAATGTTACGGATCTCCGGTGGCGTTTAGGATCGACGCGGACGCTTGGTTTTTTGCGAATGAATGGAATGATTGTGTTGGCTTTTACGACAGCCAACGGGTGAAAATTGAACCACACGCACACAGCTATACGCGGCACAGTGAGTGGTGACGTGAAGCATTCTGGTCAAAACCTATGTGAGTGTGTGTCCAATGTTAGGTGCGGTTGAATTCATTGGATTTTTTTTTATTTTGTAGAAATCGAACTTACTTCCACCTTTTTTAATACAGAACATAATAAACCTGTTACTATAATTTATTTACCACATTCACCAACCATTTATTGACGCTGTAGTGCTGAGAAAACATACGTATGAATTGTATTTATTTGTTTGCATAATTGTGTGTAGCAAAAACTGAATACAATAACGAAACAGCAAAAATAATGCCATATTATAATGCCACGTACAAATCATATTTTACACGCACGCTCACTGTCCAGCATGTGCTGACTACGACGCACACAATCACAAACCATTGGAAGGGAAAGGAACGACCAACGGTGTAGTGTGACGTCATTGGAAGAAGAGTAGAAACGGTCGGGAGGGCGGAGGGAAGGACGACATCAATCAAATCGAGCTCTCTAATGCGATTAGAGTTGTGCCTCAAGTACCAGAACTGTACGATTCATTCAATTCATCCTAAAGAACGAACGACCTACGTTCATCTAATCAACGTTCATCGATTCTTTATAAATCATAATGTACTGAGTTGGTCATCAAAATAACGTCCTACCTGCCGAAATAACGAACGTTATAGTATGTCAGGTCGTTCATTTTCCCCACACAAATATGAACATGAACCAAGAAAAGAACGACCTATCCTATCAGTCGAAATAAAGAACGTCCTACTACGCTAGGTCGTTCAATCTCCCCATACAAATATTAACTTGAACCGTAATACCAGGACGTTCATGTAATTCATGTGAACGTCCTACTCTTCAAAATAAAGAACGTCTTAATACGCCAGGTCGTTCATTTTCCCCATACAAATATGAACGTGAATCGTATGACCAGGACATTCACGAAAAGAACGACCTATCCGTCGAAATAAAGAATGTCCTAGTACGCTAGGTCGTTCATTCCCGTCATACAAATATGAACGTGAACCGTAATACCAGGACGTTCACGAAAAGATCGTCCTACCAATCGTAATAAGGATCTTCCTGGTCTGCCTAATAATTTTCAAGATGCAATACACTAATTGTGTTCTTCTTGCAAAATAAAACAATTTACCCAAATTTCTTCAACTGAAATGAACGAATGAATCGCGATTCATGTTCAGTTTATCTGAATGAAGGACTAGTACGTTCACGTTCATGGAAATGAACCGAATTGCCCAAGCCTAAATGCGATGCGTCGCACGTGTCGCGAGTGTGTAGGTCTCACGCATACGCTTGCACGCACACGCATACAAACAAACGTACGCGTACACACACACACACTCACACATACGGTTCGTTCGTTTCGTAAGCTGATGATAATTACATTGGTCCACAGCTGGTTTTAGCCGCAGAGAATAAGTAAACAATATTAAGAATAGAATTGCTTAAAAGGTCTGCGAATCAGCAGTATTTTTTCTAGCTTTATTGAACCTTTTGCGAGGCTGCATAGTTTCCCTGTCGATGTAGATTCCATTTGCATAACGATACACACTGCTTGATTAGTGGGGGTTGGGATAGGAATACACACACACATACATTGGCTTGTTCAGACAGCTGCTTCGCGGGAGATGCTACCCAGGGAATGAAATCATCACACTTGCTCGTTCTGCCCAACGAGCCACGGAGCGTCGACCGAGCGAGAAAGCATATGCTGGTTTGGTTCCCTGTGTAATCCAAGTGTGCAATAGGTGAGTGTTTTGGATGTGTTGGTGTAAGAAAGATTTAATGCAGGGAGTCTTCTACTGCATCAGCCGAGTAGAAACCTGTCCAAAAATCAATTTTAAGCTACCGTTTTACACTATTAATTAGGATTTTCTTGTGATTTTTATGGTGTTTTAAAACGTGACTGCTCGCAAACTACTTTCTTCCATCATTACCGCTATCGTCAGTAATAATGAAACTGAACGAATATTTGAATGATGCTCTCCTACCGTTTTACCTTTCTATTAAACACGCGTCTGAGTGTGTGCGTGCATTAGTGCTGTTTACATTCTATCGCAACACCACTACAACCGTACCGCGGTAACAGCTTTTGCACGTGTTGACAGCCCGCTCGCTGCTATGACTCATCTTGCCAGGCTCGGCCGCGCGCTTCCCGCCGCTCTTTCCACCCTTCACTGCAACGTTCCACAAACATCGAGTAGCTATGGCGCAGCGCGTTCTGCAGCGCTTGCTTCAATGTGTGTCTGTTGGATTTCGATGTCACGAACTCGATTCGCCGTTTGCTTTCGTCACTTACCTTGCACTGGCTGGGGGTTGCAACGCGGGTTGGTTGGTTTCTTCTTTGCGCTTTGCGGCCACCGTCTAGCATTTCCTCTTTATGTACACCGGTTGTCCATTTTTGTGTTTCTTTCTCTACAGTGTCTTACCCCCTCCTTCACCCTCTATCCTTGTCTGTAACGTGCCTGGCGGGCCTCCGCCGCATCGTTGTGGCTGTCTGGATTCTCTAGAAGTAACCTCACCATCGACACATGGCTTTTTGGTTGGTTTGCAATGTTGTCTATTTCAATTCCCAGCAGTACCGGTAAGCAGTGGAATTTTACCGACAGAATCATCACGGAATCAAGCGGGTGGACGATAAACAAATGGTCGCTACACGTGACACCGCCGCTCAGGGTGCTGTGTTTCCCGCGCGGATGAATATCGATAAGCCCTCTCACCTGGGTCAAATCCAGCTCTTCATACATATTGCTATGTCATTTAGACAATCAGCACAGCAGAACAGTGATAAACAACCCGGCCCAAGCAGTCCAGCTCGGAAATGTCTTACTGGCCTCATGTGAGTAGCGGTTTGTGTTTCCTACAATCCAACTCTGCTCGCCACGAGCAGCACAAAACTACCCACCAAAATGTAATTGAACGACTATAATCTGCTGACGCAAGCAGAAACCGTAATAAACCGACACGTTAGGTTGCAATTAGCTTCATTGAAGCTTCTGGTTTCATTCAAGTCCATTCAACACTTCGCTGCACACGCACGCAGCTACCATGGTCGGGGGGGCGTGGGCAATATCGTTTCTCATCCAGCGAGGCCATAGCTTAGCTGAGCTGCGGTTCGTGGCAGGTCATTGCATTATCAACTATCTGTAACGCTACCCGATTCTGCCGTGCCTGGTTCGTATGATTCATCGCTGAGGCGATGTCTGACAATCGAGCCGAATTCACTCTCGATTTGACGACGGAGGCTCGTCACATGTGAAATAGTTGATGGTGCAGCAATATTGCAACCATCCTTTTCCGTTTCGTTTTGACCAGTAATGCATTACAATTCCATCACCATTGCAGCATCGTGGTTAGCGTCTGTTACTTATTCGGCTAATTTATAATTTGCTTTATCTTTTAGTATCCTTATGATTGATGGTTGATGGTGAAATATAACAGATGAATATCGAATACTTGTTTTTGTAAGAATATCTTAACATGTGTTACTAGATTTATTGTTTCTACTTTTCTTTGTTACAACTTGCAATCTTTGATATTTATTTCCATTTACTTGTAATGGATGTTTCGTGTTTTAATGATTTAATGATACTACACACAATGTATGTGTGTTCTAAGAAGCAAAACAAAAACATAAATCCATCGTTATTTTGAATCCGATTGGCCTATGGCCTCGGTATTATAAAAAAAACAAGTAGTAACATATTTTAGAGATTATAAACAAAGCAGGAAGTGAATCATTTCACTTCAATTGCAATTCGTATATAACAAACACCAAATGCATCGCTGCGTTCATAACATTAACGATAGTAATTCTGATGATAATTTAACCATTTCAATGCCAGCAAATTAAACGCACGGAGTCAATGGACGACAAATTGCATATCGATCGCCATATGCAATAACGTCAGCAGTTCCGAACAATTCTCCCACTCGTCCAATCAACAATGCAATGTCATTGTTTCCGTCCAGTGGCTCACGCAGTAGCGGAAAAGCAGTTAGATATGTTTACCTGCGCTCAGCTAACGTCGATGACATAGCATGTACTTGTTCCGTTTCGTACAGGTACTTTGCTGGTTTGAACCCGTTCAGTACAGTCCGTTCCCGCGATACGCAGTACTCGAGTACTGTGGATTCGGAAACTCGCGGAGTTTCGCTATTTGATGGTTCTTTGAGTAAAACGTAATTAATTTAGTTTGCGTGCCTCCCAAATGTTTCTAGGGCACATTAACCTCGTGCATCGGAAACAGACTGTTGTTCATAAAGTAGCTTGAAGATTGACTGATTAAAACTGGTTGTGCACATGATCACTCCGCAATCACACGTCTTGTTTTTATTTTCGTACCTACACGGTAAATGTCATTTCTAGCTCATAATTTGCTGAATACGGAACACGGCTATTAATAGCAGGACCTTGATTGGCTTTGCGCTATCGGGTTGGAGCATTTAGCGACCTGTGTGCCAATTAATGTAAGATAAATTAACCTTCTCGCAAAGGAGCACATACGCCACCCAGCTTATCGGAGCACGGAGGAAATGCGGTGTTATCAAAAGCCGCCTCAAACGTTCGAGGCGAATGATAAAAATAAAACTTTTCATTCTCTTATCATGGCCGGTGGAAAGTTCTTTTAAATCGATGACTTCACCTGTGCCTTTCGATTGCTTGTGGTTTGTGGCGCGCTGTAAGCTTCATACGCGTGACGTTATCTTTCGGCAACGATGAAATGGTAGTTTTGTGATGTTTAAAGTGCAACCGTTTGCACAAATCGCTGTGTAGATTCCGGCTGAGACAAACAAGGATGGTTACTAATCAAATTTTTTTCGCGTCTTCACATCAACAATACCTTTGCCTCTTTTTGAGTATAGGTACATTTCACATCGTCGCTACCCTGGAATGATGATCCTTTTTCCTAGAATTTATAAGCGTCATCCTTTACCTGTGATAGTCGCTGCCTGCCGAATACGCCTTTTTTGGGAAAAGACATGTATTACTTTTCCTATGTCGCTCCCTTTCGTGCTGGTATATTTCAACACTTCAGGACATTTAGGGGATCCTAACCGTAGCAAGGTGCTATCCGTTCTTAGGCGGCATGATCCTTGTCTGCGCATGACTCATGGTACTTAACAAAGAAAGCGAAACAAACAGGAATGGGTAAAAAAGTGGTAAAAATTTTTACACAAGATGGTAGACAAAAATCACCAGTCAGTCAGTTTTACTGCAATCTTTTCTTGCTGCTAGCAAACATCCGGTGATCAAACATCTCGAGAGGCGACGGAGGCGTTTAGTGTTGGGATGGCATGGGATGGTAAACAGCTGCTTTGGCCAGGAGCCACAAGCCCTCCAATTGATGAAGCATGCTCGATAAGATATCGCTAGCTCTAGCTCTATGTTTGGATTCAGTATTCAATCAATAACTAATTTTGTTTAGTTTAGTTTTTCTACGTTGCCCGATTTTTCTCATGTGGTTAGTGAAATGTAATGAAATTGTAATTAAATTAAAGCAAATTTTTGATAAACCCTTCATTCTTTGGAATTATACTGTTATGTTTTTATATCCTTACTTAATTGTTATTACATCTATAAGGGAGAAGCGGGGCAAAATGGACCAGTTAAGTATTTTGATCTGTATCTTATTGGTTAAACCACTTTTCACTGTTATGTTGACGGCAATGGACACTTCAACGTCTTATTCATGAAAAAACAATAAGTATACGCATTAATAACAAATATATATGTTTAAAATGAATTTAAAAAATCAACATCAAAAGTCGTGAATATGTATTGTGTGGGGTAAAATGGTCTGGCTGAGGGGCAAAATGGTCTTACACGAAATGTCAAAATACATGAATGGTTGAAGCTCTTGCATCTTGGTGGAATTGTGAGAGTAGAGATTTATGTTTAGTATTTCAGTGTTTTGTTGAATAATAATTTATTAAAATACTGGAATATTTTAATAGTTCAAGTATTGTCAGTAATTTTTCTTGTCGATATGGTATGTATACCACTCGATTAGGTATGTTCGATCCACTCGATATGTTCGATCCACTCGATATGTTCGATCCACTGCAGGTTTCGTGGATAATAAAGTGAATATTATAATAAACTTTCTATAGAAATTTTACAATGGATAGACATATCCGATCCGTCCTACGGGTATCTGCATTTTGCTTGATCAAACCCGCTATTCACCTACTAGCTAGGTACGCCAACGTATGAATTTCTTATATTGCTAAATAATAAGGGGAAGAAGTCCATTACAAACATTTCCATAACATGAATTCCATTACAAGCATTTGTAGCATCCCCCATTGTAATTGGTAGATCTTACTCACATAACATACAGGACATGGATTCTAATGTCGTCATCGAAGCTCGGTTTATTTGGTTTTAGCATCACGTGTATCCATACTTGGTCGAGGATCTGGGTAATCCGAAGCTACTTTAGATAGTGTGCGCAAGAACCGTTTACGGGTTGATGATCCGGCTTTACCGTCTTTCGACCCACCAGCCGTAATCGCACACACGGCTTTTCTCGCCATCGGAGAGCAATAAAAGTTTCGGACGAGACGCATTTCGGCTTCGAAATACTTCACAGATGATGTCATATGAGATGCCCCGGCTACCGGCTACGATGAACCTCGAATGACTAACGGGTACAAGCAGCAAGTCTCATTGGCAACTAACCATCTGTGTGATCGATCGAAGTGTGTGCTTTACGAATTTGTCAATAAATTCTAGACTGTCAGCATCGCAAAGTAAAAGCTGGGAGGATTTTTTGAAACTATCGAAGGGAGAAAGAAACGATGCGTAAAAGGGGTTTCCTTTTCGAAAAGGTACCACAGACGGAGATCTCTTTTTACCGGAAGCACACATCAGGGGTCGGTAGGGGATTAATACAATCAAGGAGAAAACCAAGGATTATTCATAGCACTGGTGCACTTGGCCCGTGTTGGCTTCGTGATTCACTAAAAGCGACGATTGTTGGTGACAAAGAACAGACCGATTCTAGTGATGTTCGGAATGTATCTCTTCCCGATGCTGGCAAGTCAGAGTCATACGTATTGCGCCGGTTTACTTTGTTTACTTGACCACACTCGGTGGGACCTTGGGTGGCCGGGAAACGCTTCCTTAAAAGGGGGTCATATGGTTTCGGCTGTGGGAGCGCGATGACGCTGTTCTGCGGTGCCGTAGTAAATTTATGACCCCACACTTTGTGGCCATCGTTGGTTGGTTAAGAAATCGGGAAATACTTTCTATGTTAGTCGTTGGTCGCCAGATATGACGCAATTGTTTGTAACATGATGAACGAATGCTAGAAGAGACGATCTGGTGATATGTTCTTGATCGTGTGATTCCTAGGTTCTGGAATGCTTCGACGTACTTCCGCCTGGCAGACACAACGGAACAAACGCTAATGTGCATCTTTCTCCTATGACTCAGCTGTTACTAATCACTGGAAAGGCTGACGAGAGACATCGGTTCTGAACAGACGCATCGGAATGCGTTTGGTGGCGGGCGGAAAACAGTGGCAGTGCCAGTGGCAAACGACTTTACCGGGTGGTGTTGTAAATGCCTTCGAACCCATAGTTCACAGCCGACAAATGTGGATCTGATTCATTGAGAAGAATGATTTGCCACGGTTGGGTGGGCTGGGTGTG
Organism: Anopheles arabiensis; assembly: GCF_016920715.1. NCBI lineage: Eukaryota > Metazoa > Arthropoda > Insecta > Diptera > Culicidae > Anopheles > Anopheles arabiensis. The sequence continues at coordinate 52,561,553 of NC_053517.1, forward strand.
CTAGCGCTGAGCCGTTCAGTATGGCCCTTTCGAACGGTGCGGTGTGAAAATGTCTGGCAACATTTGACATTTCGGTGGAAAGGCGTTAATGTCGATTTGTTTATGCGTTCGATTTGCTTTGAAGTTTGAAATGTTTCTGTTTAGAGTGAAAAAAAGGGGCGTGCTCTTGCATTGCGGTAGTTTGATTTGATGTCGTTGTGATTCACGATAAAAATGAACCTTACGAATTATTGGTTACGAAAAGCATGCGATACGATCAGGCCGTATAATGTTTCAGTTAACAGGATTGAACTTAATATTAACTAAGAAAAATTAAACGCCATTTTACGTTGCCTTTTCTTAGCAGTCCCATTTTACTTGTGGACAGGATAGGAAAAATCTTGAATTTATTTTGATAACTTTATTTTCAGAATGGGGTTGTTATACGTAGATAACTTATCTTTCAACATATTTCCTTTGGGGAAATTGATATATATATATATATATATATATATATATATATATATATGTATATATATATATATCTATATATATATATATATGTATATAGATATATATATATATATATATATATATATATATATATATATATATATATATATATATATATATATATATATATATATATATATATATATATCTATATCTATATACATATATATATATATATATATATATATATATATATATATATATATATATATATATATATATATATGTATATAGATTTTTTGTTTACCCAAGTTGCTAAACTAACAAGCAAACTAACTAGCGCTAGTTCTAAAAGCAGTTGAAACGTACAGCCTTTAACGTTAAGGCCTTTAACGATTCATCCATTTAACGGTTTTCCACACGTGACCAATTGGCATTTATCTTTATCTAGATATTTTTCATTGTCTTTTAATTGTTCAAGTTTATTTTTAAACATAGTTTAAATAGCAATGGAGTGTGATTTCTTAAAAAAATTGAGTTTATCAAAAAAAAAAAAATATTTTTTGAAACACGTTTTTGTAACGTGAATATCATTCAACATATTTGCGTGAAAAAGCAATCATACACACATATTGCATTCACAATACTCCGTTTCATTATGTTGATCGTATGCTTCCAACTGTTTGGCTTCCTGGTTTCAGCGCAATGGTAAACCAGACACGGTAATGCCGACTCTAAAACACCGAACACCGAGTGCATCCTCATGAAGTGAAAGCATAGACATGAGTACCGGCAACGGGCACAACTGTCTGCAAGCATCCTTGAGGTGCTACACTTGAAGGTGAAACATACCATGTGCCGCCATTCCGTGTCTGTTTATGGAAATGGTTCTGTGAGCTCTCGTGCTTCTTGTGTTTAACTGCCTCCCGACTTCAGCGGTAAACAACGACCTTCCGCCTCTGTTGATCTGCCGGGCCGGAAGACTGAGCACAAGCAAGCAGAGTCGTAGAGCCGTAGACAGATCGGCACAGATTTAACCGGGGCCCGACCATGCGCCATCCCGAGCCATGACTCATTGTGAGGGAAGAGGGTGGCCGTTCGTTTGCTTTCCATTGCGGTTCGATGCGCATGAGCTGCGTTGTAGCATCGGTGCGAACCACTCAGACATCTCGGCCCAAAGCACCTATGCTTTTGTTTCTGTTGCTGGTTGTTTGTGGGATTGAAAATAAACGCACGCAAAAGCATCGAAAGATCGATCCGGCATCGGTGCCGACATCGTGCATCAGCTGCCTTTGGCGTTTGCTGTGCTTCATGATTGATTAGCACCGAACCGAATGGCCGTTGGAGTAGCACGTCCATTGCCCGCTCCCAGCCGTATACAGTCGGACGGAGGATTTACTGCCGTTCGCCGGACAGTCGAAAGAATTTCGTCTTGCGCAAACGGTCCATAGTCGCCGAGAGTGGGAGATGTACGCAACTAGAAGGACAAAGCGTGTGAATCATGCACGTTTTCGTCGGTTTGTTGCTTGACACCTTTCACGGTCGGACGTATTTCATCGCTAACCGCTGGCCGCTTAACCCTTCGGTAAAACGCAACGAAAGTTTTGGTTGGAAATTGTTTAATAACACTACAAAAAATCATGATTAATAGTTTGATATGTGTTGTTTTACATCTGTTTTTTTTACAACAATTAAGACACATGTTAGGTTTTTGGATTCAAGCAAAAATTTAGATTTCAAACTAGTTCCAAATGTTATGTACATTCATTAGCAGTTATTGTGTAGAATAGATCGATAAGAATAGAATGTTTAGAATAGATAAGATAAGTTAAAATAGCTTACCATTCCCTGAATTTACATAGAAGAGTTAATCAGGTATCAGAATTGGTGCGGATATTTGCCAAGCCCCAAAAGGTGGAGCCCTGAGCTACAAGTATTTGCCCGTCACCGTGATTCCAGCACACGCGACACACGATCACGGAGCATACAGGAAAACGAGCGTGCAGATTGTTCGACGGTGCACGGGGGCAAAGTCAAACCCTTCTGCCAGGAGCTGCAGGCAGTTGGGTTGACACAGTTGGGCAAAAGTGGGCTATATCAAAAGCGACCCAATAGCAAATGCCATCCAGAGGGTGTAAACACAACGGCCACGATCATGCAATTGTTCCCAAAAGGGTCTAGCAAAAGGGTCGGACAATCGGGGACGGGGACAACGCGGTCAGTATTAGATCATCCTGCTGCTCATTACTCATAGCCCGTGTCTCATTATCTGTCAGGCGGAATTTATTTGCTTTATTTTCGTTTGCTCCCAGCAGTCGTCCTGTTGTCTTCGTTTCAGTCTTCGAGCGTGAAACCACCCTCGAAAGGTACATATTTAACAGCACGAGCGACGATTGCGAAGCGATCGTCAACGCTCTCAAGGATTATTCTTTGTTGGTTTGCATGTGAGTCACCGCCCCTTGTGACGTGTGGCTGCTGGTGCGGCTCGACCCAAGGATGGAGTGTATCGGCGTCAGTAAAGTTGATTACTTCTGTATTTTTAGTATTCTTGCATCCGATTTTGCTGCCATCTGAGGCAGCTTGCTGGGTGTACCCGCTGAGGTTATGGAAATAATTGTTGTAATTGGATAGAATTGCAAGTGATTCCATCGTGATTCAATCGTATTTCAAAGATGCCGACCAATGCCCAAAGCACGCCCGTTTGTGGAGGATTAGCACGAACGCTCACTTCTTTGTTAGTGTGCTTAGTTCGGGTGCATTTAAGTTGATATCATAATTAGATCATTGTTTAGTTTACTCAGGCGATTCCCTTAATGACTGGACGGAGCTTGTTTCAGCACGGGACCGTTTGGTTCCTGTAAGACTGAAGATCACCATACATCACGATTGCTGTGACGTGGATGAAACTCTGTGTTGGGATAGGACACGAATCGTCATCATACTGCGCATATTATTACAAGTAACTGTTTACGTTAACTATCCTCTGCAATGTTCGAGAAAACAATAAAAGATAAGAATATATTTTATTGGCTCAAGCTAACCATAGCCACAGAACAGTAGTAGGAGTGAGTCACATTTGTCTTACGATGTTCTAGGTGTAAACGCGTACAGTAGAGTAATCCGTTTACCCTACGATTGGTTTTAACATGACAAGTACAACGGCGAACACGTAAACATACTGCGCATGCTGACAGCACAGCCATTCGAAGCCAAAATTGGGACATTTACCGAACGCGGTAAAATGTTCGCACCTGTTCGACGCCGATCGTGATCGAGTCGGCGGTCCTGGTTACTTGGGTGCGTTGTTATGACTAATTCACCTGTGGAGGAGGTAAATCACGGAGCGATGCACCTTTTACGGGTCACCGAAGGGTCGCGCCAGTTTCGTGGCCCGGCATTACCGTATGCGTTGCACACGGGTACAATGTTCGATGTGCACCGGGGGTTACATCGATGACTAACCGGCGTGGCGCTTGGACTAATGGATATTCAGGTCAGCACGGACTGGATATTTGACGATCGTTGTAAAATCGTTCGAAGACAGAGCGTCAGGGTGACGTTTGTTTATTTCGTTTGCTTTGTTTGTCATCCTGTAGCGTTTAAGGTGTAGACTGTTGCAAAGATCTTGTCTGCCCTGGCAAGGATGCATACGATGTTTGCTGTGAAGTAGTTCAAGACGAATGTCCCTGTCCGGCCGGTATGACAACAATGGGTGGTTGTGTCAAGTTCCGCACCTGTCACCGACGACGATCGCGCGTTAATCACACGCTCACACTCACTCCCCAGCAGGGGGTGACACGATGGGTGGTGGTTTGGTACGGTTTGCTAATTTTAACACACCTCGAAGCACCCCTTCCTCATTTAATCGCTTTTCTGACGACATTTACATAAAGGAAGGAAACAGAAATCACCCAGAAAAGAAGCGCAAATTACCCCCCCCCCTCCGCCTCCCGCTCTGCTGAAACATTCTACAGCTGTTGCCACTAATGCCCGCTCGCTAGAACTACCACTGTCTGATGTCCGGCTGAGCACAAATTAAGAAACGAAAGGTGTCCATGCGTACCGCAGCCACAACACGCCGCCCGGTAACGCTCGAGCGTACTTGTGTGACAGAATTTTATTGGTCTTGGCAGTGTGTAGGATTTAAAGTAATCCTAGAATTTGTTAAGCCGTTACCAATTCGCGGAAAAGGAGTTAGTAGCCTATAAAAAGAAAGAGAGTAGTAATTGTGCGGCCACTCGGTCCACCGAATGGCAAAGAATGACGGTCCGGTTTAAATCACAAACCCATCACATGCCCTGGCCACCTGTACACGGTTGGCTGTCGAAAATGGCATCATCAAACATCCTGATACGGAACGAACTAGACAGGCGTAAAGATAAAGGTTTATGTGTTAAAAACGATGAGCTGTACGCATAACTTCCGCCAAGCTCATTAGTAATGCATCCCCTGTGCTCTCGCCCATGGCACGTCAGTAATTTCTTTGATCTTTTCAGCAGTGACTCAGAACGAACTGCTACTGGATCGTGTCACCGATGGCTCAGAGTGTTGGAATGTTGGAAAGAAGTTGTCGAATGTGTCTGGAAGGGAGTATTAGTGAGGCAAATATAAACGGAGAATTGTGTGTTTACAACTGCAATTTAAAGATTTCATTAACTTGAGCTTAATTTCAGTGCGGTATCATAAAATGATTTCTTTAGATGGAATCGGTTCGGACTTGTATGTGAAACATGATGCAACTCTTTAATGCACCTTGGGATAAATTAAAACACGTCCTTGTTTACCATTTTTTCGTGCAGGTACTCGAAACTAATTCTAGCTTTGAGGCTAAAATAATCTAGGCTGAAAATCGAAGGCTAGTTTTGTGTGTGGTTTTGTATGAAGTCTTAACATGGCATTAGCCATCAAACTGTCAAACTCCATATAAAAAGCTTGCTAGTTTCGTGAAAGGCCCCTGAGATAAATTATTCCGATTAATCAATGGTTTTTATTGATACTTTAAAGGGTTATATTACTCATTTAACTGGGTTATTATATTGTTTATTCAAATAACTTATTCTTCTTCTATTTGGCGTAAATATTCTACGTGGACATGCCGGCATGTACAGATTTTCGAGATTTTTTCAGTACCACGCAGCCGGATAGTCAGTCCTTGCTATGGGGAGACGGCCCATATGAGGCTTGAACCCACGACGGGCATGTTGTTTTGTCGTGCGAATTGACGACTGTACGACGAGACCGCCCCGAAACTGAATCAAATAACTAATGAATATTAAAATAATAAATCACGCTTAATTTGGTATGATATGGTTATTGAATTTTACATTTAACACAAGTGGAGATGAAAATATATCTCCCACCATAGGGCATTACATTGCCACACACATACACTAATATTGTCAGCCATACTACTCAACTTCCCGTAGTTGGCACGGAAGAAGGTGCGCAACACGCAAATGATCCAACGTTTGTAGCATAAAAAGTGCACACCTTGCTGCGCACCTTCTCTACCGACAGGCAGGCGCCTGCTTTACGATTCGAGTTGTGCTTCCTAATAGCAAGCGATCGGTTCCATCGAGTCCACAGATGACCATGAACGTGTCATACACACAAACACACACACACACACACACACACACACACACACACACACACACACACACACACACACACACACACACACACACACACACACACACACACACACACACACATTCACACAGCAGAGGGTGGCATGATGGAGAATGGTACGAAAAAAAGGGTGTGCGTACGGCGAAGGAATTGACGATAAGTAAGAAGTCTCCACACGATGACTCAGGTATGGCCAACCAACTAGCTCAGGCTCAAATGACCTTTTCGCGGAAGTGCTGGAGTGCGTTTGGACAAACGGCTCGAAGCGCCAAGGACGCTTTGCCAGGACTGGTTTGCACGGCTTTCTGTGACGAGCCCTAAATTACCTTCCGTAAGAGGGGTGCGTATGGGCTCGGCGAATAGTGTGGTATCACCACGGGACGACGGAAGCAATTTCGAGAGCAACGATCCCGGCGGTATAATGCACGATTAAACAAGGTGTCCACTGGTGAAGGTCATCTCTTCGCGGAGAGGCTCGAGTGGGTTGCAATAAGGAAATCTTTATCTCCAATCGCTTGGCGTACCTCTCCTCCATAGGTTGAGTTATTGGGGGGAGGGGCGACACAATAGAGTGGTTTTATCTGGTGGCAGATGGATGGAATGCTTCTCTTTTGTAACTCACCGATCAAGTAGGCAACGTTCAAACAATCCTTGCTGCGAAATACGCGGAAGCATACTATCATAGAAACGAAAAGCGTGAATCATGCGTGTCACTTTCAGAGCGGAAGGTATTGTGCGCATTTTTCATGTGTGATAGGACCATGGAAAATGCGCTTACGATCTTCTTCCAATACTATCATCTGAAATGATGGTGAATCAGCCATGCTGGTCGATGTTAGCGATGGCCATAAAATTTGGAATTCTCGTTTTGCTGACCGTTGGTCCGGGAATTACCGTACGCAAACATCCTCCAAGCCTCTCATCTTCGATGTGTCTATTGTTGTACGCTTTAATGGGATTTTACCTTTTTTTAAATGGTCGTCCGGTTAATTGAGTACGGGTCTCAAGTGGATTTTGAATCAGAACAGACAAAAAAAGCTCCGAGCTCTGCTTCTGTAGCCATGTATTGTGGAGGGAAATAAAAAATGTTAACTTAAGCTCGCCCATAAGCTTGAAATCGATAAAAAAAACAAGGCATGGTTTTGAAGGGGAGAGAGACAAAAACTGATTATTGTTTCTGTAAGCGATCGGGTTATCCTTAAGGCTATTCGTAGAGTTGTCTTCCTTTCATTAAGGAAAAGGTCCAAGCTTGAATGCATATGTAAATGAGTAGCGAATAAATCATTATTTTACAGTGCTGTCATTATTCATATATTTGAAGCATTCACTTTCAACAGTGAAGTATAAAAAGTAGAATGTAGAACTAATTTTCATTAATTTTATTTTAGTTCGAATATCTGTAGAACGTTTATAAATCGCTGAGCTAATGCAATAAACTACATGTTCAAATAGAGACTAGAGACTATCCAATATTTTTAGTAAGTTCAATCAGCGTAGAAGAGAGCTGATTCTATATGGATTCCAATCGTACTATCACTAACTGTAGATTGGTAACAAAAATACAAAACACAAACCCTGCATTCGACTCACTGTTTTCCGACTCACTCTTTTGAGATTCACTTTGTACTGTCTGAGTCCCGGCTTTATGATTTATAGCATCCCGATCCCCATGCACCATTAATTATGCAATAAAAATTGCAGTAAAATGAATTTGCTCATTAGCAGTAAAACGAATTATGCTGTGTTGCTGCCTTTATTGCGGATCAGCTTTAGAGCTATGCCAACATGAAACCAACTGGTACCGATTGAATGTTGTTTGCCATGGAGCGCAAACCCAAGGTTTAAAGGTATTTTGTCTGAAATTAGCAATGATGATCTTTTCAAAAGGCCTTCATTGCTGCAAGTGCTGTTAAGGGTTGTATCGCAAAAACACTGAAATTATTTGCATCGTTGCATTTGCAGCTTTTATAAATCCAGATGGGATTGTTCCTCATCTAGATATTTTGTTATGACGGAGTAGAAGCATACTGATAATACCAAGACAGAAGCGTTAAAACGTTCAACAACCTTACTGTTTGACTATAGGTACTTAATATACATAATTTAAGATAACAATGATTTTTATAAGAATTTAGAAAAAAACGGTATTACTTTGAAAGAATGATCATTGAGTAAGATCATAGCGCCTTCATCACAAACACACGTGTATTCATCAGAACTCATTCCATGAATCACTAATTCTACAGGAAATCCTCCTAAACCTGCCAGCAGTCACCAAGATTCAGTTCCAGACTGATGATGTTATTCTGTTATCATGCTCATGATGACGATCATCCCGCTAGCCAACGAACCAATGAGTGCCTACAGGCGGGACCTACGGCCATCGTATACAAAAATAATTAGCTGCGATTATACAGAGGAGTGATGAAGCCTGTAAAATCCAAAACAACAGGCGCAAACCTACGGGTAAATATTTATAAGATGCGATCAAGCAATAATGCTTTTTTTGTTTGCCTCATGCGCAGCAGGTGCATCATGGAGTGATCTCGCTCGACTGGAATCGCGTCCCGCAGGTGACTCACAACTGCGAACGGGTACTGTACCGGCTGTGTCATACGGTTAATTGGTTCCAGGGTGTCATGCACGGTGTTTGCAATTAGGAAAAACTCATTCATGACGCGAAAGGTCGTCACGGCATCGGCAGCGAAGGTCGTCGAGCCGGTGGCCGATCTGAACGGCGTTCTAGATTTCCGTTCGCAGCCGCGCACTGACTCACGGCACCATGTATTTCATGGTATTTAGTCACCTGCTTATGAGTCGCCTTTTTCCACCCTTGCAGAATGGTTCGCTATCAAGTGAAACTAGTTTCGATAAGCTAAAATAGCATGTCTAATATGCTGCTTTCGATGCTTGTTCACAACCGGTGTACGGTGGGTGCCGAATGATCCGCCAAACTGCGTTTGGTCATTGTACACGTGGTTCAATGGCACCTATTTGCTAAGGTTTGCGTCATGGCGTTGTAGGCATGGAGTGCCGCTGTGAGTGCAGCTGATAATGTTTGTTGGTAAAGATACGAACGATAGTCGTCGATAAGAGTTTTAAGAGACAACGCAGCGCAGTAACTGTGGAAGGAAACGGTGGAAGGTGGGTGAAATGACTCGCATGGTTTATCTGAACGCCGGTGCGATCGTCTGGCAATCTAGAGCAAGTATTTATTTTTGGTTGCCTTGGTTGGTGTGACTCAAATGAGGGGGAAGATCAAATATCGCTTGGTGGACCTGAATGGTATTAATCCGTAAGTTATGATCTCGTTGAGATATCTCTGACAGAGATCAACAACATTGTGACGTCCATTGCACGCCAAGTCTTGCCCCGTCCGTACGACGTTCTCCAATAGGTGGTAAACAAAATGCGCATTTAGTAGTGTTGCTTCTCAGTAGATAGGGCGCTCAATGTGGGTGGGTTCCCTTGTGAAGTAGACACGGCGGGAGGTTGATTCACTTGTCGCCACAAACAACTCTAATGTGATTAATTTTTAATATGTTCATAGTCCTAAATATATTGCTAGCGTGGCACCATGGCATTACTGATGTTAGAATGCTTTACCTTACCATAGGGACCTTTGGAGGTAAACAACAAACTTTTTTTGGAAAATGTAGTAAGGTACTGAGTAAGAATCGTCGCAAGTAGTTTTTCTATTTCATCAGATGTAAAACCCGTGATTATTAGAAAGAATATTTTTATGCATTTTGAAAATGCTGTAAAAGATGAAGACTCATGTTATACTTGGTACTGCACTTGGATGACATTCATACTCCAGGATGCTTGGTCTCTGGCTGCAGCCTCCCATGCATGTAGACACCCGATCTTCGACAGATCTCGCTTCATCTCGCTGATCCAGCCATCGAGTGCGCTGTGCTCCCCTGCCCCGAACTGGAGATCGCTGTCGAATACCTTCTTGGTGGGGCATTAGTCCGGCATAAGTAAAAAAAGGAAATAATAATCTGCTTTTTATCTTACACCGTGTGCAATTTATTTAGTCGTCAAGCTGCTCACAGTTGAAGGTTTATTAGCACATTATCTAGATTCTAGAATGCCAGACAATGTATTTAAATCTCGGGTGAAAAGATTCAGGGATTCATAAATCTCAAAAGATATCTCAAAAGAGCTTCTGCTTATTTTTCTTCTTGATGTAACGACCTACGTGGTCATCCCAGCCTATACATGCTATCGAAACTAAGTGCCCCGCAGCCGAATAGTTATCCTTTCTTACCATAGTCAGACTTGAACGCACGACGGACCTGTTGTTAGGTCGTTCGAGTTAAACACTATACCACTTTTTGCTTACTTATCCGGTGCTTCAACCGCTTTGCGTTTTTGACCTGCCTCAGGAGTTTCCGAACCTCAGGAGTGTCGTTGTTGTTTAAAGCCTGCTAGAATCACTAGTGGGTTTGTCTTTCAGTGACTCATTCATTACCATAGTATGTAAGTAAGGCTCGAGTTGAGTTGAGACCGGCCCGTCCCTGTAATCAGCCTATCAATATCATATACATATTAGTTACAGAAAGAACTTATTTGAATATCCTTACCGATCAGATCATCGAAATTGATTATGTTAATCTAGAGGATATTTTTTGCGTGTGTTTTATGGCTACTGTCGATTGATTGCATTGAAGGCAGGGTAGACAAAGTATTATCTATCATTTGGATACGAAAGCTAAGATAAAAAGTACTTAGTAATTAGAAATATATATATTTTATGCTTCGTAGTCCTATTATTACTAAAATACAGAGCTTAAATTACCATTACAGTAGGTAATTCAGTAGTCGTAATTTATATTTTCCTTATCAATGCTTGAAAAGTATTCAATTTTTCACAATAAACCTCAACCATGTATCAATGCAATCCCTTTACACCATGACATACTTTGCTGACCCCTGGTTTCAGCTAATGGTATTTATTTGATTGGAAAAAATGTGATATTCATCAGCTGTTAGAACGACTCGTTAGTTATACGTCCAATTAGGCCATTCTTAAGGGAATGAAAAGACAAAAGAAGAAAAATTCTCAGGGTCTCGCACTGACGTGTAGCCAGCGTAGGACTTGATATATTCCTGGTGATGCAGTTGTGATACTTTGTTACAGATTCGATTGAACACAGCAATAACATCTGGAACAGTTTTTTGCCTGAAGCCACGCAGTGAGTAGACAACAAAATCTTCCAATTAAAACACGTGTCATAAGAATGTGACCAATTATGGATTGTTGGAAGAAAGTAAAGGGAGCTTCATATCTAAAATTATACCTTAAAAGAATGCAACTTGCATAGCTACAGGCGATGAGAATATATAGCTACATCGATCGATTATATACAAGAAAGTATTGGTAGACGAATGATGTACCGATATTTTCGCTAATTGGCTGCGATATAAAAATGAAATACTCGTTAGCCGCAGAAACACTCTTTTGTGGTCAGTACACAGTGCAACAGTTTGTAAATTTACATTATCAATGGATAGCAACAGTAAGAAAGAAACATTTCCTCTAATTCAGATTTCCACTAAGATGTTACAAATTATCCGTTTGTGGAATGAATCATCTGGGCAAAGAATGTCGACATTCGGTGCGCTATTGATTGCCGTGTTCCCAATAATGTGGCTTATCCCTAGCTGGTTGTTTATAGTAAGCTCGCAGGACAATATCAAGCGTTTGATGAAGGCGATCAACGAACAGATAGTGTTTTGTATAGTGTTTTTGAAATTTAGCTTCTATGCAATTCATTTTCGTCGTTGGGAGCAGTTATTTTACGATCTGCAACGTTCGTTCAGCACCGTTGTGAACAATCCCAGTCTCGAGATTCAAACCATATTGGGACACGTAACGAAATCGACCCATAAGCTCACTAAATACTATTGCTCTATAGTAAGCTTCAACGGTGCTGCGTACGGCTTATTTCCAATGTTGTTCATAGTGGTTAAATATGCCGTGACGGGCTCGTACGACGTACCGCTTTCAACACCGATTGAAGGAAAGTGAGTATAAGTTTGAAGATTGCCCAAAAACTTTAATTTAGAATTTAATTCTGTTTGTCTTGCAGCTATTTTATCCCCGGTTTTCGTACAAACTTTTGGGTTTGGTTGCCCTTTAATTTAGCCCAAAATGTGGTGCTGCAGTGTCATAGCTTTGCTGTAATTACCATTGAATGCTTCACATGGAATCTTGTGTATGCCACATCCTGTATGTTTCGAATCCTGCAAATCCAAGCCACCGAGCTTTTAGATCGAAGTCGGGATAAAAAAGAATGGAACATCAAGTTTAAAACATTCATAGCTCTGCATGATTCTGTGCTGAGGTATTAAATGAATTTTGTTTGAATAATGTTTTCTTCAGCTGTAGTGCTGTGTCTTTTGTAACAGATCGGCTAGGACACTGGAGGCAATTTTGAGCGGTCAGATATTATTACTTTATGTTTCTACAATTTTGGCTGTATGTCTTGGAATGGTAGTGCTGACCCTGGTAAGTTGCTGTGCTATGTTACTAGCAGAAGTTCATCTCAAGCCCTGCATTTATTTTAGGCCATCGAAGATGTTTATCTCCTGTTAACAACGTTTGTCGCATTTGGCTACTGTATGTTTCAAATGTTTTCCTTCTCTTATCTCGGCACTGAGCTCATAGAGCAAAGCGAAGCAGTAGCGGATGGGATTTTCAATAGCAAATGGTATGAGGAGGATGTAAAAGTACAGAAAGATCTTAGCTTCGTACTGATGCGAGCAAAGAAACCGGTAAGATTGACTGCAGCAAAGTTGTTCGTTGTAACACGTGACTCCTTCACCCAGGTAAGGCGTGAACCTTATATGTTATTAACTATAGTTTCTATCAGCTAACTGCTGTTTTGATATTTTGTAGGTAATGAAACAGGCATACACTATATTTGCATTGATGTCCCAATTTCTGGACGACATTGCAAATTAAACTTTATCTAAGCAGTGCGTGCCACATCACAATAGCACAATATCATTGTGAACGAGCGCATGTTTTGCTATGAATTTTAGTAGTTCAATTTTAGTAGATCAAAATCTAAATAACCATCATCGTCAGATTTTGCGGAGCGCCTGAAAGTATACACTGTGATGTTTTATCACAGCTTCTACAGGTTATGGTTAGATGTAGCTTGCTGATGTTAAAAAAATGTTTTCAATAAATCATATTACACGCTTGTCTTGCTTAATCCAGTTTGTAGCTGGGCAAAAATTAAGCTTTATTTACATCAATAGTCAACACTTAGAAATTTTAATAAAATTACTGGTTTACTGATGAGTTTCAAACTCGTGCAATTGAACCAACCATTATTTTGATATAGAAATTAAATCAATTGGAAATTTGACGCCACTGCAGAGGTTTTAAAAAATGTATTTGAAGAAGCTCACTTGCCAAAGTGTGCTGGAAAATAAAATCTCTTTCGAGAAATGACATGCGTCCTGCAAATAATTTCTGGGGAAGGAAATTGTACACATTATGAATCCAGGCTAATAGATACTTCCAGCCAAATGAAAAATTGTGCAAATATAATTTTAAAAAAGTTACAAACATGGATATTAGAATGATTCGATTTGAATCTTGCAAAAAAATAGTTTTTATGTAGTTCAATTTATTGTTTCATAATTTTTCAATTTGTTTCCTTCATCCCAGGGTTTCTCAAGGTATTTTATGCATATTTCCTGTATTGGATTGAATTCGTCCCACGTATTTAATGTTCGTTTCTCAAGTTTCGATAGTTTATTGATAACGTTTCATGATTATTAAAATAGACTATTTAAACGCTTTAGAAATCGTGGGACAAATCCAAACAATTTCAGGAAAAAAACAAATTTCCTTGGAAAACAACTCAAAAGCTTTGTGATAGTCTTATTCATTATTTGGAAGCAGACAGTTGAATAAGTAGGGCAAACAGCAATTTAAAAAAAAAAAAACAAAGTATAATAAAATTAATATTTATTTAAACTTTTAACAAAGTTTAGCATTAAATAACGCTTAATTTTGTTTATGTTTTATTTATTTTGATAAATTTTCATTGTGCTTTTACGATATGGTCCATCATGCAAAGGTCAATCAAAGTAAAGAATATAAATCCCTAAAGTAATGTTAATGATTTTTTTTATAAATTTAAGATCGCTTCACAATTTAAGGGTGTCTAAAGTGATCTGTTGAATTTTAACAATAAATAAAAAAAATCATAGAATGATGAAAGAATTGTTCGAAAGTACATTAAATCTACTTGAGCTATTGTATTTCATATGGTTACTAGAAACTAACGAGTTGGGGTGACAGGTTGTATTTTGGCTAAACATTCTACTTGAAACGTTTATAAACATGTGAAGCTTTACCGTATAATTATTCCATTTCGTTGTGTGTAGTAGTGATCAGCATGGACTCAAACATTGAGGAACGTACATTCAGCATTGGGGGAAAGAGCAGTAGAACCTAGAGAGCAGTACGTTCAAGATGAACTTGCTTGAGTAATGCATAGATATGCTATCCGTATCGAATAACACCTGGTAAGCAGGCTCGTAATGCAGCATAACGCATAGGGACCCACAACTTTATAAATGTTGAAAAAATGTAGATCCATCGTTTGTTATGCTGTAGGAGACAGGGCGTTACCTGGTAAATGATAGATGACGTCTTAATAACTACAACAGCACTAATTATCAGCAATATAAAAGGGGAATCAGTGTCTTAAAAACACTCATTTGTGTTTAGTTTACAGTGAAACAGTTTGTGTTTATTAACTCAAAATGAAGCCTAGCTGCAAGGAAGGTGTATTTCCCTTAATAAACCTCAGCATAAAGCTATTGAAAATAGTTGGTTTTTGGAACAAAACGACGGGGCAAAGGATTTCAGTTATTGGTTTACTGGCAGTTATATTGTATCTTTTAGCGTGGCTTATCCCAAACTGGCTGTTCATAGTGAGCTCGCAGGACAATATCACACGACTGATAAAAGCGACCAACGAGCAAATACTGTACTTTATTGCCTTCTTCAAGTTGTACTTCTACGTAATACATTATCGACGCTGGGAGAAGCTGTTTTACGATCTGCAACTTGCGTTTAGCTCGGTTATGACCAACCCGAGCCCCGAAATTCAAGGAATATTGGGACACGTAACGAAATCGACCCATAACCTTACCAAATACTACAGTTATGTAGTAAATTTCAACTGTGCATGGTACGGTGTGTTCCGAATGTTGTTCATAGTGGTTAAATATGCCGTGACGGGCTCGTACGACGTACCGCTTTCAACACCGATCGAGGCAAAGTATGCAATGGCAAATAAAACTGAAAATTAGTGAAACACTGTAATCTGAAATTGTGATAATTTGTTTTGCAGGTATTTTATTCCCGGCCTGCATACAAACTTTTGGGTTTGGTTGCCGGTGACTTTAGGACTAAATGTACTGCTGGAGTGGCATAGCTTAGCTTTGGTTTTCGTTGAAACCTTCATATGGAATCTTGTGTATGCCACATCCTGTATGTTTCGAATTCTGCAAATCCTGGCCAACGAGCTTTCAGATCGAAAACGGAATGAAGGAATATGGACAGTAGAGTTTGAAAAATTCTCAACTTTACATGATTCTGTGTTGAGGTAGACAATAAAATCAAATCGCAAAATCCTCCAGATGCTACAGTGAAGTGTTTTTTTTTTTGTAACAGATCGGCTGGGACACTGGAGGAAATTCTTAGCGGACATATGCTTTTGCTTTATGTATCGACCATATTTTCTCTATGCCTGTCGATGGTTGTTTTGTCTTTGGTAAGTTGCAGTTATATGTGGTTAAGTAATCTTTTCTTATTAAACCTCTTTGTTTTAGCCCATCGATGACTTTATTTTGCTGCTAACAACATTTGTCGCATTTGGCTACTGTATTTTTCAAACCTTTTCCTTCTCTTACCTCGGCACTGAACTCATTGAGCAAAGCGAAGCTGTAGCGGACGCAATTTTCCACAGCAAATGGTACACGCAGAAGCTGAACAGACAGAAAGACATGTGTTTCTTGATGATGCGAGCAAATAAGCCGGTGAAATTGACTGCCGCCAAGTTGTTCGTTGTAACACGCGATTCCTTCACCCAGGTAAATTGTGAATTCTTTGCACTGAATGTTTTTTTTTATAAACTAACAATCCTTTTGGTGTTTTTGTAGGTGATTAAACAGGCATACACAATCTTTACATTGATGTCACAGTTTTTGGACAACCCTGTGAATTAAAATATTTGGATTGTAGAGAATCATACAATTGCGTATCCAATCAATTATAATTGACAGTGCTCTAATAAACGCAAGATTTGCAAAATATATCGGACATATCTCAAATGAAATACCTTAATTTGTGCGTTTGGGATTGACAGCGACGAAGGAATGAAGATTCGACTTTTTTGCTATAAATAATGGATTTAATGATAGAGTGTCTGTTTGTTGATGATAGAAGCGTGTGAACATAATAATGATGTAGAATCACATAATCTAATATCTGTTGTAATATTCGTTATTGCACTCCATTCTTTATGCACACTGCAATGTATTTCTTTGCAATGTGTTTGTATGGGATTGTGAGCTCTTTCGGTATTTATTCCAGTAGTAATTAATACTTTGAGAAAATTCCCCTATTGATTATTTTTGTCCAACAGGAACCGCAAACGGTAATTTTACCACTTTCACATGGAAATGTGAAATAAATCAATAACAAGAATCTTGTTTCAAACACTATTCATGTTTCAAATAAGCAAATGCCAGTGTTGTGTTTGGTAGCGACCGATGGTGGAGGGGGGAGGGGGGGGGGAGAAGGAAAGGCTATGTCGATTTGTTTATGATCCTATGAAGCACAGTCTTACTCCTACTATGATTTAGGCCATTGGTGATGATAAGATCTTGACTATCAATTGCGGTTCGTTTTATTTTATTTTACATCTGTACCCATAACACAATTAACAATAAACAATACAGAATTTCGAGGCACAGTTTTTCCCTGTCTTTAAAAAAGGAGACAAATCTGATGTATGTAATTATCGCGGAATCTCTATGTTATGTGATTGTAGTAAGCTGTTTGAAAATGTTATGTTCCGCCACATGTCCTACACTTTCCTGCCTGTTATTTCTGTTATGCAACACGGCTTCATGCCTAAACGTTCGATAGAAACACACCTACTTCATTTGCTCCAATTTTGCTACTCCAGTATTGACAAGGGCCTCCAGGATGATGTCATTTATACCGACTTCTGCGCTGCTTTTGACAAGGTCAACCACTACATATTGCTTGCTAAATTATTGAAATATGGCACACACTCAAAACTTTTAGCATGGTTCGAAAGCTACCCAATGAACCGTTGCATTAATGTAAAAATTGGAACAACTTTTTTAGACCCTTTCTGTAACTTTTCTGGTGTTCCACAAGGAAGCATATTAGGGCCACTTATTATATTTATTAACGATATTGTGTTTGCTATTCCCAACATCAATGTTTTACTATATGCAGACAATCTTAAGATGTTCCTTGCTGTTGAAACTGTTTTTTCGCGTGGTGCCATGACAACGAAATTTTTGTGAATGTACAAAAATGTAACTGCATTACTTTCTCTAGGAAAAGGATTCCAATAACTTTTAATTACAAAATTGGTCAAGACTGTGGTTCGTGATTTAGGAATAAAGGCCGGGCTACATTGATCGTACTCCGTAGTGTAATTTTTATTTTCACTAGCGCATCTGGCGACGAGCAGCGCAAGCTAGATGTCGGTATAATTTATGTGTCAAAATTATTCATACTTGGTGTCTCATCAAGTTTCGAGCAGGCTACTTGTATGCCGTTTGAAATGTTTATAAACGTCCATAAATTGCAACAAAATAGGCCGTTAATTGTTGTTGGTGGATAAATCGTCATTCATACAAAGCGCTAGGCAACATTTTTCCCCATCTTCCAACATCTTTCCATCATTGGGTAAAATTATAGCCTCCTCGACCCAAAACACTTTTTGACAGATAAATTATACCAGCCTCTAGCTTCGATCCGCCGCCGCTAGATGGCGTACGCGTTCACAAAAATTACACTCAGGAGTACGATCAATGTAGCCCGGCCTTAAGATATATGTAAGAATAGAACAGGGACACCAGATATTTTATTCGTAATTTATGTTTGACGATACTTTGTTTTACCCAATATGAACACGTAAGATCAACCCTTACTGGTAACAGTTATTTATACTACCGATAAAAGATATATTCAGATATATCTATATATATATATATATATATATATATATATATATATATATATATATATATATATATATATATATATATATATATATATATATATATATATATATATATATATATATATATATATATATATATATATATATATATATATATATATATCAGATATATGCAGATAGGTGAACGCACTTTTGAAGTCGTCCCACAATTCACCTATCTGGGATCAAAGGTCAGCAACGACAACAGTATGGAAGCTGAGTTGCGCGCAAGGATGCTGGCTGCCAACCGGTCATTCTACAGCCTGAAAAAGCAGTTCACCTCAAAGAACCTGTCGCGACGGACGAAGCTGGGACTATATAGTACCTATATAGTACCAGTGCTCACATACGCCTCTGAGACATGGACACTGTCCAAATCTGACGAAACCCTCTTAGCCGCGTTCGAGAGGAAGATGCTCAGAAGGATACTTGGCCCCGTATGTGTGGAAGGACAATGGAGGAGCCGCTATAATGACGAGCTATACGAGATGTACGGCGACCGCACTGTCGTACACCGTATAAAGCTCGCCAGGCTCCGGTGGGCTGGCCATGTTATACGCATGGAAACGGACGACCCAGCCCGTAAAGTCTTTTTAGGCCGTCCACAAGGACAGAGGAGGCGTGGTAGGCCCAAATTGAGCTGGCAAGATGGCGTGGAGGCGTCCGCCATTAAGGCCGGGATAACGGACTGGCAGACGAAGGCGCGAGACCGTGAGCGGTTTCGGACACTCCTGAGGCAGGCCAAGACCGCAAAGCGGTTGTAGCGCCGGATAAGTAAGTAAGTAAGTATTATTTGTTTTATTAAATTTAATATATTTTAAAAATGACCACAATTGCTGTGGTACCAGTTGGAAAATTAAACAAATCCATAAATAACCATAATGGTGAGCTTGCATAACTGCTTAATTCTCATTTAAATGGATTATTATTTAAATGGTATGTCTTTTATCGGTTGTAAAAATAACTGTTACCAGTAAGGGTTGATCTTACGTGTTCATATTGGCGAAAACTAAGTATCGTAAAACAAAAATTATGAATTAAATATCTGGTACCCCTGTTCTATACGTGGATGATAGCCACCATTCTTCGGGATCGCAACGCAGCTTCAGTTGTCACAACGAATTTCAATCACTTCATCCGCATTCTTCAGTTTCGCAGAAGGTCGCGCCTCCATGAGGCTTCCTGTACCGCCACCGATACAGACATGTAAGGGAAAGCGGGGCAAAATGGGCATGTTAAGCAGTTTACTGAATATTCCTTTGAATATGTCACAAAACACATTTTTTCTTTCATTAGTGTATGCCTCCACCCTTTATCTATGGATTGAAATTGCCAAACAGGATGAAAACAACTTAAAATCATGAAAACAATGTAAAATAAAAGTTGATGTTTTACGAGAAGCTTTTTTGACACGCGGGGTAAAATGGGCATAGCCCTGGGGCAAAATGGGCATATGTAAACAAATTGTGAAACGTCAAAACACTGGGGCAAAATGGGCAACAACAACTGCGCTTAGATAATGGTCTATGCTTTTGTGCACGTTTCGTGAAATGTATTTTTGTTCTATCTTTTGTTTTGCAGGTCAGGAAAGCCCTTAAAATTGTTCCAAAAATATGTTATCAAAATTAAAACAGTTTTTACACGTTTAAATCTACAAAATCGAATCTTGTGAAGCTGTGCCTATTATCTTTATTGAGGCGACAAATACAACACCATAGCCTCACCAAGCGCCGTATGTCAAAAGCATCTGCCCATTTTGCCCCAAGCGTAACTGCCCATTTTGCCCCACGTGAAGCATTTTTGTATTTTTGTTATATTAGTAAAAATACTCATTCAATCGCCTTGATTTCTTCAGACAAATTGTATAGAATTATCATATCTTTAAAAATAAACAATGCAAAACTTCAACGAATCCCTGTGACACTAAATTAAGCTTATTTACAAAGTGGCAAAAATTACATCAATTTGCTACTAAACCTTATTTTGCAATTTTCTTGGTTGTTTGTTATGCAATGGTTATGAAACTTATATGGTGTTCATAGAACACTCTAATGAATACATTTTGAGCATTGGAAAGTATCTTTGTAGTCAAATAATGCTTAAATTGAGGGTGCCCATTTTGCCCCACATGCCCATTTTGCCCCACTTTCCCCTATTCAGCTTCACACGTAGATAAGGCACCATAACGATGTTGCCAGTGCACAATGGGCAGTTTAGAACAAATTTCGGAATAAAATTAATTTTGCAGAAATTGTTAGTTTTTATCGTTTGTAGTAAAGTATTATGATAGTAAACAACATTTTATATGTAGTTCGCATCCATACCACCAGGTGGCGCTACATAGCTAATTCTCATCACTTTTATTCACAGGTAGTACGTATACAAAAAAAATTACATACACAACTTAGGTGAATGCTATTACAAGCTCCTGTCGTCTAGTTCACATTTCTAAAGACATGAATAAAGGCATTTAAATAATTAGATAGAGCAGGTACATTGAAATAAAGAAGTTCCCAAATTCGTAATGAAAAGCAGCATGTATTGTTTGTCTTTGAAGGTTAAAATTTTAAATCTGTCGTTTAAAACAAATAGGAATTACACATTTTCCTGGGCATAAATAAAGTATTTACTTCATTTGTAAAGTTAAACTCTGTGTTTGTTTTAGTGCGTGTAGCTACTGATATTGAACTGGCTAACGAATCAGAGGAATACAGCTCATTATACAAAATGTCCTTCTGGATGCATTTTCTTTCTTGCAAAATATTCTTTGCAGCATGCTCCCCTCTATCCTTATATTTAGTTTGTCATGACTCTTGGGAGTTTCTTCTCCGGTGCCGTGCGGACGTTGCGGTATTTTTCTTCACATAAATTTATTTTAACGTACTTAAACCTAGACGGATTGCGCGCGTCCGATCGCTGCCGTTGCCGTTCGTGGAAGAAAGTTCCCGCTGTTCGGGCGATCACCTTTCATCCGTTGCCCTCTCACGCACACCAACCAACGCGTTGATGGCCGCCAAATTATGGCACTCTAATTATGGCATTGCTTGTATTATTGCTGAACTCTCTTTCATGCAATCTCCTCCGCCGATCCTAACTCTTATGTATAAACATCCTCCCCCCCCTTGATATGGCATATCAACAAATCGATTGTCGTATTGTCGTATCGTAGGCATATCAACAAATCGTGCAGCAGTCTGTATTTTTGGTTGCACCGTTCTGACGGGAGTTTGTTGTGTTGTGCTTGTTCCGGTAGCAATCGATTTGTTGATATGCCATATCAAGGGGGGGGAGGATGTTTATACATAAGAGTTAGGATCGGCGGAGGAGATTGCATGAAAGAGAGTTCAGCAATAATACAAGCAATGCCATAATTAGAGTGCCATAATTTGGCGGCCATCAACGCGTTGGTTGGTGTGCGTGAGAGGCAACGGATGAAAGGTGATCGCCCGAACAGCGGGAACTTTCTTCCACGAACGGCAACGGCAGCGATCGGACGCGCGCAATCCGTCTAGGTTTAAGTTAGTCGTTAAAATAAATTTATGTGAAGAAAAATACCGCAACGTCCAGCCCTAGATTGACCAACACCAAAAGATGCTGGTGCATTCATAACATTTCTTGTTATGCGTATAATTTTAGAATTATTTTCCTTACATCCATCTTTAATTTGGAGTAGGACGAAAAGGTATTTGGTTATGATTTGCTTCATAATATTTAATGATAAAGTTAGGTTAGAATAGAAATTTACATATTAGATAAGTACATGAGCTGAAACTAAGATGCACAGCTTTGTAATGGAAATTAAAGGTGATCAAAAGCACGTAGAATATATTTTTGTAGAATACAAGAAATAAGCTACACTAGGCACCTATGGAGCCGCCTAGTTACGCATGTGTCTGTTTTTGGAAAAAGTTGTTGTGAAAAAAACTTCAATTTAATTCGCGTTCGCAAACTTTCGCAGAATGATTCTTCACAGTTTGATAGTATATATATTACACTATTATGTGACATATATGAGACAACGCCATTCTACGCCACTTTCATAATGGCATCAAGTCAAAAATTAAAATGATAAAAATTTTCACGGGGTTTCTTCAGTTATTATCGTATATTTTAGCATTAAATTAACTTGACTCAAAATCTTTAATGTATTTATAAAGTTGACTAAATATTCTTTTGAAAATGTCTAAACTTATCAAAATCTGTCCATATTTGAAAAAGTTACAAAGGTTCAAAGTTTTCCAAAAAAGTGAAGATTTTTCTACGTTTTTTAACAAGTCTCGACTTTGAGAGGTCTTTTCTAGAGAACCAGAAAAGATTAAGAGCTCATATCTGGTATTTTTCTTAGTTTAACCCTTAGTATTAAAACCTATTATTTAAAATTGCGCTATTACAAAGTTGAGTTTTTGAATTTCATCCCGGCAAATGCCCATTGTGCAGTGGTGGATTTTCGTTCATCTGGATCAGATCCCCAATCAGCATCACAGTAACCGATAATTTTCGAATCTACATTCTTTCTGTAAACCAATTTGAGATTAGAAGTCCCTCGAAGATAGCGCATGCTTCACTGCGTTCCAGTGTTTTTGTCCTGGATTTTTGTTGAATCGACTCAGCATGTTCACCGCGTACAGAATGTCTGGTCGAGTACTTTGTGCCAAATACATCAAACACCCAACGGCTTCTTGAAACGGCATATCTTTCATCGCAGCAGTTTCAGTGTTACTCTTCGGACTTTCTTCCTTGGTCAGCTTCTCGCTGTTGTTCATTGGAACTGTCACTGGTTTACATTTATCCATATTGAACCTCTTTAAAATAGATTCTATGTAGACTTCTTGATCCAACTTGATGGTGTCTTTTGTCCGTTGAATCCTTATACCTAGGCAGTGCTGTGCTACTCCTAAATCCTTTATACGGAAACAACTACAAAGATGTTTCTTCAGCTGCTTTTTCCATGCCACATCGTTGCTAAAAATTATGTCGTTAATGTATATAACAACGATAAAGATTCTACGTCCTTTGCTGTCAACATACACGCATGGATCGTACTGCGTTGGTATCAGGCCGAACCGTTGTAATGCTGCGTCCAATTTGTTGTTCCAAACTCGGCTCGCCTGCTTCAAACCATAAATAGCTTTGTTAAGTTTACACACCAATGTTTTTCGTTCTCCATCAACGAAGCAAGGATAAATCTCTTTATCAAGATCTCCTTGCAGAAATGCTGTTACTGCATCCATTTGGTCTATCATCAGATCAAGTTTGATGGGCAGGGCAAAAAGGTATCACACCGAACTATACCGTACCTCGGGAGCGTACGTTTCATCAAAATCATCCCCCTTTCGCTGTGAGAATCCTTTGACGATCAAACGAGCCTTGTATCGAGTTAAATTTCCAGATGAATCGCATTTGGTCCGATACACTCATTTGCATTTTATCGCTTGTTTTCCTTTCGGGAGCGAAGTTAGCGTCCAGGTTTTGTTCTCCATCAGAGCGTTATACTCCTCCTGCATGGCAGTCCGCCATTCTTTGCTATCATCCCTAGCGGGTGCTTCTTGGTGTGAAACAGGATCAGCACCAGCTCCACTGTACATACCAGATGCAACTGCTACAAAGCCATCGACATCGCTTCCGGAAAACCATCGTTTCTGTACTATTCGTTTTCGTCGTCTGTCGTACTTTCATCGAGTTCACCATCCGTTTCTGCATCATTTTCTTCCAACGTGCTGTCTGATCCAGCATCAGGTGCAAAATTGGGAACCGCGATTTGCACAGGTTGGTTTGCAGCTTTTTCCTCGATGTCCAGTCTAACGAATGTTCTTCTTGGCTCTTGCATTGCTGTAACTTTCACGTCCGATGAACAACCTTCATCTATAAAAATTCCTTCGCGGCTGATGATTGTTTGCTTCTTTTTATAGTCATACAGACGATATCCTTTCGTTTCTTCATCAAAGCCAGTCAGAACGCACTCATGAGATTTCGGATCCCATTTACGTCGCTTCTCCTTCGGAATCATCACCGTCGTTTTCGTACCAAACACACGCAGATGTGAAAGGTCAGGTTTTATTCCATTCCTCGCTTCCTCAGGAGTTAAACTGTGTCCACGTGTAGGAGAACGATTGATAAGATAGATGAGATAAACTGCTGTTGAAACCGCCCAAAAACCTTTGGTAATGTTTCCTTGGAACAGTAAACGCACCATTTCCACGATAGTTCTGTTGGCACGTTCCGCCAGTCCATTTTGCTGTGGTGTGTATCCGTTCGAAGTTTCATGGCGGATTTCTTCTTTCTGCAAGTATATTGTTAGGGATTTGTTCATGTATTCCTTACCGTTATCTGTACGTAGTGTTTTAAGCTTTCTTCCGCTTTGACGCTCCGCCATCACGTGGAATCTCTTGAAGACTTCGAAAACTTCTATTTTAGATTTCGTCTTGAGGAAATAAACGAATATACGCCTCGTCTTGTCAACAATGAACGTGATGTAGTATCGATGTCCACCAAGCGAGTGCGTTGACTAATGTCCGAATGAACCATATCCAAGACATTTTCAGCTCGAGAAGCTTTCTTCGGAAACGGTAACTTCGAATGTTTTCCTAACGGGCAAACTCTGCAATCCGCATCGTCCATATTTTTCAATGTGATGCCGGTTGCCAATCCACCAGCAAGTTTCTTGAGATTCACAGCTCCCAGATGCCCCATCCGTTTATGCCACAATTTGAAACTTTCTGCTGTGTTACACGACAGAGCCTTCTGCATGTTGTTCGCTACCTGTTCCACCTTGAACTGATTATTGTTGTAAATACCAGTAAGCACCAACTTGCCGCTAGGGTTATATACTTTACAACCTTTGGTGTTGAATCGAACAGTACATCCCTTTTCTACCATCCTGCTAACCGAAAGTAAATTCGATGTTAGACCTGGAATCAGCTTTACATCGCTGATCGTTACAGTCTCTTCCATGCATTTCGATTGTATTATAGCAGTTCCACGAGCGACAACGTCCAGAGTTCCTCCGTTAGCAGCAACTCCTTTACTTGTTGCGTTTTGAAGGTTTCTCAATAAATCCTTGTTGCTAGTCATGTGCGCATACGCTGCCGAATCCAAAATCCACTCGTTAGCTTCACTGTTTCCAAAATTCGATAGCACCGTACACAACGTTGTTCCTCCTTTTCGATCATCCTTGCAGAATTTCGCAATATGACCATACCGGTCACATTTCCTGCATTGCGGACCTTTCAACGAAGAAGGCTGCTGTTTAGGCTTGAAAACTTCACGACGTTTGTTAGTGGCTAACGTTTGAACATTTTCGTTACGTAGTGACGGTCTCTCTTGAAGAAGTTTTGTCTTCACATAGTCACCTGTGATTGCCCAGAACAACAGAATTCTCCATAGCCAAGATCATCGGTCGATACTTTTCCGGTAAACCAGCCAAAAGAATCGTTCCTACCCATAAGGCCCGTGTCTGTGCTCCATCGCGTGCGATTTTATCGCACGTGCTGTCAAACGCTTTTTCGTATAATATTGCGATTAATTGGATGATTTGAATAATATAAAGATCATGAAAAATTAAGTTGAGATTGTTCCTACAAAACACCACACATTTAGTTTGACAGATAAAATCGGATGCGGCGTCCGACGAAATCAAAAATTTTTGATTCCGTCGTACGACGAAATCGCACGTCCGACGTTATCTGTCAAATCCCATATAAAATTTTGACAGGCCTTCCGATAAAATCGCATCCGATGGAGCACAGACACGGGCCTAAGTCGGGCAATTTGCAACGAATGGCATTTAGTTGATTTGCCATGGATATTACCTGATTCACGTATGAATTCATTGAGTCACATGTATCCAAATCAGACTTAATCAGCTTGTGAAGCAAGCCGATTTGCCTAGTGAGCCTTTTATTCTCAAACGCCATTTCGAATGTGTGCCAAGCAGATCGAGCCGATCCCCCGTCTTCAATATGGACATAGATTGTTGGGTCGAGTAAATGGATGAGCTTCAATCTGGCTTGCAAATCCTTTTTTCGTCCACCGTTTTGAAAGTTCCATCCTTTTTTTGCGCAGGTTTTACTACTTCCCAAAGTCCTTCGAGTTGTAAAAACGTTTTAGCAGCAAACTTCCAGGTTGTCCAATTTTCCCGACCGAGCAGACGGTCAATGGAGGGAATACTTGTCGAACCGACGAAACTTGTCGAGGAATTGCTTGAGCTAGGAAGCGCCATTTTTACTAAACTTTCTAGATTCAAGTCTTCGATATTCTAGATCTTTAATAAATTTTCGAGTCTGGGCCCATAACCTGTAGAGAGTAGCTGTGTAAAGGTTGCTGGTTGGAACAAGACTATATTTAAAGAACCTCACATTAATAATCATAGCCTACTATTTTTCTCAAAGCTTGCTCTTCAACAAAAAATAAATTTGGATTAATGTTATAATACAAATAGCGTAATGATTTATGAATTAAAACATTATTCATTTATAAACTCCTACACGCTATAATTTCCTTTTCTATAATTCATTAAATCCTGATTTAGATTTGATTTTAATTAATTGCCCTTATGCAAAGCGCCAAAAAGGTATTAAACAAGGTAAATATCATTTGTCATCATGTGCAAATAGCATATTCCCTAAGTACAAGTAAACATATTAATTAGTGATGCGCGTTGCGTTCCGAACCTGCCAGGTGCGATCCGTTCCAGCATGCAAGCATCCGGACCGCGATCCTTATTTTTAACCCAAGCAGGTTCAAACTGAACCTGTTGCTCCCACCGTTCTTTGCGATCCGACCTGAACCGACTGTTATCAACGATCTTATCGATCCGATCTGAACCGGCTGCTCTCAGCGTTCTCGGTGATCTGTGCTGGGCCGATTGCTCTCAGTGCTCTTTGCGATCCGGCCTAGAACACACGACATTCTACTCTCTTTGTATTGATGAGCCGGTTTGCCGGTTCAATTTAAACCTGTTTCTCTCAGCGTTCTTTTCGATCCAGTCTGGAACGCACGATCATCTGCTCTCTTTCATACGATGGGCCGATATGGTACGTACAAAGAAAGCAGGTAAAATCTGAACCTGTTTCTCTCAGCGTTCTTTTCGTTCCGGTAAAGAACGGCGTTCTCTTCTCTTTTGCTTCTTTCTAGTATGCACACACACACACATTCTGTCTATGTGAGTGATAACAGCGCAAGCCATACTCTCTCAGTCCAAGAGATAACGGTACAACACCTGAGCCGTGAAGCCAGAGAAGGATAGAGATTTGTGGGTGGGAAGCTAATCGCCAAAATTTAAAGAGACAATCCTGCACTAGCGGTAAGCGCAATGAATGAAATGTTTCTTTTCTGCCATATGGATGTTATCAGTATAGGTGCGTTATTTGGACTGCATTGTGGTAGTCAATGAATTGCTATGTGTCTGGTGCTAAGCTGCTTCATTGCGCATGCATCTCCAATGAACTCGTTTGAATTTTTACCTGAGATCTTCTTTGTGCAACTAAATATTGAGGGTGCATGACACGTTTAGCCTTCCGCAATAATTTCTTTAAAGCCGTTTATCGCCCCATGAAACAGCGCTATTCTTATGGACAATTAAAGGCACTACCGGACACTTTCATATGGGTAGTTCACCGTACAGTATAATGTCAACCCTACAGAAACAACTTAACAGTCTATGTATTTTATATAAACCAATGTTATTCGATGCTATCTGCTTCTATTAAGAAATATTAATTCAATCAGTGTAGTGTAATTTAGACCATACGAAATTTAAAAAAGCGGATTAAACTTGTAAGCTTTTGGATTTTGCATCAAAATGTCATATGCGTTGCAACAAATTTCTGATTTACTTCTTTATTTAGAAGTATAAAAAGGGAATAATGATTAATTTTAGTAAAAACAAAAACAACAAAATGCTTTAACCTTTTAATGAAAAAGGAGCTGTATAGGGGGCTACTTAAGTTAAGCGTTTATATTTTAGTAGAAGAATAGTTTTACACATTCAGTAAACTATTATTTAACTTTGTTTTAATTGTAACTGTGTGATTACTGCACAAAAAATATAATACACAATATTCAATGAATACTTTCAAGTTAACCATACATAAAGTGAGCAACTGAAAAAAGCGTAACCATGGCAGATCATCCTGCGTTCCATTGAACCTGCGTTCCGCGTTCCGTTCTTTTTCTCCAGATTGGCAGGTTCGTTCCGTTCCTCAATTTTCGGAACTATTCTCATCACTAATATTAATAGATTAAGAATGCATAAAAACTGTGACTCGAAACCCTGTATAGTTTATTGTTAATTGTATTATGGGTACAGTCAAGAATTAATTGTATTATCATAATCAAGATCTTATCGCGATCATCACCATTGGCCTAAATCATAGTGGAGTAAGACTGTGCTTCATAGGATCATAAACAAATCGACGAAGCCCCCCGCGGTCGCTAAGTCTGCTTGAACCTGCAACTGTACCAAACACGACCCTCACCCCGTAGCATGAACTGACTGCGTCGTATCAAATAAATCGCGAAAGTCTTTATAGGCCAGTATGACCGCGTTGAACGTTACGACAAATAGAAGAATATAGGACATGAAGTATATATATAGGCCGGTCTCGTAGTACAGTCGTCAACTCGTACGACTTAACAACATGCCCGTCATGGGTTCAAGCCCCAAATAGACCGTGCCGCCATACGTTGGATTGACTATCCTGCTATGGGGGGAAATCAATTAGTCACTGAAAGCCAAACCCACAAGAGGTAAAGGCAGGCCTTGACCGACAACGGTTGTTGAGCCAAAGAAGAAGAAGAAGAAGAAGGACATGAAGTGCAAAACATATTTTAACTCACGCGGCTGCTGACCGCACCGAAAGAGCTCACAACCCCATACAAACACATTGCAAAGAAATACATTGCAGTGTGCATAAAGAATGAAGTGCAATAACGAATATTAGAACAGATATTAGATTATATGATTCTACATCATTAGGGGCCTTCACGATTCTAGTTAGTTTTTTGTATGGAGTTTGACAGTTGGAGGCTGAAATCATGTAAACAATCCATACAAAACCACACAAAAAACTAGCCTGCGATTTTCAGTCTAGAAAATTTTAGCCTAAAAGCTAGAATTAGATTCGAGTACCTGCTCGAAAACACGGGTTTGTTTACATTTATCCCAAGGTGCATTAAAGAAATCAGGTGATCGAATCTGCAATCAAAGTGTATGTAGTCCAGGTGGTCTCATAGCATTTTTTATAACCAAATTTGAATATCACTTTTTGACAGAACAGGTGAAAACTTTTGTTCAAATAAGCTTCCTGGAGGCTTAACGAATACTCAAAACACTCTTAACATCTTCATTCAGAAGCAGAAACTATAAAAATCAGCCTTCTAAATTCATACACCTTGGGATAAGCCCACTTGTATATTATACTCACTTAGATAGCAACTCGAAAACTGCTATACAATGCAAACAGCTGACAGGCTGAAATTTCAGCCTACGAGCTTCAAACGGAAAGGGCCCCATTATTATGTTCACACGCTTCTATCATCAACAAACAGACACTCTATCATTAAATCCATTATTGGGGGCCTTCACGATTCTAGTTAGTTTTTTGTATGGAGTTTGACAGTTGGAGGCTGAAATCATGTAAACAATCCATACAAAACCACACAAAAAACTAGCCTGCGATTTTCAGTCTAGGAAATTTTAGCCTAAAAGCTAGAATTAGATTCGAGTCCCTGCTCGAAAACACGGTGTTGTTTACATTTATCCTAAGGTGCATTAAAGAGATCAGGTGGTGGAATCTGGAATCAAAGTGTATGTAATCCAGGTGGTCTCATAGCATTTTTTCATAACCAATTTTGAACATCACTTTTTGGCAGAACGGGTGAAAACTTTTTCTCAAACAAGTTTTCTGGAGGCTTGACGAATACTCAAAACACTCTTACAATCTTCATTCAGAAGCAGAAGCGATAAAAATCAGCCTTCTAAATTCATACACCTTGGGATAAGCCCACCTGTATATTGTACTCACTTAGATAGCTGCTCAAAAACTGCTAGGGTAACTGTACCAGTTTTCTGCAGGCTAGTGCAGCAGTTTCACAAAAATTGCTCACACATCAATATTTTACATTATTTTTCTTGAAAGTGTTGTTATTCTGGTTGATAAACTATCATGGTATGTTACAATATTTTTTAATTGCCGGTTCAAAGCCCTTTTTCATAAATATTCGTGAAAATGCAAACATTGATTTTGCTCCTATTTTCGGCAGTTTGTTCCTATTTTCGGCAGGCTGTGTTCCTATTTTCGGTAGCGCGAATACGGGTCAGAAAATGTTTGTATCAATGTGAATATGTACAAAAAAATGTTTAAAGCAATTTAACACTCTTACTTTCCTAAGATTGGTGTTGAAAAGCATTTTAATTATTAATTTTATGTTGCTTATTTTGGCCCGTTTTGACAGCCATTTTGATGCGACGTTTAAACAGAGCAGCCATTGACAGTTTGATGGTTATAGCGTACGGTGCGAACTGGCTTACAAATATTTATTTTTCTCTTAAGTTAGAGCAATTTTTGTCGTAAAATTGGTGATATTTGGTACAAGAAAGATCATATTATGTGTCGACATACGCATTGTAGTGTTTTGATCAATTTTAAAAGGAATATTCAGCCAAATTCAAAGTGTGTTATTGTTCCGAGTTTCGGCAGGAGCCCACAACATTGAGCTGTCAAAAATGAACATTTACTGTGTACCTATTTTCGGCAGCATTTAAAGTGAAAAATAACGTGATTATCGTGATTTTAAAATTCCGAACAAGTTAGAATAAATTAAATAAGCATACAATCTTTAATATACACCACTTTTTCATTGTTTTACTGTTCTGATTCTCTTAATCACAAAACCTGCCAAACGATTGGCTGACAGCAAAGCTGCCGAAAAAAAGCACAATTTATTTGATATTTTGGAAAATACGTAATGAAATGGTGTGAAACTTCGTATGTGAATATCAAATAAGTACACTTTCACTACAAAATTGTATTTTGTGAAATTTTTTACCGCATTTGTACAGAATTTCACGTTTTTAGCTACCCTGCCGAAAATAGGTACACTGCCGAAAACTGGTACAGTTACCCTATACAATGCAAATAGCTGACAGGCTGAAATTTCAGCCTACGAGCTTCAAACAGAAAGGGCCCCATTTACTATAGCAAAAAAGTCGAATCTTCATTCCTTTGTCGCTGTCAATCCCAAACGCACAAATTAAGGTATTTCATTTGAGATATTTTCGATATATTTTGCAAATCTTGCGTTTATTAGAGCACTGTCAATTATAATTGATTGCATACGCAATTGTATGATTCTCTACAATCCAAATATTTTAATTCACAGGGTTGTCCAAAAACTGTGACATCAATGTAAAGATTGTGTATGCCTGTTTAATCACCTACAAAAACACCAAAAGGATTGTTAGTTTATAAAAAAAACATTCAGTGCAAAGAATTCACAATTTACCTGGGTGAAGGAATCGCGTGTTACAACGAACAACTTGGCGGCAGTCAATTTCACCGGCTTATTTGCTCGCATCATCAAGAAACACATGTCTTTCTGTCTGTTCAGCTTCTGCGTGTACCATTTGCTGTGGAAAATTGCATCCGCTACTGCTTCGCTTTGCTCAATGAGCTCAGTGCCGAGGTAAGAGAAGGAAAAGGTTTAAAAAATACAGTAGCCAAATACGGCCATGGTAGTCAACAGCACATACACCTCATTGACAGCCTATAACGAAAGCGTTCCGTGAGATAAAAATCATTTTAGAAATTGAGATAAGATAACATTCAAAATTTTCATTAGGCAAGCATGAGTTCTTAACCATTTTAAGTTTAACTAGTATAATATCTAGCCGGTCTCGTAGTACAGTCGTCAACTCGTACGACTTAACAACATGCCCGTCATGGGTTCAAGCCTCAAATGGACCGTGCCGCCATACGCAGGACTTGACTATCCTGCTATGGGGGTAATCAATAAGTCAAAGAAAGCTAGCTAAGCTTACTTCACCAGTGGGTAGGCCTTGACCGACAACGGTCGTTGTGCCAAAAAAGAAGAAGAAGAAACTTCAACAAGCGACTCTAAGAATTTGATTATAAGCATGATCGACCAAATCTTGATTGAAAAAAGCAACAACTTACCAAAGACAGCACGACCATACCCAGACACAGAGCCAAAATGGTCGATATGTAAAGCAATAACATCTGCAAACTCAATATTTCCTCCAGTGTTTCAGCCGATCTGTAGTAGAATACACACTATCATAGCTACTGTACGTACATGTTATTCGAAATGTATTTGTTTCTTACCTAAGCACAGAATCATGCAGAGCTATGAATGTTTTAAGCTTGCCATTCCATTCCTTTTCATTACGACTTTGATGCGAAAGCTCGTTGGCCTGGATTTGCAGGATTCGAAACATACAGGATGTGGCATACACAAGATTCCATGTGAAGGTTTCAACGAAAACCAAAGCAAACCCATGCAACTCCAGTATGGCATTTAGTGTTAAATTCACTGGCAACCAAACCCAAAAGTTTGTACGCAGGCCGGGGATAAAATAGCTGCCAAACAAATCATCACAATTTCAGATTACAGTGTTTCAGGCTAATTTTAAGTTTTATTTGCCATTGCATACTTTGCCTCGATCGGTGTTGAAAGCGGCACGTCGTACGAGCCCGTCACGGAATATTTAACCACTATGAACAACATAGGAAATAAGCCATACGCAGCACAGTTGAAGCTTACTGTAGAACAGTAGTATTTAGTGAGCTTATGGGTCGATTTCGTTATGTGTCCCAATATGGTTTGAATCTCTAGATTTGGATTGTTCAGAACGGTGCTAAACGAACGTTGCAGATCGTAATACAGCTTCTCCCAACGACGAAAATGAATTGCGTAGAAGCACAACTTGCAGCAGATAAGAGAGAACACTATCTGCTCGTTAGCTGCCTTCATGAAACGTGTGATATTGTCCTGCGAGCTCACAAGAAACAACCAGCTAGGGATAAGCCATATTAGTGGATATATGGCAGTAACCAGCAAACCGAAGGAAGGAATCCTTTGTCCCGGGGAATCGTTCCAAAATCGAATGATTCTTAACAACTTTGTAGAGAGTTTTACCAGCGGAAATTCACCTTGCTTACTCATAATGTCAATTTTTGCTGTATTTTGAGGCACTGAGCGTTTATATTGTTTTACTATTCACGAATGAGTGCCGACGATCGACGATGAGTCTCCTTTTATATTGCTGCCAATTAAAACATCTGTAGGAGAAAAGGTAATAAAATATGTATCACTCTGTATTCCCTATTGTAGATTATGAAGGCCATACCTATTGTCAAGGTTGGTAAATGTGCTAGAAATTGACTGATTTAATTCCTAGCAATCCTTTCAACAACAAATCTACCACATTGGCATTTTCCATACATGCCTAATTGGCCATATTGTTGTGCCAAGTATTTTGATTGGATAGCTGAATAATTGGATGTGTTTGCCAATGTTCAAGCTAAAATAGCGACAGCCATTACT
This sequence comes from Anopheles arabiensis, assembly GCF_016920715.1. Taxonomy (NCBI): domain Eukaryota; kingdom Metazoa; phylum Arthropoda; class Insecta; order Diptera; family Culicidae; genus Anopheles; species Anopheles arabiensis. Next base: position 52,595,485 of record NC_053517.1, read on the forward strand.
TGTTTTATTAAATTTAATAAACAATAAATAAATAACCACAATGGTAAGCTTACATAACTGCTTAACTCTCATTTAAATTGAATATATCTTTTACTTACTTACTTATCCGGCGCTACAACCGCTTTGCGGTCTTGGCCTGCCTCAGGAGTGTCCGAAACCGCTCACGGTCTCGCGCCTTCGTCTGCCAGTCCGTTATCCCGGCCTTAATGGCGGACGCCTCCACGCCATCTTGCCACCTCAATTTGGGCCTACCACGCCTCCTCTGTCCTTGTGGACGGCCTAAAAAGACTTTACGGGCTGGGTCGTCCGTTTCCATGCGTATAACATGGCCAGCCCACCGGAGCCTGGCGAGCTTTATACGGTGTACGACAGTGAGGTCGCCGTACATCTCGTATAGCTCGTCATTATAGCGGCTCCTCCATTGTCCTTCCACACATACGGGGCCAAGTATCCTTCTGAGCATCTTCCTCTCGAACGCGGCTAAGAGGGTTTCGTCAGATTTGGACAGTGTCCATGTCTCAGAGGCGTATGTGAGCACTGGTACTATATAGGTACTATATAGTCCCAGCTTCGTCCGTCGCGACAGGTTCTTTGAGGTGAACTGCTTTTTCAGGCTGTAGAATGACCGGTTGGCAGCCAGCATCCTTGCGCGCAACTCAGCTTCCATGCTATTGTCGTTGCTGACCTTTGATCCCAGATAGGTGAATTGTGGGACGACTTCAAAAGTGCGTTCACCTATCTGCACGTCACGCCTACGTAGATTCTGATTATTTGTTGGCGGGCCCGCTGATGTTGCCCCCATCAGTTTGGTCTTTGCCTCGTTTATCTGCAATCCGAGGTTCTCTGCCGCCTGCTCGATCCATTGGTAGGCTTCTGCTACATAGGAGAGCCGCAGACCAATGATGTCTATATCATCAGCGTATGCCAGGATCTGGGTTGACTTATAGAAGATGGTTCCCGAAGTATCCACCCTCGAGTCGCGAATGGCCCTCTCTAGCGCCAGGTTGAATAGGAGACAGGCAAGCCCGTCCCCCTGACGCAGACCTTCGGTGGTAGCAAAAGGCTCTGAGAGTTTTCCATCCACCTTTACCTGACAAGTAACGTTGGTCATAGTCATGCTAACTAGCCGTATCAGTTTGGCCGGGATTCCAAATGAGCTCATAGCGTCGTAAAGTTTTACCCTGGCTATGCTATCGTATGCGGCTTTGAAGTCTATGAAGAGATGGTATGTGTCGTTTTTGTATTCAGCCATCTTCTCCAAGATCCGCCGCATGGTGAAGATCTGATCAGTGGTTGATTTTCCGTTTCGGAATCCTCTTTGATAGTTTCCTACTATCTCTTCGACGTGCGGGACAAGGCGATCCTGAAGGATCAGGGAGAATATTTTATAGGCGGTATTCAACACCGTAATACCCCTGTAGTTGTTGCAGTCCAACCTATCTCCCTTCTTGTATATGGGGTAGATGATGCCGAGATTCCAATCACAAGGCATCGATTCGCTATCCCACACCTCAGTAACAATTTGATGAATCTCTTTTTCTAGTCGTGCACCTCCATTCTTGACCAGTTCGGCAGCAATTCCGTCGGTTCCGGGTGCCTTGTTATTTTTCAGCCGACGGATAGCCTTTCGTGTTTCTTCTATGCTAGGTGGCAGTAGCATGACATTATCTGCTAGTGGCGCTTCTAGCTGTTCGCTAAATTGGTCATTGAGTAATTCATCAAAGTACTGAGCCCACCGCGAGAGGACCTCTGGCTGGTTACTGACCAGATCTCCATCCTTGTTGCGACAGCAGGTTACCTTAGGTACAACGTTGTTTCGGTGACCTGCTATCGCTTGGTAAAACTTTCGTGTCGGTCCGTACGCCTCTCTGGTTTGCCCGAGTTCCCGCATGTTTTGCTCTTCCAAAGCATGCTTCTTGGAGCGGTGAACTCGTTTCTCTTCGCGTCTAAGCCGTGAATATTCCTCTGCGCATGCCCGCGTTCTATGCCGTTGCTGCATTGCTCGGTATGCAGTATTCTTACGTTCGGTCACTTGCATTCATCGTCGAACCAGCCAGATTTGGTGTTGCCACGACGTGGTGGGAGTATATTTCTTGCACAGTTTATTATTTTTGTTTTTAGAGCGTTCCACCTCTCGCTTGTAGTTTCGTATCTGTCTTCTGGTAGTAGAGACTCTTCTAAAGCGGTTTTGAATTCCTGTTGGACAGCAATGTCCCTTAGAGAGTCCGTGTTGAGCCGAGCCTGCGTGTTTTCTCCGCCCCCATTGGCGCGGGGGCGGGCGATTCTACAACGTATCACTAAGCCAACCAAGTAGTGATCGGAATCGATATTGGCTCCTCGATATGTTCTGACATTTAACAGACTCGACTGTCGTCGGCGGCTTATTAACACGTGGTCGATCTGGTTGAAGGATTCTCCACCCGGGTGCGCCCACGTAATCTTGTGGATTTTTTTGCGCGCAAATTTGGTACTTCCTACAACCAGATTGTTCGCTGCGGCGAACTGGACCAATCTACTACCATTATCATTACTGTGCTCATGCAGACTGTGACAGCCAGTGTATTGGCGGTACATTGGCTCCCTACCGACTTTTGCGTTGAAGTCCCCCAGGATGATTATGAGGTCATGCCTGGGGCACGCATCTACAATTCTAGCGAGGCGGCCGTAAAAAAGGTCCTTCTCCTCTTCCTCTTTATCTTCGGTAGGGGCGTGAACGTTTATGAGGCTTATATTAAAGAATTTGCCTCGCATGCGCAGGGTGCATAGCCTATCGTTTATAGCCTTGAAATCCATGATTGCGGGTTTCAACCGGGGACCTACGGCGAAACCCGTTCCGAGCACGCGGTGGCGGTCGTGGCAGCTGTAATATATGTCGTAGCAATGCTTACCACGCCTGTTGTGCACACCGTTCCCTAGCCACCGAATCTCTTGTAAAGCTACGAGGTCCATGCTCAGTGTGGCTAGGGCATCATCAAGTTTTTTCAAGGCTCCGGCTTCGCTTAGAGTGCGTACGTTCCATGAGCCCATTTTCAGAGTAGTCCGGGGGCATTGCGTATGGTCGGTATCGGGATGTCCGTTTCGAAAATTTCTGTGGCTTTCCGTAGTCGTTGATTCATGGGACTGGGTGACTGGCCCTGCGCCCACGTGACCGTTTTGTTTAGCGTCGGGTTGCCCCCCCGACGTTCAGGCACCCAGTTTCCCGGGATACCCACCCCCCTCCTGGTTCGCCATGTGCCACCATCCGCCCAAGGGGTTGGGTCAAGCCCGTGTACCCAAGCTTGGATATGTGGTGACACATGTTACCACTCTGCACGACGAGGACGTGTCGGAATAGGAGTTGGATGGGAGAGCCTGTATTATCCCTCAATGGGGCTTCGGATCCCATCCCATTACAGAGCTTGAAGATACCTTCACTGAATTATATGCAATTTTCCCTGTTCAAATAAATAGCAGACAACAACCGTTGACGCTCATTTTTGAATTATTGAAATATTTCACGTGTTTTATCAAATATGCTAGCTACCGCTAGATGACGCCAGTGTAAAAATAAACCCAACCGACAATTTCAAATATTTCCGGCGTAGGGTGTACGTCGTGTGAACGTTCACCCGACATCGGGTGATCGTCGCATTTAAGGCAATATACGATGAAGCGAAATTTTTTAAGCCGAAAATCACCAAAATTATAACAGATTTTCTGGAGTTTTGTGCTCATGGTTTTTGTCTAGGAAAATGGTCATAAAAAAGGTGGTTCAAAAAGTCGATACTCTCTCTCCCCCTTACACTTTCCTTGTGGGTACCGTACGATCCAGCCAGCTTTTCTCACATGGTAGCGGGAGTGATATCGCTTGTCTGCTGTCTTTTTTATCCGTTCACCCACATCATATATTCGCTTTGAGTTACGTTGCTTCCCCACGTCCTTCATTCCCACCTTTCCCTCAGCTGTTATTGGCGAATGCTTGACTTGGTTATTGTTTTTTCCTTCCCGTTTTTTTGGCTGCTTGATGCATTGCGCGTTGTCTACAGCCGTCATTCGAATCCGGATTTGATCTACGCTCCAGTAGTCGTGTGGATGTATGAATAGATTTACGGTCGGAGCTATTTGCTTTATCGATCGGATGCATGCCGCGCACGGGTTTTATATTTTTTTTTTAGTACAGTTAGTTGCACTTGTGAAAATCAATAATAATAATAATGAATCAAAGGACGATCATCAATGCACTAGCACACACAGCATATCATGTTAAGCCAACCAATGCTTAAAATTGTCAAATATTGAAATGAGGGATGATGTCTTTGAACACATTTTTCTTTTCATTTTTTTTATTGTTTTTATTCAACAATGCACAATTCCTCCCATCCCCCCCCCTTTCCATCCTTTCCACACAATAGGGATTGCAGGTAAGGATTTAACCACCATGTTGTACCGTCTTCTTCTTAATTTACGGGGGCTCCTCTCTGGAAGAGAGAAAGGCATGTCTCCCCTGCATTTTGGTCGATGCTGTAAGTGAGGAGGCTGGCTTGCTCCTTTTCTAGCTTTTTTTCTGAAACGCATCATCGTTGCGGATGGTGCTCCGCGGCCATATCGATATCTGGAGCGTGGCATAGACAGTTGTATTCTAGCCCGTCGCTGCACTCGCCATTGACGCAGCATGTGTAAGTGACGTTTATGCTGCATTGTCGATAGCGCTGCGGCTGCGGTCGGGGATTGGTTGTGGCGACCGGCCCCCCGGGAGACTCAAATGCCGGATGTGTCAAATAAGATAAAGATAAAGAAACTTTCTACGATCCTTCGCTTATAAGATTGATGTGGACAATTCATTTTTGACAGAAATTACTTTCCAAAGTGTAGCTGGAAGGAAGAACATCGACCTACAAAAAATGCATGTTGCTCCCTTCCGGTATGCCATTCCCGTTCCTGTATGCTCCCTTCAGCACGCTTCACTTTCCCTTCACTTCGTCCCCCATGGTTTAGAACACATCGTCGCTCCGGAACAATGCGGGCAGCTGCTGCACGCAACCCACACCTTCATCTTGGTGGCTGCGCACAACACTTTCATCCGTCCTGCACTGGCCTCTCAAGTGAATCCTTACGTGACTTACGAAGATTTTCCCAGTTAAAATGGTTTTGCAAGAATTGCGAAAAGGCATCAATTTCACTTATCATCAAGGAACTAACATCAACAATCACGGATTCCCTGGCACTAATGAAAGTAGAACTAATTAAAGAGTTACCTTTTACGGAGAAAAGGGTTGTTGCCCCGACTAATATCCGTGCCTTAGAGTCAACACGCACACAGTTGTACGAGGGCACTCATCTCGGACAACACTCACACATTCAACGGGAAATACTCGAAAATCGCAACAGACCACTACTGCGAGGCACTAACACTGATGATAATGGTATTAAGATAAAAACCGTGGCTAATCCTGAACCTCGCTTTTGGCTATTTTTTACCAACATCAGTCCTGATGTGACTCCCGACGATATGGCAAATTGGGTTAAATCTAAGCTCAATACAAACGATATACTTGTTCGCCGGTTAACCAAGTATGATGCGGATCTGAGCCGACTAACATTCGTTTCCTTCAAAGTCGGCATTCCATCAACTTTGAAGAAGGTGGCTCTGTCTCAAAATACTTGGCCAGCTGAAGTTGCGTTTCGTGAAATTACCGATTACCGTTCGCAACGGGAGTTTCAGTTCCCATACCAACCACACGCATTGCACCAACATCAACAGCAACCACCGGCTCCACAGTCGCCGCCACTAATCGACGCACAATCACCAATACTCACCTCATCGCCCCCGCATCTTTCGTCCCCATCACCACCAGCATCCCCGTCACTGCATTACAACCTACGCAGCCAAACCAACAACCCACCATAGACGAACATTGTGCTGCAACGTCTATAACAATACTTACATCAATCGCTTGCAACAATACCAACAACAACAACAATAGTAACAATAGCAACTTCAACAACAGCTACTACAATTAATTCAATTAAACAATTAAACAACATCAATATCAACAGCAGCAGCAGTATGTGCAATGCCTGCCTTTCCGTCTACATCGACTGTTATGGTCCCGTCTACTATTGTTCCCTTTCCCAGTCATACGCAACATTCAACAACACTCAATATTTACTATCAAAACATCCCTCGCTCTATCTTCATCGGTGCAATCTACATACTTCCTTCTCTCGCCAAAAAACCAAAATACGCTCAGTGCACTTGATGCAACGAACGATAGTATAGTGACGAGGTTGAACATGATCAAAACATGATCGTATGCTGCTTTTTGGAGACTTTAATCGAGCGGATATTTCTTGGATACACGACACAATACATCAGTATTTTCGTGCACAAGTTTCCCCTACATCCGTTGATGCGTTTTTCGACATTATTCGTTTTTATAACTTGCGTCAGCTCAGTGGCATTTTAAATAATCGGAATGTTCAATTAGACCTTATTTTCTACTACTCTCCTCATGATAACTACGCGTCTCACGTCAGTGTTCCTTCATTAGCGGCTTCTCCTCTCTTACCTGAAGATCAGCATCACCCAGCATTAGAATTGTGTACTTCTATTAATCACACATCCGTTAATCAGTTGTAGACTCATGTTAGGAGTAACACAGGGAACCTCTATTGCTCATATAATTTTAGAAAGTGTGATTTTCAAAAACTTAATAATTTGCTGTTAGATACCGATTGGTCACGTGTGCACTCGGCACCTTCGCTGGACGAAGCGGTCTCTATTTTCACATAGCTAGTGTCTTCAGCTTTCCCATTGTGCTGTCCTTTACGTAAAGCCCCTTCTTTTCCTCCCTGGTGCAATTCAATCCTTAAATCCATGAAACGTGATAAGCAGCGCTACTTACGCGACTATCGGGAATACCGTAATCCATACACTAAACGACTGTACAAATATGCAGCAACGGCGTATCGCATTTATAATCGGGCCTGTTATAAGTCCTACATTGATTTCTTGCAATACCGATTTACTTTTCACCCAATACAGTTCTAACTAATCGACCACTGCTGTGAATTGATAATTGATAATATAGATGCTCCAGACTTGCTTTCCCAACTTAGTTGGTATGTTCCTTCCAGGTGTTTAAGAAATCGGACTGCTCTTGCAATACCTTTCCGCAATACAGCGTTTGGCATTAACGACCCGTGGCTAATTTGTTTGCGTCAATTCAATGAACATTACCGTGATTTTAATTTCTAATTTTATGTTCCGGCTCTTTGTTATTTTATTCTAATTATTTATTCTTTATTTCTTTTCTTTTTTCTATTTTTTATTCTTAATTTCTTTTTTGTTTTATATATTTTCTTCTTATCCGCTGCTTGTTTTCCTTTCACTGTGGATTTCCATTCTGTTACATCCTTTTCTATTTCCCCTTAGTTTAATTAAATTACAGTTAATTTAGTACCAATAGGGCCAACTAGGTTTTTAAGCAATTATATGTTCAACCCCTGAGGCAGACATATTGAAACTAATAAATGAAATGAAATGAAATCTTCTCATCTCATCTCTTCGATTATCACCCTTCCCACTCCTCCTTCCGCTCTTGTTTGCCCCCCTTTTCCTTACTCCTTTCCCGCTTCTTTCCTTTTTATTCGTGTTGCTTTTCAATAAGGCTAGCATGGTTTAGGATGTAAATGTAAACTATGTTCAACATTCGTGTGTCCACTTAGGACCTCCACTCGTGCTAATACGCCACTGGATGCGGGTCGAAGTTAACGGGTCGGAACCATCCGGATCATTTGGGAGGTGCGATTCCATTCCAAATCGCTGCTCCCACGAGTCGGAATGGTACCTTCCAAACTACCTGGCACTCCGCTGACCACATATCAGCGCTCCTTCGAACTACGTAGTCGATTACAGCCCGTGGCCGATAAGACCCCACAGCTCCCTGCCATCTGCGTACCAAGCCAATTGCCTCCCGTATAAATTTTCTTCTTCTTTTTTGATGTAACGAACAATGCTGTGGACCGAGCTGGAACGGCTTCTTAACCTTACTAAAATCAAGCTATAGGATAGTCGGTTCTTGCTATCGGGGAAATGGTCCGGATGGGAATCGATCTCGTATGGCCTCGTAGGAACCGGTCTCGTTGTGATGATCGACTGCGTCAAATGAGTCGCTACGCATGTTGAATAGAGCAGCAGAATTATGATTAAAATGCATTCCGCCTTTTGGTTTAAAGGGTATACAATATGCGGCATTTAATTGTTGCTCGTCCTCATAAAAAGTTTGCCACCATGTGTCCCAAATCTACACACATCATAATACTGTGTTTGAGGTTGTGCTAATCACAAGACGCTTTCCGTACAGCGTGGCACATAAACTGACACGAATTTGTACAGCATTTGGTGTGCCAGAGTCATTGCTTCTAACAATTTACCCTTTAACTAACTAACGGATCACGAGGATGATGATCGTTCACAGCCAATGTCACACATAGGAAAAACAATGAGAAAGAAAACTCCCTCACGTGCGAGAAAGAGCAGCAACAACCAAACAGTAGAGGCGATGAGATTGTGACAATACGACGGGACAACATCGCCTGTGAGCGAGAGTGAAACCGAAGTCAGAACCATACACTTCCCATCCATAATTTGTGACTATAATTTGGGTGCGTGTCTTCGCTCCATACAAATTGCCAAAAAATATTTTCGCTACGTCGTAAATCGCGGCGAAAACCGCCTTTTGCGGACAGGGAAATCTTTTGCAAACGATTTTTTTTATTAGTTACGAGTAATTTATTAGTAATTTATTAGTTAACTAGGAGTAACTCTATGTGATTTTTAGTCATAATTCTAGCTATGGGAATCACGTTCTGTGTTGTAGAAGACGTCTACGTGTCTATCCATACATAAACCGGTCTGCCCCTTCCCGGCAGTATTAAATGTAGTTTAAAAAGTATTAAATTAAAAAAAACAACATTTTGGACACATATGGGTACAAACGAATAAATAAATAAAGAAAATATATAGTTCATAGCATAGTACCAGAGTCAATAAGTGCGATACCTCAGTTACGGTTTATTTGCGGGTTAAAAAGGCAAGTTCAACGCATGCGTTGACTGACTAATAAAAGAAACGTAGAAATCTACGGTTGTAGACTTACCTCACTGTATTATTATTAATATTAATTATACATTTCATTACCTACCGTACGTAATAACGCATCGTATAATCACTATACAGCTTGGCCTGAATCGCTTTGCGTAGGATATGTAGTACATCGCTGTAATACAGGTCATTATATGTTGTAGCTCGATTCGAATCGTTCCTCGAAAGCTGGATTCCGAAACTTAAAATGTTTAAATGTGTTTTATTGATTGTTATGAACATAAACGCTTTTTTTCTTTCTCATGCAAGAAACAGATGGTGTGGAATCAAAAGTAAAGATATTTGTATCTTTTTTTTCAATTCGCAACTAAAATTGACGGTCTTAGCAAAAAGCGCACCGGGGTGTGTAATGGATGTAAAATTGCGCTAACAAAATTAATCACACAATTCAATTCGTTATCATCTACCTTTTGTTGCCCCATAAAATTGACTGCTGGCAGCTTATCAAAGGAGCGCAAAACAAATAACCATAAAATGTCACTGAGCAAACCCAAAAACACCTAAATAATACATTACGTTCAGCTACAAGCTACTACGGGAGGGCATGGAATGTGTATGTTAACTTGTTTCTGCTACGTTGAAGCCGGCGAAGATAAAAATCGTTCCCTCTATTGCGATGTAAGCCGACACAGAATGAAGAATATTGCTCTCTCTCTTTCTTTCTTTCTCTCTCCCTTTCTCTTTCTTTCTTTCTCTCTCCCTTTCTCTTTCTCTCTCTCTATCTCTCCCTCTCTCTCTTCCTCTCTCTCTCCCTCTCTCTCTCTCTCTCTCTCTCTCTCTCTCTCTCTCTGTGTCTCGCTTTTTTACTGTGACCTTGTTTTTTTTCTGCTGTAACGAAAACGACGAACACATTGCTTCCGGTGATGGGACGAAAGTGATCACGACTGATCGTGCATCATATGCAGCCCGACCGTTGCATCACTTCCGCCGCTGTGAAGCGGTGGAGCAGTTTACTAGTTGTATGGGTTTTGTTGAGTTTTTTGTTTGTTTTGTTTTGCCATTATTGCCATGCTTGCTAGACGGGATCATTGAACGGGGCGCGTCATGTGTGTGCCTTTACAGCTTTGCTTTCAGACTGGTGGGTTCGTTGGTGTCCTGCAGCTGGGCCGGGATGAGATTGCCAGCGGCAAAGATGTTGTTTGGATCCAGCTCCCGCTTGGTTGCCTTGTACAGCTGCACACCGACATCGGAGACGCTCTGCGGGTACCAGCGCGATCGTATCTTGCCCACACCGTGATGGTGCGAGATGGAACCACCGGAGGCGAGGATTTCATCGCGCGCCTTGTTTTCGATTTCCTCGTAAATGGTGACGGGGTTCGAGAAGCCGGCATGGTTAAAGCCGAAGTAAAAGTACACGCACGCGCCAGCATCGTACGTTTGCGTTACCCGGCAGGAGATGAGGTAGTGTTGGATGTTATGTTTGGCACATTCCTGCAACGAACAAGGGGGTGGAGACGTGTAAACAATGGAGACGCATGGTTGCTAACACGTTAGGATAATTTAACGATTCGAGTGATTACGAACGGGAATTAGAGAGAATGCTGTACAAATAAAGTGTACATTGTAAACAGACTAAAGATCTTTGATGGTACAGCGGGCAGGTTCTCATTGGGTCAGATGAGTATCGTTGACAATGCCCAAGTACTGACCTTTTTCCCTTATTTAAGTTTCAACCAACAAAACATTCATTCACTAATGTAGCTTCTAGCTTCAGTGGTTCAGCTCGAAACAAATCAAGCAGTGTAAACATTATCTAAACACGGCGGTAATTAGCGGATATTTGATTGTAGCACCTACATCCCAAGTGGATTGCCACTTATTACTGTAATGTTACGTCATGTGCACCGAAGCTGAAACACCGGTCCAACCTTTTTGCTCTCACCACCTCCTAGGTTGTTGTAAAGATTGTCTATCTGTTAAACAGCACACTCCAACAGTGACATTGAATTGGTTCATACCTTGCGAACGCAGCTTTTGACGTTGGTACAGAGAGCTTCGCAGCGATCCCACGATACGGAGGTTTCGAACGATTCCGCCACAATGCTGTAATCCAGGGCCAGGTCCTGTAAATATCCGGAGAGATGCAATGGCAAAGGGGCATATTATTAGTATTATTATTAGATTGTTTATTTTTTCGTTTGTCCAGCGCGAACACCATGTGTCCATGTGTTCATTGCGTATACGTGTTTGATTTGCAATGCCGTCGATGAAATTAAACAAACCGCTGCATGGGTAAAGAGCACTTGACAAGCACTTCACGATGCACGCTAGTCAAATAGATTCTAATTGCGCGGTCGACCCTATTGTGCACCTCACTGATGCCCCTAACTCACCCTGATGTACGCGATGACGAAGGTAAGAATGTAGCCCTTCTCACCGTTGCTGCTACCGGCCGAGAACCCACCGTACCGTTTGGCGATGGCGAAAATCTTTGCCTCGTGCTGCTTCACCTGCGCGTCGTGCCCTTCGAACAGCAGTGTCGCGATCGCGATACGATCGAGCTGCAACCGCTTCCACCGCGTTAGGTACACCTTTTTCAGCTTCTCGCCCACCGTCGCCAGCGGGCCGCCCGGTATTTTGAGCGCCTGGCCAAACACGAACTGCTCGTTGTCGATGAGCCGTATGCTGGCCGGCTGCAGCCGCTCGCGGGCCACCTCGCGCAAACACCGGATGCCGGACCCGAAGTCGGGAAAGACGAGCGAACCGTACCGCTTGACCTGGGGCAGGGGCCGTATCTTGATGACCACTTCCGTAATCACACCGAGCGTACCTTCCGAGCCGAGCACGAGATGGTTAAAGTCGGGCCCGCAGGATACCCGCGGCACGGCCAAACTTCGCTCCAGCACACCCTTGCTGGTCACCATCTTGACGCGCACCAGCAGATCCTCGATGTTGCCGTACACGTTCTTCTTCATGCCGGAAGCACGTGTGGCCACCCAACCGCCAAGCGTGGAAAACTCGTAGCTGTCCGGCTCGTGCCCGACGGTGAACCCAAGCTGGCGCAACTCACGCTCCAGGTCCTGGCCGACGATTCCCGCCTCGAAGCAGGCGACCAGATTCTGGCGATCGATCCACAGCATCCGATTCATCTGCGACGTGTCGAGGGCCGCTATCGGGCGCGTTTCACCCTCCGGACAGGTGACCGAGCCGGACACTGACGTACCGCCACCGTACGGTATCAGCACCACGTTGCGCTTGTTGGCGGACTGCACGATCTGCTCCACTTGCTCGTGGGAGGTGGGAAACAGGACCACGTCCGGGATGCGCTTGAACGTACCGGTGCGCATCATGTGCACGTCGTGTAGCGTTTGTCCATGGCACCGGATCAACCGATCTTCACCGTTCTGCGTGCAGTCGATACCGTGGCCTCGTATGTCGGCCAGAAACTCGGGGCAGGGCACTGGGGCTGGGTACTCGTTCGGCACCGGGACACCTTCGCGCCGATCGGACAGATCCACGTTGAAGTTCTCGATCACGTAGTCGCGAAAGTGTGGCAGCGACACCTTTCCACCAATGGGATACCTTGAACGATAAGATTTGGGTTTTTAGCGAATCAATATGAGTTTGAGAAGGGTTTGGGCGCCTTTGGGAAGATGTCTTGCTCACCTATCGCCAGTGAATATGATCGTTCCATCCTGGTAGAGAAAACGCGAATCCTTGTAACCCCAGCCATTCCATTTGAGCAATTGCTGTCTATAAACGAAGGGAGAAAGTAAAAAAAAGTGTTAAGGCCTGGATACATTGTCCATGATCCGCTAGTGTGATTTCGATTTTCTCTAGCGCATCTGGTTATGTTAATACTATAGGAAAATCTAAAGAAATAAAAGTTTTTCTATACATGTTAAAAATGAAAGCTTTATTCGGCTGGTCTGGTTAATTCAATTTGACCGTTTTTATTAAAGAAATTGACAAACCTTAATCAAATTGAACGTTTCTATAAAGCAGTCATAATGCAGCCAAAGTGTTAGATGAGATTGTGTATTAAGGTAAAACATCCATTTCGAAGCATTGTACGTAGTGGTTTTTTTTATTCTTTCATTGTGTTGTATTTGCCTTAATTTTTCAAGTATAGTTTTTATCATTTTTGTCTAGCCACAGTGAGAGTAAAATTGCGTATATTTTCCCGCATTTTACCATTTTATATACCATGCGCTAAGAACACAGTGTGATGGATTACATTCAAAAGTCTTTATTGGGTCAACGTTTCTTATCAGACCGATAGATAGCCGGAAGCCGGAACGGGGCTTCAATCGAAAAAGGGCACGATTTCGATGACATCACCCGCCCATCAGTTGTGCAATCAGCAGTCATGCCAAAGGCACCTGATTAGATAATCCACGTTACGTTACAAACAGGAACGGTCCCAGGAGTGCCGGGAGTGAACGATAAACCCCCATAGACAGCAAACAATTGCTCGGAAGTTTGAGAAAGATAGTGCCTTTTGCCATCAGTGCCAGTGCAGCACCAACTGGAGTTTAAAAAAAGATTGCTTCACATGAGTTTAAAATAACGTACGGAAGTACATCATCATACACCGTAACACGAGGCCGGTCCCATTTTAACTCACTTGTTCAATGGCAAACACTCATTTATTCTACTATTTTTAGTGCTTGAACCGGTTGCCGAGCTGGTGATGAGAAATGCCACAAGTGTCTGGCCTATATTTGGCCGCATACTTGTACCGCGGTTCTTCGCTGCTTAAGCGTATTATTTGGATGGTAGACGGCTATAATCACAGCGCATAGCTCGTGTAAGGTTCACTTGGTTGGAGAATGGTGGAGGTGGTTGCTGGACTAGTGATTTAATGGATTGCTTCATTAGACAAGCTGCTTCGACCATTAAATTTCCTCAAATTAATGAATCCATGGGAGCAACATAATTTTTCAATTTTAATTTCATATCTGGATTAATCATACAAAGAAATTAATTTAAAATAAAACCATCAGCATAGTGAACAATCAACACACCGATCAAAACGTTATATGAATCTGTTTCAAAAACAAGAATTGTACATCTAAAATTACAGTAGAATAGTATAGCTTTTCAACTTTGCTTATAATGGCAACTGAAAAACAGTCGCCGCAAAACAAACGTTCGCGTTCCGGAAAACCTACATCGAATACATCGTGGCGTGAGAATCTGCTTCCGGTAAGCACGTGTTCTCATCACCTCTGGAAAGAAAGTAGAGAAAAAAAACGATGCTCCTGTACCGGCCGGCACCAACACACTAATACAAGGGTTCGCAGTAAAACCGAAGCATCGACGAACGGTAAGCGAATGGCCATGTGGTTGGTAGCGCGTCGAAACCTATCCAAAACAAACAGACTCCCGGTTATAGGTGTAAGTGTAACGGCAGTGGGAAAATTCAGCCCGAACACGCGCGTGTCCTCCGTTCGAATGCGGTCAACGAACGGAGGCAAAGAGAGACAGAGCCGGTTTATGTAAAAGGATGGTGTGGAACCCCTTGGAAAACGGGTTCGGAAAACTCCGTGCGTGCGCTCACTTTTTGTTAGAAACTCTCTCTCTCCTTCCGCGCTCTCTCTCTCTATCTTTTTTTTAGCGTGGAAAATCGTTTGCACGGTTCTCTCGACACAATCGTGTAACACATTCACAGCAAGCTAGATCCTTCCAAACCCTCTTGGGAAAAAACAACCTTAGACTACTGAGCCTACCTACATTTATGTCCCTCTGTCCCGGGGAAACGTGCAGCACAGGGTTTTGCCAACTAACAGGAACGTGCGACGAAGAACAAAAAGCGTGTAATTACAACACCCATACAAACGCACAATGCACACAATTACATAGCAATCGTGCACGAACAGCAAAAAAAAAAACCCCGTGGAAACGAACCTTTGCTTCGGTATAGCGCTGACAATTTTCTTCGGCACGCTTGGATCCATCGACGCGGCTGCGCTGGCGGCGGTCCCTTCGTTTCCTTTGGCAACGGGTGTCCTTTCGGCTGACGATGATGACATTCCAGCGAAGGATGCGGCAGAGCCCTCTGATTGCCCGTTTTGGTCAAGGGTGTGTTCGTTTTCACTTGCTCTTGTTTCGTTGCGCACTAATTCCTGCAAACATGCCCGCCAAAATTCAGCCACTCTCTGTCTCTTTCTCCAGTACGGAACTATTAATTTCGCAACGTTACTGTTTTTTTTTTTTGTTTAACTGTGGAAAGTCGAGGGTAGAAAATATACTACACACAAACACACACACACGTCACCTACACCACTGTGCCTATGAAGCGGGAGGGTTGATTATTGATTTTTGCGCGTTTTCCTTGGTCGCGTTGACAGGATGGTGAAATGTAGTGCAGTCTAATGCCGCACGGAGGGAGGCTTAGTTTGGTTCGGTGCTTAAACTGTCGGACACTTGGCCGGTGGCGCCAAGTGACTCTGTCCAGACAGTGTATATGCGTGTGTGCTAGGTAATTATTGAATTAATCTCTCTTTCTCTCTCTCTCTTGGAAATTATGCCGGTACCAGTCTGCACGAAGCGTGTGATAAAATCGGCGTATGCATTAATCTATTTCTCTTGCGCAACCCAGCGCGCGTGTTTCCGGATTCAAGAACACGAAATGTGGAAAAAAGCAGTGTATTTTAGATTGCTATTCGGATGATCTCGCCGAGAAACAAAATGTTCACTTGGGAGGAATCCACAATGACACACTTCACTGCAGTTCACACCTTCGACGAGGGCTAACAGTTTGGCACTTGGGATGCGAACGTTTGCGAACTATTTTCTATGGAGAACCTTCTTTTTTTAATTTCTTTTGCATTGCTCTTTCTTCTTCCACTCTTCCAACTGTTAAAAGTCTAACGCACCAACCCGTCCCAATGCAAACACCGCCTTATCACACACTCCACTTTTCACAGTCTTTCCAGCATTTGTTTTAATTTCTTTCTTTTTTTTGTTACCGGAACCCTATCCGGCGAGGGACACTTTTGCCACTGTAAAATTCGTGAGGGTGGTGCCGTGAAGCATCGAGAAGTAGGTCTTCACTGCTCGGCTGCCGAACAAGAACTATGTATATCCACTGGCGTGTTTATATACATGCGCACTGCCTTAGTAATACAGTGCGTTACGTACGAGTAGTCGCACTCAACAGCAAAATGTTAAGCGACGCAGCCAACGAGCTGTTTTTACAAAAATGCAGCTGTTACAAACGTGTTTTATTAAGAAAAAAATGCATTTTTTTCTCCTTATTCTTAATTAGATTTTCCTTAAATCTTTTTCCAGGTGTAAAAAATAAGACAATTTTTGCGATTTTCCCTCTGTCTTCTGAAAAAAATAAATAATTTTTAACACTTTAAGCGCCGTGTCATATAAATTCGCATGACGGCTTTGTTCACCGCTCAGCTCTGTATCTGACGCTCACCAATTCTCTTGATAACGAATGAGGTAGGAAAGAGAGAACGAGAACGACACGTGCTACGACGCTTATCGCAATGAAACAAAAGAGTGCAAACAATCGCACGAGAAACTGTCGCTCTCATCGCTCTCTTGCCATGCGCTACGTGCTCACTCAAAAACTGTGACGTCAGGCTGGCGGTCAAAGTGTTAACAAACATCCTGGAGACGCAAAATGTTCGTCATCGGTACAGTATAAATGCAGATACTTGATTTAATCAACGTGCTTTATTACGTAGAAAATGTCGTGTTTTTTTCTGCAGATTTTGGCTCGTATTGCCGCAAAGTTGTCTGCCACTGGGTTAGGCGGTGTAAGTAAATTTAGCAAGAATGTAATAACGTTAGTATACGTCCGTGTTAGGTCGTTGGCGCCACAAAACAGAGAAATAACTAAGTAATATTTTAAGTATTTTTTTTGTAGCAATTAATAGACAAACAGACTGAAGTTTATTCGTAAATTGTATGATTTATTTAAATTTAACGTCAAACATGTATTATCCTGTGTAGACTTTTTTTTACTGAATGCTATGTTCTTCTGTTATAAAAAAAAACGATTGTTCAGAAGTTCTCATAATTTTGAGACACTTTTTCGTACGGCATGTGAACTTTATGAGTGGGGAAATGGATTCTACGGCCTCCTTTTAGGATTAGCAAATAGGAAATTCTTAATGGATTTCCAATTACCCTTTGTAAATTGTTAGATTCCATTTGAGCATGTACATAAAGGAACCGTCATATAAAATTCCCTCTCGTAGAAAGAGTAAAGCGCCCCAAAATAATGAGAACCCCTGTAAACCCCTATATAATGCCTGCAACCAGAATATTTTTGAGTTGCTGAATTTCGAATTGCTTGCTGTTTCACTAGTGAACGATGTTGTGTCCTTGTAACGTGCTGAACATGCACAAACATCGCGGTACAATACAAGCAATCGTATATCCTACTAATGTTCTTTCTACACGGCTAGACCGTATTTATTGGTTAGGTTTTTAAATGATTAAACCGCGTGAAACGAAAGCGAAATTCTTGGACACTTTATGGACCTATATTTGTCCTATTAAATTTGCAAAATTGTGTGTGTGTGTCTGTCTCCTCACTCTCTGTATCTCTCATCAGAGCTCAACATTATGCTTTGCAATCATTACATTCTTTCCATAATTATATTTCTAAAAATGTAGCAATTACATAAAAATGACATACATCCATTTATCCTTTTTTTTCGCAACATATAGTGCAATAACCATCATTTCAAGTCTACTTGTGCTTCCTTTTGCTATCTTGCATTTTGGCAGCCTTTTTCTTCATCATTTGCAATCGTTTATCTGCGCTGATGATGTTAATGTTCGGTGTGCCAACCGAATTTCCAGCACTGGAGCCAGCATTCGCAGCCCCACTGGACGACGACGAGGAGCCAGTGCCACCACCGCTAGAAGAAGATTTGGACGACCTATCGCGATCTCTTTCGCGATCACGGTCGCGGTCACGATCGCGATCACGGTCCCGCTCGCGATCGCGATCGCGCTCGCCTCGGTCACGGTCACGATCCCTATCACGTTCGTGCGAAGAATCGGACGATTTGTTGCCACTCTTGGATGATTTGTGCTTGCTACTGCTGGACGAGCTAGAGCTGGATGACGATTCGGCAGACTTGCTGCTGCTACCACTCTTCGAATGGGACGATGACTTTGACGACGAGCTGCCAATAGTTGGCGACGGCGATGTTGCGACGGGTATGGGCGGTGTGGGCACCACCGCTGGAGTTGTCAGCTTGACGACCGTCTGTTTGCTGCGACAGATCGTGCAGTACCAAGCGTTCTCCTCGTCGTTGGCGTCCGCTTCCGAAATCACGGGTTTGTGGCATTCCTGATGGTACAGTGCGTGACAGTCGGCACATTCGACCAGCCGGTTACGGGAGCTAACGTCCATCAAGCGGCAAACGACACACATCAAGTCTTCCAGTTCCTTCAGCTTATCTTCCTCCATGATGACGTCATCGTCCTCGTCGTTACCCTCCAGGTCGGAGGTAGAGATCAGTATCGAACCAGACGACAGCGGCGGCATGGTCAGTGCTTCCGGTGCGCTCACTATGCACTCGATCGTACCGGTTGCGATCGGTTCCGGATCCGGATCGAGATTTATCACCGGGATGGGCTTCGGTTCGATTACTTTCTGCTTGCGCACGTATAGATTGCTTCCACCCGCAAGCGGCTCCTCGGCAAGGTGCTTCTTGCTCAGGGTGTTAATTAGCGTTTTCCCACTGCCATACCGTTGCTTGATGAGTTCGTCCAGCAGATTACGTATCTTTTCTGTCGCATCCGAGTGGGGCGAGTGGAGAAGCTTAAGTGCATGTTTGAACGTTGGATCAATATCTAGCGCTGATGCCATTTTCGAGAGTAAAAACTGTAAATTAGAGCGCGCGACGCGACCGCCAACACGAAACGTTTGCCGCAACAAACAACAACTGTAAACAACTGCAACCAAACAACCCGGCAAACAATGCGAGGGTTGGTGAGGTACCTCTCGCTCTAATTTCTCTAGTCTAGTCTAGTTGCCTCGCTTCCTCCTATAGCGATTCTGTCGTGCTGAGCTTTCACGTCCCTCACCACCGATCTCCTTCCTACCCCTCGCCTAAGATCGTCTGACGTCTCGCCTGACACCTTTAGTTGTGTTGGTGCTCTGCGGCTGCTGTCACTGTAGAAGTTAGGTTGTGTATGTGTAAAAAAACGTAAACAGTGTTGTTGGCTGATCAAGTGCGGTAAGTTTTTTAATAATTAAGTTCTTAATTTTACGTAAGTAAGTGCCATTTTAGCTAAAGTAAGTAGTTGAAGTCCTCCCCAATGCGTGCTGGCTCCGTCGGAAGCGGTACGTGCATGTACCGGCATAGAAAAGTGGTGTGGTGGACAACACAGCACAAGACAGCGGGTAAGTGTTATCCAGCGATTATCATGATAAAGAAACACTTTTTTAATAGACTATGCCCTCTTTTAACTTGCAGATAAAATGCAGAAACGATATGGGCCTGCCGCAGGTGTTTGCCACTGTACGTTGCATTGTATATGTGATGCGGTATGTTCGGTATGTAAGCGGACCACGAAAGAAGAAGAAGATTGTTTGGCGAAGCTAGGCATTAGGATGCTAATCATGGTGTTTTTTCCTTTTTTTGCAGCCAATTTTCCTCTATCCTGGAACGTGGGCTTACGAGGAACAATTTAAGAACATCCTCCGGAAGCTGTACGGCGACGAGTCGGGCTCTACCAGCACAACACGCTAGAGGCCCAGCCGGCACCGGGTGCCCCGATTGCGCCGTGAGACGGTGTCGAGCGCGCTCGTTAACAACGTTCGGGGCAGGAATTCAACCCTTCGGATCATTTTCCTCTGCCTCACAATAGCTGCAGCAGCAACAGGACCGAACCGACCGCACTACTGATTGCGGTCAAATTTCCTGGCAGGAGAAAAAACCCCACAAGTGAGTTCCTTCTAGATGCACTATCGCTACATCTAGATCTGTTGTTGTATCTTCCCTCTAAAGCAAATGTTTTATATTCCCTCAGGTGTATCGATTTCATCGACGGCCGCTCGCTGACGGCACCAACATGCCACTGAATAACCCCGGAAAGGCGACAAGCACGCATCTCCAGCGGCAAATTGTTAACATCAATCCGCACATCTACACGACATCATGATAATAGTGTTATTGTGTAAATTGTAAATAAATTAAGTTAATGAGTTAAGATTAATCTTAAGTGCGCTTTAAGGCATACATCGATATGCCTAATTTTAGGTTAAGTGTTATGAAATGCGCGTGTGTGCGAAGGGTCGAAATGAGCGCTAAGCAAACTAAGCGGCCGCGTAGGGCCCCGTGGTCTTGAGGGGCCCCAAAAATGGAACCCACCCCTCGCTCGCTAGTAAAATTTACATTTGTGCTTGTAAACCTACATTTATGAGACTGCCTCCACTCGTATGTGCGGGTTTTATACAACATTTAAGATAAATAAATCTAGTTTATATTCTCATAAATCACTACGCATTTTTAAAGGGGAATAAACATGATGACATATAGTTAGTTTGTTAGAAGGTTTCTATGCACGTTCACTAGAGGATTTTGTCTGGATATTTACGGACTGCATTTCGATTACATTGGTTTAACCTGGTGGATCTGGTAGCTTGTAGCGCACCATACTCGCCTGTCCGAGATGGGTAGGCCATGTCATACCCCTGGTACTGAACGATCCAGCCCATAGTCGTTCGCAAGGACAGACAAAAGGAAGCTGTGCATGGTGTGTCAAAAAATGTGTAACAGATGGTAGAATATGGGTACCTGCGGGTGAGAGAGTCCGTTTCTAATTTATTATCAGTTGGTCAGTTTTATTATCAGTTGGTGACACGTTCAAAAGGATGTGCGCAGATCACGGCTCGATCCTGAGGGCTCACCGTTGAAAAAGGCGCTGTCAGCGTGTGATGTCCTCAATGAGGATCTTGACACAGAACCAAGAGTGGTCAGAGTGGTCAGGATACATACAGTGGCGGATTAAGGGTATCGGGGGCCCTTGGCGGTAAGACGAGTTAAGGCCCCCTGTAAATGGTAAATGGTGGTCCGGGAGGAGGGGGGGGAGGGTGTTAGCGGCATTAAACTGGCTGTTGAGAGTTTGAACGCCGTCGGGGGGCCCTACGATCATCAGTCACAGGCTCTAAAATTGATTCGCCAGCCTCGGGGCCCCAACGTCCATCCTTCCGGGGGCCCTTGTCGCTGGTACTCTGTCCATACGGCATACTATAGAATGGCGATCTACGGGGCCTCTTAATCGGCGGGGCCCCAGGCGACCGCCTAGTCCGCCTACCGTTAGATCCGCCACTGGATAGATAAAGGATGATAATATCATGCCCGTGATAGGTTTAAGCCTCATATAGACGGTCCCCTCGTAGTAAGGACTGGCCAGCCGGGTGTGTGGTACGGGCAAATAGAAGAAGAAGAAACAGGAAAATGGAAAGCAGCAGTCTGTAGAAGCTTCGGTTGAGACCTTTGCTGTTAAAGAAGAGGGAAATGTCGTTGCATGTGGATGGAATGATGAGATTGTGGGTGGTTCGGGTGATGAATGGTTGGGAGCGTAGATGAATGAATTGGCGAAGCCAGTTTACCTCTTTCCATGCGTTGTATGAGGAATCAATGAAAATAGTCAAATCGTATTGAATTATAGGTCAATTTTCGGGAATATAGGGGAAAGAAAAAAATGCGACATTTTTTAACACATGAGTACATTATCTCATATGGCCGTTAAAACCAGCTTACATCGGGTTGAGATCAACATTGGAGTATCACACGTGATAAAAAATCAAATTTCCGGTACGGAATTATTCCTTCACTTTCGCTCATTTGAAATTGGCTTCATAACCGTTGATCCTCATGGCGATCAAATGGCCACATCAGAAACGGCACGGAACGGCAACCACCAGCATAGCACAAATATTGCTTCAAAACCAGAATTGATCGGCTCTCGCATCGTCAAGGTCACAGGTAAAACCAAATACACTACATATATATGTACCAATTGCCAATTCAAGATACAACTACAACCCTACCATATACCAGTACCAGCTGATGAGCTATCGCACACAAGCGAGCGGCGCGCGCAAATAAGAGGAAGGGGCCTGAAGGAAGAGAGGACAGGGGAAGGCACCGGGAGAGAGAGTGTGTGTGGTCAAAATTTTTGGCCATTTAAATTTTGTCCACCAACACCGTTGCATTTCGGAGCTTTTTTCTTGCCAGAAAGAGATAGCCATACACTTGACATACAGCTGTCTCGCTCATATGACACTTCCAAGGCTCGCAAGCTCTTTAATGCGAGGGCTCTGGAGCAGTGAACTTGTATGGTGTGCGAGCCCTCGCGCGCCCTCGCAAATCGCTGTCACTTGCACTGCGGGAAACCGGCGTCAGCTGTCAGAGAGCTCCGAGAGCTTTCGTTCAAGCTTGGAGACATTGACGTTTGCATAGATTGGTTTCGTTAAAAAGCTTCATCGGTTTAAATTTCCTGTTGGCAGCTACAGTAGAAAAATGGAATTTTATTGAAGGAAGGTTGAGGAAAAAGATTTTATTAAAATTGAAAAAACATGCACGGCAAATTTTTTTTGTATCTTTGAACAGCACATGTTTGGCGTACCGTTAAATAAAAATCTGGTTGACTCAAACTAGTGTTTTCAGATGAATATTGCATATTTTTGGGTTATTATTTTTAACAAATTATGCTATATTTCTCTTTGAATTGTGTACAAGTTTTCCGTGTTTCGCTGGAAATAGATGATCCGAGATCGTCGCGGTACCGCGGAAATCGCGTATGATTAAATATTTTTATCAATTTGCGAATCAAATTATTTATTTCACATAGTTTATGCAAAATAAAATACAAAACTCGTCTCTCTACACGTTTTTTCAAACAAATTCACCAAAAAAAGTAAAAACAATCGGTTCGCGCTACCGCGAAAATCTCAAGAATCCCGAAGTTGGGTATCTCTGCGAAACAGCAGGTGCGATCGGAGTAGCGGAAGATTTGACAGCCCAACTGTTTTACAACTATTAAGGCCGGGCTACATTGACCGTACTCGCATGCGTAATTTTGATTTTCACTCGCGCATCTGGCGGCGGCTGGTGGAAGCTTTTTTTGGTCATCGAGGGAATGGACCTGCCGGATCTCAAAATTAAGTAGTTTTTCCATCGTTTTCCATTGCAAAAATGGATGCAATGCGTGCAAAACATGTATATCTACGTTTTACAAAACTTTTCTCCTCCGATTTAAGTAAAAAACATGGAAAATTAACGTATTTTCTGGAGCGGCTCCAAATTGTTTGGCAAAATGCTTCGGTCAGCCGCCGCCAGATGCGCTAGTGAAAATCAAAATTACGCGTGCGAGTA
Source organism: Anopheles arabiensis (assembly GCF_016920715.1). Lineage (NCBI taxonomy): Eukaryota > Metazoa > Arthropoda > Insecta > Diptera > Culicidae > Anopheles > Anopheles arabiensis. The sequence goes on from NC_053517.1 coordinate 52,618,939, forward strand.
CGATCAATGTAGCCCGGCCTTTATAAACAAGGCGCGAATTTCGCCGTACCACGACGATATCGGTTCGTCTATTTCCAGCCTTTCGTTTCCTTTTCTGCAAGCATCCCGAAGACATCGCAAACGAACAGCGCAACGATTGTCAAACATAAAACAGCATGGCTAGAAAACAAATGATCTCACCTGGGCACTATTGCTCAACTGTCAGACGTGCAGGGTATCACCTACCTCTCGCACATCTCGGTTGGTTTTCCATGTGATTTTCTGAGTAGGTGCATGTGTGTTGCTGCTGTTGCCGTACTAATTCCTCCAACGCGGCTAACTCTACAAAGCCGGCAGTGCGATAGTAACACGCACAGACCTGCCGGAAAATCACAAACCATCGTGAAAATTGCATGCAAATCGAATCGGTGCGCTAAAACCGTCTGTAAAGTGGTCCCAGAAACACGTGGACGGTATCGTCAAAGTTCCCGCACCGTGTGTGTAGGACCCCAGTGTGTGTAGATGTGTGCGAAGCAGACACCGTACAGCATCAAGTGTGGAAAAGAGCATGAATGGTGGTGAAAATTGTGCGCCCAATAGCGAACGATTTCCGGCGAAGAAGCAACGGTGTCCCATCGTTCCACCGTGGTTCGGCGAGACGGGATAAATGTGTTGGCATCCGGTTTTGAATGCGCTCCCCCACTGAAAACGCCGGGAGCCTTCGTGTGTATGGTATGTGTATGGTACGGTATGCGAAAGTGTGATGGCTGCGTGTGTGTGTGTGTGTGTGTGTGCGTACGTGGATGTATGGTAGTGTTGGTGTAGATGCGCATGTATGCAAGGGACTGTGTTGTGGCGGACCAACCCTCTCGCCTGGCAGGAAGGAATGCACCTTGCCCGGCGGAAATAATGCCGGCTTGCTCAGCTTGCGAACGCATACTGTTACTGAGCGAAGAGTGGTTAAATTCGGTAATGTTTCAAGGCCGGGACGAAGCCGATGGCGGAATCAAACGCCAAAGCATATGGTAGCCGCAGGCTGCCTGCCCGCGCAAGGTGTGTGTGATGTTGGCGTTTGATTTATGCTGAGGTGTGTTTGATAACGTGGAATCAAAACGTGTGCTCAAGTGAAAGGTTCGCTCTCATGCGGATGTCAAACGAGTTCAACTTTGCAGCAGAGCTAAATGGTGGTCGTAGTAGGAGGATGGGCGGGGACACCGATGAAGAGTGGATTTGGTCGCTGAGTAGAGTGGGGCCCGCTTCAGTTTGGTGATGTATGTGTGTCTGCTACATTTTAGAAACACGGTTGCTATGTTACTCCCAGCTACCTTGATACTATCGAAGGAGGCTCGTAGAATATGAATAGGGAGGTGGCCATCACTCGACCGCGAGCATTACCACCGAGCATGTTCACATTTAATTTACGAACAACACCAATCGCAGGATTCATTTGCGTTGAGTAGGAAGAAATCTAATCGCGTTCACGGACACTTTACGTAATGTGGCCTCGTACGAACGCGAAGAGTATTTTGCAGGGGGATTTTTTTAGTACGGCAGACGCGCGAAGGAAGGTGTCTGAGGCAAGCTGCAACGGCCATCAACCTTCTTCTCTCTGGTGACTGTGTCTGTCGCTAGTGGTAGCTTTGCTGCGGTATTGGCCGACATTTTACGGTTGGTCACTTTGTGTGTTGCGTCTGTGGTACAGCGGCGGAATTGTACCGAACCCTCCCCACTATTGGCTTCCATTTTCGGAACGTAACACCACGCAAGGATGTGTTGGGAATGATATTCAAACAAAGCGTTGGCCTCGTTTTTCCCCGTTGGCGATGAAAATTGTTCCACCTTCGGTGCGAATGGAGCGAGTTAACGAAACCAAATAAGCAACGATGTATCGTCGTTTTATCCTTCTTATCCTGGTTTGCGCTCATTCGGGGAAGTACGAGATGATGCGCAAAATGGATGAGAAAAGAATGAACAATTTTCTCTCGATTGGCAGTGTGTGTGTGTGTGTGTCGGCTCTCTCTCTCGTTGTCACCCTGCACACGCATATCCCTTTCCCAAGTGGCGGGTTTGCTTCAGATCGAGTCCGCTGGTAACAACAGGTTCTGTGCTTTCTTTTCCCTTGAAAGCAGGACAGCACCCTTTCACCTTACCTTCACCAAGAAATGGACCATTTTATTGGTCTTGTTTTACTATGCGCTCATGCGATCGTTTTTACACCGGTGGGGCGTCTTGGAACAAAGAGTTAGTCGAACGATGTGATTGAAGGATGTGATGTGAAGGATTTTTAGGGTGGTATTTTTTTGTTTTGTTTTATATATATACAGTATGGCATCCTCGAACAACGCAAACGACGGCTACGGTAGTTGCGGATGATGCGAAAAGTATTGAAAGGCCGCAAACCAATTCATACGCACAATTTGACACAATCAAAACACAAGGCTGGCGCGCGCACATGGCTGTTAGATTAGACGTCACAGCCACGTGTTTTTGTTGATCTGTCAAAACGGTACAGCCGCACACGGTGAGCGTTATCGGGCTCTTGGGGGTAATTTCCCGCGCATCATGCAGGAGGGTATGAAGTGTGTTATAAACATGGCACATACATGGCACAATTACAAATTAATCTGTGTGTCTATAATTGTACCCCCACTATTGCAACATTTTTAACATTGTTTGTGTCACCTTTCGTTTGCGTATGCGTAAAGTGCTGGTGTTAAGGGGTATCGGATAATAGTGTGGTGCGTTCGTTTGGATTGGTTTTCCATTTGCTACTCTGCACTATTAGAGAGGCCATACGTTACACACATATTACTTATTGTACGTTGTCAGTTCTATGATGTTCGAATTAGTTAATAATAGCCGTTTTGTTTTATAAATTCAATGTTGGGCTTTTCCAACATGGACGAAAATTTGAACGGACCACCGAAAGGTGTTTGAATCGTTCGTTGTCCATTTTCACAAAGAATGTCCAATCGCTGCTTGTTTACGGTCGCTATTAATAGAATCATCAACAAAATGAAAATAGCTTCTCGTCTCGCGTATGTACGGTTGTGTTCTATGGCACTAGTCTTTGCACAGCTTCCTGTACGTCATTGGAAAGGCCGCCGGTCGTCGCAGCCTGGCAGTCCTGGCGGGGTGGCGGATCAAATGCTGGGTTGGGCGAGAGCTGGCAGGAACCTAAAAGATTGAAAACGATGACATTTTGGCGCATATTTCTATCCTTCATTTACGTTGGCATGGTTGGCACGTGATTTTTTGATGACGAGTAAAATACGATTGCGTATCATGCGTATGTTTAGGATACCATCTGGCGATTGGCGTTCGTAAGCACCGTATCATTAGACAACTTTTCGCTTTTGTACATTATGTTGAAACAGACGCACGTTCTTTGTGGCATAAGAGCAGTGGTAAGACAATGAATGTGCATTATGCATACAGCACACAGCTAGCAAGCGAGATAGAACAGCCACCCAAAAACGGTACCATTTAGTAGCCGCTCACCTTTTCAGTTGCTCGACTCGTTTATTTTTGCATCACTCACTGTCGAAGAAAGAAGTGACACACAGCTCAAGGTGGGGTGCTGCATGGTGTGCACTCGGTTTTTCACTATCGATAGCTAGTAATTATGCAATTGAACAGTTTGTTTCGGGCGTTGTTCGATATTGCCACTCAGCACACGCCTGCACAATTCACGTGGGTAAAATTAGAAGATGTTGAATGCTTCCCAGCTTGTGTATGCAGTCAGCAGCAGTGTAGGAGAGTGCAACTGTTTTGGTTCGTCAGTCCCCCACTGTCGGTTTCCGTTTTCTTCATCGTGGTTGAAAAAGAGAACTTCAACTTCATTACAACGCTATTGCATTCCTAGCAACCGTAGATGTTACCACCAGCAACCAAGTGTGCAAAGTAGCACAATGGCTGTGGAAAAAACAAAATTTAAATCAAGTTAGCGGTGTGTTTGAGTGTGTTTTTTACGGAAAGGTTGTGATTTGTTATTTGATTGGCGCACTTATTGCGTGATTTAGGATTTCATTTAAACTTATACCGTATTTTTGTTTCTTTTCGCAGTTGTAGTCAACGTATATAACACAATCGGGTGTAGCTTAGCTTAGATCATTCGAGATCTCGGTTCTGAGAGCAATCTTTCAGAACCGAGACGTTCATTACACCGGTGTTTGATTGTTGGTATATCGTAAAAAAAAAGTAAGTGACAGAGTTTCGGGAGAACAGGGAGCCGACTTGCTGTCCGGTGCAGCAAGTGCACACGGGGAAGTGTGAGATATTACAATCTCACACCTACACAAACCACACACTCAAAACCAGCAAAGAGGAGGTGTTCGGCCCGAAATTGAGCGGAAATCATGATCAATCTCTCCACATCGACAGCGGCACATGCTTACGCTTGTCGTACCACCGGAAGCGGTATGGTGGTCAGTAGGGATGTGTCCAATAGTAGAAGCTCCCGCTCCCTTCGCCACACTGTTGGAACTACGGACGGCGTGGGCACTGACAGTGTGATAGGCACTGGCGGTGGTCTAGATATGCTCGGCCCAGGATATGCCAACATTAATGGCTTCCGAAATAATCGGTTAGTATTAGACGCTTGAAAGACAGTGCCGCGTGTATGTTCGTAGCCATTCGACCTATCTCTATCTTATTTATTTGTGCACGCATTCATTCTATCGCCGTCGACGCGGTCGTGCCTACACGGGTGTACAGATTTCAGTACGAAATACCCACGGTCGGGCAGCACTATGGGAATGCATTTCACTTGGGCGAGGACGATGAAGAGGTGTCCGATTTGTTCATCGAGCATCACCATCTCACAGAAACGGACGTGCAGACCATCATGGAGGAACACATTGCAGAAGACGATGATGATGTAAGTTTGACAAACAAATGGCTAAAACATGGCACCTAATTTCTATAGTACTGTATAATTAACCATTGTTATGTATATTTACGTATGCATTCTTGTGTATTTTGTTAGGATGAAGACGTGGAAATGTCTGCCGCGGTGGAGGTGATATCGATTGATCCGAATTGTGATTATGATACGGATGAGGAAGACGATGAAAATGGTGAAGAAGACCAGTATGAGAATAGAATACATGTGCAAAATGTTCAAGATAATGAAATCGAGGAGGAGGAGGAGGAGGAGAATGAGGATGAGGAGGAGACACAAGAAGTTGGGACAAATGTCTTTACGCAGTCACGTAGCAGTGCTTTGTCAGATGCACAGAGCGAAGCAGAGTGCGATGGGCACGTGAATGCATTGCATTGTCAAATAGTGGAGGAAACGGTAGTCACTGGCGACCGTAGCAGAAGTAGAAATTGTAGCAATACGGACGCCTCCTCCAGCTCCACTAGCAGCTCTAGTCGTGACAGTAGCACTAGCAGTACGTACAGCAATGCTAATATTGCAGATAGCAACAATCCAACTATTTGCTCCAATCAATCTACGGTAAAGCCAGATAAACCCGAAACAATATCCCAAAACCACCAAGACTCGTACCATTCCTATAAAGACATATACGAGGATGAGGATGACAATGACGACGACGAAGAGGATGATGAGGAGGATGATGATCCAGATTTAGACTTTAGTCCTACGAAAAATACGCTTTGGGAGCTTCCGGCGAAGCTGCTGCAGGATAAGTCGGGCTCAAAGAAATCGAAAACAAAACCGCCCGGGCGCCGGAAACGTTGCTCCTCTAGTCAACGGCAATCTTTCTCGATGCCGCAGTCGCCGGTTGGTGCCGGGACGCTTAATAATGGCGGTGCTGTAGCTGGACTGCTGCCAACCAGCTTGAGCTTTGACGATCTAGATTCGCTCGTTTGCGATCTGAGTCCAACTAAGATTTTACCAGTAGGCAGAGTTTCGAACAACGAGCTAGAGGCTGGCGATGAGGAGGATTTACTAGACGATCAATTAGTCGATCCGGAAAATTTTGATTTGACCGCTTATATTACAGGAGATGATTCGACCTCGTGCGATACCAACTCGGAACCTTTCACAGCGTGCGAAAGCAAAGCGACCACCAAGAGCGGTGTCGAAGGTACACAGCGTACTGTTGCTCAGCTAAAATCTCCTCCAAAACGTTCCCTACCAAAATCCCGTGGCAAAGAACTAAAGGTTCTGCGCCAGCTGATGCTTCCACGTCCGCCCGTCCAGGCGACAAATGCGAACGGAAAAAAGGACGAAGCAGTATCGAATGGGAAACGTGATAGCGCAACAAAAGCGGTGCGGAAGCTAACGATGGACGAGGAGGAAAGCAGTGAGGCGGAGGAAGAGGATATAGCACAAAGAAACAGCCAACGGCCCGATAAAAGAGAGGAGTTGAGTGGAATACGAAGAGGTCGCAAAAGGAAGGCAGCAGATGATACCGACAAGGATCCTACCTGGAATCCGAACGGTGGAAGTAGCAAATCAAAAACTGAAGTCAAACAATCGATTCATAAACAGGCAATAACAAACAACGTAGTGGTTGGCGAAGATGCGGTAGCGGCCTCCAACGTTCCAACCGGTTCTAGTAAAGTAGCAGGTACTAGCGCCAATCAGTGTACAAGCAGCAGTGAAGAGGGGGATACAAGCGTATCAAAACCTTCTTCGATGGTGACGAAGGGAGTTAAATTTGGACAGGTGATTAAGACTGAATCTTCTGCTGCCAGGTTGCTGCCGGTCAGTTTGTCCAAAAAATCTCTCACCAACACTCCCCAGAAGGATTCCGCCGTTAAAACAATGGCCCGTGAACAGCAAGCTCAAACTAATAATGTTCATCGCAAGAAGACAAACGTTAAACTTGATCACGACTATTGTTCACCAAAACGGCACGGCACATCTGGTAGCAATATTCCGGGCACTCTCGGTGGACAGCTGCGCAAAACGATTGAGATACCTTTTCTGATGCCGATGAAAGAGCAGCTGAAACAGGAGCGCAAATTGCAAAAGGAAAAGAAACGTGTCGAACAATCAGTGCCAGCAAAAAAGCATCCGTCACAGTTGGGTGCTGTGTCCACCTCATCTGATAATAATGGTAAAGATAAGCAAGCTCAACCGCACCATCGAAGCTGCAACGGCAAAGACAGCGTTAGTCCGACGAATAGTGTGCAGAAGATAGCATCGCCTAACGCCATCCCTCCGGTATCCGATGGCGGCGAGCATTTGCTATCCGCAGTGAATGCTAAACGAACTGATGTAGATAAAACGTGTGTAAATAGGATTGTCACCGGTAGCAGTGATAGCAGTGGCGCTAATGAAACGAGTCACCCGGACGAGAGTGCTGGTGAGGTGAAGAAGTTTGCAATTCCAAATACTACCGTTGGTGGTGGTGTTGGTGGTGTTAAACGGCAGATTTCACTACTGAAGGTAAATCAACCAACAGCCGCCCTCGCGAAACCAGCCGATGATGGAGCCGCTAGTCATGTGAGCGCCAGTTCACAGGTGAAAATTGGTGATACGACGATAAGCGGTAGCATTTCAGCAGCACTGGATGGAGCAACAAACCGAGCCGTTGAAGGGGGAAGCGTTAAAAAAGAAACGCTTGCGATTCCCGAACCAACGACGCCTGAGGTGGAAGTGTCTAACAAAACAAGTGAAGTGGTAGTGCGTAAAAAGCTTAATCTCCAGGAGTACAAAAAGCGCCGCGAACATCCGGCTTCGATGGTATTGGAAAGTGCACCAAAGGTTAACGATAGCTTCCAGCGGCCACCAGTCAGGAGCGATAGGCATAATGATAGTGCGGTCAATTCTACAAGCGGGTATAGCAACGGTACGTTGCCGGTGTCAAATGCTGTTAGCGTGTTAGCCAAAACGGAACCTACGGTAGCCAAACCAGACCAGCCGCTACCGACGAAGCCCAGTAAGCCCGCAGTGGCTGCATCGGAACCGCTGGATCCCATTTCGGCCGCAAAAATGAAAGCTCTGCGCATGCAGCAGCTAAAGAAGGAAGCTGCAATCAAATCGAACGAAGCGAAATTGAGCCAAAAAACGATTCCGCTAATGCCGATCGTACCGCTGGCACAGATCACTTCCCTTGAGTTCGACGAGCATGGCAATCCGCTGCCGTTGAATGAAGCAAAGGCAGGAAAACCGGGTGCGGGCACTGCCGGGCACCATGATGCGCTCAAATTGCATCCAGATTACGAGGAAATAATTATCGTGTCGATCGGTTGCAATACAGCACTCACGATATCGCCGGCTGAAAAGGGTGTGGATGCCTTGGTACACGCACCGCAGTGTAATTTCGAGGATGGTGGTCAGCAGCAGCAGCAGCACCAGCAGGCACACAATAATCCGCATGCTTTGTGCAGCTCTAATAAAGAAGCCTCACGCTTGCTGAACATATCGGATACGATTAAGAGATGTTGTCCCTCGGTCGATACCATGCCGGGCAATTCGCTCATAGCGAGCATACAGGAGGTGGTGATAAAAAAATCAAACATTTGCTCATCCAACCATGCAAATGGTGCTGGTGGTGGTGTAAATGCGACAACATCGTCGCAAACTGTATTGGTCGGCGATGAAGCGTCCGTTGCAGAGAGAGCGGTAACGCTTAAAGCCGAAGCAATGTCGGTTGGTGCGGTCTGCAACGGCACGGACGGAGGAAGAACACACGAGCAGCAACAGCAACAGTACCTGCTACACCAGAGCTCTCCCTACGTGGGTGTCTCGCCTCCTAGTTCCTTCTCCCCAGGCAAGCCGGAACGAGCACACATCTCGAACACTCGGAACGGTGAATATCTTGTGTACAGTCCGAGCAAACAAAGCCGCAGCTCAAAGACGAACGTAGATGAGACGAAAACGATGCGTTCTTTACCTGTTACCATGGCGGCGCAGACGACAGCGACCGACAATGCAGCCGCCGTGGTGGTAGAGCACGGCGAAGACAAAGTAATCATGCATTTGCGAAAAGATCGCGTGCGCACGCAGCGCGTCGATGCAGCGACGCAAACCGAGCCATCCGGTCGGTTTCCTCCGTTGTGCAAACTTGCCCCATTGAAGGTGGTATCGGCTGGTGGTGGTGGTGAAAACAAGAAGGTTTCTGTTGCTACACATCGCGAGCAAAAGCGCACCGAACGCCGTTCCTACCGTCGGCATCGCCGCAGAAATCGCAGCGAATCGCCCTCTGATGCAGATTCCGATGCAACCGATCGACCACCGTGCAGCCGATCGAAGTCGCACCAGGACCGGCATCGGGCGTGGGATCGCCATAGTCGCAGTCGCAGCCGTAGCCGCAGTCGACACCGTTCCTCGCGACGTCGATCTTCGTGCTCGTCTGGCTCACGTTCGCGCTCACGAAGCGGCTACTCGGCCCGCGTGCATCCCAACCATCACAGCCAGCACCAGCCGACGAGTATCGCCGGGAGTGGCGGCAGCGGGTGCAACAACGGCAGTCGCTATTCGCGCAGTCGTCGAAAATCGCGCACGTGCTCGAGGTCTTCCTCCTCGACGTCATCATCGTGGTACGGTAGCCGGGGTCGCCGCTCGCTGTCGTCCTCGTCATCGTGCAGTTCGATGTCTTCTTCCGACGCGTCGGACGGAGACTTTTCGCGCCGTGGCGGTGACGGTGGCCATGGTGGTGGTGCGTCGCGCTCTTCCCGCAGCCGGTCACGTTCGCCGCGATCACGTTCCCGTTCGGGCATGCGTTCGAGTACGCCGGATCGGCAACGATACCACCCGCGAGACCATGCCAATCAGCGTCGGGCGATCTCACCAGGTAAGTGTCAAATACTATGTCAAATGGTCTCAAATTAATTTGATTTTGTCTTTTAAAACCATGTGATGGTTTTCCTATTATTTGAATTTCAAGTATCAATTACTGTAATATGCTTACATTACTTTATTAAAATCTATTTTATTTACATTTTAAAGTAATTTTTCATTTCTTCATCTCTGTTTAGTTTTTTTTTAACGGATTTTTAATATCGTTGTAACACTTTTATCTAAATTATTTTTCACAGAGCGTAATATCGTGTACGTCGGTCGGTTGGAAAGCACCACACGTAAAGAAGATTTACAGCAGAAATTCCAACCGTACGGTAAAATCGTCAAAATTACTTTGCACATGAAGGCCAACGGGTAAGTGTGTGTGTGTGAAAGAGGTTCTATTTTCTACCCGCGTCTGGAGTTGGTTTGGTGTTGCCCGCTGCGGCATTCAGTTGTGCGCCTCTAGGATACTTATTCTATTTAAATCTCGCCTAAAAAAGCTCACCTTGTTTTGTTGTTACGTCTCTCCTTTCTTTCTCTCACACACACACACACACAGGTCTCGGTATGGGTTTGTGACGTTTGAGAAGCCGCAGCATGCGTACGATGCAATTGATGCTCGCGGAACTGATCCCAACCTGCGCAATTATGACGTCAGCTTCGGCGGACGCCGTGCGTTCTGTCGCACACAGTATGCTGATTTGGGTAAGTGTTGATGCATACATGTTTTGGCCAAGTGGTTTAGCTTCGTCCTTCTCATACGCATTTGAATTGGGTTTATAGTAAATGCATTAAAGATAATTACACTACCAAAAACCTCTAAACTCACTCATCCACCTGCTTACAAATTGTCAATACATTTTCTTCGCAAGGCTTATTCCACTGGACACCGTTCAAGAAACCGTTGCTACCAATTCACGTGCATCAGACGATAATGATGCGAAGAATCGAAGAAATTATGAAATGAATGGATTTTTTTTACTTTTTTTTTTAACTCATACCCATGCTGCTACAAAACTGGAATAGACGGAGAACTGTCCAACGACCACGATCATCAGATGCCGTACGTGACGCTCGATGGAGCACTGTTGCTGCCGGCCAGAGGTCCACTACCGTACAGTGTCCCTGCCATGTGCCACAAAGAACCGACGTACGGCGGTGGCGGTGGTGGTGGTGGTGGCGGTGGCGTCGGCGCCATCGGAAGCGGTGGCGGTGCTGGTGAAAGCTTCGACGACTTGCTGAAGAAGTTTAAGAAAGAGATATGTGCGCGGAAAACTTGACCTCACTGCCGCTGGCTAAGCAGGAGGGCGTCAGGTGATGGCAGTTGGGTAGATTTACGAATCGATGGGAAAGCCATCATCGAGCAGCAGACAGCCATTGGGAGGGAACGAACGATCGTGTATCAGCAACAGCGGCGGCAACAAAAACGGCAGCAATGGTTTCAGAACGATGGAACCGAAGTGTTGTTAGGAAGTTGTTTCCTTCATTCTACCTCATGTTTCACAATAATAAGATTTTCAGTGCATGTGGCCACGGTTATCTGTTGATTCGGGATCCGCATCCGCTTTTTACCAAAACCATTTGGTAAAGCAGTAATGGCAACATATAGGATAGGACTTGCAAAAGGAAACTGTGTGTGTGTGTTTCTCACTCACCAAGCAGCAGTAGCAGCAGCATACCAATCTGAAAGGGCAAACACCACTTAGGCTGACAAAAGAAAATTAAAAATAATAATATCTGTGATTGTTTCAGTGAACATCCGGTCGTTCTGTGAGAATGTAAAGTCGGCGGGCTGCTCTGAAATGAAAAAGATTCTAAGTTTACGCGCAAGAAAAGAGCAGGTTACCGCAATCCTCTCTACCACTCCACATACACGCTATGCAGAAGTTCTTTCATAACTTATCTCTCTTTTACGTGATCAACCATGCTTGTTTGAGCGCCTTTTGATAGCTTATCAAGCAGAACTGACTGGTTATTTTGTGTGCGATAAACATGTAACTATCTTTGTTTTTGTTGGTATCACCACTGCCACCAAACCATGCACCCCCGCTCTTCTCACAAGCCCCACTCACTGGCCGGGAACGCTCTGAGCAGTTAGTTAAGACACGCAAGCCACGCTTCTCTCTCTATCTTTCTTTTAATGACGCAAATCATTTTGTTGGTTTTGCTACAAATTCAAGTTCGCTAATAGAGAGCGACGTTTAGCAATGGTTAGGGAACAAATCCCGCAGAAACAGTCAGTCAGTCGGTCATTAGTTTTGTAGCAGAAAGTGGTAGTCATAGTCAGCCATCAGCATTCGCTTGGTGCACCTGTAGGACGTGAAGCGCACGCATAAAGACAACATGTGTGGTTAGGCATTTTTTTTTAATTTCTTCGTTTTAAACCAACGCGTTTGAACGAATTGCAATATTGTGGAAGCAAACAGAAGGATAGTAAGGTAAAATTGTGTAATATTTTTATGCTCCTCGGTGCGATTACGCGATTACGCACACAGGATACACACTATTTGTTTTGTTTTTTCTTTCTTTCTTTGTAAGCTACGTTTATTACACAGTGGAATACAAATATCTTAATCTTTCGTAAACCCTAGATCGTGTTTTGCATATTTGTTTCAATTGTTCCGTTTTGTATATTGTGTAGATTGTGTAGGATTATGTAGGATTATGTTGGAAACCCGGAAGAATAAACGAACGATAACATAACATAAACATTGAGCAACATTATTGCACCATTTGCTGGAAAGAAAGTGGCACCAAATCGAAGAATGAAATTCGATTAATTTACAGTAAAGACCCCATCCCACGATTGAAAGACTTTAGTGTGCGTCTGTGGCACCGTTCGGACAATATCAACTTTCTCACCAATGTAAAGGAGTAACGCAGTATGCGGGGCGATATGCTTTTGTTTTTTGTTAGATTACTTTCGCTTTATTTAGAGTGGGTCACTTTTGCATCGCGTCAGCTGTTTTTTTTTGTTTTACTTCATCTTACTCCAGTTTCTTTATCGTTTAGGTAAGATCGGTTGCGGCTGTGTTTAGTTTTTGAGCGCGCATGCCATTGGTAGTTTTTTTTTAAATACGCGCTTTTTCCAAATGGTTCCGTCGTCCGGTGAGGCATTACGTTTAGAACTGTGCAGAAGGGCGCAAAGTTGCAAAATAGTACCTAACGCAAGAGAACACCGAGTGTACTTTCGCAAATTGTGGCAGTCAGTTGTGTTTGTATGGGGTGGGGGGGGGGACCCTTCCCGGATTTTAAATCTCGATTACACGACTAAATATACTGCTGGTGTGCTGTTGAGACGGATTTCCGATTGTGATCTACTGTGGGAATGTTGAATTGCGTCGTTTTTCGGTTCTTCTTGGTGCGTTTGTGTTTGTTTCAAAGGTATAGCGTGCTAATGAAACTTAATGCGTAATCATTCCGTCGCTTGTAGAAGTTAAACTGTACCGCACGATGGATGAATTGTAAGTACATGAATACAAATAAAACTTATCGAACAACAAGTGCAGTGCCAACCGAGGAACGAATCCTGCCCACAACAGCCACCAGTATCATCATACACAATCATCAAGCAAGTACCACCGATCGTACGCAGAGAGACCGCTTTTGGCCGAATAAAAAGATTGTTAAAAATGGAATGTGTGTGTGTGTGTTGAGATGCGGTGCGCGGTGTAGAAAGTATTGCAACACACCACAGTTGTTCATACTACTCGTACTCGTGGAATGTTATGTCGCGTGGAATGTGGGAATCATCACTTGCAGCCATTCCGCATCGGCACGGCGATGAGGTAGGTGTAGGTAAACGAAACCTTAGACATCTAACAATGGGAAAAAGCACGATCGCCGATGGCTGTTTTCACTCCTATCTCTCTCTCTCTCTCTCTCTGGCTGTTCTGTTGCATCGTGTTTCCCCCCTCACCGGCAAATTAACTTAGAACCAGTTGTGCTGGCTGGCGCGCGCTCGTTTTGTTCGTCTCCGTGTGTCTTGAATCGAAATGCGTGTCTTCGCTGGCATGTAAGGTAAGCGGGGTTTTTTTCTTCTCCCTGTCCGGGCTTAGAAAGCGAGACCGGCGTCACGGTACGTCTGGAAGATCTTTTCGATCGAGTTGACGTAAGCGGCCGAGCGAAGGTCCAGTCCGAGATTGTACTTCATGGCCGTCTTCATGATGGCGCGTGCCGAACGCTCCATCGTGTAGTCCAGTCCGGAGTGCACGATGTCCTTCTCCGAGGCACCGGAGATGCGCTTCTGGAATGCTTCCGAGGGCGTGACCGGAATCTTGCCACCGACATTACCGAAGCGACGCTCCAGCGAGGCCTGTACGGATTCTGTGAGGAAACAGGAAATGGGTACGATTAAACCGGTGCTCAAAGGATACACTGCCAACAATACAAATTATCGATCGTCGCCGTATAAAGACGGTTTCGATCGGTGAGAAGTTGTATACTAGAGGTGGTATGGGGTGCAATTGCGATAAACATGGATGGATCAGAGTGTTCAGTCCCTTATTAGTCGAGTGGAAGAGAGGTGAATGAGAAAAGAACCCAGTTGATGAACGCGAGAAGGACGACAAAGGACAGATGACTTCTAGCCGACCTGCACAAGTCTTTTATGAAATTGTAGCATTGAAAACATAGTTCTCGTTTAGCTGAAGTCGATAATTAGTACATTTGGTTGACTATAATACATCAAACAATACGATATATACCCCGATTTTTATTATTTTTTTTTTTTTTTGAATGAAAGAAGTCGCACTCCAATGATGAAAACGAAAAACATGCGTGCGATTAAACACTAACAGGGATGGGAACAATTTTGACAGTTATGTGTAGGTTATGATTATGGTTTCGATCATTAAATTTGGAAGTTAATGAATTGACGCGTTCTGTTTCCTAGAAAGGAGTGGATCACTATCTATTACGACTATTGCCACGAACTAACAACAAGGCAGGTTGTGCTTGATAAAAACTCTAACTAATTTTTCAATACTATTGCACCTATATATCTAACCGTAGCAAAGAATGAAACAATTAATAGAACCTAATAAAAATATGAAGTAAAAAACACACACACACACGCACACGAACCTAGAAGAGCGATCAAGAACAGAAACTTAAAGCAACAACCTAACACACAGAGGAGAAAGGATCACCCATGAAGGTTTGGAAATATACTTCACAATAGAAAGCAGACAAGATTAACTATAGGGTTGCGGTAAGTTACAGAAAGAGAATCGGAAGATCGCGATCGTGCACATGCCCTCCCCGCAAAAGTGTGACACAAAGATCTCTCTTTAGTCCAGTAACAATCTGCTGTGCTGATGCTGATTCGAATGCAACCGGAGGCTAAGAAGTATGTGTGATGCATTAAACTAGCTTATTAGCACAACAACGAAACAAGAAGGAAGTAAAGAGAGCGAGAAAGAGAGAGAGAGAGAGGGTGCGATGATCGGGAGGAGCCACCAGAAAACTAAATAAACACGCTAAGTGAAACGAAACTTGCGGTGACGGGAAACGACCACAGTGGGGTTGCAAAACATTTGTTGTAAAAGCTGGGAAACTTTGGATACTTTACTGTCTTCCGCGCTCATATGCTTTTCGAGCGATTCCTGGACGGATGCTGGATGGATGGATGGATGGGTTGGTGTAGAGTAGAAGTAGTAGTCGTTTTTTTATGGTTGGACGCAAACCACACGCGCGCGCACACACACACGCACCCCCCGAATACGAAACGAAATTCGTAAGATAACGGGAAAAGAGAGAGAGAGAGAGAGAGAGAGAGAGAGAGAGAGAAAGAGAGAGAAAGAGAAGAGAATAGAAGATAAACCGTGTCATAAATGTGTTTGATGTGTTATCCAAATGCACGCTTCCCGAAATGAACGAGAAACTGTAGATTATCCTGGGTAAGAAATTTATTCAAGATCGGCCAAAGTTCGCGATTGGCAGAGAAGCGAATAAATAAAAGCACGTAACGCTATCGGCAATATACATATGAGATATAGTTAAATTAGTGTGTATTTCTACCCCGCAGTCGTACTCCGCAGGGGCAAGCAGGAGTATAACATTACATCGTAAAAGTACACCATCGAACCGAAATGCCTTGTCTTAGAGAACGGGTTATAGAAAACCTAGCACTAATGGAGAGAGATAGGGAGATAGTTGTATAGAGAGCACACACTGTTCAAAGGATCAATATTTAAAAAAGAAACACGCATAAACGAAACTGCCGGCACTGATTGTGTGGTTCCACACTTGGTTGCTTTTAGAAGGCAAGACCGGCGTCACGGTACGTCTGGAAGATCTTTTCGATCGAGTTGATGTATGCGGCCGAGCGGAGGTCCAGTCCGAGGTTGTAGCGCATGGCGGTGATCATGATGGCGCGCGCCGAACGCTCCATCGTGTAGTCCAGCCCGGAGTGCACGATGTCCTTCTCCGAGGCACCGGAGATGCGCTTCTTGAAGGCTTCGGACGCTTCGATCGGGATCTTGCCTCCGACCGTGCCAAACCGTGCCTCGAGTGATCGCTGAACCGATTCTGTGCGCGATCAACCCACGTGCGCGGCACACGGAGAGACAGAATGGAAGCCGAACGAACCGAAATCAAGAGAAGAGAATAGAAAATCCAAATCAGTTGGCCGTTTGTTGGTGTTGCTGTTATTAGCCGTGGTTAAAACATCATCCACACACACAAAACAGCACAACAAGCGCAACGGGCCCAACATGAGCAAGAGGGGCCCGCAACGAAAGTATAGATATGTAAAAAAAACGGTTAATTTCAAACTTCACTACGAAGGGCAAACCATGCGTCACGCTGTTAGTTCTATGGGTCAAGTATCTGTTAGTTTCATTCAAACGGGCAAGCCAGTAGTGCCGTAGCAACAGTAGCAGGAAGAGGGGGCTATCTTTTCATTAAAAAAAAAACCAATTCACAACACGCGGGAAGCGGATTCGAGGGAAACCGGAACGACAAAGAATGTTTTAAACTCAACGATGCTCAGAGTGGGGAGTTGTTGGCAGCAACAAGGACATAACCGAGTAGTAGAGAACAGTCAGCTTTTTGTTGTTAGGACACGTGTTGTGTGTGTGTACGGCAATACCAATTTTGTGAACCAAGTAGGTGTTTGGTGGAAAATGGATACATTAAGGTTTAGGGGATAAACCAATTGCGTAGGTTGACATCATGGCACAAAAAGAACCCACAAAAACAAAAACAAAACCATGCCGAATTTTGCACGTTCTTCCAATGGGTGGGTGTGGTTGGTTGGGTAACACAATGGAGGTAAAATTCCAAATTGACAACAAAACACATCGGTATCGGGGTACACAAGCACACAAAGAGAGACCACCGTTGTATAAGGGATACTTTACTCTCTTCGTCGCTAAATACGAATCGCTCCAACGATTGCTGAATGGAAGCTGCACCGAAGAAGAAGAATAGGGCCGTACAAGTAAAGTGTATAGAAAGTAGAAGAAAGAAAGGAAATAATGTGAAAATAAAAGAAAACAATTCAACAAACAAAACGGATTGATAAAGATAAGCGCGAAGGTGCTGGCGCCAACTGGGGCATGCGGAGCGCAAACGAACAGCTTCACTATAAAGCGCATTTTGTGGAATGTTGCATACATTTTGCCGTCACAACATGCAGACGTTGTGACGGAAACGGTGTGATGATGGTACTGTTCCCTTCATCCCTTCACCGCTGTCGTGCTGCCAATTAATCGGTTGCACATGCAGCTACGTTTAGATTGTTTTGTTTGGGTGATGGTTCAATGAGCTTGATGCTGGTACGGTGGAGAAGCTGCTGCTGCTGCACTTCCAAAGCCAATACCTGTTAAGTGCGTCTACAATTTCAGTGGAATGGTGTGGAGGTGGTGGTGGTTCGATTGCCGATTGATTTTCCACTACCTAAAGCAACCTAAAGCAAGACACTTCGGACATGATCGTCCGCGTGCGGTGTCTGTGTTATTATTGCGCGTCTAGTTCACTCACTAGATGTAAACACCACTGTAGGCAGGCGGGGCGGGGACGCGATTGTCCGCCGGTGGTGTGAAATAATAGCATATAACAGCGAGCAAGCATTTGCGGGCTAGTGCAATTTTCGGGAAGCCAGCTGTATGCATGCAATGCTGGAAAACTCACCGAGCAGATGGTAGTTCGACTCTCGCTCGTACTTGAACGTCAGACGACCGTACGAGACGTGGTTCAGGTTCTTGAGCCATTCGAAGAACGATACCGTCACACCACCAGCGTTGATGTACAGATCCGGAATGACGAGAATGTTGCGGTCGATCAGGATCTTGTCCGCGGCCGGGGTAGTGGGACCGTTGGCAGCTTCGGCAATGATCTGTGATGGTTGGGAACACGTAATTAGTAAGGGACATTTTTGACACCGTTATCGGCGGGTTTATGTTGTGTTTGTTACCTTGGCATTAATTTTGCCAGCGTTCTCAGCGGTGATAACCTTCTCGACGGCAGCCGGGATGAAGATGTCGCACTGCTCGTACATCAGGTTTTCGCCCTCATACGGCTGCGCGCCTGGGAAGCCAACGATCGTGCCCTTCTCGTTCTTGTAGTCTTCCAGAGCCTACAACGAATTCGGAGGATTCGGAGCCATTTTGGTACCATTTTGCAGGACGGGTTTGTCGGGCAGGCATTACTCACCTTCGGGTCGATACCCTGCGGGTTGAAGATCGAACCGTCGTGCTCAATCACACCGATGCAGGTGGCACCGGCACGGGTCAGGTAGCGGCACGAGTGCAGACCGACATTACCGAAGCCCTGCACGATGAAGGTCTTGCCGCCCCAGCCGGGCGTCGTGCCGATCTGCGCCATATAGTTCGCCTCCTTGATGAAGTTGTCCAGCCCGTGGAACACACCACGTCCGGTGGCGGACACACGGCCGTGAATGCCGCCCTGGTTGATCGGCTTGCCGGTGACGCACGCGTGCGCATTAATATCCAGATGGCCGATCGTCTTGGCGTACGTGTCCGCAATCCAGGACATCTCGCGCTCGCCCGTTCCCATGTCCGGGGCCGGCACATCGATGCCCGGGCCGATGAAGCCCTTCTTGGACAGCTCCAGCGCGAAACGGCGGGTAATCTTCTCCAGCTCATGCTCGGAGTACTTGCGGGGATCGATCTTGACACCGGCCTTGGCGCCACCGAACGGTACATCCACACAGGCGCACTTGAACGTCATCAGCGCGGACAGGGCTTTCACTTCATCGCGCGACACGTCCAGCGAGAAACGAATACCTGGCAAATGGGGAAGCAGAAAGATAGGACGATTATCAGCGATGGTGGGTTACACAGCAAAGCACGAAGCTTCAAAAAAAGATGTCACATTCAGGGTCACATTGAACTGGCCCCGCTCAAACCGTAGCAGATAAGATATTCAAAAATATTAACCACCCGGACGGGTTTTGTTGTTGTAGTTGCCATTTTTGCAGTCGCGTCTTGGTCTTGGGAAGAACTCGATGCGCTTATCAACAAGGTATGGGAAGCGAAGGCCTACTAGACAACGGTCTTCCTCAAGGCTTTTGTGTTTTGCATGGCATACTAATTCGTTCATTGACGCAGGAACAGAGCCTTGTTTTCTATGGATGCAAAATAAAACTACAAATCTAGAAAGGCTAAAGGACACACAAACATACAAACACACATACGTCAGTGTGTATGCTCGTATCAAAAGCAAACGCATTAACCTCTTCTTTGGGGCAGGCGAAAGCCAACAGGGCAGCAACATGGCAACAACGACCGAACCATCCATCGAACTGGTATTCCCGCGGCTCGGTGGAACGATCGTTAAGCTTCACCGCATCATCGCTCAACCGGTTTAGAATGTTTGAACGGGAATGCTACCCGCCATGCGCATAACAAGATTAGTCACCGGCTGGGTCAAAAATTCTGCCTGCTGCTGACACGTAGGCGTCGGGTGAAACAGACGATCTTCTACGTTACGTTCGCTGAAGGGTTTGTTTTGATCGCAGTGTGCTACGCATGTGATGTGCTCCAACCGGAAAACATAACACACATACACACATGCACCTTGATTCGTCTGTTTCTTGCGAGCAATGAAACTTTAGCATGGTGTGTCGAGTTAGAAGACCGCGTGCAGGCTAAATTTAGAATATCTTTCATCCCGACACTCCACGCACGGCACGACAAAAACAAAAAAACGCCCCTCGCAGACAAACAATTCCGCTCTGGGAAGCGATTAAGCCCAAAAACAAACTCAGGAAGAAGGCCTTTAAATCGTTATGCCATTATGTAACATCATAGCAACCGCGGTCGTGAAGGTACGAAATGATCCCAATGTCGTTCAGGAAATGGCGATCGCTCCCGACGACGGTATGTGTGTAAATACACAACAATTCAAACTATTTACGAATCCAATCGATCGGTCGACTCTAATCGAAGCGAAATATCGCACCACGCGCAACAATGTAGCCACCACCCCACAAGGTGAGTCTAATGTGATAGGTAAATTGGTAAGCGTACACAGGTGATGTGGCATCGAATCATCATCACTTAGACGACACACCACAAATCGAAATTGTTGCCAGGGCAAGAGAGAGAGAATCATGCTAACGATATCATATGTATAACCTTCACAGATGGTGGTACGTGTACGACATCCACAGGGAGGTGTTCGTTTATTTATTAGCGAAATTTGCATAACCCATTGATTCCGAGCAGGTAAGATGCGACAGCAGGAAACATGTGCGGCCCATGGTGGCAGTCAGTTCTAATGTGTATGCTAATTTAATCGTAAAACGCGAAAGTAGCCCCAGGTAAACAACAACATATATTGCACCCGTGAAAACGAGAAAATATCGGCCGAGTTAAATATTGCTGTGTATCGAGCGCTTCACTTCGGTCTATTTACGAAGAAAAGTCAGAATTGGTTTGAAATGCTGAGATTTAGTTTGTTTGGCTATTTATAATTGCTTGTCATTTCATACACGCGCGACAGGTGCGTAAAACGTCACCCATTGCGCGCCGCCAGTCGTTGTGAGCGTAAATGCCAAAAATCATGAGCGCAGGGGGGACACTGGGTTAATGTGGCAAGCAAAGCGCAGAAAAAAGGAAATCGCGATTGTTCACAACATTCCATCCCGTAGCCAGATTCATGATGTGAAAATTGACACAAAAACAAACCTTGGATCAAGCCGCGTGCGTGTTGATCAAAGTTGGCATGCGCTAATCGGACCAGTTAACAACGATTAGATCGTTTTTCAGCTATGCTAAATGGCCACGCGACTTTACATTAACGCTGCGCGTGATTCCTCCACCGATCTTCGGTAGGTTAGTAACAGCAAATTTATTAGATAGCGGCATCGTAGCCATTATAACAAACGAGATCTCTACCACGGAGCAGCAGCAGCGCGCGCGTACGCTTGTTGTTTTACGTAACATCCTCACGCTGGCGCGATCCCGGCGGCACTAGACCTCGTGACTTAGTGACACAATCATCGTAGAAGAAGCAAATAAACAGCCAAGAACCTATACAGTGCGCTGTGTTTGCCAGTGCGAACAAATCGCAAGCATTAGCAGAATGCACCACACACACACACACCCATCGAACCCCCATTATATATGGGTGGTGGTTGAATGGAGAGTGCTGTGCGCCACCACAACGGCGATTACCATAAACCTACCAGCGGCAGGAATTGTGCAGCAATATTTTTAGCCTGTGGATCGATTTTTCCGTTCGCGGTGACGCAAAGCGGTCATTGCGGTGACACACCCCCAAGGGGTGGGATGGCATCGTACGTTTTTATGTGTGCGATACACAAGCGGGACAGAATTAGGTTCAACACACAAAAATCGAACAACCCCTGCGTTAACGTGGATTTATGAGATAAGTGCCACTTATCCCGAAAACACAACGCAAAAGAGTAACGTGCATCGTACCACCTTAACCGTACTCAAGACTCAAGCACATGTTTACTTTCCCTGCCAGCGTCGTGACCGCCTTATGCGGGATCGCCTTCGCTGCTGCTGCTTTTTTGCAACAGTGTTTCCTGGCCTGGCTACCGTTATCAGCTGAGCCTGGCAGCACTATAAAAATTAGTTACGACATTAGAATCGGATCGCGCACTGCTTTGCACCAAACCGGACAGACGTACCCACCTAGTGAGGTGGTAGTACTCGCGCTGTTTCCTTTTGTCGCTTCCGCGCTTCTTCTCCAAACGCTCGCTCCTTATCAACTTGCGCGACATACACCGATGACCTTGAGGGGAGGAGAATGCTGCTCTCCCCCTGCTGTCCCCGATGGGCACACCGTAAAAGGGCGCTATACTGCTTGCGCCTGGCAATGCGTACGTATGCGATTAGCGGCCCCATAGATGATAATCGTATCGCACCGACACCCTTCAGCAACTAGAACAACACCCCCTTTCTCGGCTGGAAGTGAGAGATGATGGGAATGTCCCCATGCATCCCAACCCCTTGCCCGGGGTGGTGTCTGCTATGACAACAGCGAGCCGTTACCGTACATCATACCGGAGCGTTCTCGTTTTCATCCCCTCCAGCTGAAGTGAAAGTGTGTGTAATGGAATGTGCTTCTCAAGTGGCTGGGATGGCTCGAGTGCGCCGGCCATCAACTCGTTACACTGCACGATCCCCCACTGAACGGCTCTATGCATTGCACATGCACCATGATTGCAGTTGAAGAACACAGGGCTGAACAGGATCCGAACAGCGAACACGTGCTTGCTTGACAACATCTTGTACATGTGTTTTTATTGTATGTCTTGCGCGCTTTATGCTTTATCGTCTGTGTGCGGCATGCTGTACTGCTGCGGTACTGCTTTGTTAGCCGTTCCTTCTCCCCTTCTGGATTTTCATGCCATTCTGCATTTTAAACATACCAGAGCACAAGCAATGTTGTGCATCGTTCCGTTCATTCATTCAGCACATTGCACAGAATTGCATTGTAATGGTGATTTTAGAACGAAACTTTGTTTTAACCCAGTCAAATGTACTATGGCGACCCCCATGCGCTTAGCTCCACAGCAATTGGAACCGATATTCTTGTGCTTGATTGATCGTCACGGGATCGTCATGGGTAAAAAGGCAATTGCGTATAACTGATCTCGGCCAGCACCATCAATGCATCTACTCGTTTGTGAGTGCGGGTAACGGCAGGTGTCTCTTACTGGGGGCCACATTTCTAATCTAATCTTTATTGCTTATGGGAGGTGTTGGCTGTTTCAATTGGTTTCAATAATAGAAAACGTTCAATAGACACTTTCAACTCATTCGAAGAAGAAGAAGAAGAAGAAGAAGAAGAAGAAGAAGAGAAAGAAGTCTGTAATTGTCTCTTTTTAGTGTATAATTACATTAACGTGTATGTACTTTTGAAGTGAAAATGCTACAATAATGGAAAAAAGCAACAGTTTCCAATGTCTTCAATCGAGCCAATCGGGCCTTCTCGACTTTCAAGCAAATGGCCATTGATAATGGACGCTGCAGCATTAAGATACGGTCCGCAACATGGGTTGGGTGCTACAGCGCACACTTATCTCTATCTTACACATCGTGCTTGACAACTGTACAGATGAGCAAGGCCCTGAACCGATGATTTTCTTATTGAATTCATCATTTGATCAACGCGAGCTTGATATCATCACGTGGTGACGAAAGATTGGAAAACAATTCCCATGATTTTTTTCTGCACTTGCACCGGAACACATGTAGCGAGAACTGCCTTTTTCCACATAGTTTCTCATACTACTGGCACCATGTGACGGAATTATCTCGTTCGCTTCGAGGTTCCATGCCATTGCCAAACGATAAATGCGTTCTGAACGCGTTTCCTCTTTTCACCATCGTAGGCGTGAACGCATGAATCATCACATGGCCACCATTGCACCACTTTATGAGCGATACACGATACACCAGCAGAAAGTGTAATTGAAAAGCAGCAGCCATTCACACCCGGCACGGAAGAAACGAAAGTGCACGGGGTAGCATTACAACGCGTTCAAGAGTTCTTGCTTCCTGTTAGTTCACATCGCGTCGTAACTAATGTAACCCAACGCACTTAGAGCCACGACGTGGTGTGGTTCGTGTCGGTCGGTTCGGTCGGGCGCGGTTACATAATCGGATCGCTGTCAGAGTTTGGTTTTCGATTTTCGTTTTCGGGCACCCCAAAACTACTTACCGCCCTTGGTCGGGGTACGGTGGGTGCAGTGCTGGGCACGGTAGCCGGTAATCATCTCGTAGTCGCCGGAATCGCGTCGCAGCGGAAAGGCAATCTCGATGATGTGATCGCACGGCTGCATCAGCATCAGAATGCCCTTCACCTTCTTCTTCTTCTCGTCCATCGAGGCGCGGCCCTTCATGTCCTCCACCAGCTTGTCCTCGCAGATCTGGCAGGCGCGGTGGAAGAAGTACTCGACCATGTCGAAGAAGCGCGGGTTGGCCGCGGTCGACACATCCTTCAGCCGCTCCGGGATCTGGTGCTCGGCGTAGGTGCGCTTCGGCTGCTGCTGGTTCATCGCCATCGGCTGCTGGACGGCCGCAACGGCCTTGACCAGCGTGGCCACCTCCTGCTTGATGGTGGCATTCTTCGCGATCGTCTTCAGGTGATACATGGTGAGGGGTTTTTTTACTGCTGGGTGGTTCACTTACTGCTGCTGCTGTTGCACCGCCGTGTCCCGCAAAATGTGCAGCGAGTTAAAAATAAAAATAAAAGAAAAAGGAAGAAAAAAGCAGGCAGGAAACAAAATTAGATGCAAAATTTTTCACGCTCACGGTGTGTTCCACTTCTCAAAATTATGTCCTAAAAGCACCAACATACACACACACAGACACAAACTCAGGAGAACACCCGAATCACGCCACCATTAATCATCTCGCACAGGTGGGTTAATGAGTGATTTTTTGTGGTTACTTTTTTTAAAATTACACACCAAGAATACCGCTTTACTGGAAATAAGGTGCGCTAGGGAAAAAAAAAATATTTTACGCACCGAAAAATGGATAGAAAATTCCGAACGAAAAACCACACACAAAGCGCTCGCGCACGCACACAGAGCTACCCGAAAGACTGCGGAAGAACGAAGAACCGCACAGGCCGCGTTCCTTCCTTCACGGTTGGCGATGGAATACGACGTCGCTGACGGCGGAGAAAAGCACACGGCTCGAAATCCGGGCACTGCTGCTGCTGCTGCTGCGGTGTGGCGTTTCGCTTTGACAAGCGCATTCGCAGCCCAGAGTGCGCACACACTCTCCCTGCGCTCGTCGCGTTTTTTTCTTTTTCATATCGCCTCGCACACATTCACACACACACTACCACGCACACACGCACGCACGCACACGTGGACCTGAGAGACAGCATGCATACTCACCCAGCAACGGTTTCGTGGACAGTGGTGACTGGCGATTGATGGACTGAAAATCTCGCACTACCCGCGACGCACCGACGGGACGGATTGACCGTGCGAGAGCGTTTTCTTCGAAATTTATGTCCCCCGATGATGGTGCCGACCCGTGAGCTTTGATATGATTCTGCTTTGCACCTCACCACACCTAACGCATATCCTTTCCCATACACACCGCCCACACGTGCGCCATAGAGCATATAGAGCGACGTCTCGCTGTGTGTGTGTGAAAGAGGGGATTTCTATTTTTCGATACTGCCGGTTTTCGGTAGTGACGTCACGCACCGGGGAGAAAAATGGCCATTTGAAGGTGTTGGATCAACGAACCCGGCGTGGAGGAAGAAGCAAAACAAACACCGTAAACAACACATACACACACTCTCTCGCACACATGCATTTGAATGTTGACATTTGACAGCCACATGTACAACGTGTACGAAGAGGCATTGGTCTCGTTCGATTTTTTGGGTTGGCAGAATGTTTTTGAAATTTCAAATAGAATTTTTATAGCTTTATTCGATAGAAAAAAACTCAAATCTTTTAATTTTGGGTATGGTGAGCTACATTTGCATTTTCTGCGCTACTCGGAATGTTTTTAAAGGAAATAATTAGCTCATGATCTCTTTTTTGTTGTAATTAAAACAGCTTTCATTCAACTTTGAATACCTCTGGAATATTTAAATTTGGAGTGTGGAAATGAGATGGTGATATATTATTTTAAACTTATTAAACAAGCTTTTGATTTTGGGAAGGAATCTTCTTTGATTTCAAAATAATTGATCCAAAACGATGATAATCGTAAAAAAACCCTTTTCTTGATCACCTGGTCCCTTTAACTGCCTGGTGTAAATTTTCAATTAGCAAGTGTGTCCACTGTATTTGCATTGGTAGTGGTGAATACCCGAAGTTTGACAGCTCTCGCAGCGGAACAAATGTGCAAGCAAACACACACATACACAACCGCACTTCCCCCGTTTCAGCTGATGAACGTAAGCAGGAATGGCGTATCGAGGCAGTGTGTATGCTGTGTGTGCTACGATAAGTTAGTAGCATATTTGTGTCGTCTTGCTTACGTTATCGCTGACCTTCTAATTGGTGAAAATTAAATCGCAAAATCAACAACAATTTCATCCAGCAACAGAGCCACCAAGAGCAGCATCGCCAGTGTGTTTGATCGTTCATTCTGTGTCCCTGTCTGTGATTTACATTGCGTAACGGTTGTTCAGAACAGATGACGGTGACTGGCAAGTAATAGAAAGTGAGCGAACAGTCAACGGGGGAAGAAAAGTGGTGCAATTGGCGAATGCATCACCAAATTGTTTCTAGTCATCGCCTCCCCCCTTCACGGGCAATCACCGAGGGCGACAGTTTCTGTAGCGAAAGTAAATCCTAGCTCGCGACGATCGATGTGCTGGCAAGCGATTTTCCCCTAGGCAACACACCACCAGGTGTCTGCATATCTGCTAGTGCGTATTTGAATGTGCATGTGTGTGTGTGTTTGTGTGTTTACCTCTGTCATGTTTACGCATATGCGTGTGTGAACGAGCAGCAGCAGTAAGAAAGTAGCAGCTATGCTGTAGCTATGCAGCAGACAGGGAAAAGTGCAAATGGGGACTCTTGAGTTTTGCCGAGACGGTTGAAACAGAATGTAGGAATTATACTTTTAATGTGTGAGTTTGTGTGTGTTTGTGTGTGGGTTTTGTTAATACAGCGTTCGTCCTTTTGCTGTCGTCATCGCCGTTAGAAGTCCACGAATTGCCAGCGCATTGTTGTGACAGTTCCCCGAAGGACGGAGAGTCGGGTCGATCCGTAAAACCTTGCAAAAAAGGGCCCATACGATCGTAGTACCCCCTTTTCAACAGTACGTACCTGTGCGCAAAGCTGCATGTATGTATAGAATTTAACACGAGGAAGTGAGCGTGTATGGGTTGTTGGATTTGTGTGCCCGCGGAATAATAGCGCACAGCCGAGCAGCGCAGGGAGCGACCGTGAGGGACCGCAAAAGAAGCAGGTTACGGAAGCGTGACGAAGAAGAAGACGGGCATTTGCTGGCTGGCAGTCTGGAAAACAGCACCCCTTAGGAGAAAGGGAAAATCCGTCGTCGTCATCATCAAACTCGAGGAAGGTCGAAGAACCCGGTGGCCAAGATGTCGTCGATTGTGGACATTATCAATCACTACCAGACGAGTATCAACAAATCGCTTAACGATACAGCAAGGGTAAGTACATCGGTTGCAACTCATTAAAAGTCAACGGTCCATGGCACTTGGCCCTGCCTGTCTCTGGGCAGCTACGAAAGATGTCTCAACCCGATTTATACCGTTACTCTGAACGACTTACCTGTCTTCCGTGAGTACAAAACCTTACACACGCCTCCTTGCTGTAAGGATGTCATGGGATTCCATAAGTCTGAACCCCGCCAGCAGCATAAAATGTACCCCGAGTGCTAAGGCCTGCTTGGATGTGCCACATCGACGTTGATAATTATGCGTTAGTAGCAAGGTCATTCCACGTGGTTGGTAGCTGAGAATTTAACCGCACAAACCGAGAAAAGATATGGTTTGGTACTTGTGATGCTGTTTCGCTTGATTATTGTGTGTTGCATGTTCATAGATAACCGGCAGCTACTAGATAAAACGTTTGATTCTCTTGTGAGTTTAGCTAACTAAAATTAAAACCAAAAATGTTTGAGAGATTTGATTTCGATTCAGTAACTTAACCGGAAAAAGCTTGACGGAAACAAACAAATGACGATCGATTGGATATAAAAAATGCATTGTTTTTAATACAAATATGTGTTTTTTTTTACCACAGATTGTCCATTGTATCGGGAAGCTGTATAAGCTGCCAATATCCGTGCGACATCTGCAGGACACCGGCATCGGACGAACGGTCAACAGTTTGCGGAAGTACGACGGTGAAGTGGGTGTTGCGGCCAAAGCCCTCGTGACCAAGTGGAAAGCGATGGTAGCAGCGGAGGAATCGGACGATAACACTGGTAATGCAGGTTCCCATGGTGAGGGTGCGGATTCAGACGGAAGACAGACCGAAGATCGGCAGCATCGGAGCGACATGAGCGACCAGGAGGAAGCCGAGGGTCATCACCATCGGACGAGAGAGCCAGAAGACGAAGATGAGGATGACGAAGATGACGACGACGAGGACGACGATAATAACGATCGTGCATCGCACAATGAAGATCAAAATGGTAGGTGAATGCTTCAAGTTAAGCAAATATAGCAGCAACGGGATGTGTACAGGATGAACTGAATGCAACGGTTAACACTTGGTAGCTAAAAATGACACATAAATAGATGCATTAAGTAACATTGGGCTGTGCAATCTGTTGCGATGGCAAACATTTACCTTCGATTTCTGTTGGTAACTGAGGCTTTTTTACCAGAGCTATTGCATGTATTAATGATGATTGGGTGGTTTTGTTTTCAGAATCATACGAAGAACCGTCGTTACGCGTGGACGAGGAGTATCGCGAAGAACCTGAAGGTAATAACAGCGACAGCAACGGGGATGAATCGTCGGACGGCCACATCGCCCAGCCAGAAGTACACCACGTTTTCCATCACCGTGCGGTAGAGCCAGATCATGAGCTAAGGTCCGAGCTTAAAGCCGCTTCCATGCAGTGGAATGAACATCACAATAGCTCGTCTAGTAATAATAGTAGCATTAAGAGACACTCGAGCGGTAGCAGCTCACGAAATCATCATCACAGCTCCAGCTCGTCGAAATCGGCCAACGGTTCGGGGAGTGGAGACAAACACAAAAGTCACGGCAGCAGCAGTAGCAGTAGCAGCAGCAGCAAACGCAAGAGCGACAGTGACCACCATCATCGCCATTCGTCGAGTGGAGGCGAATCGAAATCTCACAAATCTTCCTCCTCGAGGGTGGACCATCATGGATCCGCGAAAAAATCGTCATCCCACAGTGACGGCGAACGACACAAAGATCGCAGTTCCTCAAAGCATCACAGCAGCAACAACACTAGTGAGCATGGTGGCGGCGGCGGCGGCAGCAGTAGCATTCATAATATTAGCATTAGCAGTAGCACTAGCAGTAATGGTAGCAGTCACGCACGGAAAGAATCTAGTCATAAAGAGAGCCGGCATCGATCGAGAGATGAGCCAAGTGGGAGCTCAAAAAGACACGCTTCGGACGAGGCGGACGTGGACGGAGATTCAGCATCATCTTCCAGCAAGCGTTCTCGCAAGGAACATAGATCCGATCGCGGCGATGCTACCGATGGCACAATGCCGTCCTCTTCACACACTTCTACATCATCAACATCACATGCGAAGAAGGACAAATCGAAAGGCCATTCCTCGTCGTCTTCCTCCTCGAAGCGGCGGGAGCAGCAGGAGAAATCCGAATCATCCCTGGAAAGGGTAGACGAATCAAGATCCAAATCGAAACGGAAAGACAAATCTAGTTCACCATCCGCCAACAGCCAGGAGCCCAATAACGACGATTCCGCGGGCGAGGATGGCAACGGTGGCCTTGACTGTTCCGGTGGTGCGAGTTTTGCCGATGCGCTGGCCATGATCGGTATGCCTTCCGGGTCGAAGAAAAAGCCCCCCGGTGGTGGTAGTAAGGAGAAGGTGAAAGTATCTGTAACGAAACCTTCCTCCTCCTCCTCCTCTTCGTCGCGCACGCAAGAAGGCCAATCGGCAACGTATGGGAGAAGCAAGCAAGATTCAGCCAGACCTTCCTCGTCTTCCTCCTCTTCCTCGGTTGGGCGTAACGGTGGCGTACCGACGGCCTCGGAGCTTCTTTCACAGAACGTTAAGCTGGAACCGCTTCCGGAGGCGTCGGAGATAGTGGAATCGCTACCGATGATTTCGCCCCACTATCGCCCGATGCCGCTCAACCAGACCGTGATGGAGTGTGTGTTTATGGGTGGTCCTAGCGGGCGCGGCAACAAAGGTCGACCCCTGACGGAAGAGGAAGCGCTCGGGCAGAGCATGCAGTCGAAGAACATGCGCACGAAGGTGTACTCTGGCATGAAGACGAATTCGAAGGGCGTCATTCCGACACTGTACGAGCTGTGCATTCGCCTCCTGCAGGACCACATCGATGAGATAGGCGCGACGGGTGGTATACCGTTCTACATTCTGAAGCCGGTGCTGGAACGGGCCAATCCGACTCAGCTGCTCCATCTGGAGCACTTCAATCCGCACTTTGTCGAGGACAGTGATGTTCTGTGGGAGCAGCACTGTAAGCGTACCTTCCGTTCGAAGCAGCGCAACGAAGAGGAGCTGGAAACGTGGCGAGAAATGTTCCTGGTAAGCTAACATCATCATCATCGTGTCGTGTTTTGTACTCCCTGATATGCAACAAATTCTAATTCTATCGTACAACCCACCCCTTCCATATTGCAGCGTTGCTCCGAGGAGCGGGATGCGAAGTTGAGAAGCCTCACGCAGAATATTAAGCTGTCGCAGGAACAGGCGGCGGCTCCAATACGTAAAACGCAGCTAGCGTACGTCGACTCCGCCGTAAAGCCACCGCGCAGTGTAATAAGCAAGCAGGTCAAATACGGCACGGCTCGTGCGCCGGTCGTTTCACCCGCGGCACGTGTAGCTGCACTGAAGGCAGGCAATGTGGCGCAGGCCGGTGACGCGCGGTTACGAGTAGCGGCTGGTGTGCGCGATAATGCTCAAGCGCAAGGTAAGATAACAATGCTGCAAGCGGTGAACGTGTTACAGCGCAGCGCAGTATTAATGTTGAAACTATTCTGTACAGTTTTTCAGCCCACCAAACCACGCAAAGCTCCAATGATGGCAAAAGTATTGTCCTCCATGAAGGGTTTCAAAACCAGCTTCCGGCGTTAGGATACCTGGACTATTACTCCCCCAAAGAGTGTCGACTGTAGCGGGAGCACTGTTCAAGAAGGACTGCTCGATTTGGTACAACACGGCGCCCTCCGGAGATGCAACCAATGGCTCTAGGTTGTGGCGTTCAATAACACACGAAACAACGCATTACACTCATCTAGTTTACTCTTTCTTAAATCACTTTTTGAACGCGGTGTTAGGTTTTTTTAAAGTGTTTTCTAAATTACGTTTTACATCGTCACTCAAACGCCTTATTTATGCTATGTCTCTTTAATTTCATCTTTTACAAATCGATCTGTGCATGTCTACGCTGAGTTAAATGCAGGTTACATAGTGCGGTTGGTAAAATATATATGACAACAAGTAGAATCGATCTCGCTATGCGCAGCACCAACTACCAAACGGCTATTAGTAAATGATTGTATAAAAAGGTATCAAACCCCTGCACAGAACAAGTCCAGCGCCATGGGCTACCCTATACAGCCTGAGTGCGGTGTATGAAGTAACTGAGTTTATCATGTCATTGATTGTGTGTGTGTGTGTGAGCGTGTGTTCGATTTTATTTTTCTTTCTTCCCTCTTAATGTTCTGATCGATGCAGTGTGGTTTGTGGATATACATATTAAAAGTATAGGACACAGTTTACAGCGGAGGGCGTGTAATGAGCGGTTCGTTTATGTTTGTTATATCCAATCGTTTGCCTATTATACTACGTACGTAAAATACATATTATTTGAAATTTTAATGATGAATGTTCAATTAAATTCACTGGATAGATAAACGTATATATCCGAAACAACATTTGGCGGTGAACATTTCCAGAATATGGCAGCATACACAAATAATTGTTCACAAATGTGATAAGAGTGTATCGCTAATCTAAAGGGCTACAGATGCCCGCGAGGGGGGCCAACATCTGTATAAGCTTCGAAACAATACATCGTTTTTGCTGGATTTCCAGGAACTGGCGGCCAGTTTGCAAAATTCGCCTCCGATTGCCAGAGCGTCGGTGGTGTAATGGTCAGCATAGTTGCCTTCCAAGCAGTTGATCCGGGTTCGATTCCCGGCCGACGCACGAAGTTTTTTTAACATTTTAAATAAAGTAGGACCGTTATCATGGCTAATTTTACCACCCAACCTACGCGCAATGTAGGAAAGAAATAAGCTCCTCGAATCAGCGAACATGACATTACAAGACATTCAGTTATGTTTAATCTTGGGCTTGTTGAAAAGATGTTAGTAAAAAAATATGTATCATCATTATAACATATTTATTAGGTTTTTGGTGTATTGTAAGCAACAAAATTGCAGTTGTAACTCTCGTCAACACAAGCATTCGATAGCCGTGATCGTCTAGTGGTTAGGACCCTACGTTGTGGCCGTAGTAACCCAGGTTCGAATCCTGGTCACGGCAGTGTCATCAAAACACTGTCACGGAAGAATGTGTGTGTAATGAATTATTTTGAACTTATTGTTTATCTTGTGAAGTAAAGTAGTATTGTAAAGTAAAACAAACAATAATAATACACTTTGTTATTTGTTAAAGATTAAATAAGATTAAAAATAATATAATGGAAATATGTTTGGCAGGTGAGAGAGGGTGTGTATGTGTTGTATTATGCCATTATTTGGGAGACGATTGAATTGTTCCAATAGCAAATAGCTTGTTGATTGATTGACCTGACCTTATCCACTCATGCACGAGTGTTATTTTGTGTAAGAAACGTAAGCTGTTTCGCTGTGACGCATGGTTTTATACAACGGATTTTGTTGTAATTTGTTGCTACTAAACATTACACCACCTTTATGATGCATCTATTGTATGTGATAATTATTAAAACCGACCCATTTGTTTTCAGTTTTTAAAACATTTATTAACTTATCCATTGTGTGTGTGTGTTTCTTTTTCGTTCAATATTATCCAGTATTATTGTTGTCTCATTTCTTACACTACGCTTATGATAGTTGCTTGCACCACACTGGTCTGGTACGGCCTGTAATGCGGCAACAAACCGGGGGCATTGTTTGCTGTGTGTTATGCCGTTGCACGCACGTGGTTTACTGGTATACTGACGCACGCACCACACAACATGGTATAGATGGTTTTGTGTTGAGATTTGGTTTTATGTTGTTCGCTGATGATTACATATAGAAGTGGAGTCTACACAAATACGGTCGGTCGGTCAGTATGTATCGCTCTATGTAACCTGTGGTAGTATATCTCGTTCGTTCTCATCAGACCCCGACCCGGCACCACATCGGCACACGTGTCATCGAATGGCTGTTGTGTGTTTTCCATTGACACCGCCGCATCGGTAATACTTAATTCGCAACTGGATTTTTTGCAATTCGTTCTAATTAATCACAGTGAGAGCCGTTTCCGTATCGTCCGAGCCCGTGCTCTCGCAAAAGAAGATCAGCGCATAATCAACAAGTAGGTACACTATAAAATGGCCCGCTTCTCCCTTGCGCAAGCAGCAGCACGCGCACTGGCCGTCTTACAGCGTGCTTCTGCCGTCGGAGAGAAGGGGAAACAGAAAAGAAGGACCAGCACGGCCGTGTGAACGGAGGAGATAGCTTAGTAATGCGGATTGCATTTAGTACTGCTTCCTGCGTCGGGAACGGCGGCGGTCCCGGGGCGCGCGGTTGCTTCGCTAAGTATTGTCAAATTGTATTCTGGGCACCGGCGTTCTGTTTTGTTATTGTAACACCAACACAACATTTCATTTCACGTCCGGCTTCCAGTTGCTTGCCCTCCCCTTCTCAAAATAGTTTTCCGCAAGTGAGAAGCAACCATGTAAAAAATGAATCTTTTGCAGACAAATTGCTGCAATTAAGCTCAGCTTAATGTTGGGAAGCAAAACAAGGAAAAACATAACTACAGGTCCTGCTGCTGAGGGGTGTCGACTCGACTGAATTAGGCTCTACGAGTAATGGGAAATCGTCCGTCGTACGCAACGTAAGAGTACGATAACAGAAAAAATCAACTGATAAATAGCTCGATATGGGCTGAAATGTGAAAAAAAAACAATGGGGGAAACCGGACGGTTAAGGAATAGACGCAAAATTCTCACCCAACATGAGCGGAAGCGGACTAATCGTTCGACTCTATAAACAAAACAAAAACAAAACAAACATCGCCAGCTGTTTTATCGTACGCCGAGTGCGTGGTGCGCTTATTCACGCATGTACGGATAATCGATATCCTTCAGCGGGACGAACGTTTCCTTGATCGATTGCGGAGTGGCCCACCGCAGCACGTAGTGTGGTCCGCCGGCCTTGTCGTTCGTGCCGGACATACGCCCACCGCCGAACGGCTGCTGGCCGACCACCGAACCGGTTGATTTGTCGTTCAGGTAGAAGTTACCGGCTGTCATCTTGAACTCTTCGAGTGCTCGTTTGAGGAATGCTCTGAAAAAGAACATAATTTACAGTTAAAACCGAGCGAGCGAGCGAGCGAGCTATCCTTCCCCCCGGGGCATGGCGGAGGATGTACACTTACTGATCCTGCGCAAACACGGCACCGGTCAGTGCGAACCGGGTCGAGCCACCGACCAGCTTCATCGCACTGTCGAGATCCTTATCCTTGTACACGTAGATCGTGAGCACCGGGCCAAAGATTTCCTCCGTCATGATGCGATCGGTCGGGTCCGTGGTCTGCACAATGGTCGGCTCGATGAAGTAACCCTTGCTGTCGTCGCACTTGCCGCCGCCGAGAATGGTCAGATTTTTGGAGCTGCGGGCGTGCTCGATGTACGATTTGATACGCGCAAATGCTTTGTCGTCGATGACGGCCGAAGTGAAGTTGGAAAAGTCGGTCACGTCGCCCACCTTGAGCGTGTCACGGATCATCAGCAGCCCGTCCTTCACCTTCGGCCACAGCGACTCGGGCACGTACATACGCGAACAGGCCGAACACTTCTGACCGCAAAACTCGAACGCGGACCGGATCGTGCCGTTCACCACCGACTCCACATCCGCGGACGGATGCACAAAGTGGTAGTTCTTGCCGCCGCACTCGCCAATCAGTCGGGGGAAATTGTTGTAGCTGTTAATGTTCTCGCCCACCTGGCGCCACAACCGGTTGAACGTTCTGAAAAGAATTGAATCGAACCCCGGGGGTTTAGTGTGTGTCTTCATCGATTTTGTTCACTGAGTATACTCACGGTACTGAACCGGTAAAGTTGATACCGGCCAGATGCGGTGAGGCTGTGATCGTATCGCCAAAGACGGGACCATCAGTGGGCACGAAGTTTA
The DNA here is from genome assembly GCF_016920715.1 of Anopheles arabiensis. Classification (NCBI taxonomy): domain Eukaryota; kingdom Metazoa; phylum Arthropoda; class Insecta; order Diptera; family Culicidae; genus Anopheles; species Anopheles arabiensis. The sequence goes on from NC_053517.1 coordinate 52,654,117, forward strand.
CCACACCCGGTGGTACGCCAGCCTCACGCATGATCTTGAAAATGACGTAGTTGGAGAGCAGGGCAGTGTCGGACGGCTTCCACAGCACACCGTTACCCATGAGGGCGGGCGTGTACGCCAGATTGCCGCCGATGGCAGTGAAATTGAACGGACTGACGGCAGCGATGAACCCATCGATGCCACGGAATCGCATCGAATTTTTCGTCACCTTCGCATCCTCGCTAATCGGCTGATATTTGGCCGCCTCCTTTAGGTAGTACGTGTTCATGCGGATGAAATCGATCAGCTCAGCAGCGGAATCGATCTCCGCCTGGATCACGGTCTTCGCCTGCCCGAGCATGGTGGCTGCGTTCAGCTCCTGGCGGTACGGACCGGCCATCAGATCGGCCGCCTTCTGCCAGATGCGAATGCGCTCATCGAGCGGGGTGCGGTCCCACTTCACCTGCGTTTCCGTGGCCGTCTTGATCGCCTTCTGCAGCAGCTTTTGATCCGCGTAGTAGAACTGGGCCAGCTTGTGTTTGTGGTTGTGTGGCATTACCTGGTGACGCACCTCCTTCGAGCGGATCTCTTCCGAGCCGATGACGATCGGCACGTCTTCCATCTTGGAGGCGGCTTTCTTCAGCGCACTTTCCAGCTCTTTGCGTTCCTTCGACCCTTTGCGGTAGCCGAGAATCGGTTCATTCTCCAGCGGGAATTCGGCCAGCTTGGGGGCATGCACCACCGACGACGACATTGCGCGGACGCCATACCTATAAAAACATATAAGCAACAAAACAAGGTCGTGAAATCAGAAGCGTAAGCGGACGTTGTTCGCGAATCAACAAATTTATGATCATTTCATTAAGCATTCCGCACAAGTGGTTGCGGGTGAATGTGTGTGTGTTTTTTATGACGAAAACACATCCAGCGAAGCTGATCAACTGAGGGCGATAACTGGCACGATATTGTAAAGAACGATCAAAAGCTGAAAAGTAGTGTATGAACTGGTTTGAAAAAAGTCTTGTTTACATGTAAAAAAACAACGACATTTCTCTAGAATTTTGGCATGAAATATACACACACCGGACATTAAAAAGGCAAACATGAGTGAGGACATCCAGCATTCACGTGATATTTGTTTGAAAAAGAAAAAAAATCAATAAACCAATATGGTCGATGCCGCTTATGGTCACAACAGTTTTCTTCCCCAATTGTGGCCAGTTAATGCCAAAACTGGGAACTTGTATCAGTCTCTTTCGTGCACGTTTTGAGTATTTAATTATGACGCATAATGTTCCACAACATAAGAACCATCGATTAATCATCAAGCTCGTATTGCTCGAGGATAAATTGTTTTGTTGTACTTAAAATATTTAAATTTCTATCCCTAGCTTTAGCCAACAGCAAAAGAACCGTGTTTCGCGGCTTTTCACTTTCCCAATCCAACCAATTGGATATTCTGCTCTACGATGACGTCAGTCGATAAATATAGCACTTATGCTATATTTACTACACAAAGTGTTGCGTTTAGATGTTTTTTTTTGCGTGTCCTTGTCCTTCCAAGCCTCTACACGACAGGTTGAGGTGCAACATTCATGCGGCAAACAAAACGGCAGCCAGAGTATATGCACTATTTCTAAACATTGTAAAGCGTCGCCCACTCACACGGACTGGCTGGTGTTGTAAGATAAGCTGGGAAGCAAGCAATACATACTTCAAGCTTACAGAGACCAGCCCCATGCATGTGTGTACACCGGATAGTCGTGGAACATAGTTTATCGTACCAAAGTGCAAGCGAACGGCGGCCCTAAGCTGCGCTTTGTCCGTGGTCAGCTGATTTATAATTGCTGACAAAGCACAGCAATAGCGAGCAAAAAAGAAGTAAAGCGACAAAACAACAACAGCTAATGCATTAAGAGCCATAGATATGAATTGCATTGTCAACCGCAGGTGTGTTGGTACGCTCGTTCGAGGCATTTCTAGCGAACAGGTGAGTAAATGTTCTTTATCTTAAGATACGGTTCGGTTGGAACGAGACAGATTGATCGCATGAGCGCAGGTGCAAGTACACAACAGTACCATGTGTGTGAGGAGTGTGTTAGAGAAAGAGAGCGAGAGAGCAGCCGCAAGATTGTTGTGATGTGCACAGTGTGCGTTGCTGGGTTGTTCCTATAATTTATCTGATTGCTTGGATTGCAGGTTGATAGCAAGTACTATTTTTGACATCGCAACCAATCGCTTTGGGGCGGTATTGATTTCGTTTTGCAAAGTCTTATCATTTCCGAGACGATTGTGGAAGGCAACGACGCGTGGGACAAACAAACCATTTCAAAGCTTTTGAGATTTGATTTTTCTATTATTAGATAATCCTAGTTTCGCCTCGATATGGTACCGATATATTCGTAAAAGATACGAATACTCTTTACAACCCAGTGCTGGTTACTATCGACTTGTAACGAATGACGAGGAGAGAGAGAGAGAGGGCAATATTTAACGATAAATAAACATACTTCAAATCCTGCTACCCTTCAGAGCTAACAACGATTTGCTCTCGATGGTGTTCCTCCCTTCGGATACCAGGACCGTAGGACGGGTTTGTGTAACAGGCTTTTCATGTATGGCCGATCCATTATGTTACCAATGCCACTTGTTCCGTTTCGCGGTTATCGCTTCTCTCATGCGATTGTGCATAGTTTAATATGCCCGGTATGCAAATATCTGTCCCAGATTGAATGCTGAGAGCACATAGTTGGCAACTTAACAACTATTATAGTAGTTAACACAAGACATCCGTCATACGGTTCGAATACGCAGTGAGCTTCCTGTTAATATTTGCTTTGCAGAAGCAAGGCCTTGAAACCGAAAATATCTGCTCATTATATGCAACTCTGTGCACTGTTGCAGTTCTGGTGGGCGTAGGAGGTGCATTCGACTGGGTTTGTTCGCTTCGGGAGAGTGATTGGTGTGAGAGAGTACTAAACAAGAGCGCACTGCCACAGTTACTTTCTGTTGCTGCTGCTCCTGCTGTTGCCGCTACTCATCGAGCAAATGCAGGGCCATTAAATTAAAAAAGCCAAAAGAAACTAAGTGGGCAAGTGCAAGGAAATGTAAAGTTTTGTTGCAGATCGATGATCCGTGAAAGATGTATCGAATTTGTTGGGCACGAAAATAGAACCCTCGCCACAGTCTGTGGGGTGGTGCATCGCTTCACTCGCTGCTTGCCTTCTTTTACCGGCTGACAATAGTTTTGCGCCAACTTTATCGGGCGATACCATTTGGGGTGTGTGATGCTTTGAACTGACCTTTGCAGGCTGGCGACCAGCGTTGTCCCTGCCGCACTCTTGCAAACGGTGAACATTGTTGTTATGTTGTGCTGCTGCTGCTGGTGCTGCTGCTGCTCGGTGGCTACTTTTCCTGCTTCCGGTGGTGGTGGTCGGTAGGGGTGATAATTTTCACGCGATTACGTGACGGTACGGAATTTCCCGTGGATCGATTGAACCTTCACTCTGTAGTAAGATGTGCTGCGGCTACTGGTGCGGCACGACTTTCAAGACCAAACACACACACACTCACACACACACTTTAACGCGCTCGCTGTATCCGAGACGGGGACTAATTTACACTGTCCCGCAGTTGACCGTTTGCTGGAAAGAATGTGTACTTTAGTATAAGGAAACGAAACCCCCGTAAGGAAAAAGACAGAGTAATATTGCACACAGAGTATGGCCCCGAAAACACGGCCGTTGGCCTTGGCCAGACGGGAGAGGTGCTGTAGTTAAGCGGATAATTTCGCGATAGTTCTGTGGCAGAAATTACGTAAGGTCACCCCGCCAACTAAGATACACAGCGGCAAAACGGGAGGGCCTGCTATTGCTCACACACTCACTCTTTTCAGAACGGAACGCTCTCGCTGCCGCTGTTCTTTGCACGCACTGCCGACCGCGACAACCACTTGACGGTGTGTTGGACCTGGGGATCGCGTTGTACCGCGGCAATATCACTCGACGGACAAACTATGACCACGAGCACGTCGTTTGCAAGGCGCAAGTTTTTGAGATCGGTTCCGAATGCAATTTTTCCCACCCGCGTTGCTTCTTTATTGCTGGGCCCATTGCCGCCGCACCAGCTGCTGTCTGAAATGAGAGCGAGAAAGAGAGAAAGGGGGTTGCGCCAGAGCGGGAGAGTGAGAATGCGAGTGCATATCGGATTGCGAGAAAAACATCACACACAGACAGACACGCACACACACAAACAAACGCAAATGCACGGCGGTGGCTAGTGAGAGAACGTCACAAGCCCGCATGGAGTTGTCAAATAATGGATAAAATTGTTCACTCTTGCCATTAATCTAGCCGGGTTCAGTTCTTTTTACAATGATTTTTTTTGTTTAAATTTACCGCCGGTTGCAGCAAATAAGTGTAATCTAAGACAAATGACATACGTGTGTTGGATAATTTACTGCACAACACCTGCAAATACAGCGCACACCAAGAATCAAAACAACCGACATGAAACACTCATCGTGTGACGAACGATATGTGAGAAATGGTGCAACGTGAGAGTAACAGAAGCAGGAGAAAAAATCGATAACGTGAGAGAAAAAGAGCTAGGGAGCGAAGTTGATGACAGTTTGTGAACAAAATGTTAAGCTATCCGAAAAGTGTTAGCGGTTTAAATGTGCCTTTGATTGGTATGGGTATGTCAATTATGTTTGTGATATAAAAAAAACTTGGCCATTATATTTTTTTTATTCAGGAGGAACGGTAGAAAAAAGGCCGTATTGCTCTATGCCATTTTGATAGTGTGAAAGAAAAATATATGTAATAAAATTTAAATAAAAAATTATATGCAAAAAATATAGCCATATTGTTATATCTACATTCGCAACTAGACGGACAACTAGAAAAAACCCACTTTGTGTTCGTGGCGCTTTTAATTTAGTTAATTTATTTAATTTTTCTTATACAATACACCATATTTGTACTTACAGTGAAGCGCCGTTTATCGGGACTTATCGGGACTCGATTTCGCACGGATACTCAAATAACAAGGACAATGAGTCAAAGTATATATTTTACAAAAAAATCCTGACTTTTTTTAAAATTTATATTATGTATTGGTAAAACCTAGCCAGTTTTTTTATTATCTTCAGGTTTTTCAATAAGGATATTTCAAATGTGCCATAAATTATAGCTTGTTATGATAATGCGCTCTGATAACCGTTTTTCAAACATCCTCCTCAGCACGTAATGTCACCTTTGCATTGAACTGTCATTTCTCAACAGCACGAATAACCGGATAGCAGGATAAAAAGTAGGGCAACCTGGGGAAAACTGGTTAGGTGGGACGAAATGGTCACCTGCATTATTGGAAAATTGCCACGTTTATAATGACTTCTAATGATTTAAAAACAACAAATACAATGTTTAAAGCCCACCGTGAACATTTCATAACCTAAGATTTCAAAATAATTGAATGAAGCAGCAAATAAAATGTTTGCTAGAGACGATGTAATTTTCACCGTCTCGAAAATAAGCTTTCGTTAGAATTTAACACATAATTAGAGAAAAAAAGAATGTGAACCCAGGCACCTGATATTTATCTATGATTCACGTAACCATTTTAACCCAAAAGTATCTATTTTAATTTAATGCAAAGCCGGGAGACATTGTTCGTACTCGCTAATGTAATTTCGATTTTCACTAGCGAATCTGGCGGCGGTTGGTGGAAGCTTTTTTTTGGTCAAAAAGGAAATAGTCGTGCCGGATCTCAAATTTGAGTAGTCATCGTTTTTTATGCGAAAATGGCTTAATTACTTGTACAACAAATTTATCTATCAATTTCAACACATTTAACGCCTGGTTTAAGAAAAAAAAGGAAAAATAACATATTTTCTGAAGTGGCATTTTTTTTTTTGGTAAAATGCTTCCACCAGCCACCACCAGATGAACTAGTGAAAAGCGAAATTACACTAGCGAGTACGGACAATGTCCTCCGGTATTTACACTAGCGTGTACGGGCAATGTCACCCAGCCTTAAAGTTTAAAAGTTTAACTTTCTTCTTCTTCTTCTTTTTTGGCACAACAACCGCTGTCGGTCAAGGCCTGCCTGTACCACCCACTAGTGAAGTGAGCTTGGCTTTCAATGACTTATTGTTACCATAGCAGGATAGTCAGCCCTACGTATGGGGGCACGGTCTATTCAGGACTTGAACCCATGACGGGCATGTTGTTACGTCGTACGAGTTGACGACTGTACCACCAGACCGGCCCTTAACTTTAACTTTAAGTTTGTAAAATATTTCACTTTGGGCAAAATAGTCGTTCCAGCTGGGGGCAAAATGTTACACGAGCAACATGATGAGGCTGTGGTATAAGCTAGGGTTGCTACAATATACTAGCTTTACATGCATACAATTGTGCTGTGTGTATACTATATCGACAAAAAAAATTATTGACAACGCGTGAATTATTGAAAAATTCTGACATTTTACTAAATTATTCGACAAAACACTAAAATACTAAACTTAAACCTCTACTCTCACAATTCTACCGCGATGCAAGAGCTTAAACCAAAGCCTAAAGCATTTTGCCCCATAGCAAGACCATTTTACGCCGCACAATACATTTTCACAACTTTTGATGTTGATTTTTAAGATTCATTTTAAACGCATATGTTTGTTATTATTGTGTAATCTTCCGATTGGTTTTCATGAATAAGACGTTGATGTATCGATTGCCGTCAAAATATTAGTGTAAAGTGGTTTACCCAATAAGATACAGACCAAAATCCTTAACATGTCCATTTTGCACCACTTTTCCTTACCCGTATAATCGGCGCCTCACTTTGAAGCTTCCGGAGCAGTTCTTTAAACTACACTGCGTTTCATGATGATGGCTTCACCTAGTTTTTCATGATTTAAGGGAGTTAAAAATTATCGGATGATTTTGAAAAAAAAAAATCATACGTTTTCCAATGCGTTTGAAAATGATAGCCTCATTTCGGTATTTCATTGAAAACTAAGGGAAATAACATATTGTTATGGGCCAACCTGATGATCCCGTAGATCGCCACTGAGGACACTCATCGGGCGTAGATCGAAGTGTGTGTGCGATCTATCGGGAGGTCAGCGAAGGCGCGCTCGACACGATGCGTGAGTGCCGATCGGAGAGGAGAAGGATATGGCGCGCGCTTGGGCAAGGTCGTGGAGCAAAGTGTTTACAAATCGTTTATAGGTAAATTATAATAAACTAGGACATTCCGATTACCTCGTTTCAAAGGAAGTACCACGCTAACGTTTCTTTAGCGTTCTTCGAAAGAAAACGAAAATATAACACATATATTAATAAGTTTATTTAAATCTAGTGATCAGTTGATCCTAGTAGTTTTGGAATACTATCGGTAAGATTTAGCAAAGACTGAATAGATAACGTTCGCCAGGCATTTCTAATCGTTCTCGATAGTATTTAGATGAGAAGAAACGGCTGGCCAAGTCATAGTATTTATTTGCATTCTTTCCAGGATATCCTTTGTTTTCTTACTAACATGTACTGAAGCGTTATCTCGTTGGAATATCAACTGGTAGTTGTTTTACATGTTCAGGTGAGGTTTCAAATGTTTGTCTATGATATGGATGTACTGATTACTGTCCATTCGTGTTAAAATAATCGCCATACTTTCCATAGCTGCTAAATGCACCCCATATCATTAAAGCCGGGTTACATTGTCCGTACTCGCTAGTGTAATGAAAACTAAATGTAAGACGTAAGTATTCAACTTTACGATGCCGCTACTGTAGGTCAAAATCTGGTAAATGGTAAACATGGTAAAACAAATTCTACTGTGCGCTAATTGATCAATAAACAAATTAAAAAAAAACCACTGGGCTCTAGAATTCTTTGACGGACTTTGACTGAGACGGATATAGATCCGAATGGGGTTAGGATCTTTTAAGGATTGGTATGAGATCGAAATCATTTACAAAACAGATAACCAATCTAGATCACAAATTCTAGGATCAATATAAGTTCGGAATAAGTTCAAAGACTGGTATGGGTTCAGTGATAGTTCTGGTATAGGTATGGAACCACGGTTAAGGTCCACGGCAGGTATGGGATGGCCTATGTAAGATATTGACCAACTCTAAGACCTGGAATCAATGACAGATTTGGTGCGGGTTATTTAAAAGTGGCAGGAAGAACATGGGGTTGACAACAGTACTAGAATCGGTATGGGGTCTGAACCAATTTCTCTATGTAACCACGCCGACAACTGCGAGGTGATAGACGAGTTATCCTATCTGGAGACTGTCGCTACTTTATACAACGACATCAGTAGGGAAATGTGTAGGGGAATCGAGAAAACTGCGGACTTCACCATCTGCTGAGATTCAGAAGACTTCGTGTTGTGGACAGACCGCAGATTATCCTAAGGGCTCATTGTTGACAGCAGGGCTGTCATCCTGTTACGTCCTCAGTGGCGCCCAAGAGACAAGTTATGCTCTCCCCGCATTGCGTGTGTGTGTTTTATTGATATTATATCTGTGTTTCATGTAACAACTTTACCAACGAATAGTTAAATACACATTTTCTGTTTGAGTCGTATAAGCTTGTGTATTGTTTCATTTATATGGACACAACACTTCGAGAACATTAATATCCTTTGAAAGGTTATTATTTAAGCTTTCTTGCTAAAATTATTCTACGACAATACGAGCTGCCTTTCGAAAGTTATTCAGATTTTTTGCTGTGGCGAACGAAGACATGCTTGCAGGCATGTTTTGAAGACATATCTTGATTTTTAATAGTTCCTCTTGAGTTTTTGCGATAAAACTGTTGGAGTAGAGCATTTGCATCATGTTCATCCAGAAAATTTTGATGAAACGCAGCTGGGGTATGTTAGATCAAATTTTTGTAAATTTGTATAATGCAAACGTGAAAATCATCAAAACAAAATTAAAAATAGGTAATTCCTATTATTCAAACTAATTGTAATAGTAGTACGGTAGGTAGTTAAATCTCTGTTGCTGTTGAAAGCGCATGCTGGTCACAGCATTATTTTTGAATAAAAAATGGATTGCTATGGAGGTAACTTTGAACAAGCAAAATTATCGTTTTTATGGGGTCGGTTTATATAAGGTTAAAAGATTTTCTGTATATTCGTAAACCGTATTTGTATACACTTAACGGTATCACGATAAACAAGCAGTTGAAAGATGATGTAATGTTACTACTTAAAGGTATTGTATAAAACTTTCATGCTAAAATTTGTTCAACATTTTTTAAACGAATAGTTTCTTGCCATCTTTAAAAATCAGGCAAATACTTTTTCGCAGGCCAGATTTAATGTTGCGGCGGGCCTTATTTGCCCTGCGGACCAGTCTTTGCTGACCGCTGTTTTATGTCAATCCTTGATCTCCATAGGGGAAGGTAGGTAAAGATGAACACGTTAAGGGAAATGGTAAAAATCTAGAGATATATAAGTGCAACGACCATGAAATTGTGCATACATTATCTTTCACTCATGTTTATCAGAAAATGTATTAAAATTTTTATATTTTCATTGATTTTTGCGTTTTTTTCATGAATGAAAAACATGATTTTTTTCGTCCAGTTTTGAAATGTTCGGGTAAGACGGCCATCTGATATGGGAAAGATGTACACCATGAAAGATAAGATAGACACCTTTAAAAAACGTTGGAAATTGAAGAGGTTTCTAGTATTTTTGCATATCCTATTGCTTTCCACATCATGGTACGTACATAAACCAATTCTAGGCCGATTGCAACGACGGTTCATTCAGCCATGAATTTAGGAATTGTAAACGGCGCGAATACATCGTAGAATGCAGCATCTAAAGCATTATTGAAATATCGCGCAGTAACAGCTGACGTTGCTCCAGCTTACAGAACAACACTCTAGAACTTCCTTTTGGGAAATACTGCACAAAAAGTCCACGACCCCAGTATTTTAAAGAGATTTGTTAATAGTTTAATATTTCTGATTTCATATTAGTGTTTCCTCTTTTTGTTGATTAAAGTTGTCCAACTCTTGGCAAGATATTGGGGTTCGCGAAGTGCGTCATCAGCGCCGAGCGAGTGATAGCATAATAAATGGCGACTATTTTGACCGGTGTTCTCGCTTATTTAAAGTGTTCGTCTTTCCCGCATTAGTGTCATGATATTTAAAACACCAGAAAACAATATTTTGTATTGTTTTCTATCTCATTCTTTCGCCAGTTTTTTCATTAATGATCACGACAACTCATTCATGAAATAAGTCTTCTGGAAATATAAACAATACAAGTTGTAGAGCTTAAGATCCGCAGTAGTCAAATTAGATCCACAAGGGTGCGCACGATTAATTAAATTTATTTTGTTCGTGGATTTAAACCATGTTGCATATATTATGCCAAAAATGTTCTTAAATGTGTCGTTTAACTTCAAGTTAGGATGCATTGTTGTTTTTTTTCGAAAATTACCTTTTTCATGCATTTATGAGAAGTGTCCACCTTACCTTACCTTACCTTATCTTACCTCGTCAACTCGTACGACTTAACAACATGCCCGTCATGGGTTCAATCCCTAAATAGACCGCGCCGCCATACGTAGGACTGACTATCCTGCTATGGGGGGGAATCAATTAGTCACTGAAAGCCAAGGCCACTAGTGGGTACAGGCAGGCCTTGACCGACATCGGTTGTTGAGCCAAAGAAGAAGAAGAAGAAGTCCATCTTACCTGCAGTGTCTGTCTTTACCTACCTTCCCTTAGCAATAATTTATGAAATCAATTTTCATCCGGCTAGCAAATAAAAAAAACGGGACAAATTAAGAATGTCCGCATATATTATGGGACATTAATTTTTGATAGGAAATGGGACTGTTTGTCTAACTAAATGAGTCAAATAAAAAAAATTCCTGTTATATGATATTTATACGTCACCCTACTGGTTAGATCTGCCTGCAAGAAATGTAAACGCTTTATTTTTTTGTTTTAAAGGTTATTGATGAAGTTTAAACCACTTTTTAATTTTTGGGTGAATTATTTCAATATACTTTGCTGCATTCGAATTAAGTTGTTTGCCCCTGTATAAAGTGCGCATATGTGTATCGGCAGAAATATTTCATAATAACGTTCATGAAATATTTCAATTTAAATGTGAAGAATTGTGAAACAAATGAATCACTGCGCTTATTAAAACTATAACAAAAACGACTGTTTCATTGTTGTTTTATAGTTTCTTTCCAACAAGAAGTAATTGGGTAAGAAGAAACGATACACAGATTACAATAAATTACAGCAGCTTTATTTCGATGTACCTGTTTCATTTGGGCGTGCATTGCTGTAAAAGCGCACTCGTCCTATGCTAGTACAATCTTATTGGTCGTATGTGATTAAAAGATAGTAGCTCACAAAAGCTCGATTGCTCAATGGTTCACCGTCATTTGCTTTGCGAAAACAATGGTACTAAATGTCAGTACAAACTCGCGTGAAAGCTCATTTTCGCAAAGCGCTTGAAAGCTCAGTAGTTAGAACAGCATAAAATCGATTCTAGCTACACTCGCTCGTATGAACGACAGTGAACCGGAGAAAAATCCGGAAGCAAAAAATTTCTTGTCGGTTTTGTTTATCATCGAAATCAATCTTCATGCAAAATCCCCAAGCAAACGGTGAATTTTACGGAAGAAGGAATTATTTACACTTTCGTGCTGCATCCGACGCTCACTTAAAGCTAGACGTTAAATACTAGTTTTCCTAGCGTAGTTTGTATATCGTAGTTGGCGATCGAGACACCAAACTGCGCTCGATCGACGGCAGCTAGCTGTGGAGTGCTTTATGCCGCTCGCTCAGGGACATTTCTTGCTGACTAGAACTGGTTGTCGCAGCAGTGCAGTGAGTGAGCGGTATAGGTTTGTGCGAAAGAACCTGCACCAAGCGCAATCCACACTGGCACCAGTTCACGTTGAGTACGTTCAGTTGCGTTTCGGGAAAGAAAGGACAGCTGAAAGGGTTGTGCTGAAACACGATGAAGAACTATGGCAGATGGGGCTCGTTTGCTCCTTGGAGACGAATAGCTATCGTCTCTAGAACAAACTTCGGCGACGGTTACCGATGTTAATCCACTCGACCGGAAGTTCCGAGCGTTCTTGCATCGGTGTCGATTGGCACTCTGGGATCTTCTGGACACGCTCACAGCGGCGACTGACTCGCCAGTAGACGTAACCCTTCGGGCAGCGGAACATGTTCGGCTGCAGACCTGATCGTCCTTGTGTACAGCGCAAGAAGGTGGAGCTGCATTTTTGATCGTCGATCGCGAAGTGACCATCAGTCGGGCAAAGCGGTTCCATCGAGCCAAGCTGCATCTGTAAGGGGAGATAATGTCATCAGCAAAGAAGACGGAGTTTTTGTTTGAAGTATTAAGAAACTTACAACCGGCAGCTGCCGTGTACTACGAAGTTGCGATCGTAATTTAGCTGCCGTGCAGCGGTCATCGCCCTCAGCAGGTGCTGTGCACTGTGTTCGGTCCTCCCTGGTAGACGGTGTCGTTGGGACAGCTAAACACGACGATGCTGTAATCGTAGCTGTTGGGTTTCTCCGTACACTGATAGAATAGATTGCAGTTCTTGGGATGACGCTTGAAGCCGGTCGGACATACGAACCGATCTTGATCTTCGTCAACTGGTGGGCATGAGCTCATGCAACCAGCTGGACACTCCTGAGAGGCCGGTTCCGTGCTTGATTCCATACCTTCGGTTGTTTGCTCCTGACCGGCAGCTTCGGTGGTCATCTCGGACTGACCCATTGTGGTCGTCTCCTGCTCTCCACTAGAAGACGTTGTTGTTTCCTGTGGAGAGGCTGTAGTTGTCTCCTGTTGGTTACTGCCAGTGGTAGATTCCTGGGCAGCCATAGTCGTTGTTTCCTGTGCGGCCATGGTCGTTGTTTCCTGTGCGGCCATGGTTGTTGTTTCCTGTGCAGCCATCGTCGTTGTCTCCTGAGCTGCCATCGTGGTCGATTCCTGTGCAGCCATCGTCGTTGTCTCCTGTGCCGCCGTCGTGGTGGATTCCTGGGCAGCCATCGTTGTCATTTCTTGGGCGGCCATTGTTGTCGTTTCTTGAGATCCTTCAGTCGTAGCAGCCGCTTGGGTAGTTTCCTGACCAGCCATGGTGGTCGTTTCTTGAGCCGCCGTATCCGTGGTCGTCATCATTTGCTGCTGTGTCGTGGTTTCTTCCTTCGGGGCAGCTGTTGTTTCGGTGCTCATGGAATCGGTAGTCGTCTCCTGCTGCCCACTGGCGGCAGTAGTCGCTTCCGTTTGCTGTGCAGTCGTCGTCATTTGTGCGCCTTCAGTCGTAGAACCTGGTTCTTCTGTAACAGAGGTGGTGGATTCAGCGTTCGATTCAGTAGTTTCCGGTGGGGCAGATTTGGAGCAATTGCGGGGTGGTTGGACGCTGTCCTCATGATTGCAGGTATTTACAGCGGGATCCCATATGGTACCCTCGGGGCAGTCGAAGTGAAAGACGGAAAAGTTTTCACCCATACCGTCCCAGTCAACGCAACGGTAGAACTTGGTACAGTCGTCCGGATTCGGAAAGAAGCCAGCCTCCGTGCAGTTCACTGGCGTCGAGGAGGAGGAAGAAGCTTTCATGCGCTCAGTGGTGGTGGGTTCGGACGAGGATTGCATGCTTTGGGTAGTTGCGGATGATGATGATGATGACGATGATGTTGTTGATGGTTGTGCGGAGGAGGTGGTAGTGGAGGTTGTGCTTTGTGTAGTGGTGGATGGGGGTTGTGTTTGGGTAGTGGTAGTAGAAGCAGTTGTGGAGGGAGCTTGTGTGGTAGTAGTGGTAGTAGTAGATGTTGTGGAAGGTGCTTTAGTGGTAGTTGAAGTAGTAGTAGTGGTAGTAGAAGCAGTAGTAGATGTAGTTGTTGTAGATGATGTTGATGATGATTGTGTTTGGTTAGTGTTATTGCTAGTGTTACCTGTCTGTCCGCCGCACATTTCAACAACATTCTCATGATTGCACGTTTGAAGCGCTTGATCCCATGCGGTACCTTCGCCGCAAGTGAAATCATACTTATTGAATCCACCCTTGCCGTTGTCTACACATCGGTAGAACTTGCGGCAATCGTCCGGACTTCCCATGAAACCCTCCTCAGTACATTCACCCGACGAAGAACCCATTGTAGTTGTCTGTTGAGAGCTTTCTGTGGTCATTTCACTACCAGCTGCAGTCGTCTCACTACCAGTTGTGGTCGTTTCACCCCCAGCTGTGGTCATTTCCTGCCCCTGTACGGTCGTCATTTCGGATGCCATTTCATTGGAGGTGGTCATCTCCTGTCCTGTAGCGCCAGTAGTAGTCGTTTCTTGGGCCGACGACGAGGCACTTGTAGTTGAATCGCTAGGAGCCGTTGTCGTTTCCTGGTTTGCTTGGTCCGTTGTAGTAGTTTGCTGATTCGCAGAGGTAGTGATAGCTTCCTGAGCTGCTGTGGTTGTCGTCTCTTGTTTGGCGGTGGTACTCTCCTGAGCGGGGGTTGTACCATCGGTGGCTGCATCGGTTGTTGCGGTGGTACCTTCACTTGTTCCCGTCGTCATGTCCGTGCCGCTCGGCTCTGGTTCAGGCTCTGGTGGACGATCGGCGCCGCAGTTGGGAATCTCGTACTCGTAGTTACAGGCCTGCTTGCTTTCGTCCCAGCCAGTGCCTTCTGAGCACGTAAACTCGTACTTCGTGTATCCTCCCTTACCGTTATCGACACAGCGATAGAACATCTTGCAGTTGGTGGGATGGGGTTTGAATCCTTCGGAATCGCATCCTTCAGATGAAGGCATTGTCGAAGTTTCGGTAGCTCCTTCAGGAGTTGTCGACGAATCTCCCGTCACCGTAGTGGATGTCTGACTCTGCGATTCAGTTGTCTGCTCCTGGGCGTTAGAAGTTGCCTCTTCCTTGGAAGCTTCAGTGGTTTGATTTTGAGTTTCGGTAGTTTGTTCTTGAGCGCTTGAAGAAGTTTCTGGCTTTGCTGCTTCAGTAGTTGATTGCGCCGTTTCTGGTTGGGCTGTTGTGCTAGTGCTGCTGGTCGTTTCCTGACTAGCAGCATCCGTGGCACCAGTGGTTAGAGACTCTGGTTCCAAGCTGCTCATTGTCTGCTCCGTTGTACTTGGCATAGATTCGGTAGACGATTGTGCCGGGGGCAAATATGTGTTGCCGGGGCCTGACGAACTTCCCGGATACTGGGAGGATGCAGTTTCACCTCCTGTGCCACACTTGGAATTTTGAACCGATGTCGGATGGTTACAGGCAAGAATGTCATTGTCCCAAACTGTTCCAGGCCCACAAGTGAACTCGTACCGATCGTATCCACCGTTACCATTGTCGACGCATCGATAGAATTTCTTGCAGTTTGAGGGATGTTCCATGAACCCTTCCTGTTCACATACACCATTACTTCCAGCGGGTACTGCGGGTGATTGTGTGGTGGTCGTAGTTTGCTGCTGACATGGGGGAACTGTGGTGGACTGTTGTCCAGGAGCAGTGGAATCTTCGGTTCCGTTCGAGCTGTTTGACTCATTTGGTCCTTCAGGTCCATTCGGCCCATTAGGTCCGTTAGGTCCGTTAGATCCTTCTGGTCCGTTAGATCCTTCTGGACCATTAGGTCCGTTTGGTCCTTCAGGTCCACCAGGGCCATTTGGTCCATCCGGTCCGTTAGGTCCGCTAGGTCCGTTTGGTCCTTCTGGTCCGTTAGGTCCGTTTGGTCCTTCAGGTCCACCGGGTCCGTTTGGTCCATCCGGTCCGTTAGGTCCATTAGGTCCATTAGAAGACTCATTGGGTCCGTCAGGTCCATTTGGTCCATTGGGTCCATTGTTTGGTCCATCAGGCCCACTTGGTCCGTTGTTTGATCCGTTTGGTCCATTCGGTCCATTACTTGATCCATCAGGTCCATTAGACCCATTGCTTGATCCGTCAGGTCCATCAGTACCATTTGGACCACTAGATCCATTTGGTCCGCTACCGTTACCTTCTGGTCCATTGGGTCCACTACCGGTTTCATCAGGGCCATGCTGACCATTTGAAGACCCTTGTCCATTTGGTTTACCACATCGTCCATCCTGTACCGCCCAATCGTGGTTACAGCTACCGGCATTATCGTCCCACACCGTACCATCGCCGCAGCGGAATTCGTATCGCGTAAACTGTCCATTACCATTCGAAACACAGCGATAGAACTTCTTACAATCATTTGGATCACCCATAAATCCATCCTCCGTACAGGCCGGGGCCATTCCCGATCCAGTTGGTTGACTAGTGCTGGAGCCGGAGCTGCCGCTACTTCCGGTAGTGGCCGCCGAGGTTGGTCGCTGTGTCGTACTTGATGGTTGTGCTGAAGGAGAAAGAGTGGTAGACTGAGTACTTTGCATAACAATCGTTGTGAGCATGGTGGTTGTTTGTGTGTTTGGAGTTGGTGTTGTGTTTGTGGTTGATGTTGGTGCGGTTGTTGTTTCTGTAGACGCAGATGGCGGCGCTGATTGTGTAGTGTGTACTGTTTGTGTAGTTGTTGCATGTGAAACGGTTTGTTCCGAGCTAGAAATAGAAGCAGAGGACTCCGTTGTCTGTGGTGTTGTGGGTTCGAGTGTAGTGATGTGCTGTTGTGTAGTAGTGCTTGTTTCCGTAGAGGCTGGTTGTGTTGTGTTGGATTCCTCTGCCACAGGTGCCAGAGTAGTTGTTTCTTGTGTTGGTGTGTTAGGGGTGGTTGATTCTTCCGGCATCGTGGATTGTTCGGTGACTGTAGGTTCTTGTGTACTCGGTT
The DNA here is from genome assembly GCF_016920715.1 of Anopheles arabiensis. Taxonomy (NCBI): domain Eukaryota; kingdom Metazoa; phylum Arthropoda; class Insecta; order Diptera; family Culicidae; genus Anopheles; species Anopheles arabiensis. The sequence continues at coordinate 52,670,892 of NC_053517.1, forward strand.
CAATAGACGTTGTTACCTGCTGCTCAGTGCTTGAATGTGCCTGTGTGCTAGATGATTGAGTAGTGAATTGTTGTGTAGCGGTTTCTTGTGTAGTGTGTTCACTGTGCGGTGTAGTTTCGGGTGAAAGTGTGCTGGGTAGTGTTGTCGACTCATCGACGGTGGTTGTGGTTTGAACGGGTGCAGATGTTGAGGGCGTAGGTTCACTCTCAGTAGTAGGTGTTTGTTGAGGTGTGGTAGATTGTGTGGGTAAGGGTGATGCGGTAGTTTCAACCGAGGAAGGTTGTGTACTAGTTTCTGTAGATGTGTTTATGGGAGATTGTGTGACGGATGGTTGCGATACTTGTGTTTGTGTGGTGTGTGAGGAGGTGGTAGGTTCACCGGTGGCAGGTGACTGTGTGTTTTGTGCTTCCGTAGAAGTAGTTGGTAGTGTAGTAGAGCTTGCAGTAGCTGTTGTCACAGTTTCTTCCTTATTCCAACTCTGTGTTGTGGAAGGTTCCGCAGCGATGCTACTAGGTGTGAGTGTTGTTTGTGTAGTAGTGGTAAGTGTACTAATTGTAACGGTGCTTTGGCTAGTAGTGGATAGTTCAGTGATTGGTAAAGCACTCGGGGAAGCCATTTCACTAGCAGGAGATTGTGTTGAGGATACAGCCGCAGTAGACGATTGAGTACTGGAGGAAGAGAGCGTTGTTGGTTCAGGTGAAGGCGTTTGTACGCTAGAGCTAGTAGTAGCAACAGTAGTAGTAGACGTAGTTGTTGTTGGCATTGTTGTTGGTGTGGTTGTTGTTTGTTCGACAGTCGTCGATGCTGTGGATGGAATTTCTGGAGCCGTGGTTGTTGTTGTCGTAGCGGAAGTTGTTTGTGGAGCAACAGTGGAAGTAGTAGTAGGGCTTTGATTGTCAATATTTTGATTCCCTGAAGATGGTTGGTTGCCTCCTGCATTCTGTTGATTATTTTCATGGCCTTGGCTGGAACCAATGGATCCTGACTGACTGTTCTGATTGTTTTCATTATTGTTGGAGCTTTGATTTGAATTGTTATTGTTCGATTGATTATGTTGACCATTGTTACTGGACCCTTGGTTTTCATTATTGCTGCCAGATCCTTGATTTTGATTAGTATTACCCTGTTGTTGGTTCGATTGATTTTGATTACTGTTGGAGCTCTGGTTATTGCTGTTATTCTGATTATTGTTGCTAGATCCTTGGCCCTGGCTATTCGACTGTTGACTTTCACCTTGATTATTGTTGCTCGATTGATTGCTACTGCTGCTGCTGCTACTACTCTGACCTTGATTCTGATTGTTTGTTTGCTGATTTTGACCTTGGTTCTGATTGCTCCATTGGCTAGTACTACTTGAACCTTGATTCTGATTAGACGATTGCTGACTTTCACCTTGATTATTGTTACTTGATTGGTTGTTGCTGCTGCTACTACTCTGACCTTGATTCTGATTGTTTGTTTGCTGATTTTGACCTTGGTTCTGATTGTTCCATTGGTTAGTACTACTTGAACCTTGATTCTGATTAGACGATTGCTGACTTTGGCCTTGATTATTGTTACTTGATTGGTTGCTGCTGCTACTACTCTGACCTTGATTCTGATTGTTTGTTTGCTGATTTTGACCTTGGTTCTGATTGCTCCATTGGTTAGTACTACTTGAACCTTGATTCTGATTAGACGATTGCTGACTTTGGCCTTGATTATTGTTATTCGATTGGTTGCTACTATTTTGTCCTTGATTTTGATTGCTCGATTGCTGACTTTGACCTTGATTCTGATTATTCGATTGATTGTTATTGTTTTGACCCTGATTTTGATTGTTTTGGTTGTTTTGGCCTTGGCCCTGATTGTTAAACTGATTATTACTTGTTGAATTGTGAGTTTGCATACTCGTTTGCTGACTTTCGCTGTGACTTTGGTTATTCCACTGAGTATTACTGTTAGATTGCTGATTCTGATTGTTCCACTGGTTATTTTGACCCTGGTTATTGCTGTTCCACTGGTTATTGTTATTTTGTCCTTGGTTTTGACTGCTTTGACCCTGATTTTGGTTGTTCCATTGGTTGTTACTATTTTGACCTTGGTTCTGATTGTTCCACTGATTATTTTGACCCTGATTCTGGTTATTCCACTGGTTGTTATTATTTTGACCTTGATTCTGATTACTCCACTGGCTACTCTGACCCTGGTTGTTGTTATTCCATTGGTTGTTACTATTTTGACCTTGGTTCTGATTGTTCCATTGATTATTTTGTCCTTGATTTTCGTTACTCCATTGGTTGTTACTGTTTTGGCCCTGATTTTGATTGCTCCACTGGTTGTTTTGGCCTTGGTTTTGATTGTTCCATTGATTGTTACTGTTTTGACCTTGGTTCTGATTGTTCCATTGATTGTTTTGGCCTTGGTTGTTGTTATTCCATTGGTTATTACTACTCTGACCTTGATTCTGATTGCTCCATTGATTATTCTGACCTTGGCTCTGACCATTCCATTGGTTGTTACTACTCTGACCTTGATTGTTGTTGTTCCATTGCTGATTCTGACCTTGATTCTGATTGTTCCATTGATTGCTTCCTTCTGACCCTTGATTTTGATTTTGCCACTGGCCGTTAGTACCCTGATTTTGATTACTCCACTGATTGTTATTGTTTTGACCCTGGTTCTGATTGTTCCACTGGTTATTTTGACCTTGGTTTTGGTTATTCCATTGATTGTTGCTGTTTTGTCCTTGATTATTGTTGTTCCACTGACTATTTTGTCCTTGATTCTGATTATTCCACTGATTACTACCGGATGAACCTTGATTTTGGTTTTGCCACTGGTTATTAGAGCCTTGATTGTTCCATTGATTATTACCACTCGAACCTTGGTTCTGGTTACTCCACTGTCCACCTGATCCTTGATTATTCCATTGATTACTGCCACCAGAACTGCTGGAACTGGAGCTGCTGCTGCTACTACTACTGCTACTACTGCTGCTGCTGCTGGAGCTGCTAGAGCTGCTAGAACTGCTCGAGCTGCTCGAACCCTGACCATTGTTTCCTTGTGTAAAAGTTGTCATGTTATTGTAGTTGCTCATCTGACTTGCTGCTGCCGTTTGGGAGCTAGTCGTGTTAGTTGTGATACCATTCTGCATCATTGAACTACTGGCCTGGGTCATGTTTCTGTCCATCGAGGCATTCGATTGACTGAACGATTCTTGGTTCACAATGTAGTCGCTTTGCGAAATCTGTGTACAGCGTTCGACGGCACTCGCATGGTTGCAGGAACTGATTCGATCATCCCACACCGTTCCATCGCCGCAACGGAATGGAAGTTTATTAAAACTACCGTCCGCTTGAGCAATGCACCGGTAGAACACCTGACAATCATTCCTGTCACCAACGAAACCGTCCTCTTCGCACGGCACTCCATCGTCTATGATTGGCTTTTTGTCCTCTTTTTCCGAATCCCCAGTGGCTGGCTGTTCCTGTCCCGTTCCGGTGGGTGAATTACCTTCCGGATTTACACTGTTTTCAGCATCGCCATTCTGTTCGAGTTCTCCATTACCCATCGCCATCGGTTCCTGCTCGTTCTGCTCCATCGTTTGTGGTTCGGGTTCCGGCGCGGCAGGTTCCGGCTCTGGTGCCGCCGGTTCGGGTTCCGGCGCTGGTCCGTCGATTTCGTTACCAGTCTCCCGGCACTCCTCTCGCTCCGAGTCGCGTGGATGTACACACACATTTTCGTTCATCGAAAAAACGGTTCCTGGTCCACAGCGGAACTTGTACGCCGTCAAACTATCACCTTCCTGAACGCAGCGATAGAACACGGCACAGTCGTTGGGATCGACGGCAAAGCCTTCCTCCTGACATTGGAATTTGGCAGCTGTAAGGAATGAAAAATAAAAAAAAATGTTAGTTTCAAAATATAACAGCATTGCATTCTTTTGAAAAATCTAAAGATGACAGTAAATCATTTACCACGTGTTAAATCATCCTTTGCCGTCGCAGTGCAGTCAAGTGAACTACTCTCAGCACCACCACAAATAAACATGTTTAACGGATGAGTGAGAGTCCGTTCATGAGTCATAAGTAATCATGAGCAATGCAATACGCAACACCCCATTGCATTAAAAGCTTGTGGCTTTGGGAAAATCATTATCTTCTAGTCGGCCAATGGTTGGACCCAAAAGCTTTGCAAGTTTTCTCAATTAACGCTCAAGAAGTTCAATAAAAAGTAGATGAATGCAGTCGCTCGGTGTCTACGATAGAGTTTTCTAATTGCGCTGGATCCCAAGCAGGGATGAGTTAAAATAAAGAAGAAAAAGAAGAAAGAGCAGCAAAAGGATAAGAAAAAAGACTCCGCTTTAAGAAAAGTTTGTCGCGCTCGTGCACGGCTCAAAAGGTCGCGTAAGCTCAGCTCGCTAAGGATAGCTTCGGAGCGGTGCTGTGCAAAGCAAAAACACAGCTGATCGCACAATGAGATGGTGTCGATGAAAAGTGTAATTGATTTCCTCGCCCATTGCGCCATCGCCAGCGCTATCGTTTGTTCCAAGAAGTAGGTTTCGCATTTCGCTCGATCGATCTGTGCCCGGGCGCAAAAGTAATGATACGAATCAGGGGGGAACCGGTGCGGGAGCGGAGCGCTTGGTGCCCCGGAACCTTTCTGCGGCGAAGCGTGGATTTTATTTTATTCTGTGCCTCTCGTCTGGCTTCAGCTGTAGTCTGTTGATGCTAGATTCTGAAGGGTAAACGTAACGCAAACACCTATCTCAGGTGCTGTCAGCGCGAACAAGATTATCCCTTTATAACAGTCAATAAATCAGCAGTTGAAAAGGGACTCTCCTCCTCGGTTTGCAGATCTTGAGTAGGTCTTCGTTTCGTTTTGCTTGTTTCTTCCTTCATTTTCCGCCCCGTTCGTTCAGCATCGCAACCATCGTGGTGGAAAAACGCAGAGCTCCTATACATTTCTTCCAGCCTGTTGCCGCGATGGAGTATTTTACTAGGCGCCACAAGCCGGGCCCACTCCCCCTGAACCAAGTCTAGCCATCGTTTATTTATGCGTTCGAAACACGATAAACCTAATTGGATGTCATCTTTGGATTTTCCATCACTGCGATAGCCGGGCTGATGTAGGCAATTCTAAACGGTTTCTCGAAACGGAGCAGCATCACTGCGGGGTTTTGATATTTGATACACTTCGCTCATGAAGAGCTTGCCCAGTGATTTCGGACAGCTTTTTTCCAATAAAATCATCCACTGCTTGCTTGTTGAACTGAAACTACGCCTGACGAGTCACACTTACTGAGACACCTTGCAGAGTGGTAAGAAAAATTCACCGATTCTCAACACCAGCCCACCAACAGGCAGGCGGCTATAGGGTAGAGAAGGGATACAAAAAATTAATTCAACACTTGAAGCGACGGGACAGGACAACCGGTTCCGGTGGACAGTACTGACGGTGGTGCAGATTAGCGATTGATTAAAGCGTTTCAATCTGCATAAATTTACACCTCATTATGTGCAGCGAGCGCGACAGAGCAGGATAGCAGTCCGGTAGCAGTAGAAGTTGTAAATCGAGCCTCATTTAGCGCGATAAGGTGTGACAAGGTGTTTAGATAATGACGGGTGTGCGTGGGTGTGCGAAGCGAAGTGTGCCCGACCGTCTGCGAGCTACGGGGGGAGGTAGTTTGATTGAGAGATTAGAATAATTGAACGCGCTTTCGTCTTAAGCCCACGCAAACTGTGTGTTTGTGTGTATGAGAATACTTTGTTTTATGTCGTTCTACTTCACGCTTGTAGGTGATGGTGTGAAGATAGCAAACAATAGGCCACCTTTTTCATCTGACCGCGAAGTTGAATGACGCCGGTCCTTGAGCCTGTTTTGCATTTCAGCATTCTAGGGGTTTGAGGCCCTGACTCAAGTGCCTCCGGTGTGGTAAAACGTTGGTGGTTAACAACAAAAAAAGGCGACTTGCAAATACTGAAAGGTGGAATATAAAGCGTCCCACTGAATGGGCTAATTTAATCGAACGCGCACGGAGCGAAAGGCGGCGGAATAGGGAACACATTGAACGCATCGGCAGCTATTTGAATGTTGGGCCCCCTATTTGAAAGTGCGAGTGCATGAAATTGAATTTTCCACATGGTTGTGCGGCACTGGGGAAAGCAATTGTTGCTGAAGGTGGGTGACCGAACCATCGATTAGAAAGAAGAAAAAAAAAACACTGGAAATCCTATTTGCTGCGTACGGCTTCGGGCGGAGCAGAAGGGCGGAAAATATGGATGGGGTCCCACTGGCTGGTTGGTTGTTGTAGCATTAGAGGAAATTGCTTTTTTCCCCTTCTGTTGTTGTGTACTCCAACTCTCCCCTCTAAGCGAAGTCGTTCGGTGTGATCATATCGTTTATGTTTGGATTCTGCTCGGTGCGCGAAGGTGGAAAAGTTTTAATTTGTACCCATCGGTGAAAGCACGGCCGCTACTCGGGGAGAGCGATCCGAATCACGTTCTAGACATGGGAAGCGTTGAGCAGGTATTTGGAAAATTCAATTGCCTGCACTTGTTTTGATTCCGGGTGCTCTACACATATCTGGCTTATTTTGTGTGAAAGAAAAGCAACGGGAGGACAAAATTGGCGCATGTAATTTGATTTCCCGTTGTCTTCGTTTTGGCACAGAGTGCGCAAACAGAGTAGAAAGTAAGCAGTGTGTAAGCAGCGATCTTAGCGTGGAGTTTTTCGGAATTGGAATTTGTGAATGCAATTTGACTTCCTTCCTTACCGCGGCAAACTCGCACGAAAACACATTTCTTACACCACAAACATGACGGAAAAACAAACGACAAACGAGCGGCACCGCTGCACGCTCGACGAAACTGGGCGGAAGCGTATTTATCATTCCGCAAAAGTCGCTTAAAACTAAGGAGCCCCAAAGTTCTGCTCCGACGTAAAGCTCCAGAAGGCTTCACCGAAGTGGGAAAAATAAAAACATTTCATCATTTGTTTACGACAGCAGCAGCAGCAGCAGTAGCAGTGATACTGACTCAACGAGCTGGCGCAAATTGTCGCGAGGAGGATGGCGGATGAAGAGACTCGCAATACGCCAACCGACGCACCGAACGCGTTCCAAAAACAAATAAATAAGAACATGCGCAAAACAATGAGCGATGTAAGAACAAATAAAGATGTTTCATTTCCAGACCCCCCGGGATTCTGGCACATCTGTCAAAAAGTTTGCTCCTTCTACCTCTTCCCATGGGTCGAGAGGTGCATGCTTAAGCGGGGACGAATCATTTCTCACCAGCATTAAATCATAATACTCAACTAAAGCTGCAGCCAGCTTATTGCTGGCTTAGTAAATCCCAGTCGGAAGGCACGACAATCAAACGCCGTGTACCGTGCTTCCGGAGGCGGCGGCACCAAGTTTCGTCCCGCATCCTGCACTCCGCTCCTACCCAATCTCGCAACCACCAGCAGCTGGTTGAATTTCGCACGAACCCCAAAACTTAGCGCCCGGTGCTTGTAATCCGTTCCGGCCGGGAGCATTTCCGCTTATATTTGAAACGATTCTTAGGGTTGCGCGACAAACGACAAGCGCCTTCGTTTATGATCTCCCACGAGCATATATCCTTTAGCCGTTGCAGGCCACGGGGTCGGGAATGGCCGCGATAGATTGCAGCGATATTGCACCGAGCGAAATGAAATAAAAACACGATCGTTGCTGATGTTTGGGAATGGGGTTTTGTTCCTTTTTTTAGGGGGCTCCACGGACCGGAATAGCGAGGAACTTTATCATTTAACGAAGCGAACTGCTCTGCGATGTTTCTTTCGTTTCGTGAAGGACAGGGGATTTCATCTTTTGGGAAATTCCGTTTTTTGAACAAGCTGTAAACATTCATGGCAATTAATTGGTACGCATTTGGAATTTGAGTGCAAGGACACATTGTTGTCTAGTGTGATTACAGCAAAGTACCCAAAAACCCTGCTAATCCAAAGTATGCGCCCACAAGCAAACGGGACAGTAATGAAGATTATAATTATTAATTTCTTTCGAGCCCCAGCACCGGAGCATTGCCGAGACACGTGACACCGGTTCCCACAACTGAACCTGAAACAGTTCCTCGTGCGATTTTGTATCCCAGCAGTATCAGTGCGGCCGGTAGTTTGTAATAAACCGTTCCACAGACTGGATAGGAATGAGAGTAAGTTATCACTTGCTTCTGCAGCTTCTGACGCTCCCAGTATATTGCTCCACACTGTGCCGACCAACCATCCGCTCAGGCCTGGGGGCAAACGAAAATGGGGGGCACAAACACTCTATTTCGCGGGCGGAAGGGCATCACCCACCAGGCACAAGTATTTCAGCTCCAAACACACATACCACATACAAGAGCCGTGCGTGAACGTGCACTAATAACACGGGGCCATCACGCGCATTAGTCTCCCTTGCGCTCCGGTCCTTAGACTAGGTCTGCCGTTGGCGTTGCGCATCCGAGGGAATAAATTATTAAATCTGATTATTTATAATTGTATGATATTATTTATTAGCCCCGGTATCGTGTGACTCGTTCAGATTTATTCGCACACGGTACCGCCTCCGGCCTCCGTCGATGCAGCGGGTGGCGGTGGCGACCGCTAGTTTCCCTTCTCCGAAGTCGAGATGAGCGGATGTTTGCGTTCTCAGGGTGTGAAAACTGGCGGAAAATTTACAAGCTTCACCGTTGCGCCTACGGTGCGCTTGAGCTAAGGGCGATCGGAAGGTCGGTTGCATCTTACCCAAGCGCGTTGTTTGTTGGACTCGGGATGGGTTGCCAAGCGTGGTCGGCCCAGCGTTTGGAACAGGTTTGGCTCAGCGCTAGGACTATGGTCAGCAAACGCTCGGCATGTCGGACGTCAGCCTTCGATGCGATTATGAGTGCACTTTGACTGCGAATAATTTTCACCCTGCCCTGGTGTCGTCGGGCAAGTTGTGCCGGTACTGGTGCTGGATGTAGCTCCGTTTCCTCCCGTTACAGGAGATTTGGCACACCAGCTCACGCTGCTTTGGCTCGCCTGCCGTGCAACGGTGTTAGTTTCCCACACGCGGGAGTCCCATTCCCAGACACGAGAGACGAGCGCTGGTGTAAATGCATATCGATACATTTACAGCCCCGACCAAACCAGGCCCCGGAGAAACGGTCAGGCCGAGTAGAACCCACACACTGTAGCAGCAACTGTAGCATTTTCCGTTCGGTGGAAAAGCACCGCAAATCATAGCTACGATCGACTGATGACTGGTGATTTATTTGCTGTTTGTTGGTCGGGGTGAAATGGTATTTTGATCCGCCAATGTGCATAATAAATCAGTGCATTTTGATGCAAAAGGGCAGCAGTCGGCATTGGTAGATCGATTTACGGAAAGCGCCCACAAAATGGCCCCCGCGCTAGATGATTGTTTATTTTGCGATCATTGCGATCGGTGTATGTGTGTATGTGTGCGAGGTCGTGGTGAAGCATTGTTTAATGGTTGATGAAAATCAATATAAGGAGTATTAGTGTACGGGGTAAACGAGCTTTTTCGATTGCATAAACGTGATTTGTTGAGTGCTGATGAGTGCTGAGTGAGTGAGGTTATTTAACGCGCTGAAATGAAGGCAAATGGTGTCAGGAACAGGTCGATTTATAACCACGTTAAATTCATTATGACATATTTAACTAAGCTCGCTTAGTTGAAACAGAAAAAATTGTACCACAAAGTAGCTACGTTTTTTTTCTTATTACTGGGTTATGTTGAGAATGGGAGCTTAATTGAACCATCTCATTGTTGGCTTGTGATAAAAAAAAATCCAATTCTATGTTCCTGTAAATAGAAGTTTCGTTAGATGCTATTTATAGTACTAAGGATGGATTGCAAATCCAAAAAAAGAGGATTTAATTCCTATTTTTTGCTGCCTGATGTGTCACGAGAGTTTCAAACACGCGAAAGAAAAATCTGCCTTTCGGGCAAGGAATAAGTTTGCCAGCAAAGAGATGTGCCAATATGCGAACCGAAAACTCTTGGATCGGCGTAATAAAACGACAAGAATTTTCGTAACGAAGAGAGGCTGACGGGTAATGAAAAACTTTTTGGCGCAACCCGCTCCTTTCAGATTGAAAAAAATACCGAAAAATAAAACTTCTCCACTTGCAGCTTTTCCCAGGCACCCCAGGGGCGGGGTGGTGCGGGAAGCAAAAGCCCATAAATATTATCGGTTATAATTCATCGCTGTTGTCATATTTTGTTCAGTGTTGTCACTTGGTGCCGTCTTCATCCGGTGGCAATAAAAAAGGATGTGATCCTCGACATGACCGTGTGAAACTTTTTTTTTATTGTTTATTTTAGTTTGGTCGAGACTCCGTTCTTTTCGACCAAACTTTCCACCGGTCAAAAGCTCTAGCACGAGCTTCACGGCAAAGCGAAGAAAGAAGGTCGTGAAAATATGGACTCCTTAATTGCTTTTATACGCGACAGCTGCCGATGAGCTTCGTACCTGAATCTGCCACCTCGATCTCGTCCTCGGCAACACCCCATCGTGATCCACCGGTGGCCATACGAGAAGGTACGAGCCGCGCCTTACCGGCAGCTATTGACATGATAGAGTCACACATACACACACAAAGCACACGTGAAAAAGGGTTTGGCTGAAGGGCCGTAAAAGTATTCCATACCAAAACTACCTTTCTCTCAGTTTCCCCCCTTCTCGCGCCATTTGGCACTGACAAACGTCAAACGAAACAATGGAACGAAGCACATTCCTGCTGACACAATCTCGGCACCACTTTAGTGGCTGCACGACGGTAAAAATACAGCTTATGGGGCGGATGTTGTCGGAGTTTTCGGATAGCATTTTTGGCACACTCGGTGTTTTAAAGGGTTTGAGGTGTGGCTGGAAGCATTAACTCCCCTCTCCCGCATCCCGTGACCGTGGCATGGCAGCCAATAATGGAGGATAGTTTACCTCCCGGAGCAATTGCCACAACTATGAGGTGCGTTACAACTGATGCCGTTATACCTACCTCCACCTGGCCACTTGATAGCTTAATCAAGCGGTCCCGGGTTAATCTACAGGTGCCGGCGAAGTTGGCGATAAGATTGACACCTGAAGCCACGAACAGCCCGGGTGAAATGATCGTAAATGTTTATTCGCCGCGTATCGTAAGAAGCTTGGCGGTATCGTATCATCGTAAAAAGCCGTAGCCGAGAGTGGTTGGGTAGCGCGTGTCGTAGCTTTAAAAACATAAACAGAACCATTTCCAGCGGCTGAGATGTCCGGAAGTGTCCGGGAGGGAGAATTATGGGTGAAAGATAAAAAGGGAAAACGGGCTCGACGAAAAACGCAACCGCGACCGACCGATTCTAATCATGCAACTTTCAACGAAGCGGGCGCTGTAGACAAGCGACGAGTAGACGTGGCGGCTGGGTCGATGTCCTTCGCCCGCAAGGGTGCCGACCCGCAAGGGCTGGGATTAATGTAATCGCAATAACAGTTACAAATGATAATAAACTCCAACGCGTCACGACCCAGCAGTCCGGCTGGGTACGCGTGGTGGTGCGAAGGGGGGGGGGGGGTAGTTGCCTCGGCGTTTTGCGTAAGTGCCGTCAAGGAATGGCTCGTCTCCAAATGTGCCTTTCAGGCGAATCTCTCGAAGAACCGCTCCTTCCCCTTCCTTTCCCCCCGGACAGTAGTTTTCTGCCCAAGGACCTTTACGCATGACCCCGACCCCGTGCTCGAGGCTCGATGAGCTAAACGGTTGATAAAGGTCGAGGATACCTCGTCTTTTGCAGCCTGCCGGCCTGGAAAGTAGCACTAGCAGCAGCAGCAGCACCAGTGCTGATAATGATAATGATCATCGTTTCGAAATTATACCCTCAATTGCCGGTGGAGTGGACTATTATTACAACCGCACACTAAGGTACACTACAGGCAGCAGATGGGCGAGAAGATGTGCCGCGCCGTGCCGAGGTCTCGTTAGTAGCAACGCGGCGAACCGTTTATTTGTCCTGCCTTGCCCAGTATTTCCTTCCTTGGTTTTACTCTGCCACGGAATGCACCGTGCTGTAGGGATGACGATGACGGGCCACCCCACCCGCTCATTCTCCCCGTTGCCGATTGATTGCCGCCGAGCGTTGGAAAGCGTGGAAGAAGGTGTGTGATTTTTCACTTCATTTCTGCCGTCGTTTTTAATTTTCACTCAGTTAAACTGATCGTTGTTGACGTTTGATGGTCGGTTTGGAGTGTGTGCGTGCGTTGTGTGGTATTTTTTTGCGCTTCCTTCGCTTAAACAGGTTTAATACTGAGCGGCAAGACACTGAGCAAAAAAAAACGAGTAAATTGAAATCTCTGTTCGAGGAGGGGAGGGATAAAAACGAACAACAACACCGACGCATTGGTGGCTAATTGGGAAATTGATATCTCGGGAGCATCACGCATGAACTGACCGGAACGCTCATGTAATGTAATGCATCCGCTGATAGGCGTTGACAGAACGAGGGAGAGAGAGAGCGAGAGAGAGCGCGAGAGAATGAGAAAGGCGAGGGGAGTGGTGGAGCGATAGAGCGCATTCGTGCTATGATCGTATTACGGATAATTTAGCTTTCATTTGCTTATTGTAGCGTAATTGATAGAGTCGAGGTTCATCATTATTAAGAAGTCCAGTTATTAAGATCATGGTGGGTCTGTTTGGACTCGCTGTGTGTCGTCGTAGAGCAAAAAGGGTTCAAGGAAGTTTGTTGTTTTTCGTTTTGTATCTCTGCTTTGGACTCGGGTTTCCTCACAATACTCATTAAAGAATACCAAGCAATTTAACTTAAAATGTGGTTTTTTATTGAAAACAAACGCATTAATCATTATAATCGGATTATTTAGGGTTTGTATTCGATATTTTGATTCTATTTATTCTTAGAAATGTGTGCTTGTAGACCATAATTGTACGCAGGAAAACTACCAAATCGAGTATTTCAAATGTTTTGATAACTTGAATTGGGTTTCTTTTGCAAAGGCTAAATGCTACAGGCTAGAGGTTAAAATGATTTTTAATGTACAAATTAACTAGCATTTGAAAAAGAGATGTATTGCATTGAAATATTTCATTATTTTTCATATTTTTTTGTTTTCTCTTTGCAGATTCCCTTTGCGAACGTGAGTTTTCCGGCATTTGAAGAAGGCGGCGGGCTTCCCAATTTATACATCCAGTCAACCTGTTGATACTTTTCTTTTGATGTTTTTGTAATAAATAATTAGGGAATATTGTGATGTCCTGAAACACTGAATTAAAGTTTGAAAAACAATAAAAGTCTTGTACATTTTTAAACTATCTTCTTAACATGAACGACCATCAGCACTAGTGCACGCGGACCCTTAATGGTACTTTTCAGCATTGGCTTCAATTTTCGAACAACAAATCCAATATAACAAACCTCCCGATTGGGTGAGTAAGCTTCTAAACATGAATCTCCCCTTACACTATCGCGTTCGTGCTTCCGCAGAGCTTCAACGTTCAACTAACAAACAGCCAAACCAGACTCCAGAGTAATCGCCCCGAGGTGTTATGAGCAAGTGGCCAGCCTACGATAGGAAGTTCCTTCCCGATGCGACATTAGCTACGCGCAAAGCCACAATGTGCGGTTTATTCTAGCCCGGGCTCACCGTTATTTCAACCATCTGCACCCCAACCGTCATCCATCTGCCTAATTGTATTGGCATCATCGATACTTAATCGTAGCCACAGTGCCACCCGATTCTGCCTTGACCTCGGTGTGACACGGCGCTCGATGCAATGGTGGCACAGTGGCCATAAGCTTCCCCTTCCCCGCCTCCCCGTGCCACTCCCACCAGACAGTCTCCGAAGCCCTGCGGCAATGCGTCGCGCGCTGTGCGGGTTGGTTGGCCTCGTCCCGACTTCATTAATGAACTGGTTTGACAGAAGTCATTTCTTGCCGCTACGCAAGAGGATGCACGTCCCTGCTCATCGGACGGCTGTGCTTCTAGGGCACTGTGAGTGCAACGACCCGAGCTACAGCGATGCAGATCGGGACACACTCAACCCGACCCGACCACCACTTGTTAGTGTATCGTTATGAGCAATTGCATTTGCATAAAACCGCAATAAATATCGGTTTTAATTGCACTTGGAAGACACGGTACGGTGTTGTTTTGCGTCGGAGAAATTGGCGTCGCCCAGGACCCAACACCACTTTTGCCCGGTTCTGGTTTCTGTAGCTGGCAGAACGCACCGTTGGGTGTGCGTGTAAGGCTGCGAGTGTTGGATGAATGATGGCCACCAAGATCGCGGGTCAGATCGATATCGAGCTGTGAAGGATGCGCATTTTCGCGGTTGGTATGGAAATTCGGCCCTCTGGAAGGCCACGGTTCCTGCTGCGTTTCGGATCGGTTTCGCTGCGCCGCCATTTCCGGTGTCCTACCCGAGGGCCGATGGCAAATGGATAAATATTATTCCATACATAAACACGATCATCAATCACACCGTCGCACAGTGCCACCATCGCGCGTTGTTGATGGCACTTTTTTTCAAGTGTCCTCTCGCTCCCAAAGTTCTGTACAGAGACCGTTTTTTGCTCCCTTTCCTTCTCTCGGAAGATTACTCACCATTTCAAGGTTGGGACGAACAGGTAGCTATGTGGGAAAGGGAGGGGATCATTCCATAAGCAACATTGACTTTTTCCGCCCCACCCGTAGCGGTTGTTGGTAAGGTTTATTTATTTTCATTCGCCATTGACTCGTAATATTTTTCTATCGACGTGGAAAGCGCGCCTGCCAACGGTAACGGAAGCCCACAGCTTGATGACATTCTCGTGATGGGGTAGGGAGGGGGGGGGGGTAAAAGGATTGGCTGAGCATATACGAACAAATTGAACTCACGCGAAACGTGTGCTTGTATGGCTCGTCCTGAACGTTTTGCTTTAGTGTGCCGATAGCCGTACGGAATAGGCCGACCATTGGAAAAGCCAGACAGGAAAGTAGTCTCTGTGTGTGTGCGTATGTGTGTGTGTGTGTTACGTTCTCCCCGAGTAGAGTGCACACTCGAGATCGTTTTGCAGAGAATGGTTAATGGATTCGTCGGAACTTGGCTAGGAGGCGGCCCCTCGAAAGGATGGGCGGAAAAATGGGCTGCCGGTGGGAGGCAGATTTGAATCTAAAATGGATTCTGCAACAGAGATGCAATTTTCAATCGGTCAAAATCGATCACTGAAGTGGAGTGGGTTACGAGTTCCTGTCTTTCTGTGTGTGTGTGTGTGTGTCTGCATGCATTGGGGGAGGTTAAAGGGAGCCGAAAGGGTGGGTTAGAATCGCCCGGCTGGGCCAGTATTTCCGAGTGAACCAGCTGGCTGTACCATGGAAAGGATATGATGGGTGTCATCGCATCGTCAGCGGTAGCACGGTTAGGTTACGAACGGTTTTGGTCGGATTTCGGAAGCAACGGAGGCAGGTTGGAGCGTACTCCCAACCTCCAATCCAACGCTGTCAACGTCGGTTTAGAAAATATTGCAAATGCTTTGCAAACACGGAGAAACCCACGTACGGGTGGGAGAAGCATAAAAAATATCAATTTTTATATAGAACTCTGTATACTGTTTTCCTTCAGCTTTAACCTAGATCGTAATAGAAAACCCATCAAATGCAGTGTGCTAGCGCTGCGGGCACTGGTAGTGGTGGGAGCATTTTTGCCTCAATTCGATGAGGCGAGTGATGCGTGAATCTTTGCCCAGTAAAGTCACAAAGGCGACCAAAGTAGCCACTTGTCAAACAGTACAAACAAAATGAAAAAAATGAAAAAGGCACGTTACGGCACCACTTGCACGGCAGCTGCTGGAAGTCATTCGGCCCGAATGCAGTGTGTGACGTTTACGATGTGTATCTACAGGGTGGACGGCAACTGTGCGGCCTTCATCGATGCCAATGCGTCTGACAGAGCATAGACTCGGGGACTTGGGAGTTGATTGCATTTTGGAGTTTCACATTTTGACAGGTTAATTATTGCGTTGTTGTTGCGCTATTCTTTTGTTTGTTTTAGAAATGCATCACCATAGTGCAATGGCGGTTATGCAGGTAATTTGCTTCGAAATAAAAAGACATTTTGATTCAACTATCAGTTGCACTGCTAGCAATAGAAAAAAATTGACAGGCAATAAATGAAACTCGTAGCAAAGTTATCCCCGTGAAGAGAACGAGGATGACAAAAATCACCTTCTACACGGTAACGCTTCAAATGATTATGTTTGCATTACACTTGCCACACATTGCTGCCTACACAGTCGGCCAAGTGGATGAGTACTCCAACTACAGATGGTTTGATTGTTTCAATTGATTCTCCTGTCACTCATTTCTCTTTCTCTCTGTTTGCTTCTTACACCTTTCATAAATGCACACGTCACACGATTCATCATCTGCGGTTTTGTTTTTTGCAGGCTCGCGAGTCCCCAGCCGACAGTGCCACCCGGCAGCAAGGCCGGCAGCCGCAAACATCATCGCAAAAGACGATGAGCAGGCTAGGTAGGCGCAAAGAAACTGCCACGAAACAGCAACACAGAATAAAGCATAGTTTGCCTTTCAACGTGTCGGAGTGACGCCTGTCTTAAGCCTCGCACGTCGGCCGGGCTCGACTCGACGTCTCATTTTCAACCGCGCGTGTGTGCGGTTGGGCCGCGCAGACGTGTTGCCGTTGGCGCTCCACACCGTACGAAGAGGCTCGACGTCCTCGGTGATAAATAGCTCTGAAGAGGCCTACCGCCCTTCGTTGGCGGGTTGCTGAACCGAGCCAACGAGACACGCGGGCTTAGCGTCAAACGAACGATTATTTATGTTGGTTTCTTTGTGCCACTGCCACGGCCCTTCCCGCAGCACAACTGGCTCGGGAAGGACTCACTGTCAAGGTCGTTTCTCTGTCTCTGTCTGTGCCCAGAAGGTGTTGCGAGCCACGGTAATTGACATAACGGAGGCTGGTGTACAAACGGAGGCTGGCCCACAATAATCGGTTGCGCCGTAGAAACAGATGTCTTTGGGAAAGAAAATTGAACGATCTCCCTTCCCCTGCTCGCGAGAGATAGTGAAAAGAATTCGCCCAGACGACGCACGACGACGACGAGGTGAGCATGAATTATGTAAGGCAGTTTGGACGGCAAACGTTCGCCTTTGAAAGAAAGCAGCCCACCCAGCTGATTTGATTTTTGCCATTACACCCACTACAATTAGTTGCTGGTTAATGTTACCTTCGGCCGTTGCTGCTAGTGCTGCCAACGTAAGCAGCATCGCGGACCAGACGATCCGCTTGTTCGCCATCGTGTTAGCCAGCTCTCGGCCCTGACTTCAGTAGATCGTCCGCTCGTACGATGATGAAGTTATTCTGGAAAGAGGAAAAAAATGGTAATAGTAAAAGGTTAATAAGAGCTTTGCAAAGTTTAACGTAATTAGTCGCCATCAGATCACTTTCCGATACGATAATTTAAAACGCGATGCACTCAACAGGTAAACTTAGTAGCGTGCACAGCGAGCTGCTGTGCTAGTGTTTCGATTAGCTGCATTACATGATAATAAAATTAGTTATGTATCTTTGCACCCGGATCGGCACGTACAGCGTTTGCCGATTATTACAGTCGATTTATAAACAAAATAAGGTGAAACAAATATACCCGCGCGCGATTGTGGCATTCCGTGCGGAGGGGAGACAAAAGAAAATGGGGGAGGCCAATTTGCATTGAATGCGTTCTTTATGGCCCCGTGTGATGTGCCCTACCAGGGGGAGTGCTGAATGCATTTCGCCTATGTGACGAACAGCTAATTAAATGTCATTTGAGTAAGCACCTGGTACGTCCACCGGCCGTGAGACCGCGGGTGCAAAGGGTGAGAGCCGTACAGGGACGGTTATGCAGAGTGATGTTGAAACACGCATTTTTCTCGCTTCCGCATCGAATCGCCTTTCGTTGCGCCTTTCTCACCTCCCACGAGAATGCAAATGCAATTTATGCAAGACGAAGTAGGCGAGCAGCAACCATTGAGTGAGATAGAAAATACGCACAGGAAGCTGCACTTAATTGCATCGCGCTCGGCGATGCTACGTGGGAAGGGCTGAACCGTTGCAGGCCGTCGCGGGATGGGTGGTCAAAGGATGCGTCAATGTCAGGATGTGGTCAGTCAGGGGTGGGGTGAGTGCGGTGGTTTGGAAAAAAAGTATCGAAGCGAGAGGGCGAGAGCCGGAGCAAAATGCAGTGAAAAAAAGGCGACTAGCTGGGGAAAATTAATAGCATCATGATGTGGGCGCCACGGGTAGGCGAGAAGGTAGATTAAAAAAAGCATAAATTAGAAGCAATTATTTTTTATGATTACAGCGCAAAATTACCATCCTTCTCGTTAATAATGTATCATCATTCTTGTGCCGGCTTCTCTCATCCTTTTTTGCATGGAGTGTGCATCTCCATCTCCTTTTTTCCTGTTTTTTTAACGCTTGTGTTTGCTCGTGTTTGTTCGTGGATATCCTTTGGACTTTGGCAAATAGAAGCAAGCGGAGCGGGTAAAAAGGGAAAAAATATTCAAGGAAGCTGGAAGTGAGTAGTGGGAGCAGTCACGGATTGCCTCGTATGTACAAGCGACTCGAAGAGCAACCTTAAAACAAAAAAACCCAACTCAGAAATGAAAAACGTCAGAAAGGATCCAGCGAAACACGATCCATAGGAAACTTCGGGACCCATGCAAACCCTCCAACACCGCGTTGCGGGAGTTGAGAGTTAGTTAATTAATAAAATCAGTACATTTCGCTTCTTGCATACTCCGTTTTCTCCGCTGGTATCTCATTTCGAGCTTGGTTCTTGGGCACCAATTAAAAGCAATACTACAGCCCCACCACCGGTCGCTCCCGCTGCCAGGCCAAATCATAATGAGAAATGCTCCATTCTGCCCGCGTCCTTATTCATCCCTCCAACATGCTTCGCTGATGCGCACAATCCTAGCTATTTATTTTGTTTGCTGGAATGGTGTTTTTTACACTCCCCTTCACCCTGTCATTTTGCCTCCCGTCACTCAGTGTCCCACGAGGCAGCAAACGTACGCTACGCTTTGACAGATGATAATTTTCTTGTGAACTGTCAAATTAATCTTTCCCACTTGTTATCGTTTTGCAGGCGCATTTTCCTGCTGGGTATGTTTTTTTCTTCCCTTGCTCTCTCTCTCTCTGCTCTCTCCTGTTTTCATTTGACTCACTTAGTCTAACGGTAATGAAAAGCCACCGGGTATCGAGTGACTTGCGGGTGGGTGGGAAATAAAATTATGAAAAAAATAATTAGAGGGATGCTTGTCTCATGCACTTAATTTATTTGCAGCCATCATCATGCTGTTATCTGATCGCAACCTTGGAAGCAATCGCGATAAAGACGTCATGCAGTGCGCGGGTAGCGTACGCCAAACGGTTACGGTGTGCGTGGCGGCGGTGGCAATAGACATTTATCGTAAAACACCGACCCGAGCGTTCTATTTCTGAGGCGGTCTGGTATGCTATGTGTTTTGTGGAAAATCATAAATTGCAGCACGGTGGAGAGAAAATTCCTTTCTCTTAGCCACCACCGCCTCCGTGAGATGCTTGGGAGAGGGGTCACGCTGGCTGTGCTATGCTGTGCACGGTTTATTGATTACGCTATTTATTGGCACTGCTGCCACGGTTCAGCGGCTGCAGTTCTGGGGGAAATGCTCAAGTGCTTGCTCGTTCAGCAAACAGTTGTTTGGCGTATTAATGATCGGTTCTATCGGAGCAGTGGAACTGCTGTGGCTAACATCGGAAGGCAATGGATGGGTAGCTTCTGGTATGAATGGGAAAGCATTCGTTTGTTGTTTGTGTTTGTTTCGTTGGTACATTAATATTATTTTGATCGTTTTGCACAGCTTTCCAGTTGAGACGGTGAGTGGTTTATAAGAAATCCTTGCGTACAATTTTCATCACAATGCTATAGAAGCTAGACCAAGCTGTATTCCACTAAAGGTGGCTCTATTTATGTCGATAGGAGGAGTTGCAGTAATTAACAATGACCAGTTACAGTGGAGCTCAACATAATGTAAAATAGGTAAAACTATATTAAGTGTCTAAATGAGTGCTGGTTGAAGGGATAGGATCGTCGGATTATATGAGTCAGTATTTGAATCGATTGGCAAAACCGTCTCCGTCTTCAATGTCTTCCTAAAATGCGCTAGATGGGCTTATACTCACCACGCTAGTACTCACGGAGAAGAAGACAAAGAGAAGTGATGTATGAAGTTGATGTAGTACAGTAACATTATATTCGTCAGCTTAATTATTTTGATTCATGGTGACCATTCTTCTCAATGTCTTCTTCTTCTTCTTCTTGTTCTTCTGTTTAGGTTGATGGGTTACATCAAAGTCTTTGAAAGAGAACAGGTCGAAGCGTTTAGAGTAAATTGACAGAAAGCCATGGGAAAATTTTGACAGTTAAATTGAACATTGTTTATGTTTAGCGATGGACGTTGCTATGGAGTGAATAAGAGTTTTGTTCAACATTTTGCACTCATTTCCTATTAGAATATTACAATAAGTAGAATCCAGTTAGAATATTACATGGCTGATACAATCCAAGGATCTCTTTTATCATTCGTCGCCGGGTTATAAGCAGAAGACGGTATGCATATTGTACTTGTGTGTGCCGATTCCATGTTTCATTTTACTCTCAGTGTTTAATTGAAGGTAAATAGGACTTCTGTTACCCAGTTGGAACATGTAAAGTGCTGTTTTATGCCTGTTAAATTTTTCGTTCTTCCAGCAGGACCGTTGCAAACAGTAGTGATTCGTGGCCACGGAATGGCAAGCAATGAGGTTATCTGTATACAGAGTAGACTGCAACTATTTCTACTTTATTCTCCAGAAGTGATTGATCGCAAGAAATTTAACCAATATAATCTTCCTAATAGTAAATTCGTCCACTTTTCCACGTTAACTATTAGCCGTGTTTTTGTAAACACTTTTTCATGAAACTGTCAAAAGCGAGCTGAAAATGGCAACCTAGCAACGGGCTTTGCATCGACCTGTTCTCCTTAATAGATCTTGGGTTACATCCTCATATACCCTCTTTTTGGGAGGTATAATCAGAGGCGTACCATCTGAGTTTGGGAGTGGACTGTCATCCATGTCTCCTTTTTTTGTCCAGGTTGGTTTATATTATGTCGCTAGTTACTGGATAACTTCTCAAGGTCAAGGTCTGCCTGTTCTCACTAGTGAAGTGGGCTAGGCTTTCAGTGACTTTTTACTCTCCATCGAGATATCTGAAGGTCTAAAGTCATATATACTGAAAAACGCCAGGGTGACCATTATCTTTCGTAAATGTATCAATAGTGGTGAAATTCTTAGAAGTACAGTTATTGTTTTATGATTTAACTAGCCAATAAGGAGCATGTAAGCATCTATGGCTGGAAATAGACGAACCGAGATCGTCGCGGTACCGCGAAATTCGCGCCTTGTTTATAACAGTTGTAGAACAGTAGAGCTGTCAAATCTTCCGCGCCTCCAATCGCGCCTGCTGTTTCGCAGAAACCCCAACTTCGGTATTGCTGAGATTTTCGCGTTAGCGCGAACCGATTATTTTTACTTTTTCTCGCGGATTTGTGTGAAAACTCGTGTCGTGAAATGAGTTTTGTATTTTATTTTGCATAAACTATGTGAAATAAATAATTTGATTCGCAAATTGATAGAAAAATATTTCTTCTTGGCACATTCAATCGTCACCAGACCTCGGATGGATCCATACACGAACCGCGATTATCTCGGCTATCTGTCAGATTTTATAACATAATTGACAGCTCAAGTCATACGCGATTTTCGCGGTACCGCGATGATCTCGGTTCGTCTATTTCCAGCCTATCAATAAATTGCAATTAAAATACAACACGTTGTCTAGTGCGAATATAATCGTTTTTTATCATAAAATAAAACAAATTAAAGAAGAAAAAATCATATTTTTCTGACTGCTCCGCTGCATCCATAATGGTAGCATTGGATTCGTATAGTGTATAATATCGATTGAGTCAATTGTGTAATGTAGCATTGTAATAATACTGCAGTCAACTGTGCTTTGATATCATTTTTTCACTATGTTAAATTTCCACATTTGTTAAAAAAGAAATAAGTTCATTTTATGTATATAAAACATACTTCCGTTACTTATTTTTTTGTGAGAATAATTCGAATGAACAAAACTACGATGAAAATTTTCCAAAATGAACTGGTTTTGCTAGTTGTATGAGTATTTTAACTATACCAACATATCTGTTCCCTGTACCTATAACGGTTACTATTACCAGTATTGGTATGTTTTCCCTATGTAAGATTATTTATGAACGCAAAATTGCATGATTAGTATGACAAACATTTGCAGCAATACATTATGAAAGGTAAATCACCAATGCAATATGAATCGCAATTGCCATAAATCTAATTATTTTCATTGCAAACATCCCGAGTTGAGTATGGGTGGGGATAGTCAACTAACAAATTATGTTGTTTTTCTTTGTTCGCAGCCACGCAGGACGCCGCATAAAGAAAACAAAACTAATGCATGGGCTTGCAAACGGCTAACAAGGAGACGGAGGGCTCATTTTCCCCTTTGCAATGATTGCAATCACATTCCATTGGTAACCGTGATTGAACGATGGCTGGACAGGGAAATTTGTAACTTGCCATGTTTAGATAGTGATTGTACCGTCGGTTCCGATCGCTTCATTTGTCGCGGTAACGAACGAATGCATTTGCGCAAGCATTCATTCGATCGTCCACCGGCCACGATGGAACGGTAGCGCGGGAACTTGTTTTGCCTTACGCCCCTATCCGCTAGCCATTTGATAGAGACCGGTGATGCCGGAGGGGATGGGCAGAAGCTTTCCGCCGCCACACGGTAGCAACTTCATTCGGTGACGTTGCTTTCTGCGTTTCAAGCTGTTGATGATAGCTGCCGGGAGCATCTTCAAAGGCTGGCTGCGGCTGGTAGCGATCTTCTAAGACGTATATTGAAGTGGAGGCTGATCAGAGGACAAAACCAGTCCACTCTCGAGCCCATTGGATTCAGTCGCAACGCTTGCTCCATATCGTAAATTCCTTCGGTTTGTCTGGCACTGCTGTCAGAACGGTACGCCCGTCGGGCAACGGTACGCCGTGCCCGGGAGTTCGTTCAACTCAGTGGCCAAGCCTTCCCGCATTGCGATTGAAATTAAAAGTAACGAGCCGATGTGGTCGCGATCGTACCATCCAGTTGTTCAGCCGGCGTTGGAACCCACGAAACCGGTAGACCTGTTATGGGCCGATCGTGGTCATGCTGCGCCCGCGGTTACATAAGCCCCCACCGAGAGGGACCATCGACGCAATGTGGCGTAAATCATGCAACATTCTCATTACCCTCACCGAAGATCTTGCACTTCAGCAGGCGGACATCCTTGAGCCGGGCGCCCTTGGTGCAAGCAATGCCATTGGAAACTACCTTCCTGCTGGCTGGTTTTCCTACCCAGCGCGACTCGGAATGTTTCTGCTGCTGTGATGTTCCTGCCCAAGAACGTCCCCACGCCAATGGGCGTAGGACGGCAGCAGGGCAACTGGATTTTCATTAATTTATTCATGATTCCCGATGTCGGGTGGGGCAGAGCTGCACGATTGTGGCTCGTTTTGACGTCGACCTGTCAGGAGTTGCTGACCGGTAGCTCGTTTTCAAACGTACGACCTTAAGCTTGGATATTGTTTTGCAAGGGAGAACGGCCTACGCGATCGGGCAGGACGCGGTGCTGCAGTAAATGCAACGGTTTCGATGCACTTGAAGCTGCCAGCTTGAGCGAGGAGGCGTGTTTTGTCTGAATTCACGGTGTATTTTTCTCTTTCTCTTGCGGCCTTTAAATCGTTTCAAGTTTTCGATGAATGAGCGGCTAATTAAAATGGGAAGTTCAACGTCACAATAGGTTGACAGCAGGGGGCAGCTATCAGATTTAATTATTTTTTAATGCAAATTAATGATGGGAATGAAACGATAAGAATCGTATTAAATAAAGTGTATAGTAAGTGTAAGTATATTGCATGATAAGGTGTGAACAAAACCGCACATGCCGACTGTTTTTGCTATTTTTGGTGAAATATGTCCGTTTTGAACATTTTTAAACTTGTTGGGAAATATAAAAGAAATTTCGACTACATTTGTTCCTGTTCAATAATGTACAGACGCGGAAAATGATTGTCTCTGTGCATCAAATAATTTGCCAATCAAATCAATCCTGTCCGTGATAAGGATCGCCCCAGTGATTCGGATGATATTTTTCACTTCCCTGCACTCATCTTGAAGGCGCGTCGATCCAACACTAATCTCACAATTCAACACATTCATCCATTTGTTCCACATGGTCGAATCATTGTTCAACAGGACGCGTTCGACGGTACCGCCCGCATTGTGTCTGGAAAGACGAAGGCAACGCGTGGCAGTAAAAGAAAGGAGAAAAGCGTGAGCCCGAGAAATACCCCCTTGCGAGTCCTTATCATCAGCGGTTGGCTGACGTTGAATGGGTTTTGAATGAGCGGTGGGTATTAAATTAAGCAGGCTGATGAGATTTTGCAATAAACAACGTGTAGCAACCGTATTACCGGTTCGCTGGCATTTCTTTTGCTTCGGATTCATTCGCCCGAACCGTTTGTTTTCCCATTGCATCCTTTCCCTTGGTATTGTGGCTTTGGCCGTTGTTGTTGTTGTTGTTGTTGTTTTTTGCAACACGCGCCGTCTCACTCTCCCTTCGCATTTGGGATTTAGCCAGTAAGGTTTCCACATTCGCCCACGGCCAAATGCCTGCCGTTTTTCATCGAGATCAACCATTCGGAAGGAATGCGGAGAACGTGAAAGCACACAAACACACACACACACACGCAGAATGCCGAAAAAAGTAAAATAAACCACAGCAATCGCTACAGCTAATTTATTTTTATTGCGTTCTCTCCCGGCCGAGCGGGACTTTAAGCTGGTGGCGTTGTGTGTGTGTGTGCGCGCGGTTTCCCTTTGGCTCGGCGGGTGCCGCGAACCAGGCGTGGGGGCAAGGTCCCTTCTCGGGGGGTTGGGGGCAAGAAAGAGGGGAAAAGTTTGGGCCAACAGGCCCTTCGGTCCCGGTCGGCGTCAGCCAAGAGTTACGGCGTGTGCGTGTTTCGATCGAGTCGATTTTCCGTGGAAATGGTGCAGGCTCGGCAGTGCGTAGGCGCCCACCAGGCAAACACACAAACTTCCTTCGCTGAAAAAGGAGAACCACGTGGCAAAGTAATGGTTGGCAAGGAGCAGAGGGTGAGGGGAACTGGGAGGGTGCTATGCCGGGGGAGAGCTTAATTTAATACTTCCCGAAAAATTGACTCCACAGCTTGCCCAACTGCCGAAAGGTGTCTGAGGTGAGGAGTGCCGCCTGATAAAGTGGCATGCGAAGTGGGTACGTCGGAAGCATAAATCTGTAGCCGAATGGTTGGAGTTGGTTGCGTTTTTGTTTCCGTTTTTGTTTTGAAATCCTCCTTAAGGCGCTATTGGTAGCGATAATTCCAGCACTTCCCTCACGTAAAAGGTGACAATTTGCCCAGCCACCACCAGCCCTTCAATTAGCTCGGCACTTAAGGGGCACGAAAATTATGGGATTACGCTAAAGCTTACGGTGCAGCTTGTCTGGTGGAATATGTTTCACTGTCTTGTTCTTTCTCTAGCCCTGTCGGTGAAAAGTAAATTCCGTGCCCGGGCTTCGCTAACGCGCGGTCGGTCACGAGCAATCCTACTGTGCCATCATTCCACGACAGTGATAGATATCATCAGGAGAATAGATAAGATTGAAATCGATTTTTCTTGTTACTCTAGCTAGCTAACAACGTCGGAATGGTCCAGTGTCAGTTGCAGACAGATAGACGGTAGACGAGCAGTCATGATGGATTTAATTTCACTGATCATAAATTTTATTTCCCTCTTCTTAGCGCTGGCGGACGGTTTACCCTCCCCAAGGGCAAGGAATGGGCTCGATTTGATTTTTGATGGAATTGCACAGCATTGACAGCATCGTTTGTGTTCCTGCTGGAGCATCACAGTACATTCATTCGCTGAAGATGTTTGTGCAAGTTATCCCGATGCATTTGCTGCAAACAGGTTAGCATCAAGCGGAAAAGGGGGGAATAGTAAATGGGTGCAATCCACTGTCCACCTCTCGTCCCTTATAAGGAAAACGTCTTATCGTTTGTTTGCCCACGGTCTGGGATGGAGAGGGGAGGAACGGAGGGGTGGAAATTGAGACACACAGCATTAACAGCCCGGAACACTCAGCACTGTGCTAACCGAGCGGGCAGAGCTTGTGAGCAACGATTTAATGAGTTTCTACTATTAGGGAGGATCAACGGGCAAATGGGGATCCTTTCGCGCCCGCACTTTCCGGATCCTGGCAGTCTTTTACGATGGCAATCTTTGGAATGGACTTTTTATGGCTGGATGTGTCCATCCCCGGTCGGATGCTGGACCAGGGATGGCTCCGCTACAAAGCATCGTTCCGTATTCTATTGAGCGTGAATGATGAGTTGCCGGTCGAAAGAGAATGATTGATAATGATGGTTGAACCGGTTAGAGGCACAATTTCCGTTTGACCCCTTCGGATGGCGTCGGTGTCCTTCAACAGCAGAGTTAGTGCCGGGATTGTGTTGTTGTTTTTGGTGTTGTTATGTGTGCGTTTGTTTGTGGGATAAGTTCCATCCGAGAGGTCCGTTTTAATTGTGCAGAATTTAATTTCGCGTTGTTTATGTATTTTTTTGTTTGGCTCATGCCAAGATGGTAGTATAGGATTTAATTCGAAGAATTTGGATCTCGTAAGTCGTTGAGGCTTAAGGGTGGTATGATAATGCAAATTTTTGTTTAGGCACTAGCTAACTCGAAGGTGTTGGAGATTCTTTTTCTTAATCATATTGACATGATGTTATATGATCAGTCATAGTCTGAATAAACTATTGAGATAAGTGGTCAGATAATGAAGACAAGTTAATTCAATCTTTATAGGTAAACTTTGATATTTATGGGTATGATTTAAGTGATAAAATGTACACGATGTTGAATATTTAATGTTCTTTAAAATCGTTCAAAGTTGATTGATCATCCGATTGTCATAAGGTTGAAACTTTACTATACGACTTTACTAACGAAAAGCCCTTGAGCCGCACCATAAAAGCAAACAGGCAAAAGGTTGATAATCACTTCCTACTCATTTTCTATTAGCAGGTTCAGTTAGTTTTGTTGACCTACATCGAACCCACAGTATGTTCTGAAAGCTAGGAAAACGGGTTGCAAGATGTAATCGAATACATGAATACATAGTAGTGCAAGAAGCGGAGTATTCAAGAAAACTAGAACCATTTGCCACTCCTTCCCATTGGATTCCTTCCTAAGCAATGGCCGTTATTCACAAACTTTAACACGACAATATCGAGTCCATGGAGTTCCAGTGTCGCATTCGAAAGTTACCGTTAAGGTGCAAAATTTATGGCAGAAAGCTCGCAGGGATCGCGTGTTCAGTTTTGCCCGTCTGTGCGGTGTCCCGGTTGTTTCGAAAACTCCATGAATAATCGCATGTGTCAACGAAATTGATCACAGTGGTTGCTCCGGCGTAGTGAAATGGCGGTGAATCAGCATCCTGGTAGGAAGGATGGGGGGCTTGTACAATGGGCTTAAAATATCTCCACTGTTTGCGATGGCCAACGGGATAAAACAAAGCGATTGCTGTGGTTGAGGATGCAAGGCGGGTAGGGTGGCACAGTGGCCGGAAAATAAAAATTATGACCTACCTCTTGTCAATGTCGATTATCTTAAATCAATTTCGTTGTTAATAATTTGTCGACAATTGGCGATGCATGGCCCTGTGGACCTGATTTACATAGGGGCCCAGGTGCAACCCATCGGAGAGGTTACCGGGGGCGATGATTTAATTTGTATTTAATTTTATTCATCGTTTATTAATATCCGTATTTTGGCCCCGAGCCTACGAGGTGATGGGCACAAAGAAACGTGCGCGAGTAAGAAGAAAATAATTACAAACACAAAAAAAAAACAACACATACACCCTTTAACGCTTTGCAGCACGCTGTTGCCCGGAACTTAAAGCACATTGCAAACGCTGACCTCAATAATTGGGACGAGACGGTCGAATGCAACCTTCAGTCAAGGGTAAATAACACGTTCGCTGATGGAAAAATATTGATTTTAGGTTCTGGATCTTGCCGTTTGCCTTCTTCCCATACCCGTCCCTTGAGAACGGTCAGAACGGTAGCGGGGAGACATTGAAGTACTTTGATCACTGTCAGGCTACGGTTACGGGTTTGCAAATTGCCAAACTGTGGCCAGTGAAGCGCTTAACCGAAAAGCAAGCGAAAATCACGATCGCAGCGTTCGATGGCGTAAACGCGTCCTAATCGCATTATAACACATCAGTGCCATTAAGCATTACCACATACTTCATAATGGGCAACGGGATGACCGAGAGCTCTAATGAGTACGCGGCCCGAGTCAACGCAGCAGCCAGTGAGCCTGACCGAACCCTGAACAGGCGTGATTATTCTTCCGACGCGAATCTCTCGCCCAAGCGAAGCTCTCGTCGATTGCTGGCAAAGGGAATCGATAGCAATAATTATGGGCTCCCCATTACCATCTGCAAACTGTGCGGTCGCCCGGACTCGGCAACTGCTGCTGAGGGCCGCGTGAGTGCAGTTCGGCAAAAGTGCATCGATAATGCGAAAATGATTTGTACACGGCTCCAGCTGTGCGGTGCGCGGTCCAGTTGACCGAGTCTCACATGCATCCTAATGATGTCCGCTTCTAACAAGCACGCTCCGGCACGTCCAGAGTGCTGCTGCGATGATGACGATCCGAAGAGCATCATTATCATCATCATTCTCGTCATCATTTACACTTTTTGAGCTGGTGGAGTTGCGGACTGCTAACGTCGACACGCTTCGACACTTGACTAGCGGACTGCCAATTCCGTCCAGGGAGCTTGGACACATATGCACATTCCCGTGTGTTAACGGTACTACGCGAAATCGAAAGAGCGAGTAGAAATTTACATATGATTCATGAAAATAAAATCTCGCCAAATCTACAGAGCGATACAGGCGGGAGTGTAGACGGAGCTAAAACGGGAGAACGCCGTGAATCGCACCTTTTTGGATCGGAATGAAGAAACTGGTTCTTCGGCGACAAGAAAATCACAAGAAGGACCACAAGAAGGTGTGATTGGAGCGGGGGACGCATCGGACATTCACATCATCCGGACCGAACGCTACAGTCTCCAATATGAGCGGCGTCATCGTGTAGTTCACAGGTTTACGAGCGTAACGGTCTGGGAGGAAAAAACACGATCGCCTTGATCTAGTGATGTAAAGCAGCCAACAACCGCACCGTCAACAACCGCGCCGACAACAACCGTTGGCGTGCGTGACGTTCAAGTTCAAGTGTGACATGATGATCGTGTTGCAAACCGAACTGTTGCAGGGTTGGATCAATGTCACGACGTTGCAAAACCTATGCCGCGCAACGTGGCTAGAAGAAAGATTTTTGGAAAGATGCTATTGGCCGTGTTTTGTTTATTTTAACAATTTGTTCTCAACGAAAGCGCGTTGGATTGATGGTTTGCTCAAGAGCGAGGGAAGGATTTATAGTTGCCTTGTTGTGGTTGTTTGCGGGCGGCTTATTTATAGGTTCATTGGCAGGGGACGGGACAGTTGGGCTAACAGATGAATTTGAACCGAGAAAAAGATCATTATCCGAGCTGTTTGTTCCAACGCTCACGATTACTTGGAATGGAGAAAGACGATTGACCGATCGCCTTTTAGGTCCAAAGAGTGACTCATCTTTCGTTTCGAATTCAATACTAGTACCGACACATCGAACCGAAGGTCTAACCTTTTGGATTTTAAACTATTTGGTTAGTTTAAACTATTTTAATTATTTAAACAAAAAGTAGACCAAGGGAAAGACGGTGATTTTATTGAAATATTTACTTGATAATTTACTATACAAGTTCATGATTTTACAGTCAGGTGTGTAGCCTAGTGACCTAAACGGATTGATGTACGATAAAATAATGACGCTAACATGGGATGTTTATTGTTGAAAGCCTAATTTTATTCAATAATTAACCAATTTTGCCTTCCTCAATATGCTACACAGTTTTGCACAACGATAATTAAATTTTATAATTGTCAAAGCAAAAATTCTATGGAGGAAATGGTCCATCGTTCAACTAAAAGTACCTATAAAATATCAAAAATGGTCACGTGTTGCTTGCAACAATATTATTTTTGTGTATAGCAAGAATACTTTTTAGTACATTCTTAGGTAAAGATTATATCAGCATTAGGTCGTTGATTAGGTTGAGCTAAAGTGCACCCCAACCGCAACTAATACTAGCTTAATATACAGAATGTAATGGAAGATTAGAATTATTTTTCTGTGTCATTAATTTGCAAAGTGAACCTGTGGGCCATAGTCGTTCAATGAAGTTTATTACGATCACGATAGTGTCATTATCGAGCCGGGGAAGTCTCGGGACCATCTCGTATTGCACTTCGCGTTAATGATCAGAATGCGCCAATCTCGGCTTGCCAATCTTCAATGCAACTTGGGTGTGAAATCTGCACGAAACGGCGCTGAAAACTTCACCCACTAATGAGGCAATAAGGCCGATAATTGGAAAATCCGCGACGTAATTGACCAAAAGTTCCGATATTTTCGTTGGAAAGGCTGGAGAAAATTGCATAGCCGAGCGACGAGCAGCAATGAAGTTAGGGCGTACCACTTGAGCAGGTTTGAGAGGTTATTTGGACGCCAAGGAGCCGAAGAAGAGGTGCAGTACAAAAATAGTCAGTGAAATAGGTATGAGGTAAGAGCATAAACGCTTTTGATTACAGTTAGATACTGTGGCTATATTGGAACCCTTCGCCGTGCACCCGTTTAATCGAATGTTCCCTTTTACTTCAGCACAAGAACTTAAACAATGGGGACATAAAATTTCTCACCGATCGTGATCGTTATGCTCCCGTTCGAAGGAAATTGGTTGACTCTTTCCTACGACCATACCGAACAGCCAGCACAGGGAGAGTATCCGAAAAAGGAGGTAAAATGATGGCCGAGTCCTGGGAAGTTCCCTTATCCTGATGTAACCGGACGGACGATGGATTCAGTGTCACCGGAAAAGGGCAAACGGTGTTTTGAATGGCTTTGCCCGCAGGCTAACGAAGGCAGCTTGCTGTGAGGCGCTTTGGGAAAAGGCGTACGAAACACACTGGACGGTGACGGTGCACGGTTTCGAACACCCGGGCCGACAAGTAGCGGCAGAACCAATTGCACAAATCGTTAGAACCTAATTTGATTCACCGTTCTTCGCACGCCGTCACCGTGTCGAGTTCTTTGTGTTCTGGAGGGATTTTCCATTCGCGGGGTGACACAGGACTTGATAAATATTTGTGCACTCTTGCTGCACTTCTGCCTCAATTAGTCAGCGAGGCTCGATGACAAAGTAGTGGTAGCAGGTCGATGTATCATTCTGGGAAGGGACGAGAGGGTGACAAGGGGAAAGGGGATGGTAAGGGTCTAACTGTGACAAACGGCACGGCGGGCGATCTCGTTATGCTAGACCGTGTTCCAGAGCGTTTGCTTCGTACTTGGGCAGCTTTGTCTGTGTAAACTGTTGACGCGATAATCGCAACGGTAAACACGAGCAGGAGATGGTGTGTGAGTGGGATTTTTTCTTCGCGCAACTGCAAGTACCGTAGAGATCATTGATCTCTCACCCATACGTTCGTGGAGCGATGCACCACCGCGATGTACAGAAGTGTGATGACAATTTGCAATCGGATTGATCTGTCTGCGAGTCAAGCCGGAATGAAAAAGGAGAGGGGTTGATTCGGATTTTATGACTTTTTTATGGCGTACTCTTAGCGTGTGTGTGTGTTTTATCTTACAAGTGTAGTGCAGCAAGAATGTGTGTGTGTGTGTTAATTAATTTGCATATCTTCCGAGCTTGTAGAACCTTCCTGCAAGATCACTGGCATGATGCAATCGTGCAACAGTTGGCACAGTTTTTGGAATTGCTTGAAAGTATCTGTGTGTGTGTTTAAGGTGGAGGATGGTGGCGTTAGGGTCGTTAAAAAGTTGTTTACCCCTCAGCAGTAAACCATGGACCATTTTTACCCTTGCTATCAATTTGGGGTTTCACATACAAGGATCAGAGATTCACTCGAAGGACGCCCAGAAAGAATGTGTAATGATCGAGGAAAAGAGTGTGATATAGAGAGAGAGAGAGAGAGAGAGAGAGAGAGAGAGAGAGAGAGAGAGAGAGAGGGAAAGAGGGAGTTAGCACGAAGGATGAGCCACAGGAATGGGCAAATAGAGTATAAAAAAGGCACACCGAACGGCAACAAAACCGCCACCCCAAATGGGCCCTGTTGCGGGTCAGAAGGTTTCGATGGGTAAGGGAGGAATTATTTTACATATTTTACAGCTATCTTTGGGATTCCTCCCTCGTGCCATCGTCACCTTCGTTCTGATCCTCGCGGTGGAGCATTTTTCCTATCCGAGCCACTCACCTCGGCCCTCGTCACCTATTCGAGTGATAGGTTTTAACGGGTGTTGCTGGACACGCCGTAGCTTTCCTCCCCGCGGCCGGCCATTTCTTTATGGAGTGGAAAATATTTTGATCCAAACCCTCGCGCTCGGCTCGAGCGGGACCAGGCTGTTGGGCTGTGCTGTTCTGGTGCGCTGTTTAATAATTTATACAAACGCTTACCGGATCGGAATCTTCCCCTCTGTTCTCCAGTGTAGGAGATGGACGCGTCTTGCGTGGAGCACAGTCACCCGCAGTCACCGTCTTTCTGCAATTGGCGCTACTACACGTTGTTGGGCCCGGTTGTGATGGGCAGTAAAAGGCAAAAGGCGTTGGATCCCTTTAGAGAAATGGGATGGGCAGTACCACCACCATAACGAGGAGACAAGGACTGCTGCTGTGCTGTCGGAATGCAGCTAGACTGTTTATGGAGACTTTAACTTATCGAGGATTACATTTTGTCTGTGATGTCAATTATTTGTTAATTGTGTCTCTTACGATAGGCAGGCTGCACCGCAGGCGTAGAGGATCAACGTTTACTGTAGATGCAGCAAGGGTATTACAGGCCAGGCCAGAGAAGAGATGCGATAAGAAAGAGGGGGAGCGAATTTTCCGGATTGTTTTCGGAGAATCGTTCAACTAACAGATAAAGCCAGCTAAATACTCATTAGATTCGAAATCTTTATGGCTCTCACTCAGAATCATTCGCAAATATTTCGAATGTTTAAACATATAACTATGTAATATATGTATACACAATGCGTTTATATTAAACGAGTTTAATGAAGTAATTCTAACTTCTATAACTGTATTATGTGATGATACGGTTTTAGTTTGCTTAATATATGAGTAGGTTAGTAGCTTCATTTAGCTGTATTTATGTCATAAAATAACGGTGCCATGCACCTTGTATAACAGATAAAATTATGTAGAAGAGTTTAATACTGAAGTACTTTGATGAAGCTACATGAAAGGCCTCATAAAAGAGCTGTTGAAAATGTGCAATTTGCTTGCGTCACGAGTTATTCCACTGCACATTCAAACTAGATGCCGCATAAACATCTTTTGTATTGCATGTATTAAAATTACATTTGCAATGCTAAACAAATGGCAAACAAACCAACCTATCGCATTCGAACGAAACTGCTACGCCCAAACCGCTCTGTTAGCGATGCGCCAAACCGTGCCCACCAGTTGTTGATTGATTCGAAACTGTCGGAAAGGATGTGTAACCGTACGCATATCCCAGCTTTCCCACGACTGCCGATAGCCCTATCGATTGGATCTAATAGCCGTTTTCCAAACCCATTTTACAAACCCGGAATATTCCATCACACCATTCCGAATCGAGCCCGTCGCTCAACCCATCCTTTAAACCATGAAACATTAACGAAACGCACTGCCCAAGGACCCTGGGACTACCCGGGAAGGCCAGCAAACAAACGCAGGGTGAGCGTAAATGTGGGATAAATTTTTACTGCCAGCCATTTGTTTCGACAGCAGCGGGCTTCCCAGCGTAACTTTATGGGCGCATTGGGCGGGACGGGCAGCTACCACACATGCGAATCGTCAAAGTCTTTCCACACACAGCGGAGGAACTCTCGCGGGCATGGGGCACGCTAATCGAAATATTAAGGCACCTCACGTATTTCTCATCTGTAAAAATAGCCATTGCAGTTTCGGCCGGCTGGGAGGTGAAATATTCCACATTTTGAGAACAAAGAATCAAACGGCAGTGAGCGATGAATGGCGGGAGGAACGGTCCGGCTAAACGGAGCTACCGTAAATACTGCTCGACTCCACTCCGTCTACTTCTCCGCCCCTTACCTCACGATTAGTGGTAAATGGTTTGGGAATGGAGGTGGGAGCGACGCTACGGGTTTCAAGGATCCTACCTGCCGGATCCTGCACACGGTAGCTGCGTTCGGGCAACACTTTGGGGAGGTTCGTTTGATTGAAGCAAATGGTACGGCACCTATCATCAAGTTGCCGAGACACGTACATGGCTAAGCAAACGCAACCGTGCCGTGTTAGCTGGCCCACGTGTTCCTCCCACCGCCGACGCACTACAGTAGATATTGGATCGTTTGGGTGGATGGGACGGGACGGGAAGTCGAGATAGGGTTTGTGGGCGAGGCTGCGGGTGCCGGTTCATGGTGGGATCGTTTGAAATCTATTACGCATTCGGGCTTCCCTTCCCGAGCGCTTGTGTGGCGTTCTGGCGCTAGCTCCCGTTTCTCGAAACGGAGTCAAATTCTCATTTCCACTGGACACGTGTGCTGAGCAAATTGATTTGACAATTTCTGTTTGCAATAAACAACATGGCCCGAGGGTGGCCCGCGAGTCGCGGAAGGTGTGTTTGATGTAAAACTAGCTGAAGCGAATTATCCCGCCTCATGGGTAGGTTAACATGAGCATTGGCGGTTTCGTGAAGCGAACTCCCATTGCGGCGTTGTTGGTGCCGGAAAAGACGAGTCAGGGCAGGCAAAAGTTTGAATCGGCGAACCCCTTTTCTAAACCCTGAATGGAACTGAACGATTGTTAGCGATCAATCAAGTTCGGGCTTTAAGAAGAGGAATAAAAATAGCACGAGATGGCAGTGCTGGATGGGCTAAATGGTGGATCGATCCCGAAACCGACACTGAAACCGGATGCTAAGGTAATTTATAACCCATCCTGGTCCGTGTTGTTGCGCCGCCGCCACCGCATAAAATGAGCGGCCGGTGGATGTGAGCAGTTAGCAATAACAAAATAAAAATATCGGGATGTGTTCGTGCAGGGGAAAATCAATCCACCTCCCTAACATGGTAAAGTTGCGCGAGAGTGATCTCATGTGGAGCTAAAATTGGCTACGAGCACCCAAGTTTGGTACGCCTTAATGTTTAGCTGGTGCCGCGGCTGCTTGGCGAAGGGATGATACCCATGCTTCCCGGCCGAGGACAGCCAGAGAAGCCGTGAAGCACACGAGCGAGAAGCACACGAGCGATGATTATACCGCGGGTTGCGATTTTTCGCACAGGCTTCAAAGCCCCAGATGCGGACCAAAGCACGAGACTATTGGTGGAGGCGATGACGATGATGATGATGATATGATGATAAAGTTCAATGACTAAAGTGTGCCTGTTCGAAATGATTCATCAAATATTTCCCGTCTGCAATCAATCATTCCCGTTCCCCCGGGGGGATGGGGAGAAGGTTACGGATGCGTGGAAGATGAGAACTCCCCACCACGGAGCGTAGTTCACATCTGTTCGTCTGTGTGATGATTTAAATGCTGTGAATTCTTGAAGAGAGATTCAAGCACAAAGCAGAAGAAAAAGCAAACGTGCTTTGATCGGCTAGTTTAGCACAATGTACGACATGACAGGAGCAATTGTCAGATGAGATGGATCGCGGGCAGAACTAATGCGGTGCAATGTGGCGTTGAAAAAAAAAGCGCCTTGTCTACTAGCAATGTGTCGCGTTCTCTCAGCCACAGACAGCGATGTGTCGCGTTCGCTCAGCCTCAGACAGGGGCATTATGGATCAGCCCCTAATCTTCTAATGCACACTGCAAAACGCGACCGCGTGCAACAAACTTTCGAGGTTGTCTATGCAGAGCTTAGTTTGGTTGTGTTGTGCTTTAAATCCTTTCAGGTTGGTGATTGGCGATAAACTTGCTGTGCCCAGGCACTAATTAATGGCTCCGTTTTTGCTGACGTGAGTGTGTCGTCTTTGACGCCGTTTGACGTTTGGAATGTTGTGATTGGACAAGATGGATGAATGGATAGATAGGCAAGAGCGGCGGATGGTTGGATCGATGATGAGTATTCGTAGAGCAAGAACAAAGCTGGCAAAAGATGCCACTTTGACGGATGACAAGCATATGTGTTGTCGTTGGCTGGCACTACTTTGATGGAGTGCTTCACTTGGCTTAACAAAAAGTTGTTCATTGAGGTCGGTGAGTCTTTTTTTTTGTGCTCCTGTGTGGTTGTTTCCAAGTGTGTCGGTGAATCAGGGTACCCTATCGGTTTGTATTAAAAGTTTCGCCGTTCATGCGCGTATGTGCAGCTTTTAATAATAGCTTATCAGTGTGCATGTATCCCCGTGTTTGCTGAACCGGGTTCAGGCAGCGACGGTAACGATGATACTGATAGACACACAAAAACGGCAGCTCCAGTGTGAAACCTTCGCTGAGACTGGTTTCGGATTCGCGGTTCGCGATAGAGAAGAATCTTTCCCCATCAGGTTACGGTAAGGACCAGGAGAAAGGTTAAAAAAAGAAGCGAAAAAAAGAACACCCGAGAACGATGCAGACGGTACGTGAACCATCACGATCTGCGCTAAATTATGGTCGCCCTGGTCCACGGATGCACACACATGCGGTGCATTTGGTAGAGCGGGTAAGGTAAGACGCAGGGTAAGGACACAAAATTCCGCTAGATCTTGCCGTAGCAGCGCGCGAGCTTCTTGCCAGCGCGGCCAATCGAACTGGCACATCACCTGAACTTTTGTCGTTCTAATGGTGGTTCGCGTGGTTCCCGTGGTTGGTGCACTTGCACTTGCAGCGGTGTACGCCTGGATATCGTCGACGGAGCAACCAACCACGAGCACCCACGGAAAAGGGGGACGACCACGAAGCTCGCGATCGCTTCCACGTAGGATGCTTGGGTGCCGCGAAAAGCGGGACACAGTGAAATAACAACAACTACAACAACAAAAAAGGGAGAAACAATCAAAACTCCAACAGCTACAAAATAAATAGGTGAGGACATGAGTTTGGGGTGATCTTTATCGAACCGGTTTCGCCGTACGTCGCGAAATGGGTCAACGGGGTGGTGTTGTCGCCACTCGCAGTTCCAGCCCTCGCTTTATCGTCATCCTCCCCGTAGTTGCCTCGCGGTGGGTACGTGGGGAGAATATTTCAAACCACGAAGCCAGGAGGATGCTCATATTTCTACGTTTCGGTAATTCAATAAGCTCGCGTCTCGCGACACGGGCACTGGAGATTTGTTGCAATTTTTGCGCAAACAAGCGCACACGACATGAAGCCGTGGTCCATTCCGGTGGTGGTGATGCAGAATCTCAGCAAACCCTCGGCGCGCGGTGCCAAGATGCGCCCTCGGCAAAGAACAAGGAGTAAATGGGGTGTGCATGCGAAGGTGTCCCCATTTGCGTACGCGCTGATGTCACGTGCCGGCACGTTCGAAGGAAAGCAAGCGTCGGTGGATTAAGGCGGTGGCTCGATTTCGGGGCCTTTGTAGGTCACTGAAATTGTGACGCACCCGAAGGTTTCCCCATACAGCTACCGCGACAATGGAGTTGAGTCATTAGACAAACGTTTGACAAATAAAATACCATCATCATCGACGATTGGTGGGAATGGGAAGACTAAAACGGAAGATCGGGATGTGTGTGTATTGTGAAATTGAGTCGATTCATTCGTTAATGGGTTTGCATTGTGCTTTAATCGGATGAAAATTGGACTCGTAGCTATGCCATTGTTGAACTGCTCTCGGGTGGAATGCAAAAATTTTATGACGTTTTAATCCGTGCTGGTTTTATGAACTTTTAACGCTTTGGGGTGATAAGAGAGTTGGAAAGACAACATAGAACGGTGAAGATGGGGCTCGTTTTATGGCGTTTTTGATGTGAAGAGACATAAACATTCCTAAGCCGGGTACTGTAGCTGTGTAACGTGTTTAAAGCTACCAGTTTTGACCGGTTGCTCGTGAAGCTGACGGTCCTATTTGACTCATTCCTGAAAAATCTTTGCTCATTTGCTGCATTCTAAACAGTAACTCGGGGGGGGGGGGGGGTTATTCAAGTGTTTGGTTTGAATATTACAGTCAATATGAACATTTTATGTAAAACGTTGATTTAACGAAACTACTCACACTGTTATACTGTCGATATTCTTGTTATCGTTTGTTATTGATTCCAAGTGTATTCTAAATTTTCCACAAACAGCTTACCTGAAAGAAAAAAAGATGAACAAAAGATTAAAGAATATGCCATAACTTGCA
Source organism: Anopheles arabiensis (assembly GCF_016920715.1). Classification (NCBI taxonomy): domain Eukaryota; kingdom Metazoa; phylum Arthropoda; class Insecta; order Diptera; family Culicidae; genus Anopheles; species Anopheles arabiensis. The sequence goes on from NC_053517.1 coordinate 52,709,518, forward strand.
TAAGGGCGGCCCAATCGCGTACAGAGTACGGTTGGCCCGATGTCGTAGAAACACTTTCGCTAATTGCACGGTGGTAATCAGAATCGATTGGCGTCTAATTAGAACTGATCCTTCCGCCTCGGTCCGGCGACGATAGGGCATGGCGCCAGCCAGGCCATCAGTGTCGAGCGCCGACCGAAATACATCATCGGTGGCCAAACACGGGCACGAGTTGGACGAGTCGGGCTTTTCCAAACCAAAGGCAAAGGTAGCACGATGTTTGGTGGAAAATTGATCGTAATCCTTTCCGGGCCCGGACGTGTTGGACTTTTTGGTGTTGCGGTGTCCAAGGCCTGCCGGGAAAGGGAGGACTTTCAACGAGCCAAAGCCATAAATCAATTAGAGTTGGCCAACGCGACGCCCTGTGTGACCGGGCTGTGGGCCCCATGCAGAAGCGCTGTTAGCGCAAATTTAGCCATTTGAAGGGCGTCCTCGGCGGGATGCTTTCATCTCAAGCATGTGAGGATTGCACACGGGTGGCCACGCGTGGGAATATATTTTCACCTTCCGGCAAGCGGTAATAATTGCACGAATGGCATGCAATAATTATCTTTCTGGTGCAGTGCAAAGTTGCCCGCGAGGCGACGGGCAGCCATACATACATATATATCGGCGAGCGACAGTTGTTGATGGCGGAATAGTCAAGAGAGCGGAAAATCATTTCTTCGGGGGTCATTATTCACGCACGATTCCAATCGAAGCGTAAGCTTTTAAGCACCTGTCTGCGCAACGCGGCACGTTCAACTGATGTTTGGAGGGGCGTGCGTCTAGCCGGGAATCGGCATTTGCATTTTGCCATCAGTAATGATGATCGGGTAATGCGTGAACCAGATAACACATGCCAACGAGGTGTACATTTGGCTGTAGAATAATGGGGAAATTACACATTTCGAACATCGAACGAAAAGATCAAACATAAAGGGTTATTAAGCTTTGATGTACAAAATGCTTGACATTTTTAGCCAAATAGTGACCAAATTCCAATGCATTGCACTCAAATTGTATTGTATTGTTCGCCTCAAACCTCATGTGAGTTGTAGTGAATGTGTGTAGCATTATCGATACTTCTCTTTAATGCTAACATGACATAACGCAGAATTTAGAGGCAATGAAAAATTTCAATAAAAACAAAAATTACCAAATCTCAAAAGGAAAACGAATGTTGGCGTAAGCGAGGTACAGTATATTCCGGCACAAACTGTCTAGAAATAAATAAATCAGGCCCACCCAGCACCATCACCAGCCCAGCCCGCCCATATTGCTGTTGTTTGTTCGGCTAGCAAACATTCAGATGTGCGGTTCGGTCATTTTGATAGAAGACCGGAAAGTACGGTGAATTGCAAAAATACTAAAAGCGCAAATATTCCCGGCACGTAAAAAATGCAATTTTCAATCGAATATCCCGGCCCGTTTTTGGTCAGACCTGAGGGAAAGGATCGAGCGCGAGGGACCGGTGCGAAAATTAACCGACCGATATTGAGCTGCTAAATAATAACGCTCCAATTGAGGGAAAAGGGTGGAGACATAAACATCAACGCTGCTGGGACAACACGAGAGGTAAGGGGAGGCGGGGGTTAGTATAAAAATATGTGTTCATTTTTTTGTTTGGGTTGCTACCATGCAACGGGAGAGAACGATTTTTCATCCCCAGTACCACTTGCCAACCATTCTTTTGGGACGATGTTGATTTTTCCCACCTTTCCGCTACCGAAAGGCCGCATGCAGAGTGAACTGGACAGAGCGGAGAAAGGTTTTGCCATTTCCATTTCCTGTGGCTGGTCTGCAGGAAAGGAAGGGAAAGGAAGATGTGGATTCATCCATCGATTCCAGTTTATCGGTCGATTTTTCAAAGCGTGTTCCGTTACTTGGTCTCAACCCATCGGCAATCGTGAGCGTGTTTATTAAAGGACGCAAACGTGTATATGTTTGTGTTGCCGTTCAGGGTTGGAATGCCTGTGCTTTTTTTTTCGGTGGAAAGCATTCTTTTGTACCATTTTCAACTTTATCCACCGTGTGGGATTGGTGCGCGATTGGTGCATTCGTTCAGAAATGCAATCGATTACGATTGCTTGGTTTGTGTGACGGGTGTGCATCGAATTGGTGGTAGTCTCGCGGTGATGAGCGGTGGTAGCGATTGTGGTTGTCGGTTGAGGTTTGCGGCATGCAGTGTGCACTCCTTTCGAAGGGTAATGGTAGTGATGAGAATTTATGAATGGTTCGTTAAGTTCCCCATCCTGAGATGCCAAATGGAACCAAACAAAAAAGAGGGCGAGCAACCGAGGCATGCATGTGCATGTGCGAAATAGAGATGTAAAAAAGTGACAAAAAAAAAAAAAAAAATACGGATAACACGACCCGGAACGAAAATTGGCAACAGAATGGAAAACTGTTTGCGGTTGCATTTTGGAAATGCGAGCGTGCCCGCGCGTCCGATGGGAAACGGTAAAAACAAAAGCAGGATAAAAACCCGCCCCAAAGCAAATACACAAACGGGCCGAAACAACAATGCGTGCGTATTAACGCTTGCGTTCAATTATTTGTTCTGCGGCGCTTTGTTGCTGATGAGTTTATTAAACGGGGGCCTTGGTGCAAGGTTGGTGCAGGTTCACTTCACACTCTTGCTGAAAATTGCCACGCCATGGTTGTGCCCGGTGGATGGAGAGCTGTTTGTGTGTGTGTGTGCGTTTGTGTGGCTTTGCATCTCCATTCAAAATCAGTTCTGAAGTGTGACACTCCTGCGTTGCCGGTGGCTGCATTGCAATCGAGTGACGTAAGGCGCCTGGCCTGGATGCAACTGTAGGGAGGAGAAATGCATCCATGGGGACCATTCGGAAAGATGCCCACGGCATATTAAACAAGCAAAAGGCGCGACCTCGGCTAAAGTAAGACAGTGTTCGCACACAACAAGGTCATACGAAGGAGGGTTCCCGGATGGCTGAAAAAGGGAGAAAGGGGATAAATTATGAACCAACTTCAGTGGATTAGAGGAGCTTGCATGTAAAAACGCGAACAAGGTGCAAGAAATTCTGAACGCAAAGCAGCTTCGCAACATCCCACGGGCAGGCGGGCACCGTGAGTGGATGATGTTCTTTTAAATAAAATATTATTACAACCATTGGTCTCATTTCAGCTTAAGCAGGATTATCCTTGTTCCGACTTTCTCTACCGTGTTTCGCTAGTTCCGGTACAACCTTCATTACCAATGGCTCCCGCTTCAAGGAGGTTAATTTATTGATTCCGTACGATCGAATACGGGGGCATTAGGGCACGGTCTCCGGGTTTCACGGGCCCGTGCGCTTGCCTTTCTTCCTTCCAGTCCCGATTTCGTATTGCGATCTCATCCTACCGATACGTTGTACAAGCCGCAGATTGATCAATCTGCTCACCTAAAGAGGGAAAATGGGAATTGATCCTATCGGAGGCGAAGTGGTGGCGGGTGTTTGTTTGTTTTGTCTTTGCTTTGCTACTCGGCCAAGACGCCAGCCAGGGTCTCTCCGTCCCCCACTTCCCGGTACGTTTCTGTGGTTTTACATCGTTACGTGCGATCACGGTGCATGCTTAAAGGTCGTTCCTGCCAATCTGGGACCAAGCTACACACCCTCTTCCCCTTCAATGCGCTTCGTATGAATAATTCAAGCGGCTCCTACCCCCCTTTTCGCGATCAGTATCACGCCCGTGCATCTCATTGAGCGCGAATTTAGCCCACCACCGCGCTAATCCTAGTTCGGCAAAGACTTGTCAGATTTAGATGTCGCTTGTGCATGCTTGCGGCATGTTAGTAGCTGCATGCTTTTCTTTTTGTTGCTGTTCCCGGCGCTGCCCTGCCGAAAGAAGTAGGCAAAGAGGGAAGCGAAACCAGAACGAACCACCTGTTTGTGGCTGTTCGCGTGAGGTTGCGGCGAACTGACATTTGGTCTAATTTTCAGTCTTATTAGCACCGTTTTTGGTCGCGATAGGTACGTGAGAGCGAACGCAGGAAAGAAGTTCGTTCGCAAGGAGAGGAGGAGGAGGAGAAGGAGGACACAACTTTCCACAACCACAAATACGCTCTGCTGTGGATACAGATCTTACGTGGGAGCTAGCAGCAAACAAAAAAGCCAGTCACTATTTGCCATTTATAAGAGCGGTAGTGGTCCTCATATGCAATTTTTGACCGGTTGGGAGCAGGGGTTTGTTGTTTGGGATTTTTGTAGTTGTACGATTTGTTGTACGTCTCTTGAAGGAATCGGTTTTCGGCTTCTCATCCGGTGCTAGGCGCTGTACTGTAGCTGTCGCCAAGTTTGTTGCCCATCCAGTCCAGGAGAATTCGTTGAAATGTTGCCATTTTCAAAAGGCAAAGAAAGAAAGAGCAAAGAAGGAGATATTTACACTCACAACAAAATAAACTGGTTTTATCCGCTATGCATATGAGATCGCGGTCCCTTCGGTGGCCTTATTTTTAGCGAATATTTTGTTTATCAAAGTTCTACAGAGCGTGCGGATTCTTATTTTTACTGGCCGTATTTTCATGCTTAACGCCCTTGTGTGGATGGTTCGCATCGATGGTGGAGAACGTGAGGCCGAAGAGATATCGGTAAAAATGTATGTCGTGCCACCCATTTCTCTTAATCCGGCGTTGGAATACACCGGAGCAGGTTAATGTGTTTGTTGAGTGGCGGTGTGTTGGGAAGAACGAAAAATTATCTTCTTTCCGGTCCGATGGCTCAAGTTTGCGAAGCTCATCCGCCACTGCGTCGCAATCTTGGCATTCACAGTTGTTATGTTTCGAGCGTCCAACAAAAGACAGAACAGGATGCGAAAGGTTTTAAGGCTTGTTTGGTTTGTGTGTGTGTGTTTGCGTGTGGCAGAAAAATTGTCACCAACCAATACCGGTGGCCCAATTTTTGGTCAGTTTCAGACTTTCACATCGATAGAGGTGAACGATCTTTCGCTTGGACATTCTTTTCAATCTACAGCATGTGTGCGGGGAATATAATACAGCAAAACGCGTCTTTAAAGCGCCATCCCAAGCAAGACCCAAAGCCTGTCTTTGTGTGTTTGTGTATGTGGTGCGCCCTGTTAGGGGTTTCCCTAATGTTTCTTTGGCTCGGTGTTCTTGGGCGAACGAAGAATTAAGAACCTAATGGAAGAGGCAGCACCATGACAACGGCAAGGAAGATCATGAAATGATGATGATGATGATCATGATGATGCCATAGGCCTTGAACTTGCGACTTGTGTCGGCACTACACGCTGACTACATGCGGGTGACCCGCGCGGATGTTGGTAGTTAATGCAGCCGTACCGAGCTAATGATTCGCCATGGTGTTAGGTCGAATCGTTCGGTTACTCGTCTCCAGTTTGTATGCTGAGGCGTCCTAGCCGTCTTTATGTCATTCGGTACCTAGCGTCGATTGGTCCGTTTGCCGAGGCGAATCTTCATACCCGTGCTGGTGTACACGCGAGAGCGTTTATTATTTTATATGACGAAATTATGCAAATTCCTGGAGCATGTCGTAAATGGTCGGTAACCGTTGAGATTCGCAGAAGAAGGTTCACACACACTAGCAGTGGTTGCTGCGGTTTAAGATGAAAACTACACCAAAAGATTCACGCCGTGCCAAGCTTAACAACAGCAAGACGTACCGACAGCAAGGGAAGCGATAAGAGCAGGTTGAAAAAGGGACGAATGGAGATCGTAAAAGTTTAGCGAACGATGTCTGCAAAAGTTTGATGATGTCGAGCGTACTTGTGAAGGTGAGAATGTTAAAGTCGCTGTGTAGAAAAGTCTATCCTCACTATTGACATTCGATAGTTGAAAAGCTATAAACAAAATCAGGTTTTTAGCACTGTTTGAGTTTCACAAAAATGATCAATAGATAGAGCAAACAAATTATTTATGTTTGTGCTTGAATGAATTTCGCGCCTGCACACAATGCGAGGTGTTTTGTTCCAAATCACAGGTTGGTTAGCGCAGGTCGTTTGCTCATGACGTCTGCCAGCTACGGGGTTGAAGTTGGCGATGTGCGTTGTTTGATGTTCATTAGAATGGGGAACAAAATCACCATGATTATCAGTCAATTTGATGGGATTTAAATATGACTCAAAAGGCGATAAGTGAATGTGTCAGCGGAACAATGGAATAAGGCATCTTTACATCATTAATAATCAGCAACAGCTGGAGCACGCTGTGCACAAAGAAAGACGCAATCTATTAACCGATTAGGGTTTTTTTTTACATTAACTAGCGGCCAATGAACAAAGCCGTCGGGTTTGTGGATAGCAAGAAGCAGATACAATGCTGCGTCGGGGATCTTCCGGTTCGTCACTTGTTGTACTGTTGGAGTCTTTTGTACCGGGATGCGTGAATCAGCTTAGCGTACGTTCACTTACGATCGCTTTGTTTTTGAATCTGTTTCCAGAATTGGATTGGGACAAGATTTCTGAAAACATTCCTTAGTTTCATAAAAAATGTTAATCGAGATAAAAATGAAATTCAACCTAGAATGATAATGTAATTTTTGTGCATCGATCGAGCTTTTTAGATAACAGAAAAGTTTCAAGTTTTACACTAACACAACCCAACAAAAAACAAAGAACTCAATTGATTTGGCCAAAATAAGTGGCAAGAAAGGGAAATCGTATTCTACATATGGTTCCACTTTCCTGATCAGTATTCATTCGTCTGTCCCAGATAAACGGCGCTGTCGTCATTGCAAGTGAAATTCTCCTTCGTTTCTTGCAGACTTTTTTAAACTCGGCTCGCAACGATAGCTGGAAGAAAATGGCTAAACCGCCAAGCAAAATCATAACTGCGAATGCTCAAATCGTTCGCCACCCATGCGGAATACTGATCAATGTCGATTTTGGGACCGATCCTATAGTAATCTTTTGACTGGTGAGTTCGCACCATACCGGGTAGCATCCCGGGCGCACGTCGTCTTTTCAGGGTGAACGAGGACATTCTGCTTCTGCTACGCTGTCAGTATTCATGGTGGCGCAGAGAAGCGTGTCATCAAATTAAAATTCGGTAATTGATCAAGCAGGCCAACGGCATGAGTAGACACATACACACACACATATTCACACAAACACAATCAGTCAAACTCCGACACGTTTTCGGCAGAAGATCCACAGCTACTGGCAAATGGGTTGGAATGCATTGAATAGCGTTGTGTATATTTTAGCTGGCTTGATGCGAGACGTGTGTTAGGTGAGGCGGATAGGATGGAAGAAACAAAAAAACCTAATAAAAAACATTCAACTTGCGAGGTTGTGGCTTTAAATGCAGTGATCATCATTGCCAAAATCTAGGCCTGATTATGGTGTAGAATACGCAACGTAACGCTCACATTGCGGAAGCGCGTTGTTCTTATCATTAAATTGGACAATTGACAGTTACCGTGTTACCAGTGTTCCGGGTGACGATTGCACCAACCAAACATGCAACGTGATGGTGCGGCTCATGCCTATTAAGGTTAATAAAATTGTCTTCATGGACAAGCATGCCGAAGCGCTCGATTACGTCGCTTTTGGTAGCAAGTTTGGTAACAGGCAACGATTCACAGCAAGTGTTAGTTGGGTGGAAGCTTTGCGGCGTCATTGGGGTAGTGATTTTTCTGTATGTATGTGTGTGTAGACTGTGTGGGAAAAATGAAAATGAGCTACTCGGACAGTTGTGCGGAAAATCCAATGACTAAACATGAAGCAGAACGAATGTCAAGGTCATTCACCATATCGCGTGATTGAATGAATGGGTGTTCGTTTACTTTTTGGAAGAATTTTTAGCAAAAATAAAATGCTCTTGGGAACGCGACAGCAATGAATTACTTGAGGGTAGAAATAGCTAAACGATTTGATTAAAATAACTTGATTGGATACTGATAAATAAATGTTTTCCATACGGCGTTAGCTCTTCTTATCGCTTTGCCTAGAGGCTCTTTAACTGGTCTATCGGTAGGTTAATTGGAATGAACCCTATTTTAACCAATGAGCGAACTCCTCATCGTATCGTGGAATCGAAGCGCGAAAGGAAATCATCAATCTTTTCGAAAACATGACTTCAGTAACGATGCTGGGTGCAATAAAACCAAAGACATAACACATCATTGCTGCCACATCCGATCGGTTCTAGACGTTTAGCTAAGGGTAGCACCAGTCGCTGGAGCTGTTGTGGCGATACGTTGACCGCGCAGTTGAAGGTAATGTGGCAAAATTAATTAGTTGCTTCGTGAGCGCAAAGATGCGCCCAGAGCGACGCTTAGATCGCCTGCCTATTAATTATCGGTGTGTGAGCTTGAGTGCGATAATTTGGAATATGTTTATTCACGTGACATGGCGTGCGATTCAGCGAACTCAAATGGCGACCTCCACCATGATGAGCGATGAGTAAAAGGGCTTTGCGATGTTTGGATTTGTTTTTATTCTACTACTCCTCAACTGCACGCTGGGCGATGATTAGGTCGCGTCGGAATGTGACGGCTGCTTCCCGGGTGACCTCGTGGGTCAGCGTTGATGAGTCCATTACGGAGCCGCAGGAACAGCAAAAACATCCGCAGTCAGTTGAAGGTATGATCGATTCTAATGAAGAATGATCATGGCATCGTGATTTCGTCAGAATGGTTCCGGTTGTGTGATCTCTTTGACGCACCGCGCATCTTCTTTGGCGCTCGAGTGCTCCAAATTGGTCGGTTCGACAAGCTACTACCGGTACACCTTCTGACCGGACGATGATTAGCATAATCGTGAGAAGTACAACCCAGCACCAACAGGTCATCCGTTGCTGTCGAATGGCATGTTGAACAGCGATTGTTACGAGCCTGTTTCGTGGTGGTGTAAAGTATGTGTGTGTGTGTAAGGTGAATTTGGCAGCTCCCCCTTGTTTTCTTCCGGAACAACCACGGCGAACGACGAAATGTCACACTCATTTGGGTAATGTCATTGAGCAAAACGGTTCCAAAGTACACAACTTAATAACAACCATTTCGCTATGTCCTTCCGAGCGAAAGCCGTTGCGGTGAGTAAGCGTTCAGAATCGATTATTGTCAAAAATTAAATGGACTGCAACGTGCCGTTTTCTTTACACCGGTTTCGCGCTACCGCAAAGGTTCCGATGCGTGACGCTTGTTTGACGTTCTTGTCGGATCCATAATCATATACAACATAATTGGGAGCAAAACGTCCAGCAAATGGACCGATGAGGAAAAAAGGAAGATCAATCATAATTACATTATTCTCTCTTTCTTTGTCTTCTTTTGATGAGGTACGTCACCAGAAGGTACATGTTCCAGAGGCGATTGCCAAGGAACGGATGCATTCCACGCGTTACCAACTTCGTTGTCCTTCGCGATCAGATGTGCAACCCGAGCCGGAGAACAGTAAGTTTTAACGTAGAACTCGTTCCGAATGTGGTTCACGAGTTCATTATGAAATACCAATTGAACATGGGTGTAATAAAGCAGAACTGGTCGCCGCGTTATTCGCTTTAAATGGAAAAGTGTTCCCATATTTTGTGTGATTTACGCACTTGCCATCGGGCAATCGAGGGGCATAAATTTAAATTATCATAAATGGAAAATTGATTTTATCCCGCAAAGGTATTTTTAAACTTTTTACAATCCGAGCGAAAAGCCAATCGCACAACGTAGCTATATCGGCGTACGTGCAATTTGGGCGAACAGGCTGACCCGAGGAACCTAACATGCTCGAGCAACTTTCACCAATGAAGAATATTGCATTAGCAAGATAAAAAGAACACTATGCGTCGGTTTCTTCCTTTTTTTACATTATAAACACGACAAGTACTGTTCGTATAATGATAGCCTGTTCTTAAGGGCAATCGGTTCGATTTCGTCTCGTTTCGCCAAAAGTACCGGTTTTGCGGTGGCAAAGTGCAGATAGGAATGGATTCTTCAGCCACCACACTATCAGTGGTGAATCTGGGTGAATGGAGTGAGAAATTTATGACCGAATCCACTTGGCACCCTCGGCGCTACTTCGTCATGAGCGTTGGGGTCACGAACCATACTCCGTACCCGTATGAGAGTTGATAATTTGCATGACATCAAGATGATTATCACTTACACGGCTCGTAAATCTTTGGCCACAAATTTTGGGCGGGTTTGGTAAAAAACAACCTCACATTGCTGTATACGAAACATAAATTTGTGCAGCTGAAGTTTAGAACAGCTTAAACTAACAATAACACAAAGAATATCACAACATACCTTGGACTAGAGTTAAAGAAACTAGCACTAACTGGATTGCGGTTGGACAAGCGAATAAAAAAAAATACACACACTGCTATATGTTCTCCGCAGCTTCTTCACTTTGTTGAGGTCGCTGGTCCGGTCATTCCACAATTGTTCCTTGACAAGAAACACACTCGCTCGGAGCAAGAACGATATGAACTTTCACCAATTTTTCCGTTCCTGTACCCTGCCACTAACACAACAAGATCGTTTCGCGATCCTGCAGGACTAAGATGCGAGATTGGCAGTATTTGTAAATTTAATTTTCTGTTATTCCGTTTTGCGCTCGGGTGCTGAACGGCGTGAAAAGTTATTTCCAACGCTTAAGGGCCAATGAATTCAGGAGCAAAGTTCACACTATTTGGGTTTGGTAGATCGATTATTGTGTTGCACTGATATGGAACTGGCTCTTTGTCGGGATCTCAATAGGCAATGATCCTCCAGCGGAAACACTCATTTACAGACACTGTCACGCACGTAACTAGCAACACCTACACGGACAAAACGGCCAGACTGCGCCTGTGACCGCGGCCAGTCGCGGACGGATACAAAGTATTGCTCCAGTGCTGATTACAGCGGTTACTTATATACCTTCATCGGGATCGCGGTTTGCGGATCGCGCGGATCGTTTGTTCTGCCGTCCACCCCGGTTCAGCCACCGTTCGCGATCATTCTCCGACGGTTCTACTTCCTCTTCCTCCCCTTCGCACCAACAGTGCCGGTCATCCCCAGGAGGGAGCCGAAAGCTTGCCGTGAGCGAGAGCGCATTTGAAGCCGCATCTTCGGGAAGTTCATGCGATCGAGTACGCAAAAAAACCCATCATTCTACAATCGAGCAAGCGAGCGAGATAGAAACACTATGATAGAGGGAGAATGGCTGGGAACTGTGAGCGAGAAGACAACGCTCTTTCCGAAGACATCCCACAGGAAGCACTTCTTCAGTCGGGGCTCGCGACAGCCAACCCGAAGCTCCAACCGGGATACGAATCGAGTTCAACCCCCCCAAAAGGAGGAGGGTGGGTAGGAGGCAAAGGGAGGTTGGTGCGCGCTAGTTTTCACTCGCCCGGTGGGATGAGGGGAGGAGCAGAGGAACGACTGGTGCTGGCCGCTAGAGGCAATGCCGACTGTGGTTTGCTTCTTAGTGGCACGCGGTCGCAAACGATCCGACGGTAAACAAACACGTACAATTGAAGCGAGACGCCTGTTTCCCACCGCTGCCGAAGCTAGAAGGAAGACAAACACGCGAAACACGCTGCCCAGCATGCTGAAGACTGGCCTCAGCATTGAACTTGAACGCGCGTGCTCGTTTGTGATCGTGACGATGACGCCACTAAAGCTCCCAGTGGGGTTGGTTGGTGGCTGACGATGTGGGGTGATCAGTAGAAGGGATGAAAGATGTGACGTAAGCGCCCGATCGAGCGGTGTGCAGCGTCGGGTTCGGTTCGTGTAGCACCAGAGTTGATGGACCTCCGTGCGACAGTTGTGTGCTGTGCAGCATCCAGCTCGTTCGTCACGCGACATGATCAAAGTTGCTGTAGGATCAGCAGCCGGTGCGTGTCGATCATAGGCTCTATTGCGCCTCCATAATCTAATATAGATCGAGTGTTGGTTTTCCCTGCACACGCAAGGGACGCATAAAAATTTACCTTACTGCCAGCAATGAGCCCACCGTGCGTTACATTAACATATAACGGATGTCAAGTATCTGTTGATGAAGAGCGAACCCATATCCGATCCCCGCCAGCCTCGATCAATGCCGGTGCATCCATCTATCATCACCCAATCAGGGCAGGCCGGTCGAAAGCGTATAACATTGTCGTAAAAAATAACAGTCGATTTCCTCACGGCTTTTTCGTGCTGCACCGACCGGCATAGCTTCCTCGGTTGCAGCTAGCGCGAATGGAGCACTAAACATGGTCATTTTCGTAATAAATTATGCTCACTAGCGATGCGGTGCTATAAGCGTTGTTTCTTTTGTTTTGTGCAGCACAATGCAGCTTTTTTTCGTTTCGTTTTTGCTAGCCGTAACAGCTGTTCCACTGATAATTATGCGTTTTAACTGAATGGAAATGTTCGTAAGCATGCAACCGGTCGTGCTAGGAGTCCGGTGGCTTTGTGTACCGCTGCTTGATGACCAGCGATCCTTTATGAACTATGCTTGAACTTGAACTTGATGTCAAAGGATGATTTATCTTGTAGTTCGTGGTATTACCGAGTTATTAAAGTATTTTGAAAAGCCTTCTTCTGGTCAATCGATCGTGAATTATTGCGTGTTTAATTACATTTAAGTGAAATTGAAGCATGTTCAAATGAAATATATTTTTACTAGTAAAGCTCCGTGGAGAAAATGGACCCAGAAACAACCATTTGAGATACACAACAGAAATATAATTGAAATATGTAAAAAAATTCAACTTCATTTTATTTTTTTCCCATGAACAAATAAAAATAAAATAACTTTTTAAAAATGTTAGCAAAACCTAAAAGTAGTCTTAAGGTTAAATATATTCTCAATGTTGCTTTGTTTCAGGTATTATTGTAATGTGTTGGAATTCAATGTATTAGTGTTCTACCAATAAGAGTGTAAAACATTAAATGCTTGTTGTTTTCGAAAAAATAATCAAGTCTAAAAATAGTTTTTACTAGCGTATATCAAAAGCCTTATTTGACCCAGAAATTTGAACGAAAAAGAAAAAAAAAAAAGGTTTACATCAAAACTTAGCTAAGTTTGACTTACTCAGAAAAACTCAGACACAAAATACCAGAAATCCCAGTTGATGCGAATATTCTAACAACATACATAGTCTAATACCTCAGTTGCTCTAATGAAACAACCCAAGCATATGAACTGCAACAAGTTTTCGTTTTTTGAATCCCACATTTCCACATCGTTCGTGTGCTTAGAAGGAAAGATGCGTTGACCAAGCACAACACGATAAAATCGTTCTTAACAGCACTTTCCAGAAGTGGTAATGCAATCCATTTCATCGGAAAAGCATGACTAACGACGGGACACCGAACCACCAGTGTACGCCAGTGACTGTAGCCGCTAGGACTTTTACTTAGAAAGCATGTAAGGGCTGCATCAAAGAGGTTGGCATCGTTTTTTTTTTCACTAGCACCCCCCTCGTGTCGTTCAGCCTCGGTGTCGTCTTTCTGGGGAAGCACAAATCGCCTTGGTAGATCTTGGTAGAATTTCGGGAAAAGCAAATGTCTGAAGCAAACGATGGAGTAATTTATTAAGATATCATTGTCTCACGTTGCCAGCCTCGTACGCATCCGCATCCTGTCCAATCCTAGTTCTGGATGAGTCCGTAAAGTATTGGAGCGTACCCATCACACCACGACGCAGTGTGGCTGGTCTCGGTGGTACGCTGAGTCGTTTTTTTGCTCCTCCAACTGGGTGCTGGAAAGTGTCCTGTTCATTTTGTTCCTGTCAACCAAGCCTGCCAGGCTGCCATGTACGGGTGAAAAACTAGGCAGTATCAGTAGAAGCAGAAGCTCAGGCAACACGTCAAGCGAGAGATTGCTTTTCTGCTAGCGGGCGTAATTTTTGCTGACTCAAGCGTGCAGCTGGTTTGTTCCGAAACGAAAGCTCATCTACAATTGGCTGATGGCGGTGGTGCTTTGAGTTTGGTTTCCGTTTCCCTTCAAAAAAGAAAAACTGCTTCTGCAGTAACTCTTAGTAAAGTTAAATTTTGATTTTAAATTATAGTGTGTGGATTGACTTGAAGATAAGTATTGATTGTATGATTATATTTAGGAAAACATGTTTGACTATTTTGTATATCTCAGTTCATAAGTGAACGTGAGCAATATGTGAAGCAAAACATTAAAACAAACAAAAAATAATAGTGTTGTGTTATTAATGTGATGGTGCTAGAAGAATGTGTTGGAAATTGCATTCCGATGCTGATATGTTTAACTCAATAGGTATTAGCTGTCAATTTAATTAAATTAGCTACATCTATTCCCTGCCTACACTTGTATCGATTGAACCAATAAACGAGCTGCTCTCTGCTCGAATCCTGGTTGGTAAATATTTATTTTCCAATTGAGTAACTGACCCTATTGTTTCCCCCATACCGCCGCACTAGCACCATTCCTTTATTTTCCATTACATCATCAACCGTAATGAGTTGCTTATGGATGTAAATCATTAAAGCCGATGTGTTGCAAAATATTTATCCCCGCTTCCATTAGTCCCGTCATGCTGGCGAGTGATTGATTGTGTTGTTCCAGCAATCGTTATTTTGTTTTGAACACACGGAAATTCACAATTCTACTGTACTATTCTCGCCTCCCATCGGGACGAGGTCCTGTTGTGTTGCTCAATCCACAATGCTTGAATGCACTGGAAAACGACATCGGTACACACATACACACGGTAATTTGCTTAATTGATTGTCAAACTTTAACGCCAATGTGGGACGCTTCTCGTTATTTACCGTGAGCCCGAGAGCGGGCTTTGTGAAGCGAGCGGGCATTAAGTGCAGCAGGTTCAGTTGGATCAGTTGCTCGAGGGCGGTGTAGATAGAAGCGAACGATCAATCGTAGCATAATTGTAGATGAAGAAAACATGCGTGTCCGTACGCGTCAAACAAGCCGTCAGACAGCGTAACAAGCACGAAAAATGTCTTTCAGGCGTAGGAGAGGAGGCGTAGGGGTGACTAGCAAGGCTCGGGGGCAGACCGGCTTGGTTCTGGCTGGCGTGCGTTGAATTCCATAGCGAAAAGTCAGTGCTCTGGCCGGGCGACTATTTATAGCCCGTTCGTTGCGACGGAGGAATTGGTCGGACGGTGCAGTTTATCAGTTCCCAGTCAATAGTTTAAACATCCCAAACCGTTTAGCTCGCGTTGCAACAGTGGATCGAATTGAATTTGGCCCCCGGGAGCAATGAAACGAGCTTGCGGGAATCTGCTTATGTAGCTACACCTACACTGTACGGCGTAGCATTTGACTGTTAGGCAACACGTGCAATACATAGGACGAAGCCAATCTGTCGAATCGGTAGACGCTTCTTTTTCCCCATTATGGTCGCTGCTCGTACGAAAACACGAAGCGGACAAAAGGGCGCTGGGATCGGGAACAACATCTGTTTGTTGAGGCACCGTTGGTTTGGAAGGACGCAGCGATGCAGGGAAACAAGCGCCATAGTGCGCATCTCGCAGCCATCCTGACTACATTTGCATAATGAGGCAGTCCGCGTCGTAAAGGGGAGATTCTTTAATAAATTTGTATGCTTTAAAAATTCATGAGCAACACTCGGCGGTTATACAGTCGTTGCGGGAGTGTTAAACGAGGTGTCTTATAAAACAATCTAAAAGGATGAAAAGATTCGGCAGCTGAAATCTGGTGGCTACCCGGGGAGGTCTAGTCGAGAGAAATAGTATTCCTTGGGGATCGGTTATAAAGCAATTCCTTTTATGATAATTTTAGTGGATTAGTGAAGGAAACAGTGCCTGCAGTTTGCACTGGAAAAGCAGAGAACGTTGCATCGGAGCAGAGTATTTTGTGGGATTGTTGTATTTTTAATTGCTTTTGCTTTTGTTCATAAAACATTTAAATGAAATCACATGATTCCATTCTCATCATGTCATTCGTGTTTATTTATGTTATAGAGCTAATATAGAATACTCACACAAAAAATCAGAAATGTTAACGAGTCATCGTTTATTTAACAGAAGCTTAAGAAAATGGTAGAAGAAAACTTTGTTTGTTTTGAAAATTGAGTAAGGAGATGTTGATGTGGTAGCAGAATTGTGTATGACGGAACGCACAATTTACGTAACTTAATCAAAATATGGCTACTTCATAATGAACTTCAGCAAATAGTTCGAAAGATGTGTTCCGGAAGAACACAGGACCTAAAGAAGAGCAAGTTGAAATCGTAGAGAAGCTTTTAGCTCGACGGAAATCAGCGCTTGTCGCAAGAGCTTAATCTCGGCAAGAGCAGATGCCACTGGAGGAGAGCACTCCATGTTTACAGGTTTCCGCGACCATAACGAGTTAGGGCAGGTTTAGCGTATTTGAATAAAATTATAATCAGCCCAGTTTGTTCGTTCCCCTGTGGAGTGGAACGCGGCGGAAAAAGGATACTCCCAGGGTAGGAAGTGTTGGTGTTAAAGGGCGACAATTGATAAACAGTGGACCGTGGAATTGGAGCGCAATTTGCATAAACGTAATTACCGCCGTAAAGACGCGTGCCGGGCAAACAAAGTGCGTACCCAGTTGTGGAACTTTTTGTGCGCTCGTGCTGGTGGAATCCCGCTCGTTACCGTTTCAGTCAGCCAGTTTGACGTGATGATGACATCAAGCAGACTCATGACAAGATGGAACGGAAACCAAAGGAACGGAGTGAAGCTGGACGAAAGAGCAGCGGATGAAGCAAGACGCCCGAGGCGGTTCTTGATAATCCACGCATTGCAACAGGTTGGTGAATCATTTGGGAAAGTCTGTAAAATTAGGCCTCAAAATGAACATCAACTACAAAGGCGAGCCTTAAAAAGGTGAACCAGCACTCGGAGCTTTGCCCGATCGCTTGGTGTCTACATGGCAACGACCTGGAGAGATGACAATCGTAGGACATACTTTGACAAACGGCAACAAACCTGCCAGACGGCCCAGCGTGCTTTCTGCGTGGTGGTGGTGGTGGTTCACGCGCTTTGACCGCTGCCGGCCATCGTTCGGGGTAACGATCGCAAAGGTTTAATTGGTCTTGGCCGGGTGGGTTGACCTTGACATTACCAGAACAGCTGGAATCGAAGGCTGCTTGCGAAGGGCGGACGATGTGATGCGTTCGAGTGCATACAATGTGGAGTGCAATGGGCAGGACGGACTGTCACGCTTGGTTTCAGATATGTAAGTAAAGTTCTTTCTTGTAATACAAAGGTAGTCTAGGACGATTGAGTTAAGTTCAACTAACCAGCAAAATTTAATAATTAGGTATAAAAACAAAAGAGTGGATTATCACAAGATTTATTAAAAGCATAATGATGAGGAGTTCACTATTGCAGGATATAATTTAATTGAAGTATGCTTTCTTACTGCATTTTTTTGGTTACAATTATTTAATAAAATATGATTAATATTATTATTATTAGGGCTCAATGGCTCATTAAATTAAAAAAAATCAGCGCAAAGAGCAATATGAAAAAATAATATGAACAAGATACTAAATAAAGAAGTACGAGTTTGCAAAGCAAATACAGATCTTCACAGTTTGATATGCGTTTGCCTCAGCAAAAAGGCCATCCATCCAAGTACCTTCGGTAGCACTTTTTCCAGTCGCTTACTCGAGCAAGGCAGCTGAACACATTTGTCGCCGTCCACCTTTCACCTAATTGTGGCGTATTAATCGTGTCCTTCCGAATGCTTGATACAGTCTCCAGTCTACGCCCGCGCGGGCCCAAACTGTGCAACAATCAATCATGTCGACGGAATATCTTTCCAGTGGTGTCATGGCGCCGGTTGTGCACGATGTGTGGCGGGCGTTACCTGATGCGAAAACCATCAGGGAGCCTCCATTTGTTTCGTGCGCTGAGTTCATTTTTCGTACCCGTGCCTGATTTTTTGTTGATTTTATCAAGATGTCCTGTATATTTGGGCCCGGTTGGGCTCGAGGTGCCGTGTTCGAGTTTCTCTTGCCATCGTCGTTGGCGTTTGGGGTTTGTTGTCGCCCATCAGCAGGACGTTGGGAGGGCGAGATTTCACCAGAAGGGCACGATTTAGTAGGATGTCACTTAATCGCTGCAGTCTGTTATTTTTCTGAGTCACACCTTGTGTTCCGGGCGTTGCTTTGGCTGCTTTTTGTTTTTGGCAGAAGAAACTAGCACAACGATCTCGTTCAGAACAGGTTCAACGGTAAAGGCAACACGAGCTTGGATCGTTGGTTAATCGCATCAGGTGACATGCAGCTAACCTCCTAGTGATGGTCGTCACTCTTGCGTGGAACGTGGTTTAAGCTGTTATGGGTTCCTTATATCAGGCTGGGGGCAGTCGGCCCCACCAGAGGTTTCTCTCGATACCTCCAGGGGACGTGATGTGCAAAGTCTTGTGACAAATGACACCGTGTGTACGAGCTAGTCATTAAGTTTCGTTCAAGCTGATCGAACGGTACGACCGAGCTGTAATCGATTGCTTTTTGGTACTGTTTGAGTTCCAGGATGGATGGCAGGAATTTGCGGGCCTCTTGTGTTTACGAGCTCGTTTTCGGTTATGTAAAGCTAACAGTCGCTTCAAAAAGTAATGGTCTAGCTGTGTTGTAACGTGCTTCCTGGTAGTTGGCAAGAATTCCACAAAATGAAAGAACAAACTATCAAATTATCCTGTTCTTCCTGTTCAAAAAGAAAATCTTTGCACCGGGACGAAAAGTTGCATCCCAACAACAGCAGACGACGGATAATGAACTCAATTTACAATCTGGTCAAGCACTTGGGCAGGTGTAGAGTGCTCTCCGGTTGAATGCTGCAACATCGAGCAGTAGCGCTAGCATCAATTTAGCACGTCCGCACTTGCAGCATTTGTTTAGCGTTGCTGTCGGTATCAACTAGTAAGCGTAATAAATAAAGATAAAATTGGGCTTGTTTCCAAATGTTGCTGCAAATGCCCTTAAATCTGTCCCTTGTTATCGTCAGTGCCATTCAAATAAAGTACGCGGGCATATTTCGGACACCATCACCCAGCCTTGCGAGTTCTTTGTTTTCAGTGCGTACTGGACGGGGTCCGGTCTTGTGCGCTCACGTAAGAGTTTTCCAATAAATTTAACCCTAATCTCTTTTAGGGCACAGTTTCTAACTATTTGGAAATGCAGTTTAATTGCTAATTTCAATTCTTCGCCCTTTACCTTTGTTTTATCGGCTCCAGCTGTACTTTCATTTTCTCCTGCAGAATTCACTGTTTGCGACGATTACTGCACGTGGTTCCCGTTTGCTTAAGTTAATGAAAATAAAGGAATGCGAAAAGACAGAGAGAGGGAGAGGGAAAGAGTGAAACAAGGGTCGCAAACAGATAAGCACCGTTGCATGGAACCGCCATTGTCATCGCCGTTTGGACAATGCTGGTTTGACGCTGTCGTATTGTTTGCTGAATTAAATTAATTCGTTCAATCTCTTATTGCACTGTTTCGGTACCATCGAGTTCACGCTCTAGATCGGTGTCTGAAAAAATCTGAACGTATGAATGGTGTTGGATTGTGAGCTTTTATTCGAAAGCAAATACTAGCCAAACCTAAAAGTAAGATTGCTATAAGCGCGACGAGGTTTTCCACCACACGTCACTGTATCGGCAACGATGGCACGGCGTATGTGTGTGTGTGTGTTTGAGTGTGTGTGAGTGGAGATCGAGTTGAGGTGGATTCCGTTTCTTGGAGCGTGTTTGCCCAACTAGTGTTGACTGAACGTTTATTGGTTGATTCTCACGTTTAGCTAGTAGCAAATGGGAAAAATCCATCCACGGTCGAATGACCAAATCGAACTGAAATTCCGCCAGAATCGCTTTCATCCGGCGGTGGGCCACGGAAAAAAATGTCACTCGAAGGGCGCCAGGAGTAGGTGTAATCGAATTTTGCTCCCCGTTTGCTACATCCCTCTTGAGGTTAAGCTCGCAGGACCTGACTCGTACACGTATCGCACACCACGTCGTCCCACAGAAAGGCACTGCGTGGACCGTGTCTCCAAGCCCTTTGCCAAACTATGACTGTGGATTGAGATGCTGTGGATTGGTTTTTATCGTCATCGTTCGCTGATCGATGCTGGCACACTGATGAAACTGAACGAAAGAATCGAAAATACAAAGTAACATAAGAGAGGTAAGTAGACGACGAAGGAAAAAAACCGACCAAACATTGGTTCTAGAGAAAATCCCCACGGGGCAAAGCTCGGATGGCATAGAAGCTGGTTGATTAAATCATCTCAAACAACGCGTTACGATCCACGGTCGAGATCGCGGTGGTGCGGCCAACAAGACAAGCAGAGGAGAGTGAAATTTTCATAATTTTTCAATCAGCCCGAAAGCATCACCCCTGCCACGCTTCCTACGCGCCATCGGAGCCGGTGGTGAAAGCCTTCCGCTCGCACTCGAAGTAATCATTTAGCGGGGCCTCCGCTCGCCCAGCGGAAGGTTAGATCGTTAGGATGTGAATTATCTGCTGCCGGGTGTTTGCATCAATTGCCGAGAACGCCCCGACGACAACGCCATCACCCGCGACCGGAAAAGGGAAAACAGGGTCTAGCATCTCCATCGCCCGGGAGATGCAGTAATTACGCGCCATTTTTCACAGTAGACGACGCAGCGTCACTTGCCGATCGAGGTGGTGGTGACGTAAAGGAAATTGCTCACGGTGTGTTCATCCATGGGACGAGCGATTTTTTGTCCTTTTTTATCCGTTTTTTCCCTCCAGCCACTCATTCTCTTTCAACTACGGCTTATAAGACCCTGCTGCCCGCTGAAACCTATACGTCGGATGCTGCCACTGGTGCTGCTGCTGCTGCTGCTACTGCTACTGGTATCCATTACCTAAATACCTTTCCAATGTTTTTTTTGCTCTTTTTCCCATGCTCGGAATAATTTGTTTTAAATTGATGCACTTAAAAATGCATTGCACCGCTTCGAGAGGGTGCATCGCACCGGTAGCCAAGCCCACCGGCGGCAGGATCGGCGCTCTTGCTCTGCCTGCAAAGCTGGCGAATGTTGGCTGGGTGGAGATGATCGAAACAAAAGTACCTTCTTTGCGATGAGCAAACAAGAGTTTTTTGTGTTGTTTTCGCTTCTTGCTATGGCTTATCGTGCTTTATCTCGCATGAAGAACGTTGAACATGCACCTGGTCTATATGCATGCGACGGGGGCAAGACGAAGACATTCTCAGCCTTGGGCTGAGAAATGGAGTGACAACAAATAAGGTCTGCTACATAATTACAATAATTAATTCGTGCGCGGCGGTGTCTGAATGTTGGCGAAGATATTGTTTCCCAGCCGTACTCGAGTGAGTGTCTACTAATCCTAATTGATGCTGCAAATGGCTTAATGCGTTTAATGAATTCTCTATTAATTCGTCGGTCTGAAGATGGTCTAGAGAGCCACTTCCGGGGGTGGCAGTGTGTTTGTTTCGAATATTGTTCGCTTGAAGAGGAATAGCCATCCAGAAATGAGATCTTTTTTGAACAGCTAAATCTTTGAGGAATTGAAAACTACTAATTTCAAATCATACAGCTTTAAGAATCTCTTGTTTTGTATAGCTTTATATAAAAAGAGAGACAAAATAATTTGTTTACAAATATATTTATGTTTTGTAACCTTTAAATCCTCGCATCGGCTCATACACTTTCTTATCCCTGGTACCGCCACATGAACTCAATAAATACAATGTCACTGATAAATGGCAATTGGATGGAAAATAAATAGGTTCTATTTATATTTGACGCGTTCTGTTTGCCACCAAACAATAATTGCTTCTATTAGTACAACACGTACAGTTTGACACCTTTGCTTGGTATTTATTTTTATCACATGATACGCTTTAATTGCATAGTTTATATGTTCCAAGTATTGCAGAGTACGATCAATAAAAACAAATGCCCCATTTCAACAGCCTGAGTGGGAGTAAAGATTCAAAAACTAAAATTTTATGACAATGTTTGGATGGTGGTGCAAAATATGTCGAAAAAAAAAACGCACACATTGTGGTTGAGTAGACGCAACAGGTGAAATGTTTGTCCTATACCATAGTGCAAGCCTTCATAGTGGGAAGGTAATAGAGTATCTACCCCCCGTCTCGTTATACATGCTTGGATCGATAAATAAACAATAACAATTTATTAAAACCTACCAGACCGCCACCGATCATCGGGCCTGGTGGAAAGCTGCAGAGAAGCCGCCTGCCTTCGATATGCCCTGGCGTCAATGCTGTCGATGTTGGTGCGGCTGTCACAGTGGTCTGTACGTTACACAAAGGCCAGAAGTGCACCGTGGTGCAGTGAAACGAATGGTAAGATATGAAATAATGCGATGTAGCGAACGCATCTTCACTTTTTATCATCCACCGGACGGGTGGCAAGGCGGTTGTTTGCGCACCTTGTTGAGAAGTCATGTTGCAGCATTGCTGTGACGCACAATAAACACACACACACACACTCATGCATGCGAATCAAAAAACCCGCGGGCAATGCGTGTCGTTGGGGATGGCGATCGATGCCTTGCGGTGCAAAACCATGTTTAACTCGCTTTTTTGCTGTTCTATCTACATTTCGCCTCGAATCCCTTTTCTACCCTTTCTACCCTTACCTTTTAATGTTTCCCGTTGTCGTGGTGCACAAGCATACCCTCGGTCGTACTTGCGTATTGCACGCCCCATCCTAGATGAATCTCGCATCTCGAACAAGGACGGTCGGGATCGATAGTCCGATGGCCGCAGGGAAGACTGCAACGAAGAAGAAAGCGGACAAAAGCACTCTGAGACGATCCGACACACACACACACACACGCACAAACACTGGTCGATCTATCCGGATTCGGCCAGGCTAAGGTGGGCAGCGGATGGTCCAGGTCCCCGGTATTCTTTTGTACCTCTTTTCGCTATCGATTATTGCAGTTCGTCGGAATCAATTTGTAGCCGGTTTGCTAGTTTGCCTTTTTTTGTGCAATTGCCCTTCCAACCCTTCCGATCCGTTTGGCCGGGTTCCAAGCACGCTGCACAAGCTCCGAACCTGGCGGTGGTGTAGAGTAAGAATAGAGAACCGTACCGGGCGGTACCGCTGAGACCGGGAGCCTTGCTAGACGACGGTACGATTGGAGCAGCGGCGAAGCGCAGTGATGTCAAAACTGAAAGTGAGCCGAAGGAGTAGCAGGCGGCCAGTGTGGCCGGTTATTGCTGGGGTTAAAGAACGCATCAGTTTCAGCTTCGATGACGATAATGATGATGGGGAAGTATTCCGCTCGCTTTCGATCCCGGTGGTGTAGAGAAGATGCATCGAAGCACCAGCACGGGAGGAGGAGGGGGCCTGTGGCCGGTGGCGAGGGTTCAATTGCATTTTCAAGTGTCGATTAGGATAGGTGGAATTGCATTGAAGTACCGTTAAGCAAGAGCTGCACCGGGGAGCGCTTAAGTGTGTGCCGTTTACGTCCCTTTGCTTTCCGATTAACACATCAAGCAGTGATCAGACTGGCAGAACTGGTATTGTCCTGGATGTTAGGATGTTCAAGTGTGGAAAAAGTAAAATCAACACCTCAAACTGCAGAAGAAATGGTGATGCGATGATGAGCAAGGTACGTGTAAGCTAGATGTCTCTTCTTTAAAGCTGGATTTTTTTTTTAAATTTAGGTATCAATATAGTGTTTTTGCCTTTACTTAGGGTTTTCACATTTATGGCGTAACGTGATTTATGGATGGTTTCTAATACTGTTTAAAGCACAATACTTATTTGAGTTTAAAGCGTATGTTTATGTTAAACAATAAATTTGTTTGTACGCATATATGTGTCTATTAAGCCTAGAAACCTGGAAAAGGCAACAGCAGCGGAATAATTCAGGCTGCTTTTAAAGAATTTTACTAATGTCCGTGCAGCCCGTAATGAGCAAATGAATCATGCAATTGCATATTCCATAGGATTGTTTCACTGATTATTTGCTCGGTAGGTGTCATGGTGGGTATCTTATTTCGTTAGTTATAAATGCACAAACGGTATGATTAAACGTAAAAATAAATGTATGCACAAATGGTTTGTAGCAACAGAACCAAAAAAATCTTCATTCTCACAGATTCCTGGAAACAAATAAATATTACTCACACACCGATACACGGAACGCCGTGGTCGAGACACGAGGGAAACAAATATATTTATGACCGCAATTAGTGTAAACATTGTTCGGCTCTGCTGGCCACCGCACTGGATGAGAACGGTGGGGAGAGGGAACGATGCGTGATGCCCCGTTGCAAGCACACTTGTGCACCGGCAGTACGATGCCAACCATTGCGATAGTCGTACACGGTAGCACCCGTGGTGACTGCGTGTTCCTTGTGAACACGATGTTTTCCACTTCGTTAAGGGTTTTGCAATCGGCCACCTCAACAGCGAGTGTAAACGCAAGTGGGATCCGCATTTGGTCAGCTTCAGGACACACGTACGTGCACGTACTTGCAGGTTGCTTTGTAGGGACGTTCGTTGAAGTCTCAGGACGCACTGAAGTAGAGCGTACTGCTTGTTTCCGTTCTAGCTCTAGCCAGAACGTTAACATTGTGATCCTGTAGCTCCATCCGACCAACGACTTCTCTGTGTTGCGCTTTACATGGGATACCACTTTTTCCTGGGCCCGCATTCGTCGCATTCGTCACCATCCTTCAGGGAACAATTTGGAGTGCTATGGACGAGCGGAAGCCTTCCCTCGGCCTAGGACCGTGGCCGGTAGCGTAATAGCGAATAATAAACGTTCATTTACTTATCATAAACTTTATTAACAATGTTAATCAATATTTTATAAACACAATTACATGCGCGATGAGTGCGAGGCATTGGCATCGGTTTTGTCGCCGTAACGATGCGCTCCTGGCAGCATTGGCATCGTGTCGACAATTCCTCCGGTCGGCTTCATCGGTTGCCAATGGGTAAAGCGTTTGCATCGGTTGCCATGTTGCCACTGTTCCTATTCATGATCGCTAGGTGGACCATGCTGGAAGCATTGGAAAGGTAGAACCATTTTTAGCCTAGTGTGCCGGTCGGGATGGGCACTCTGTTCCGACGACAGCAAAAATAATAGGCGAGGTAATTGGTTTTCGGAGCCACGTAAAACTAATTTCGGTAAATCAATAGGCCTGCAGACGGGCGTGTGGTCTCGTAAGGATGATTGATTTTCGGGCTCGTTAAGAGGCCTGCTTTTCGGTCGGTTGGTTCTTCGCAGTGGCGGTTGATTGTAAGTCGTAAGGTGTACACACGATCGAGAGCGTTGATGCCTCTAACTGCATTATTTACTTACGATGTATCTTTTCAGTCCGGGGGATGGAGTCTGGGCTGCTGGCTGTTGGTTGGGTTCAACTTTATGAAGCAGTAAATTGGAAAAAGGGTCGTGTGTGGAATCGGCACTATTGCGAAGGTATGAATGGGTTTTCTGAAATTCACACATGTTTGTTCACTGTTGAAGTGAAACAGAGCATTTGATAGGTATCATTGTACGTGTGGAAACTTAAAAATATATATATTTCTACGGTTTATATGCTTGATGAAAAGAATTGTTGCAACAAAATAAAACATTTCAATTTGAGATTTCTCAGGCAAATCGTGGGGTTAAAGTGGGAGTAACGGATTAGTTTTAATTTAGCAGTTCAAACTTACAAATGATGCTTCCAATCGACTATTAATCATTAGAATCATGTTATCATAAGTAATATGGACAGGTAATAATAATATGGTAAAAAGTAATATGGTCATAAGTAAAAGTAATGTGGACGAATGAATGAATGTAAGAGGCCATCCTCAAAAAGACGCAACTTTTGCAAGGAAAATATGGATATCTTTCAGCGTTACGATTTGTAGAAAATTACACCGGGTGTGAAAATGGGAGGAAAACTGTGATATTTGGGAATAGGAAAAATAACGTGTAGGCGGTTGAATTTTCACTTTGCTAATGTGTATTCCTTGTCCGTTTGAGCTCATTTTTACATGCTATAATTCATTCTCCTTCTTCTTTGGCTCTACAACCGTTGTTGGTCAAGGCACTTATTGATTTCCCCCAATAGCAGCATAGTCAGTCCTACGTATGGCGCGGCACGGTCTATTCGGGGTTTGAACCCATGACGGGCATGTTGTTAGGTCGTACGAGTTGAAGACTGTACCACGAGACGGGATTGGGATAGTTAATTATATAACTATAACATTCTAAAACTCTCTTAGGGGAATAGCTCTTCCATTCCTTGGCAAAATGCAGGCCATTGATGCAGGCAAATAAATATAACGCTCAGACTGGTCGCTATCATGACATGCAAGTGCTATGATCCTTTTGATCTATTCAGCGTAGGGTGGTTGTCGCAATAAATGGTCAAATCGAATTGATAATCCGAATATCGACTTCGACACGTCGACATGCGAATTCTCGCCCAGGAGAATGCGTTTCTCCCACAAACCAGCTCGATCATTCACGGGCCGAAACGTTACCTTTCGGTACGTGGCAACGGGAGAGTGCGCTATATTGATCCCAACGCAAATGGAGATCGCGTTGTATCGGATATATTTTATTTACGAATAAACTTTATCTGTAAAAACTTCGCGTGCAAGTTCTTTCATCGAAAGCAATACGGCTTTGTGCATCAACATAAGGTAATCCGCTTTGCGCTCTGTTCCTGGGATTACGATATTGGCTACCATCCGGTAGTTGTTGTGCTAAAGAAGAAGAATGGGAAGGAGTGATATAATTATTGTCATTACGAACTTTATTATTACAAAAAAATCTTGCATAATTTAATTTTAAAATCACATTAAACATGTCGAAATTATATGGGTTAAAACCTCTAATGGACCTCGCCCCCATACGTAGGACTAACTATCTTGCTATTGGTAATCAATAAGTCACTGAAAGACAAGCCTACTAGTGGTACAGGCATGCTTTGACCGACAACGGTCGTTGAGCCAAAGAAGAGAAGAGAGTGTTAGAAACGGTGTACAAAGGTTAAATATTATTTTAATAAATCAGTTAGTTATTTCATCTAGCCTGATTAAAAAAAAACATTGTATAGATTGGTTACGTTCGATACATTGTATTTAGCATACTAGTAAGTGATAAGCTTGTTCGAAATGAAAGTGTCATGTGCAACATCTGGAACGTTGTGGTTTGAGGTTAAACAGCTGTGCCGTTTCCTCACTCATTTTCCATCATTTTTTCTATTTTTTTTATATCAATAATTAATACCCAGCCCTGGAACCCAGATTCTACTGCGAGAAAAATGAAAATTTTAATTACTTTCAACACTGTATCCACAGAGGAAGTGTCTACTTGAGCGAACTGATTTCTCCGTTCTCGGTTGGTTTGCCGTGTCGACCGCTGCCAGGATCTTGTTGAAGTAGTAGAAAAACCGATGCCAATCAACGGTACCGAGTGATGAAATTAATTTAGCGGAACTGTATCTGCTTAAACAGTGCTCTCAGTTTGCTAATTAATTCCCATGGTCCTGTCACGGTCCTGTCAATCCAGCTGCTGCAGGTAGGGGCAAAGAAGAGGAAAGAAGCACAGCTAGCAACTTGCTGCACTGGCTAAAGTGCAGAGGGGTTGTTCGGGTGGCGACAACGCTTCCAAAGGATGCCCAATTTCAGACGAATCATTTCGTCGGCAAAGCGCACCATGCGGTAAGCAAACGAGCTTAAGGAGCTTTGCGAACCGAGAGATGACAGTTGGGTTTTGCAAAATGGCTTGCCAATTGCGATGGACGTTGAGGAATGCTTTAATTGCTCCGACAGCGAATTGGCTGGTGATAAACGAGCAGTTCGCTTTAATGCAGTCCCGTTAGCGGGGAGGTGCTCAAGGAGCGCGACTGCAAGTAAGCACTTCACACTTTCCAAGGGCGATTAAAGCGTAAGCTCGAGTCAGCCAAAGTGTCGTGCTTGTCCGCTATAATCAAGATCTTTAAAGGTGGTACTCAAATCAGCCAAATTATTTGGTACACGCGATGGAAGGAAATGGTATTGATAAATACGTACTAAAAGCTGCAGAGGGTATGAGATGATTTGTCATTCGTTGGATTGTTCGTGCTGTTTTACCGCTTAGCATAATGCTTCCAGTGTAGGTTGATTCAAACTTCGAAGCCTATCGTTTGTTTTTTTTTCTCAATAGAATGACTATATCATGCACAGCAAAGATGGCTATTGTCATCGAAATAATGAGGCAAAACCGTGTCTAACGCGTTAGCCATAAGCAGTGCCCAGAAATCAGTCATCCACGGCGAGACATCTCGTATTCATTTACATCAAATCAGAAGAGCATTCACTGCTGTTGTGGTGGTGGTGCTGTTGCTGTGTATCCCATTGTTGGCACTAGGCAAACAGCTCGTTAGAGAGAATCGGCGGTTGGGTTTTTAGCTTTTCCTTCGCTAGCCGCTTTCCCACCACACAGTCATCCGATTTTTTATGTAGTTAAACAGTCAAACGAAGCACCAAAAACAAAGGCAACCAAAGGAAGAAAGGAAAAAATCGGCAACACAAACAAACACAAGGCAGGCAACAGCCAACGGGCGAGCCAACTTTATCCTCATCAAAGTGAATAACGTGAGCGAGCGAGCCGAGCGGGCAGGGCGCATCCACGGGGGATAGGGCTAGCACGATGGGTGCAAAAGGAAGCCAAAACGAAAAGGATAACAATTTAAGGATGCCAGCAATCCTTCTGCACACAGAATTGCATCCCCCTGGCGCGGCGACAATTTAATCCAGTAGCAAACAAACAGACGCCGTCGAGAACCATGACGTGGAAAACTGCTTCGGAATGGAAAAATCATAACGAGCGGTCACACTGGTCGTTTGCTGCAAGCAGCCACTTCCCGCAGCATGGCACGGAAAGGCAAGGCATGGTGGCGGAAAGGGCTAGGCGGTAAAGTGAAAGTGGAAACCGAAAAGCCCCACAAGGAAAACTGTCACTCGTACTGGCAAAGCGACTCGTCCCGGGAGGATCCCGGTACGACGAGGAACGTTCCCGAGGCGCCACCGTCTTTGATGATGCAGTGTAGAAGTGTGCATGTGGGTGTATGCACACTGTTGCTCGAGTGTTTGGTTTGTTTGTCTCTCGGAGACGTTTGCACTGTTTACAGTGGCACTTTTTACAAGCATCACCCAGAGCGCCCACTTCTCTGTACTAACAGACCCCTTGCACCTTCGGGCTCTCGGCAGAAACTGCATCCCATCCAGTGCATTGGGATTTTGAAGTTTCCATGTTTCTTTTTGGCCTCAGTTTGATCGCATCGCATTTGCTCGGTCTTCTCACGGCCATTGTTTTTCGCTCATTGTCTCGAGTGGAAAACTAATAATAATTTCACTTAAATGGAAGCACCGGACGACCGACATCCCTTTTTTCGCTCACCATCTTCGCCGTGCTGCAGCACACACGGCCCAGGGATAGCATGCTGCTGCGTTCTCTCGTGAGGCAATTTGCCTGCTGCAAACCGGAAACGAGCCGTGAAGCATCGGAGGCCGCTGCAATGGTATTGGTGGCCAGATCTTTCGAAGGATTTCCTCTGCAGCATCCCGATTGCTGCACTACGGTGGGGAGGGTAAAATCCCTCCAGATTATTAAAAAAGGCACCGCTCGTGAACTTTGGTGTTGCGGGATTCCCGTATGAAATTACGTACACACGGCACCCTCGCTGATAGCGTTGATCGTGGTGCTGCGTTCTTCTACGCTGGCCATAGCCCTCGAGTATAGCCGCTATTGTGTGAGAGTATTTGCTCTTTGCTGTTGCTTAGCGCTGAGGACTTTTTCGCCGTGGCCACGGTTTCGCACCAGACATTTATTTACCAACCGGTTAGAGAGCTGTTGTGCCCTCGGTTTGCTTCTCACCATTTTCCAACTTCCGGCGAGGATGAAGCGGCGAAAGTGTGGAACGGACAGGATGTGAAACTGTTTGGCTGTAGCGGGCTGTTGTAGAAAAAGTCTAAATGCAAAAAGGCGTATTGCTGGGCGAGCTGCAAATGGACGTGGATATTTCAGATTTTGCCTGTTTGGCTTTACCAGTAGATTTGTTCGCCTTTTTAATTTTGTACGCTGCAGCAATCATTCCAGCAACACAAAAGTAAGGTAAAAGATGAAAAAATATTGTATGTTACATTTATTCGCTTTATATATTCATTTCCTGGTGTGTTGTATTGTTCACGGTGGATAAAGCATTTAATTTATGGTTTTTATAGCAACGACGACAATATCTTGAGTAAATAGGTATAGTCACAAGTAAATAAGTTATAAAAAAAACAACAGTTCCAGCATCTTTCACATAAATAATCATATAAACGGGGACGTTTCTGTGGTAAAGTTATCAATTTGCATTATTTAACATCATGCCCGTCATGGGTTTGAGCCCCGTGTGGACTGTGCCCCCTGTATTTCTACCCTGACTATCCTGCTTTGGGTAATCAATAGAGGGTTTTCCAAGTTACTCTGGAATGTAAACATAGTTTTTCACCACGTGCAAGACATTATTGCACATCACTATGATGTTTCATTTTCATCATACAGAGTTTTCCAAGTCACTTTCGAATATAAACATCGTTATTCACCGCATCATAATAATTTTCAATTTCTACAGCATGAATTTCAGCACGACTCAAGCTGGATTGAGTTTGACAGTTCTTTATTGTGTGTTGAAAATCATGTGTTGAAACTGAAATTTCATTTTGAAACAAATAGACCATGGACAGCTGTTGAAAAACATATTGGATGCGGTAAATAACAATGTTTACATTCGAAACTGACTTGGAAAACCCTATAAACCACTTGATAGCTGTTAGAATACATCTTGGATGCGTTGAAGAGCATTGTTAACATTCGAAACTGACTTGGAAAACCCTGTAAAAATTTTGGATTTCCTCAGCATAAGTTTAAACACTTCAACGGGCAACGGGTGATGAGATCCGGCTTCAAATTTCGGTGAAAAAACGATGGAAATATACCGTTGAAGTGTTGAAAATCATACTGAAGAAATAAAAAAAATTATAATGCTGGGGATGAAATATCACAGTGATGTGGAATAACATTTTCCAGGCGGTGAAAACTATATTTAAATTCAAAAGTGACTTAGAAAATACAGGGTTGCACCGCCTCCAAGATGTTTTTCAACAGCTGTCAAATGGTGTATTTGCTTCAAAAGACAATTTAACACACATGATTTTATTGATACACATGATTTTACATATGATTTTATTGACGATTAGTGACGCAGGCAGGTTTTGACGAACAAAATTGTAAAAAGAAGAAGAAAAAGTGTTAAAGGTAGACTTATACCGATTACGGTTGTTGGGCCAACTACGAAGAATAAGATGCATGTGTTATAAAGTTCGTCCGTACGAGGTTTGACCACATCACGGAACTCTAGGTTGGCATTCTAATGGTTTAGGGCAGCGGTGGGCAAAGTCCGGCCCGCCGCAACATTCAATCCGGCCCGCGAAAAGATTTGACTGATTTTGAAAGATGGGAAGAAACGATCGTAGACAAATTACTGAAGATTTTCTAGTATACCATATTCAACCATCGTACTTTTTCAACTTTTAATTAAAGATACTGAACGGTCCATCATTCCACAACTCTTTAATTAAAAGTTGAAAAAGTACGATGGTTTGAACTCGAGGTCAATATCCCCGTAGCTTTTGCATGAAAAAATATGCCATTTTCGACTGGCTGTAGAGAAAAACTAGGAAAGATCATTTCTTTACATTTAAATCTGTTCAAAGGAAATTATTTCAGATCACTTGCACAAATAAGTTCAAGACTTTGCGAATTGCCTTTCGTCAGTTATTAGGAATTTTCACCATGGTGAACAAAGACATGCATGTTTTAAGTTCTAGCTTCGATTTTCTTCAATTCCTCCTAAGTTTTCGCTACAAAATTGTTAAAGTAGAGTTTTTGCATCACGTTGGCGTAGAAAAAAATCGATGGGACACAGCTGACGGATGTTGGACCAGTTTGCGGACTATGGTGATATATCTAAATTCTGTCGAAATTCACCTGAAATGATTGCATTGAGTTTTTGCGTAATTGTTTGCCACTGCGAAGCCAGTGGATGCGAGTTCAAATGTAAGTGTCCACTTTTTAATGTAACCGTCATGTAATATTAACATTATTTTAACACCACAATAAGACTATCGGAATGAAGGTTGCATACGAAATTTTCTGATTTATATTTTTATTTATTATTTTTTTAGTAGGTATTATCAATGTTCAACCATTCTTGGATGACACAATTAAGGAAAACAGCAATAATACCAATCGCATTGCTTGATATCATTAACCAATTATTTTGGTTCTAAAATTATTTAATGTATCAATTAAATCACAATAATAGAAAACCCGCTTTCTCCAGGCCCGCGGCCTTAGATCATTTACTAATTTTGGCCCTTTGCCTTAAAAGTTTGCCGACCGCTGGTTTAGGGTTTAATTACATACCTATTTACAGAATTTTCATTTTATTCACAGGTTAGATGTGTAAAAACAAGTAAAGTTGTCTTATGTTTTATCTATAATTGACAAATTTGATAATCCCATTAAAACAGTTTTTAAGGCACTACAATTTGTTTAAACTACTCTTATATCAAAAATTCTATATTCAAATCTAAAACTGGTTGTATAATTCCAGTTTTCCTCAATTTACGCAAATAATGCGTTCCGGGGACATTTGCGTATCTCTGGAATTCGCGTAAGTCAAATATTCAGCCAAATTCAAATTTCAATGTTGTTGATAAATGATGATATTTGATTAAATGAGCTTTAATGCACTAAATTACATATTGAATACAAATGGTATAGCAGATTTGATTAATTCTGTTTTGACTTATTTGAGACTTGCAACAATATTTCATTTTATTTTACTTTAGACAATTGTTGGAGAAAATTTAACATATGAACTGTCAACACTAAAAATTCGCGTAGCTCAAGTGTCGTGTAGCTCGGGGAAAGCTTGCTAGCATTGAGAGGATTACATCTCATCTGAAAGATCATCTGAATAATGCAGATCCTTCGCAAACAATATTTACCTAGCTGGGTTTTCTTCATTAAGTAGTGCAGGTTTTGTTATGAAAGGTTCATTTTTTAAATAAAATTATAAAGACATCAATTTTTGAAATTGTTTCTGAAGGATTGCCTTTTGCGCTTAAGGCGACACTGTTTGTTGTGAACAGTTCCGCGGTACTGGTAGTTTAGGAGTGTTAGAATTATGTATGAGATTCGAGAGATTCGAGAACGTACCAAGGTGGTTGCTGGAAAATGTACAAGTAAATTGCGATAAATATGAATCAATAAATATGGTGATCAATAGAAAACAAGTATAAATTGGGCTGACGATCACGCAAACGGTTTCTTTTGGAATGAATACATACAATCAATTTAGTCAGTCTGGATGGGGATTGAATGTCCCTTGCAGGAAGTAACGCATCAGCCCAAAAGACCTCTAAAAACTGAATCAAACTCATTTAGAAATGTACCTCAAATAAGCTACATTATTTGTACTAATAACAACTGCTCGTTATTGGCTACAATCATAAACAAATAATCAGATCTTGTAGGTTACAGGTGACAATATAGCTCGAACAGGTGTAGGATGAACACCTCGCTTTTTGCTTGGAGCAAATGAATCGTAAATATTGACACCTCCACGCATCACACAATTCCACCGAAACCGCGGACGAATTTTTCCAATTTCACAGCTCGTTGAAGCTTTTTTGCGGTCCCACTCCTTGGCTCCGTCGATAACTGGGAGAAGCTGTGCGTTCGAGCAACGTAATGAAACTGTTGCCTCGTAAGCTGCGTGGTAGTTCAATTAAAAGTTTTGATTACTAGCACGCATCGACGCAAGTGAAGGAAACCGTTTCTCGTCTTTGAAGGTACGTGGTGTAGAATAGAGAAGAACGCAAATTCTAGCACACATCAAGAGTCGTGCTGGTGGTGGGGCCATGCTAATGGTAACGTCCTGGAATGTGCGCGCGATTCCATTAGATGTATCGATAGAGAATCTACCGCCAGCAAGTGGATGGCAATAAATGAATACCTAAAGGCACTGTGGAGAGGAAGGTCAAGCTCCACGTCCTTTCCTCTGGACGCATGGTCGAACGACAGCACAATTGCTGTAAGTGGTGTAATTAAAGTCGTTTTACAACACCTTTTGATACACGTCCATTAAGAAGCTCAGTGTTTAGTGTCGTCGGTTCGTTGTCGAACGCAGTCTGGTGGCGGGATGGACCCACGTCGATCGCTTTATTGAGGATCAATAAAAAATTATCGGTAGAAATTATGTAGTGCTTTTTTGCTGCTCTTTTGTTGTTAGGATGTGCAGATTGCGCGAGATCCCCTAGGAGGGTAGCGTTGATAGCACGCCGGAGTCCGCGAACCATCCGTTAATGCACGCCAACCCTACGGTGCGGGCTCTCTCAATCAGCCTAATGATAATCGTAATTCCAGCTTTTAGCGAACAACGGTCACCAAGGCAGCTTCTACATTGTGGAGCTTCTACATCGGGTGGAAGCTAGGGTAAACAACGAGCTCCCGATTGCATCAGACCTATACGCTCGAGGACGTCCGACAACCTTGAGCTATCTGGCCAGCCGAGCCGCATCAAGCGGCGGCAACGGATAGCCCGGAGAATAGTATCGCGACTATGTCTTCTTTTCGTCGATGCCGAGACAATAACGAAGAGTCAACAGAGTGCCTTGGGTAGGATGGCTTCTACCACACCGCTCACGATGTAAACTGTGCGGAGAAAGATAGAAAGAAAGCGTTAAAGCAATTCTTAGACCGTTCGTGCACAGGGCAGCTTCGTGCAATCCGGTTCCGGGGAGGTGGTATTCGGCAAGGAATGCAATCGGAAAGCACACGCACATGCAAAGGGAAAAATTGCCAGTTATAAACTTTATTGCCCATAATCACGTTAATAAATTTGAGTCTTTGGAACGGTCGAAAGGCCCAGCGTGTGCTGAAACCGTCTTCGCTTCTCGGCAGGGCGTGGTGGCAAATGTATACATTTAGTAAGCTTGGTCGACCTTAAGATGCCATTCTGGCAAACAGCGTTCCGGGCTGATCAACGAAGTAATATTCGGGTTGTATGTCTGTTCGACACGAAATCGAAAACAAATCTCTTTCCTTACATTCTGCCTCAGGATCCGTCACCCAGGCGGGCGACCCAAATTCTACACCACTACATTACACCAGCCTTACACGCACTTTCGTGGGTCGAGTGTCCGATGAAAGCTAACGGTAAAAAAGCGCATTTGTTGTTGTGATCCTGTATGGTGCCCGAATGTGCAAGCCACCAGGGTCTCCCACGAGGATGGGCGAGAATGCTTTCACCTTCCGTCGTTCGATACTACCGCGATGACCCAGTAATACTTGCCGTTATGAAAACGTACGACAGGCGGTGAGGTGAGGTGGACGAAATCTGAATTATCATTTTGATGGGCGAAACGGTAGGCTTGGTGGCGGTTGATGTTAAACCGGATCGTAAACCCAATTCTTTGTGACGATTGCTGTTGTTGAACGCTGTGCGTAGGACGCCCATGGAAAGGTGCGAAATTCCCGAAACCAGGAACTGGAACTGACCTGACGTATCACTAACTGTCGTCTGTTTTGCCAGTCAAGATTGGCTCGCTAGATAGATCATTGTCTACGAATCTAGATGTTAGTGATGGAAGAGAAAGCAAAAGTAGCCACTGGTGGTTTCAATCCGCTTGGAATGACCTTCCTTGTGCAGCTCTGTCGGTAGATCGTGGTCCCGAAGGAGGTTACGCGCAAAAAAATGAGGTTATGACTCGGAACACGTTCCGGTTCGGCATGTTGGGCGCGTAGGAGAAAGTAAGTTCTCGATTGGTTCTTTTTGTTTTGTTTTCGCTAAAGACCGAATAAGCCGAACCTGTTAAGCTATGCTAATTCAATAAACGATCGTCAATTTGTACGAAGTTGCGAAGGAATTTTGTTTACTGTGGTTAATAGGGACGGCAAACACACTTGTGATTGAGGGAGACGTCTATCTCATTCAGCTGGTGGCAAACGGTGAATAGGTACTATGAAAAAATACAATAGTGCTTTTGTGTCGCTTTGATTAACTTGAAGTGTACAATCAATTCTGGATGAGCGTTAGTTGATTGATTTATGATGGCTGTTAAATGTTATTATTAGACGATTAATTTCTCCAACCAAGGGTGATTGATTCGTTCTGTGATTGTCTTCTTTATTGCAGTACTTTATTATAGTCTCATTCATAGCTATATCTAGTTTGGTGTAATATGGGTAGCCACATTGTGAGATGACACAGCGGTAAAGGGTTATGTATATGATATACCTTACTAAATGGATCGACTACTGTTTTGTAACAAATAATAGAAAGATTCCAATTTACAACACTGTTTTCTTGCTTCTTGTTTGCCGTTTTGACAGCACATATCTTGTTTGAATACATCTGTCAAACACACTTTTTTACATGTTTAATATTCTTCAGATTTCAGCGAATCTGTATGAAGCAACACAAATTACCTGTTACCTCATGGATAGCAAGATTCTTTGCTAACAACTTTTCGACAGACCTATAGAAGATTATTGTTTTCGTGTTTAAACACAATGTATTGTTCCATACAAAAAACGGTATTAGAGTTGCATTGTTGCGCATTATTTTGATAAATTATCGATTCTAACTGATGTTCGTTCTGCGTGAACGAAAAAATACGCTTCTTACATTTAAACTTGATTCTGATGGCAATTACTTATTATATTTGTTATGTTATTATGTTATTATGTACTATAATAAAACTATACATGTTGCAATTTGTAGTTAGCACTGTTTTATTCAAAAAGGGTTCAAAGTGCTTCATCCATTAGCTAAAGGTAACGTGAAAATGGTCCACAATAACGTGATATATGAAGCAATGAGGACCACCAATAGAAACACTAAAATTAAATGAATGAATTATACATTTTTCAAATTATCCCCTACATAGTTTTCAAATATACGATATTCCCTTCGAACAAGCAATAGAACTTTAAAAGTATAGTTCTAAAAACATACATTTCGTGCTTCCGACCTTTTTAAAGTGAACGCTTGAGAATAAATCATCAAACTTCAAAATGTTTTTTGTTCATTACTTTTGGTATTTATAAAATATATGTAGGTTTAGAAATAATGTATTTTGATATTTGTGATTTAACTAAATAAATAATTTAATGACTAACATTATAGCAAGATACTTTCTTCAAGACTATGTTTAATGTATAGGTTGGAGTAGCTTGTTGACTTCACGTTGTGAGGGAAATGATATTGATAATAAAAATAAATTACATATTAATTAGATATAACTGACCAAGGGAAAAACACATTTTTGCAGTTTTTATTGCTACTGTTAAACTGTGGCGCTGTGGAAATGCTTCTATATTATTACCAACCTTCTTTATTTATTTTTCTTACCTGTGACAAAAAAGGTATTTGGCCACAATTACAATATTCTTGATGCAGTTATATAAATAAAGAACGAATAGAATGTACAGAGTTATTGTTATGAAAATAAACATACTTCAGCTCACAGCCAATTATAGTACTAGCTCGTTTGTGTTGGTCTGTTTGTCAGTACCTAAAAATCTATTCAACAACAATGTAGGAAATGTGGCTAGAGAGAAATGACGAAAAAATCACTTTATCATTGTATTACCATCTTCATGATCAAAATAAAAAACTAAGTGCTTACCGTTTGATCCATATTTCCTGAAACAAAAAGTAAAACATTGAATTGGATTTTCAACCATAATCTTTTCAGAAGTTCTATTGGCATTCTGTTTATATGCTATCGTTAATTTGAAGATATTTTTGAAGGTCGACATCATGTTTAGATGTTATTTGGCCAACAGGGACAACTGCAAAAAAAATGCTGTTCCACTG
The DNA here is from genome assembly GCF_016920715.1 of Anopheles arabiensis. Taxonomy (NCBI): domain Eukaryota; kingdom Metazoa; phylum Arthropoda; class Insecta; order Diptera; family Culicidae; genus Anopheles; species Anopheles arabiensis. Next base: position 52,747,367 of record NC_053517.1, read on the forward strand.
CGCCAATATTTCATTATTATAAACATTGTGTAGAATAATAGTATGTCTCATCTTGATCGTTAAATGCATAAAAACATGCTTAAAATAAATGTGTTTACAAGCGGAAAGAAGACAGATAAACACCATACAACCCTACGACCAGTTGCACGTCGAACACGTACAGTGTGCCTTCATTAACCCATTCAATTGAATGCGTGCCAAATGGCAACGAAAATGGTTCAAATTTAAATTCTTTCGCTACGATTCCGCTTCACAGCATCAACATGATTTTTCCCTTTTTTTGTTTGGCTATTTTTTCGTCAACAAGAGTGTGCCATATTTTGTTGATCGTATTCATGCACCCACGCATGCGCTCTGCACTCTGCCTGCTGGTTTATTGGAGATCGTGATTGTTGATTTTCTTTGTCCATGCAAACATATAACACCATAAGGTGACATCCCTCACCAATAACGGTCAGTGCGGTTCAACAACAAGCTGGGAGGCATTTAGTTTTCCTTCTTCTATTATCCCAGTTGCTATACCGTTTGGCTATGTTCAAACAGAGCCTGGCGGAGAGAACATTCAGTTTGGTGTTGTGACTTGTAGGTTGTTCGACAAGTGCGGCGGTGTTGTATTAGTAAATAATTGATAAAACACTCTGTTGCAATATTGCAAGCCTGGTAGGATGTGATGTGTTGTTTTGCTATTCAAACACAATTCCTTGCAAAGAAATAAATAAAAAAGTTCATGTAATCACTGATATCTTGCGCGATTTAATTACTAACACGTTGTGTGCCCAGGTTATTAATAGATGTAAGAATAGAGCAGAACTGGCAAAGTATTCTTTTTTCATTCTATCGACACTAACTTTGTTTAATGTTTCGAAGAACAATATGCTGAAAACATTATTTTAATGCAAAAATATAGCATAAAGAGTTCCAAGAGAATAAAATAAACGATTCACCTGCCCCAAACGATGAGCCCACTCTGGGAAGAATGTTATATGTGTTTGAAAAAGGACAGTAGTTGCCAAGGGTGTGTGTGTGTGTCCGTGGCCCGCATCATTTTGCCTACGTGCACATAGATCGGTCGGAAAATATCGATGTTTATCAATTTGTTTATTCCGTTGACAGGCGACCAATAATCTGTTTACGTGTGCCATTTCGTTCGGCCTTCCTGTATTTCCAGTCCGAGGTGCAATACCAAGAAGACAGGAAAGGTGGTATGATGCTCCAACGCCAGCCACATACACACATACAATGACACCACTGCCACACACACGCATAAGTGAGCAGTTTTATTTAATGTTGTGCGGATGCATGCCCCATCCCCACGGGGTTGCATTGTGCCCGTGCTCATCAAAAACGACATCAGGGAAATCGGAATTGAATCGCCTCGGGAGGCACACTCCCCCCCGTTGGAGGTTTTCCCCGCGCTCGGTGGTATGTACTCAAATGGCGGAACCGAACCGAAAACGGGGTGACATTTTATTCACACCTCATTTGCGTTGTCGCGTGTCACCTCTGCTGGGGGTACGGCGATGGGGACCAATTCTGACAGCTGCCCAAGCGCAACACTGACCGAATTGCAACCAATTTTGAGCAGAAATATTAATCACAGTCACACCACGGAACGTCCGGAGGGGGCTTTCAGAGTGATATTTTTATCGGGCATCTTTTAAGCCTCTTTTGGTCAGGTGGCAGGGATCGAGTGAGTGATCTGATTGTGTTGCGAGTGTGAAGAGAGGAACGGGTGAGATCGTCGGAACCGCTTCCGTTGAATGATAAATGAATGAATGAGCCGATGTTATTCCACGCCGATCAATATCGAACGTCCGGTGGGATCCTTTAACGGGCGCGCTTTTCGATTGATGATGGTGTCCGTCGTTCTGCGAAACATGTTGGTTCGCAAATTTCCCCAACTAGGGGAAAGCGTGGACAGTTTGCTCATCTTTGCAATAGCATTTCCATTATAAGTTCGCCACCCAGCAATAGATGGGTCGATTTGTTGTTCATTTTATTTCTACTGTTTTGCTACAGTTGCGGTGCGCTTTTCTTTGCGGATGAACGGCTTTGGAACGCAAGGCCAAAGCGGTCCACCATTTGCCATCGCCAGCGCAAGATTTTATCGATCGCCTAGCGGGCAGACCGGATGCGACGGAAAACTAGGCTAGAATGAAGCTGTTTTCGCTTAAATATATTTGCGAGTTTCGCATGCGTCCATTAAATTATGGCGTACGTGAGGTGTTTACGTCGCTGATTCGAAAGGATGGGTGGAAAAACGGTCACCACGGACTACTAAGCTAACCGGAGTGCTGGTGACGAATCGTTTCTGCTTAACATCGGTGAGAAAGAGAGAGAGTGAACGAAAGAGGAACGGATAAGGGAGATTAGAAACGTGCCCATTTGAAGGTCTTTTTCTGTTGTTTGCTAGCCGGCTTGTGCTTTCACTGATGGCTCGGTGACCAGGGCGCTGCGTTGTCGGTAGTATTATTGCTGTCTTACATTTGTTCGTATTGTTTCTTGGCCGTTTTGGCGCTTTAGCTAGCGGCAAATCTTTGCTGCAAGTCGCTTTTGTCGTTTGTTTATACAGCGGGAACAGCAGATTTACTGCTTATCGGGAGTCGGTGGGTTACTGGATGCTGCTTTTGGCTGTAACCACCTTAAATATTGCTGTTGGCCTGCGTTTGTTTTGCAAATAAGACTCGGCACCTGTTTGCAGAGCAGATAACGAATGGGCATCGCTTTGCAACAGGCGTTGATCGAGAAAGCGATTTTGATTGTAATTGAATTTCAACTGATTGATTGGCAGCATGCAATAAGCTTGATGAAGGGCGAATATCTCGAAGTAAACGATGGAGTTTTTGGTAAAACTCCTGATAAGAGCATGAGTATGAATAAAAGTTTGTGAAAAAGAACGTTTGAAAAAAAAAAAAACGATTCACCTAAAAGCCCGCAACCATAGCAGGTAGCCGCTAACCCGATTGGAAGCTTCGGTGGAAAGGAAAAAAAAAGAAAATATACATGTGTCTCAATTTCGCGGAACACCAACGGCCCGGACAGAAAATTGATGGTCACACATGGGGGTGCTTAAGTGTATTTTCTGCGAGCGAAGGATTATTTCCATCGCATGTTGACATTTAATTTACTTTTTCACCGAAACTGCCATCCACGGTGAGTAGAGAGGCCATTTATTTCGTCAAACAACCACCACATCATCACCTTTCCCTGACGTCCGTTAAAACTTTGGCACGGGCACGGGTTTGCTGAAAAGGGTTTCATTTCATCCCTTCGAAAAATACAGGCAAAGTTAACAAAGGCAACCACTCCGGGGATGATTTCGTGAGGGATCAAAGTGTTGAAACCTATAGCCCACTGCCCATATAATCACGTGATGTTTGACTTTGCGTACAAGACAGGTAGTGTTTTCAAGGCGAAAGGAGATTGATTTGGCAATATCAAATGTGGGTAAGTATTTGCCAGTTAAAACCCGTTTCATATGTTAGCCATATTGGGCAATGTAAAGCAAGCAACAGTTTAAATGTTACAAAGCGAATAAAAACGAAATATTACAACACAAGTAGTCGGAAATTTTCTTATGATACAATACAATTAATTTAATGTGTTTTTGTTTTTGTGTCGTTCTTTTTCTCTGTGTTTCTCTTTTCTGTTAGTATTGATTTAATCGATTGCCTAGCTTATTTTTCCCACACCATCCCATCGGAGTGTCTTTCATATGCTGTGCATTCTGCCAAAAAAATATCATATCACGCGATACGTTTCGGTCCATACTTGCAAAGAACGTGAAGAAACCGAACAACGAAGCAGAGCACAAGTCTAGCTGGGATCATAATTTGCCGCACGTGGTAGGAATGGCTAAACGGTTCGAACCACCCGGAGTCGATGACACCGGCTGCTGAGCGGCTGTTGGATGTGAGCAAATAGTTCCCGCGGTCGGCTTCTTTCGGCGTCACTGACCAACATGACCAACTTGTGTTTTCGGACAGACCGTCCCAGTTCCAGTGGGAAATCGTCAAAGAGATGTGAAGAAACTAAGCAAAAAAAAAAAACACAAAAAAACTCCTGCACGACAACGATCACTAAACCGACGGACCCCATAATAAGGCTCATTTGTATGTCGTCCGGGGCCGTACTGTACGACAACCAATTAACTTGACAGCTGCTTAGGTTTCGAACGGATCGCTCTACAAAACACTTACTGTACTGTTTCACGTCCGCCGTGGACACGGTCAGCGAGCAGTGTGCCAGCAGAGGGTTGACACGGTTCGGAACACCCCTCCCAGAAGTGTGTGCCAGAAACGTCAGCAACTGCTCATCGGGAATGCGCATTTATCTGCCATATTTCACTCGATCTCTGAGTGCACGAGGCGGGATGGGTTTGTGCCAGTATTCTCGTTCGCTGGAAGGTTAGTTCGTCGCTTTACTTACACTTTCGGGCGCAGCTTTCAATGGAGCTGCGGGGCAGGCTGCGCTGTGTTACTTTTCACGCAGCGTGTGCCCATTGGATGCGATGCAGGGTACTGAAAGAATGCAGTGCGAAAAGTGCATATTTTCACGCATCAATCGATGTGTGTTGAAAGAGATTTAATGATAAAAGTGCGGCTAGCGCAGTTAGTTGAAGATATTATTGATCATATGCAAATGTTAACTAATATTAATTTGCTCCAGCTCTGGTTCATTCTTTTCTCCGATTTCCTGACGTTGGACAATATTTGCGTAATCCATTTTCGCATTGCCAGAGCTGCTCGTATATCAGAGGCGAGCAACAATTGTATCAAGATGTAGTGTACATTGAATAAACTCTGATATGTGATATTCAATTGAATCAGATACTGTGATCGTTACATAGTGAATAGAATGTGTGTCTCTACCATCATAATGAAGACTTCTTTGAATATGGCATCGTTTGCCAGGTCTCAATGTATCACGCTTTAAATAAACATTTGCACAAAAACACCAATCCACACATGAAAGGTAAAGGTTCCATCGTTTTCGTAATCAACATGCTTCGGAAGAATGTGTACAAATCGTTTCAAATGCTTGTCGGTACAACTAGCTGTCGGCAAAAAATGTCAATAGACTGGTTTACCATCAAGAAAGCTCCGAACAATCAAGAAGTTAGTCATTAAGAGCATCAAACACTTTTCCTCAATTGTATGTTTCGAGAGCACTGATTGTATGGCTGGATGTTGACTGTAGCATCAAAGAAGGGTGTTAAACGTAGCGTCCAGTAGGCAAAATTTTCTCAATTCAATAGCAACACGTGTCAATATTAACCATTAGTGTTTGTTTTTATTGCTAGACGGATGAGAAAAATGCTAAACAAATCGTATTGAGTATGGTTGGTTCCGTTGGAAACCATAAAATACGAAGCTTTATTGATTGCTGAATTGAAAAAGCTGATTATTTTTCTTATCTGACCAAAAGCATAGCTACTTTACAGCGATAATGTACGTTATGAAAATAATTTACAACGGATTGCTTCTACTTCTATTTGCCGTAAACGTAAACGTCCGTGGACATGCCGGCCTATACAGGCTTTTGAGACTTTATTCAGTACCATGCACCCGAATAGTCAGTCCTTGCTACGATTGGACCACGGAAACTCCAACGTAATGCTAGTTTTTTTTATATGTTTTCTTGCAATTTTCTTGTTTTTTCAGACACGAAAAAAAATCAGACACGTGGGGATGTCAGACTTACTTTACCACGTAGCACCAGGAGGATCAAGCAGGTCAGTCATTAGTATGGATAGGTGCAGGCAGGCTTGACCTTCAACGGTTGTGGAGTCAGAGAAGAAGAAGAATGATGACAAATTCATTTATTATTATAAATTGTTGTTATTGTTCATTAGGTTAATGATTTAGTTTCGTGAGATCGTCATAGATTAGAATATGCTGCTACAATTGACCGGTATATCCTATCACCTCTTAATAACTGAACATAATTTATTTTAATAATGACAATTTGAAAAACATGCTACATGTACATGTGGCTATCGAGTTTGAACTAGAAGCATACTGGTTTAATTGATACAATTGATTTTAATATGCAAGCTCGCACCTTTTCGACTGGCGCTAATCTAAAGATCGTCTACAGTGCATGGTTTGCATGGACAAGCATTTAAATAGAAGTGTCATCACGCTGAGCCTGGCGCATTTCTAGAACTGCAATGAATCTCGTAATGAATGATTATTGTAAGTTTGAAGTTGTAAGTTTGTAAGTTTACTTATACTTAGTATTACTTAATTACTTATCCAGTGCTACAACCGCTTTGAGGCCTTGACCTGTTTAAAAAGTGTCCGGCACCGCTCGCGGTCTGGAGAGGCTGAATCAGTTGTATGAACAACATTAGTACTCAGTATTTAGTAATTATTTTCGTTTGTTTATCGGACAAATTCACGGAACGCGGATTGGGACACACCAAACTCATACAGAATGTAAACTTTATTGAAGATGATACTCATAACTTTTATCCGGATCCGATAATTAATTTTGCGCGAGAGTCGTTCACGGTCCATCGCAGTTTATATCACCCAACATAAGCAGGTTGGGTGGATAAATTTCACCACTTATCAAACTTGCCACAAAGAGACGAAAATTACAGACCATTATTTAAATTCCATAGAGCATCAATATGTGTCTCGGTTATCCTAATGGAATGTAGAAAGGTAGATTTCTTCTACCAGAGTGCATGGGACGTTTCAATCGTGGAAGTTGAATCTTGAAGCAAAGCTGTCTTCAAAAGCAAATGAATGGAAGTGTAATTAGGATGATGAGCATTGCATTGAGCAAGGACTGCCAAGAATGCTGGTAATAGTGGCAGGTAATATAATGTTTTCCTTTCCATTTTATGATTGTATGAAAGGTAACTTTCAAGAAGGAAATCCCGGTGCATGTGATCGAATAGCACATCCGATCCGTGCTACGACCAGCAATTGCCATTTATTGAACGGTATGGTCTGCAGTTGTTGTTTTTTTTTATGTCCATTTCCACTGCCTCTTGTTTCTTCGTCAACCGGAAGCATTTCTCGGTCCATTCGATCCATCCATATTCGATGCTGCAAGACATGCTCGGGCAGCTCAGGATGGTAATAAAATTTTGCCATTTATTTCCGCTGACGGACGTATTCCCAATGCCACGAGAAGACACTCGCTGCCAAAGTAAACTACTGATCTTTCATCGCATGAATCGGGTTTATTTTATTTTATATTTTGCTCCTCATTCGACCAGGCCAGTGAAGAGAGAAGGGAGATAGAGGGACGAGCAAAGCAGGGGAAGTGATTCATTCTGCACGCTTCCCTGTAGTGTCTTATGTTGCAGGATATCCTGCCTGCCGGATATCCGTGCTGTGCTTGTACGGCCGAGACAAGTGTACGTGAGGACTATCTACAAAATAAAAAAAGGCAATCGGTAGCAAAAATGACGAGCAAAAAAAAAAAGTTGAAATATCGAGCATTCCAAAGGACTAGAAAATCGAATGCAAGAGAAAGAAACGCGATTGAAGTAATAAAATAATACCAAGCGTCCCAGCGGCCGTCGTAAGGTGGTAATCAAATCAGTGGAAGCGGTTGGCTAAAAGAAATGGTCCGTGCCACTTGGTCGGTCCCCTCCGACGAGCTGTGGTCTGCTCGGTAGCGTCCCCTAACGAACAATCTGCAGCGAATGACAATTGTGGTGCAAAATTCCGATACCGACGTGACGTACGGTTGTCACGTCGCTAATCAACGAACGCCCGCCCAGCCGTGCGCCCGGGCGCCGGAAGTAGAGCTAAGGTTCGTTCGGCTAATGGACAATCGGATCGAATTCTTCCGTGTGGCAGGAAACGTGCCGTGAGGCGCGGCGAACAGTAGCGACAATATAAAATGAACGGATGGGAAAGATTTTCTAAGGTTGCATGAATCCGTTACCTCTCCGGAGCTGAAAATGAAAGGTGTACATTTTCTGCAACTTGGCATGTAGTAGTTCAGTGGGCAGATTTTCGTCTTAAAGAAATGTTTCGTAAGCTAGTGAATTTTTAAGCGATTGTCGTTTCTTTTGCATTAGGACCGTAGGTAGAATCACATACACACTAGCATCTAGTGGCACACATACACGTCGTTTGCTCTAATTCATTGATGGGGAAGGATTTGATGGTATTTTGGATACCAGTTTGTACTCCCTTCGAGAGCACCACCAACCCGTACCGTTCGCGCTTTGAAGAAAATTGTTTGCCATCGTTTAGCTGTGCGGCGAGCGTCCATGAAAGATTTCGACAAAGCGGGTCAACTAAAACGGCCGCCGGCGGGAAGAAAAGAGGCAACTTTGAAAAGATTTACCCCTTCGTTCAATATCTCCTCTCTTCACGCTCGTGATGGAAGGCTGGCAGAAGTGCAGCAGAATGAACTGAAGAATGAATTGAACCAAAAAAAGGGCAACGCTTTTGAAAGTTTTTCCAGCCCAGGCCAACAAGGGGGCCTTGAGCGGGTTGCTGCATCGATATCAAACATTTTAACGTAAGCATCATTTCTGGCGCCCATCATCGGATGAAAGGATGCAGCCAACCGGTGCGTCCAACCTGCACTTGTCGACTGGCCTGACCGCTCCCCGCTCGGCGCGTTTGCATCGTTACCGGCACACGAGATGAAATGTTGCAACTCAAACTCAAACGAGAACTAGCTGGAATTATATTGAATTAAGCCGTAACATTGGGAGGAAAAGTTTAGAAAGAGCGGCCAAAGTGCGTCCTTCACCTCGTCCTTCCCTACTCGTACTCACCGAGGAAAAGGATAAAGTTGCGTGCAGGCAAGCTAACAAATTGAATGCTGGCTGGAAATTCGGGTTTCGAGAACATATTCGGTTCCAGTGCAGTGCAATGCAATCGGATGGTGCTTGACTCGATGAAGCGTACTCGGCGAGAAGCTGCCGCTTGCTCCAGTGAACCGAAAAGTTTATAAATTTGCTATCGGACCGAAGGCATGCCAACGTGGGCAGGGTGGGAGGGGAGGGCGTTCGGTCAGCTATTTAGATGGAATGGTTTTCAATTTCTTAGATGCGTTTATTTCAATAACACTTCTAATTGATGATTCGATGAGGGCCTGATTGAAGAATTTGCAAAGGGTTTCCGCTGGGTCATAGCGAAAGTGGTTTGATTTCACAGTCTGTGTATTATGGAGGCGATAGGAAACTTGTGATGAATATTACCATTGATTACGTTTACTATTTATTTGGAGGAACGGTTAGACGCTACAAGTCGAACCCGGCAATATCTGGAGATGAATTTCGAAAGTTTTTAAATTAATTTTGAAATCAGCGTAGCAAAAATCGTTTTTGGCAGGTTCGATTAAAGCTTAATTTGGATACACTATGCGTTTGGACAAGGGAACATTATTGGTAATGGTAGATAAAAAAAGCCTGCTAATGCTCGCAATGATTTTCCTTAAAGCTTGATGTTTGATTTTAATCTTTAAAGTTAAATGTTTCTATTTAGTCGAGTGCACGGTTTCATATGTAATATCTATATAGCTTAATTAAGTCACCTAAGCAGCTCAATTTATCAGTATCTTTATTGTACAGAACAAAATACCTAAACAGCCAAACTATGCTTTCTTCACTAATTTAACAAATTGTACAAGTTTTTATTTATTTTCGGAGAAATTTCTATTTGATTTTTTTGTTACTTTTTACTGGATTACTGAATTTAATTTCATTAAGAGACGATTGAGCATAAAAACATATGTTTACGTCATTTACTAAATAAAATAAAATGTATGCTGTTAAGAAGCATACAAGAAAGCATACAAAAAGCTTCTTAAAAAACATTAAACCTTGAACATTGTTCCCAAACATTGAACATTGTTTTCAAATTAATTCCAATGCTTGGGAATGGACTGAATGTATTTTAACAATTTCTACAATGATACTGCAATCACCCTGGATGTTGCACAGTGTTAACGATTAGTATTCTTTTCCAATCAACTTTCATCAATTTCTGATCGAATCTGGGTACCCGTAAGTGGGGTAAATTTTACAACGCAACATTTCGATTCTGAGTCTTAACGCCGGATGTCGGTCTTTCGCATTCTTCCTATACTGCTGCCGTCGCTGGTGGTACTGCAATAACTTTTGTGATGGCTTCGCAGGCTAGCGATATCGGCGGTATGAATTTGTTATCAATTTTTCAGACCATAAAACATTGCTTTATGATACCATTCTGGTACACGATGATAAACCCGCACACGCACGCACACAGACACAAACATTTACCCCAACACGGGCGTTACGCTCGTCATCGGATTTCGTAGCGCAGAATATGGGATATATATACCCAAGGCAAGCATGGTTCGAGTCTAACCATTCTTTTTGTTTATTTCTTCTACCTTCATCCTTTGCCCGGTGCTCAGAGTCTCAACAACCGGATCCGGTTCCGGGAGCGGGATTTTCCTACCACAACCGTACTCCCTGGCCGCTTTTGACTGTGCAATGGGGGAAAGTTTTTTCGCCCCTCTCTCCCCTTTCATCTATAGACCGCCAAAAAAAAAAAAAGAAGCGTAACCCTGCATCGGAACGCAATCCGCTGGCGGAATACCCGCGATAGCACGTTGCTCGATCGTATCCCAGCCGTTGCACTCCGGTCGGTCCTTCCCGGTGTTATTGTTCAATTTTCCAATAAGATTTTATGCTTATTTTTATTAACTTCTTCGACGAGTTTCCCAATGGTACGAAACACCGGACGCCGTACTTTTGCCAAGCCGCACTTGCCGCTTGGCCCCACCGCAACATCCGGCCTGGAGAAAACAATACCCAGTAGATACAGTGAACCTTTCAGTTTCGCCCTTGCAGTCCCGCCGTGCTAAGGGGTCGTTTCAGTTCGGTGGCGAAACGTTGCCAAAGTCGAAGTGAAATGATGAGCAATAGTTTGGGGAGAGTTTGTTTTGCGAATATCCACGCTTTCGATCAGCATGAAGTACGAGGTGAAATCAGTGCACGATGCACTCACGTCCTGCTCAGCGCTAGATCCCGGAGGAGATCAATGGTAAAATCTTATTTCCTGTTGCAGCAACTTCAAGCGAACTGATTTGTCTATTCTTTAGGATCGCAAATGTTAGAACGAAAGAATAGAAACAGGGTGCAAAATGGTGAGGAACAGAAATTTGGTGCAAAATAGTTTTAAACAAGGAGTTTAAATTGTTTTATAATAGTGCCTTAAGACATTGTTTAAACCGCTCATCATTTTTTGAACAGATTTTAATGGACAATGAAGTTTTATCAAATATGTTAACCCACGACGTTCGAAATTATTATATTAGAGTTCGAGATGTAATATTGGACTAGGTACAACAAATATTGGTTTGGTTTGCTGATGCGCCATGCCTGTAAGCACTTATCGGAATATATTTGAAGCATTGTCAATGGTTTCAATGAGGTAAGCAAACTTAAAAAATACAAACTGCTCCTCGAGGTTTTGCTACATCTTGTGATCAAATTGAACCCAAATCCTATCCCGAACGAACTGATGACAATCAGTGCACGGGAATGGAAATAAGAGAGCGGTTGATACCGATAGAAGTATGAACTCATGATGTGCATCGTGTGCAAGGAACCTCTGGTATCCGGTGCACCTTGTTACAGTGCATCCGTATTTTGTGCAATTTTTGCGATACTATGTTCGTACAAGCTCCAACTGAGAGTGGCTTTGGAAAGGAAAATCATAGACGCGTTTGAAGAACCACATCTCGAATTTCCACACAAACATTCCAAGGAGCATCGATGAGTGTAATTTCGTCGCAAATTCTAAAAGATTGCAGTAACAAGCAAATTGGCATAGTGAAACGAGATGATCATAGATAAATCCTCAGCGTTTCCTTGTTACAGAGCTTTTGTGGGGTGTAGTAGTGGTGGTAGTGGCGTTGGTATGTACATTCTTTACCAAACATTTGAAATTGAAACCGAATGTACTTTGGTGTTTAAGATTTTTTTTAATAAAGGGTACTGTATAGTATGATATTAATGAAAGTGCAGTATGCATAAATGATAAATAAATAAAATTCTTTATTATGAAGTCATACCTATCATACCTACTACCGTAAATACTGTGTGAAAATGTATAGTGCCTTAATTGAACACTTTTCTAGTGGTGCTTAGAGTGGTCGTGCAGGTCCTATAGTATGACGTACTTTATTTCTGACACTCATCTACACCTTTCTGACAAACAGTTATTCATGTATGCTGATGATATTTATGTTTAACGGCTCTAAGAATAGTGTCGATATAAAAAAGATTCTAAGTGAATTTTATTGTAGCTATGCTCCTCACCAGCTAATGTAGTGTGGTGAATTTGCAGCGTTTTTAGCATTAACTGTAACAAGAGTTTTTTCACTACAGTAGAACGTCGATTATCCGGGAACGGATTAACCGGCGGGCGGCTTAACCGTGCGCATAAATCTGACAGCTGATCATACGTACGGCGAAAGTTTGCAGCGATAATTAATTGGGTAACCAGTTTCTTGTGCAGCTCGGTAGTGTCTAGGGGTATTTTCGAAATTCAGTTTTGTTCATGAACAGTTGTTAAACCTACAGTCATTGATTAAAATAATATTCTACTAACGATTACTCGATTGATTCTAGGTGAATTAATAATAAAACTAGTAAATTTGATATGTTTTATATGCGTTTGACATTTCTTGGACCATTATCCGTGCAAATCGATTAACCGGCAACTGTCCGGTCCCGAGCTGCCCGGATAATCGACGCTCTACTGTATTAACTTTACAATTGATATTCACCAGCTGGACAGCAAGGAGTTGGAAGGAGCTTACATTAAATGACCATTATCAAAGGTGAATGGACATCATGTTCCTCAAACTATTTTTATATGCCTATAGCAACCCTGAGGAGGTGGTCCCGTGGTACAGTTGTTAACTCGCACTGTTTAACAACATGCCCGTCGAGGGTTCAAGTCTAGAACAAATTGTACCCCATAGCTAACCATCCGGCTGCGTCAGAGATAGAAATGTTGTTTAGCTTTAAGTTAGAAAATAGTATTAAAAAACCATTGGAACAAAACAAACAGCTGGGTGTCACCTTAAATTCATTTCACATGTTCTTACTTTCATTTGAATCTTTATCCGGTTGCTATGGATCGCAGTCAACTACGTCTGAATTGTTTTCTACTACGTTTGGTTCGTTTTCTGCTACGTTTGCTATTTAGCAGCAACTACGCAAGTTTCATTGTATCAGTGCGCTTATTCAGTGACCGCGGGGCGCTTTGGCATCGTAAGGAAAGAATCAATGCATTCAATTGTAAATTCTTATAGTTGTTTTATGTGAAGATTACATCTCCATTCATAAATGTTTGACTATTTGACCACATTTGCCGAACAAACCTGTACAATATTCTTCTCTTTGGCGTAACAACCTACGTGGTCATTCAGTCCTGTTCAGGTTTTCGAGATTTAGCCGGATATTTATTCCTTGCTGTGGGGGGGGATGATCCGGTTGGGAATCAATTCCGGTGCGTAGAAGCTGACAAATCTGTCAATTAGACCACCGGCACACCTTAACAATTGTCTATAGTGATTAGAAATTATCCGTGGCTTAATGCATCCATTACATGTTATTCATTGTTTAAATATGGGTTTTCAACACAAGTTCTCAATTGGATGCAAACAAAGAACAATATGAAATTGTTGCTTTACAAATGGTCTGTTATGAATGGAATCGTAAGGAATGCCAAGCGGTCAGATTAAAAGGAAAGTGAAAACAGGTGAATGTTAAACTAAATAAATAAAGTAAATTTCAAAATCATACTAAAGAAATATAGTACTCAAAAAAATGAAATAGTAACAGTACTCCGTTATGTTAAAACTCTTCTAAATACATCTTTAATTCCGCTTAGAATCTCCTCTCCTGATGATCTGAAACTAGCCACTATAAGTTTTTGATAGAATGATGAAGGGTAAATTAATTTCTGCTACTTAAACATATTTACCTTCTATTCGTAATGTCCCATGGCTTTCTTCTAACAATAAAAAAGACCAAAAGAAGTTCTCGTGACTATTATTAGCTTTAAAATTATAGGCGAAACCTGGCCCTTTTGTAAGTGTTCAATATTAATGTTCTGTGATGTCCTTGAACTATAAGAAAACTATGATTTATTTATCAAAATCTAGTCTGGTTTGGTGTTAGAGACGCTCAATATCATACAATTTTGAGTGTAATGGAATGTTCAATGTACAATAATGGTTGTGAAATGCTTAATATCATATTCATGCCCGTAGCGGCTTTGGGGGGCGCCAAATTAATAGTCTCCATAGTACAAAATATGCGCTTCAAGAGACATATATAATAATACTACACACGCAATTAAATTTCCTTTGAAAGTAAAAAAACTAAACAATTAATTTCTCAGGATACTTAGCCAAAATTTCTCCTTATTAATTTGTTATCGAAATGTTAATCGATTGATTTGATTATTTTTATGTTTTTGAACATTTTCTGACAACATTGCGAAAAATCGGCTCGAAATGCTTATGTTTAAATTTATGATCGTTAGGGATTCGCCTCGCATTTTAGTAGCACTAGCAACGTAAACTAAATCATTTTTTAGCGGATCAACTAGCCATTGGCAGCTCCTGATTGCTTCTAGACGACCTAAACAATTTCTCGCGACAATTTTTGGCGACACTTTTCATCTGTCAAACCGTCTATGTATTAGCAAGCTCGTTAATTTCGATCATTTTGTCGCGATACGTGAGCGCTGGGGTTCTATGAAAAACTCACAAACCTGCGACATTTACGGTCGTCCTTGATTTTGATCTAAATCCAAAATTTGTAGCGGTCGTCTAGAAGCAGTGTTAAAGATCACTGTGATACAAGGAGGTCTTCCAAGGAACGGGCTGTGAGTGCACAAAAAAAAACATAACAGCTGTCTAGTTCCTATTGGAGAAAATGTCCAACAGGGACCAATTCAATAATGATACTATGTTTGTCGGAGGATTTAGCTTGTTTGTTCGATGAACATTTTAAAGCATCTGTGTTAAGTTTAAGAATCTGTGTGATGAACCGCAGAGCGCGCTGCCTAATTCAATAGAAGCCTGTTTTTTAAACACTTTGCAGTTTAATGTCTTAGCCAAAAATTGCCAATTTTTCAAGCAATATGTCTCATGAAACGAATACATCATAAGTTTATTTGCCTTTTGAAACTGTGGTGTCAACTTTTATCAGCTATAGACAAGGTAAACCGGGCATATCAGAAACACAATATCAACGTCGATATCACCTACAAGCTAATTCAGGGATTGCTATACTAAACATTGAAGGATATGCGTGAAGGTTGCATGAACGATATTTTCTCTGCAGCTAAAATAGCTTGTTGTGAGACGGATATTGGGGGCCTTCACGATTCTAGTTAGTTTTATTGTATGGATTTTGACAGTTGGAGGCTGAAATCATGTAAACACTCTATACAAAACCACACAAAAAACTAGCCTGCAATTTTCGGTCTAGATTATTCTAGCCTCAAAGCTAGAATTAGATTCGAGTACCTGCTCGAGAATATGGCAAAACACGGTGTTGTTTACATTTATTCCAAGGTGCATTAAAGAGATCAGGTGGTGGAATCCAGAATCAAAGTGTATGTAGTCCAGGTGGTCTCATAGCATGTTTTTATAATCAAATTTGAACATCATTTTTCGACAAGATGGGTGAAATTTTTTGTTCAAACAACCTTTCTGGAGGCTTGACGAATACACAAATCACTCTTAAAATCTTCATTCAGAAACAGAAGCGACAAAAATCAGCCTTTTAAATACAAACACCTTGGGATAAGCCCACCTGTATATTATACCCACTTAGATAGCTGCTCGAAAACTGATATACAATGCAAACAGCTGACAGGCTGAAATTTCAGCCTACGAGCTTAAAACGGAAAGGCCCCCATTGATGGTTTTTTGCTGGAAAGAACTCGACGTAGAAAAATAAAGATTTGCAAATCAATCGATACGTATAACAACTAAAAACGAAGGAATTAAGCGAATTTCAGAAATATGCAACTGGTTTAAGGGATGTTGAAGGGGCTGAAATTATATCAGAACTGCATGTGTTTCAATTACGTTACTTATGGATAATTTTGAAAGTGCGCAGCACCTAATGATCTTCTTGAATATATACAGAAGTATTCATTAGGCGATCTGTTTGCAAATAAAACGACATGCTTGCCAATTTAAACATAACCAGTTACAGTAGCGTCTTGTGGAAGGAGTTTTAATAAATAAAAAATAATAATGATAAAATACGATCATCAATGGGACAGGAACGCCTCAATTACCCTAATCTTAATTTTATAGAAAACAATATTTGGATTTCGTTTGTAGGGGGAAACAGGAAGAGAGTGAGGGCTGGGAATGTCGTTGTAAAATTGAATACGGTGAGAAGAGATGACCACGCTATGGCTCTGATCATATTTACACTGAAACATAAAGTTTATATTTACTATTTCGTACATATTTCTTAACTTAAACTGAAGCGTGGTATTAAAAATTGTATAACTATTTTATTGATTTAATGTATTCAACACGCTTTATTTTAACTGTAGCAATATATTTCTACTTCTTCTTTGGCATAATAACCGTTGTAAGGCCTGCCTGTACCACTAGTGGGCTTAGCTTCCAGTGAATTATAGATTACAAATAGCAGGATAGTCAATCCTACGTATGGCGGCAAGGTCCATTTGGGACTTGATCTTGACGAGCATGTTGTTAAATTGTACGAGTTGACCAGCGTTATATTTAGCTTATAGAATGTCTATATTGTGATGTTTGATAATGTTTCAAATATTTTGGGTTAATAAATTAACGTAATGATTTTGCCGTTTATTTTATTGTACAATCCAGCCGAATGTTCATACTATTGAAAAATGCTTTACATGCATCTCGTACACAACTAACGATTTATTTGTTTTAGCCTGCTGAAAATACACGCATATTAACTCCCAAGGGTATTATTATTTGTGGCACATTTGGAAACAAATCCGGGTTCTAATTGAATGTACAATAATAAACAATTACACGCACGTTTACCCAAATAATGAGAAAAAAAAAAGAAACGATCAGCGCAGTAGCGTACAATTATTGCTCGTAGGAAAACTATTCGATAATTTTAATACCATATTATGTACGCTAATGACCATTTGCGCTACTACTTCAAAACTGTGCGAATGGTAGACCAATTCGATGGCAATTGAACGCCATTACACGTCAAAAATTGGACGTTGAGGTGTGCAGGAGGTTTTCGGATGCCGCGATCGTATCGCACCGAAGGCCGTTTAAAACCTTGAAACTTTTGTTTGGAAGCTAATTATGAGGAATTAAATTTAATTCGACAACCACCCCGCGGGCCTTTTTGCGCCGTGTAGCAGTGCGTTGACCTGAGGAGGCAAGTGTGCTACATCGTGATAGGGGGAGGGGGGGAGGTTCCATGAGCGGAGTGTTAAAGAAATAAAGAATTGCGATGCGTTTGGTCTACCGGGGTACACGCTCGTTTAGGTCTCGATTGATCGCCAACCTATGATTAGTAAAGCTGTACGAGCGTATCAATCGAGCAATCGACACAGAAGTAAACAAGCAATCAATCCCCTTGCGGAAGGTAATTGAATAGCGTCAACGTTCGCACTTGACCATCTGGACGACCTCACGCATGCTGGTTCGGGTCGCGGGGAAACCATTTTTCTCGCATTTGCTCCTAGGTCTGCCTTGATCGATGGTCCTGGAGGACGAGGGAAGGTGGCTGAGCGATGGTCGGTCATAATTGAATAATCTGGTTAATTCTTAGACATTAAGATAATGCTCTGTTGTGGTCACACCTCGCCCGGTGTAAGCAAGCTTTGCAAGTGTAACGCGTCCAATGGCACCCAACGCGGTGTACTTGCATCCGTTACGATGCAGTGTGGTCGAATTCTAACCAGCGTCCGATTGATTTATGCTTGCCTACTCCTTACGTACTGCCCATTGCAATATGCTACACCCGATGACAGTCTGTAGTGAGCCACGAGGAAGTATGGCAAATGGGATCCATTACCGAACCGTGCGGTCCGTTGCGGATAAGAGTAATTTATAATGTTTAGTCGAGTGCGTGTTGGATTTATATTTATTCTAACCAAACTGAGCGTTCGGCTCGAAGCGATGTCTGCATTTGGACTGTTGCATTCGTACCATTCCGGAAAGCTTTCGGGTGTGGTCTTACAAGACGCTTGCTCTGTCTAAACACTCGTACGCAAGGGAGGATAGGAACTTAGTAAACAGCTTGATTCAATTCTCACTCTTAGTTTGCCTGCGGCAAGCAATGGTTAACAGAAAGAGGTATAATGTAGATTTGTATACGTGTGAGCCATCCTGGTAGGACTCCCGGATGTGAGAAAGCATAGCAGTTGTTGCTTTACGAACGTCAAGATGGAAGTTTTGATTTGTAGTCTTAGGCAGTAGTTCAGCTGTAAAATGTTAAGTAAGAATCAAGAGAAACTATATAAGATTCAGCAATTTGAAGTGGAAATGATGATAGTACCGTAAGCAAAATTTGAACATGTGAGGAAATATGAAATTCAGCGAACTAGTATTAAATGAATTTTGAGTATGTTGTATGTATGTAGAAACTTCACTGTATTTTACCCCTACAATGAAACGAACCTTAACCAGAACTACATGATGAAATGCATCCTAAAACGTCACCACGAACGCTCGCATCCTACTTTACCATAACCGCACTTGCAACGGTACGTTTGTTTGTGGGACTCGGGTGGCTTTACGACGAGCGACAAACATGTAAAGCTTTTAATTATAATTGATTTAACGAGCTGTTTGTTCGCTGCTTCACAGCATGCACAGACGAACGCCAAAAATATCGCTAACATGAATCGTCGTTACCCAGGGACGGGAAACAGTTTTCCGGTCGGTTTTCAATGCGAGATGCAATCAGTTTGCTGTGTGTTGGGTGAGATATCGGTGGAAAACGGTGATGCCGCCGGTCGGGTGAATGGCATTAGTGTATGAGTTTATGTGTTTATTCACGGAAATACAAGCTTGGCGACAATTTGGGTAACATTTTACCCAGCGTAAATTAATGTGAAATGGAGAGAAATGGGCTGATTGAATTCCCATTTACAACGTTTTGGTGAATTTGTGCGTAGGTTCTGCAGCTACGCGGCAGATTCGTTCGGCTCAAACTGTAATTTTTACAACTGTCCATAGAAATGATTTTAAAGCTTTTATTTACAAATACAAATACATTTTGGTAAAATTTCTCTGTTGAATGTCTGTTGATCATTTGTTTTAACAGAACAATAATTTTGCATAATATGACCCATGTTTGATACCTGCCAAGAATTTAAACGTTTAATGTATCTTGCGATAACTATACCATTAACCCACGACATGTATTACGCTCAGCTCTTTTCGTATTCCATTCCTCAACTTTACATTTGCATTATATATAGGTGGGCTTATCGTGAGCAATTCGAAAACTGCACTGTAGTAACATTATGCAAATGGTTATAGAAATCCCACATGGGAGGACGGTCGCTTAACTGTGATTAGACTTTCATGTAACAACCTACATAGCCATGCTGAAATATGTATATATGTTTGTTCCATTTTAACTATTATTAAATACACACAGTGAGAGTTTTATAGCTACTGTTTCTGTTTAGAAACATCCACTTATATAAATGACCGTAAACAAATTAATGTTCTCAAGTTTTTAAATTAATATTCAAAAGCTTCAATTCAAATAATTGTTGTAAAACAAGTTGATCTGATACTCTTTTGCAAAGATCTTCACTGCGGCTCTCTAAATCCTATCATAAGGCGCGACATTTTCAATTCCTTCAGGATCTTCTCTATCTGCTAAAAATCTCGTGTCACGGTATTTGTTGCCAGTACCCTCCGAAACGGTTGGAATATTATCAATGAAACTTTGCAATACCTTGAAACGGTGCCATTACAATGGATTTTAATACTTACAACATTTTCAGATGTTACAATGAACTTAATTCAATTGCAATTTTGTAACTCACATACAAAGAGCAAGATTGTTGTTGTTGTTATATACATCAATTTGGCGTCATCCATCAATTACGCAACGCTGATAGGGGGGAGGAAGGGGTGTAGTAAAACGATACGATTTGTTACATGGGGGAGAGAGCGAGTATAACTTTTGTTACGTAGCGCAAAAATAATTTTTTTCGTATGAGTAATAGACGATGATCGAAATCAGTCGAAATATCTTCACATGATTTAAAAATAGAATAGAAAAAGTCTTTAAAACTCTCTTAGTATCTTTAAAAACAATAAAACAGTAGAATATGTGACAGAAATCCTCTATGTTTAATGAAAAATGATTCTTTTCATGAACGTTTTATGAATATTAAGAAACACAACAATCTATGCGCAGTGTGAAATAATAGTGTGGTGTTCAACAATGGGCAAAATACCCTACCACAATAAAGATAAAAAAAAATCACAAAAAACTGTTTGTGTTTAAAAAGCTGCTGGAGAGGGAGGGAGGAGGGGATCTTAACCTGTTACATAGTTTTTAGGGGGGGGGGAGTGAAAATTTTGCAATTTTTGCGTTACGTAATTGATGAATGACGCCTTTGACACTTGGAGTAGGGTGCCTAGCGGGTTACGATGCTGTTTTAAATTAGCCCCCAAGTAACAAAGCAGATATGGTATATTTAAGTTATTATGGGAATAACTAGGCATACAGGGCTATACCAGCTAGTTTTCTTTAAAAAAAGAATTAAGTGCTCACAAGATAGCTGAATGTAACGTTTAATGGTGTGACAAAAAAAACAAAATTACACTTTCACAAGCAGATTTTGGACAGAAAATCAGCCAACAGTGATCAACAACTGGTGCCGAACGGAGTCTATTTCGTGTAGTACAAGGGAATACTACGATGCGTTTGTTTAAAATATACTTAAAACATGTCTCGAATTGCATGTATTTAATGTATACTCTATTGAAAGAAATTGTTCAAACAAAACTTCATTGTTTAATTTCAATGTGATTATTATCACCTAGGTAAGTTAATCGCTAATCATGTTAAAAACGTGTCGCTAGATGGCACATATGATGCTGTTTTGATGTTCCTAGAGATAAAAGCATCCCCAACCCCATTGCCTCAAGGGTAGCTTAGCCGCGGATAGTTTCTGAACTGACCGTAATATACATTCCTCTGACAGGATGTTTCACGTATTTTTGCATTCTCATTGTTTGCCTAGGATCCATCGGGAGCCGTTGCGCAAATGTCCACCATAACTGCACCGGAAGCGGAACCTACACACCACAGAATCAGGCAAGAAATTTACAGCAACCTGCTCGAATTCCCATGCCGATGTCACTGTTTGGAGGGATTATTGTTCACGCTCCGAGTGTGGCTTCTATCCGTATGCTGCGTTCTCACCTCAGCTGACGAAAGCTGCACTCGGAATCCGGTCAGTTGCATGATTCAGTGAGTGAAACGGGCGCGAAGAGAAATGGCATCGGGACGAATCCTTACAAAACCATTTTTCACCGGCAGCTCACCGGGCAGCACTTCCGGAACAATGGCGTTCGCAGTTCCGGATCGTACCGAGCTTCGCCTCGTGGCGATAATCTCTCACTTAAACTCCTGCCAGGCGCTGATAAATGATCTCACTTGCCATCCCTCGCGTGCATTGTTCGTGAAGCGGGTGCAAAACCAGCAGGACACCACTTCCGTCGAGAAGTCCTTCCGTCAGGCGTGCCCTGGGTAGTGTGACATCCTTTCCAGCGGATGGTGCCGATCGAAAATGGCGACCTGGGCCAGTGGTCCCCAGAGGCGACGGTGACGGTGACGAGCAACGATGATGAAGATGAACCTGACCAGCTTGTCGGGTTGGACTTAACCTCCGTCGGGGGCTAATCATTGCCCATCCGTTAAACGATGACTCGGGTGAACGGCGCATGGTTTGCTACTTGAACAGTAGCCACCTACCCATTGTATTCCTTTATGCATAATTAATGGCAAATGATTAATGGAGTGTCTTAAACGTGTTGACTGTTGCCACCAACGGGATAGCGCTGCACGCTGTGTTACGTCTTGAGAAGTGAGTTTAAATTGAGTACAGAGCTCGAGTATTCCTCTGCAAATTGTTTCAAAGACAGGAGCTGCAAGAAGTAGTTGTGATACCAGCTGTTGATAAATACTTTTTAACTGTATTGAAGCAAGAGGTGTGTTATGCATGGTGAAAATATGAATAAATTCGTCGTTTTTTAATTAATAAAGTTTTATGTACCAATGAAATGATACGAACTATTTTAATGATTGAATAACTCAAATTATTGAAACAATAAGCAACAACCAAGCATGAAACCATCATTGGATGAAAGAGAGTAAATATTTAAAATATGATTGCTATAGATAAGTATATTCGATCCATTCTGCTTCTTTCACAAGCTGGCCCTTTGTATTATAGTGCTTTTCTTGGGCTCAGTTCTGAGCGTAAAATTGTGAATCGTTTAGTATAAGATATGGTTCAGTTAAATAAGTGGTAGAAATTGTCATGAAAGTTATGGTAACGATGACTGGTTTTCGATGACTGTTAAGGGGTTTGAAATTTTGTGAACGCTTTTCTATGTGGTCCCTAAGCTTGGGTTGGGTCGGTCTGGTGGTACAGTCGTCAACACGTCCGACTGAACAACATGCCCGTCATGGGTTCAAACCCCAAATACGCAAGACTAACTATCCTGCCATGGTAATCAATAAGTCACTGAAAGGCAAGCCCACTAGTGATACAGGCAAGCCTTTGACCGACAATCGTTGTTGTGCCAAAGAAGAAGGCTAGGTATCTTGTTTTGTAACCTTTATCTCTGACGATTAGACCAATAGGTCCGTCTGTTTAATAAACAAATATAAATATAAAAATAAATAAAAATCCACACAACGGAGTATACATGCATTAAGGCATGAGAATGCATTAAGGAATGAGAAAATAAACGCCCCCAGAAATATCAAAATGTATTGAATTTGTCAAGTTCCGTCCGTTGTAAAATCCAAACAACTTGAAAACAAAGAAGTTACCGGCAACAACATGAGACATTGACTAAACGATGAGAACTTATTATTTCTATTCATCCCTTGCCCACATGCTGTGAAACCACGGCACCGACATGTACGTTAAACGCCTGAAGGTATGCAATTGGTGAGACATTAACAAGGGAGTCATCTACAAGGAAGTTATAATTTGATCAATTGCGGTGGATATACAAAAACAGATAAGCTTGGTTTTACTTACCGCTATTTTATAATTTCTTCCATGAAATCACAAATTTTGGCGCTACTTGAATATTTTAAACCATTGTCAGGATAGGAGCTCTTCATTTTTTGGAAGTTTTTTACGATTTTTTAATGGTGCAAGATAATGTACACACAAGCAAAAATTAATTTTTTAAGTATATGCATTTAACACTCAAATGCATTTAATTCAAATCGAAGGGAAATTAAAATTTTGCTAATAATATCCGCATTTATGAAAATACGAACGTATAGGATAGTTTATAAACATAAAAATACAGTGGATCCTCGCATAACGAGTTTAATCCGCTTCAGTAGCTCTCTGGTGAAACAAAAAAAAAATCGTTATGCATAATTATGCCCATTCATTGGATTGTTACAAAATAATTCATAATATTACCAAAAATTATTGCAATTTATTTGATGACTAACGATTATTTGACGTAAACGAGGTGCAAACTACATAAAAATGTCTCCATGAATAGTATACAGTCAGAATTCAATAGTTGAACGCTTTTTAGTTTGTATGCTTTTTAGTTTAACGCTCAATAGTTGGCTGACAGTTCAATTAAAAAGCATGCGTTTGTATGGGAAAACCGGTTTTTGAAAAATTCACATGGCATGCCGAGAGGTTTTTTTTGTATGGAAAAACGTGCCAACTAAAAAGCACATATTCAATATTTGGCAGGGAATCGAAGTTCAATCGAGTTCAGACTGTAATTGGTCTTACACAGCTAAACTCTAATAGCCACCATGGTTATTCTGATTGATTCCAGTGATCAATTGGTGAAACATAATCATTTTTATGTATCAAAGTGCCGTAAATACTAGTAGAAGCAAATTTATTAATGTGACTTAGTGGCAGATAAGTTAATCCATATGAAAATATTGAATAACTTAACTTACACCGATATCCGTGTTATATCCGTGAAGAAAGAAAATAAACTTAGGACTTTATATGAATTAAGCCTAGAAACATTATTCTTCTTCTCTGGTACAACAACCATTATCAGTCAACGCCTGCCTTTAGTCACTAATGGGTTTGACTGTCAGAGAATTACCCCTAGGCATGGGTCTATGACATGTTGCCGCAACATATGTTTAATGGCAACATTTATTGGTGTTCCTCTTCTTGTCAAAAACTGTGCACATATTTGCTTACAAAAATGTTTTAAAATTAAGTTGAAATTATTTTGTATCAATTTTGGTATGCAAATGTGTTCGTGACTATTCCTGCTACAAATAAACATGCAATAAATCGATTTAATTATCTTTCAACAAAAATGTTTTCGCTACATGAGTTTGACGGTTTGCGAGACTGTAAGATTTGGCAACAAATGTTAAAAAAAAATTATTGACCCTAGGCCTTAGTAACATAGTCAGTCATACGCAGACCATACAAAGTTTAAGCCCATGACCTGCATGTTGTTAAGTCGACCTAGTTGACGACTGTACCGCAGGGCCGGCTCTTTGATAAATGCATAGTAAGAGCATTAAGGGTGGCATAAATTTGGGGAATGAAAAGGTGCACACATCACTGTACGAGTCAATAAACGAATACTTGCTAAATATAGTCATTACAAACTATATTATTACTTCACAAAAATTCGCCTTCTTCGACATGGAAGCCTATATTTTCAAAGCTTTTAAGTAGTAACACAGGGATCTCAAAACTGTTAAGATATTTTAATTATTTCAATTTGATATTTAAACACGCTTTAAGAGCGTAATTTGTGAATAGATAGAATTTTAATGGAAACATTATTTATTTCTTTTGTGTTTGTGTCAGTTTTGTATGTCATATGAAAATGTGATTACTACCGTTTAGTTGAGACAGAAGATTTATTGAGTGACGGGTTATTTTTATATAAATAAATCGACCAAAGCACACTTGACTCAGTTCAAATTGTACCCTTTGGCCTTTTCTCAATGTCAATACTTACCCCTTTTCTCCTTCAAGCTTGCCTAGCTATAGTCTTTTGTCACCAAGTTCATAAAACATATATTGCAAAAATTTCTTTCAACAAACATAACATGTTCCATGCGCAAACCAGGATTTGTTCGGATTCATTTTATTTAAACCAATATCATATAATGCACCCTGCTTTTGCTATTCACCTGCACAACCCAACGCACTAGAGAATTATTTGTAGCGGCTGTTTTCACCCACCGTCCCCCACTGCAACTGAAGATCGGCAAATGTGTCTCAAATATTCATCCGTCAATAGTTTTACGCTCACTTTTAAACACTTTCAGTTCTTCATCATCCTACTCATGACCTTATTGTGGTATGCTAACACTTTTGCCCTAGATTGTTTCTTTTTTTTTTCTTCCATTTACTTTCCTCTTCTTCATCTCTTTCTCTCTGCACAGCACCTTCATCTGTACGGAGAACCTACTCCGGTATCGATCATTTTACAAAAAAGCCACCTAAATTATTCATGTTTTGCTGATTCTTTTGTTTATTTGTGAAGGGGTTTGATTTTCGTATCTCTTGATTGGCTGCATCGATTTGATGGATGATTTGACCTTTTGCACATCTTGACACGGTGCTTTGTCAAAACACTATTCTATCAACATGCCACGGTAGGGATTTATTTCCTCTAGCCTGTGTGTATCTCATGCACCTAATTTAAAGTGTTGCAGCTGTTCCTTTCTATTCCTACCAAGTTTGTTCTGCTTCAATAGCTTTCACTATTGTGGCATTGTTCCTATGTGGCATTTTGTATTAAATGTATGTATGTTTCCTGTTCTCCGCATTTCTTTTCCCATACATAATAATTTATTACATCGAAAAACGTTTAGAGTTAGATTCTTCTTAGGTAATCTTCTAGTAGCTCTCGGGTTTGGTTTTGCGTATCGGGTTTCACATCCTTCCTCTGTCGCTTACATACACGCTGACTGCCTCCGGTTGAAATGCCATATGCACAGAGGTGTATCCCTAACACACGATCATACAAAAGAAACTTTAATACATCTAGCTGTTCGGTTCGCTTGTACCATGGGTATATCATGTTCGATTCGATTGTGGATTCGATAGTTTAGAAGTTGCTACAACAATTTTGTTTTTCACTCGGCTGCAAACACACGCCAATCTGTGCTCCACTGTTAAGCCGGCGGAGCAAACCAAGACGGGCCGCTGGAATGAGTTCGAAACTAAGCATAGCCGTGGACTGTGATGGGATCTTTTGCCGATTGAATGCAGCTCGAGCGTGTTTGATTCTTTCATTATGGCGGCGTGTATTCTGGCCCTCGTCTGCCGCTCTTTGCCAACGGAAAGCTCTTATCAAATAACAACTATTTACACATCAGTTTTACCATCTAGTGCTGAATCTTTATGTTCATGTTTTTTTTACTGATTTTTTAAATATATATTTTTTGACGATGAGCATGAGTGTTTTGCAGCACTTTAGTGTCATTTGAAGGTATACCAGTGTTTTTGCACCCGAAGCGTCCCAATTCACGTTGCATGATTTCATTCCGATTCTGCCGAAATGTGTAAAAAGTAAATTCGATCAAATAAGCTATGCGCACGATACGAGCCCACGCTGTGTGTGTGTGTTCGTGTGATCAATTCCCCGCTTCCGGGGCGGGTTTTAACGAGGAGATTGATAAATACATTTAAAATTAATTATATTGGAGGCTGCTTGCAGCGGTGCAGCGTCAGTAACATCAGTAAGCAGCGTGATTGCCTTTCCTGTTGCACCGCTTTCCTGCGAGATTCTGGGGGTGGTGGAAATGATGCTGCTGAGTAGTATCATTAGTTTCATAAACATCGAAATGGATGCTCAAGGCTGAATCCGTGATCAATGTGGGGCGGAGAGAGAGAGAGAGAGAGTGCTAACAACAACAACAACAACCACGGCTACAAAGGCAAAAAAGCAAGCCAACGAAAGCCATCGATCAACGCGACCCAATCAGCGACAGTGTGGACTGCAGGATGGACGATTTATTTTCATCCCGCGCCCGTAGAATTAATCAATTTATTCCGTTTTCCAATAAGCACAGCGATAGCGAACGGGTGCGGAGCAAGTAGGGGTGCACAGGTGCACGCGGTGCGCTAAAGCCATAAGGTTTTGATTTGCAAGTCACATTTGGTTGGCTGGAGTTGGGAACATTTTCCCTCCGGGGCGGGCGCTCGCATTCCTATGCCAAACAGTAGTGCATTCAATTAATCTATCGTTGATGGCGGGCGAAGGTTGTTTGGCGAAGGAGGTGAAGGGGTTTCATTTGCTCCCGTTGCTCTCTTCCCCCTCGATGCCCCTCCACCACCCTTTCTTGATTGAATAGGACCTTAAGCATGTTCGATTTAAATCACCGATAAGCTCTCACTCCCCCTTTCCGCGTGGGCTGCGGCGCGAAGGAATGACGACGATGCTATTCGTGATTATTGACAAATTTCAAATGACTTTTAAGTGCAATGCACTTTTTTGTGTGTGCTGTTTATGGTTTTTGTTTGCTTGCAAATCACAGTTTTGGTGTGATTGATTGAGTTGAGCTCAAAGATAAAAACTGCATGTTGCGAGTTTTCCATTGCACTCTATTTGTGTCCTCTTCATATAGCAGTTCGCGCACAAGCAACAACGAGCGTCCTTTCCACAACTCACCTTGAACGATAAAAGTGTAAATGTGTTACTTTTCTTCTTCTTCCTCCCTCGTGTAAAAGATCATTATGATCAGTTTTCGTCCAACATGATCCAATTTTGCTCTTCCCCCTATTCATTTACCGCCAATATGGTTACACTGCAAAATGGGACGCCAAATGGTTCCGTTTATTGCAGGCATTTTCGAATAAGTGTTTCCCACTATGGCATCGCATTTTCAACACGTGCTTTTTTTATTTTTCTTCGCGATGCAAACAGAACGAAAGCGTACAGGGACGGGACGGACCGTCGCTGCAACAGCAGCAATGTGGAAAACAAAAATCGACACATCAAACGAAAGTGCACCAAAGCAGCATAACTTCATTTATTCATTTTCAATTAAATTTTCGCTTGCGGAACCGTGCCATCACCATGACTGTTCCGCCGTGCTCCCTATTCGCAGGCCGCCCCTTCCAATTTGCTCCTTGCTGGCTGCGCTATGTTGCACGTAGCGTAGCAGAGTACCGGTGAAGTACAACGGCAGAGGTGGAACGCGGGACCGAGAGAGACCATGATTGGCATCATGATAGTTACGGGCTCGGTATTGGTGCAACGCAGATACGATGCACCGTGACCGAATGCACTCTCGTGCTACCTTTTGCTCGGTACTCGGTTTGATGTTGCTATCGTGCACTCTCTTTCACACACACCCACATACACACACTTACTGGAATGAAGGGAAATTAAACAGTGAAAAGAAGTTTTTACCCATTTAGATGATGTTTTATCAACAAGGACCAGGACAAAAAAGGGATCGTAAAGTTAAACGAATAAGCGAAACTTTCACCCCTCTCCCTTTTTTCGCAAAACTCTTATTTTCAGCTCTATTGGTAGGAACGGTTTTTTATTTGCACCGATCGACTCATTATCAAATGAGAAGCACGAGAGAAACGAGTGTAGATCGAATTTGCATAGAATTTGTTGAAATGATTCCTATCCTTGCAATGTATTTCTGTATGTTTAGGTGTCTTGAGTTAATTTACTTTCAATAGGGTGAGAGTTTCATTCTTGGACATCAAAGACTCGTGTTTTGTAAACTGATTGATTACAGAATGCGATAGCGAGCACAACCTTTTATACAAATCGTTATTGGAGGTTTGTATTTAGAGTTCTACAGCAATTGATGCAAACGCTTGAATTTAGTAGAGCGAAGATGAAATCCACCCATAGGTATAACTCTGGTCACCGATCCAGACACGTCACCTATTCCTAGGATTAAAGGCATCAAATCAGAATCTTTGATCGACTTTGGAACTATTTGGAACGATTCAATCGAAAAGGGACACTCTGTACGGCGAGAAAAGTTCTGCAAAACACTCATCATCCACCATCCTCATTCTCCTCCTCCTCCTCCTCCTCCTCCTTCTCCTCCACCTCCTCCTCCTCCTCCTCCTCCTCCTCCTCCTCCTCCTCCTCCTCCTCCTCCTCATCATCATCATCATTATCATTAGTGTCATTCTAAACATCACGGTCGTTGGCTTTGGCTTTACGGTTCGAGACGCAGCGTGCTGGTTGCGGTCTGCCCCCACCATCCAGCTGCAGAAATATGCTCTCCTAAACCGCATGATCTATCGACGAGATGACACACCATTAACATTACGTGTGAATATGCAAGGGATATAGACCGGGATGGAAGGATGCAAAGGGATAGTCACTGCCCCATGCTCTCGCATGCACATGCAGTGGCTCAGCCGGGTAGGAGGACAGAAGGAAGAAAAACACATAACGCGTCAAATGATGGGGAACGAAATGTACGACAATCCGGTTAAATCCTGTAGTCAGTTTTTTATGCCATTCCCATTCCCCACCACGGCAATTGCGGGGAGTTCCAGTGGGGTTGTGGATTCTACGCCTCTTACTGCTGCTGCCGCAATGGGTCTTGTTAGCACTAACGGAGCACAGTAGTAGTAGTGTTAGCCGTCGGTTCCGGCTGGACACTGCATCACGGCATACGGGTGTAGGCAAACTATCTTCGAAGAAGCGCACCGAGCGGGACGAGCGGTCGACTGAGTGGGGCTAATGAGGGATGGTTGTTGTGCAGCACCAGTGCCAGCGTGATGAGGATCAGCATCCACAGATTTCGGCACCCGGCGATGCTTCCTGCCGGGCACGGCAATATCCGTCCACCGCCGGACGAGGTGACTGTAATGGGAGAGTATGCAAATGGATGAATTAGAGAGGTGGGAATGGTTTCAAGTAGATATGGGTCATTGTGCCTTGACATTGTGACACTTTGATAAAGTATTTATTTTGTTATTTATATTATAAATCTTATTTATATTATAAAGTTTGATAAAGCATTTGTGTTGTTGCAATACAAAACAGTTTACATCTTCAAGCAGCTCCCATATTTGACGCAATAAACATGATTTACTCAATGTACCTATTACTGCATGAATTTCATTAGATTCTCTTAAAATTTGCATGTTTCTTAAATCGTCTTTAGAAGAAAGAAGAAAGATATATAATTGATTATCCCGTTAATACAATTTTGTTTCTCTCATAGTTGGTATTGACTTTTCGAAGAATTTCGAGTAAGTATTTTCGAAGACTTTCGAAGTAAAGCAGCATCATCAGACTCATTTTAGGTACGCTGGCTTATTTTTATTATTCTGAAGGACGGAAGTTTTTGAATAAATCAATTTTTGGCAACATGTGTTTGTTTCTGGTTTCTGGCAACGTTACAGGCCAAAACATTAAAAAAAATCCTTGCCTAACGATATCTGAGATTGCAATGTGTCAAAATAAGCAATGTCATGCAAGACGCGGATGTTTGACCTGAGTGGCATATTTTCCATGTAATAAAATAATTGTTCGTTCCCAATTATAGCAACTTGCTAAAAGGTCCAATTTTGTTCGACGGGTCATTGATCGTGTCTCTCACATACACCATCAACTAAACTACGCAGTATAAATAAAGCGATATCGCGAAATATCAATCTCTTGTCATTCAAATCTTTAAGCAAGCAGCACGCTTCTCTCATATGATTAACAAATCCTTGGCACACGCGTGGCACAGAACTCCAAGCAAAAACACCCAGCATGGTAACAAAAAAGCACACAATCGGCTGTTCTTAACAAACAACAAAAAACAAAAAAGCACACAATGTGGCTTCTCATCGGCTTTTCAGAGCCCGCCTACAGTTCTTAAGAACATCTAAAAATCAATCACAACGTAAGGTTCCGTACCAAACAATTATATTGAATGTAAGATTTAATCGCATGTACATAATTATTATTTTCCACTAGATTGCGATAAAAGGAGCAAATAATAAACGGTTTAAATGCCCTCGAAAAGAAACGAAACACGAAAAATCAATAAATATAAAAAGAGCGATCGATAGATAATGATACAGTTTACAGACACAAGGAAAAAGATCGCGCACTGAATTAAAACAAAAATCACAGATAAATAAAAATGTCAACTAAATAATGGTTACATTTAACATTTTTAACACCCCATTTTCCAACCATTTCATACGCTAAATCATTAAAGTACCATTGTCAATAATGAACTAAAGCATCTATTTCATCATTGTTTATCGCTCATTGAATCATCAGCATAGCCGATTCTCTTTCTCTTTTCTCTTTTTAGCAAGGTTCACCTTATGGATCAGCACCGCATTTTCATCCACCACTAAGAAGATTTGGAGAAAAACAACATTTTGATGGAGAAAAAAAAACAAACAGAAAAATTAAAATGCATTGCCTTTACCTTTCGTTGACTGCTGAAACCACTCGCCAAAAAATGATTGGCTTGCGGTTCAATTAATCGATTAAAACCCTTTCATGTCATCTTTTTAACAAACCATCCAAGCGCTTTTCTGATTCCCTGCCCACATATTCGCACACACAAACGAGCGCCTTTCTTAGATGAAAGGAAGATAAAAAGGATTCTGACGCTCTCGATTGGTGGCCTTTGTGTTGTCCTTTTCCCTTTGTTTTTTTGTTGCTGCAGTCAAGCTTTTCATAGATGAGCGTTTTTTCTTCGAGTAATTTATCAGATCGTAGCTTTTTGAAGCTCATCCATTGATCTCTTTATCATTTTTGGTTAGGAACGGATTAGAATGGTTTCTTAAAATTTAGATAAAAAGAAAGAATTATCACGCCACAATGGCTTTCATTGGCGTAGCATGACCCTGAATTGGCTTTGATTTAAATATAGCATGTTTTCAACATCCGTTCGATTGGACAGCACAACGAAAGCGAACATGACTAAAGCTCATTGAAGAAGAAAAACAAAACATAATACAAAATAACCAACACAAAAACAAATCTCTATTAACCAAAAAAACCCACAAAAAAAGGTTTATTTTTTGGAAAACGGCATGACAAGGGCCATAGTCCCGTGCAAAACGGGCGTAAAAATACTCTTCCATTGACTGATTCCAAGATCTAAGGGATTCAAGAGTCTTGGTTGGCCTCCCTCCCCGATAGAACAATGCGCATTTCTTGGAGCAGAGAATGTCAAACAAATGGAGAGGGTGCAACAACAACAACAAAAAAGTTCCATTAGCTGCTGCCGTCCCCATTACCGGGGCCTTTGAGGTCGGTGTGTAGCCCGGGATTCGGGGGAATGGGAAATGAAAGGAAAAAACACTAGCCGACCAACATTCGACGAAGCGCCAAATCATCCTAATCAGATTGTCGGAAAAGCGTTATTCAGTTGATTAAGAGAATGTGAGTGCGTCCGTCGATTCAGTGCGTATAAATTGGGCGTAGGATGGTTTGCTCTGCGAAAACCGGGCGAGCGTGAAGATTATGGTGAATTTACTCCCATTGCTTCTTTATTTTTATTCTTCCTTTTTTCTCCCTTTTCCAGCAGCAGGATGGCGACACACGCATGCATATCATCGCAGCGAAGGGGTCGCCTTTTCCGGTCGGCCCCAAATGATGAGGTTGGATTCTTTTTCGCCCTTTCCACGCCAAACGACACTGGTGTCTTGCGCTGAGGACACTCCTGCTCTGCCCTATAGCCCAAGCCCTGCTCAGCCGGAACTAATCTAATCCTCTCGAATTGGCCCCAAATGTCCGTTTGATCATCCTTCCGGTCCGGCCGCGTCGTGGAGGGTGAGAGCTAGAGGTCACATTCCAGCGTGGCAGAATGATAAATCAATTTTGCTACACTGGATCTCGTGTAAGGAGACTGGCAGCATCTTAAGCATT
Source organism: Anopheles arabiensis (assembly GCF_016920715.1). NCBI lineage: Eukaryota > Metazoa > Arthropoda > Insecta > Diptera > Culicidae > Anopheles > Anopheles arabiensis. The sequence continues at coordinate 52,780,463 of NC_053517.1, forward strand.
TGATCGGTGTGATGGTATCACCACGGCTTGCATCGAACCGGGGTAAAAAGGAAGAAGGAAAACATTCTTGAAAGCGGGAAAGTCCACAGTCACGAGGCACACCTAAAAGTGACCGGAAAAACATCTGTTGATTAGCTTTCGGGCCCAATTTCGATCCACTGGTGGCCGCTGGTGAAACACTAGCGCAACCAATAGATTACTATACTCTTGAGGCTTGTGACCAGATCAAGCCCGTTTCGCTCCTATTCTGTCTGGGTGTCCAGCGTGCGATGCAGGGATGGTAACGAAGCGATAGCTTCGTAATGGTGCCAGGGCCATTAATCAAAGTCGGAGATTGTGGCCTTCGAATTCGGTGCTCGCTTCTGATTGAGTTTTCTTGATTCGCCATATCATGATACCATTGCTATTCTGCACTGCACTGTACGACGGGAGGAAGGTTATTATTGTTTTGTGAATTATGCTCCAAGAACGGTGACAATGTTGAAACGGAAGAAAATGTTTCAGACCGTTTTTTTACATATTGTTTAATTTGATCTTTACTTTTCTGATGTAATGTTTCGATTGGTTGGTCGAGTTGCAATAGTTTAAATAGGGTTTTGTCTGTATGGTTGAGTAATTGTTGCTTATAATTGTTGGGCTCTCTGTATAAATGATAGAAAACATTTTCAAAATAAAAAAACCTAACGCCTGTTAAAGATCTTAAATATGCTCTACCGCAGCTGGTATAGAAATAATATCAATAGACACCCAGCTAACATCCGGCACCATCCCTCTGCAATCGAATGGCGTTTGTAGTTTGATGGATGCCCAGTTTGAAAATAACAGATCAAAGTCATTCTTCAACAGTCACCTTATTCCAGTACCGCTTCACACATGGCGCATGGCGAGAAGAAGATCCAACCTGCAGCCCAGAGCGGCTGTAAATTGCCCTCTCTCGTATATTCCCACCGACGATAAACGCACCGTGGTGGGTTAATCATCCTGGGACCATCGTTCGGGAGTGCTGTTTACACACTTCAAACCCACACGGCAAAATGTACGAGGACTGGGAAGGGGGGGGGGGGGCAGGTGTTCAATACGTACCTCTGGCCGGTATTGGATCCCGCTGGGGCACGCCCAGCTCCAGCTCGGTGTAGCGCTCGTACAGCTTCCCTATGGTGGCGGTACATCGCAGCAACAGTGCGCCACCGGATCCGGACGCACCGCCTAGTCCCGGCATCAGCCCCGTACCGAAGTGCGAGCTTTGCAGGTGTAGCCGTAAGGTGAGACTGCTCGAGATCAGATTGTCCGTGGTGGTTCGTGATTCTTCGTGCGATGTGTAGACCTGCAGAGAAAGAGACGCGGAAAAACGGTATCGACTGTATCAGCAAATGGTTTCTATATTTGATACACCGACCCTCGATGGCTCGAAGCCATTCTAAAATCTGGCGGGTATCTGTGGCGATGGTCTAATAAAACAGAGAAAATAACACACTAAACTACCTGTAACTCTCATCGCGTACGCCTCGGTACGGTATTCAGAAACCTAATCAAACTTCAAACGGAACGGGCGACCTGTTCGCTGCCAATACACAGCACCGCTTTAGTGTACCCGGGAGGGCAAATGGGCTGGCGGGTTTTCCGATTTCCGAGGCCCGGGGCCAGAAATAATGGACGAATTCAGTATGAATAATAAAGGCAAACGACCGGGCCGAGCTCCCCGGCCGCATGACAGTGAGTTCCGAGATTTATCGGTCCCATTTGGACCGATTCACGGGTTTTCTTTTCTCGATCGATCGATCGAACGGGCATCCTTTGGATGCTATCTGGTGGTCAATGGCACCGTAGATAGGCAGAAAAAGGGTTGAACTGGACGTGCGTACTTTTATGGCACACTTCTTTTACGGCCAGGAAGACGCTTCCGCTAGTAGAAACACAGAGATAAGGAAAAGGAGGGAAGACTGAGAGAGCGGAAAGCAAGAAGCATAAGAGGATTGAAGTACAATATTGTCGTCTATCGCAGGATAAGCAATGTTTGCGTCTAGGTTAAATCCTTCGCTAAACTTTACTCAGCACTCAGGTACTGTCAGCGGTGGAGCAACACGGGTTGATGTGTTGTGGGCGAGTCTGCCCTGAGCCTGGACCGATATTTATTGCAATTTTATGTTTATCGGTCGTGCTCGATAATGCAAACGCTTAGGAATGAGCCGAATCACGCCAACCTGCTCGGCGTGTACGGTTTGCCTTCCGCGCTCCGTGCCGTTCGCTCGTGGCAGCGGCAATGAACGAGCAATATCGAGATGGATCGAGCTCCCAAGACCAAAGTGATGTAGTCATAAATGCTAGCTTCTTTACGATTGAGCCACCGAGACTCTCTTCCCGAGGGGTGCTGAGGGGATGCTGACAGTGACGGTGTGGCCATATGTATCGAGTTTCATTGGCTGGCTATTTTTATGTCATCACTTCGCATGACGCGCACCGGGGCTGGACGGCGGGGCATGAACCGTCGTGTACTTCGAGTCGTGTGCGACATGTTTGGTTGTAGAGATGATACCGAGACGAGCGGGTAGTGGTTGGTGACGGACCAGCAGCTTAACAGTTGCGAACAGGAACAGGATCCGTATCAGTAAATCATAAACTTGTCGATACGCTTTTTATGTGCCGAAGGTCGTGCTCGGTCCCGGGCACAATGACACTGAGGGGCGCACACATTGTGAAGGACGCATCGTTAAACGAAGGAACGTTCTTGGAAGATTAAGAGACCGTCCCGAGCGTGTGGGCTTGTTGGTGAAAGTAGAGGTTTAAGGTTTGCTACGCTCAGGGAAATGGAATGGAAAATTGTTCACCTCGTACGGACGGTGCTCCGAACACGAGCAAAACAAACGGAATGAGCGATAAAAAAGGGAAAGTAAAAATTTATTACGACATGACTTCCGATAAGCAAATAGGGTCGAGGGTGAGCCGGGGTTGCAAGGGAGCAACGCAAGGGGCGCAAGGACGGGGATAAGCTTCCCGACTGATCGCACAACCATAAGGTGTTGGATAAGCCGTTGAGATGAGCGTGGAAATGGGCAGCTGGGTGCCGGTACAGAGCAACAACATTTACATTTGCTAGTAACAATGGCGGCGCAGAGCCAAAGCAAAACCGTACCGTACTTAAACAAGCATTTACTGTTTGCCTGTCCGCTTCGATATGCTGGAAAGTGAAAGATTAAACAACCGGGAGATATAATTTTTGAAGCACTGTAAACGATTCGCCGCCTTTGCGAGAAAGCAGGAGAGAACTTTGCCTAGTACCGGCCAGCAACGTTGTGCATTATACACAAAACTGCTTCACATCAGAACTCAGCGTGGGATTAAAACACGACAAAAACCCCAAAATACACTCACACACACATTGTACGGCGTGTGTTCAAACAAGGAAAGTTGGCGAACAAAACATACACCCATCGCTCATTGTAGCCAGTGGGGCAGACTGTTTCCGAGATTGAATTCTGCATTGTGCATGTTGTGCACCGCGGTGGGTGATAGTAACGGCTTATGCTAGTTACCTCTGGCAGTGGTCAGTGGAAATAGTTCGCTCGTATTGCTACAATTACACGCCTTCCAGTTGTACCCCGTCGTGGCCGGAGCTTCAAGGTAAAAGTTTTCCCCATGCTGTAATTTATTCCATCGGGCACTATTGCTTCCTGTTTTATGGCGTGCAGTGTTTTTCTAGCAGAGTTTCTACGATTTAACGAACCTGCTAGAATGATTATTCACGCTCGTTTTACCCGCACACGGTGGTCAGGCAATGCATTAACTACAGTGTTGGATAGTAACAGTGCTTTGGTGTAACAACAAACCCAACAACAACATTAAGGGAATCTCTAGCGTGTCGATGGTTATCGTGTTCGTGTTCATTACATTTGTAGTTTTATTCGCATGAAGCTGGAATTGTAACACAATGTTATCGCGTTCAGTTTACTGATTTTGACGAAAAACTCTTAGTGTAGTGTACATTTGATTCAAAAGCTGTATATTACTAGAAATTCGAAAATACAACCTCTATTACGCCTGGTAACAATTTGTTGAGTAGCTGTTTAGACTTTCTTAGAACTGGTTTTGTGTGTAATTAGTGTTTGTTGCACAGTTTAAAAATTAGTCTGTTTTCTCTCGCTTAACTTTTGCTACTAACTTTCTCGATGGCGCCTATTCTCGATCAGCTTCGCAAACATTCTTGACCCCGCATGACCCTGTTTTGCGACCGCTGCCGAACTTTTCCCCAATTGGTCATATTTGTAGTACGCTAGTAGTCCCGCCTTTGGGGATATCTTTTTGTCCATTAAAACGTTTTTTGTTTCTTGATGAAACTATGTTGGTCATCTTGGGTGTGTGTATGACTCGGACAGTTCCTCTGAGAGTTTTCCGATGCCACCACATGCTCGTTCAAAATATTTCGATTTCGATGACGATTGATATAATTCATTTTTTTAAGCATTACGAGTGATTAAAATATGTTTTTTTTCAAATGGACTGTTTTTGCGCTGATTCTATGACTTCAACCACTATAGAAATATGTGTGGCGCATAAATATGACATAAATGCGTTGAAATTGAATAAATCAAATGCAATGCATAGTAATTATTGTAAAAACATTTAGTTTATTTGCATAATGTTGAAATATGAATAAATATCATTCATAAAACTTTATTAAATACACAAAAAATATGTGCATCTCTATAATTCCATTTCCTAAGATTTTTAAATAGTTTTTTTTAAAGAAATTAATGTATATGTTGAAAAAAATAATTTATATGGTGAAGAAATAACTTCATATCAGTCATAAAATATTTTATTATATTAAATTATTCTCCATCATCTGTCAGACCCGCTAGGCCCCGAAGGGTCGCGTTTAAATGGCACATTCCTTAAGTGCTCGTGCTTTTGCCACTATCCGAAACGAAATTGATTATGAAGTGCAAGGGCAAGCAGTTCTTACGCGACTCGTTTGAAGTGCACTATGGTGTGCGCAATCAAGGTGCAAAGCTGCACCAGTGCCCTCATGTAATTCAATGTGCGGAATGAATTTCCTTCCATTATCACTTTCTGTTTGTCTGGGACCAGTACGCCGTGACCCACATGCTCGTTGAGATGTTGACGGCAGGTGATAAATTAAAAGTGGCAAACGTGTGCTGCCAGCGTACTGCTTGCGACGTTGCTACCTGCCTTCCAAGGCCCATAAGCTAGCTTCTCTCTTTGAGCCTGACGCACCCGGCCCAAGGCTGTGCATAATTGGAGCGCCAAGAAGGATTTGAGCGTTATTCCACTCGGCAGGCTTGCTGGCTGGCTCCCAGCGGGGCAATATTGTGCTCAGCAAGACTGAACATTGCCGGGTGAAAAATAGAAAATTCGTCTGCAAGTGAAACTTTTCATGTGCAAGTTAAGTAATGTTTCGCCCTTCTCTGCCAACCAACCCACGAAGCGCTGAGGGCCGTGCCCGTTGAAGGAGAATGGGGTCAAAAATCTGCCCCACGAAGAACGTATTACGATGTCAGTTTTAGTTTTACTCTGCCATCAAACGGGTGGCGCTTGGTCGACTGCAGCAAATATGATGACAGAGCGCATCTCAACTCGTTCGGTCGCGAGCCCACCAGCCAGTCCACGGCCGAACGTCAGCGAAAAAGATCTCGCACCATAACAAGATTTTCATTTGAGTCACATCCGGCCACCAGCTGCCATGAGAGAGGGAAACCATTTTTCACGCCTCCAACATGTGGTACCAGAAACTGTCGGACAGAAATCGCCTGTCGTTTTCTCTCTTCACTCTCTCATCCTCTCTCTCATACCCTTTATCAGTGGCTCGTTACCTTGGTGGAACGCTTCACATATTTGAGAGTTCTGCACCAGCATCACCCAGAGGTACAGCGAGAGGAATGTAATTTAATGTAGATCTTTTTTTTTTGTTGGTCACTCCCCGAACCTATTCTATTTTCCTGTGAGCGTATAAATTGTTCCACCCGCAACCGTTTACCGCAGATTCAATTTACGGTGGACATATTTTGCCACAATTTTGTTGGCCCAACCTTGCCCATAGCTGTGCTTGGCCCCGTGAACCGTACCGTACCGCCCATCGGGCAACGTAGATGGATGCTTTACGATGGCAAAAGTTTGTCAAAGTTCGTTGAATGCTCAAGTGGAGTGAGTTGAAAGGAGGCACGTTTGAAAACATCGACAAACCATGGTGGAAGGCAACATTGATGAGCTGCGGTTGTGGAAGGAGGAAAGTCGTCGCTGTGGCAACATCACCTGAAATTCCCTCCTGAGGGGTGTAAAGTAGAGAGCCAGGAGACTTCATAACTGTATGTGACCCGTAATTGATATGGAAAGTTTGGGCTAGTGGTCGAAATGGTGCAATAATAAGAGTGGCTTTGCACTAAGAAAAGTGATCGCTTCATGTTAGTGGTAGCATAGGAGTAGTAATTAAAATTTATGCTCAGCTTTAAAATGGACCCGTACCCATGGGAGTCACAAAAAATTTCTGTCGAAAACGACATGTGCCAATGAATATTTTATGGTCCAAAAATGGTTCAATGTTTACAGGAAATTGTATGTTGCACTGCAAAGAGAAAATTAACAGAAAAACCACAGCAAACAACTTATTGCTAGTGAATTGTAGCTCATGGCAATGCTCAGTTTAGATAATATTAGCTATGAATTGGAGTTTGAAACTGAAACAGTTGGAATTTAACTTTAAAATAGTCAGTCTAATACTCGTATTAACACACATTTCTAGTAAAACAAAACTATTCGCGGAAATGAAGCACTACTCCACCATCGGTGAAGCAGCTCGCTAGCCTTGAAAAGGATACCTTGCAGTGTTCTTTCGAATTTCCGGCCGTTTCGCAATGCAGAGCATATCAAGCGTGAAGCATAATTTGAACAGCCGCGCCACGGCTAAATCGGCAAATTAGCGTGCATCCGTACGCTATTGATTCGTCGTTCGGTTTGCTAGAAAAAGAGCGACCGAATACGTTTCGCGGGCCATCTTTTGCTCAAAGCCGCTCTTTTTATTTTGTCCAATCAACTGACGCCGATCAAGGAGGGCGATTTGCCAAGTGTACACACTCAAAAGGCAGACCAGCGCGGACCGACCGTAGCGTGGCAAGAGTGTCAGAGCAGGGGCCAAACGAGCCGGCAGGAACGGAATGGAAAACCACTCACCCGGTATGAAACTCAAAATGGTGCGTAATTGGCTCAATATTAAAATTTACTCAATGGAATGCAAATTTGTCTCAAGCTGCTTCCCGGACTGACGCTCGTTCCGCGCACAGATCGAAACCAAAACTCGCGGCTGCTCTTGAAATCGCTCGGCGCGGTACTAGACGACAGCTGGAATTCGTTTGTTCATACCACCATTCTAAGCTGGCATTTCATGCAAGTCGACTCTGTATGTGTGTGTGTGTGTTTCTTTTTGTGGTCCAACGTTGGTGCCAGCCCTATTATTTAGGCTGTTTGTGCTTTGGTTAGTTGAAAGAAAATCCAACCTAGGCGTATTGTGCAGGCTGCTATGTCACACAACAACAAAAAATGCAAAGAATCGTGGAAACACACAGACACACGCCGAGAAAACAACAGCAGCTTACCCACACGAATGCCCGAAAAATCGCTAACCAAGACAGAAACGAAAATGAAGATAGATAAAGCGTCTCGGAGAAAAACACTCGCTTCATTATTCTTATTTTATGCCCCTTTTTCCTTCTTCTCGTGTCATTTACTTCCACTTCGCGGGCGCGGGAGACGTGCCGTGGCGGGTAGCGAGCGTTGACTGGCTGTTTCGTTTGTACAAATAAAAAATAGCCGACTGCTGGCACATGACTTTTCCCTTTATTTTCCTTTTGCTCTCCAACTTCACTGTGTTTCCTCCACTTGGCGTGGGAGGTGGGGCAGGTGACGGAGAGTAGGTCAAAGGATCCCGCACCCTGACGCTTTATTCGGAGAATAAATGATTATTGTTGTTGTCGTGCCGGTGTACCGAAACAATGAAAGCGAACGATTTATGCGCGTCCTCTAACTGTGCCGCACTGCCGCAACACGGTGGGGTGAGGTGTGCGTGTACGATGGAGTGCAGAGGGGAATGACTTCAAAGTCGGACCACCAGGACCGTTTGTTGGTGGTGGTGGTGGTACAGCGTTTCCCGAGGGCGAGAATTGGGCCCCCACACTCTCGAGAGCGGTTAACTTTCATCATTGTGCTGTGCGTACTTTTTCCCTTCCATGTTTTCACTGTAGCATGAGGCAAAAAAGCTTTACACCGTAGGTACACTAGCACGTGTACGGAGATATGATGCACCCAATTGGTGGAGGTCAAAAAATCAGTCGTTGCTTGCTTTTTGTGCGCCTGAGTTTGCCCCCTGAGAGTGATATTTTTTTCTTTATTTCACCAAAAACCTCCTCCCTACTGACGGGCGAGATATGGTTGTTTTGTTTCAACCATTTCCCCACAGCCAGTCAGACGGAGCGCTGGACAGCATAGCATAATTAGACAGAAACAGTGGACTTGATTTAGCAATAAAATGGAGGCGCATGGTGCTTCACCGTCAAACGTTCGAAATGGGCAAACGATGGGTGAAAAAAAGAAAACGCACGGAAAAAATGGAAAGAACAAACAAACGAATCGCACTGGCTGGCTGTAGCTCTGGCAAGAAGTAATCACGAAAACAAATCTGTTCCATGACCTACAAGGGACAGTGTGACAGCAGAACAAAAAGCAAACGATTAGCCACGCGTTCTTTATTACGGCGACAAATTGAGAGCGAAGTGGTGTCATTTTATGGGACAATGATTACGTTTATATTAGAATTAACGAGTGGCAACTCAATTCGGGCGTATGATGGAGTGTGACAGTAAGTGAATATTTAAATTTATCAAATGTACCCACGCGGGCTATTAATGGAGTTATTATTTTTTGTGTATTTTCTGGGCAGGATTAGTTTAAATCCAAGTCGGAGAACCTTTTTAACGTGTAATAAAATAATTGAGAGTACTAAGCATAAGCGTTTAAGTGCATGATAAAAATGCTTAAATAATGAATATTCCTAAGTTATATCAATAAAGTAAATGATAATGGACACAATCAAATTTTTAAAAGTGAGTTCCTTAGATCCTTTCGAAATGTCTACAACATCTGAAAAATCAATATAAAATTCATAACACAAAGGCTGACCTGAAAAAAAACATTAAAAAAAATCGTAAAATGTTTTTAATGACGTGGTTGTTGTAGGCTAAGTGTTCAAAAAAATAGCAATTAATAAAATTTTACCTTTTTCTCACTACTTATGTGCAACTAAGTTACATTACATATGAATCCATGACGCGAATTTTGTTAGATCGCGAAAGTTGACGTCTCTAATTATATTTATTTTAATTTAATAATTTGAAAAAAATAACAACAACATTTTATTCAAATGTTAAAGTTTTGCACTGGTTTTTGTATTGCATGCTAAACAATTGGGAAGATTTGTTTTAAGCAGTTTTATTCAATAAAGTTTACATAAACTGTATTAAAATGTACACATTCAAATAATATCAAATAAAATAAAATAAATATCAAATAATAAGGTAAGTTTAAGAAAAGTCAGTAAAACAAAACCACAATTTCTATACGCTGTGCAGATGTGAGTGATCATGGTTCAATTTTAACTTCGATCGTGCCGGCAAACGCAAGGATAACGCAAATATCACACCAGTAGCTCACATTTAGATAGCTAACTAAATCTTAAAAAGCATGTTAACAACAGTAAGTTATGTTTTGGTTTGTCGTTGGCGAATAAAATAATGTGAGGTAATGTCTGTAAAGACGCACACATACACCAAAATGATAAAAATCTAGGGATGTATAAATACAGCGGCAATAAAACTTTTGTTGAAACTTTAAGGTTTCTAACGATTTTTTTGTTTTTTTTTTGTGAAATAAAAACATGTTTTTATGCAGTTTTGAAATGTTCGGAAAAGATGGACATCTGATATGGGAAAGTGGGATACTTAGAAGGGTAAGAGTGACACCTGTAGAAAACGTTGGAGATTGAAGAGGTTTACAGTATTTTAACAAATCCTATTACTTTGCACGTCTTGGTACGTACATAAACCAATTCTTGGCCAATTGCAACAACGGTTCATTCAGCTGTGAATTTAGGAAATGTTAGCACCGCTTTTAATGTATCATATAATGCAGAAGGTAAAGCATTATTACGGGCACTAACAGCTTGTTTGAAGCACTTGTTAAAAGGTCCAGCCATTTTTCCAATCCTGTTAAAATCAACTTTTTGATCTTTATAGTTCTCTCATCTATTCCTCTCAACAGAATATCCCATATATTCCTGAACGATGCCATATCAATGTTTTTTCTTATTGTTGATTAAAGTTGTCCAAGTAGTGGCAAGATAAAGGGTTTCGTAAAGTGCCTCATCAACGTGGAGCGAATAATATTATAACGAATGGTTGTTATTTCAGGTGTTCCGTTTCTCGCATATTTCAATGTTTTCTCTATTTGCTTTATGGTTCATGTCTTCCGATTACCCTTACTTAAGGAATAAAAATAAAATTAACAAAAAATTTCAGTGTCCATCTTTCCCTACGACAGAGTGTCCGTGGTTTCCCATTTTGGTGTCAGGATTCTTAACTTTTTTTAAATTTCATTGCCGTTCTTTCATTAGGTTTTAGCTTAATACTTACGACAACCAGGGGCGGTTTTAGCAATCCGCAAACTAAGCGGCCACTTGGGGCTCGTTTATAACTGCAACTACGTTTTGAATAGAACTATGTGAAGTTGTTTAATTGATGTTGAGCCCAAAATTTGCTAGAATTCGTGCTACATACTGCCAGCATGGCTTATTCAGCAACTCCACCAAGCAAAGCCACCGATGCATTCGTGTCATGTTGCCCATTATGGCGCTGTTCACAGTAACAGCCTTTGTAGTGACGCAAACGCAAGCGGATCGGTACGACATCAAATGACAACGCCCGTGCAACAATTGAACATTGCATCGCTGCATCGAGGGCGTGCGTAAAAGGAGCGGCACGAAATGAGTCTGTCAAGTTAAATCGACAACCAACAAAGGGAAATAAGCAACAATGACAGAATCCCAGCACGTTCCGTACGCTTTTGTCTATCACCCGACGGAGTGGATTGAATGTTGCATCGCTACTGCACCGGAAATACAAACTATTGAACGACCACCGACTGCATCCGACCGTGGGGAGGAGAGACACGTAACGGCAAGATATTGCTTACCTTAAAAAGGGGCTGCGTTTGGGCGGGTTGAAATAACGTGCTACCCTTTTCCGTGTGATACGTGCTTTTACCGTTGCTGGAGCGAGTACAAAAAGATTTTCCCCTACTTTGCCCCCACTGTGCATGTACGGGTTTAGTTCATCCGATAGGCAGTTCTTTGGGCCGGAATAGAACAGCATGGAACAAGCATGTGGCTTCGCCAGGATCCAGCAGACGCTTGTTGCTTCAACAATTCACATGCATTGGATGACACACACACACATACACACACAGTAACTCTATTGTTGTGTTGTACCCGCCTCTTTGCCCATTCTCATTTGCATCTTTAGCAAAATTGTGTGGTGAAAGTGCATTAAGTGCATGCGTTTTGTGAAGGCGTCTACGGTTCGTTGAGCCGTTCGGCCCTACTACCATTGAGCAGAGGTGCAATGCGAGTTCTCCCACTCGTGTAAGGGCTTTTGTTATTGTAGGCCACGCTTTGTGAATATCCCGCTGGGGAACTTATGGGTTAATAGACGCCCCACTAGAAGCGGTCGGCTTGGTTGGGGTGAAGTACGTCTGAAAGGGACAACTGTTGCTGCTTCTTGTGTGACGCTGCAAAGGAAGAATGAGGAGCCGATAACTTTGTTCTCGAAGCAGCAACCCATAGAAGAATATTAAGAACCTGCAATACGTTGTTTTGCCACCCGGAAGGAGCACCGGGAGAAACAGGGAGGAAAATGCACTCAGCAGAAAGTTTGCTCATTTGCATCGGGAATTTCCTAGCCGTGCTTAACCTTTTTTCTTGCCTTAGAACAGTACGGTACACGGCTGACACGAGCTTCCTGGTGCGAGCGGGTTCAGCGAAGGTTAGTTTTTATGCCGTCGCTCATCACTCCCGCTTGCCGGAAGTCCCATGATAAGCATCCGGGGAAAGTATCCGTGTACGTGAGAGTGAGTAAAAGTTGATTTGCTGTTGACAAAACATCCTGTTCTGTCACATCGGTAGTTGTACCACAAATGCGCCCCTGCTGAGGAGTGGCCAAAGGAAAGGAGAATGGACAATAGAAGCTGTTCTTTTCTAAAATGTTTCTTTATTTGGTTAGAAATCTGAAGAAACAGGAAAGCAAACAGAAAAGAAACGAATCTGTTAAAAACTGAAGCATAGTGCTCTAGCCCTTTCCAAAGCGCCATTTTCTTTGGCGCAATAGAAAATTTGTTTTCCGCTTCCGCGGACGCGTACCGTACCGCCTCACGCGCTCTGTTCGTGCAATGCAGCAGACACAATGGTTTATGGGAGTTGTTGGTTTTGTTGGTCGCTTGCACAAACTGGGTTTTTACGACGACGACTTTGCCTGTCGCTGCGGAACGAGAAAAGTTAGCATATTTTAATGCCACTATTTTCCATCTCTTGCGTTCCTATCGGCCACCATCGGCGCTCTGGGTTGCGTATTTATGGTGCGGTGCCGTACAAATACCATACAAAAGGGGGTGACCCGGTGCAGCGCCGAATCAAACGCTAGCCGCGCACTAGGATATTAAGTGTGGGTGGACGCTTTTGTAAAGTCCCGGCCAAAGTAAGTGCTTTGGTGTGAGAATGATTGTTTTTAAAGTGCTTGTACAACATCGGTTCAAAAGTCGGCACGGAACGCGGCGTGCCATGAGGCACCAGTGACAAAAGTGTTGTGCAAGAAGAGCACCGCTTCAGAGGACCGATGTGTCAAGAACGGAAGTGCCGGCAAAGGGGGGAACGGTTTATGACAAATGGACCCCACAGGGACAACAGTCGTTTGCGACCGGATCGAACGGAGTGGAAGCGTGAGGAGCCCAAACGCAGGGCGAAATCGTCATGGTGTGGTGGAATGATCAGCTCAGGAAAGCAGCACTAACAACGTAAAACTTTACCAAACAACGGCTGCAAGGGGAATGGATTGAAATGTTGTGGCTTAAGCTTGCACAAAAGGAGCAGCGGCCCGGAGGCGATTAACAACGGGACGGAAGAAACAGGGAGCGGGTTGCGAATGGAGCCCGGGCATGACCTCTCCTACTGGAAGCGTTTGTGTCTCGCGCGGCTGATGATTTATGGAAAATTTCAAACCCGACGGACAGCTTTCAACAGCTTTCCGGTGGGTGTTGTGCTGTTTCGCACTGACCTTTTACCGGGGGATGGACGGAACGGTGGCACATTGCTGGCTGGCTGGCTGGCTGGCTGGGTGACTTGCCGAGGGACTAACAGACTGATTGACTGACTGACTGATGGATGGATGAAGGTTTGCAGTAGGTTTGTTGGATTTTTCTTGTTTTCAAAACTTTTTGACCGAAAAATACCCGTTTGCCCTAATGATTTGTAAAATGAAGCAATCTGCAGTCGAAACAGCGCTCCCTAGAATCGTTTTTCTACGCCGAAGGATAAAATCAGCATCTCATGTTTGTCTGGTTCGTTTCCGCCCGTTAACTAGTTTACGTTTGTTAGAAAATTGAGATACATTTTGGTTAGGTGTCATAACGTGGTGGAGGTTTTTGTTGCGAATATCAGTAAACACTTTAATCACCTGCGTAAGTGTTAATTAGATTTCAATGAATTTAATTTGGAAAATATGGTACTCAGTGGCTTTACACAGGTGTTTGAAAATTTAACGCCTTTTTAGCTTTAGCTATGTGGTCGAGCGATCAGGATTGTCATGTGATCAATCAAGATTATTACTTTATAATTCGATAAAAAATAACTTAATCGTGGATTAATTTCCATTTCACGATACAAGCAGCATTACTAGTGCAAGTGTGGTTATTGGTATTACAAGCGTAAGGCATCTCTTATCCACTTAAAACAAGGAAACAGCAAAGATTACAATGGTTGTATAGGATGATTTTACTTTCAATGCAATCGCAAAAAAAGCTCTTGTTAGGCCTTCACATCGGACAGCAACAAAAAGCGTTAACATGAAAACCAACTATGCTGCAATTTGTTAGTATTTATCTCCGTGTCCATCGCCACAACCGAGTACGTTGAGAGCATAAAAATTAGTCAAATATGAGATTTCTATCACATGCCACCGTCTCTGGGCATCGCGCCCGGTTTGTACTTTTGTTCTCGAGCACATATTGTGCGCCAGAGCACATCGGAGACGTGCCCTCACTGTGGCCAAGTGGCAATATGGCTTTGTCAAAGCTCTAATTGACATGGCGATGGTTCGGCGCGGTAGTCTGCTGGTTCGGTATGCTGGTTCGGAACGAAGTCGAGTAGCAAAACTGCCAGTAATCCACGGTGCAAAAGGGTGGATACAAGACACACACACAGACACAGCCACACACACAGCACTGCTAAACCAGCGACATGGCCACGAAAGACACGTGTCTCGATGGTGCTGTCAGGGTTGGCAAATTGAATCTGTCACAGATGACAGGCAACGTGTTTATCGTCCCGAGATCAAACCTTCCAGCTAGAAAAGAATGGCAAGATACAAAAAAAAAATACTTCCAAGGTTAGAGGTCAGATGGTATCGGGTTTTGGCGTAGTTTAGATAGCACTGGTGAACTTATATTTTTTATGCTGACGATCACGATTTTTTTTTTTTTGCTATCACTAATATGAATAGCCTTACCGTTTTTTAACATTAACAGGTTTTACAAATACATACCAAAAATCATGTAACTATCTACTGGTTCTTCGTTCTTTTTCCTTCTACTGTTTCGTCGCTACAACTTATACAGTCTTATGCTTGTTTTATATACTGTAGCGTTTTAACTCTTAACGCTTCAACTTCTGCATTTTAACATTGTTTATTACAATGATCTCCAACCTGTGTTTCGTGGCGTTAATAGAAATGGTCCGCGACATAATAGATTTTTTTTATAGAATAGCTTATTACAATACACATCGTGCATTTTTCCCCACAATCAATTTTACATTTTCTGCAGAAATCTCTAAAGAATAAGATCTCTCTAAAATCAATCTCTCTCTAAAGAATACATCTCTAAAATCTCTAAAGAATAATATTTAAAAACATTTTTTATCAAAACTTTGAGCTAAGCCTTCGAAATGCATGTTCTCAAAGGTTGGGGGCCGCGGCAAATGTATCTTCAAAGCCAAGTGGTACGTGCTCCTGGAAAGAGCACTGTTCTATTACTAAGATTACAATTTCTTTAACATAAAATAGTGCAATGAGTGTATAACTTAACCGATACAAATAAACAAATAAACAAAAAAGTGAAAACTTTCAGTGGGAAAGCTACGTGCCCCTGATGCGTTGGCTAGATTGAATATTTATACCCATTAACGAAACATTATAAATCAACAGTTCTTAGCTGTCCAACTACAGAGGCAATCATATAGTCATAATGAACCTTCATTAGTGATGATGAGCAACTTTAACGAGCCATATTTTTAATACTTTTAATTCACCTCTTCAATGTTGCGTTACAAAAGTGTTATGTTGCTATTCAGAACCGTCTTCAGACCACATTAATAGCCACACTCACTGTTATTATTTAGGGAAAAAATAAACAAGTAAAATAACATATAATAAGAGTCTGAAACAGAAATTAGATGGATACGCCAGTGTCTGAACGGCTGGTGTCTACTATATTCCCGTACCCAGCGCAATATCAGCACAAAACCATCCGTTTCAACCAACCAAAGGGAGATCCTAGATAGACCTAGATAAATGTTTTACCAAAGAGTTGGGCAGGTTTTCAGCTAGATTTATGGTAAATTAACAAAATGATCATTATATAATATTTTTACTTCATACAATCATGAGCCTTACATTTTCTGTGTTGGATTTTTGGGAACAACATCTACAAGCGCCATGAGCAATACATTACTGCCACTCTCATCTGTTTGTTTCTCCATTCACTTGCTATTCATCATGTACGAGTCTTGTTACTGCCGCGACAGAAAAAAAGCAAAATAGACAAACCGCAACGCCGAGTAAAAGAGTCTGGCTCGAGGGTTTTCGGAATCGTTAACCGCGCAAGCACCGGAAGCATTTCAGCGAGCAGCACGTAAAGCAGCAAGAGCGAACCATACTCAAGAAAAACCCTTTCGAAGTGAATTTCATTCAAAGAACGCGAGAAAGACCAGCGAGCGGAAAACTTTTATAATTGCTAATTTATAGTGTAACATAAAGCCCCGACACCGACACCGCGGGCTGACTTAATGGGCATCGGCTACCGGTGCCGTAGACAATTCTGCTCTCTCGATTCCGGTTTCCGCACTGGAGGACATTCTGGATTTGTGGAGCTTCCGCAGAAGTTCATTGCTAGAAGATGACTGTTCGTTGTGCAGCTGGCTTTAGGCTGGCATGGGTTATTACTGCCATTTAACACGGTAAGCGAGTTCTTTGTAAAGCATTTTTTGTGTGTTACAATTCTGCTTTTCATGAGGATTTAGTTCATATAATTTCGCCAGTAATACTCTTCTGTAAGATTGGCAGCAGTTTAATTCACTGCATATTCTCGAAATGCTTCTGTATAGAATGAATTACTGTTCCCTCTCGTGCATATTTTAAATCGCGCATTTGAAGTTGAGAGAGAGAAAGATTGCTACTTTTTTATTTATTCGTAGTATTTTCAGTAAAGAAAATACTGTACCTTTTTATCCAAATCAGTTTAGAAATCGGTTGTTGAAGAGAAGTCTCTCAATGCTCGTTAAAAAAGACCAACTGTACTGTATTCTCAAACCCATTTTCAAAAGGTTAACTTACTCCGAATCTCAAGACATTCAACGTCCTACACTTTTTGCTCTCGGTTATGCTTGGACCTTCCCCATTCTTTGAACATTTTCTATACCGTGGCCCTGGGGGAACGTAAAATATAATAGCCAAGCAGCTCTCAATAATACGGAAACGAGCTTTATCTTTAAAATGAAGTAATTTGATCATTTCACCATACCGGCCTTCCCGGTTTAGGAAGCGAAAGTTGCGTCCTTCTTGTTCGTACTGTCTTTTGTTGAATTACCTGTGCAATTGGGTGGGATTGTGTGCAGGGCCGTGTGTTTGAGTTGGTACCGTAATTGGATTTAAGTCGACTTGTTCATCCACTTGGTTTTACACGAAGTGCTTGGACGAAACCTTTGCGGAGGACCGTGAAATCGGTTAAATGAAATAAAGTGTACAATAAAGCACGTACGGTTGTGCATTTACCTTTCATCGCTCCCGTTCTACCGCGAGCCGCTTGGCACGTGGCCTTTTCCATTCATTTGAACATGAGACAATAGCAGAACATAGATAATGTACAGAATGTGGATTAAATCACAACGCTGAATATGTGTTTGAAATCATGGTTAGAAACAAAATAATAAAACCATATGTGTAAACTATTTTATGCTAAGGGTGTAAAAAATGCGTGTTCGGGCTATCTAATGATAAATAGTATACAAAAACTTAGTTCCACAATTCGATCAAACTCAACGGATGCTTCCCGTACTACGTTCGTTCTAGAGAGCTTACATTTTTTATCCAAGCATTGTACTTTTACCGGTAGCTATTAGTAACATCAGAGAGTCGTTTTGATTTTAAACCTATTAGTCACGTCATCCTATTTCACAGGCAAAGTAACAGACTGATGTTACTAAGTCGGCAAACTGTAAGACATGAAATGTTTTTCAGTTCGTTCGTTCATTTAACAGAAGTTTGTTGAATGACGTAAGTCTTTAAAATCGGAAGTGCATGTGTTTGATTATTTAATCCTGAGTTTAAGCTGTAAATGACTTTATCTCATAGTTTTAATCGTAAGAGTATGCATTCACTTTTGTAGCTTTGTCATAGATTCGATTAATCGTTTTCCTTCGAACTTATATGCAGTTTTAAGTTTCAAACAGTATTTTAGTATATGAAATATTGTTCAAGCGCATTCCTTGTGCACAAGTGTTTCGTATGCATCGCAATAATGCTTAATTGCACTTCATTTATTTATTAAAACAAATAAACAGGATTTTAATATTGCACTCAGAAAGTTACATACCGAATAATATCAAAACCTTTTAAATGTAACTGGTTGACGCACGTAAATATTCAAAAATATTAATTGTTAATGTTTGATTGTTTGATGACATAAGAAATATCAATTTATCAAAAAGTAATGATATTAATATATTATAACAAGAAGCATTTGTGCCTATAAACTAGCAACAGAATATTTTTTACCCAAAATTTCTACACTTTTATGTCTAACTCGTACAACATTTAAATGGTATCGAAATGGTAACTGTTTTTCGTAGATTGGTAATACCATCATTCAAATCCAAGACTCTTCTTTGTATAAATAACACATTTTTTAGCACATTGCTCCAAAGCGAGCTTCCGGCTTAAAAGTGTTTTGAAAAGAGGGTTTAGTGAGGATCTGACCTCGAATAATTGTTTCCTTGTGTGTTGCTTTATTTTCCATACCAGCGAACGAACACAGAAGGGTTGCTCACAAAAGCCCTTCCCAGAGCAAAGTCTCCGCTTCCGATAAGTGAACTTTCTAGCCGCAAACACATTTGTCACAAGATTTCCACCAAATGGAACCACCATAGAATCAGCAAATCCGGCAGCCATCGCGGCGAGCCTAGGTTGTTGTTTGGTAAAACGTCTCACTTCCGACCCCTGCCGACAAAAACGCGCACTGATCCACACCCAAGTGACAACCGAAAAAAAGTTTATTGGGTGTGCAAAAGTTTTACGCTTCCATTCCGGAAGTCGGACGAACAACATCCGATCGTTCATCTTCTCTGCCCAATAGCAACAGAACCGTGCAACATAGGCAACTAGGCGAGCGGGATATCAAACCCAGCCAACCCTGCCAACCAACCATCCGGTGGAAATAAACAAAACCTACTACTACCACAAATGTGAACGAACATCTGTCAAACAACTTGGCCACTTTTCTGGTCGTGATGATGGAGACTGTGGGATAAATACATTCCCCCCCCCCCTTTTCTCGGCCTTTTCAAAGCACACCACGAAACTGTGGGCAAGAATGCTCTACCTACGTACCGAACAAAAAAGAAATAACCGGCATGCATGCATCATTCTAAGCCTGCCCGGGCCCATGCCTAATGATTAATCGTGGACCATCGTTCAGTGCTCGTCCTGGACTGTGGAAAACCGCTGCTCGAGATAATCCACGGTAAATAATGAACTTCCTAGTTTCGGGTGCGCCAATTCCAAGTTCAAGGTTCCTCCCGTAGAGCTTAGTAAACTAACCATCAAGCACGAGGTGTACTTGGAAGGAGAGAGATTCGGGGAAAACGACGTCAGTAGAGAGACCACGGTTGAGTCGGAACAGTAGTTAAAATACCAACAACATAAAAAAAAAACACTGACACGCTAAACCTACATGCAAAATCGGTTGCCAAGCGAACTTCTAAATGTCAAACGCGACACCCGATAGAAGAAACTCCCTCCCAGTTGTTGGAAGCTTTTGGAATACCCAAAAACTAAGCAAAACTTGTGCCATTTGTAACAGGCGCGAAGCACATTTGGGCATCAGCAGCGCGATGATGGATTCCGTTCCCTTGACATCAGGTATTGTGGGTTAAGTTTTTCCACGTGCAAACTTGTTTCCGGTGAACTTTTTCCTTCAACACCTGGCCGAGGATCGCTGGCGGTTCCGAGGGGCATGCTAGGGTTGAAGCATAACCATTTTTCACATTTGTCATGAGGTTACACCGGTGGTAGAACACGCAAGTTGCTTCCGCCTAGCAACTGGCAAAGCTGTCGAAACCGGTGAGTTCAATTTAGAACTTGGTAAGGCATTAAGTCGAGAAAAAAAAACAACATCCATGACACGTAGCCCGTACAAATGGATACATTTGATAAATGCACGTGCAAACGGCGGTGAAGTTTTATTGCATAGATTTCCGCCGGCAGTTTGCATATTTGAGATGACAGCTTGGCATCTATTGGTGTTTTGGCCGTGCTATGGAACCGATTGCTGGAAGGATTACTCAAATAGGACATTGGACAAAGTTGTTAAGGTGCTTAAGCATGTTTCCTATTTTTGTCGTTGAAAATCATGCTTTTATAGAGGGTTTCCTTTCATCTGGGATTGAAACTCCAAATGTGGATTCTTTAACACAGTCACATCTATTCGTGGGTTCCGTCAATAAAATGGAAGCATCGTTTTATTAGACGCATCTATAAACATGAGTAAGAGTTTAATTCACTTCATTGTATCATTGAATTGAAGCAATAAAAACACTCTTGTTGCTTACGTTTTGCTGCACTTGCCTACAAAACCCTACCAAACAATCGCATTTCCAACCGACTCATAAAAAAGGCAGATGTTTGCTCTAAAACGTTGAAATTCCGATAGAATCTAATCTCCTTCGGATACGATTCCGTCGGATGAGTTATAAAAAAACCCATCCCCACAGCACGTGCTAAGACGTCACCGCTGATCATATTCACATAAGGATTTCAAAGTTCAGTTTAAAAATTTCTCCCATAACCTTGCTTTTCTTCTTCACGCCAAACCCTCTTTTTCTCTAGAGTTAAAAAAACACCGGCTCATTCCTAACCAGCAAAGAATCGTAAAATTTTAAAAGTGCTCATAAAATCGTCGTTTAAGCAGCATCGTGATGCAGCCGCCACCACACGAGGTACCACCCAAAGCATCACGTAACGCGAGCGAGCTGTGAAGTTTTTTAGTGTCAAAATATGGTTCCATTTTTGTGTCCCTCCGCCCCATCTTACCTCTAGAGGGCGGCCCCCATAGCTCGGTGCCGCTTGTGCGTAACAAGTGACTCGTAAAGCGTGCCTTCGAACCAACCCCGTTCCTGCCGGTCTTCTCACTCTGGTGATCACTGACACCCTCTTGCATTTAAGCGATATCATAAACGTTTTGCCCCGAAACTCGATCCCAGCAATGCCCGGGCGCGGAGACAGACCGACGGATTCCATTTCCACCAACTGTTCGGTGTATAATTTGGTCTCTCGGTCGCAAAGGCAGTGAAACGTTATCAGTGTAATGACTTCACATTTTTCAGCCAGTTTTATCCTATTTGCCGGCAAAGTAAACATCGCACCTTTTGCGGTCGTCAATGGGAATGGCAGCGGCGATGGGGAGCGATTTTTCCGCGACGCTTAGCAAGATCGTTGCTATTTTGCTCTTTTTCTCCCTCATACTTTCTTTCTTCTCTGTTCCACTCACCGTTGGATTAACTAAACGAGGGTAAAAGTAAAGCGGACCAACAAAGCAACACACCGATGAAGACGAATCTACACCGGGACAATCGCGCATCGTGGTGTATATTGCGCGATTCCTTCGGCAGCAACTGAGACCGGCGGGAGGGACGCGATGGATATTCGCGCTCATAAATAATATTTAATTAGCGTAATTAAAACGGCTGAGTAAACGCTGGGCCATCGAGAGCGCAATCGAGGATTTGGATCCGTTTGCTGGAGGCACTCGAACAGCCTCTTCTGTTTGGATGGTTTTGGAAGGACGATTGTACGGAGTTGGAGAAAAGTGTGGCAATGCTGTTTGCTGCCAGCGTCAATAGCGAATCACTTCACTTTCATTTGCGATAAACGTCCGGATCGTGCCGTGGCTGTTTTGTTTCTTCCAGCCTGGAAGCATTCTTTTTGTTGTGCCACGGGTTTGCCGGTTCATTAGCCAGTTTTGTGCACCATTATAGGCCTAGGCTACTGCTAAGCAACGTGAAATCGTGTTGAGCCATTTCCAGTTTTAATGATCCATCAGAGAGCAGGCTGGTGCGCTGGTTTTAAGAAATGGACGGTACATGAATGGCATTGCTAGATATAAGACCATTTTTGAGCTTATGGATCGTGGATAAAAACTTTGTTCCAGGCGAAGGATTTGAAGATGTTCATTGTAGCTCGCCCTCAATAGCATTTTTAAGAGTTTTTATTAATTTTATTAGTTTTTTCATCTTCTCTATTTTACGCGTTTTTATATAGTTGAAGCTCTTTTTAAACAATGATTAATGTTTTAAAATTCGAACCAATCAATGCAATGTTTTCATAACCCAATACCAAATTATAACTTCAAAGACATAAAACTCGTCAAGCAAGTAATCCACTCTTTGCGTCACCCTAGTAAGGTTCGGTATTATTTCGTGAAAACACCAGGCAGCACCAATCTGCTTCACCTCATGGTAAGGTAAGATTTGATTGAAGGGTGATTTGATTTAACCTCACCCAGCTTATTCAGCCAAATCGATAAGATATACAAGCTCGTTACAATTAGCATGGAAAGGGACGGGTTGAAAGCTTTCCGGAGTGTAAACTCAAGCCTCCCGTCCGAATTCCAAGACAAAGGTTGAATCTTACCCGCCCTTCAATTCGAGCGCTAATCATCTGATAAATGTGTGAATTCGTGCAACCGCAACACGAACGCTTTTGTTCGCTATAGTTCGCTTTCATGTCCTTGCCGCTAACGGTCTTGCTGCAGCACTGCGCACGTGGAATGTTTTCGCTGATTGATGTTTACTCAAAATCCCACCGGGTGCACCTACACACACACACGCACATACAAATGAAGAGGGTAGTTTGGTGGAAGCTCTCAGTTAGATACGGTAAATTTCCACCCAACCCGACCCACTCTCTGGTGCTGGACATTTTCCGAATTCCTTCCGGACGCACTAATTGAGTGATGAAAGTTGGCCCCGTGGCGATCGCAGTAGTTGTTGAAGGGGTTAGCCGGCTGTACGAATCCAACTCATCCTCCTCATCCTCCCTCATCCTGATGGCAGCGATTGTTTAATGGATTAATTAATTCCCGAACCATCTATTATTTCTCGCGGGATAAGGCACTGTGGCACAATGGGCAGCGGGGGAAGTACGAAGGTGAAGAAAATCTCGTCGAAAGCTCGGTCGGTTAGATTGAGAAGCCACGAAATGGGATAGGAAGGGCAACAAAACGATAACCATTCACCACGGTTAAATAGCATTTGTTGAAGCATGAAATGGAAACGTTAACGAAAGGACGTTTGAAGGAGTTCTCTTTACAGATAATTGGCTTAAAATTGGGCGTTTGTTTTGGGATTAAGGCAGTTTGATTTGAACGATGCCGATTATCGATAGCCACGCAAAGCTGTGTACAGCGACTATTGTGTTGATGTGCTAGCAGTCATCGGAATGTTTTGATTTGTGGATGTACATTTTTGCACCAAACAAATTTATTTTCGTAAGTCGTTAAATTGTCACCCAAATGTTCAAGTAGCAATCCGTAATGGAAAGGATTTATTTGAATATTACCAGACAGACCTCTTAAATACTTCGATAAGCCCCAGACCCCACCCAACGTGACATTAAAGTACACTTTCATCCCTATCCCCATGATTTTGCTGCTTTACATAATCCGACACGATAGTGGCCAACATTTCCTCAGTAGTATTTTTCCATCCCGTGGGATTGAATGGGATGTTAAGCGCTCGCACCTAATGCCTCACCCGAGCGTGGAGTGTAATAACCATCTGATACCAGATAAACATCATCAGCCATTCAAACACTTCAGCTTCGCAGTAAGTGGATTGCATCCCATGAATGGCAAGTGCGTTTGAAGTGCCATTAGCGAGTGCTAGACCAATAGGGCCAGTGTTGATTACGATATGAATCACCTGGTGTTTACTTTTGTGTGCGGGAGTGTGCGAGCGAGCGAACGATAGATGGAAAAAATGATAGCATTTTGAACAGTCACAGATAAACGTGTGATTCTTGGGTGTACGAGAAATAGTAGCTCAATTACGTGATAGCATCGATGAACACTCTTGTTATAAAAATACAACCAGATGAATCTGTCACGTATGCTAGTCATTGACAGAATTTAAATGGAACAAATCAGTGTTGATGAGTTCATACGGTTCCGAAATATAAACAAAAGATCAATATTTGCTTAAATTTACTAAAACACACTACCTTTCATTACTACAAACATGACAAAAGGCTTCCCTATTTTCAACCTTCAGAAACTTAGTGAACAATTTTAAACATTTCATCCTGAGCAAACTACTCTTAAAACTCCGCAAAAATGGAACAAAACCTGCAAGTCTATCATAAATTGCATCATCAATATGTTACTTTTCCGATCGGTAATAATTCAAAGTTTTTCGGGTTTTACCATTGCACGGAAGTAATTTGTTGCCGGCCAGCCAGCACCTGAACGTAGACATAAATTTCTGCTCTAACAACTCCACCGCAGCCGCAGCAACTCCACCCGGCACACCAAAATAGTGCAAAGGGCATTCCCAGCGCCTGGCCACACGTTCCACACGTTCGGCAAATGTGGCCAACTTTTTGGCACTTCCGTTTGCGTCCCTTCCCGTCCCTCGCAGACCTACCGCATGGTTTCACCAGTGGTGGCAGTGATGCAATGTATTTGATCGGTGTCCGGTTGAATGTTTCAGGTGACCATATACTCTTCCCTGCCGTAACCCCTACGGAACGATACCATTTACCGTTCGGTTCACCCGTTTGAACGCTTATAGCAATAATAAGCATCGTCGTAAAAGTTTCAACTTTTCCACCTTATCATCAACCCGGCGTAAAGGAAATGCATGAAATGCTGTAGCTCGTAGGAACGGAAAAGTCCTGCCTGGCCCCGCTCCACCTCAGCCATCCATTGGCGCCTCTTTCTCTTATCGGATTCATTTCCCACGTGCCTTCTTTTTTTGCGTGCGTCGAGCTTCTCGGCACACCACCGAGCTTCCGGAAACTTGACCCAAGAAGCAATTTAAAATTTTCCCCATAAACTTTTAATTTTGCTGTTAAGTGTTTTTTCCTTCGGTAGAAAAAAATACGAAACCTTTCTCGAGACCCGATTCCACCCATCGGTGAACGCTGTCGGTAGGTTTCTGTGTGTGTGTGTGCGCGCTTGAGTGAGTATTTGAGTTGCTCAAGTGCCATTTGTGCAGAAACAGCAGGACACAAGTGCTTCAATTGAATGGGTGCAAGCGAAGAACAATAAAACGGCCACGGTGCGAAAAGGTGAAGTCGTAGGTGAAAACAACAAGTGCCTATTTGATCACAATTTTCTCACATTTTTGCTTGGTGGCCGGTGTGAGGGCGGGGACTCGGTTGCTAGTGCCGAAGGAGCCGAGTTTGGTCAACGCGAAGGTAGTAACATCAAGCGACACACGCAACCGTACATACCAGGGACTTGTGCTGAAACGATGAAGATAAACTGTGTGAGAAATTCGGTAGCCACGGCAAGCAGCACCGTGATGCCGTGGGCAGGAGTTAAACAGCCAGCCACAAAAAGGTGAAATGAAAGCCTTGTCAACTTTTCCCAACTATCTACGTGATGCAATAACTGGGATATTCTTTCTTAAAGGCGGAAAATGCTACAAGGGCACGATGAGACAGCCTCTAAGACAACGAACCCTTTGTAAAGATTTTTGCTTTAAGATGGTTTGCTTTCTTTTGGAAATGTAAGATAGTGATGAAAAATTGGTAAACGGGCATTGTACATCTTAAATTCAAAGGAGGTTTAACTCTATAGTGTGACTTACTTTTATTTTATGTTAACGAATATTACAAATTTCGGTACATTTTATTCGGGTATTGTAGGATGGCATTTTAATCCTAGATATCAAATAGAACGTAGTTTTTTTTTAATTCAATGGATTAAATTATTTTTTTATAATCACGCGTGTAGTCTGCCTGCCTCAAGCACAATCTTCCAAAGATGGAATGATCAATTTTGTGCACATTCTCCTTAGAACTTCTGCTCTTGCAAGAAACCATGGTCAGCACTGAACGAGACTGTGAAGAAATTTAAGTTAAAAATTACTGACTTCAAATTCTGTCCGGGACGCTTCGTACTGCTTCCATTTGCACGCGTGCACAACGCAATAAGCTTAAGGCACCTCGGTCCGGGTAAAAACTTTGCCCTTCGGATCGAATCTCACGGTTTTAATATTCAGAAATCTTCATCCAATTAAAATATTGATTACTTTTGCCCAAGATTCCAGAGGCAGAGCGTACATAATGATGCCGAGCGGTCGGTGCTGCGGTGGGTTTGGTAAAGGCTCGCAGGTTGGCATGGTGATGCTTGGCCACCACCCACAAAGAAGATGGCAATGATGGCCCGGGTGCCGGGGAAGCCGAACCTCCTTCGCAATCCGGATAAGCTAGAACTAGAAAAGAGCACTCCAGAACCGTATCGCTTGAGTTACGATGCGAACAAGATTTGCTTTGATGTTTGCGCTGAATAAAGACACGAGCTTCGTACAAAGCAGAGCTCACAGTAGGATGAGGAAGGAGAAAAAAAATAACGCAAGGAAAAGTCACTGCACAGTCGGATGGATTTCCGCGTTTGTCATGACGGACACGAAACACGGTGAGATGGTGTCGGTGTCTGGAAATTGTGCTTGGAGATCTGACAAGCGCACGACATGATTTGGCGTTCGTGGAATTTTATCTTCGTCAATTAAATTGTGCCTCGTACGGCTAAATTAGGAGCGCCGGTTCTGTAAGGGACAACTTTGTAAAAACTTTTTTCTGATTATGTTTTGTGTGTGTGTGTGTGTGTGTGTGGTAAAATTTCAACAAAGTTCCTCATTATAAAGTAGAACATCAACAAACATATAGTCTATTCAAATTGGAAGCATTTAGAACACATTAAGCTGAAAGCTTTTACCAAACGTAAAAAGGGGTATGAAACTTTGTTGATAAAATGGTAGGCTTTAGGACACAGTTTTCTTGAATCATTGTCATTTATGAATAAATCATGGCTATTCATTGAGCTGGTAGAAACAACATTCTGCCAATGTACCACACCAATACCACCCACATAAAAAGGCTCATGAAATATTTAACTAAAGGGAAAAACTCTCAAATGTTAAATGTTTGCACGACTTCACAGGCTTCATCCAGTTTAGAAACATGAAATATTGTTCTATGAATTGGTAGGGGAAGGTAGGTAAAGACGGGCACCTTAAGGATAATGCTAAAAATCTATGAATGTATAAATACAACAACCATGAAAATGTGCATACGTTACCTTAAGCTCATGGTTTATGAGAAAATGTGTTGAAGTTTTTAAGTTTTTTATCGATTTTTATGTTTTTTCCATGAAATAAAAACATTTTTTTTTCGTGCAGTTTTGAAATGTTCGGGTAAGACGGACACCCAATATGGGAAAGATGGACACCAGTAGACAACGTTGCAAATTGAAGAGGTTTGCTGTATTTTAACAAATTATATTGCTTTCCACGTCCTGGTACGTTTATAAACCAATTCTTGACCAATTGCAACGACGATTCATTCAGCCGTGAATTTAGGAATTGTAAGCACCGATTCTAATAGATCGTAGAATGCAGAATCTAAGGCATTTGTTTTAATATCGAGCACTAACAGTGAAGTGGCATCAGCTTACAGAACAACAGTCTGAAACTTCGCTTTAGAAAATTATTCCGTAGAAAGTCCACAGCATATTCGAGGGATTTGTTAATATGTCCAGCCATTTCTTACATTGAAGATTGAACTTTTTTATATCTGTAAACCCATAGAATCTCTCATCTATTCCTGAACGATGTCATATCAATTACTTCATTTTTTTATTGCTTAAAGTTGTCCAAGTCGTGACAAAATATTGGATTTCGTGAAGTCACTCATCAGCGTCGAGCGAGTAATACGCATGACTGCTATTTTGACCGGTGTTTCATTTCTCGCTGTTTTATTACTTTTTCTAGTTGCGTAATGGTTTATATCTTCGAAATACCCTTATTTAAGGTATATGAAGAAATCTATTCATCACCAATTTATATAAGAAGTAAAATAACTCAACAAATTCGGTGTCCATCTTTCCCTACGACAAAGTGTCCGTCTTTCCCGCTTTGACCTCAGGATTCATAAGCCACCAAAAACAAGGATTTTTAAAATTTTCATTCCCTTTCTTTCGCCAGTTTTTTGCTTGATAATAACGACAACTCGTTCATGTCATAAAACTTCCGAAAATATAAACAATGCAAGTTACAGAGTTTAAGATCCGTAGTAATCAAATTAAATCAACAAGGGTGCGCATTATTGAAAATTTGTTTTGTTCGTGAATTCAACCAATTTTGCATATATTACACGAAAAATGTTCTCAAATATGTTGTTTTACCTTCAATTTGGATTCTGAATTGTTGAATTTCTCGAAAATTACCTTTTTCATGCATTTATGAGAAGTGTCCATCTTACACGCAGTGTCCGGCTTTACCTACCTTCCCCTACTTATTTACATACTTCGAATAATGTGTCAGTAATTTAGAATGATCGTGCTCAAATTAACGTTTCACCACAGCAAATGAATCAACGGGCTTTCTTGCACCTTAACACGGAGTTACATTTTTAAACCAAACCATAAAATGCACAACTGCATCACTTTGAGCTGATGTATGCCAAAAATGCTCCAGCAACAGGTTTTATACCATCTTACAAAATCCCTTCCTGATCCAATTTAGTAACAGGAAACAGTATGGTATGGCAATTTACATTTTGATTCGCCCTTATCAAGGGCTAATAGATATCAGTTTCATTCCCAGTACACACCAACCAGCGCCGAGCAATGCTGATCAAATTCTAATGCGGAAATATCATTGTCAGCAAACGGCCAAAGTTGGTCCTATTTTGGGGAATCCTTTCTAAAGTACACGGTTTTCCATTTTTCGTCCAATTCGGAACATTACCGGAAACGACCAGACAAACCAGAACCGGCGCTTTAGTAAAGGCTAATAAGGCAAAAAGCTTCACAAAACGTTTGCGTAGAAAACCAAGCCAACGAACAAGATGAGGAGAGCTTGGGAGCGGCGTGGGAAGCATCTGTTAATTAAATCCACTTTTCTCGTGTTGATTTTTGATCAAAATTTTCGACCGAAAACTGCACCGAACGGGCGCTCAGCTTGCCTCCGTCAAGAAGCACCTAAATGCCGCTTGACTAATCAAATCATTTTGGTAGAATAACTAAAACAAATTACCAGCATCGTTAGAGCAGAATGGGGATCGGGTTGGATGGGTTTTGTCTTCGTCACCCACGGGCTGTTCCTGGCCGGGCCCCCAACAACCCCGAAGCTAAACTAGACCAACTTGCACTAGGTACGGAACCAACTCGTCCTCAATCGGTCGGTTTTGCGTTAGCTAAAGTTTGCGACACAAATTCGCCAGCCTCGCCGGTGCCGGCCATTTGAGGTGGGCTCGAATTTAGCAAAATTTGCACAGTAAACTTTTCACCGCAGGCAAATATCGACGAAATTGTGTAACCAAACAACGAACCGAGCACACTTTCTGTGCGCTTATGTTGAAGGTGCTTCACTAAGCGGTAGCTTTCACAATGTAGCGAAAGACAAGGAAAGATTTTGGCATTCAGTGATGTACGGGGAAGATGTATACACCGAGGGCGGGATTGGTAAAGGGAGCAGGAGACATAAACGTCCGTTTCCAGCATCTTGACAAACGGGCTCATCTATCCGCCAGCAGCGTGAATTTACAATTTATGAAGAGCAAACAGCTTCAGTTTACTTGGTTATTCACATCCCATGCAATCCAATGATGGGAATAGTGATTGAGCGTTGCAGTTCACTTTATCATAACCATTTATCGCAGGTAAAGTTTTGCTTCAGTTGTTCATAAATTTTCATCAAACCAAAGCAGCAAACATGTGATTTTAACATGTGTGATTTTAAAAATACATTTGTTGTTTGTAGCTTGAGTAACATAAAGCTACTGTTCATCTACTTAACAGAACTTTTCCTTTCCTGTTGACCAAACGAATTCCAATGCAATACTCACGGCAAGGGCTTTCAACAACACTTTTATTTATTGTATTCATTAAAGACACTTTTACCCAGACACCGACTTTTCCAAGCACTTACATCGAAACGGCAACGTTGAGATCTTGAAAGTTCTTTGGCAAAACTAAGAAAAGTTTGTAACCAGCAAACGACTCACAATATTTTCTCTGCGCCACCTAAGGATTAACACATTGTAGTGCGCATTTTTTTCTTGGATTCAGACTTTTTTATGTTCACACTAGCTGGCACGACAAAGTGAGTTATTGAAAAAAACTAAAATATTCCATTATTGCTTTGTTACTTGGGATAGTTGTATCGTGCCAGTATCCCCTCAGGATCCGATCATCGAGTGTAAACCGCCAGGCACCTCACACCAAGTGTCAAAGTGCTGTGTACAACACAACAACCATCCTGCTGTTTGTATGGGAGTTAGTAAATCATTATTAAATTAAGTTTAGTGTAACATCTGAACGATTTTTAAGTCTTAAAACCTATTCTCATACCACCATAAGGTGTGTGCAAAGTTTCGTTGAAAATGATCCAGCCGTTTCGGAGGTTTCTCGCAATATCCGTGTAAAACAATATTCGACCGCATGTCCTCGGCGCGGACCAGTGTGTTTCGAGAAATGTGCCGCAGATTCAGCATTGCATCAGATGAATTCAGGTATCATGAACGTTTTCAAGCATCATACCGCAGTCTTGGCTTTGGCTAAGACAGATTCGGGAAGGGGTCCCGTGGTCTTGAGATAAAGTGTGAAACCCTGTAAACACCGTGACACGAGATTTATATATATATATAGATATAATGATAAAAATCCCACTTATCCTACTGTCTTGAGTGTTGATGATAGAAATAAATAAATAAAAATGAATCAGATGAATCAAAGGTTTAAGTAATTAATTAAGTTGTTTACATAAAACATGCTACATATTTTATTATGTTTATCGTTACAGAACAATATGCAGAAATCCTGAAATTCACGGACAAAGAACAAGCTTATGTTTCATGTTCATGTTAGCTTAATTGTTTTCATCTCAATGTTCTATACATTATTTCTTTGGTTCTTTTGGTACTACTATCAACCCAGCCTTCCTATTCCAGATTTACAATACTATTTTAATGACAAAACCCATTATGATCATTAATCCTTCACATCCTATTAAATTGGTTCATAGGTAACGGCACTAACACTATTTCTAATTTTCTGGTCTTTTTTTCTGGAAAAAAAGTTGTCCAATATCAAATATAATGAAATTTAAGGATATTTTTAATGCTCAAAGATTCCATTGACATGCGAATGATTCAGCTCAAGAGTAGAATAATTGGAAAATATTTTAAAGGATCATGTTCTTCGGAAAGCTTGGAGCAACAACAATTATCTCTTTTTGTTGAATAGTTTAATGGACCGATTGAACTAAACTGCTGAAAAAATCACAATTTACCTTGCAAATTAGCAAGGTGTGTACAGAAAGGTGCTTCAATAAAAAAATTAAAATAAATGCTTCAAGGTAAGCTTGTGGCTTGCATCCAACATTCAGTACTTCACATTTCCTAACATTCTACTACTCTCTTCAACCACCAATATCAGCCAAATGACCGGTACTTGGCCGTAATACCAATATTGAACTTTTCAAATTACTTCCGGTCGTTAATTTTCAATTTTGACCTGCAACGTTCCACTTATTTTCCCAACACACTGTGAACGCTTCCTATCAAATGGTTCAAATCTATGGTCCGCAGCGGATCATGCACGAGAACCGCACCAAAAACTCACTCCAAAATTCTAGCTCACAAAATTTCTCCCCGTTTCGTGCAAGCATTGCTTTCCCGCTTCATCAAACGGCCATTGTCACTTTTTTATATGGGGCCGCGATTTTGAGAACCTTAACTCGAACGCGGCGCAGGATTGCATTCGAACTGTGGAAACGATGCAAGTAAAGCCAAGCAGCCATTCTCGCTCCCATTAATATTCCCCCCAGGTTTTATTGAATTTTGTCCAAACAAACCGGAATGCGCGAACCCACCTTGGTTGGGGGGCTTTTCCGGGCTGTACCATGGTCCGTGTGGCACGGATGTGGAAGTGTTCCAGACGGAAGCCACCGTCAAACAAAGCGAGAGGTTTAAAACAACCGGAATGGGAGACGATTTTCAGAGCAAATTCTAACTACCGCAAATACGCTTCCCTGTTTCACGTCGTTGCTCGAAACGGATGCATGTGTTTGTGCGCAAAAAACGTGCGCAAAAACTTTCAGCTCACATATCACCTTGCCTCTTCGGCGGGTGTACCGGCACCAGGTACCGGCGGGGAGAAAAACCGATAGTTTTCCCTGAGAGATTCTGTTTTTTTTTTTGCCTTACATTGCACCGATGATTTATCAGTTAACGAGCGAAACTTGCGGACGTACAACGCTCAGAAAAGGCAAGTAAAAGTTGGATCCAATCTCGGTTCAATTGGTTGGTTTACGTTTTCGAGCAGCGGACACGTCTTTCCACACACACAAGAGCGTTTGGAGATTCGGTTCCGGTACGTCAGCTGGTCCAAATGGGCGAGAATAAGTTTGAATTTAATTGAAACATATTGAAGCAATCCGATAGTTCTCCGGTGAAATGCACCAGCGAAGGGGTAAGTGTTAGCCCCTTTTGCCACAACATGCAACTCAAAGGATAAACGACGGCCGAGGCCAACATTGACGGGCATAGATTTGCATGTACAGGTGCGGTAGACTTTCAGATAAGTGGTAAAAGTTTCCGTTCGGATACAAGCGATATGAAAACTGATAAAAACCGTCGACAAAGAATCACAGACATGATATTCCATTGTAACGAATTCATCAATTCAAGTCAGAAAGATGTCCATTATCTTTTTGCAGTTTATTACACAAACGAAGCTTTCAATTTTTTCTGCAGGATATGCAGACTTAAATGGTTAATATTATTAGTAGGTTGTTTTATAACTTTTATCATTGCTTATGATAGCCCAGTATTCATAAAAAAATCAGTCTAGTAAGCGTGTAAAGAAAATGCGTTCAAACTTATTTCGTTCAGCTTATATCGTATAACTTTTAAGTTGTTTAAGACGACTCTATAACCCTGAACATGATATGTTTAATCATTCTTAAGCAATTCTACTTTTTCGATATCCTTTCATTTTCACAAAAGCGAATAAAATGTCAACTAAATTATTTATTACTTCTCGTCGAACTGTTTGAAACTTGCAAGTATTATTACAATTTATGGATATTTCAAGAAGCTTCTAGAAGCATGAAGCAATTTAATATGAGCCAGTCAACGGAATCATTCGCTACGATCAGTGGTGAACGAGTGTATGAATACAATCAGATCATTGCTTTGCTATGTTTGCTATGCGAAAATTGAATGAAATCACAAAAGCTTCATGTGACATCAGTAAGGACTTTCTAAATCTGATCCCCAATAAGACTTTTCACCTACACACACTGTCACAACAACAACCGGCAGAACGGTAGAACCAACTATCGCTTACTGCATCTGCAATTCAAGTGCTGATACACCCAAGCCAGGCAATGGCTACATTGCCACAATTCCCATTTTGCTGTTAATGACTTTTAATTTACTGCTACAATGTGCATACACACCGGCCAACCCCGGAAACGCATTTGTCTCGTTCTACGCTGCGGTACTTTGTGCCAAACGGCACTTTGAAACCAGCTTCCGATGGGAGAGAAGTGTCCACTTTGGCTGCGAAACGGTACGGTGACTCCCGGTTCCAGGCACGATGATGTTCGTTTTGGACCTCGTATAGCTAATTAAATTCCGAAACATCCTCCGTTTGCGCACAACCAGCAGAGAGTCATGCTATTTCATTAGCTTTACAGTCGTGCCTCCGTCCACATAGTGTCTAGCAGCTCCGAGAGGAATGAAAACTCTTCGGAGAGGATGGTCGCTGCAATGTGTAAAAAAACTCCCTCCGTGCAGTTACCTCCGCCCATCTTCACGTTTAAGCGTCAGTGGTTTGATTCTGCGGGTGTCAAGCGCCTTTGAGTTTTGTCACGGAGCGGAATCTGTGGCAACAGCCATGTCCGTGATCGGACTGTGCGGGATAAAGCCGACTCGTAGGTAGCATGGTCGCGAAGTCTGCGGGAGCATTTGCTAATCAACTCGGTAGTGTACCTTGGCTATCCCTAATCGTTACGCAGCAACGACTGACGATTGAACAACAGCGCACTGTGCAGTATTTGCAGGGATTCCAGCATCGAAATTCTCGCAGGAACAATTACCCACATTCCCAGCATCACAATCGATGCACCGGATATGCGAAAGCAACACAATGGAAAGTGGGATTTTATCAACGCCAAAGCTGAAGGCATTCACCGTTGATTTGTTGGAAACATGGACAATGTGTGAAAGGATGCAGCTCAAGCCTCTTCCACACTCCGATATACCCGAATGTTATAGTGTGAAATTGCGATGAACGGAATGTTTAATTGGGATGGTTAATTTGAGTTTGTACACCGAACAACAATTTAAACGTTCGTTTGAAAACCCCAATCATTGCGTTGATTTAGTTTGAAAGACGGATTAATAAATTTCTATGAAATTGTAATAGCAATAATCAAGTAGCGATTCATAATTCTTGATTATGTATGATTGTAAATTGCACGCATAAGGTATCTTTCATTTCCCGGCCGAAATTATGTTTATTCTCAATATGGTTTTTTAAATGATTTGCTCATAGTAGAGCAGTGAAAACTAATTGTAAACCAGTTAGCTATTCAACTTGATTTACAATACCTGTTAAACATTTGGCAAAAGATACGAAAAGCTTATCCACTATTTATGCATGTGCAATTTTTCTCCCTAACTACTTTAAAATAAAAACATCTAACAAACAAAATGTTGTTCATTGAGTCAAGCCACTTACTATGAGGGCATGACATTCTTCATACAAGTCATAGAATTATTCAGGGGTTTAAATAATGTCATTCTCGGGATGATGCAAAGGATCAGGACGATGATCTTAAAAGGCAAAGAGGAGAGTATCGTAGAAATAACAATATCAAGAATGTTCAACTCTTTCAGAGATTAAATCCGCAGCAATTCTAATTATTTGAAACGCTTTATTCATTTATGCATACTATCAAGAAGTTTTGTACAGCATGCACTTGTCTATTAAAATGTCATACCCCTTTTAGCTTCAATCTTGAATCACAAATCACAACCGTACATTTAACATGAAATCCTTCCACCATTCCTAAATCATTTCTCAGCTTTGCTTTTTGTATCGTTAGCTTTTAGTTGTTTTTATGTGCACTATAATTTCATGAGGTCCGTCCGTCACCACTCACCAGCAGGCACGTTTTAATTAAATACAGAAATGTTTTGCATTTTCCGTAACGGAAGAGGATTGCTTTCAGGGGTTCGGATTGCTATGGAACTGGACATTTCAGCGAGTAGACACAAACTGAGACAGCTTCTAAAATGTCCCAAATGTACTCTGTTCACTCAGTCACCAGTTCTGGAAAATCGATAAAACTCTGGAAAATGGGGTTTAGAGTCCAGCTTTTTCTCGAAACTGTAGCATATTTGAATGAAAATTAATCTACCGCTGTATACCGGTTGAGGTGGCAAAGTAACGCGAATTTTGCGAATAACAATTTCAGAATACTTACCACCATGTTGTTCAGCGTCAGTGTTAGCTCAGCTTTCGGTCTCGACGGTTGTGAAGTGCAGTTTGCTCTCAGCACGTCTCCTGGCTCATAGCGGGTATGTTCCGTCCACAGGGTGGGCCCACTGTCGGGTAGTTCTGCAATAGGAAAATGCACATTTTAAAGACATCAGATGGCATTATTACAGATAACGGTCAATCAAACATTTGCTTTACTTTTGGTAACTGTTGCGAGATACGATAGGCTTAATCGCCAGGGAAGATGACACAATACGCTTAGCAACTTTGTCTTGGCGGGAGCAAACCCTCTGTTCCAAGAAGGCAGCTCAACTCGACTTCAAACTATTCAAAAGTTTCAAAGGCGAAAGCCAATAAAATTGAGAATGTCATATTCATTCGCTCACTCGCACAGTCGCAACAGTTTGCGATTCGCACAATGAAGTTTCGGGGCCAAGAAGTGGCAAAAGTTTAGGATTTGACCCCATCCCAGACAAGAGCGCGTTGATGAGATCAACCAAAGTTTCCACATAATTATGAATAATTGAGCGAGTTTTGCTCGTAAAATCATCCCGCACGCAGAGAATTCGCACGCTGCGTAACATCATAAAACTCGTCCGGGCCGAAGACTCGTTGATCATGGCACGGGCAGCCAAAGATCGGGTCTATGATGTGTTGGAAAATCTAATTTTACTATTATGAAAAAGTGTTCAGTCTGTCAAAAAGACAAACCACAAGAGTGTGAATTCTTGAGAACACAATAATATTCAACAAAATAACTCGAACTGAATACGAACTGCCCCTAACATATGTGTTATTTTTATCGAGTAGAAACAAAACCGATGCACTTAATCCTAGCTGAGGTTAGCTCTCCGGTTTTGCACAGACTATGATTCAAGATACTAGAGTAACATTGCGATGATGTAAAACATGGGAACCTCAACAACGTTCATAAAAGATGTATGCCAAAGTTCGAGCGCCGAATTAAACCCTATAATGTTGCACGTCACTCCACTATTCAACAGCCTCTCGAAACGAGTGGTAGTGATATAGTATCGCCAGACCGAAATTGCCCCTTTATGCTACCGGACATTCCCCACCGTACACCGCAAAGAGCAGCTCGGTTCAAGTGGGTTGCTCTTCAACTCGACCATCGTTACACAGTTTGACACCGTTGAACCGGACGTGGCTGCATGATGGAGAAAACCCAGTGTAGTATAAAGCGGTAGAAATGATGAACGGAAAAATAGAAAATGGTGAAAAATTTCTCCAAACGACAAACTGGCCGCTCTAGACCAAGACGGAAACGATGACACCGACAAATGTTGGTTGCCGGCGAATGTCGGAGCAGTGAAACTGTGCCGACCAGGTCCTTTTAAATAATGGTTCCTCTAATTGACCTTTAAATGAAATCATGTGACTAATGTTGTGCGGTTTCCCACTTAGAGCGTTTGGCTGGGTTTACCATTTGAGCCCGTGTGCTGGGGGGAAGTTTGCGCAAACTGAAGGCCAGTAGGTTAGAGCATTGGGTGATGGAGAAAACTTAGCGATCAATAAGTCAATGATAACAACATTTAGGCGGGCAAATTGGCACCATAGGACTCGTTTTAACTGAAAGTACCAGACGATTGCTTGCTGTTCATAAAAGAAATGCGTTGCCGCACAATGAAAATACCGTTATTTCGACATGAGAAAATCCATGTGCATTAAACCTAAGAATAATGGCTATTATACTAGCGAGATATACTAAGTAACATAATTCATATGTCGCATAAGTCCATTCATAAGTATCATAGCATAAGGATTGTTCATTCAAGACATGTTGAAGATATTTTCCGTACATGCGATAATTGAGTTAACTAAACAATCAACAAATGTCTCAGCATTTTACACTCATTGACGAAACATGGTTGACGTGGAAATCTAACAAAACATACCCGAATGAGCGCTTTAATTGATTTCCTAAATTTACATCCCCTTTACCAACTGAACAACAAGAGCTAACTTTGTAGAGGAAAGCGAACTTTTACCGAGTCATATATCACACAGCTTCAACTCGCATGCCACACGATACCATGCAAACACACACACACCGACGCATACACGATCATTAATGAGCACAGACCGATCCCTCTCTTCCTCATGTACGATAAAGGCAAATTTCCGGCAGCTCTCCAAATCGCTCTCCGCTGTCCGTATAACATTCCCCAAAACCCAAACCAAGTCGATTGCTTTCTCCTTTACGTGGAATGGATGGAATGGGTTGTGGAGATAAATGGAGCCCGCTAATACTGCTTCGAAACCGGATCCACACCCGGGGCAGATGCTGCTACAGTAGGTGGAAGGTATTCGCAGCATCAACCCTAGCCAGGATCTGTTGTTGGCTTGTTGTTGAAGATGGATGGATATCTCATATTCCATTAAATCATGATCTAATTCTAATAGAAGGCTCATCAATCTTGGCCTGTAGTAGCGCTCTTCCGGAAGACATGTGAGGATGGATAAAAAATATACATGCGTGAGAAGCGTTTAGAAAGAGCAAAGTTCAGCTTTGTGAAGCTGTTGTGGGGTGACATTAACGATTAATTAATGAACTTTGTCCCATAAAGTAATCTGAACTTGAACATCGACTCTGAAGTGTGTTCAATTCAAATATTAAAAATTAGTCAAATTTAAATTGGAGGCATTAAACATATGTTTTAGTTTATTCCACAGTTGGATAAATATTTTGTCGAGGTTTAATAATTTACAAGTGTATTATTCAGTACTTAGTGTCGCGTGTTTGCGTTTTTAAGTGGAGTTGGTATTCCATAATTTATTTTCGCCTCCAATTAATCCATCCAATCTCCAATTAAAACAGTCTAAAGCCATATTACTCTATAATTATGATCAAACTCAACCGTTTTGCCTCATAAATCCTAAACGTACTTCATATGTTGATTTATTTATTTATTTATTTATGTTTTTATTTATTGATTGATTGATTTATATATTTTATTATTTATTTATTAATTTATTTATTTATTTATTTATTTATTTATTTATTTATTTATTTATTTATTTATTTATTTATTTATTTATTTATTTATCTATTTATTTATTTATTTGTTTATTTATTTATTTATTTATTTATTTATTTTTAACTTGTATACACCGGCTCAACGCTAAGATTACGGGTAATATCCAGAAAAAAAAATTACAATATAAATGTATGCGTTACTGTTTT
Organism: Anopheles arabiensis; assembly: GCF_016920715.1. Classification (NCBI taxonomy): domain Eukaryota; kingdom Metazoa; phylum Arthropoda; class Insecta; order Diptera; family Culicidae; genus Anopheles; species Anopheles arabiensis. The sequence continues at coordinate 52,819,278 of NC_053517.1, forward strand.
CTAAAGGAATGTAATATCTTACAATAAAACTAAACAATACGATAATACTTTACCTTTACCACTTTTTGTACGGGTAATTTTCGTACCATTCTATTATATATGAGAGCAGATTCCATGTAGATTTAAAGATATTTGTTGCCAAAGTTTTCATTTATTGAGATTAGTATTTGCATGAGTTTTGGATTTCTTCAAAGTTTCTCAAAGTTGTATTATAACTCAAGTGGTTAAAAATGGAATAAACGGAAGAAGGAAGAGCTTCTGGTTTCATATCATAAAATCGGATTGTGGTTATGTGATTTTCGATTGTTTTAGGAAAATAAATTATATTACTAATAAGTTAAGTAAAGTGCTTATTTAAATACATGTTTGATTATATTATAAAAGAGTTAAAAAATAAAATTGCTGATCATGTGTCATAGTATATTTATTGACTTCAATTTAACACAAATTTTAGACTAGACATAACAAATCTGGATTAAAGATGATGTAGGTCCACACTTTTCTTTAAGTAATTTTTTGAACAATGTTATTTAATGGGAGACATCAAGTACTGAATCAAAATATTACAATTCAAAGCCAACTCTACATAACTGCACTGTTTTTAAAAGTCACTCAAGCAATGATCTAGCCTATTGCCCAATAATCGGTCTGAACGAAGCGAAGAAAATGTTGAACTCACACAACACTCAGGGGACCCCGAGAAAATACGCCCAGAATGTGGCATCGATTTCGAAGTGTCTTTTGAAATCGGAAAAGTGCCATTGACACTTAATAAGACTCGGTGTCGCCTGGCTATCCTATCCGCTGCATCACAGCATCGAAGCGCCTTAAAAACGAACGGAATGTGCCACAGTAAATAAAACTCTGAGACTGTTCTTCCTTCCACCCGCAGGGAGCGAACAGAAAATCACGCTCTAATAAGAGAGTGGATTTTTCGATTTTTATTGTTCCGCCCGTTCGATCTCCCCTTGCATATCCCCACCGGTTGAAGAATTTTCCGCCATGTTGCCTTAGCGCTGTTGCCTCAGCGCTGTTGCCAGCTGCTGTTTCATTGCGTTGCTAGTGAATGGACGCCGTCCCCCTCGCTATCACGGTTTTATTTGTAACAGCATCCGGAATCCCAAACAACCGCATTATTCCTGCTCTGAACGATGGCTTGCCTGTACGCCCCCAAGGAGCACATCATCTGGACCCTCCTTAGGGATTACTGTGCTGTGGGTCCCCAATACGCTTGTCATCTGCAGGCGACCACGAAGACGCGTCTGCGACACTGGAATCCCATCAAATTCCTTTGCACTGCACTGAAGCGAAACAAATAAACAGACACTCGAGCCACTCGGGATCGGGAGGGGATAGTGGTAAGGAGACCTTGATTGCCTGATGTGGTGGCCAGCAGTTTTGTACTGTTCGCTCAAATATTTTCATCGGCGGTATCGATCGATCGATCGCACACACCAATACTTCAGAGTGTTGTTGATCGGTCGAGCATTGCAAAATGGAAAATAGAGCAACAAGGTATCCTATTGAACTTTCCTTTTTGAACCAAGTCTGTTAGTTATATTATCTATTCTATTTTCATAAAACGTTCGTACATCTAGGGGTCTAGATGTAGTGTAGCATTAACATTTGCTTTTTAAAATCCAATTTTCCAATTATTATCGAAACAACTAATGGGACCATTATTTATTGTAAATTCAAATGCAGAGAACTCCGAAAAATGCTCAATTTTGAACCAGTATTCTCACGCCAAAGCACCAAATAAGATAAACACCTATATCGATGGAAACACATCAAAACCACGGTGCGGTAACCGCGCCCTCCAAACCAGGCCCTCCATTAATAGCAAGCCCATTACATTATTGAGAGGAGACAAATGGAGATTACGTTGCTATTTCCGAGATTGATTTATTGGTTCATTGTAGACCACGCGCGTTCGTTCTTTGAACGCTTTGTTCGTTCACTTCTTGGAGACGCTGAATGTATCATCCGCCAACTCAAATGTGAACCAAGGTTAATGAAGCTGGATATTGAACGTTGTCGAAGCGTGACCGGCAAAGAGGATTACACGACACCCAACAGCACGATGCTGTCACGAGAACAGAAAAACCAAAAAAGGTGAATGTTGATCGGTATGCAATCGATAAGAGCATAGGATCGGTAAAATGGTTGCTTTGGCTCTGGTACAGTAATTTGATAAAATTTGATAAAAATAGCAAACCAAGGAAATATTATCGTTTGTGGTGTTCAGTTCTTTAAGAGAATCTTTTTTAGATGCTCAATATTTGTTGTATATATCTCATGTACACTAGATAAAAATTTAAAGCATAACATTAGTTCAAACGAAACACAATATTGTTTGATTAATTTTTTGCCATGTCCTTTGTGTACACTATATTGAAGAAAACTAACAAACATACATTTTTGTTCTATTAAATTTATCCACACCGCTTAAGCACCATGATGATGTCGTCATACTAAATGCAAAATGTTCACTATTGTTAATTCATTATTAGAATCGAGCATTCTATTTCGTCCGTTTGCATATACAGACACAAATCCTAGAACAGTACAGTTGGATTGCAACTTAAAGTTGAAAAGCGGTGTACTTATCAAATCACGAGTAAATACGTGTTTCGCAAAATTATAAAACGATGTTTATGAAGAATTTAGTTCATTGGTTGAATCCAATCGAGAAAAAATAACAATCTTTCGCATTAATTTTGCTGCAAATGGTTCACTAAAATAATTGAAGTGGAACAAAGACTCTTCCGGTGAATTTCAATATTCATTCAAATTTCTAGAATAAATATTGCTCAATGCTGGCAAAAAAAATCTTCGAACAGAACGACAATGCATAGGCTGTTATTGCTTTAATCAAATATTAAATGAACTGAATATCTTGGATATCGTACTGTGTAACATTTCACAAAAATCTTACCATTGAACAATAGTCATCACTTTGATCACAGGAATTTTCGGCTCCTTCCGTTGTACAGACAATCACTGTTTTAAACCATCCCCCCTTCTTACCGATTGCAATTCATTGGATACAAATTTAAATACACATTTGAGTGATCAAAATAATTACAATTTCTCCATCCGTGTAAGAGGATTACACTCGGCAATACTTTCACGCTGCCTTTGACTTCCTTTTCAATAGTAGGTCGCTTTGTGCGTAGTCAAGCCAAACGGCAAGTATTCACAACAAATTGATAACATAAAATTTGATGCTTCCTAACGCACGGGCAAGCAGGCGGACAAACGACGCTACCTGAAAATACGTTCCACAGCGACAACAACAACCGTGGCAACAAAAAATGGCATTAACAATGCCGACAATGTTGCAGCAGTAGCGGCAGCGGCAGCAGCCGGAAACGGCTGGAGACGCACGAATCGCATTGATGTTGAATAATAAATGAAATTCCGCCACCACGTAACATGCGGCGAAAAATGCCGAGCGTTCACATCAAACCACTTACAATAAGCAATAATATCTGTAATATATTTTACTTCCACCAACCACCAGCATGCCAATACGGGTCCACCTATGCTGACGCAACGTTTACATTCCTGCCCGTCAACATGCAGGGGAAGTACAGGTTCGCGTACCGGACAAGTACGGTTTCGACGAAAAAAGAAAAGGAACTGCTGTTCCTTCGGGAGCAAAAGTTACCGGTGGGGGCGCGAGGTCGATGCTTCAACCGCTACGTAAACGGGCCGGTTTTTATCGTTACGGCCGCCTTATGGAGATTTGTTGTTTTTTTTTCTTCTCTCTCCTATTCTTCAAGGAAGCCCTCAACCAAACGACGCTTTTCCGCTCGGTGGCAAACGCTTCGCGTGCGTCGAAACGATGGCAGCAGGTCTCGTTTGGTACGGGCACAGATGGAAGGCAGCGGTTCGGTGATAGCCCACAATGATTTCGGCGGCAACTCATCAACATTCATATGCTTGGGAATACAATTTTCAGCACAACAATGTTACACATGCGGGTCGAATGAAGGAACAAACTATAGAAAGTATTCCTTCATAGCATACCTTCCTTTGGAGACGGGATCGAGCGGACTGGGAAAAAAAGATACTCTTTGGAAGAGATTTTGTCCGTGACGTTGGACTAGTGACAAACGTTTGTCTCTTCTTTTTTTTTTGCAAACATTTTTCAACAGAAGTGTAAGATGATTGAAAATTTATATTTGAAAAGCACATCCAAACACGATCTGGTGATGTGACATCAGGTGGCAATGTTACGTCCTTTCTATCTCGTGCTATTTGTAGAAGGAAGTACACAAGGATTTCATTCCTTTGTAGCATCAAAGCACGGGTGTAAAATCATTCAAAATTATTTTGATGAAAAAAAAGATGATAAATTGTTAATGATTTGTTTCTAATGAAAACATTATCATACTTTTTATGAGATAGCAACTTGTATTAAATTTTTAAATGATTTATATCGATTTAAATGCTGTGTGATATAAATCGCGAGAGAATAAACGTAAAACAAACTGAATAGATTATAAATTAAATCATTGAAAATGCAAATTTAATAAATTTTACCAGGTTTATCATCTCAGTCTCTGCTACATCAAGAAAGCATTAGTTTGATTTTTTTTGTACGGAACACGAACAATTATTCAAAACCTTTATGAACATTTATGATTACAAAAATCAAAATCTGAAGGCGTCCTTAAGTACAACATTAAAAGCTGAATGAAGGCAGCAAACAGTCATTCGTAAACTTCATCTGCTCAGCTGAAATAAACAATGATTGTCTGGATGTGTGGAAAAACTTCAACAAACGTCACGATCGAGACTCACGCGTACTTAAGAAGGGCTCCAAAAGGAGTTCATCAGCATCACCCAATCATCTTGGTGTACGATGCAGCGCAAACGCTAACAAACTAATGTGTGAAAATTAGAGACGTGTTTCAACGCTAATGAACCTTGTGCAATCTTCGCCATCGCCGTCTGGAACTTTTCCAATCAGCTTCAATCAACTATCATACATACCGGAGCGCTTTTAGCGTAAGACGTCAATGGCGCATTGCCTTTTTTCAATCTTGGGACGCATTTTTGGCTAAAGCAAGAGGAGACGTTTGGTAATCTTAAATTGACGACTGCATCGTTCATGCACGCGAGACGAACGCACAATTGCATTTTAAAATGAGGCTTTTAATGCAACGAAACAATCTCTGAAGATATGCATTGTTAATGCTTAAGTTTAATTCATGAGTAGATATATTTAAAGAATTAAATACAGTACCTAAAGAAGAAAAAAAAACAATTGATCTTCCCGGGCATCAACCAGATACACTTCTACCCAACTCGCATTACACCGACATTATCTTAATTTTAGCAATTCTTCCACATACGGCACGCTTGCATGAGCTACTGAAATATGATCACCTAATCAAAGTCCTACAATGTCTGCTACGAGGAAAATATTTTATTTTTCGACTCACGTTCGGCATAGCTTAAACGAGAACGTTCCGTGACATACCGAGCAGCATGATGCCGTCACTCACCTTCGAACAATGGGGTCCTCCCGTGCCGTTTTCCTCCGAGGCAAAGATGATGGCGACGATGATGTGTCGCACTAAGAAGCAGATGTCAAAATAACAAAAGCACTTCTTCAACGTCAACATTCGAGTCAACACACAACCACCTACACACGCGCAGGAACAATCGTCCTTGAGTTACATGGCATCTTTCCCAAAACTCATGTCAGCAGCGGCCAGGCCTGATACTGAAGTGGAATAATATGCAAGATGAACGAGTCGAAACCAGGCACAGGCACCAAGCCAGTCTCAGCATGCGACGATCCTTTTGTTCCCGAGCCTTCTGTTGCATCCCCTTCCCTTTTGATCCATCCCGAGAGGACACAACCCGCGGTTACACGCGAATGCGATAAGCGACCAAATCTCGTGCTCGCGCGATTCCATGCCGAGGTTGCTGACGTTATGTCGCGTACGTGTAAATTATGTTTGCTTTGATTCACACCCGTACATCCGACCAAAACAGAACGCGCGCGCCAACGTTTACGAGAGTATGTGTGTTAATGTGTGTGGGTGTGTGTGGGTGTGTATGAACGAAGATGAATATTCTCACAGCCAGCCATTGTTTTTCTTTGTTCCGTACGACACCCATTCTTCCCAGGCGATGATTATTTCCATCGTCAAATCCATTGTTACCGCGGCCAAAGCTATTACACGTTAAGAGGTCTCGCGTTTGACTTCCACGTGTCGCCAGTCCGCTGCCCGCACCATTCCAAGTCGGAGGAAAACAGTGAAGCATATTCACATGACCTACCACTACTACCAGTGACACGCGCGCTCACACGTTTTCTGGAACCTCGCGGGAAAAGAAGCACCGGGAGTCATCGGATAAAGGATGGCATGACAGTTGGAACCGTTGGTGAAAATGGTGAAATTGAGCAAACGCTCCCACAAAGCCACCAACCATGGAAGGAAGGGGATGTTGGAATACCGAAAGAAAGGGCGCGGGTGAGGCGATCAAATCCATTGTTTGTGGCGAAAACTTTCTCAAACGGTTTCGATTGTTGATAGCGACTGGTTGAATGGATTCGGCGAAAAGTTTCCTTCCCCTTGCGCCGGGACGCCACGTGGAGTAGATTGTGAAATAGTCCTCGAGGGATATCCGCTACTTTCGATGTTCTGTTTTTTTTTGTGAATCTTCCTCACTTCCCCCTTACCTTCTACCAGAGTGAGTGAGTGTGTCATCAATGCTTGTGATGACATTAATTGTTAACTGGGGGCGCTTAAGAAGATATTGCCATGGTACCGGGCACAATGCCTGAGGGTGACATGGACCGCAAATCGGAGCAAACAGTGCAATAGTTTTCCGTCCGCTGTTGACATGCGCGTATCATATTTCTTTAACTTCTCGAATAGAGGAATACACGCCTGTGTTTGGAGGAGTCTGTGTACCGTACAATCATAAATAATTATTTGAAAATCGAAATGTTTACTCCAAAACTACAATAATTGTGAATACACTTCTATTATTTTGGTTGTCACCAATCGATTTATCGTATACACTGATAAAACATAAAGGTCTGATAAAACTTTCTTAAGAGCGAAATAGGTTTCTAACGTTCGTCCTGCAAACACCCTGCCAATTCTTCTTCCGCGAACTACGCTTTAGATAGTGATGTTTTGCCAACGATTAATTAAATTGGCGTGCGTTCAAACGGAAACAAGTTATCGAAGCAATTTTCCGCACAAACTTGTTGATTGCATTCGCGTTGTCAAGAGCCATTGTGTGTCGTACGTCGTGATTCTCGACAGGCACAATTTAATCGGTACAGCCCGGAGGAAAGGAAGGCTTGTGTCGTGTCAAAGATTCTAACAACAGCACGTTCGCTGGAGCACCCTTCTGAAGGGAAAAGCATAACTGACAAAAACTACCCTAATCCATGCGGGACGGGACACGGGGAAGGTAGATTGACGATGGGTACAGGTATGCTCGTAGCCTTTCACTCTAGCAAGACGAATTAATGCCTCGGGAAGCTGCGAGGCAGTGCGAAAAGTTTCCACAGGCTTCCACACTCCCCCGAGATGTGCACGGATCAAGCGGGGCTAATTTCCATATTAAATAAATTTTCACCAAGCCGCCGGTTGTTCTCTGGTGACGTCGTTCGTCGAAGACACACGCCAAAAGGTGGCGCAGCGCATTACCTCGGACGGCATAACTCTTTAACACCTGTATGCTTCTTGGCGTTTGCATGTCAGCTTGAGGAACGCACGGATAACATCAAGAACACAACCTTGCTGAAGGGCCCCGGGCGGGAGATGAAGCAGCCAGCACCAACCGCCCGAGTAACGATGGGCAAAGATTTTCACCTTCCTCAAGAGATTAATTCAAGCGTGCAAAATGTTTTTCCTTCCTTCTACCCCGTAGCCCTTTGCATGTCCCGCCACCCGTCAAACCTGTCGGACGATCCGACCTGTCAAACATTAGCATAAGCTTTATCAAACCACCAGAGCGGGCATTCCCAGCGGCGACGACGACGTTGAGCTGTTAGTGTGCATACAATCATTCGCCTGCGTGCCCCTTCCGCAAGTGTTTACGCTTGTTGAGCTTATCCTAGAGCAAGCGTATGCCGCATAGTGGGCCCAAAGGAACTCACGGGCAATTCACGGGCAGACTGCTTAGTCTGGAAATGCTATAAATCGTCTGAGAATTTATGGGTTCAACTGCCTGAAAAGATTTTCCCTTGTTAATCCTCCTGCAGCGCAGCTAAGGGTTTCATTGAGCAAATCATGAACGAGAAAGGCGAAAAATTGATAGCTTTAAAAGATTATTCAAAGTGAAGGAGTAACGAAACCAGACGCACATACAAGTCAACAAGCAAAACCTATTCTGCCTTGATAGTTCTTATAGAATAAGCAGTTAAGCATATCCCGTGCTTGTACGAAAGTAAACTGCTCAAGAAAATGGCTCCATTAGCCGTACGGTCACTAACTCCGAGGTCGCATGAATTAGCCTGCACAAGGCAGAAAGCAAAACCATTCGCTATACGGATCGAAATAACCTAACTAACGTTGCAGCCCCAACGGTGGACCAGCAACGTTGTGGGTGAGCACTACGATAATGATGACTACGAAAGTGGAAGCGTTATTAGTTTGCCGTCTGGCGGAATCAGTGTCTTCCGGTGATGGTTGTCTGTGATTTCAGTGTTGCCGCGTGCGAAAGCCAAGAAAGTGCCCGAAGTGTGTGGACGCAATCCAGCAAGATAAGCATTCTTGAACACCTGCCGTAGAACACCAGCCAGTACTCCAAATGAAGCCCATCCTCAACACACACAGTGTATCGCTAATAAACACATCACAAACTCGCTCCTGACCTCCAATTTCCGGCTCCGGTCGGTGTCTTCCAGTTCCCACCCTCAGCAACTAACCTGACATGGTGATTAACTTCAAGCTACGGTGTAGCCAGCAAATCGTAAGATCCATACAGATCCATGCCGTAGCCACAGCACCAACCTTTAGACAGGTTCAGAAGGGTAAGCAAGTCGGTCAACTACGGGTAACAACATTTGACGTCTGTGATGGTGTCCTTCCCCAATTTTGCTGAAAGCCGTTGTCCCACAATTTCGACCAGCAAGTTCAACAGAAAGCAAAATAATGGGGTACTATGCGTGTGAGTATCGTCGTATGCAGCATACTCAATCTGATTGAAATCGATATGAGCAACATGTTCGTGATGACTTTAATTATATATCGAATAGCATTAGCGGCGGCAGGATGTGGGTGTCCATCTGCACGCAAACGCCATGCAGAGGCTCCGTCCTCACATTGTAACACCGTATCGAGCTGGTGGGGCTGTGTTGGCAACTTCCGGACATTGTCGTCCTTGTGCACAGTGGTACATTATGTCTATCTTCAACTGAAGCGGCAGTAACGTAACTTCAATTCAATTGGTTCATACTGTATTGGTATTATTGTTGAAGAATTTCCGCAAGCTTCGATGCCCAAACCCATTTGTAGATAAGCTTTTTGACGTGGAAGTTCTTAGAACCCGGTGCAAAACATCCCTTTGGTTTAGCTAAAGCATTCCGATAGCTTGCTAATATCTGAACTGTATTCTGAAAATCAGACTTTATAATGTATCATATTAAATTCAATGAAATGAACGTTTTAGTTTTTTTTCAACATAATATGTTTTATCAAGCTCCTGATTCGCTTCAAAGACTCATTCACTTCATTTTCTGATTGAATTTTTGAGATATTATTGTATGTAACAAAACTATGCAATGCTGAAAATATGTCACAACAACCAACAAACAACACACCTAGCATCCTCATTGTAGTAAAGGGCAATTATGAAAGGAAACAGAGCACATACACAAACTGCTCATCGTTCAGTGCAAAGCTAAAGTGATTGTGACTTCAATCCGTACACGTTGCACACTGATGAAAACTTTCGTGTGAATTCATAAATTTTCAACCCATTGCTCGTCGAACCTGCGCAAAGATGTCAGCTGCAGAAAGAGTACCGTTTGTCACGAAAAAGGGTAACCAACTACCTGCCTTTGTGTTGATTTGTTTTGTACTTTCACGTAAGTTTTTATGTTATTTTTGTGTTGTTGTTTTTTTCAAAACATAGCCTTTTCCAGAACCAGATCCGTTCAGAACAAGGCAAGCTAAGGCAACAAAATTACAACTCCTGCACTGAAAGGTAGCCAGTGTGACTGCACAAACTGGAAGACGGGAGAGAAATCGAGAGAGTGGTATGGAGTAAAAAAAAGAGAAACATAACCAAAGTACAGAAGCCGACCGTAACGGATCCGTAGCACCGAGGTTCAACGCTAAAAAGCTTCAAAATTGAACTTGAGACGTGATCCGCATTTTATCTGTTCCACAAAACCTGCAGGACAACACGCTTCAGGCGATTGCATGATGCAGGGCAATCAGGAGGCCTTCGTTAGTAGGAGGGAACGGCATAAACCCGAACATAACGAGAGCTAGTGTATATTGCATACTCTTTGTCCTTTACCCGTCAATCTTGCAACGTACAATGTCACTGGATCGTCAATGTCCTAAAAATTGTCCTTCCAAAAACTCAGCACAATGGAAATTGGAAGGCAATGGGGAGGGGGGGGCAAAATATGCCAAAACAGACCACCAGGCAGTAAGGGCAAGGACCTAACACACTCACTTTCGATCGTATTGCCAGCAGGGAGCAGAAGTGGCAAGAGATTATCGGGAAAAAGGACTCCGCACCCCGTGCCGGGGAACTTTTCAGAACGTCCCTAACTAGTACTAACTGGCTGGGCTTGTGCTTTCATCTTTCCATCTTTATCAATTTAAGTATGGTATAGATTTTTCACATCCAGCGCCGAATGCACGAGAGGAATAGAGCATCCAAACAGCTCCACAAAAAAATCTTCCTAAAAAATGGGTGAGCTTGCCTTCAGCTAAACTAACAAGCTTTTATGGACAAATGTTTTCACCGATAAGTAGGGCACATGTGCGAGCTGTCACGGCGTTCTACCGACCAACGGCGTATCGACCGTTGTGAAAGGCGCCGAGATGCGCCATACTAACAGCTCACACCAACGTCTCACCATCAGTAGTTTAAATGAAGCGAACATTTCCTCACGAACACAGCAAGGTGCGCGCAAAACCTGAGGAAAAGTGTGTACCAAAAGCTCTCCGTTCGTACATATTCTTCGCTGCCAACCAGAGCAGTACGTGGCAGAGTGTGATGTTTGCAAAAAAAGGATACAGCCAAAAGAAACACGTCGCATTCAATGACACCGGTACAAGTGAGAAACAACATAAACTTAAAGCACAGACACACTCTTCCGACATGAACGGGCTGTGTGTGTGTGTTTTTTTGTGTTGTTTTTTCTTCTTGGACGCCTTTACCTTGCACTTCGCCATTCGACTTCCGGCGATCCGTTGCAGTGGGACACACGAAACGTGTTATTTCGTCGCTCGTGCCTCGTTAGGATGCAGGTGAGAAGAAAAAGCTTGCACGGAAAAGATGAAAAATCCGCTTCATAATAGTACCATTCACACCATGGCACCGGTGAATGCTGCCGGAGGTGAGCGCAAATGGAAAATGAATGGCGCACAATGTGGACGATCATAAAAGCCAGCAGCCGGCCGGGTTCGTCTTCAGAAAGCATATGCTTTGAACGAGTTTTTAGTGCAGTGATTGTGGGGAGGATTTTCTCTTTAATGTCTTTGGGTTGTGCAGAAGGATAAGTAAGGCTTGCAAGCGCCGTAAGTGTAGCGCATTCTTTGGAGGTTTTGGTCGGATGTGGACGAAAATTTGATGGTTAGTTGATGACCTATAGGACTAGCTCCGTTTCTTTAAGATGATGTGGTTCGTTTCATCGTAGCAACTAATTGTGAGATTATTCTGCTGTGGAAGTGGTTCATTTTTATTCACAATTATTGACCTTAAGCAAAGCAAAATCAAACCAAACATGTTCATCCAACGTAACTTTTGAGGTAAACTTTTGCTTTTGTACATTATTAGTCACGCAAAACAAAACATAAAAACTGAGTTTAATTATCAGAAAATCTTACCATGCCAGAGTAACATGCATATGGAAGCAATTTAGATGCTTCTTCCCAACCCATTACATGCATGGATCAATAACAATTTGTCAGGATTCTATAACGAGCAAGATTATGCAAGCATTTTGTTGCGCAATGTCCAAAGCAGCGTTAAAATTCTGTGAAACAAACCCGATAGCAACTGCTAACAGAGAGGTTGATGGCGAGGGAGAAAACATTACATGTAAATATCCTTCTAAGCACTGATACGTTTGCGTGTGGGTGGCATACTTTAGAGCTGAAATAATGACACACCAGGTATGAGACCACACATTTGTTCGTGCATGACAGACGATAAGAGCAAACAAATGCTCGATTTTATAACACTCAACACTGTTCCGGTGTTTACGTTCAACTCTCCGCTGGATTCCAGGATTTGGGGAAAGAGAGAAACTAACAAACATACGCATACACACGTATCCGTAACCACCCAACCCTCTCTATAGCCAATGAGGCGCAGCTGGGGAAAACTACATCTTTCCTCGACCCAATACAAGGATCATTTCCACAATGGGTAGCTTCATCGTCGAGCAAACAACGTATGAGTGCTATGGATCGATTTTATTTTCTGCTACGGTTAAGCAATGGTGAATCGTCATCGATTCGCACCCACTGACCGACCGTCCTGCTGGCAATAGGGAAAGAAATTGACTGTTCGGAAAAGACAACATAACAAAACAATTACCACCGCACAGTTTCTTGCGTACTTTTGGGGGCGGTAGCTCGGACCATAAAACGATAAACACAATAGACACAACCTACAAAAAACTGTAATACACCCGTACCAGTGTGTATGGCGTTGTTTGCAATGATTGTTCGCCTTTTTGCAAAGCACCAATGCCTGAGGCTTCAAGTCACGGCAGAGGACTGGAAAGCTCATGCTGGGCGGAAAGTGTCACATACGGCATTGCGTTGCCGACTTCATACCCACATGGAGCAAAAATGTTTTCGGCTTCTCAGACCGGTCGACCAATGGGTGTCCTTATTGTTATTTCCTTAAACCCCGGCGTCAAAGGCAACGCAGTGAAGCGTGTTTTTGTTGGGTGGTGAGGTGGTCTTTTTTCTTCTGCTTAGTTAATTCGGAACAGCATAAATCGATCTGAACCGTCCGTCGACCGAAACAAAAACGGCAAGGAAGCATTACCAGGGTGTGGATGCTACACAAGAAGCTGTTCTGTACCAGTAGGGCTCGATTCGATTGCAAAACGACATCCAATGATGACGAACCAACATTGGTACTGGCAAACATTCCCACACATACAGCAACACACACGTGCTACGAATCTTGTCGATTGAGTCCTGATCGACCGAACCGAAACAAAACGCCCCGACAATGATTCGCACCGTGCGGAACAAACTCTCGCAGCAGTACTGTTGAGCCTTTGATTGTTTTGCCGGTCGTTTGTAGCGTCCTTTGGTGCCTCTCCGCACGTGTCTTGCCCACGCACGCACAACGACCGAACGATCGACATCAAAGCGAACGGGCAACAGTTAGCAGCCCTGTTCCACCTCGTGCTACGACCACGACGGAACTATTTCAAACTGGAATACGCTATTCCGGCGTATCCAACGCGCGCCCGACTGGGAAACTGCTTGGAACATGGGTTCGAACAATAGGACTCACACTCTCCAAACTACAGCCCATGTCCGCTGCTCGCCATTACTCGAGTCACTATTGTACGATTCAACACCACAGCGAGGAGGTGGGGGGCTAGAGGTAAACACCAGCTTGCACGGTAGTGCGGCTGGTCCAATGTCTCTCTTTCCCCTTTTTCCTAGGTTCCTTTGCCAATCGGCCAGTACAGATCCTTTGACGAAGAGTCATTGGATCGGTGAGCAACCGTACAAGGATGGGTTATCAGTTTCTCCTATTGCTCGGCATGGTTTGGGACACTGCCACGGAACTGCTGCTATTTACTTCGGTCACCGGCACCGGGACCACTACCCCATGTCAGCGCTGACAGATGGTTTATGTTCATTTTCTATCAACACTCACCCACTCTTGCCTGCCTGGCCCGCGGTGACTTACCCCACTCGCGCTCGAGTGGCTCGGCTATTTGATCTTTCAATAGCGATGGAATTGAAATCAACACGATTCAATCGCATACCATCAACCACATCCCACCCACCCATAGACACATACACTCACACACACACATCCTGTTTCAGGCTGCTTCGTACCACAATAATGTTCCCCATCTGTTTACAGAAGGGTGCCCCGAGTGAAAGTAAATAAAAATGAAACGGTTTCGTCTGCGGGAATAGTTAGCAGCATCGCATACTGCTAGGCAGGCACAGGCGGGTAGTAAAGGAAGAGGAATGGGTTTAAAGGATGTGTCATTTATATTATTGGTAATTGAAATTTCAATTAAAAAACACTATAATCAATACAAAAAGTTTTTGTACGAGTTTCATATTTAATTGAATGCTTCTAACATCAAATTAAAATTGAATGAAGTTTATGTCAAATTGTTTTCTATTTAGCTAGTATATCTAGTAATAAAAATATATAAAAACATTTTAATGCACGGAACCACATCTTGCCTTGCTTAGCTATTTCTAGATTTAAATCTCTTATCTCTACAACAAACCTCTAAAACCTTCGTATTTGGCACTTCAACCTTGCTCGATCGAGTCCTATCTAAGTCATTTACTTGCTTTACTATTTACTGTGTCCATTTTTATATTTTACGCCATAAAACTAAAATTTTAACCTATCATAGGAACAATATTCATCATATGTGTTGTGTCATACGTGGGATTTCACCATTTGCGGAGGAACAAAGATTGTTAAAAATCGTTTTGTTTTCTTTTTTTCGGTTCGATTCATTTTCAAGTATCAAATTGAACAGTATTTATCCTTTTTTAACAAGATATATTTATTTAAGCAAAAATAAATGATCCTTAATGAGCTAATCTGATCTACCCTGCAAAGCATCGGCATTTGTTTGCATTTTTCAGGCTGAAACAATCTAGGCTGAAAATCTAAGGTGAGTTTGGCGTTTGGTTTTGTCTGTCAACTATCAAACCCAATATTTAAAAAAACTAAATCGTTTAGTGAAACTCTCCAGTATCAGGATAGGCAGACTTGCAGTTGCAAACTGTATTTGAGATCCAAACCCCAAAATCATTTACAAATTATTTACATGGTTTTAAAAAATTATTGGAAAAAAAATGTTAAAATTACGTTGGAGTTCTACACACAAATGGAAATCTTTATTAATAAACATCGTATTCTTAACACCATCATTTGATTTTTTAAATAATTATATATTGTCGAATCAGTCCAATCAACTATCTAATCAATTATAAAACTAATTCAACGATGCTCGTAAAGCATGGAATGACGATAGGAGAGTTGACTTTACGTTTAAGTGTTCGGAATGCACCCAATCTTAACGATATAGTATATCAATGTTCTGTTCAGTGGCGGAATTAACGGTGCGCGGACTGAGCGGCCGCGGGGGTCCCGTTATTGTAGGGGCCCCGTGTATGGAAATTCCAGCACATAGAACAATGTGTACAGTAGTCTCAGCAAGAACTTCTGTGCTAGTTAGGGGCCCCGTGGATGAAAGGACTCATAAACTATGGGGGTTCAGTAGAGGGATCCTAAGTTAAAGTGTGTTTGATTCAAAACCTTATGCAACACTATGCAACCCCCCCCCCCCTCACTCGAGGGGCCTCCACTCCTTTTAACGCTTAGGGCTCCCAACACCCTAAATCCGCCGCTGGTTCTGTTCGTTATCTATTGTATATTGTGAACTAATTTTGATTCAACAGGGCTTTATAGTCCATCTATTAATGAACACTAAACTGATCAAACTAAAATTCAATAGTATCAAACTTGAATAAATCTACTCCACGTTAAATAAATCAAGCAGAATTAGTGGAAACCATATCCGAAGAGGCACAAACCATTCTCCATGGTTGTCCTATGCCAAATTTTAATTCATTATGCAAGATTTCTCCAAAACAGAAGTTATTCCTCCTCATATGACAAGGATATCACATCACTATTATGTTCAGTATTTTCTCATTTCTTTACGATCTTCTTACACTATGCCTCCTACGCCTACAGAAAAACCTTCGTTGACACTTACACGAGTCCTATCGGAGGCAAAGCAGCCAAGTTGTTATGCATTCCTCGGATTTTACATGTTATTTGTCTTCTCGTTGTTGACTTCTGACAGCGCACTACGAAACGTGACCGCGTATAAATGCATCCTTCTTAATAGCCTCGTTTTCGGCAGAAGACCATACGAACCGGAAGCATCGTAATATATTGCCCAAATTTCTAAGCTCCAGTTGATTCAAGCGTGCATGAGCGCTCTGTCCGCGACGGCCACAGTGTACGCAAACAACATTATTTATGCTATCGAAATATTTTACCACAGGTGAGTGCGTTCGATTCGCTTCGAGCGCCGCACTTGCAAGAGAGTGCGAGAAAGATTTAATGGCAGCTATAGTTTATGACAGCGGAACCGCACCCTGAGCTATGTGTTCGATGTGTATTTATGTCAGTTTGGTGCTTTCCTGCGACAGCCAACTGCACTTACTCCTGCATATGCCTGGCGCGGGTCGAGAAAACAGAAAAAAACCTTCATAAGGATTATAAATCACACCCTCACATCGTTTGTACCACATTTAAATGTGTAATAGAGCCTTGTGTAGGATGCTTGTTTCTGCAGAAACGTTACCGCAAAGATGTGCTCTATTAATGCAGTGAGCGAGTCTTACTAGAAACAACATGCCGAATGACCTTACTACAAGAGAGCAATTGCAAGTATGTTATAAATAGAGTTTCAGTGAACAAATCATAATGCCACAAAACTACGACATAATCTTGAATAAGAGAAAAGAAAAATAACTGCAACCAATACTACGAACCTGTTCAACCACAAGCGCCTCACTCAATCCCACCAAGGATTCAAGAGGATCGTTATAAAATATTTATTTTTGTCGTTGTTTTCCACTCAAACTTGTGTTTTTTGCACACTAGCTTTTCCTCTGTCCGATGGCACGAATCGAAGCACGGCATGGCCATCTTCTCGCGCTTCAAGTGCACCGGACAGTGGCATTTTGATGCGGTACGAGTGTTGCAAACAAACAAGCAACAGCAAAACCAAGGAACACAGAGGAATGGCCAGCAGCTCTAGGGAGAAAAGAAAACAAAACATGGAAGGAAAAACCACTGCATCCGAGTGGGAGCGAAACAATCTCTACAAGAACAGAGGGAGGGCTACAAAAAGCACAGTCCAGGAATGTGTACGTATTCCACGGTTGGCACTCAATGTGATGTTGTTGTTTTGCAACAGGGGACCACATCGGCCTCCAATGTTTTCCCTCTGCCCGCACAGCTTCTTCTTGCGCATCCTAGCAACGGCCGGTGGAAGGGAATCAGCACATGGAAACGACAATTGCATTTCCGCCATTAAATTTCACCACTCACTGCACCCGGTTGCACGCCGGGGCCCGTGCTTGATGCTATTATTATCAGCCACCGTTGGATGGGTGAGAGCGGACGAGATCCGAGGACTTAAACATTTCCGGCGAAGCTGCAGTCGAAACCGAAATGGCCAGGATATGCGAAGAGACAAACGAGCACCGCCAGAGCGTTTGTAGCAAAAGAAAACGAACAATAAAAAACAACAACCCCGGGTAGCGTGGAGCAGATGGCCAAGTGGCACTAAAATCGATGTTATTCGGGTTGGCTCTTCATACTGCCCTTTGCAAGCATCTTGATATCCAGGATGCAGAAACGTACCCGGAATGGGGACAAAAATGCAGTGTTTATGTTTGTGTTCATGATAGGTCATGTTTGGAAGATGTTTGTCCCTCGCTTAGCACGTCCCCGGTGGAGTATCAGCGCCTTCGGCCATCAATCTACTGGTATCAACTTCATCTTTATTCAACTACTGAAAATCTAGATTGACTCACAGTGTTCGGGAAAGGAAGTTAGCTAGCTTCATGGTTTTTTTTTATATGTTTACAAAAACGGCTTGAACAGTTTTTGACTACTCTTTAAAACTAGTAAAATATGCTTTAAAATTCCTTGTCAACCAAAAGCTGTACTCGCTCCCCAAAACATC
The DNA here is from genome assembly GCF_016920715.1 of Anopheles arabiensis. Lineage (NCBI taxonomy): Eukaryota > Metazoa > Arthropoda > Insecta > Diptera > Culicidae > Anopheles > Anopheles arabiensis. Next base: position 52,837,453 of record NC_053517.1, read on the forward strand.
TTCCTACTTTTTAACAGAGTACACCATTTTAGCCCTGGCGGCAAATTGGGTACATGAAATAGAAATTCAAACCAACATGGAAACCGATTTTTGAACCTTCTCGACGGTCCTTTTGTCCTTGTGGTGAGGCTTTCTACTGAGATAAACGGTCTTCAACGACAAAAGGTCCAAAACAACTCAATTTTATACGGCACGACCGACATTACGGTCATGTCCTCGGGCAGTGACAGCGGCTTTCCGTAAGTCGATTCGTCAATTATCTGATCAACCTTTGGTATCTTCTATCACCGGCCGGGTTAAACTCATTTGCGTGGCGCATTTCGGATCAGCATTGTTATCGCTTTTTATCGCATTGCCAAGCTCTTGTGTGAGATTAGGCGGGGTTTGAACCAGCCAGACCTTATGATATAATTTCCTTTGCATAATTTTGTACACAAGTTACAATTACAATACTTTACAAGAAATGGGGTTTTCATTTTTCTGTTTAAAAGCTAATCAACTCTTTTGCCTGTAAGAATGGTTTCCGAATGGCTTGTGAGAATGTTACGAAACATCATAACCATGTTAGTGCCTAGCCCTTTCTGATATATGTCATGCTTTTCAAGCAAAAAGCCGATCCACAATTCATCAAACAGTTGCTTTATCATGTTTGCTGACAAGTGAACGGTTCAAAATAAACCCAAATTACGTGCATACCGGGAAAGGCTATCTATTAGTCGGATTTCGATAAACTCTGCCCAATGTTACGCAAGAGCAGGTCATCCTCCCCAGGCGCAAAGCCTTGTTCCTCAGAATGTTGGTAATTTGATTAAATTTAATCCATTCGGAAAATTGTCCTCCGATGCTCACAGGTCCAACCCAACCACTTCCAACCTTCATTGCGAAGAGAGTATTTGTTTGTTTGGCTTGCATGTGTGCTTGTGTACGTTTGCGTGAGTGTAGGTGTATGATTCAAACCACATGCTGAAGTAGAGAGAAAACAAAGGTATATAATCATTCTCAGTTTCCCCAAAATCCTACAACCTAATCCATACTCTACTAACCCCTATTGCCCTTAAAATGTATGCACACATAACCACGAAGCCTATACTACCGGCACGACACAACACGGGACAGTCTCGTATTCTCGGAAGAATTGGTAGATTTTGCTGTACAAGGAAAATGAAATCGCTTCGGTGCGAGTGCGCTAGCCAAGTGTCTACAGTAGCTGTAACAACTGGTTTGTAATAGTTAGATAACTTACCCACTACTTGCATGCTGATGTGTTCGGTGGCGGTAGAGAACGATGGTGCGTCTGCTGTAACTTCACAGGAAAAATTGCCCGACAGCCCGAAGCCCACATTTTTGATAACCACCTGTCGGTTGTCGGAGAGCGAAGCCTGCACGTAAAGAGATGAAATAGGAGGTTTCCAATTAGTTCGCAACAATTAAAAGGCGTATCGGACTAAATGAAACTATTGGTTTGAATTACGCTCAATCTAATGCATTAAATAGCAGCTATGAAATGGAATCGTTGGTCATACAATCATTGCCACATGGTTTTCATTGCTATTGCTCTCTGTTCGATACACAGGATCCCAGCTTTTACTAAAAGAAATAACTTTTTTATAGCACCTCACTGCTCGCACTATCCTTCTCGCTTAACGATAGAATCGTACTTTTCGCATTTAATCCCCCCCTACGGATTGTTAATGAGCTCACGCACTACGTCAACCCCTTTTAGGATCCGTTCAGCTGAAAGCGAGTTCTAACCGCAGTGAGAACGATGTCAGCCTTCGCTTCATTGACACCCAGGGCTGTTTCATCACAGCAGTAGGAACCAGTTATTGCGACCGGAAATGGATATTCAATCCCGGATAATACCGAAACCATCATTTATAAGAATTTGATCGTTTCCCATGCACGACACTGATCCGCTTTCGCAGTCAGATAAATATATTTCTGCTCCATATTTATGACCCAAGCAATAGTTCATTCATTTCTCCCATACAAAGAGCACAGAAAATGCTTCTTCTACTTACCCCATCTCCCCCGTACAATTTCGAGCTTCCGACTGATGAAAGCACTCACGTACAACGAATAAATGTATTTAGGAACAGCGGGATTTGGGGGAGCAAAAAAAAGCCCCGTCTGATCAACAAGAACGCACACTTTTCTTTCCGCTTTTTATTTATTGGTTCAGATTCGACGGTGAAAAACTGTCACCAAACGGCTAGAGCATTTACCCCGACGATTTTCCGTGACAGTGTCGGACGCTCCATTTAATACATCCCGGTCGATTCCGATGATCCCATGATCCTTTAGCAAACGTTTTTATTTGTCGTATACTTTCACCACCAACGTCACCAGTTTAGCTGCGGAGCTGCTTTTTTCGTGTTGGTGAATGTTTGCTATCGATCGAATGTTCTCAACTATTAACGATTCAGTATGGGGTGCTTTCTTAACATTCGAATGTCTGATATCCCTCCCGGTGCTCCCTCGTTGTTATCGGCCCGTCGGTTGGCTTGGAGATGTGGTAAAAAATGTGGACGTTTCTTCATTCAAGAATTTAACGGAATAACATACATTTTGCCAAAATCCAGAACTTTTCATTTTGTGCTGCCGGGTGGAAAAAGGAATAGGGATGACTAGTCGGCGAATTGGCTAATGTTCTGTCGTGCGAACTAAATGCAACGCACACACACACAAAACGGTAACCCAAAACATTATCATACATATGTATGTATGCTGTACATTAAACATCGCATGACACAAGTTTGGGGTGGCAAAATCAACCGAAAGATATACGATATTTATAGGAAGACGAAAAGCATTCCATTTTTCGCGTCTAAATTGAGTGCCGCTGAGGGCGTGGGAGCTGGAACTGTGCTACAATCTCTTCGTGCTGAGCAAGATGACAGACTGGGAGCTAACGACTACGTAGCATGGGACGATAATCTCATAAATATATTATAAGAAGAGGCTGGTTTGCTTCCAACGCTTCGTCGCCGGTGTAACAAAATGGATCACCTAGCATGTTGAATGGCTAAGATGGCAAGCCAGAAAGCAAAAATGTCCAGGCTCAGAGGTTAAGCGGGAGCAGTAAGCTTCTCATATCGTTTTCATCTTATTTCACCACACAACACCACACGCACATGAGCAGATATTCTTTTCGTTCTTCCAAATTTCTCTGTCCACCAATGGGCTCGAGCAGTGTGGTTTTTCTTTCAATAGGACCATGTTCGGCATAAGGGAAACCAGGAAACATCCTTTGGTTATAACCACATGTAAAACATAAATGGATGTATTTGGCAATCAAGTAAGGAGGACACGAAACATCCACCTGCATAATCTTAGATTTTATGAGAAGCGAAACTGGCTTAGATTTGTTTAATTTTGCATGTTTCTTTTCACAACGAAATAAACAACCTCAGAACTAAGAACGCGATAATAATAAACTCAATAAACTAAACTAATAAACTCAAGAACGCGATAAATAAAATTATTTCAAGGGACTTTTACAACAGGCATGGAAGACAACATTGAAACAGCAGCTGACATTGATCACATTTTTTTTAAAGTTACAAAATGTTTACCATGTCGTGTGATTTAGAGTTGTAACTAATAGTGAATAAACTTTCTCGCTTTTTATTTTCTTGTTGAATAACTTTATTTGCATAATAATCTGACCGCGTAAACCTGTCTCTACGGGAAGACGCTCAGGTTGGAAATCGATCTCGTTAGGCCTTGTAGAACATGGTGTGTGTATCAAAATGACTAATTCATTCATAACCTTTTTTATAATATAATATTTTAAATAAAATTCATGTTTCTTAAACATGTCTGATGATTAAGTTTAATGTTTTGATATCCTCAATCATTTATTCTTTATTATTCCCGATGATTATCGTAGCTATTTCTTCTCAGAACAGACAGCCATTCAAATTAATCACTCGAGCAACCTTCGGGCTCACTTATCGCACGGCCTACTCAATATAGAACACTTCAGATCCTTTTAAATCTAACGCTCATCTCGTCAAAGTGGCACAGCTCAGCAGTAACACGCAATGCAAACATAAAAAAAACGCACACAATCCGTTTCTCTTCCATCGCTGTTGATGAAAACACAGCAACAAGGATAGTCCAGCTAAAAGCCAAACTCCATGACTCAACGGTTCAACCGATCACGGAAAACGCGCCTCTCTGACCCATGCTACACCTCCACGTGCCCAGTATTGGCCAGACAGGACCGCAATTCAGCAAAACTCAACACAAGCTATCGTTAAGCTCCTTCCAAAAGGGATGCGAAAGCGACGAAAGATAATCTTTCAGCCTTCCAATTATAATTAATAAGTTAATAACGAGCGGAAAAACAGAGGACGCCATTCATCTGCTTTGGTCGTCTGACGCGGTACGCTTCAGACTTCAAACATCTTCAGCTTGCACGGAAGAAATGGGCAAGAAATTACATAATACCAGCCCAGCCCAAAGGAATTGGATCATTTGCACTGTAAAAACTGGGAAAATAATACCCTGAAAATGGGGGGAAAATGCTACGAAGTAAGACATTTTGCCCTTTTCAAAGTCAAATCCCATCCGATCAAGTACTCGCTCAAGTTACACAGTGCAGGACACCGACACGATTTTTAGCACAAATCACATCCTCCTTTTGTGTTGTTGTTTAGTGAACAGACCCCCATACAGCAACATGTAAACCGATTTAGTGTTAGCACACGACTGCTAAAGCAAAGGAAGATTACTTATTTGTTTAATATGTCTAACGAACTTCCTGTTTTTCTGCAGTGAAGAAGCGTCGACAAAAACTTACCCACGCACAAGAACGAAACGATAAAACATGACTCAGAAACGACAACGACAAACCAACAGGCAAAGATTCCTACAATAATCATCTCGAAATGTAATCGTGTCTTATCAGTTCGTTACGTTTCGGTTTCTAGTTTTTCCTCGTCCGATCTACCAAGACGCTTAACGACGTTTTGTCCGCTGTCGAGTGCGTTTTTGTGCGACCTTTTTGTGTCCGTTGTCAAACAGCAAAACCCAAAGTCAATGCTTGCAGAAGAGAATCTGGCTTTTATGGGCCAACGCAGAGTATCAGCAAGTCACGTCTGCCTGTTGAAAGGATTTCACAAAGCTGACCAGTCTTTAGAATGGAAATAAAGAAACGTGTATAAAATGAAAACCTATTCCTCCATTAATGATGTCCTGATGCGTCTTTTTCAGTCTGGTGGTCCCTCTCTCGCTTGGGACGCATAATATTCGTTAGACTTGCTTTTCCGAGTAGTTTGCTATTCTATGCTATCTCCTAGCGGAGTGGCTACACCACTCTTCGATTCTCAGGATCAGAAAAGACGGATTAATGTCAGCTGAGGGAAATGCCTTTAAGTTACTCAAGCTAGACTGTGCACTATAATCTCTCATCGGCAAACGGTTGAAGGAACGAAGCAAGCGGATAATTTACAACCCTTAGCATTCGCTACACTCTGAAATTGAATCGTTATACTTACGTCAACATTGATGCCGGGAAAAGGAAATATCTTTTTACTCGGCTGCTGTCCCGGTGAGTAACGGTAGAACTCTCGCAAACCGCGATAGAACTTGACGGAGTACAGTGGCGAATCATCCAAATCGTAGAGGCAACGCAACGTTGCATGTTGTCCACGGCGTACTGCGGGAGGGTCCACCACCAGCTGCACCGATCGAATAGCACCAAAGCCATAATCTGAAATTGAATTAAAGAAAGTAATCAATTAATACCAGTGACCAAGCTGTTTGTATGCACAGTGAAAGGTGAAGTGGATGTCGAAAGATAATTGTATAGTTAATTTCATTACAAGAATGTGGTAAACAGTCATACGCATCGAAACCCAAACTATTTAGAGACAAGCCATCACATACCTTAAGCTATTACGATTACATTCTTTGCTGTTGTTTTTAATCATTGAAACATTCCTGCCTGTATGACTCAATATCACTTTTCCCAACTAATTCATTAGCAGCTTAGAAGACCTCCAACACAGTTCCCAAACTAATCTCTTCGTGAAGAAATCCCTGGCGCGTACAAAAGCTAATGAAAAATATACCTTTTGTATTGCGCTGGTAGAAAGTGTGCAAAAATTAAAACCAAAAAAATGGGAGAAAATTGGCTTTACGTTTACTTACGTTACGTTACGAAACTTCAGTAGTTCGAATGAACGGTTGAACAATTATTTTATGCAAATTAATTTTCAAGGAACCGCTCTCCATGCCCACGGCATGGGAGAAGGTGTATTTTTGCTTTGACCGAATCCATTGTTGGACAAATTACTGTTCATTTCTTTTTCCGAATATCGAAAATATTTTATGCAATAGCTATCATCTTATTATCTCTGCTTCAACCAATGCATCAACTATTTACTTAATGAGTATTTTGACTGTTAAATTTATTTAAACTGTATCCTATGTGAGACGAAGAAAATTAACTAATGGATGACTGCAATACTCCTTAGTTACTCCTTTAATAATGCGAGACAACGACACACATGACATATCTACGCTTACTTAAAATCTATCAATTGATTCATTTTGCATGAAGCTAGGAATGAAATCTCTTAAAAAATATTAGAATGTAGCATATCTGCTATACATAACTTATTACAATATACACTATCAGCTATAGACACATTGTAACACACTTCGGAAAGCCAAATCACACCATTGTAATACATTCATTATAACACACTCAGCAAATCAGATCATACCATAACAACGCATACCATAACAACCGGAAGAATTCAGGCCACCCGAAAAACACCCGAAAGACGCATAATAAGCAAATCAGGCGTTACTGCAACAAACTAGGCGAACCGAAAACGCATAGCAATTTATAAGCTCAGCGACGAAAACATCCATTCTTTAGCAACAATAGTTGAAACCTTCTTTCGCAATACAGTAAAACCACAGCATAGACACACATCGACAAACACCTACCACCAATTCAATTTATAAATTGTTACCAATATCAATAACATTTAATTAGGACAAAAACACATACCAAAACCAAATGTTGAAACCCATAACTTATTTTGAATATAAATAAAACCAACTCCGACCATGGCAAGTCAGATTCGTTTGGACTGTCAAGATAGGACGTTACGCTGCTTAAACACTTCGCCTTCAGACTTTTTTCAAGAGTTTAGTTATGTCCCGCTACCCAAGGTAAGGCTTCTAAACTTCAACGTTTCCAGTAAGGGAAACCCTTTCTGGGTTTCTATGATCGGACGATTAAGTGTTGAAAAGTCCGCTTCAACCAAAGCATTATTCTACCTCGATACATGTCCGCGAAACACTGACCTACCGCGACGATGCTCGATGATCAGTTGTGCCGTTTGTACGACCATCACATTACCAGCAAACATTTCTATCAAATCTATTTTTTTAGATTTTTCAAATTAAAAAAAAAACACCTTTGTCGTTTAAACAGTTTGAATTTGTAGCGTTAAATCGAGCAAAACGTAAAACCAGTCGAGCTATCTGAGTTCTTTGCAACTAGAAAAAAAAACAATAAAAAAGCAAACATTTATGTAGAAACGCTAGTGTCAACACGCATAACAACAATAAATGGAGCGTGTTCGATCCTTAAAACATTCTAAGAAAAGCCAACATTCGCATCGGTTGAATGTACTTTGCTCGGAGCGCCCAATCAGAAAGCCAGCGGGTCCCAACTGTCAGAACGAAAGAGCCGTTTATTTCTCCACTAGAAGAGTCAAATTTGCACACCCATTCCTTTTAATGGATCGACCTTCCGTCGGGAACGGTGGTTCGATGGCCATCATCGGATCGGCAGAAATGCACAAGTTGGGCCTTGGTTCGACCTTTTCCTACCATCAGTTCCTTTTGAGCCTCTGCAATGATAGGCTTCAAGCGCGGGCGTTTGCGCTGTAGAGTGAGTGGTGCTCACCCTTTCAAACGAAAAACGATAAATTTCCTTTTATTATCTTCTCGGAATCTGTTTTAACGATATTTTTATGATAATTTCGCACATTCGTTTCGCCTACCGTATCCGTCTGTCCGGTGTGGAGGCGCGTTTAAGCCTCGGCATTCTAGACCGCCACGTAAACAGTCGAACGGGATGGGTTGAGAATGCGTTCAACATGTTAGGCATGCTTCTATTGCGAAAAGTATTGCAACATGCACGAGAAGGTTTAAAAGCTTCTTGAATTTCCGCAAACATGAGCTCCAATTTTGCAACGAAGCGAGGTCATGATTGTCCACCAACCTTAGGTTGGTATGACGTGGGTAAAAATGTTTTTCCCAGTTGGACCGTGAACCAAACGGAGATCGTATCGATTTGGGGACAAAATCACCCATCGCACCAGTGACTGGAAAACCCGCGCAAGAATGTGGCCAAAAAAAACTATCCTTAACCGGCGCTGTTTGCTTAATCGTTCGTGCCGTCGAGGAAAATTTTGACGAACGAATGGTTTTCCCCAAGTCTCCAATCCAAAGTGTTCGACCCACTCATTCCGGCCCGCTTTGAGTGCTCGGTAATCATCGTTGGTCGATGTTTGCTTTATAAATTTGAAAGCTACGCCAAGCGTTCAATCTTTGACTTTGTGATGCCCAGCGGCGCAGTTTCACGACCTGCTAAAACTGCAAGACTGCCAACGCAAACATAGCCAGATCATCGGTAGAGTCGCAGGGAAAAGAAAAGAAAACAGAGAGCTTTCGTCAAAATGCAACAAAGCAATCGACAGAACCGAATGCACTCAACACTTTGGTTTGGATCGTAGTACAATCATATATCCGTTGTGTCTATTTGCATTTTATTGGCACCAGTTACAGAAGATAAACTTTCCGCCGGAAGTATCGTCCAGTTTCACGCCAAGCGAAATGTGTAAATGCTCTGTTTACGGAATGACCACGAGTTGGGCAACAGAACAACTAGACCAATAAACGGCGCTGCTGCAAATTTAAATAATATATGGCAGCTTCAAACATGAAGATTGCTGAACAGCTCAAATAAACGACGAAATTATCCACAAAGGATTTGATACAACGCGCACCTTGTGGTGCAATGAAGCACATAACTATTTTAAACAACATTCAGATAAGTATGGTCTTCTTTGTAAAACTCTATTCATAAACAAGTAAGCACTTTTCAGTATTTGCTTTTGATACAAAAGTACATGCAATATACTGAAATAAAATTTAAACCGTAATAGATTGCTTTAATCAGTCCCACTTTGTTTTAAACTAAAAATAGCCATACCATACAGATAAAGCCGAACTTTAGGACCCCTCTGAATTCTCCGAATCATTTTCAATCCCTGCTCAGACCAGCAACTCCTATCCGGGAAGTATTGCCCATCTCCCTAATGACCTAATTCCACAGTATCACAACAGGATTAGGAAGAAACAGAAACAAGGATTAACGTCAAGTAGAAAGGACCGGTTCGCAAAAAAAAAACCTATATACAGCCCTCCTTGTGACTTTTCTCCTTTTGCTCGACTATTTTTCATGGGCCGTATGGGTGTGTGCTGTATTGTGCTGCACTTGGTTGGATTGTAAATGAGCAAGCCTGACATTGAGTGGACAGTCCAGCAAAGGATCATCTGTCAGCCGGCGTACAACCTTTCGTGTGTGGAATGTGCAAGGCTACCGAAAAATAATCTTCCCAGCTCCGATTGAAAGCCCTTTTGCATGCGGCTGCCCTGCTTTTTCGGTCGTTTCTGTTTTGTGGATGTTGAATATGTTTTCCTTGATGTTTTTGTGGTCACAGTTTTTGTTGCCTTCCACTGCCAAGGATTGCCCCATAAGGAGTGCATGCCAAATTTAGCTTTATCCCCATCCTTAAAATCGATGAAACTCGAACTTTATTTTTACAAATCCATAAGCATGTGCTCACCAGCGGCGTGAGCGTTTACGATCGTTCAACTATGGAACGTTGCAAAAGATTGCTCGTGTGTGTGTGGCCACGTATCCTATGCATTCCAGATATGGGAGAAATGTAGGCCAAACACAAGCACCATCGATCGTTTCCGGAGGAGCTGACTGACAAGGAGATGGGAGATCATATAAAGAAAAACTTCTATAATTTGGATGGGATAAATATGAACCCGTTTCTTGACAGCCAAACAGGCAAGCGTATCAGCAGATCGGTGATTTGTCCTGGCAAAAAAGGGGAATGACAAACTTTCCGAAACCGTAATATGGTAATAACAATAATAGCAACGGTAATAACAAACCAGTAGGGCAAAAGCGTGCATAAATTTGATGCCATCTAGATGTCATCATTCATTTTAATGGCTTCGAAAAGTGGCGAGCAATGGAAAATCCATTTCCCACGATGGAGCCGCGGGGCGGGGCAGTCGTATTTTCCAGCAAAGACACATTTTTATAGCTGCCCATGCTCCGTAGCTGGTATGTAAACGATAATATTCGGCGAGGGAAATCTGTTCACAGAAGGATACATTAGACAAGATTCGCTTCTTTCTATAAACAGTACTGCATTCATGTCTCTCTGCTAGCAAATATTAGGTGAACGTGTTTTAAGGTAAGAGAAGGGTACGATGATACTTGGACACCTTTAAATCATTCATTACAAAACATTTGTTGTATCAATCGTGTAATATTTGGTGTATCAATCGCCAAGACGTTCTATCACTGTGACCCAAGGTCAGAAAACAACAATGCTCACGATTTGATAAATAGTCTTGTAACCATGGCGCAAACTCGATCCATTTGTGTTGTTTGTGGTGACCATCATCTCGCCAAGCGTCAGCATTCCTGCATTATCGGTTCATATCGGTCTCGTTGTCAGCAGATTGTAGCAGTATTTTGTCGATTCAAGACATTTTTTCAAAAACAACCACACATACACACACCTCTGCTGCATGCTGTCCCAACAGCTTTCAACAGTGTGTAGCATCGCGTAAATACGCGTAATAAAATCAAGCGGTCCAAACGCGAAACGCGATAGTATTATTGTCTCCACACCGCGTGCAACGATTTATTGTTTGGCCATTTTCCGATGAAATGCCTAAATGTGTGTGTGTTGGTTTTTTTTACCACCGTACGCCTGGTGCGTTGTTTTTATTTTCAGCCTAAGATTAAACAAACGCAACCATGGCGGAAAGTGAATTACTTAGCCAAGGGGAACGCTATAAGAGGTGGTGTGATCAATAAAATACTAACCCATCCGGAGAAACAACCGGACATTGGCCGTTCCTTGTTTTTGCTGTCTTCCTGCACAGCTCGTTTTGTATAAGAGTCGTAAAAAAGGATCAACAAACTTTTACGTTCGCTGGCGTCACCGAGTTTCGGTGGTGTTGAAAGTACCAAACCAAATACAAAAACTGGCGCTCCACCAAAGTGATGAAACTGATCGTCGTTTTTTTGTCTTTCTTTTTTTGACAGTGAGAAAATTGCAACTTTTACAAATAAATTGCCGTTAAGGGCTATTCTCGGACGTGACCGGACTGCAATCGGAATCGGTTGCGCGGGTGTTTTCGTTCCGGGGATTGTTGGAACGGTATGGGTGGCACGAACGAATTAATACAATAGCAGGCAAAACAATCATTTGATGGCTTGTTTGAATTGTAATTCATTAGCTATCCCCTTTCACCGAGGAACAGGAGCAATTTTGTCGAATACATTTTTGATTATTGTGCATACATATTTTAAACATATAGAGTAAATGTTGATTAATCTATTTCACCCAATCGCGCTATTATTTCATTAAATGACAACGTTGAGGTAGTGCATTCAATGGACACAACAAAGCATTCGATTAAGTCGAACGAAATCCAACAAAAATGAAATTTATTCATTCATTCATTCATTTATGTATTTATTCATTTCTCAGCATATCAAGCTTAGCTATATGCATGAAACGTTCCAAAAACTACTTGCTTGGTTTCATTTCTTGAGAGCCTTTGAACCTACGTTTGAACAAAATCTAAATGAAAAACACCAAATACGGTCATGATCATGCATCTAAGACATCAACATAAAAATTAATCATGAAATTGAGAAATAAATGATTACATAAATTATACAATTGTGCCAAGTCAGTCGCTTTAAAAGAACGTTTAATTCATCTACATTTTCTGTTCCGTTCCTTTGAACTAGGAACTTGTTTCATTTAGTTAAGAAATATATGGAATTTTCCTTTCACCATTATATACTAAGTTAGATCGAAATACTAATTCCACCAACGCCTTTCGTATGTTCTCGGAGCGTTCCAATCGAATGGAAATGGTATTGTTCTAATCCATCTGTTGTATTTGTCCGTAAGCGTACGGTGCTACACGATAATCTTCCCAACACTACTAAAGTAGCATGTTCAAACCACTGTGCAAATGTTCGTTTGTTTCGTTTATTATACGACGTATGAGAAGAACATTTTTGCATTAAAAGCGAAGCGTCAATGCTTATTTACACACAATGGCTCTTCACACTTCAATCCCTCCATTGTTTCGCTCACAGTTGGTTAGGATTTTTTTCGAAGGACTGCATCACCGATTTTAAATGAAAGCGAATTTCATCGAAAACAATGTTTTATATTCTCGATGTGTCTGGTATTCGTTTCAGTAAAATAAGCATGTGAATGTAAGAGTTGCATTTTTTGATTAAAAATAAAAGTGACTTAAAGGTAAATAAAGGTGAATTAGGAATGTGTTGGATCAATAATGACGAAATGAAAAACGTATCTAAACAAACTAAAAGATAATCGAAAGTTTACATTTACAACGCCAGTTGTTTATAGGTTGATTCCACAAATAAGGTGATTGTTTTGTTCATCTGTTCATTTGCATTTCTTATTATTATTAATTATTTATTTGATTTCAACCGACTAACGTCTAAAAGAACAAAACATAATAAAAGCTATCCTATCCTACATTTTCTTGTCTTGCCCACAAGTGGGTACAGGCAGGCCTTGACCGACATCGGTTGTTGAACCAAAGAAGAAGAAGAAGAGTCCTACATTTTCTTGTCTATGTCGATCCTGCCATTCTAATAATATGTTAGTTTTGAACGGTGCAGTACTAGAGTTCTAAATTGAAGCTGTATTTATTGAAAGTCATGCACATAGCGGATATATGTGAGTTACTCGCATACAATGAACTAGCGTTACGAGGCCTTAGGGTGTCCCTCGCTCTAAGATTACCTCCAGGTGCATATATATTCAGGCCAACTAATATATTTATGGTACGTCAATCTCGTTGTTTAATATTTTTGCTATTAATGTTGCCTGTGCGACTTGGCGTCTACGACCAAGCGGTTGTAATCCTAAAAGAGAACATCTGTCATGGTATGAGGGCATATTTTCCTAATTCAACCAAGGCATGTTATGAAGAACTAATCTGCTAAATCTACGCTGCATTGATTCAATCCTGTTTATCCAAATGTCTGTACAAGGTGTGCAAGTCACAGAATTATATTCAACAAGAGAACAATAACTGGTAGTAAGACACATTGGATCACTAAAATTTTTGGCATTGCGTTAAGACTAAGATTGTAACGATACCGTGTCGGGTTTTTTACGATGAAAGCTAATTGTACTACAGTTTTCAACTCACAGCGAGAGCAGATTAGATGAGCACCATGAAGTAGACTCATTTAGGTAATTTTGCATCCTAATACAGTCGCTAAAACTATTAATGACGATTTATTTTTATATATTTCAAATCATTAGTATAACTTGTGTGTGACATGAAATTATGATTACCTAGCTTTCGCTTTTTATATTTATTGTATAAAACTGGATGTCAATATGATATTGATCGGTGTTTTATCATTTTCAAGGAAATTTATTCTTGACTCTCTTGTTCAAACCAATCAATATGATGGTTGCTAATATGGTAATTAAATGGAAAGATGACCATCGTCACGTTTAGAATTCTGCAGGCTGCTTCTTCCTTCGGGCAGACGAAATTTCCAAACCAAAAGCATGTTAGGGAAATAACAACAAACGAGCAGTGATGAAAACTTTTCAAACTTAGCTTAAGTATTGAAGGCTTAAAAGATAACCAAATCAATTATTAACTGCCAAATCGAAGGGGAAGCCACTGATAGGCGGAATGGCGGGAGCGGTTTCACCCAACAAAAATACTTCCCTAAAAATAAAGCCCTCAACTTTCCCTTCCGAAAGCGATCTAGCCCAACGTAATGCAAGTGTTTGCGTGAAAATTAAACTGCTTCCTCGAAAACGGAACCATTTTCTCATTCCCAGCAGACCGTTTGGGCAACAGACAAGGGACGGATGATTTTCTGACTGGATTAAAAACGCATCAAAAATTGAAATCGAAAAATTAGCCACCCGGGATCGCTGGTGGAAGTAGAATGATGGTCGACACGATTAAGCCGACGGAATGAGACAACTTTTCGGAAAAGATAAATTAAAAAAAAAGCTGTCCCCCGCATCCCTACCGCCAAAGTTCGGCATCGGGATGCGGGATAAGGTGTGTGTGTGCGTGTGCGCCCGCGCGGACGTAGCTAATGATCCCGTTCAACGGTCACTAACGGCCTGTAAGCTCGTCCTTCTCGAAAGGGTTAGCTGCCGGCAGCAGAATTCAAAGTTTTGTCCGCATCGGTTTTGCAAGCATAGGACAAAAAGCCATCCCACGGCATCCATCGCGGTAAGCTGTGCCAAACTGGCTTTTGACCGAAAAACGCCAATACCCGTTACCGTCCAAAATGGACTGTTTATTTCGATGGCAAGGATTGGTTCGGCGGCGTACATTAAACTTGATGGTTATCGCCCGTAATTACCGAGATAACGGAGCGTACCAAATTGAACAGCTTGTGCCTGGGAAAATTTTATCAGATGAAAGCTATCTGGCGGGTGCCATCTAAATGGAAACCGGCACCCCAATTTCTCAACAATAATTCTGCCTCGCGAAAACAATTGCGGTTAAATCATGCCCGCTCTAACGATTTGCGTCGTGACGAAAAAGGTATGAATTGCCGTCAACATCTATTTAAATGACTTTGGCAAAGTTTGACAGTGTGTTGACAGTGTGTGAGATGCAGTGTGAAGACGTAATTAATGTAATTTTAAGTCAAAAACATCGCAAATTACTGAAATGACAGTATGAAACCAACTCATCACTAACTGTTTTTAAAATAATCTTAAATGCATGTTTGTGTCACTGGTGTGATAATTTGGCACTTGAACTACGGAATTGCTTTTTATTTTGTAGAAATTAATTGTAAGACATAAATTCTTGTCGAAAAAAAATTACACTAGTGTTTCCAATTTTATATTATTCATCAATCCAAATAAATTTGAAATATAAATCAAAAGTGATGTATTTAGTGCAATTTAACCGAAATCTTAAATACTTCAGAAGTATATATTTATGGCAAAAAATCAATCTAAGAGGTTTTCACATGAAACAAACATAATATATATCCACAATTTAACTTACTATTGTATCAAATGCTGCTGAAGTCTCTTTCTGTGTGAATGGTAGTAATTATGACAATTGATATTATTTAACTGTTATAATAGTATTTTCAATCAACATTTGCTGTCTGTTTCTAATACGTAGTTCATAGGTTATTGAAACAACTACTGTTTAGCATACTAGAAGCACCACTAAAACATGGAGATCAATTACTTTAGTGAGTAAACAACTAGAACACAGAGCCAACCGATCTTCCTGGAGTTGCCCCTTAAGACTTCCTATGAGTTTTTCCCCCAGGTTTACTTTGATCTATTTTCGATTATTACCGACCAAAAACCATCTCAAACAGGGGCAATGAATCCCAACAGTAAAAGGGACAGAAATTCAATTTCAATCTACGTCGTGCGCTCTGCTTCATGGTGAGAATTCCCCGGAGCAAAGACGCTAACGCCCATGGTGAGAGTATTGTACCATTGTCAGAATCTTTTCTTGCAACTAGACTCATCTTGCGGACCGACTCATACCTTGAGCGGCTCATCCCCATAAGCCAAGCCGCTTGGCTGACTCCAGAGAAGAAAAGAACCACCTTAGAAAAGGACCTTCGACTTCAGCCAGCCACGCCTGCAGAAACCCACCAACCCTCTGGTTCGACTTGTGTCTTTTACCACCGTTCGCGTGACAAAATCTCATTATTTTCTCTGTGACCTCACGCACCCCTGTCGTGCCCTGCAAATGCTACGGCCTTTCAAACCTTTTCCTGCGATCCTGCCCCGGACAGACAATGAAGGAATATTGCTCTTGGTCCCGCCCAACATCCTCGCTGCTAGGTGTTTCTTCTAGCAGGAAAGGGCAATAGATTAATCTTTTTTGCACCTTTAGCGTGACAAACGGAAAAAGGGTGGAAAACGACTCCTCTTCCCGACCGCCTTTGGGGCATCGTCACAAGGGCCGCCGAGCGGAACCAAATCCGCAACACCACCGGTGCGCTTATCCGTACCACGCTAAGTGATTGAATCATGCGAAACTAATGGATTTCTATGGTACGACCTCGTATTAACCGCGAGACCACTTGCCAAAGCCGTCGCGGAAAGCCACTCCACACTAGCAGTGCTTCCCAAAGTCCTGTTGCACGATACTTAGAACTTCACCGCACACGTAATGGATTTCCGATCGTGTTGGGACCGCACCTTGCTGTAGTTGCAAAACAGTTTGTACTCTGCAACAGCAAACACAACACGCCCTACAATAGAGGTGCGCTTGTCTGTGAATAACTTTTTGCACTCCTACCCATGCGGACAGGTCTTTTATAGCGCACCTTTAGTTTAGTTCCATTATGGGCCACTTGCATGCGTGTTTCTGTGCGTGGTGGAGGGAGGACACTTTGTGCTTAAAACAAGGATAAATCATTCGCTAAAACATGACATTCTTGCATGAGGCTTGGCCCGGGAAAGTCATGTCAGCCTCGTCGTACACCACTAACAGTTCTGGGGATTGGAGAGTGCTGGTAAATAGATTGCCCATTTTCGTACCACGCGGCTGGGGCCAAGCTGAAGCCATGGCGTGACGTAACTCGAACACACCGAGTGAAGATACCGTCCCAAAACTACTCCTCCGTGGGACGATGTCAACCAGCGCCAAATCTACACCAGCAAATGAGCCATTTGGGGCCATTAGCCTCCATTTTGCCATCATGGTCATTTCATGGCTACCGTTATGTCACTACAGTTAAGTTGCCACAAACATTGGGGCGGGAAAGAGAAGAGCCTTTGCCTCCACGTTACCACGAGCAGCATGGTGAAGGTTTGTAAGGACATACCCCCAAATGGGCGACACTGTGCACTACCTTCCATAGAGTGTTCCTTTATCTCAAGTGCGCCCAACGGAACATGGTGACGAGTTCTTGAGGAACCAAAGCAATTTGTTTACCATCCTCGTACGTCAACCATTCTTTCATTTTGATTCACTTCGGCCACTAGGGCTCTCTTTTGTTTCGAACTTTGACCAACCTTCGAGATGCATGCAGCTGACGTATAACTAGGAGCATAATCAAGTACTCAAAGCGGGCGGAGGCTCGTGGGAGGCTATCTTCCAAGAACCACAGCATCGACATGGCATTTACTAAATTGAAACGTTCTGAGACCACTATCCTCTAGCTCGGGCTCAGAACAAACTTCCAAAGGAAAAGGATTAAATAAAGTTCAAATTGTATAACAGTGTATTGTGTTGGGGTACCAGTGTGACACGATAAATAACACTGTTGACACAGATACATGCAGGTCAACGACAAACAAAAAGCATCGTGTACAGGCCGAGAGCGGCTCCCAAAAGGGTGAAAGGTGCGTATGATGTAACTTTTATGAGCCCGCGTGTCTTTTTTAGGGAGTGTTTGAAAGTGAGTGAACATTTTTCAAACCAGCACGATAACCACGATGCTTCAATTTGTGACCAATCGTTGCCATATGCTCAAAATACGAACTGCTGCCACAACCAGCAGATCTCAAACTCGCAACCTCAATGAGAGAGAGAGAGGAAAAAACTTTCCCGTAAATGGGTTTTAATGTTTGCACTCCAGGCCTGCCCGCGTTATACATACCGATTCTTGTGTGCTTCCTGCTGAACCGTTCTCGCGACCCATTTATGTCACAACTCACTCACTGCGAGCGCCCTTCGACGGTCAACCCTCAACCGAAAGAAGATGCCTCAGAAACCCTCAAACCACTCCTCATCCAAAGCCTTCCTCGGATTTGCAATGCTTGCGTTGAAATCAACATCCAGAAGCGTTGGTTGGATGACACTTGATAAAACTTTTTGCTTTGACCAAACTGACAGGCCACCATTGCGGAATGATACGCCCGTGAATATAAAGCCACTATTTTTCGCATGCTCGCATGCCGAAGAAAAAGCATCCATCCACACATTCGCAATCTTTCCCCAAGCCAACCCACCGTCCCGACTAGTGTGTCCAAAATGACAAACCCAAACGGACTCCGCATGCACCCACGGCACTCGGATGAAGTGCCTTTGCATTTCGCGTTACCATGAAACGGTACCAAGTGGGCATTAGATGCATGCTCCGAGAGCATCTCAAGTGCCGTATTACAGCCGACGATGAACGGAGACAGATTTCCGTAAACCGTTGGTACTTTCGTCCCCGTTACCACACTTGGGACGGGTGCGAATGAAACTGTTTACGAACAGCAAACGACGACTAAAGCATGTTCGTCAAATGTTTGGCCGCTTCAGAGCGCTCGGTTGCTGGTGGTCTGTGCCGTGGGCCGGCAGCAACAACGGTATCATCCTCACTGTCCGTACCGCATCGGTCCAGGATGTATGGTAATGGTAGCAAACGCTCAAACTCTCCAACAACCATCAACAGCAGCGGAACGATGTAAAGAGTTAAAATTTAAGTATGTTTACATTTTACTCAAAATATGTGTGCATACATTTAATTTGTTGTACCACGAATTGCGACAGCGTAAGACGACATACGGCTGAAGTAGGTACGGGCAAGCCTAGTCGTTGACATGCCGTATGCCAGCATGCTCGTACGTTTTTCGACACCGGGACTCCAGGAGATGATGCGCTCGGGTTAACATATACACAATCACACACACACACAAACATATACGCCTGAGGTTTAAGTAACCCTCATTCGGGATGGCTGAGGTCGTCGTATAACTGTATGTAGCGCCTCGTTATCTTCGTGTAACCTTTTTTGCAGATAGTTTTTGCTTCCCTTCATTTTATATGTAATGCGGTGAAGTGTCGTTTCGTTTGCTGCTTAGCACAATAACAACTTGCAGACCATAATAGATTTTTAATGGTGCTATACATTAGCGACACGGAAGTGAATGAAGATTTTCCACCTATCATCAGTCTAGGGCTGAAGCAAGTATACCTGTTGCATGGATGTATTGAAAATTCATTCACTTGAAGGGGATATCACAGTATAACTTGGGGTTTTTTTTGTATTGAATAGGTTGCTCCGAAAATTCCAAAACAAGTTATAATAATATCTTGAAGCATTCATTATTGAGTTTGTCTTCTAACTTTTACTGGGATAATATTGTACAAAATGTATATAAAAATTGAGTATTTTAATATTGTTTGGGGTTTTTCCATTAAAAAATAGCAGAATAAAAAGGTTTGTTATGCGTACTATAAAATAGCAAACACTTTTGCAAGCTATCAATCATCACCTCTTGTATGGGAAACATATTTTACACACTATTTCCATATGCTCACATCCAGCTGCTACGCACAGTTTTTGCAATATGCCGTGGCATTGAAATTCATGTCATAAGGATCCAATGAATACGAAGTGTCAATGACATGCAAAATAAAGAAGACGAGAAAAGGTTGTTTTATTTTGCTTTCTATATTCATTATTATATTTTATTGATCAATTAACTTGAGTAATATGAGCGAAGAACATGTAAAAATAGTTGATTTGATTTGGTATTAAAATGTGTCCTAATCTTTTTTCAGCAATGCTAACAAAAATTATCATTTTTTGCTCTTGGCACACAATTCATTTTCTTTCAGTAAAGATAGTTTAAACAAACAATGTATTTAAAATTTTTTAAAATCCTTTAAGAGTTTTTTTTTCAGTCTAACTACAACCAGAGCTATTAGTATAAACATGTTAGCGAAACTGTTTACACGCATTCTCTACTATGCCCTGCAGAAGCGTAGAACGGCACAATCTAATAGATTTGATCAACCCGTTCAAAACAATTTGTACACCCCAGCGTAATCCATCAGCATGCCAGCATATTCTACCTTGCTTGGTATGTCCCAGCATCACCAGGAGGAATGTAAAAGCAACCGGAAAAATGACAACGTTTCGGAGAGTGCTCATCGTTCACTATCCCTCCTATTGCATGTTTTTCACGATACGATGAGCGTTGATCTCGTGCGTCGTATGTACTTGCTCTTGTTGATGAGTCGCCTAGACGTGTGTCCACTTGTAGGTGTCCATTGCTATCTGAGGCTACCACGCTCGGACATCGTTTGTGCGGGTGAGTGAGCAATGAAGTGCCGATGGAAACCCCCCTTTGCATTCACAGGCAGGAATGCCGCAATCGGGGAAATAAACATGTTTTTCCAAACTCGTTCAACATCACTACACACGATCGAGTGGTGGTATGCTGTATGTCGGGGTAAGGTTGCAATCTCTACTTTTGTGGTATATCGAAACAAAAAGAAAGAAAAAAAACAGCAGCAGCAGCACCGGTTTCATTTTTCATCCCATTTCATTGCTATCGATGGTGAGTTTATTGATAAAAAGTAAAGACTGGGGCAATTTCCCAACGTCATGCTACTGTTGCTGCTAACTGTTGTGTGGGATTGCGTAGATGCTGCGCTACGTGGTAGTAGTTCTGGTCCCAGATAGGTTCATGGAACGGCTGCAGGGCAGACATGTTTGTCTAGCTTGAACATTCTTCGGTCCACGAACGGAACCTACACCGAAAAAAACAACCCGGCATAGTGTATTCAAGAACCGCAGAACCTGAATGTCTTAGATTTATTTTGTCGTAATAAAGTCTAAACATTAACAAATTCATTCAACACCAACGATCAATCTAAATAATTGAACCATATCATTGGATCTCTTTTATAAATCCAGTGAAGTAGCAAACAGTTTTTTTCACATAATTGATCAGCTTTTCTCCAAATGAGTCTGTTACTTGGTGAGCCAATATTTTATGAAATTGATTATGAATGAAATACAGACTTCTTCTTCTTTTTGGCTTAACAACCGTTGTCGGTCAAGGCCTGCCTATACCACTTGTGGGGCTTGGCTTTCAGTGACTTATGGAATACCCCCCATAGCACGATAGTCAATCGTACGTATGGCGGCACGGTCCATTTGGTGCTTGAGCCCATGACGGGCATGTTGTTAGAGTCGTACGAGTTGACGACTGTACTAAGAGACCGGCTAAATACTGACTATTTCTCGATTAATTTCCAAGATTTAAGTTATGCTTATTAATCATCATAATGCTTTTTTGGGTGTGAAACTGACACATTGAATCCAACAAAGCTGTGAAGCCAATCAAGGAAAGTCTTAACTAAGAACTTTTTGGTGGGGGGGAATATACAAAATGGGTATATTTTTAAATTATATAAACATCGACTCGTTTTAAATCCTATATAGATAATCCGCGATGCTTTATGACTGTAAAATGAATGTATAAACATTAAACTTTTAATAATATAAGAAAGATTTCAGTAAATTTAAAAATATTTAATCTCTCCCACTAACCGAACTCTTGCATCTTTTTCAACCCAAAACCATTGTTCGAAGAAAGCTTTCCCTCTTAATTAAAGCATTTCAAACAGTTACATTGCAAAAGTGATAGCACTCCATTACTGCCAAGGTCAAGTGCCCCCATTACTTTCCCACGCCCTGGAAAGTACATCCGCACAGAGGGTAAGTAAGTAATTTTCAGCAGAGGGAGGTGGGGAGGAGCTAAAAAATTGGCCCTCCACACGAAAAACTATCTCGACCAAAGCACCAAACGCTGGGAAAACTTTGAAATTTAAATGAGAAATTGAGCCACTCAAAGAACGAATTCCCAACGAGTGGGCCCCACGAAGTAGCCTCCGAGTTCTGAGTTAATTAAATTAAAGCTGCTGCCGCTGGTCGTGATAGCGATGATGACGATGGTGCCTGGTGCTGATGGCGGTGGAAGTGGTGTCGGTAGTGGCAGTGGTGTTGCTTTTAGTGTCAGTTTTGCACCAGCGCCTGGAAGTGCTGGAAGCTGTTCGAGTTGTTTCCATCCTTCAACTCCCCTTGGGCCAAAGGCATGCAGCCAAGCGCAAAAAATCTCAGACAACGTAAAGCATTTTCCCTCGCCTATTGTGACCACGAAAACCCATCTACCGATCCGTTCCACATCCTCACTGTCCCATGGCGAGCTGAAACTTTCCCGAAAAACTTTCCTACAGGTTTTTGGGGTCTTGTTTCAGCTGTGTGTATGTGTGTGGCGTATTTTTTTACTGCCAAGCATCTTGCAGACAAGAAGTGATCCACGAAAGAAACCCATCTCCGGCGTGCGAATATTCTTCCGACATCTTTGGTTGTCTTGCGGCTCGTTTTAACGACGATTGTCTCCACAAACGGATCTCAAAGCTCATTTTCCCTTCACAAATCAAGCGACTACCGGCACTGTTTGGGGCGCAGTGTGGAGCTCATCATCGCCGATCGCGTCAAGCGAAGGCAAGTGTCCTTTGGATGGTGCGATAAAGAAATTGAAAACTTTTCCTATTTCCTGTGCCGCCCGTTGCTTTTAATGTCATTATTCTCGCGCAACCGTGGCTCTTCCCTGTGATTCTGGTTCCCTCACCACCGATGCACGGAAGCTACGGGGGAGGGTGTTGTTTTTCATATTTCACTTCCTTCAGCAAAAATGAAGAATCCAAACTCCCGAGTCCCATCCAGCTAGACTCTCTCGGCGCCAACGCGATGTAAAAGCCAATCTCTGTTTTCATAATTTTTACCATTTTTATTCCCATTGGAATGCCATCGGTATGCGGGTAGAGCAGTGTAGTAGGGCGTACGGTAAGCTGCTAATGGAAACGACGGGGACACAATGAAAAGTAAACAACCAACGAATACGAAATGAGCGCGCTAAACAAACATTTGCACCCGAATGGGACGATCCATTCCCGAGCGCAGATATGGGCCTGGGAACGAATGGAAATGATTAAAAATCCGCACCGTATTATATTTCTGCTGCTGGTAGAATAGGAACACGCTACCTACGCGACATTCGCAAGCCAAATTGGCACGGGACACTGACGCGGCAGCATAATGTTTGTTCGGGATTCGGAAATTCAGCAGAAGATTTTCAACAGCCATTTGTTTCTCTATCTCTGATCATATTAAGCGTTATCTTCGCACCTCCATTCTTGTTGTTCAGCGTTAAATTTTTTTTTTTACAAATTTCAACATTGCGAAATGGTAACGGCAACACCTCATCGACGTCTTCCTTCCGGCATAGGAAGGCGTTGCAAATAATTTTAATTAGCTGCCGACGAGGGCGGTGAATTACCTTAAGGAACTGCTGCAACAGTAAACTCCATATTGGACTCGATTCCAGCACGAACGCTGACAGTTGAAATACAATGAAACTTTGAAACCCCATTTGGTACCGTCCTAACGCCAAGTAAAGAGGGAAATGAAACTGGTACCATAATATCCTGAAGTTGATTAGACGATTTTAGATGAAATTAAGTGGAAAGCGATGCAGTAGAATAATTTCGTTCCTGTTTCCGGTGTTGCTTTCGTCAGGTAAAAAATCGTACCAAAACTGATTCCGGCAATGTTACTGGAAAGAAGGTGGATCATTTTCTTATTGTTGTATGTCTTGCATTGCAATTTTAATTTCCTCGGCAATTTTATTTTTTTATTCACTTTTGAATCAACTGAATGAAATGTGAAAGGACATTTTTCGTTTGAACATTTTTCTGGGAACATTAAATAAGCATCATAATGACCGATGACGCTCTTCATCGTTCAAATGATTTTTCTGTATTTTTGCTTGCTTTGCTTGTATTTTCAGTAAAATCTGTTTTGACCTCGTTTATTTTTACTTCCAATCAATACTATAGCGAACATTTAATAACACAGTTTCTACCAAAACCGCAACAATTCTTAGAACTGTTTCTTATTACTGGTCATTTATTTAGAAGTATTTTCAACAGAACTGGGACTCATTCTATGATTTTTAACTATCATACATTTACGTCATAAGTTTTGCGCTTTCATTCACGACCTTAATGCGGTCTCGAAATGTTACAGCAGAAAAAAATCCTTAATGCTTTGTTTGATTTTGTTTCAGATTTCATTCAAATTACCTTTGATTATATTGTAGAATTTTTGCAATTCATATGTCAATGATTTCACAAACAATTTTCTCTGGAATAACATTCTTCATAGTGAAATAACGTCGTCGGTCATTTTATGTTAAGTTATTAAATAATGTATTACACTCATGAACTTGCATTGCTAAACAAATTGTATTGTTAGGTTTATTCATTACTAAAGTTTTGATTAATATTTACATGCTTCTTCATTATTATTGGTATTTCATTGAATGTATTTTCTTTTATTTATTTTCTCCTTTTTTCCATAATTTTCTTTCATTTTGAATATTTTCAATTCATGCTCTAATTCTCCAAAACGCTACTTTCTTCCCCTTTCGTACTCGCTTCAAGGTTTATAAATTACTGTTTGGGGAGCAGGGTCGCAAAAATCTTTAAACCGCCATGACCTCTCAAACACAAACAAGCGAACAAAACATGCCCGTAATATAGGCCACTTTGTGGATGAGCAAAACTAGCAAAACTTTGGACCTTCCTGTCAGGGGTAAATCACGTGCTCACAGCCCCATAAAACGACAGTTACAACGACCGTGCCTCGTCCTGTCGTTCTTCACCGGACAAAAACGTTTGATGGCGTTTTCGACCCCGGCCCTCCTCGCTCCCTTCTTGCAAAACATCAACCTTAACCCGTAGTACATGCACAATGAACACATCAGCACATCGCAGCAATGGCGACCACTGCCAGACACAATGGCAGAATGGCCGAATGGTACATTATCGTTAAAGTAGAACGAATGGCCCGAAACCATTCCCAGCCTGAAACGGTGCTCCTAAGGGTGGAAAGAGAGAGAGAGGGGCACCGAACCGGATAGTGTAGTACATCCCGCGATCCATCGTTCGGCTCATAAAAGCTCCACACTCACACATACATGCACATGACAGTCTGTCATTCTCGACCAGTCCGAACTTGGCCTGTCCGGCCACCCTGACGGACGATCCCGGTTCGCATCAGTGCTGGACGCGCCCAGACCTTGTTCAATCCGGTTCGTAATGTGCATCATCCACCGGAGCACACAGGCACACACTGCTCCTCCACGCATCCGGCCGGTTAGCTAATGCGGAGGGCGTTGCAAAATTGGATAAATGACCAAAAGGATGATCTCGCCATTGTGTGTACCCAATACGCCACTGATCCCTTTCGAAAGGCCGCACGTTTGCGAGAGTCATAAAAAAGGAGGAAAACCCACCACATAATACAATGCAGTTTTCTTCTTCCTGCCCGCTTTCTCTCGCCATTTACTGCATCAACCGCTCTCGCACATCACTCACCCATCCGGGCTGCCATTCTCCGCTCTGAAACCGCTTAAGATGAGTGGCAGAATGAACTAAAGAACCGAAAACAACAACTACCCTGCCAATCCGGGCCCGTGCTGCTGGTGGCGGTGCACGGGGTAGACGATAAATTAACATGCACAAATAGTTTCGGTTATAGTAGTATTAATAATACTAAAATGAAACGACCCGAGCGCATTTGTGTAACTGGGCCTGTACGGGTGTACCCGTGGTTGTAATTCATTGCGCAAGAACCAGCACAATAGGTGAGCCTTTTATCTTAACGGCTGGTGGGAGTAGCACCCTTGCCAGCATGAGTCGGAAAAGTATGCTTTATGGTTGAAGGGTGCTTTAGTGCAGTAGAAAATGGGTCCGTCAGAATGAGCGAATTACGTGCGGAAAACTCGATTGCGTAGAGAATTATGTTTACGCATCATAACGATTTAAAGTGTCAGGCCTAACGATGTTGTTAAACATCGACAAGTGAGTAGAGATTGAAGGAGATGTAGTAGGCATGGTTTGGTGTTGGAAGTTCCTGATGGCAGGAAACTACTCGTTTGTTACAAGCTTCAAAAACGAGCTGTTTGTGTAGCCATTCAGAAGTGGTCCTTTAAATCCATATTGTATGTTTTAGTCCTAAGTATCGTCAATCCATTTCCAAAATAATGTCCTCTACAAGAAGCTTGTACCCCACAAAACGCTCTGGGCTGTAACAGTGACAGCTGAATCTGTTCTCAAGCTTTTTTGACCAAAGCTCTACACAATCGTTCTTACAAAGCAAAGGCTCTGCCGGACACAATGTCTGACAAACGTTGGTGGTGTGCTTATGCTAACAAAATAAAAACAATCATCCTAATCGAAACATAACTTTCCCATTTTATCCTTCAGATTTTTTGACAATTGCAAGCACGCAGCCGAAACAATCGAATCGATTCGATTTCATAACAAAATAACAATAACACTACCCAGACTGCCCGACGTGACTAAGCACACACGAGACAAAAGCACACTACCGCGAGGCCATCAGCGATGAAGATACATTTCACGATTCATACGTTTTGGGGTGGTACTTATAGGGAAACATAACGTCTGCTACCACACACAGCCGTGCATTCAGTTCCGCCAATCCCTAAAAACACTTAAGAAAGAAGCTTATTAGGTTAGTACCGGGTGGAATGTTTAGTGTCGTGAAGGAAAAATGAAAGTACCTAACTTACGTTCACGATCGAACGATAATCATTTAGCATCGAAGACCATTCGCAGCTCGAGGTCAATTTCTTTGCCAGCTACGCGGCGCCTAATTGCAAATCTCGTGCTTTCTGGCGTCCATCTTTCAGCTATAAATTAGAAACAAACACCATCACTTTTACCTTCTGGAAGTACCGTCACGCTGGAAAACCCACCTTCAACCCACTTTGTGTTTATGTACCAGCGGCGAACGTCATAATTTTATTAATCCTCCTTAATCACATTAAAACCCATCGGGGGAAAAGCGCGATGCCGCAGTGGCAATTACCGAAATGACGATTTTGGCCTTTGCCATAAAATAAATAAAAAACACACGCGACGCGTTCTTGCTCGCCCATCTGCAATCCTGAGAAGAACAAAAAATCCATAGTCCCCTACATGCAGAAATACGCCCGAAGGAAATGAAGGTACAGGCGGAACGTAATTTTGTTGTGCCTTCAATAATTAGATGAATTGAGGTCTATTGCAATAATCAGCAAAATGGTGGCACATATCTGCACTACTTTCAATTTTCCTATCGTCTATAAATATCACTTGTTTTTCTGTTTTTGTTTTTCGTTCATGAACTCGTTATAACCTTCACATTGTATCTATCCCAACACCGACTGACTAAGTGTGCATGATTCAGTCACTGTGGCTTTCCTTTCCCGAGCACGCACACCTTCAATTTGCACTAATTGAACGAGAAAACCTTCCCACAGATTAAGAATGCGTGGATCTAATAAATCACTCGGAGTACGTTACGCGGCGACACGCAAACAATACGTTAGAAAGTCAAGACATGTTCATGTGTCACTCACATAATGGATTGCAAAATGGTAGCAAAACATGCAGTTTTACATAAATCCGTCCTTGTGTTGCTTGCGTTTTGTGCTGTTATACTGCTTGATTTTTTGTTTTCTACTTAGCAAACATTCTTGCGGAAATGATTAATTTTCATAATTAACAACTAACCTTATTTCAACCTTCATGCTTCACCGTTTTATTGGCGAAATAACGAACGAAGTTTATATACCTAACAAAATCAAATGTTACGAGCATGTGTATGATAGTTCGTAACGGAATCCAGAATGCACGACGTGTGTTGCGGTCACTCCCCAAAACGAAAATAGAGTTTGACAATCAAAAGACACGCTCGCACAAACACGTAATGGGTGTGGTTGTGGTGAAATATTGTTTCAAATGTTGTTGGTCATTTCGTTGGTGTGGGTTAATCATAGCTTATGTCGTAAATCCTAGCCACACTGGCGTACATTCATCATTCTTTCCATCAATATTTATCGCTAAGCAAAAATACAGTCTCAATTACATTATCTTGGAATATTTCAATCAATTTCTTTCAGTATTCTGTTCTTCTTTTACATATGATCACTGATTAAAATCTTACTTTTACACTTCGACCGATTGGATTGACCGATTTACGTAAACATTCCTTATACATACAGGGTTTCCCACGATTTATTGGTTGGTTCCCATCAATTTTTGGTGGGTTCCCATATTTTTAGTTTCACGATTTTTGGTCGTTCCTTAGAATTTTTGGTCCAATTGTATTGATATCCAATCGGAAAATACCAATAAATTATGGGAACGAACCAAAAATCTATGGGATACGACCAAAAAATCGTGGGAACGCACCAAAAAATCATGGGAACTGACCAATAAATCGTGGGAAACCCTGTATTGAACCGTCTAATTATCGATAATGTAATATCCTGGAGATTTGTCCCCTGATAAGACCATAGTGCCCAATATGCCGGATCGGAATATGACCATCACCGTGACAACTGTGCGATAATCTGAATGTCAAAATAAAGATCATTCGTTTACGGATCGTTGTACTGACCAAGGTGTTATAAATGACAAGGTTAAGTTGTTCAGAGCAAAATGACATTTCTCGACTTGACATTTCTCTTCCGGGGGCTCCGGTATAAAAATCGGAGAGGGCTGGTGAGGGGTAATGAAATTTGTATGCAGAGATTGACAGATGTCCCCCACAATGTCGCCCAGCAAAATCGATAAAAATCAACCTTCTAAATATATTATCCTTGGTACTGACAACACCTTCAGCCTTCTGTTTATTCTTCTACTTTGCGATTTTGTGCCTTTGTTATAACTTGAACGTTTAATTCAAATTGATAAAATTCGAGGTTTTACATCTCAGAAGTGGGATACGTCTTATCGCCTGCACCTGCTTTGCTGTCCAATCCAGCACGGCACAAGATTGTGTATCG
This sequence comes from Anopheles arabiensis, assembly GCF_016920715.1. Lineage (NCBI taxonomy): Eukaryota > Metazoa > Arthropoda > Insecta > Diptera > Culicidae > Anopheles > Anopheles arabiensis. The sequence goes on from NC_053517.1 coordinate 52,866,486, forward strand.
AAGAGTTTGTTTGTTTGTGTGTGAGATGACGCTACCACCTGCCATTGCAATGCGCAAAAACGAGAAGCTTCTGTGTGTGCTTGCCGGTATAGGCAGCCAATTCGATGTTTAGGCAACGATTTGCCTCATGGCTAGACCAGATTACGCCAGATTCACCAGCCACAACGATCTCGATCCCTGCAACCCCAAAGACACCAGCCTTGCATTTAGTGTGGCCGCCATCTTGTTCATCTTGCACGACAATGACGACACCGCCATTTAGTATGAATACGGCCGCTGGCTATTCTTTTATCATTGCTCATACTTGGAATACTGGAAAAGCTTCGCGCATCACTTCTGTTATTGCATATGCATCGCACGCCGTGTTGTCATCGCCTCCGATTCATCGTGTGTTTTGCCTTCCGCCACTTAATGGATTGATCCCGCTACCACCCTCTACCGCCGCGTCATGTTCGAGTGCTGTGGCATCAGTTGTAGCATGCTGAGCTGTTGAACAACAATCATCGTGGTGTCGTTCAGTATTCAGGTTCATCCTGATCGACATTGTCCTTATGCTTGGCTGTAACTTCTGTAAACGTCAGCAAGACTTCTGGAGGAGATGCCGATCAGCGGCAGCAGTACTTACACCCACTATGAGATTGATTCAACCGCACGCATCACATGACGACATCATTCAGGATCAGTTCTTTTCGATATCAGCATCGTCCTCATGCTTGGCTGTAACTTCCGTAAACTTCAGCAAGACTTCCGGAGGAGATGTTGGTCAGAAAAGCAGCTGTGATTGAAATTGACCCAACTTTACGCATCATATGACGACATCATTCAGGATCAACACCTTTCGATATCATCATCGTCCTTATGCTTGGCTGTAACTTCCGTAAACTTCAGCAAGACTTCCGGAGGAGATGTTGGTCAGAAAAGCAGTTGTGATTGAAAGTATGTGAGTTATTCTCATTCTCAGCTCTGTTCATTAAGTATTGAAGATTTCTACAGTAAAGCCGCTCAAATTGAGGTCAATTTGTTGGTCAGGATAGCCGAGCTGTAATATCCTGGAGATTTGACCCCTGATAAGACCATAGTGCCCAATATGCCGGATCGGAATATGACCATCACCGTGACAACTGTGCGATAATCTGAATGTCAAAATAAAGATCATTCGTTTACGGATCGTTGTACTGACAACACCTTCAGCCTTCTGTTTATTCTTCTACTTTGCGATTTTGTGCCTTTGTTATAACTTGAACGTTTAATTCAAATTGATAAAATTCGAGGTTTTACAATAAGAATTTGTATCTCATCATCGCGTAAACACGCGCGCGATGATTAAATCGTTATGGATTCATGTGTTGGGTTTTGAGATGGACAGACCTAAACTGACAACTGTGTTGTAGGCTGTATAACATTTCCATCTATAATAGATATAAGAGCTCCCTGATTTTGCTGAATTAGTTTGAAATGTATCATCAGATTTTTAAATTTGATATCCTAGTGATAAATTCGTTCCTCTCAATCGGTTGTGAGAAATGGGACGCATCGTCATCAGCAACATCATAATTCCTGAAAGCTATTGAAATCACAAAAATCTTTTATGTATTTTTGGTATTGACTCTCCTTCCAATAGAGCAGAGAGCAATGTGTTCATCTTTTCTATTAATAGTTGAATCTTTAGCTACGCATTTCAAAGTTTTACAGTCGTTGACACTAAATGTTGGCTTTGACTTACTTATTTTTGTCTCTAAGGCACCTATGTTTGACTACGTGTCACAATTTTCACCTCTAATGCATCACGCAAAAGCTCAGATTTTTCATCTTCTTATCCACATTGTTCATACCTTTATTATGGCAAACGAATATGCTGACTTTTATCAAACAAGCCACTAATAGATACCATTTTTTCTGCGTACTGGACTATTTTACAATATTCATTTTCACATACTATACGCAATAAATACCGGTTTATGCAACTACAAAATTCAACCAATTGAATGAAGCGGTATCTATTCTTTCAACCATCTCCAGTTTAATGTTTCTCAGCAAACTTTAGAATACGGTCGCTATCGTTACCAATATATACATACATACACAAAAACCTTCATCGTTGTTTCCTACCCCCCCCCCCCCCCTAATTCACGAGCGGCAAGCAAGAGCTTGGATCGCAGCGATCCTTCACCAGCCATCGAAACGATATTGTTTGCGTTGGCTTTGGGTTTTCCAAGCCCTACCAACATCGTTACGCTGACGGTGCCCACCACTGCACGGGAGCTTTGAAGCAGAAGAAAGCACGGAATGCAATTGCAGCGCCTGTATGCCTCAACTGCTTCTCTTTTGGGCACGGTCGAAGCTATCCACCAGAAAGTTTATATGTTTATTTGCTTTCGGTAGAAATAATATGAATGTGATTATGTGAAAAATATCTTGCACTTTCACATTTTCGAGAGCTCTATCTGTCCCTATCTCGATTAGATGCACCGCCCGCACCAATACGTATACGAGCTGGATACGTACCACACATCCCGTATGGAAGACAATTTAAATAAACATCTCGGTTATACATTCCGAACCCACCCTTTTCCGACGGGGTTGTTTGCGCGCCGTTCGTTATGCGAATTATGCACCGGCTTCAACGAGTCAAGAGTGTTTCGTGCGGAAAACCGTCCAAACACCCAAATATAGATGTTCGTATCTCTTCTCGCCATTTAATGTGGTTTCCCAGAACCCAGAAACCGAACTCGTACTGCTGCTCTCAAGCCAAAAGCCCAAAAGCCAACCACCCTAAAGGGGGACGGGATACGAAAATCGCAGCCACCAAATCAAGCCGTTTTTGGGCGATGGTACCGCCAGTGGATGCTCCCATCAGCATCCACCTCCCACCTACCAAGGTTGTAGTGCACTTTCGTACTCTTTCTAGAGCGTTTTAAAAGGTTTCCCCTGGCAACGGAACGAGTATCATTTGCTTTTGCTGCAAACAGAGAAACTAACTGTGCGATAAAAACATAGCAGAAATGACTCGCATTACACACCGCTTACCCATAATTTCCCTGTCCTGTCAGCTCACACAATCCCGAAATGGTGCACTCACGTCCCCGTTCGAAACCACCAGAACGACTGCAGCAACTAGCTCACATAACAAAAATTCTATTAATTAAGTGCAACCCTTTCGACGGTTTCTCGACATCCGATCGGTACATACGCACCAAACGTCATTTTACCGTCTGCCTTGCGGTTTCTACTCACCGCTGTCAATTTGTATGCACCAACTCGCCGAAGCTTGCCGAAGTTTTCTACTTTCGCCCGCAAACACACAAACACAAACAGTCCCAGCAATTGGCAGCTTCTATCCTTTCCTTTGAGCTCAAACTTTATGACGAGTTGCGTCGCTCGGGCAAAAGCCTTCCGTTTCCCCTGCGGACTCATTCTACGAACGATAAGGATCCTTCGGTCATTAATTAGTGTTTTTGTGCCCGACAACGAAACAACATTCTAACCCCGGCACATCCACATTCTCGTACGGCGAGTACGGTGGAAAACAAGCGCAAAAGCTAGCATAAGATTTATGCGCACTATTTTCTTCATAGCAGAGGCTGCTCGAATATGGTTCCGGAACGAATTCGGCATGCAGGAAGGACGCCACTGCACAGACACGCCGAATGTATGTAGAACACAGTGGTACTCGTGTCCAAGCTTGCATGGCTGAGATTGTTTGGGCGCAAGGAGAGTTGTTGAGTTGCAGTATGTGTTCGCATCGTTCCCTTCCTCTCCCCTTGCCTTCTTCACCCACTCTGGAGACTCTTTCCAGTGCTGTCTAATTAGTTGGTAAACAGTGTTCGAGCGACAGGAGGTGCCTTCGGAACAACCAGAAGGGAGCGGGTTGCCATTTCTAACTTTAGCTACGTATTTGGCTCGCTGGGAACGAACACCGTCTGCTGGAAGCCTGCTGGATACCAAATCAAACCTAAACTTGGACACGGCCATTCCTCTCGCACGCAGATATATTGGCGAGCAGGCGATGTTTTTCCGCAAACAAATGAGTGGCAAAACTTTGCTACATAGCACGCCGGTCTGCGTCCGTTCCCGAAGCCTAATTCCTGGAATACAGCATCCACACACACATACTAACACAACCACACAAACAGTCGGTTCACCTCTCAATGCCTCCGGGGAACGAGCAGACAGTGATGCGGTTTGCGTGCTACAGAAGATTTATGTACACATACCCATCCACTTACTGACCATTGTCTAGCTTCGCCTAGCCCCGAGCATCCCCAGCTCGCGGCTTCCAAAGCGAACGAGACGGATCAATCTTCAAGCCGGGAATCAACACTTGCAAAACTTGTACCACGGCCACAACTCGGGCACACATGTTGATCCGAAAAACAACGCACACGGGTAAAACACACACTAATTGGTCTATTGGCAGAGAAAAGCACCCCATTGCCCGAGTGGGAAAGGAAGTCGTCCCACCGCTCGTTCTCCGCATACTAGCATGAAAGCTTGGACGAAAACTAGCTTAATGAAATGAGGAAAACTTTCCAAAAACACTGGCTTGCTTTACTTACTTCCGTGTCTGACTATTTGGTGCTATTGAAGATTGGGCAAAACTTCGGCATTTCTCTTTTGTTCGTAAGTAAACCATTCTAATCTATCAAGGCCAACTGTTAGGCACATGAACTATGCAGTTCTTGGGCACTGTTCATCGTTTCGATTTACCTTCATTCGAAGCTTAAACTTGGACTTACACTTTGACTAACTTGATTAGCATTGGAGAAATCTGATCGCTTTATTTGATTAAATCTTCACGGATTAATTGTAAGTATCTCAAACAAAGCTCTTTGTAAATCGAATGTCGTAAAAAGATTTCTCAAAATGGATCTTTTCTTTAATTTGTCTTTGACTATTATTCGCCCATTTAATTTTTTTTTAAATTATATTCAAACATAGTGCCTTAGGTAATACTTTCTATCAAATAAGGACAAATTTTAATACACTTTTCTCAAATATTTCAATAGTTGTGCCATTTTTCACTAAACTCAAAACTGTCACACATTATCAATTCAAATATCTCAAATGAACGACACATTCACCTACTAGAAATTACAATAAGGAATTCGTCATCTGATCGCTTGACGCGCCAGCTAGTACAACATCGATCAGAATGCCTATAACATGATGGATTCAAAGTAAGTCAAATAACAATCCCACTACATACAACTACATCGGATGTAGTGATTAAAAACGATGTAGGAAATTTAAAAAAAAATCTAAGGAATCAATCAATAATTACTTCTCTCACCACTTTTGACCAACTAATGACTATAGAAAAACACTCAATACCTTACCCACAATATGGTAGAGTTGGCTAGTGGCAACTACAACGCACGCTACACGTGCTACTTCTGCACAAGCTGTGTAAAAAAAGTACATAACAGCTAATTATTTAATTGAGTTACATTTTTACCACCATTTTTTACATTTTTACCATTGGTGAGTTTTATGAATACTCACCAATGGCCACTCTTGATTCATAAAACGTCAACCGTAATGAACACCAACCGAAAGGACCCGCGACTCATGACAAACGGCTTTTCTCCAAAATACCAACTTCTGCACGCACCCTGATTAAACCCCATTGCGGAGCATGGTATAATAATTTGCGTAATTTTATTGGCACCACTCCTGCACCCAGCTGTAATTAGGTGCTGGAGAGAAACCTAGTCCATTATTGCTAACCGCATACAATCAGTTACGGGTTGGAGAGCGTCCTGTGCTTTATGCTGGTAGTCACACACACACCTCCATGCACAATAACCAAACCGCACACATAGACGACGGGGAGTGATGACGACAGTCCCATGAAACACTGATTGCAGCTCGAACGACTGGTTCGACAGCTGGGGAACGTGGAAGGAAGTTGTTCATCGAGAGCTAATACATCACCTGCTGGGAAATATACCACACAATCACAGGCTCTTTTCGCGGCCAGCGAATGGATAAATCGTATCGGACTTAATTAACGAGATTACGCCACAGACGGACGAAGTTTACCTGATGGGATGGGTGAGTACATGCCCGAATGCCGTAGGGTTCCGAACGAAGCATTTCGGAAAATGGCTCTCACACGAACCGCCATTAGACCCTTGCCAGTAGGATAACCCGTTCTAGATGGCTAACCGTCGTAATGAAGCCGAAACGGAATGTTCGCTCAATTAAGCAACAGAGGAAGAGTCCTTAACTGTGGTAAAACAAGTATTGGAGTAGCGTTGCTTGTGATGGTTTTGCAGACAATTGGGTTGGTTAACGCTTGACCAATATCGACACTTTCATTTTCTTAAGAAAACTTAACGGTAGTGTGTTTTTGGCAGCATTTGATGACGGCTTGAAATGAGAAACATGTTAAAGCTGCATGTAATACAAACCCATACCCCGCTTTTATGCATTCTGTAATGGAAATTAAATCATATCTGCCCGAAACACTCATTGTGACGATGCCTTTATCGGCTTTCTTCATCATTTGCAATAATTATTATTTGCCAAGCGATACTCTGGAAGCACTCTCAAGTGACGTAATTCCGGAGCCACTATTTGTAGCTCCCAAAAACAAACTCAAACATAATTTATACTTCCACTTTCATCCACTCGAAACGTGTGATACTGTAATAGACAGTTTTACGACACCCTTTTTTTCTTCTCCTTCGAATAACTCCTCACAAATCATACCCAGAGCTAGGCACGCTTGGTGACCTCCGTGCTGTACGGAGTTCTCCCAACAAAGGCCACAAAGAAAACTAAAACAAAATGACACCGAAACCTAAAATGAAACAGAAGAATAAAAAAGCTACACACACACACACACACACACACAGACAACATTCACACAAAGCCAAACAGACTCACAAAAAGTACCCGGAAAATGGGAAACGGCCTGAGCAAACAGAACATAAATCTAATTTCCTACAAACCACTTTCGTTGGTTCCCCTCTAACCCAACGCTTCCTTCCCCCAGGCTGAGCAGGATGATGGTTTGCCCCCGCAACTTCACACCCGGGATGCAATGAGAGAGGTTAGTGAAGTGCAAAAAAGTCCTGCAATTACCCTCTCAGCCAAGTGGAGCAGGAACACAAAAACACAAGAAAAAAGGTTAAGATATAAAGTGTGCAAAAAAGCTCCAAAACAGTCAGATAAAAGCTTCAAACTTTTGGGCCCACCCCTTCTGCATGCTTCCTTTCCCAGCCAGTGGGCGAAAAGGGAAGAAAAGCCATCTTCTGGAAAACACAGCTTTCGTGACCATTGATGCCTTTCCGTCTTGGGGAAGGGGGGGGCAACACACTCTCGAACACAACGCAGACAAACGCAGCTCGAACGAATGAAGACCGATTTCTTAGTCGAATTTCCATCGGCCCCCGTTTGCTGCCTCATGAGGATAGTCCTTTTTATTTTTTAACTTTTTCCCCCTCGGACAGCGGGGACCCCATTCCGTGCGCACCAAAGCCTTCAGATCGAGCGTTGGAAACAGTCGGGGCGACTATGGGCTTCGAACGACGAGATCCGTTCGCCGCGGCTGTCAGAAGGCGCTCACTTGGCGCTTAATTTTAAAATAACGTACCATTGAGAGACCGTAAGAAGCGCGCGAAAGAATGAGTTCTACCTGCCGGGGTCGAACGTTCCCGTTTGTATGGGGAGAAATCCGCGAGGTTTTGCGCTGCGGATTTGGAACGAATGTTGTTTTCAATGTAACGTTTTGCTTTAAATTTTGCTTTAAATGATTGAAGTGAACTGAACTTAGAGATATGTAACATTTTGAAAATGTTTTGTTATCTATTCCCAATAAAAAAGTTTTCATCAGTTTTGAAATTTTATATTAAAAACATAAAATATATCGGAATATATATAAACATACTTGAATATTCATGTAAAGGTCAAATTTTATGTTTTTCATATGAAATGTCTGAAAAATTTATAGAAAAATATCGCAAAACATTTTCACCATATAAATAACGTTTATAACTCTTTAAAATAAAATCAATCAGTATTTTTACACATTTTTAAAAGTAAATCCAATCCTGTCGTCTCTTCTAAATTTGAAATAAGTTAAATCAAATTTCAAGAAAGTGTGTCAAGCTGCCTTCTGATTGATAACAAATCATCCAATAATGATGTAACGAATGAAATCCAATACCAACGGCAAAAAAATCAAAATTCAAAACATGACCATCCTTGAATCGTAGATATAAACGTCTTTAAATGCTTGACAGTTGTATCTCATGATTCTCATTCTCTCATGAGCGTCGAACGGATTTCGTCGTTCGAAGCCGGTACTCGCCCCGAGTGAACGAAAAAAGATCGTAGCGCTGGTTTCGGATGAGTGCAAGTGCAAACAGTAAAACTTTTATTTGTCTCTTTCTCGGATAGGCCACTGCCAGTCGGCACACTCGACCCACACATCCGCAGACACGGACCGTCCGCCTGGTTCTATTATCCTGCCCCGCAACGATAAGGTGTGGGCAAATTGGGACCAACAATCGAAAAATAGTAGGCCAGCGGCTTCATAAAAGGATGGGGCGCTGGCACTGATCCCGATACTTCATCGCATCCGCTATGGTATTAGACATGGGCTGTCTTATGTTTATCTTTCTGTGGATTGACGGTCTTCGTTGTTGTGTTGTTTTTTTTTTCTTCTTCTTTTTTAAGTTTTTTACAGAACTCATTGTACGATACATTTGCCATCGTCTACGGATGTTCGCTTATTTCTTTGCTACTAAAGTCACCGAACCTAGCCACTGGTTTGCTACACCCTGTTAGTGGGATGACTGTTGACATTGGGTTAGATTTGCGGGCCACTCAACGGAACACACTCCATTCTCTCAACGGAGATTCGTTGTTGCGCCTAAAGTAAGATTGATTCCAGGTAATTGTGTCCACCCCTGTAGACCCAACAGACCCTCATCGAGTTTCCATTTGCTAATGACATCAGCGACCACCAGTGCTCGTAGCGTATAACGATCGGTGCACGGAGAAAGTCCCATATGCCGGGAAAGCTACAGAATCGCCCACACTTGTGTCTTGTGTGCTATGGCGTGTGTGGCCAATCAATAGCGGCCGCTGTGTCCAGACATTTCTCTGAACGTAATCGATAAATCCCGAACGGCTCGAATGATCACGGAATGCGTTTCATTGATGAACGTTCGGTCGGAAAATCGATATTGTCATACGGTGTGTGTCTCGAGCTATCAAACCAGCACATCTGAACACACCTTCCCAGTGAAGCACCTTGTGCTTCTGGGTGAATGTTTAAGAAGGTTTTCATCACTCGCTTCACTCGTACGATGCCAGTGTGCAAGCTGCTTTTCCCACCGGCATTTCCAGCGACTTTGCACGGCGGCAGGTGTGATGATCAATTTCCCCCGACCCACCAAGAATCATTAAATTACGGATTATAGCGTTCGCTTCAGTGAATCGCCATTTCCAGAGGGTTTTGGAGAGCGAACTAAACCCAAAAGGGGAACAACTCGTCAGCGCTCAAGCTATCTAGCTGTCCAGCGCTCGTTCATTGCTGTCCAGAAGCCGGGCTTCCCATGGGAGAACTCGGAGTCTTGGGGGCAGGACACAATTCGCGCTCAGTGCAGTGTGGGAAACTTCCCCGATAGGAACAACCGGCTGACTGACAGAAGGTGCCAACTTTTCTCAACCACAATATTCTGGGCTAATGCTACACTTTCTGCTCACCTCGCCACTCACTTCTTCTTCGGCACAAGTTTTATCTTGTGGTGCTGAAAAACTTTCACCACAAATGAGCAGCCGGATCCTCTAAATTGCAGTCCAATATTTTCGACGGCCCGGTCCCGGTCGCCGCTTGTGTGTTTTTCTTTTTTTTCCGTAGGGTGACTTCATGATCAACTTTCCTACAGCTTACGCGACCTACAAACAACTGGTCCAAATTTCTAAAGAGAAACGGCAAACATACTTTTCTACTCATACAGCCTCACATGCTCGCACATATATGCACACTTACGGGTTTTGCCACAGTACGGTTTTGGGAAACGGTAATGAAAGACTGGATGGTGGTATTTGAACAATTTCAATTCAGTGCACCCACCATAGCCACAGAATGGTTCCCTCATGAGTTTGTATGTGTACGTATGTGTGTGTGTCTCCGTGTGTAACTTAACATTTGCACCAAATCTTTATCACAATCCTCCCGAAAGACCACTCCACACCCATGGCCCCCAGATCCCCGAGGTGATGCATGTCGCTCGCTACATTCGGCATAGTTTTTTTTTCTCCATGCTTTTCGTCCCACTCTGTGACCACACCGGGAGAATGACACGTGCAGCGGCTGTGGTGCTTTGCTGCAAGCACAAACTTATATACATCGTTTTTCCACGTGACCCCCGCTGCAGCCATCTAGCGATCCATACTGTCTACCGCAGTGATATATACTAAACAAATCTCAGAATCTTCCTGCTACATTCCCGGTTGCACGTTCCTCGCCTGTCTGATCCCATCAAACGCTTGCCAAACACTTTACCGAGGCAACCAAAAACCGCCCAAACCGAAACGACACTACCAGACGCCAACGAATGCTGATGTGCGGATGGCATCGAATGCACCATACTGCCGTCACGTTGCTGTATGTTTTCTGTGTGTTTACGTGACTGGGTTTTTCTTTCGCCAAACTACTGTACCACTGAAGAAACCGAAAAGCCGGAGTAATTATACAAATTAGTGACAGCGTCGTACGACGACGAGCTGACTGGAGATCGTCTTGAGTGAACTGCATGATGGTGACATCGTCGAACACGGTGCTCCTTCACACACGGGAAGCGTTATGGTCACGGAATCCTACCACCGCCATCATGCGAACCCACACAGCCTCCCACAAGAGTGCGCGAAACTAAACCAATAATAAGCAGCACGGCATGTGGCAAACTTTTCCTTTCCTTCGTGCCAGTCAAAATCAAACCACACACCCGGGCACACACCAGCGATTCACGAACGAAATCGTTTGAAATGAGTGGTTTCCATGCCAGTCACCATTAACAATGCACCATGCTGTGTTTACAAAAACACACACACCGATCAACACAATTACACCATAAAAACAAATTTACTCTCTAGCCGCGTGCGCGGTGCGACTCGACGAAAGGCGAAAAGGGCGCCGAGATTTTTTACCCACTGCATCCACAATAGCGTGAAGATGCCGTAGCCGTTTCCTTTGCTGACTTTTCGAGTTAAAGGAAATTTCACTGCAACGGGTAAAGCAAGCTTTACTCCACATTTTCCGTAGCAAGCCCGCATGGAGGAATATGTTTATTCCATCCTTCACATGCATGGTTTTGAGCATTCGAGATACAGCATCGTGCATCCGTCACACTGCAACTAGACTGCACGGAAACGGATTCCTCCGAACCACCTTGTAACTCGGACGTGACACTCATAAAGACGCGATTTTTCCTTTTTTTCTATGTTATAATTTGCGCTTTGTTTTTCTTTATGTATGATATCCCATTTAGTGATTTATGTATCCCATTTAGTGATTTCATATGCTGTTTGATGCTGTTACATCCGTGGCTATTCTTTAAACAAATTTTGTATTCATTTTCTCAACTAATTGAACAAGAAATGTATGATGGCAATCATCAAATATAATTAAACTAATTTCGATTTCTCGAAAAGTTATTATGCTCATAAAATGTCAGATTCCTGCAAACAAAAAAGCGACAAACAAATAAACGTTTTATAGTTGATTCCGTATAAAGAATGAAGTTTGCAATTTTCCTCTACATTACCATCAAACTTCTTCCAACGGTGTACCCTTTTCACCTGATGTCATGTATACGATGTACGTGCCTTGAAAACACTTTCAAAAATCTCAATATAAACGAAATGCTTCCCTATATATTGAGTCCAACTATACAAGACTTTTTTTCTTCTTCTTCCTGTACTTCCTTTATTCTACACTACGCTGCGCAACACTAAACCAGTCTATCGGTCAGGTAACGGACTACCGTTACGTCCATCGCCATAAAGCCTAAAAAGAAGGGAAGCAAGGGAAAAGTGTACGGGTATCGAGATTTGTATTCGAGCAGCAGTGCAAGCACCGATACAAACTGCATCGAAACATGACCATCAACGTCCTTCCAAAATTACGGCAGGCGAGGTTAGTCGAAACACTGCCACTGGTTCAGTGCAACGGTGCCACCACATTCCCGAAAAACTTTCCTTTCCGAAGCCAAAACGATAGAAAAATATCCCACCACCTTCGCTGTTGCCACCCCGTCGACACCCCGAACCGATGCAACCGTACAGGAAGTGGCCGTTCATCTCGAAATGTAGTTCGCATTGGTCCGGTTTTGCCTTGGGCTCATTTATACCCGAGCGTCCCGAGCGGCCTAGCGAGAGGCTTAATAAAATGGGAAAAGTTATAGCGTGGATTGGCCGCTGGACTCCATGACTGGCCCAGCACGAGGTGTTCTGGGAGATTTTTTTGTTTTTGCTTTACAGTTTTCCCTGCCCATCTAAATTGCAACGTCAAACCCGTGACCCAGCCCAGGATCCGAAGCAGCAAACAACTTAGCGCAGGAACTTTGCCGACAGAGTTATGACCAACCGACCAGCGCTTGACAGATAAATTTGTTCTGTGATTATTGTCCCTCGAGCCAGCAGCGGGACGCACACTAGGGGCCTGCTGTGCTTGTCTGCAAAATTCCTGGCCACACAGCTCAGACTGACCACATACTTTTATGTACGGGTGACTTAAACTTCCTTAACATCACGGGATGATACATCGAGTATATCCTAAATTCATAAATTTCCAAGAACGTAACTTCAGAACAGCAAGTCGGTAGCGACTGTTCTGCTACAGCTCGATGTTCATGAAACCAGCCCATTCTGCTGGAATGGAAGCAGTAAACGAGACTGGAAACATCGACACCATCGCACCCGGTTTCCCCTAATCAACCGTACGATAGCTATTTACTACGCAAATCAACCCTTCGCATATCGCATCAACCGTGTGCATCCGTTTCTAATTAAACCTCCACATCTTCGAGGCTCTGCCATCTTTTGCGCCAACGTTCGCCAACAGCCAGCAAGCATCGTCTCGATGCTGTTCTCATCTCATGAAATACAAAACCATTCCCTCACAGAGCGGCTACCATACCGTCGGCAGACCTCGATTGCAATTATGAAGTAATAAATGGACTGGAGCGATAGCAGTTTGTATCTGAATTCCACATCCAGGCGTACAACAACACATAGCGGTCGGAATATGGGCACCAGCTCGCTCCGTCCGTTCAATCATGTAAGATTCCGCTTCAAGCTATCAAAGCGTCCCATTCCGAAACGCATTTCCGGACCAAGGGCCTGCGTCCATTTGGTGCGCTTTCAATGCTGGATGTTTACCAGCTCGCGACCGACAGCCTCTTGTGCCCTCAACACCCCTGTCCGATGCAGCTTGGCGGGATAAACACGCAAGGGTAAACAAACACGTGCATATACACGCACGTATTAATGTGTGGTCTCGTTTGTTCGACTGGACCATTTCATGTTTGTGTAAGTATGTGCCGGGATAGATTTGATAGCGGCTAGTGCCATCGTATGCCTCCACTAATGGTACGTAAAGGCACTCATACCGGTCATGCGCCTTTTCAAAATATCAAGATGGCAGTTTTCTTTAGAGTTTTCATATTTCAAATTCATATTTATGTATGGCTTGTACAAAGATATGCAGGATGAAAAAAGTTTGTTAGTACAAGTATCTTACACGAAAGCAAACAGAAAGCACAGCTGCGAAGTACAATATAGCACGCCCGAAGAAAAAAAAATCTAATTAAAAGAAATATTTATTTTTGCTTCAGTTCCGATCAACACTCAAGTTTCTCGTTACACCCTGTACAATTAAACCAATTTTACCCCCTTACTATCAACCTCAATCCATATTACTTCAACGAATCAAAATATGCACCAACTGTTCATTTTCCGTTTTCAAATCGTCTGGAAAAGTGGATCTGCATGTTTTTTCCCCAATCCGCAACGTCCAGACTGAGCCAGCAACCAAACCAATGTAGATCCAATCGGTACCATCATTTGCCGGACGATTTTGGGGGAAACCCCAAACCATCAACTATCAAAACATGGCCAAGCCACCGCTGTACTGTACAGCAAATTTGGACAAGGTAAGGAGATCGTCCTGGGTTGCCACACTCCATCTGTACTGAATGCAAATACCCACCGAATGCTCTTCTCGGAAGAAGTTTAATCTTCCTAAAAGCCGGAAACCTGAAGCTTCCGACTGTGCTCACATTCCCTTTTCGCCGTTCGTTTCTACCCACTAGAAAGGGTTTCACGGTGCGTCCACCGGCAAACGAACGAACGACGACAGCACTCGGTTGCCGCCCAGCCACGGATGTAACGCTCGCGCGCAACAGGAAAAACCACAGCCACCCGCAAGGGAGTCGATTTCCGTGCCGGGTGTTGGTGGCTTCATCTCGTCCCTGGTTTGCGTTTCGCCTCGGTGCCCACCGATGCCAACGGAACTGTCTTCAGCCACTATCATGGCCTCAGGATATTAGCTCCTGTTTTCCACTCCACTCCACCCGGAGGTTAGTATTTTCCCGCTGCTGCGATAACCACATCATGGCGGCACTTCACTGCAGAATCGCTCGGCCGTAAAAATACACATTTTATTATTTCGGCTACAATTTGATAAGCGTATTAGCGACAGACGAGTAGCGCGAGAGCTAGAGAGAGAGAGAGATGGGGGAGTTTGCTACATGCCGGTAGATGTGGGCCGTGAGTGTGAAATATTGAGCACTCCAGTCAGACGGTTTAGAAATAGCGATGAGTTTGCAGAGATCAGATTCCACTCATGTTATGCGAAATGTGTGCCACGTGCACCACAAGAGCTCGTAAAGTACGCGAAAGGGGTTTTCGCGGGTGCAAGGCCAGAACCCAAAAGCTCTTCAGTGTGTGAATTAATGTGACAATTGCACACACAACTTTGATGATCCTTATTTATTAGCCAAAAAATGTTTGTAATATAAAATTGCAACAAATACAAAACCTTTAATTTGCACTAACATATATATGTATTGCAAAAATATAGCAGATTCAAATGACCACATTGTTATGATAGTGAAAACTCTTTTGTCCAATCATCACACATTCATTTTCAACCGGACACTGACAACGAAACCAGACACTGCTTTGTAACAACCCAATCAATCATGTATTCAGCACACCGCTTTTTTTCAATTCAAACACCTGGTTAACCGATGACGCTGATTTTAGTCGCTCTCACATGCCTTTAAATTTATCTTAACATTCATGAAATATGCGATGAAAAAAATGAGCCTACAGCTAAAGTATTGCATTTTTTATCTGATCTGGCAAATGATGAAAAAAATGTTTAAAACCCTTTATCTGCTATTAATATTTCCATTCAAACCCTCTTCTGTAGTCTATCACCAGTTTGCACACAATCAAGCGATGAATGGTTTCTCGTTTCGATCAAACCAACCCTTTAAAGGGCCTTCGATTTGGGATTTCTTCCATCACAAAACACTTTTGATTTAGTTCCTGTTGCTTGTCGAATATGGAACAGGCCAGAAAGATGCAAAAACACCCTATCACACGCACACACACAACCTTTGGAACATTTTTCCAATCGATGCTGTTGATACCAGCGGTTATACGCACTGCCCGGGTACACAGTTCGATGCGCTTGTATGTGTGCTTGCAAACCCACTGATAACCCATCTCTACTCAACATGCCGGTACAACCCTTGGGTAGAGCACGGTTGAGGCTTGCCAATGCCGCACGCGAATGTTCAACTTTTTATTCGTTTTTCACACAAACTTAACAACTCCGCCTCAAGCACACACACACACAAATACACCCTCATGTTCATCCAGGATAAGGACAAACGTTCTTCGCCGGAAAGGATTTTCACGCCGTGCTGCCGTCGAAAGGTCATGACACGCGCCAGCTTCACTCCTTTCTTTCCGTTTCGAGGTTTTTTGTTCCTATCTCGGTCAATCCAATACCACCTCAGGAACATTATCGTGATCACAGCGATTCGTTCTTGTATTTTCTGATTCACACCAGCCCGCTTTTTCCCAGGCGTGAAATCGGTTCAAAAGGAAGAACAGAAGCGGAAAAGGAAAATCACCAAATGTTCACACCAAATGGACTAACTTTACACCCACTTCGCGCCGGCCCGGTTGGAAAGGGTGCTGCTTAAATATGACAACGGTTCCGGGGAAAAGCGATTTAAAATGGTACAGAAATCCTTTCGTTTCGTTTTGTTTTGTGCTTTTAAACCACTTCAAAAACGATGGTTTCTTGTGCTCGAACTAGGGGATCGATGCTATTATTTTTCAATTTTATGCGTGTTCCTTGAGCATTGGTTCAATACAAGTGCTTCAAGCTCCCGCATCCGTAATGTTTGAATATTATGGCCTTAAAGCAAAACAGCAAAGATAGCTGAACAATATTTTATTGTGTTTATTGTACAGCCAACAGTTAGGACACAATCGAACCTGTCCATTATTCAATTAAAACATCTTTTTTCACAACTAAGTTTTATAGTTTCTTTATTTACAGCAATGCAAAAAGAGTGAATATTTGTGCTACGTAAAAGATACCCAAAACTTTGACAATTGCAAGAAAACGATGATAAACAAACATCTGGAATACACCAAATCTCAACAAGAACGTTATATTTAATAAATAAAAACAGTTCGACGCCAATGAATAGCAAAGAGTCATATTTTTTTTACACTCACAACTGGTCAGTAACAAACAAAACAGAACTATCCAACAACTCTTCCCTCATCACATCAGCACTGTTGGTGCACGGAATGAACAAACTGTAGCAGACTGCGCATCGACCGTCCCATTTAATGCTGTTTGATGAATGCACACACGTTCGCAGGCAAAAACTGAACCTTAGTCGAGCGTTTCGTGCGAGTTTTTCCCACGTTGCTACCACAACTTTGCACCAGGCCAGTAAATATGGCGATGGTTCATCGACGAAAAATGCAGCTGATTCTGCAATTCTCGTCGAGTCGACCTGCTGCGGTTCTTCAGTGCTGTTAAAGCAACAAAAAACATGAATACTCATGCCAACGTAGTATGCTTACGCTCTGTTCTGGAGCGTTGCTATCGCTTTAGACAAATGCACATAAGGCATTTATATGGGCGTACGTTTCTGATCACGAGCTTCAACCGCATCCCAGGTAGCTAAGTTTCCCTTGCACACATACACACATTTATGCACGCTAAATGAACTTCACAAATGTACAGCAAAGCGCCTGTTCTCACGTTAATTCAAGCGCTTATGAAAGGGAAACTCAACATGATGCTTTGCTGATACATCAAACGATTTCCGTGGAACGAGTTTTGAACGTGTAGATTTCGGGATAACACTAATCTTTTTGGTTGTATTCGTTATTTTAAAGGTATACAATACCCTTTTCAGCTAAACTTCTGATACAAATAAAAAGTGACTCATTGGTACAGCCCTAAAGAGGTAAACATATTTTTAATACTGAAATCAGAAATAAAGCTGGCTCTCAATCTACTCTGATACTACTTTTAATAGAGTTTTAATAGTAAAAAAAACAAGAGTATTGAGGACTGTTCTTTTCCAAAACAAATCAACGCAGGTAAAACACATCACTCCAACGGATTGGCAATTACATCATTTGTGGTCAGACAATACCTCACGAAATATCGCGCCAATGCCAAAAGGATGCAGCATAACACCACATCCCAACCTAGGCGAGCGGTGGTACATGAAGAGGTACATGAAGGTATTTATAACGACCTGTTCAAACTTCCCACATCATTAAACTGAAGCTCATTGTGGCTTAAGCGATCTTTTTTTTGTCACCCAGTTGTTGTCATTGTGATACGGCTTGTACTGCTTGACTGGTGTAGTTTACACTGAAGAACACTCATTATGACCAAACCGCAACCTATCTTTCAAATCGATATACTATTGATATAGTACTGATGACGTATGCTCTTTTTACATTAAAAAGTATCAATCAAGCATGCCTCTATATGGATGGTTCAGATTAGTGTTGGCCGTTCCGGTCCGAACCTAGTAAAAAAGTTCCGTTCTTTATGTAGGCCGTTCCGTTCCGATCCTTTATACAAAATCCGTTCCGTTCATTCCGTTCTTTCCGTTCTTTCCGTTCATTCCGTTCCGTTCCGTTCATTCTGTTCTTTCCGTTCATTCCGTTCCGTTCCGTTCATTCCGTTCATTCCATTCCGTTCCGTTCATTTCGTTCTTTCCGTTCATTCCGTTCTTTCCGTTCATTCCGTTCCGTTCAATTCGTTCTTTCCGTTCACTCCGTTCCGTTCCGGTCTTTGCCGCTTCAATATTGTTAACAAGGTGCTATCGTTCGTGCGTTCCGTTCTTTGAAAAAACCGGCTGTTGCTTGCTGCATGCAAGATAACTGTTCACTCTTTCTCGCATACAGTATGTGTTGCCTGTGCACTCTCCCATGCTCACAGGAATATTCATCGCACTTCGTCGCGTATCGTTTATGAAAATCGTGATATTGGGAAACCAAAAATGGTGTTGCATTTGGTATTATGGTGCAATTTGTAACATCTATTATACTTTGTGTTATAGTTTAGCTTGTCTTATCTAGACAAATAACTATTATAAAATTAAAATTTGTACTAATATGGTAGAACGGGTTGGAAAAGATGTATTATAATATGCGAGTATGAACAACGAAAAAAAAAGGCCACCCCCGGAAAACAGTTTGGCTTCTAAGCTCTGGGTCGGTTCTTTTGCACCCCAGGTTCACGTTCCGTTCTTTTTGAAAAATGAACTAGTTCCGTTCCGTTTCTTTTTTTTAACGAAATTCCCAACACTAGTTCAGATGAACTTTTGTCAATAATGTGACTCATAAAAGATAATATAAACTTGTATTTGTGTACATACCACAATTGGCGATGATCTGTAGCAGGATGCCGATGCTGATGAACCGTTTCAGGACATTACAACCGATGGACCGCGATGGACGTAGTACGTCCGTAAGCAGTTTACACCAATCCCCAACCATTGTTGCGCGAAATTCTTCGTGTGCTAGTATAAAGACGGAATGGATGCACGTGCTGATAAAGGTGATCTGCGAGTAAGAAATAGAACAAAAATACACTTTAACTATTGACTTAATTTTCATCAAAACATCATATCATGTGTGGATATTCAATCATTTCTCACATAGGTAAGGTGTTAAAGGCATTTAATGGCATTTATTTTCAAGGAGACGTCCTTCCATTTTTTAACAATGTGTGGATTACATTAAATGGGAAACATAATTAGTCCAGCATAGCAAATTTGAAAGAGAAAATAAATTAATAGATCGGAGAGAGCAATAAAATAGAAGACGGTAATGGCAGCACGACGCAAGAGTATCAAAGTTGAAAATATAATAGATCAACTCCTATTATCCTAGACACAAACGCTTGTTAGAATAAGTTGTTCAGACTCTTTTGAGAAGATCAACAATCTAGCGCGTTGGAAAACTAGATGGAACATAAATAGAAACAAATGCTAGTAGGTGGGAAACCTCGACATCTGAGAAAGGATTTTGTTATTTCGAAGGGAATGCGTGGCCGTTTTGCTTAGTAACAGGAGTTTTTAAAATATGAAATTATTCACATGTGATAAATGTATCGTAGAGACTTTCAACAACTTCATTCTTGAATCATTATTTCATGGATACGCATGAAATTACCAACAAAATCGATAGTCCTTGTATAAGATCTCTGTAGTGTTAATGAACAAATTTGCAGCCTTTCTTCGCTCTATCGAAAGCTATGTTATT
The DNA here is from genome assembly GCF_016920715.1 of Anopheles arabiensis. Lineage (NCBI taxonomy): Eukaryota > Metazoa > Arthropoda > Insecta > Diptera > Culicidae > Anopheles > Anopheles arabiensis. Next base: position 52,886,334 of record NC_053517.1, read on the forward strand.
TTGTATCTCCTTTTGTGCTGTTTGCTCAGGAGACCTTCGAACGTGACATAGACCTTCACCGAAACTCCACCCGAAGGACAGTGTACCAAAGCATCGCGGAGCAAGCAGCAAATGGGGTTAGATATCAGTGCAGAAAGCGTTGACAAGGCATTGTTTGCTTTCGAGTTATGGTTGGTAAACGTTGAGCGATGATGATATGACTTCAGCATCCTGCCCGCTCCGAGTTCCGGCCGGTTAAAAGGGCAATAAATCATCACATACACACCCTTTCGTGCTCACTCCAGCAACAGCAGAAGAAAAGTGATTCGAGGGAGAGAAAAACGCTAAAGCATGTCACTCTAAGCAACAACAGCAAAATAAAACATAAAAGAATGATCAACTCTCTCTCTCTCTCTCTACCGCCTATCATAAAGAGGTAGCACAAACCTCATAGGTTGGTTTTGCAAACGATGAAGGCTCTTTGCACTTATACAACCGGAAGTTGCTATAGTTTTCCCCCAAGGCAAAGTTTTTTTTATCGGACCAGCTAAGCGTTCCTCGGTCACAATGGAATGTTTTCATCCATCTTCCTGACTGCATGTGCCAAGCGAAGGTAACCCAGACCGCACTATCAGCTGGCCTAGCTCAAACTGCATCCGGTACACCGGAACCGTCCTGTCAAGGTGACAGATTGGTTAGATTGATGCCTACTTCAATCAGTGCCTGGGACGGACGGACTGACTGAGCGTTCTTCAGCTTTTGCGTGATTCTTCTGAACCGTAAAATTCAATTTCAAAGCGTTCTTTCCTTGCATACACACTAAACTCTGCCTCTCTCGTACTTCCAAAATACAGTACGGTATGGTTTCACAAATGCATTGGAGCTGCAAAACTAATACCCAAATAAATTGGCGTTGCATCCATGGTTTTCTTCCCAAACGCTTATTTAGTCTACAAAATGCTTTTTTGCATTAAAACATGTCCGATATAACAACAAAAAAACACATACCCATTTTGCTGTGTGCGTATCTTCCTTCGTAAGCTCACTATCCCATTTCTTATCCTACGATGCAATCTTTTGCTCAACTAGCGTCTGCAACAATAATTCCTTTCCCGTTTGGCTACTTGCGCCAGCAGCGCTACTTCCTACCGACCAACACAAAATAAATGCGCATAAGCAGCAACCCTCACTTCCGGTACAACTGTCAGCACGTTTGTAAGAAAATGTGCTACATTCAAGAAAGTTGTAGCGAAAAGGGGAGGCGAACAAATTTGAACAAATAAAAAACCGCTCACAACAACATCCGAAAGTCGGCTTAAAGTCGGAAGCGCTTCAGTTAAAGGAAGTGCCATTTCAGCAATTTCAAAACACAATCTCTCCAACTTCAGGAAACACTTTTCTATCCGAGCGTCTGTCCTGCTTCGCCAAACCATTGGCCCAAAGACATTTGGCAGCATTCGTTTGAATGGATTACAGTGACGAACAAAAATAAACAAACAACATAAACAACAATAACAACAACGAGAAAGCCAGCGAACGGAAAACGGAAAAGTCAAAACAACAAGACTCGACGTAACTTTTCACCCAGATAAAGACGCCGTGTCGTTCGATCGACCCTAGGAAGTGAGAAACTGAAGACTTTTACCAAAAGCTCGAACCAACAACCAATCGGAAATAAGTTACATTTTCACAAAATGCACCACAGGCAAAAGGTGTTTTTTGGCTTGTTTTCACAAAAGTATTTGATTACTACAACATTATTGTTCGACTGAGACGTAACGTAAAATTGTCCCGCTCTATTTTTACTTGCCTTCGTAGCTACAGCAACATACAAATTGGAATTGTAAACTTGACACACTAAAACCAAATAATGAGATGAATTGAAATATAGAATAGGAAAAGAAAAAAACATATTTTTTTCACAAGTATCGCATTTGCAAGCACGCTCCACAATTGTTTTAATCCTGGAGTTGTTTTTGTAATCCACACCTTCGCCCTGTAATCGTGACTGTTGTGTTTTTATATCATCAAACGTTTCTCAGTTTACATAATTCGTCCTGTAGTTCGCTCCGATCGACTATCGATTGTTTCGCAAAAGTTTCGTACTTCCATGCTACTAGCTGCTATGGGGACGCTTGCAAATGTCTGTGCTTTAGCAACGTGGAACAAGTAATACATTTTTTTAAGTTTACTGAACAGGAAAATTACTTCACCGTTGCCGTTTAGCAAGAGCATATTTTATCCGACCATGAATACATCCAATCCCTCCCAACCGCATATCATGTTCGTAGAACTGTTCGGCTCCCATCGGAAAATCGTTTTAACCGTTGCTAATCGAGTGGAAGCATTTAACACTTCCTTCGTTGTAGTTGGTGGTAATGGTTGTAAATCCGTATCGAAGATTTTGTTGGAGCTGCTACCACCGCAAGTTGTTCAGGTAACGATTCTCATTCACACCTTCACTTCTGAATATATGTGTAGTTCGAGGAGCAACAACGAAACCACGGTCGCATACATCTATCTTCCCCTCCCAACGCCACAGAGGCAAGAAAACAGAATGCTGGATGAGTTATGGGTGATGTGGTTCTCTCTTCTTTCTGTGCGAGAGGCTCGACACTGTCAGTCGCACGGCTCATTGCTTGCGATTAAAACTGAGCAGCTGACAGAGCAACTGTAGCAACAATGGTAAAGAGCTACGCCACAATTCAAGCCGAACGAGTTTGCCTCACCCGCACCATCCGGTAGGAAACTGCAGCTCATAAGTGTGTGTAAGAACTTTGCATGATCGTTGCTACCATAGCCATAAATCTTATTTTGAGAACCCTAAATACAGTCGTTAAATTCACCAACGCCCTCGTACAGAACGTTCATCACCAAGAGCTCACAGGACGTTACACCCATCGATTTGCAAGTATCATTTTTTTACAGTGCGCTCCATTATTATTACAACAATTGCAATCACTTTCAGGCACAGCTCTGGTCTCGAGGCTTTTTTTAGGAAGGAGAGTAATAAACGTGTTCTGTTTCCCATGTCGTTGCTCTACCATCATGTTACACCGTTAAATAAAAATATTGCAACTGTATTGCTTTACGACACCCTCGGTTAAGCAACCTACGCAACAAGAGGCAATAAAATTGGGTAGTTTAATTCGTGAGAAGTGTTTTGGAGGGGAAAAGCAAATAATAAATATAAATATATGATTTTCTGCAGAACCAATAACATCAAGCTTATCGTCTGTAAGACCGAAAATGTTAATGTTAAATGTTGTTAAACTCAAAGCTTACGAACATTCGCCCCCGATGCTACTCGCTTTCTTAAGCTCAAATCTGATTGTTTTCAATCCCTGCCCCAATCCATTTAATGTGAGTTTCTTTTGGTGAAGTAACTTTATTTTTCGGAAGTATTGAAGTGTATAAAGTCCTACAATATTAATTTTAAGACATAACATCTATTGAGTATCGCAACAAAATTTCAATTTAAATGTGCGCATACATTTTGGTACCATGTGCATTGTAAAAACTCACACTTTGTGGCTTACATTTGCAAAACATGCCGTAGATAACACAACCAGCTTGCTGAACAAAGACGCTGAATCACTTTAAAGAGGCAGCCGCAATTTCGGCAACTGAATATTCTGTACCGTATTCCGTACAATTTAAACCACACATCTCAACGGTCATTAGACAGACACTCATTAGAGCCTCGAGAGTCTGCCGCTGGCCCGGATGGGCTAGTAAATGACACTAAATACCTTTTGATTATTAATTAACTAACACAGCTCGACACGCTTCCCAGGAGAAAGCAAAGCCGCACTTAGCAACCACGCCACACAGCCCACATATTGGCCGGGTCCCACAGAACACCCAGCCTTGGCGTATGCGAGAAGTTTGCAGAAGCTTTTGGGAAAGATTAATTTAGGCTCATACCGAGCGACACGTGGGCAACGGCACACGTTTGACCGGCAACAGTACATCTGGCTGGGAAAAGATGATTAATTCATTGCACTTAACGCTCGTCTCTCGGGCCGCTCATCCTAGCGATGTCAGTACGGTGGCTGAACACTAATAGCGAACGTGATACGGTTGAACGCATGTATGTGTGCATGTAGTATATGGCACACTAAGACCAAGGGTGGACTTTGGGCCATGGTCACGCTTATTGTGAGCAACTAGCTTCAAATCTTCTTGTATCCTTCCAATGGCCATGAACATACCAATAGTGCAATGCCGAAAGGTTCATTGTGACAACGTCTGGTCACATTATAATGGGCAAAGGCTGCTTTTCCCGCTTCAGAATGGCACGCCATCCGCATCATACGTCCTATGAATCCCAATGTGATGGATGATGGAGACGCCTGGTCTCTCTCGCTTTCTCTCTTACTCTATCTTTCGATCTCTCTCTGTCTCTCATTCGCACGCGCACGTCACTCAGTTTCCGACTTTTCTCATGATCCAACATCGTGATATTGACAATCACCATAGAGAACCTCTACACAAAAGATGCGAACGTGCTAGGGAAACCAGACGAGTATGCCGTGAAACCGTGAAATGGGAAGCAAAGCGATCGTAAAGTCAACAACCACCACAACAAACCAAACCTCGTCGACAGGGCTCAGGGTGAAACAACGATTTCTCGCAACCGTCCCCAAAAGCCGAAAGAGACGTCTATTAATATCTATTTAATAAAAATGATGACATTGATAAATATGTTTGCCATCATTCGGTCTCGCATCTTCCCCTACGCGACCGTACTATGGGCATCTCGACTTCGTATGCGTGTAAGTGTGTGTGTGTGTGTGTGTGCTCTGCACCATTTATGTATGCTCCCGGACAGAAAGCGTAACGAAATCATGCCTTCAACATGGAGGCTTCGTGGCGGAACGGTAGAATAAGGTTTTTTTTCTCATCCATTATCTTCTCACACACAGTTCGTCAATGTGCGCCTTTCCACCAACCGTTTACGTTTGCCACACAGGCATCGCGAGCATAACACATTTATAAATAAATGTCGTCAGTTTTGTTTCCCTACGCTCCTCGTAAGGCCACGGGGCTCAAGAGAGCAGATTTCAGATTGCAATGTAGTTCGCCATCTGCTGGAAGTTACGGTGGATCGATTAAAGGAGGAGGAATTGGCGGTCCATCATCGTTTGCTCGAGCACGACCAGCCTGCTTTCTTTCCGGTTTCAATTGATATGACTGATTGTGATAGATGACCTCCTCGTGAAGACATTAACCTCGATAAACACCACATAATAACGGTACATAAAATCACATATTAAAAAACACTTTTCAACATCGTGTACGAGTTTTATTTGTTTTTTTTTATTTAGTGAAATTTACTTTTAAATTCAATATGGCGCATATGTATTTTCTACTTTCATAGCAAGATCTTGATAGCCTCGTGTATATCAAAAGTATACTTATTTGTTTTATTTCTTTATTCGAAAACATATTTTGTTGTATTTTTAATGCCGTTTGCCTTTGATTTACTAGTTTCTTAAACATTCACCAAATATTTCATTTTCATGTTTCTTAAATACATCGCTAAAAGAAAACTTCCTCCCCGTTCTATTGATAAGAAAGAACAATTTTAGCTAAAACAAGATGTTTTTTTTTTTATTCGTGTAACTTTTTTTGCCTTTCTCGAAATAGTTTCGAGTTTAATAATACATACATTTGTTTCTTGTTTTGTTCGAGAATAACACAAGTCAACCGTAAAAACACGACCAAAAGCCAACAATTAATGTCACAACCTTTGCCTATTTCACCCTACCTTCCCAATCATGCATTAACTGCTTTCGACGGGTTCACGATAGCAAGTTGAAATGAAACGTATTGTGCTCCATTTGCCGCTGATGAATTTATGATCCGAACAGACAGCAGCGACTGAGAGCGAAACCTCTTTCTCAAATCATTTCTTCTGCAAACCTCCGTCCGGTGGCCCATATTGTGCGAAGCAATTCAGTGAAAATAAACCATCCCTATGTTGGCTGCATGACAGCACGCAGAGCAACATCAGTGAAAAACGAGCCGCCATTTTCTCACCCTTCCACACTCATCTATGGGCAGATCAGCCGACAGTTGCCAAGCGGTTGATTTCCGTGCCCGCTGGCACCGAACGCCAATATTATTCCATTTGCCAAGTGTGCTCGGGTTGGGCTGCTGGCTGCGTTAAAGCTTCTCTCCCTGCCAACGATTTTCGGTAGTACTGCTTCCCATCATGCATACGGACCGCAATCCAACACCACCAAAACTTATGTACGGTTCCGACCGAAGACGAACGAACAAAATTCAATTTCTTTTCTTGGTGAAAATGAAGGGAAAAATTCGTCTGAGCGGAAACAAAAGACCAAACCGAACGAGCAGCCACCAAAAAAGGAACATCGGAAAGCACAAGTCGACCCAGCCCGAGCCACAGTCGAACTACGTTGACGAAATTTTCTCAAACCCACGTGGCCTTAGGGTAGGCAAGCATTATGCCATGTGGGGGCGGGGAAGCGAAAAGACAAGCAAAAGAATTTGTTTCCAAGGACAGCCGGTACATACTTTCAGCCTCACAACGCAGGGAAAACAGACGACTTTCTAGCCGTATGCTTCGGAGTTTGTTCTTCTGCTTGAGTTTTATCTCAATTTGATACTAGCTTAGCGCTGTACAAACTCCCACAAATTCCGGCACATTTCTTACATATGAGGGCAGCTTTTTGCCTAAAACGAACAAAGCCACTCAGCCGATGTGTACCACTTAAGCGGGAAAGCTTTGCGAAAAAATCTCCAGGGGGGTAAATTTCTTTAAACATTGCTCTTTAAACAGAGCCAGTTCGAAGCGGTAAGTGCGTGCAATTTAAGTCATAAATTCTCATAGGAAAACGCGTGCTTTTTTTTTTGCATTCTTGAGCTAAAGCCTTCACGTAAGGTTCCATCCAAAGCCACGCCAAAATCTCGACCCAAGCCACTTCGTCTCATCACCACGCTTAAATGATCACTGACACAAGCGCGCCAAATGAATTCATCTGTTGCCAGAGCTTCAAGCAATATTATGAGGACAGTTTAATCTGCCAGCCTCCGCCTGCGTTGGTTTTTGCTTTGCGTTTTGCGTACTGAACTGAAGCATGATTAAAATTTATAATGTTTGCCAACATTTTCAGCGCTACCGGGAAAGCGGTAAGCAACATCAAACCCACACAGCACAACAGATTATTCTAAAAAGTGTTGCCATGTAGTCGCAACACGAAAAAAATGAGCCAACAAAACCCTGCCGTTGCACGGAACTCCCTCCAGGTGCTTCCGTCATTTCGCCGAAACAAAAACACCCATCGGAGACAGAAAAAAAGTGAACAATTTTCAGAAGGCTGAATTTCGTTTCGCAGGTTCGTTCATGAATTGAGCGTGTGCCTTCTTTTGGTTGCTTTCTTTGTTTAGTTCCTTTATTTCTTCAATATCATTCACGCCCCGAGACAATGGGGGACGAGGGAGAAAAGGGACCAATATCCGGGGTGTGGGTGAGCATGATCTAAGCATCACCAAACGCAGATATGGGCCGTGACAAAATGCCAACATAACAGTCAGATTAAGAGAAATGGTGATAATCTTTAAACGGCATACATTAACAACCACATTATCAGCTCTCTGCCGCAAGGAGGCCGAAGAACAATGTAAAGTGCTTTAAAATTCATGAACGTGTATGATTAGCGGTGTGTGCCTTGCTGCACGAGAGCTCTCATGAGCGCGCACTGTTGGAATGAGTTAAGAAGCGGAATAAATTAAATGTACCGATAGCATGAACAAAGGTGCAGCTCTAGATGTTCGAAGAAATTGTTTGCAAAACTGCAATACCTCTGCTAAATTTGACCCAAAGAAAGAACACAGCATACCTTTTGGCATAGCCTCTTGGGTGAATAAATAACAATCACAGAAAGAAAGAGTTCTGATGGCATTCACCAAGAGGTGATAATTTAAAAAAAACTCGAATACTATGTCAACACACATTACTCTATCTTCCATGAGAAAAATCAAAAGCATTAAAAAGCATACAATTAAGCTGCATCCTCACCTACATAACTATCAACATCACATGACGATCCCGCCAGCTGTAGTTAAACTTTTTCTAATCTTCTTCACTTGCACTAAGCTCTTTTCACGTCAACTTTTTCGGTCGACGCCACAGTTCCGGTAGTTAAATATAACCTTTTTTTCAACACCTAAGCCAGACCTAGATGACCACCACCGGCAACTGGGAAAAAGGGGATTGTACAATCCGACACCTGTGTCGTGAGCTAACTTTGCTTATTAAAAACTTTTAATTATTTTGGATACCGCAAACTACCGTACCGGGGCCAGAGCGTCATTGGCGCTATGCTGTGTGCTAACCGTCAGACGGAAACTAGAAAATCATTATAACTGGAACTGGTTTCGATTCAATCGTTTCTTCTATTAAGCCGACCAGGCGGAGCAGAAATGCACCTGAACATGAAAGCAGAGCGTAAGCATTGACCTAAAACAAATTGACCTTATCGAAGCGCTTCTAAAGCGACCTTCGACAACGACTCGTCGTGCAAGCGGGCTTGGAGACGGATGTTTTTTTTCTGTGCTTAGTTTCCTCTGAATCTACCGGCATCTTAATTAGGAGCTCAAAGATTGCTTTTAGGTCCCCGTTGCTAGACCTTGGTTTTCCAATATCACCATGCAAGAACCGCTCGGTTAAACTTCAAATGAAAGATAAGCCCATTAGCATTTGGTATTCACCCTTTCAATCTTTCCCTTTTTATAACGTTCACTTACACAAACCATGGCGTAGCTCTAGCTATCAATGTGTGTCGGTAGGATAAACCTTCGTTATGCCGTCAAACATTACGCAATTGTCACGCTCCTTCGGCTCTAGCTCTTGGTGTGACGCTTAAATCCTTCTAGCCATGCTCTAGTTAAACCACTTATACTCCAGCTGCACCTTTTATGATGAAACAAGAAATGCGCCACTATTTCGAATGGTAAAATATCGATCCTCCCTCAATATGGTATCCAAGGTTACAGAATGGTGATGAACGGTTTGAAATTTACAAGGGTTGTCTGCATAAACATCTCGTAAAAAAACCTTTCGTCCCGTTTTCAAACCAAACATTCGATACATCCCTGGTACATGTTCTTTGGTTGAGGTATTTGCTTAGCGTAGTGCTTCCCATGCCAGTCTAGTATCTTAACTAACCTGAAAATTCACCGTAGAATGGGAGAATGGGCAGGCAAATCCTTGTCCTTCTTTGAATTCACTCCCTCGGCCCCATCTGTCTCTACTTCAGAGCTGTTGCGTTCGGTTCGGCGAGCAAACTTCACACCAGTTTGTCGTCTGGAAGGAACAAAAAAGGGACTGTTGACAACGCCAGTGAGGAGCCATTCGCTTCGTAAGCCCCGAAACGTCCTTGATCCTTAGTCGTGATTGACACGCTGCGTGATCGGTGGATAGGCGTGATAAAAGAACCGGACATGCTTGCTGGCAAGGGAATCAATTTGTATTACCACTCTATTCTGCTCTGTATCTTTCAGCTCTGCATGGCAAACTTTCAGACAGATTTTTGAAATCAAAAACGATGGTACGGAAAACCATGCGAACAGCTCATTGCCGTGTTACCCTAGACAAGCCATGTCACGAAACCGATTTACAAAATGATTTTTGGTAAAGGCCCTGTTAGCTATTTTGAAATACGCAAAAGCTGCAACGAATTGTTCTGTGGAACATTCTTTTGATTTACCGAGTCGTTTCTACAGCAGTAGAGTCAATTGGCAGTTGGACTGAAATGCAAAACGCAGAGTGCAGCCCATTTGCTATTGATTCGGGAGCAAAAAAATAAACAACGTAACAACGTGTTTTGATCTTGTAAATTTCCCACAGCTTGTCTACTCACCGAAGGCATGAAGAGGCGCATGCAGTTTAGCATGCAAACTAGCGCTGGAAAGCATCAAGTGGGAAGTAAAAAAAATACATACTATTTACCATCACCATAACTCTGGATGCATTCGTCGAGATGCATACAACAGCACACCCTACCATCATTTTTCGATGACAGGCATTTATTCGTTCTTGAAGTGGTTTTGCACACTCGTACGATTGACGCACCGAGCCAGATGGATAAGATGTGCATACGTCTCCCAATTGACAGATCTTTCCTTTCAGCGCATCTTACTGCAAGCGTTCACTGACTTATTACAACCGAAAGCGAGCTGTAGAGCAGATTGTGCGATCATATCTTCCGCCCAGACATCAACATTTTGCGGCAAAGCTGACTGATAGAAGGCAGAAGTAAGATAGATTGATCGGAATTGGCAAACAAGCACAAAATGCTTCATGGAAGCCTTCTACACTCGCACTCAGATGCCGACAGATTCCCTTCCCTCCACTCCACGTCGTATTGCGCATTCCTTTTCGGTGGTGCGAATGCAAAGAAATGAAGAATTCTCTCGAATGGATAGGACGCTTCGGTCAAGGCTTCGGTTGAAGTACCAACGGATCATGTTGAATCCTGAAACGGTCCCAACCTGTCCCACTTGTCGACGATAAATGGTTTCTTTGTTAACCGAGCACATGGAGCACGGAGGAATCAATAGTTCCTTCAGCGGGCGGGCTAAACGGCGGAACGTTATTGCCCGAACGCCCAGATGCGCCGGATGCACGAATGAATGGATGGGTTTTGGGTTGCTGTTTACCGGACGCGCTGCTGGACTTGATTACAACTTTTGTCCTCGCCCTCGAGAGCGTAAGCTGAGCACTCGAAACGTGATCAAGTGTAAAGTTCAACGAAACTCTCCTTTACGGTATGGACCCTTTCACGTCCGTCTGGGGGCTAAGGTGGTAGCGGATGTCACCGCATTTTCTAAGCATGAACAGGTATTAAAGTTGGATCACCATGTGGATAAGAATATTATCAGGTTATCGTAATGTTATATTTTTCTGTTTTGTGCAAAACACTACATTTTACAACAGTTCTATCTCATTTCAAGCAACAGTACAAACGGAACTAATCATTGTTTCACTTCACTTGCACACGCACAATGTTACATGTAGCTATAAATCATAAAAAAACTACCACCAACATTAATCCGTTCGTGTTGACATTGTTCATAGCGCATAGCTCACCATTCCCCCTTTCATCCACCAACGATCTGCTACCGGATGCGCTACGAGATATTAATCTAAAATAGATCAGCCAAGCGCCACCTACAACCCCTTTAAATTCCGTCCACTCATGCACCCATTAACACAGCAGTGGGGTTCTTTGTGCGCGAACATGGTTTTTCATGCACCCAGCGCAGATTACACAGCGCCGTGTGTCAGCACCGTCAGCGTTCGTGAAAAGGCAGCCGCTCACAATTTATTGCACTGTCACACCACTGAATTACGGTTTGGGTATGACGAGGTATGGTGATTTTCGCGAGTGTCGGGTGTCAAGTAATGCGCCATTTACCCTTGCCTGCAACCTTTCCTCCCGTGTATTCCATTCGTATCCACCCACGGTGCGAACGGGATTACAAGGGCGCAAAGCAGAGCTGGAGAAAACTGATTCAGTTTTGATTGGTATATCTTCACCGTTGACAGACTCATAAATTGTGAAAGATGTTGTTCTCGGGCAAAGTGATGCGCGGTGATTTTGTACGAGATTTTAAATAGCTGACTCAGCCTTCCAGCAGCTACTTACGCCTTGAATACGAATAGAACATACATACGTGAGCTTCTTCATATCATTAGCCTTTTCATATTCGTATTCGTTCGTATATTATTTAAACTAGTTAAAACAATTATTCTTTTTAGATAATATCAAAAGTCTCGTTTATTAAATTTCTGTATATTTTGACCACATTTTTTCCTTCCATTGGTTGTTTTTTAATCTGCCAATTTTCCTACCAAATATCATCAAATGATTAAAAACCGAAGAACAGCAAATACACAGTGCATAAAGAAGAGATTCCTGTTTTACTTTTCAATTACCATAGGGATATCATTCATCGTAGCGAATCATACAAACATGTTTGGAGCCCAGTGCCAAATTGCCTGGTAACAAACCTGAATACTTAGCGCTCCGATGCTTTATTCTCGGAATTGAGTCATAAAATCGCGATGAAAATAAAATTACAAACGGAGAACAATGTACCACTAGCGAAAATACTTTTCCAGACTTTTCTGTACGTTTGCTGCCTGGCGACAGTTTGCCTTCTTCATCCCGCTTCTTCGCAAAGAAGCAAACGAATTTCGCTAATTAACTAATGGCGACAATTTTCATAATTGAAATTTAAAACCCTACCCCAAAGGTAACACTGCACACCACACCACATCGCTTGGCAGCTGCATCTTCTGTGCTTCGCCGCTCCTACCAACCCCTACCCTGTGCCCGTCGCCCTACACCGGGTGACAGCTCTGTTGGCACCTTCCAAAGAGACGCGCAAATCTGTGTGATTTTTTTAATGCTCATTTTTTGTTTGCCTTCTTTACTTTGCAAACTTTTGTGCAGTGAAGAATCCTTCGGGCTTAAACGGTCGTATTTTTTGCATCCCAGCTTTTCGTACACTCTTTGCTGTACACCCCTTTTGCTCAACGATCAACAAAAACGAAGGAAATCAAGTTAAGCACTGGGCAGCTGGAACGAGCCTGATAATGCCTGCAAAAGCTGCAATCGTAAAACATACCAAAACCGTGGAAGTTTATGCACATTGCTGCCTTTGCTGCTACTGCTGCTGCTGCCGAAAACAGGCCACTCAAGCTCTAGAACGACGGAATGTACGGCGCTGCAGTGTGGAAAACTTCTGCAATCCGTTTTATCATAACGAACTCCGTGCTATCATGGACCGTGCGGGATAGAATAGATCAGGTCAGGTAGATGGGAGCAGTGCCCAGTGTAGAACGTTTGAAAGGATTCGCCTAGTCTAGCTGGCTCGGTTCTTGAGCGCAGAGCAAGCTAATCTCAATACTGCGCGAAACAGAGAAAGCAGTAAGGGCCTCACTGGCGCATTGGCTGTGCTTGAAGATGTCCATTGCGCGTTGTTGCCGAGATTTGGTCACTGCTGCTAGAAGGACGACCTCGGGCAAACACTTTGCAATATTGAAAACAACAAACAGTGCAACACGGCCTGTCGCGACGAGTGTGAGGATGCAGGGCAGAATTTTGCACATTCTTGTGATCAGCCAAAGGGATGCAAAACTTGCTAATTAATAAAACAACTCCATTCCCCGGCAACGGTTGCGTCATTTTGGTTCGCTTCTACATTGCTTAATTTACTAAGAAGCTCGCCGTGCAAAGAATGTTCAAAGTTTCTCGCTCGTAGTTAAGTGAAAAGTTTGCTTTTGAATCGATTGACGAAAAACGATCGAGTTAAGTGAATGCTTTTTTCTACATTTTATTTAAAAACTTGACTGCCTTTTTAAAAACAATTCTCCTTGCTCATAAGTTTAATTTTTGAAACATAAGTTTTTGTACATTTTTTCCCTTACTTTTGTGATGTTATTATCTAACTTTTATATCATGAAATATATCTTTTTTGCCAATGTTAAAAACAAATATTTATTATTGATCATATGTTTGAAGCTATTCCAAGATATCTCAGCATAACATTCCATTATGGCAATCTTCTGAGCTGTCACACCAGTATGTGTGCTCTCGGCATTATTCGGTATTATCTTTCTTCAAAATAACTACGCAACTAAACTAGGGCCACGCAAAGCAATTCCTCTTAGGAAACACATATCAAATCTCTTTTGACCGATCGACAACATCTGGCGGTCAGATTGCAACCAAACAAGCGTAACGGGAATTTTTGGGGAACCTACCACTTCCTACAATACGATTGGGCACAGCTCCTTCATGATTGCAGACAGCAATACGTTTCAATCTCGTCCCATCGCTTTGTTCCTGCTACAACACACTCAGCTTCATGCTGCTGTATGCCCATCTCCACGAGCATCTAAAGCAAATCGAAATCCAAACCCATAAAGCAACATCCATCGCATCATCGTAAAATGTCACCAGGCCGGATTTTAGCATAAAGTGAAGGACACTGGCAAAGAAGAGGAAGAACACAATGCAGCGATAGAAAACACACAAATGAAAAACTTGTCATTCTAACCAGATGGCATCCATCGGTTCCCATCCGTTGAACCATCTCCAGTTTGCACTCTTTTTTGTCACTCCCTAATGTCCGACTACACATGGGCTGGGCGGTCGCTGCACTATGCAGTGCCTATTGCTGGCGCGATTTTATGCAAATGTGGAGCATACAACTGAAGGCCTAAAAACATTGCGACTGGCGCCTTGCCCTCGTGTGAAGGAATGAACTGACATGGTAGGGAGTAAAGCAAATAAGAAAAAATAACACATACAACACACACACATACACGCTTGCATGCCAGTTTGGACCAGTGCCACTATTTCTAGCCAAACCTAGACGTAATACATATTTGTCGTTGGAGTTTCGGCAGCCGTCGAGCCGATTAGATCCTCCAAAAATGGAAAGCAAGCAGAAGGACGCGGACGTTTTAAACAGACCAAATCGTTTTCAATGCCATGGCGGGAGAAATCGGATATGATCCAGCATGTCGTTGGCCCACGCTGGATGTCAATGGCCCAACTTACATTGGATTTTGTTTTGCTCTGTTTTTCAGCGGTTTCAGTTCTATATGAAACTCACTATACAACACTGAAGATCATTATAAAGTTTACAACAGTACAGTACTTCGACCTGCCGCAGACACGAACGGCCCCCGATTGTTAGGCGTTATCCCGCAGCGGAGAAAGCTTATTAAATTCCATTAGGCAATTTGGCTGCTTCCACAATTTATCATTCTTCCATTCGGGTTTTTTTTTTTTTTGCAAATGCGGTTTACTCTCCCCAAGACTTTCCGCTTCGAACGTTGAGTTTGCTTTGACGCGCGTCACTGTGACCGAAATTTAAATGGCTCCACCCAAAATTGAATATTTGCTCCTTTGACGCGTCCTGTGCGAGGCAACCACTTCGACCTCACGATTTGAGAAGAACTTCTATACACACACCCACTTAAAGCAAACGGGCACAGTTGCCAAAAGCGTATGATCGCGAAGGAAATTATGTGCGAGCTGCAATTACCGCAAGAGTTCCTCTAAAGGGAGATTCTCTGTCGCTTGTCGTAGTGCGCCAATGGGTTGCTCAAAAAGTTCCACAGTGTTGTGAATGGAATGTGTAGCTATTCTTCTATATGATAATTTAGCAATTTTCCAGCAATCTGAATTATTTATCTATTGTTCATTTCATTTACTTTGGAATGTGATATTTCATATCATATATTAAGAAATAGGCTGCGGTTGCTATAAGCATCAAATCTCACTACGTAATTTGATTCAAAAACGCATCGAACAAAAATAACTATTAGATGTTTTCCTAAATTATCTTTTACACATACTACTCAATCCGTTTAATCTGAATTACTACCAGTTATAAATATAGATAATAAATGAAAAGTGAAATATATTGATGATTCACTACAACAATAAATATTAATGTACTCATCTATAAAAATATTCATGTAAACTCATCAAAATAGCTCAAAAAATTTACAAAGCTAAGTAATTATACTTCAGAACTAACTGCACTGCATTGCCAAGTAATGTTTTTAATAAAATCAAATACAGAAGAACTTACCATAAAAGATTAAAAAAAAATCATTAAATTACAGTTTTAATAAAAGCACCGCAGCTACATACACATTTCCGGCTATCCTTTTCGCTCCCGCCCTCGGTGGTTCGAAACCGAGGTTGAACGTTAAAATGTAATTAACAAGAACATGAACAAAGGAACTAGTTAAGGCAACGGCAGTACAACAGACCTCCTACGTCCTAGGCATCTTTTGCTCCCGTCCCTTTGCTCACTCCCACTTCCGACGGCTTGTGGGCTGCCACTCAATTTCCAACCTTACCGATACGAACTTCCCGCCAACGAAACGGTACCCAATTGAAAAGCACAAGAAAAATGTTTATTTGATTATCGCGCGCGCTTATGCCGTGCCTTCACGTGCATATCGAACAAGGCGACCGCGCTCTGCCGCAAAAGACACCACACGTAGCAAATGAACGCACGTTCAAAGGTCGGAAAACTCTCGCCCGGGGAAAAACGCACCGAGGCGACTGTACTTCGATTGATAAATGGTCTCGCATAAGCGCGATGACTTTGGGAACAAATTATTCGTGAACGGCAGATCGCGCGTGCCACAGAGTGCCCTACGCCAACGACACATGAAAGGCCGTGTTTTGTGTGGTGCTGTGGTTCCATTTGCTTGCCGATGAAGCATTTGCTGCACAGTGAGGGTTGTTTCCGGTGCAAAACGAACCATCCAGCATGTGAGTTTGATCACAGGCCTCGTGGTAGCGGTAATATGTATATGAAATTATTAAAACCACCGAAACCCATATGGACAGATCCGATTCATTTCGATGGCGAGCGGATGCGCCGACGCCACACATCATATTAATTTTCTCAATTCAACACAAACCGTAATACATGACGTTCTCATTAGCATACCTCCTAATCTGGATGGAACGATGGTGGGGCTGCTACTTCTATCTCCCTGCCAGCAGTCAATCATCGGTACAGGTCAAACAGGTCCATGCTGTTTGTTCTATTTTAATTTCATCTGCATTCGAGCGCCCCTCTATTCCCGTCCCGTTTACCCACATCTCGAGCAAAGCTATACCACTATGGGCAGCAAATTCCATGGAAATGCTAAGCGTTAGTTACGTCTTTCCCCAACACGACGACTCCACCCATTTCCCACGTTCTGGGCATAGGAGTGACCTTCGCACGGAGGATTAAAAAGTTTCTCTCACATTAATTAAAATTTATTTCACAACACAAGTGGGCAGGACAGCTGGCGTTCAAGCAAGGAATGCGAAAGATCGCCGTTTCACCGTTTGTTCCTATAGAGATGTTCTTGGAGATGGCAAACGATGGCAACACCTAACAGAAAAAAGGTTACTAACAAGGGGAGAAAGAGAAGGGACTCCTAATCCTATTGTTGGACAAACTTTTTCTCCTTGCAGCGGTTTTGGCAACACCCTTTTTTTTTTCGAAGTTTGGTTAAATTGTTTTAAATCAGTTGACCAAGGGTCTATGGGCAATTTTGGAAAAGGGCGAGCAATATTCCGTTTTGCACTTTTCCCCCGAATAATTATTATATTTTATATGGATGCTGTACTTTGGTTTTTTTCATACACTAAATACAGCTAAAGAGAGTGTGAATAGAAACAAACAAAGCATGATAGCTTGTCTGCTTTTTAAGCATAGCTTAAGTTTTAATTTGTAGAGCTAGAAGCAATCAATTGTATTACAATAAAATCAAATGATTATGTTTTGTATTTTTGTCAAAAACGCAAGGGCAAACATTTGCTGCCATTACAGCCTGACGTTAAGAAGTTTTACTCATCTTCGTAATTCGATTTATCTCTTTCGTGGGTGGTAAACAGTTAATATAGAATCATTCCTAGTTAGGTGTAATTAAATGCCCTATTATTCCACAATACAGTCAAACAGTAATGTAAGGAGTATCAATGGAACATTATTGAACTAAAATTTTAAGTCTTTTCCAGGGTCTAACGATATTCTTATGACGATCAGTTTCATTTATGTTTATGTCTAGCTTGGTTATAAATTGTCTTAAATCGAAATTTTTTTAAATTACCTTACGAATTATTTTAAACCTACTTATAACAACCATCACTACAGATTGGAAAATGAAGTTTTGTTCGCTATTTATTCAATAAAATAATTCCCTCATAATAAATAGCAATTCAATCCATCTATCGATCCTTCAAATACAAAAACACCGACGGTTTGGTAAGGCAGGAATTCAGCATCATCATAACATTCACCAATCATCATATTGTATTGTAGCCGGCCTGCACCTCCGTCAAGACTTTCTATTCAAAATACGGCTTGTTTCCAGCCGGTAGATCCACGGCTCATGGCCATAAAGTAATACTAGGGAAATTTGTGTAAGATACATCCAACATTTCGTTCCTTCTTAAAATCATCTAAATTTCCTCATTTTACCTATTTGGATTTCCCTGAATGATGGGTATCCTGATTTCACTGCTGTACGTTGAACTACATAAAAACTCCCCTTCTACTTCGAGGTTTTCATCGTTAACTTGTTTCCATGCTTCCCAAGCGGGTTCCGGAAATCAGATCCTTTCTCATAGTCTTAACCATCAATCTAATTGATACGGCATTAGTGCCGTCGATGTAATCCGTAAAGCCAAGATATTTTAAAATGATGAAGAATCATTTATCGTGTTTTAGTAATCAAGTCTGTTTGTTTTATTTTTAGAAAACAGTAGCAACTGATGCAATTTTAAATCTGGGACTGGGTTTATAAGATCCTGAAGGGCAAGATCGTATGAAGAAGTGTAAACGGTTGAAAATTCAAACGGTCCCATCTGTTGCCATGTTAGTATACTGAGTTAATGTCACCCAGCCTCCATGTCTCCAGTAAATCTTCCTGATTCCAGATCCTTGCGATCAGATGAATATTCTTGACGGTCCGTCACGTGGGCACCATCGTCGACCGATGCTTACTTAAAGCTCTTTAGCTTAAAAGGGAAATCAAATATTATATAAATCACCAAAATAAGTTAATATTTGTTCAACAACTCGTAGTGCTGTTTTAAATTTTATTTTGCCTATGAAGTTGGTTCAATTAATCTACCCGATCTAACGTACCCGCGAACTGGTTCAAAACACTTTACACATGAGCTAATGCTAGTGAACAGATAAATTCATAACTTCGGGCAAAAAAAAAGTCATCCATTCAATGTAATGATGCAATTAAAACGATACCATAAAGAGTATTGTAATCCTGTGTTATCCCTCGTTCGCAACGATACAGTTTAAATGTCGCTTCGATTGTCCCCATACCCGCCCCTCTCTCGCACACATACCAGATTAGCAACAAGCTTAGCATCAAATCTGTATGGATTAAAAATTAAATAACATTAAAACGCTATAATTAAAATCAAATGCTTTAAATAAACCAACCAGTCTCTGACCACCACCACCACCACCGACACGGGCAGGTTTTGTGTGAATCTCAAATCCACTCGTGACTAGAGGCATTCGATACGCGGCATTAAATTATGAACCTTAATGCTATCAAATATCGCCTATAAATGATCGGCAAACACTTTACGCACATTCCTTTGACCAACGTGACCCAAGCCCGCTGCTTTTTTTGTTGTTAATTATTTTTGTTTTAATTTTGTCGTTTTTGTGTTGCTGGACTCATGCGCAACATGGCTGCTAGTGGTAAAGCGTTACCACCATAAAAAGTGGCACTACCAATTGCGACTCTACACAAACACACTTCCACACATTGCATTTGTGCATTTTTGTGGCCAACCTATATGGTGCCCGAGATGTATCAGTTGTGCTTTCCATGCAAATAGCCCTTTACCGATCATTACCGAGGCGGAGAACGCGAACCAGAGGGTGGTTGATCTATTTTGTGTTGTTTGTTTATGTTACCACTTTTAATTGAAACCATTTGTAGTGTTTGGTATCGGTTCACCGGTTCGTTGGGGAGGACCGTAAACGTTTCTCTGTGCACGCAATCAAACTACATCGCATGTGCATTTTGATGCCACTCTTGGTCGGTTGGCGTGATGTGGAGGATTGTGCAGCATTTAAATGCGTCTCCCTATTTACCTACCCCGTTTCTTCGGCTTCTGCCCGCACGCAGAGGAATGGAAGGCATTACCCATGTTTTCATTAATTTAATACGATTATTATAATTTATCACGAGTAGGGGAAAAAATACTCTGAAACATCCAACCAACCACTCTGTAGTGAAATTATTCACAAATTCAATTGCGTCTGGAAATAGAGTTCCCTGTAAAAACCGTCTCGGTACCTTACGCATTGCCAATTTAATGACGTTTAAAAGTAACACTGAAACGCAGACCACTTTATGGGTTTACAGATTTTTTTCCCGCACACCGTTTTTGCAAACTCTCGTTCCGGAAATGGAGCACTGCATTTCGAGCTTAACACAATTTGGTTTCACAGTATTTGCACACATCAGTTAGTTTTATTTTTTGCCAATCTTTCAGGCAATGTTGGCCAAATGACGGTCTGTGTTTTGATAATGATGTTAATTTGCTGCTCGAAACACGAGCCATACTACTTTTCGACCAAATTTTTGCACCATATGCACCGTGCTGTGTGCTGTGTACAGAGAGAGAAAAAAGATAATATTTGGTTTGTACCAACAAATCATCAAACTCTACGAGACCGGTTTATCCGTTCGCATACAGCCACAGGCCTAATTTGCTACAGAGTTGAAATATATCGTCCAAATTCGAATTGTTCTTGTTCAAACCACTCCACCCTCAGGCCTGGTTTCGGTTTCAACGTGTGCAGATGTGTAAAGCATAAATTGATGAAATTTCAGTCAAAACGATTTTAGACATTTCTTTCATATGTTTTTTTGTTTTTGCTTTTTACACTTATGCGTATACAATTCACACAATGTTTTTTGTTGACGTAAATAAACACGATAGAAGACGGTATGTGGTTGACAGGCAGATGAATGGGTAATCGTATTTTACACGCTTTTTCACGCGTAAGGGGTGTGTATGTGTGTGTTTTAATCTAATCAAACAGACGTTTAGAAACACATTTTCGAACAACAAAAAACCATAGAATATTTAAATTTTTAAACCCCTTTGATCTATACACGTACGTGTGGACTTGGCAGCTAATAATTACATATCCAAAGAACGCACATCTCTTGCAAACTCTCGCCACAGCTGGTTTCGACGAGTTAATTAGTGGATCGACATGTTGTTAAAGTGATGTAAAATATAATGTTTGAATCAACCTGTATTCGATTGGATGGTTGTGATTTTTTTTATATTTGTAAGTTTTATAATAGCCATTTCGCTTAATTGCACATCTAACTCAGCGAATTTCATAATAGTTTTTCTCAAATTTCCGAAAACAATTAGTGACATTGTGCATCAATTTTTACCTCTAACGCACCTACCTTCTAACGTTCAAACCACCGACTAACAGTAAGTTGATTTGCCTATAATAGCAGTTAGTATTATTGGCCGCTCTCGTAGTACAGTCGTCAAATCGTACGAGTTAACAACATGCCCGTCATGGGTTCAATCCCCAAACAGACCGTGCCGCCATACGTAGGATTGACTATCCTGCTATGGGGGGGAATCAATTAGTCACTGAAAGCCAAGCCCACAAGTGGGTACAGGCAGGCCTTGACCGACATCGGTTGTTGAGCCAGAGAAGAAGAAGAAGAAGAATTATTGGTTAAAGAAGATATATATTTTATTATTGTTAGACAACGAAGCGGAAACATTATTTAGTGCTGAAAACGCTAAGCTTTTTTGTAGTACTTTAGCTGTTGCCAAAAAATAGTATGTTTATTTTGCCGATTCGTTTAATAATAATGTCCGACTTGTCTCCGAGATTGTTATCGTTTGGCATTGCTTTTTCTCCCTTTTCTCCTATCTCTTTTTCTCTCTAACAAATTCGTAACGTTTATGTCGATAGGACGTTAGAAGCCTCTTATCATGCTGTTGTAAGGTTCCAATAATTATGTTGATTGAATTACAGAGTATCACACAGCGGGATAGCCTTGAACCCAAGACTCCAAGACTTGCTCTTGAGGCTTGAACTCAAGACGGACATATTATACGAGTCGTTCGAGTTGACGACTGTGCTACGGGACCGCTCGGCTTACGGGATCGCGTAAAGGCCTTACAAATATAAATTTATATTTGCTATGAAAATTTTATGTTTATATAAACCACAATTGGTGTCTTATACTGAAAACTTGGCAGCAAGGACGTTACCTAATGTTATCGAATGATAGTTATATTTTATGACATCTTTTATTACATGATATGTATGAGACTTCTACCTAATCCTATTACATAAAGTTGCAATAATTTACAGTTTAATCTCTTTTCAAACTCCAAATGATCGTCTTCACACAGTTGCAACGTAATTCAATACCCATGTGATTCAAATAACATTGGCTCATCAAGCACTGTTTCTTTAGTGAACATCTAGCAATATGCATCCATCAATACAAGTGTGCCACTGCGCTGTTCAGCTCAATCAGCAACCACTGCACTTGACAGCTTAAACTGCTGTCTTTTTCACCTGTAATATTTATACATTCTAGAAACGGATGAAGTACTACAGAGACAGAAAAAGAAGAACTAACAACTCTACAGCAAACACCTTATGCACGGCTACTCGAGCAAACCGAGCAGTCGTTTAGCGAAACATGGTGAAACGTTGTCCCCGGAGTGGCAATACAAATCGATATAGATTTTCAATATGCATTCGGCACGTACAAACACTCACACATACATAGTATTTTCCGACTGATGCATACATTTCACAGTACTATCAACGAACCGCAGCAAAATATCATCGTCGCATGCCAATGGCAGCCAGCATGCACCGTTGGGTGCATCCACCGGCAGCCACTGTGACGGCGCATCGTGAGAAAATCACACTCAAGCTAAAAACAACAGCAAAAACAGAGTCTAGGAGAGAAAAGTGTTTGATAAATATTCTACCACTCACCTCCTGGGCGGGACAGAGGACCCCCTGAAACGGCCAGAGGAATACCGATAGACGAGGAAAGCTAATTTTACAACCTAGAAAAATCAGTGAAAAATGTCCCAGAAGGCGGAAAGTAACGGACAGCTGCAGAAGATGCAGCATGGCAAACGAAAGCAAATAAAAAGGCACACTCCCATCGGAAACCGGCAGCTGGGGAAGTGAATGGACAGGACAGCAACGATGGGGACCAACTAGCAGCAGCAGCAGCAGCAGCAGATGACGTTCGTTACCAGAATCGTCCCGGGTGGAATTTTCAATGTCCATCGATGAATAAAATATAAATCGTGTACCGGACAGTTCGAATATAAATGGCTACATAAATAGACTGTCCTTTGGGTTCCCCGGCTGGATCGGGCATTCCTCTTGCACTGGTAAAAGCCAGCAAATATCGAAATGTCTACTCTTTTCTTCTTTTTTTGCCCCTCTTCTACTGTGTCTTGTGCGGAATACCCCCCCTCCTCCCCCCACCAAAACAGCGAAAGAAATCCTTTTCCTGTGCTGCTCATCCATCACGTTCTGCCCCGCTTTCTGGCAGCCTTTTCCCAAGAATGTGTGCGAACCACTTTATGTGTCGCACCTCTGGGATTTCCTGTTGATGAAAAGAAGGACACACGCGCTCGATTGTCGAGAAAGCGCAACGAAAGGAAACGGAGTCACTTCACAATTGAAATATCCCGAATCGTATCCCTTGCGTCGGAGCAGCTTCACCTGCGCTGCGGGGAATTCCGGGAGTTTTAAGCGGTTCCAAATAGATTGAACCCTTATTTCGTGCTAGCTCCATTATGGCCCGTTTTGCATACAACCCAACGACGTTCGTTCGACTCTGCCCCAAAGGGACACTTGCTGACAATCACATCCCCAAACGATCCATTAGATATAATCCGCCTCCTATTAATAGATGGCATGCCGCCGTGCCGTTGCGACAAACAACCTTACCCGCATCTCCAGTGTGCCATCGGTCGGCCGGGCGACTCGTGTGGCCCGACCCTTCCCCACTTTTGCAAAAGGGTTCACCTTTTTGGCGTTTAATTGAATTTGCGCTCCTTACGTCCACAGTACGTTCCGTACTGTAGTCACTCGTACTGCTCAGTGCAGTAAATTATGAATGAACCCGACTGTCGGCACCCGTACACAAGCCTGCAGCGAGTTCTGCCGCTTTTTCTAAACACCACCCAACCACCATCCCTCATTCGGATGGCCTTGCACTTCATTTTCATCTTCCGCCGGTGCGTCTTTGGGGTTCGCAGAAAACACACCCGGACCGTTCCGGGTGGATGCAAACCGCACACATATTTCATAAATAATCAGAACTGTGCTATGCTGTGCTATGCTGCTGCTCTCCCCGACGATGGTGCGCTCGCAACAGCAGCGCCTGATGTCTTTCTACCCGCCCGAAGGATGCCGAAGAATTACCTCTCCCTGGTGAGTTGGTGAGGTTTTTGTATATTTTAGCATAAATGTTGCTGCTTTTCCTTTCGTTTTGTTTTCACTTTTTGCTCTTTTTTTTGTTGATGTTCTGTTTGGTTTGTGGCTTGACAAGGGAATGTCTTCTCACACTGATGTCGCGTCTTGCGATACCCGGGTGCCCTGAAAGGGGTTGCTCGCAATAATAATCATGCTCGGGGGAATTAGATTGTACCGTACCCAGTGCGCCGTACCAGCAAGCAGTAAAGTCAGCGTCGGGACAAATGGACCGGAACAGTGAGGCCATCTACAGTGTGGCATCGCGTCTACAGGATGAAAGCAAACTTGCTACTCCAACACGCTCACTGGCTGTACTGCTGATGAGAGTAAACGGCAAGCGGGCCGCTTTCTTGAACGATGTCATTTATGCTCCAAGCTGCCACAAAAACGATCCCTTGTTTGTTGGGCTGTCCCTTTTGCCCGAGGGTCATAAATTTCAGAAGGTTTTTTTGTGCTGTCCGGTGGTATGAAGTGGAACCGATTGAAGAGATTTATCTTTTAATCGAACTCCCTACTTTAATATCATCCGGCAATCAGCTCTTTGCTGCCTCTAATGATGCATCGCAACTCAGTTATTTGTGCACTACTAAAGCGGTTGCTCCAGAGAGGAATGAGCAACACAAGGAGCATATTGTTTTCGTATCATTTTTGTTCCATATTTCACATAAGTGACCCTAATTTGTCGGTATATGAAGATCAGTGTAGTATAAAAGTGATTATTAATCTTGCACTGTGGATACATATTAGTAAATATGTTTCATAAACAGTGCGTTGCAGGACAAAAGTATTATATTCGTTGTTGACAACTGTGTTTAATAATTTATTTAAAAGTTAGAAATGGACATGGCTAGGTTATTAACAAGTATTTAAGACTACTAGGATTAGGTTAAGTATTTCAAATAGATCCTCAGAAGCTAGAACAGATCTTTCACCCTCTTGCATATACATCAACTGCTACATCCGAGCCACATAAGTAACATAGGCCATATCCGACCAAATTATTAAAAAAGGGTCTTCCCAACAAATATTATAAATACATGCTTTCATACAATTCTTCAGCAATTCGTAGAGGTTGATTTGTCCAACTTGATGTGTCACATTACTTTCCATCTCGTTGGAGGTCAGCGATTTAATCCTCAAAAACGTTGCCCGATTTACTCACAGTAAAAACAATAGCTAATTACCCTTACAAACGCGCGATTAATCCAAATACGATTACCGATTGCAAATATTAATATTATTATTTAGTTAGTTAATCTACAACGGGCCATACGACCTCATTGAGATGGGTAATAGTAAAATAAATAAATAGAAAAAAAACCATTTATCAAATTTCACTGCGGCCACGGCAGAAGCCTTTCTTTGAAGCACTGAGTTAAAAATATTATAATCAAAAAAAATCGAAACAGTGTTAAATTCAGCTGACTTGCGGAACATGAAGTCGGACCAACCAACGGCTGGTGCGGGGCTTAACAACCCATCTAGAGTCTCTCTAGACGGAAGTGGTGGTGCGTAGGTATCGCTGCGATGCAACAAAAGCGATGACTTGATACAGTCATTTAGCAGGCCAGCGATAAAAGAGCACCTGCAAATAGTAAGAGCAAGAGAGATTACCTCTTCTAACCGAAAGACGTCCAAGACCTAGAAGACGGCATATGGAGGACGATTATTGCGATCCTGCCAGGGAAGCAGGCCTATGGCATATTGCGTGAGTTTCAGTTGAATCAAGTCGAAAAAGCAGTGTTATACTCCAGACAAACACGCACGAATATTTCAAGACCAAGCGAACGATACTACTGTAGACAGTATCAATTCATGCAGGATCACATTTTTTTCAGTTATCCGGATAACTAGGACAAGTATTTGGTTTCTACTGGTAACAACATCACCTGTGTACTGGTTTAAATTCAAATTTGAATCTAGAGGAACGCTCAGGATTTTATCATAATTTTGTCGATTAACTGCAGCGCCGTCTGTAAAGTAGGAAGCTCGGGGAATATTGCACCGACAAAC
Source organism: Anopheles arabiensis (assembly GCF_016920715.1). Taxonomy (NCBI): domain Eukaryota; kingdom Metazoa; phylum Arthropoda; class Insecta; order Diptera; family Culicidae; genus Anopheles; species Anopheles arabiensis. Next base: position 52,912,443 of record NC_053517.1, read on the forward strand.
AGACACACAGAAGCATTTCTCAATGTAGATGGTCAGACCGCTGCGCTTGCACCACGAGCAGAAGGTATCGAGACAATCAGGCAGGAGCATGGAGTTATAGGAACTATATCGAGAGGAAAAGCGAGGGTGACATTGGTGACTTTGAGAGCTACTGACTGTTTTTATTAGAAATGTGCATGTGTTGATGTCGTACGAGCGATTCCCTACGCTAAATTTAAGTCACTCCAGGAGCGAGCAGAGAAGTTCTAGCTTATCTAATTTTGCAAGAAAAAATTCTTGATTGAAAGAGTCGAATACATTCTTTCAGGGAATATCCTTAATCTACAAATTTGGAAAAAATCGTTGACATTTCTCGGGTGAGTAGTAAACTATTGACTCCTTTGTGATTTTTAATTTTTTATCAACATTGAATAGTTTTTTCGCGATATCTAAAAACAGCCCTTTTAAATAATCCTGCAAAGCCGTTTCTCCTGAATAAGATAAAATAACAGCCCTTTTACGATATCCCAATATCAAAACAAAATTGTCGTGGTCTTTCGTTTTCTTTCATGAATTAAATGTTGTACATTTAAGCCTCATGGTTAAATAAAGCTGAATTCAAACACATTCACTGTTTTGTTTTTCAATAGAATCTTGTTCCATTTTTATTTACTATTTTTAATTACTATGCAATCAGAAAGCCTTTATCATATTCATACCCTGGCATTGTTTCTCACTAACAGCAGGATGGATGCTGACAAGCTGTACGCATTGAAAGGATTGGATTTATGCATTCAGTCAATTATATTGCATTGATAATGGTGAAAAAATATTACCCGATTTAATGTAACACTGTTCCTCGTACCATAGAACAAAGAAAACACATAAATCAGTCCATTCCCGTGAATCGCACGCCATTCACTGCGTTTAAATAAAATTCCATCGCCACCAGCTGTATTTAAATCATCTGTAGTAATTGTTCCAACAGCTCGTCAGCACACTTCCGCTTGTGTCAAGTTTGGTGCAATTATTGCATTTTTTGTATCCATTTCAACAGCATGCACCCATATTTCGGGCATAATATGTGGTTTCCTTCTACCGCTCGGGGCACTGAGAAACGCGCGCAAAGAGATGAGAGACATTTTGGCACAGTGGAATTTTTATATTAAAAACTGAAAAGCGGAAGCATGTATGATGTGTTGGTTTCCGCGGATGACCAGAAAAATCTCGTCCAGCACAGCTCGGATCATGCGGCAAGCGTGGATGGGTGGTACCTGTCATCAGCTTTTGAGAGTTTTATTAATATTAACGAGTATATTGAGTTGTTCACAATGAAGGGAAATGAACGCATATACAACTTGAAGCAGAAGTCATCAAAGAGTTTTTTAAATACCTCCTGTTCTTCTGGTAAAATTTGACACGCAGTACGGTGGTGTCATTTTTTAAATGTCTTTTATCCCATCAGCATGTTGTATAAGATTTAACAAATAACAAATCAGAGAGCCCACAGTGCAATGAAACCAACTTTTCCTCATTATAATATGAATTTCAAATATTATAACACTTCCGTTGAAAGCCAGAAATTGCACAACGGTCCTACAGACAACGGATGAGCTGTAAAAAAGGCCAGATTTTTGCTTCATCTCAAAATGCAAGCCTCATGTAGAAGCAAAACAGCGACCTTCATCCCGATCGCCACTTCCGCACAATAAATCGCTTTGTACGATGCGCGTGGCGAAATGAGCAAAAACTTAATACCATCAGACTGATTTTTATCAAAGCGAAGCTGCACAACATTCAGCCTTGTTTCGGCCACTCATGGCTACAGCCCGCAGACACACGTTCGCGGCAGGCCGGCGGCAGCAATCTTCATTAGAGATTTATTACATTCAGAAGGCTCTCTTGCTTGGAGCGCGCTTAAAAACAGACCCCCGCCATGGTACGGTAAGCATCCACCATCGGCGGAAACAAGGAAACATCAACCGAGTACACGGAATTCCACGAGATGTGGGGTTGTGTTGCGGAACGGCACACTTTACGTACGGCACTCCATACAGCCTCGTTTTGCGATCATCTTAACCCATAACGCTGGCGACACCGGAGCGGTACGTCGTCGCCCGAATGGTTACGGTTGCTGGCAGGTTTGTTTCTCTAGTGGTTTTTTTATTCACGAAACTTCGTAAACTGGTAAATGGCTGTAAGGATGAAGCTTCCCTTTTCTATTTGCTACTGTTGTTGGCGATGCTGCTACTGCTGCTGTTGCTGATACAATGGTAATAAACATGTAAACAGAGCGGTCGACTACTGCTGCGGCTCGTAAGATATGCTCTATGATTCAGTAAATGCTCGTTAAAAAACATGTTTATACACATCACCCTTTGGCTTTGTGTTTGTGTAGATGTATGCTCTGAAGCCTGTAACAGGTAGCAACTTCAGGGGTTAAAAAGTGTCACACATGCCCAAACACAGTGGCCTCGAAAAAAAACTGTTCCTTTCCTGTGGGAAATTTGATCCCGTAAAACATGCAAACCTATGGCCTAATCGACCGTTCGTTAAAAGAACAATTTATGATGTACTATATTTGGACCGAGTACTTTCCATCGTAAATAAGCATTTTCTCGAGAATCCACGCTGTTAAACTGATGTAAATATCAGCTTTCATAATTGCTATTATAAATATCGGTGCAATACTTAGTGATAACATGAAAATGCTATTCTAAAATGTAACATTGATTTAAGTGATGTTCTATTTGACTTATAGAACCACAGTAAAAAGTTCTCTAGAAATGTATAGATTAGTGAGAAATAAAAGTAATGATTAAACAAGTTATTACAAAAAACATGAAAATAACATTAATCATGAACAAACATGGAGATTATAGTTCTTATAACTAAACATAAGGAAAGCAAGAAGACAAACAACCACACTGGCCAAATAATTATTTGTTTTAAAATAACATAAAGCAACATAAAGCACCACAACAAAAATACTATCAATCAAGGTGCTCCTCTTTGCAGCAGGGGCCTTCCGATGTGCCCCTTTTAAGAAGTCTAATTATGAGTTATTCGACCGCAGCGCAATTCTTTCCTGCATCCATTACCGGAGTCAAACATCGGCCCAAGTTAAAATCATGCACACCACGTACGCAACGCACGCCTGCACTGCTCCGAAAAGCGACTGAATGCTTTCGATAATTATCAATCAATTTTTCATTATTCATCATTTGCACATATTACCCAGAAGCCCCCTGGCCGTACCGTACCTGTAGATTCCGATGATCAACCTATTCTTTTATCCGGTCCCACGAGGGAATACAGATTCCAGCAGCGTCGCGAACACTTCCGCTTGCGCAACTGGAGATTGCTAATGACGCGATGCGCTTAACGGATTGCAAAAACACACACACACTCACGCACACGTGCACTTATGCACAGATCGACTATCGGACACAATACACTCACATACACACAGGGAGACACCCACACACGCACACACAAATTGCCCTTTTTAATGACTAGCCGATGATTTTATTCGTCTGGCTCATTTTATAGCACATTTGGCACGGTGCACATTTGTATCCTTCCGTTTTATTCTCCACAGCACTCTCACACTGGGCACATGGCGCATCGGGCATCGGTCATCGGGATTTAAATATCACTGCACAAACCTTTTCGCCTTCCTCCTGTCGCAGATGCGGATTTGGATCCGTTTTTTTTTTCACTTACATCCCATTTAATTCATACGAACGATAATCAACACACTTGCATACACATTTCGATGTTTTTCATGCTTTCTTTTTGGCACGCGTCACTTCCGATCGCAATGGATTTCGCACCACGTTTTTCACTATCCTTCCACCACTCCGAGCACTGGGGAAGCGAATAGGGTAGTCGGGAGCAGCCAAAAATCTGATGCAGAAGCGCACTGTGCAATGGGTTTCCATAAATCTACATTATTATAAAATTTGAATGGATTCGTTCACCGCTAACCATTTCATTGAGTAAATTGTGCTGAATAATTAACGATTATTTATTGAAAATCCGACTGCCGACCGGGAGCCGACGACTGTTGGCCACGATACCGGAACCTTCTGCGTAATACCCGAAAGGATAACGTTTTCCTGTAATCCTTTCGGTCTTACGAGAGTGAGGCTATTCGGTAGATAGCTTGGACACAAAGCGCAATCAGGTTCCTGGTAGTTAGTTGGATATTAATATGCTTTCCTGTCTTGCAGACTCTGCAACGCAGTAACACGATTGAAATTATTTCGTCTAACGAAGTGAACACAATTACACGAAATTAACTACGGTCCGAACCGCTTGGCGCCGATGATTAAACTGTCATCACACTAAGCCGGTCCGACACTTCTCTTCAAGCACAGCCGGACAGCACAGCTAGCCCCAGAATTATTTCAAATTCTTTTTCTACTCCCAGTTCCCTGATAAACTGAAGAATGTTTTTCCCCACCAACAGTGAAGGACGACGTACACGAGTTTCACACTAGATTGGAAAAACAAACACCGCACAAAACACAGAACCTGCCCGGAAACCCCCGGGATTAACGTTCGATAAGAACGCAGCTACCTGCAGATAACGTATCGTGAAAACGTGTACGGTCCGTGCTGTTGTTCGACTGACACAAAACGCCCCCAGACTAATGGAAGCGTTTGCATTTGAGTTCCCTTCGATCTTCGGGCTGCACGCCCCAGCAGCCGAACAGCTGCGCCCCGGTATGGCACGAACCCAACACGAACCGAACCTCTCACGCCCATGATTCGTGGCCGCTCGGGTAGCTCGCGTGCGTCGGTCACAGCACGCCGGGACTTTCCCCGAAGCGGATTGCTTTCCACACGCGCACACACATGCACACTCCAGCGCTCAGGCCAACCTCGCGAAGTGGCCACGAGTTGGGTGAGTTTTCCAACCGAGCTGTTATCGCGTTCCGTGCCGGCTGCGCTTCGCACCGCTGGGTGACCGATTTTCACGCGAGCTGGCACGATGAAAAACTCTCCGACGGACAATGCTGGCAAGCAAAACAAAACCAAAACATTGCAAGCGCCAGGGGTTCGCGTGCGCCTGGTGAAACGCATCGGTGCAGTTAAGGACTTTTTTTTTTACGTGGCTGCTGTATTGGTTGGTGTGCGAATCGATAATCTACTACGATATCTAATACGTTAAACATTTAGGTAGGTTATTATTCAGTTACAGTAACCGTAATGCACATTCCAAGTAATCTATATTAACTTTATATCATTTCAATGGAATTCTATTACATCTTCAACATCAGATTTTCAGAGCGGCTTATATTACATAGCTCCATCGTTGATTTTGTTAGTAGTTTTGCTTACTAAATAACCAAGCAAAGCAAGGAACCATTTCTCGTATAACCTTAAGTTATACTTTCAAATTATTATAGTTGGCGGTTGTATAGCTTACAAGCTTAATTTAAACAAATTATCTCAGTGAAAAGTTTGCATGAAAAATGGACAAAAATTGTTGATTTTTCATGGGTTTATCTTAACCCGTACTAACTAAATGTTAATAATAGTCTAATTTATAATATCCCATGCGTTAGTAGACCAAATTTGAAAGCTCTATCAAAAGAACTCTAACCATGATGGCCAAAACATAGAAGCTAATTTGTTCAGGATCAAAGAACTGCACCCTGTAGCGTCTAAAGCGGACTCCGTGCGGCAGTTTGTGGACGTCGTTGCCTATTCCGGCATCTACAACATTATGGAACAATTAGACAACAATCAGAGCCCATGTATGAATGGCTGACGTCCCTGAGCAACTTGAGGTTCCAAATGAATCTGAAAATTAAGCCGGCCAAACTTTAAAATAGTACCTACAAAACATGTACAAACATATCAGGAAGCAGAAATCGTGTTCACTGGTTTCGCAGTGACAAGCAATGACGCCAAAACTCAATACGATCTGATGATCATCCAACATGATGCAGCTCTACTCCAACAATTTTGTCCCGAAAACTGAGGAGAAAGTGATATAAATCGAAGGTAGATCTTAAAAAATGCGTATATCTTCGTCCACCATGGCGAAAATCCCGGATAACTGACGGCAGGCGCCTTGCAAGCTCGTAGATTTATTTTTGCATGTAAGCATACCTTTCCAAGGGTTTTCCTGGAAACAAATTATCTTGCTTAGTTCTTTAACTACAGCTAGCCGAAAAAAGCCCATTCTTTATGCTAACTTATTTTGCATTTTGCGTTATTTTATTTGTCTTATGTCCTTATTGTTAATTATTGGTTCTTCTTCTCAGAGGCGCGTTTAACGGTGGGCGGACTGGGTAGCCGCCAGTGAAGGGTCCCCGTCTACCATAACGCCTAGGGCCTCGGAGAGGCTTGACCCGCCACTGCTTCTTCTTCTATTTGGCATAACGTCCTTCGTGGACATGCCGGCATATACAGGCTTTCGAGACTTAATTCAGTACCATGCAGTCGGATAGTCAATCTTTGCTACGGAGAGATGGTCAATTCTAGGCTTGAACCCGTGGCGGACATATTATTAAGTAGTTAGAGTTGACGATAGTACCACGGGACCGCCCATTATTAAATAATTGGTTATTAAACCTCTAAAAAGCCACGAGAACTAGCTATTATAGCTTACATACTATCCTTAAACTGTTTTTAAAAGAGCTGCGTAAATAAAATATGTATCGAAATTATTTGTTTTCGAATTTACTTTGAATTTGACCTTTGACATTTGCTTTTTTCAACTTTTTAAAAGAACATTCAATAAAAAACATTCAAATAAAATTTAAAAAATTGGAAAACAATGAGGTTTATATAGGGTTATATAGTGATTTATGCACAAATTCAAACCATTCCTCTTTGGTAAAGATCCCTTTTGTACATTCGATTTATCCGCCATCTAATTAAATCAGCCACCATTTCAACAATTAAAAATGCTCATTTTAAATCTAAATCCAATCACAGCATCGCACCTAAAAACAAAACAAATTTAAAAAGTGCAATAGAGCCAACACACAAAAAAACACTTTACTACACCATTGCAGCAAACAACCGCAGCCAGCTTAAGCGTAAGCTTTGCAGTGAGATAAATGCCATCATAAAAACAAAGTCAAACATCAAACACATTAAAAGCAAATCGTTACACATCATACAGCCGCATCCAATGGCCGACCTCACGACCGACCGGCCGGGCGCACACATTCTGCATTGGCTTTTCCGGCGCTTTTCCTATCACACGTCCGTCGCCTCTCTCATTGCTGGGTACGAGCCCGCTTACTGCTGCTACCAAACAAGCCACGCTAACCTTGTTACGCGTAACACCTGTTTCCCCCCCCCCCGATTGGCTTGCGTCCTGCTGTACCCCGCACGCGCCATCGAACGGGCTGCTCCGTTTAACGACCTACGGAACCATAATTCATTTCATTCCGTTCGGTTTCCCGTTCTAACACCACCACCAACACCAGTAGGGCCTGGTAGCTCGGCAGTTAATTCGGCTAGTTTTTCCACGCCGCATCAAAAACCCATCAGTCCAGGGCAGGGAAGGAACGGTACAACGAGAGCACGAAGACAAACGTGAGACCATGTTCGAATCCGTGGCCTTGGTTCTCTATCTTCCCGGCGACGGATGCTCCCAAAATCTGCCGCGGTGACAAATGACAAACAAAAATTAAAGAAATGATTTATTTCATCTGGAAGGCACGACTGCGCACCGAAGACACCCAGGGACTTTCCCGCATCGTTCGCATGAAACTAAATTTATCATCCGTTCAGTGCAGCCTGGCTGACCACTAAAGTGCGGTAAACGATATCCTCATCCAGTCCTGAGAGAGTGTGTGAGAGAGAGAGAACCAAGCGCTCCTTTCCTTGGCCCACCATCGACACGATTAACAAGATGAATTGCTGCATCCAACCGTGTTCGATCCATTGCCGGGCACGATCCAAAACGGGTGGTGATCTGCTACCTCCAAACGAACGAACGAACGAACCAACGAATGTGACGAACGAGATCGCTGTCAAAATCGAGAGGCAAAACAATCGATCGCTTAAGTAGTTTGTAATTAAGAAAAACAAATCCCAAAACAAGACCGCTGGCACGCAGCGAACACAAACCCGACACCCAATAATAACAGACCGAAATGATTGCTGTTTATTTTAAGTGCCGACCCGACCGATCGGAGGGTCGCCGCATATGGGATGTACGATCGTCGGATGAGTTTTCCACTGGCGTTCGTGAACAGTTGCTGCCGGCTGAGCTGCGTACATGTATTGCTCGGTGCCTTGTTTTTTAGTCTGTTGCTCCTTTGTATTGTTATGTGTGTGAGCTATGTTTTATGCGTTTTTCTTTCGTGCCGCATGTTGTTTCCATGATTGAACAGTTCTATTGGCTAAGGTTTGTTAGCATCACTACAAATTGGTGCAGCAGAAGATATTAAACAGTATTTAATATGTTCACAATTCTAGACATATTTCGCTGATCTACATAGTTTTTTTGGTTTACGTCAATCAATTACATTTTTATTTTTCTTCTTCTTAAACATCTAGGCATTGTTGTAAGAAAATAGGAAATTACTCATTATAAATGACAAATATTTTATTTTCTACACACAAATGATAAAAACTAGACAGTAAACTTGGCTTAGCAGAAGTACTACAATGTGACTAGTAGCCCAACAATTCAAACCACAAACCCTTCAAGCAGGGATTACTTCCTCACTTATCACTTATCCGTATTCTGAGGGTTCTACAGGAGTTTCTGACCCCGCACAAGGTCTCGAACCTTCGTCTGCTAACATATTGCATTGTCCTTTCATAAATAGTGCAGATTTGTCTGTTCTATTTTGGATTCCACGGCACCCGCTGTCCTTCTGGTCGACCAAAAACGAGCTTCAGCAGTGTCTTGCCTGCCATTGAATGCCTCGTGAAAGTAATGAAATGAATCTGTTGTTTCTTTACAAACATTTACAGCACAGGCATATAGTATTTATCAATTCATCAAACGATAAGTAAATTAATGCCACATTGGAATATTAAAATCAAACTTATTTTCCCTTGATTTTGTAATAATACCCTTGAAAAAGCTAAAAAACATCATATCCATGTTTCTTTTGTCTAATTATGAGAAATCTTCAATCAGTGTCCAATGGCTTTGGGTGTTTGACGGATAACAACCCGTTAAATGCCTCTTTAATGCCAACTAAATCTGAACATCGCAAAGTGTTTAATACCGCCTACAAAATTTACTCTTCTACGTCGAACTTCACACACATACACAAAAGGTCTGTAGTTTGAGCGGTTTTTGTTTATCTTTCACCACACTCGAGCCCGTCTCATCCCATCACATCCCATCAAAACTAAACCCTACCCAAGAAAACATAACACATGAGTCTCGTACCTCGCAAGCGCCTCTTAATGTCCTTCCGCTACGGATGCACTTTTATGGCCACGATCGCCACGATGGATCGGTGCGCCGTTCCGTAGATGTATTTCTTTAAACAAACAACCGCCCCGGACACAGCTGCATCCACACACGCACACACACACACATAATCATCACCATCCGGCCACAAACGGGTCAAAGAAAGAGCCACTTTCAGCAGCCCTTCCGGGCGAGTCCGGCTCGCCACCGGAAGGGTTGGAGACATTGCGAGTGTCCTGAAGAACAGACAAACGGCAGAAAGACAAACAGGACCCATGACACGAAAGGACACGGCGGGATTGTGTGCGTTAAAGCGTGTGATTAAAGTCGTGCTTCATTAAACAGCATCAGCTGCTGCACGCAGCGGATTGGAATCGGAAAGAGGAGTTTAATTTTAATGAGTACATAATATACGAAATGCGCGTTTGAGCAAATCGCAAATCGCAACAAGGGACAGCTGAGGTGAATTCAGCCAAAAATAGCACACAAAGTTCAAGACTAATTGAGCCGCCTCCAGATTCACAGTACCGCCACCAACGCCCGTCTATGTCGAAGGCTTCGTTACCATAAGAGCTACTTGTACTAATATTCGGAGCTTGGGCTTGATTAGCTGCTCGCTGTGCTACGAGTTTTATGATTCCTTTGTCTTGTTCGTCGATTTATTTCCCAGCTCCCTCCTCGGCAACGCTCGCTCCCATGGTATTTATGTTTATTTTTATTCATCTTTATTGGTCCAGCTGGAGGCAAACGGTACAGCACGAAACACGGGTTTTCCTTCAGCTTTTCCACAGGGCATGGTTTTATTTGTCCCAACCACACACACACACACCTTCTACCAGGGGGAAAACGGAAGCATCGCCCATCCAAACATTATATATCCCCTGTCGGATTGATGCGTGCCTTCCCCACGTGCACGATTGATGAATAATTGAAAGCAAATCTCAACCACCCCATCCACGATCGACACCGTCACGATGTCATCGTCAATCTAGCCGTTCCCGTTTGCAAACTGCCGCGCGCTCCCTTACGCACGCTGATATAGTTGAGATAGGAACAGAAAAAAAATCTTAAATTCATCCCTCACCTTGTTCCCTATTCAAGACGGTTCCCGCCTTTGCAACCGAATAGACGACCCCGCACAACATTCATTTCAATTAAAAAGGCAAAATAACGACCGACAAGCAAACATGGGTGGGAAAAAATCGTTTGGCGTTTTTCCCAATGTTTCGCCTGGCCCCGTCTCACCCCGAGGGGTAACAATATTTCACCAGAAGGCACGACACCGCGCTCGCGGTTTGCATTGTTTGGGGAACCGGTGGGTTTATTTTTTGGGAAATGCTGTGGCCTCGTCTCACGATCGTCTCCCGAAACCTGAAAGATTCGTTCCCTTCTGTCAACGTCATTAACTTCATCGAACCGTGTGATCGCTTCCCGTTACCTTGCCCATTCCCTTCTTGGCCAGTGAGGTTGTTATGGCCCTGCCACACACGCTTTGTACTGGGAGCGGTTGACATTTATGGTCCAAAATAAACATCCCCAGTGCGCGCGCCAGATTGAACAAAACAAAGGTAAACGAAAAATCACTTTTAAAAAGAGGCGACTGACTTTGAATTTGTTTGCACCGAGTCCCTGCCGTAGACCACCGCCGACACCCGAGGCTCCTCCCCGGCTTTGTTGGACCCCCGAGGTAAGGTCCATAGGCATGGGCGGCCCCGGGGCTTAGAGCTTCGAGTTTCGAAAAACTTCCGTTTATTTTTAATCACTCACAAATAAACCACCCGCTCCGATTACCGTTCCGAAGCCTGGCGACAAACTTATTTCAATTCGGAGCGCATTCACATATTTTCCACCTACCGGGAAAGGTATTCTCGTTATGCGGGGAAGTTTGGGTGATGAACTTCTGCTCGCTAATGGACTGTGTAGAACTTGCGTCGCATCCCGCAATCCCGTATAATGCACAAACGGTGCCAGCAAACAATCATTTACGCTTGAGGCGCGGCCTTTCCCGTGCCCGTTCCACCGGCCGGCTGCTCCCAGTATTTGGGGTGGCGCGTGATCGAAAAGCAATAGAAAGTATCGGATTACCATTCCCGGGTACTCGGCTCGCGGTGACGTACCGCCGGAGGCAAAAAAGAGACAATGGTCAGGGGGAGATGGTGAAAAGGTGGATAAATATAGTGTTTATGATTTGAGTTTGGTAAATACAACAAGCAATGGAAAGAAAGAAATGCAATTTAAACCGTCAACATTGGCGTTCGGTTTGATTTCGATTCTAGAAACGACCTTATTTGTGGGAACTTCCTTTTACGGGTACGAAACCACATGAAGGTATTCATGAATCGACATCTTGCTTGGGAGAGGGGAGTTGCACAGAAGTCTATGTCTTATTCATTGGTAATAGAATCGTAAGTAATCTACAGGCATCTTAGTTACTAGTGGATACACTTCCATGAACGTTCACGGCGCATGAGAGACTATGGGGTATTCTTAGAACGGACTAAGTGAATGCTCAGAACTAATAGATACCTTCTTCTTATGTTGATAAATATAAATTCGCGTAAATTTCATTGATTCTGGGGTATTCTCAAGATTAAAAAAACTAAAACGCTTCAACCGAAAATTTGAATGATATGCTTAATTCTAATAAATATGCTTGGATGTTGTTCCTTGGAAGGACTTGGAAAGCCTTCAATTTAGGGAAAGGGCCATAATTTAAACTTGTACTCTGTAAGCATTAAGTTATTTAGGCATACTGCCCGATAACTTTGATTTAAATAAATAAATAAATAAATAAATAAATAAATAAATAAATGCGGACTTATATTTTGGGACAGTCGAGAACAGGCTAAGTTTGCGTAAAACAAACCATATTTTTTAAAAAAATTTAAATTTATGTATGTGCATAATATAGTGAACTCAAGTTGATAAATTTTCAAATTTAGCTTAAAATGAGATGTAGATAAGTATGAATAAGTTCTAATGGAAAATATACCATGAACCTCACCTTGCCGAATGTGTACTTTCATACTTACTTATCCGGCGCTACAACCGCTTTGCGGTCTTAGCCTGCCTGAGGAGTGTCCAAGACCGCTCACGGTCTCGCGCCTTCGTCTGCCAGTCCGTTATTCCGGCCTTAATGGCGGGCGTCTCCACGCCATCTTGCCACCTCAATTTGGGCCTACCACGCTTCCTCTGTCCTTTTGGACGGCCTAAGAAGACTTTACGGGCTGGGTCGTCCGTTTCCATGAGCCCACCGGAGCCTGGCGAGCTTGATACGCTGCACGACAGTGAGGTCGCCGTACATCACACCAAAGAAAAGGAAAAACTTTTGACGCAACTGTCGTAATCGGTCTGAGCTTGCCCTTATTCTTAATGGTCAAATCAATCCGATTTTTTATTACAGTCTGTTCCCGAGATACGCGGTTTATGCGTACTGGAGGAATCCGCGTAAGTCGAATTTCACATTTTTCGGCTAAAACACATTTGATAACTCCTCATTTTGATTAAAATCAAATGAAAAACTTGTATGTACTTAATTTAAGTACATACAAAGCATTTTAACAAAAATGCTTTGTACTGCAATGGAAAATAGTTAAAGTAAATTGTACTGAATTGTTATTTGATCGATTAAATTTAGAAAACTGCGTATCTCTGAATCCGTGTAAGTCAAGAACTGCGTAACTCCCGAACAGACTGTACTCATAACAGGATGATTATCCTCCTACGTATGGCGTGTACGATATATACTTGGTGTTCAAGTCGTGCTGGTCGACGATAGAAAAGAAATAAAGCATTTTATATTTATCCTGTATTGTTTCAGGATTCAGTGCAGTTGTTGGTTCTCATATGGATAGGCTGACCAGACGTTCCGTATTTAACCGGACAGTCCCGTTTTTTACCTCTTGATTAGGTAATGTCCCATTATATAAGTGATAATTCCCAATTTATCTCGTTTTTTAATTGGCTGACCTGATAGGAATTGATTGTATGAATTATTGCTATAGAGCTTAGGGACTGAAAAAAACATTAGTTTAAGATACCGATCTTTGGGCACGCTTTAAGAAATGAAAAACAAGTAGCTAGTGTACTATGCTTATTAGATCTTCTTCTTCTTCTTTCGCACATCAACCGTTGTCGGTCAAGGTCTGCCTGTACCCACTAGTGAAGTGAGCTTGGCTTTCAGTGACTTATTGTTACCATAGCAGGATAGCCAGTCCTATGCATAGGGGCAAGGTCTATTCGGGGCTTGAACCCACGACGGGCATGTTGTTAACTCGTACGAGTTGACGACTGTACCACCAGACCGGCTCTTATTAGATCAATGATCGCAAAATGCTTGGTCGCAAAGTAATTGCTCGTAAAATTCTTAGTATTTACTTTATAAAAGGAATTATGAGATAATTTCAAACATTCACTATTTACTGGGTGACTTTCCTTGTTCAAGTATGATTTAAAATGTGGTGTTTGCTTAGAAAATCCAATGCCCCGTTTTTTCATCAACTCTACCTGCTCAGCCTGCATATGGACCGTCCTTCCGTGGCAAGACTGACTACCCGGCGCGGTGGTACTAATTATGTTTCGAAAGCCAGTAAAATGCTGGCATGACCACGTAGCTCGTTACGCCAAAAAGAACAAGAACAAGTTTGTTCTAAGCTTGTTATTTCTAATTGCAACTTTGTTTTGAATGAATTATAATATTTTTGTATATTATAAAGCAGTCAAATGCGAAAAAATAGAGTGGTAAATCATTTGGTGAACAGAATGGCTGAATTTAATATCGTTCCTGAGTTGATAAAAGTAACTCCAACGATTGCAACGGTTTATTCAAATTGTCTTGCCCATGCAGCATCAATGCATTTATTGTGATTGTGCTTTTGTCTCCCGTTGACAAGCCCTGGCCAGACCTGTCATTGTCATTTGTGTTTTGATTGTTTATCGCTCCGCCAAGCTGCTTCATTTTGTAAAATCCAAAACGCGAGCTTCATCATCTACAATTTCATCGTAAAATCATATCAACACGATTGCATAGAGAATTACCATGACGTATCAACTGTACCGGAATACTACCCTTGGTAATACTTTGCAGGAGAGTTTGGACGACATGCTGCAGGTAGGTAGGGAGTGGGGAACGAAGCATCCTTCCATATGGTAGCATCGCAATCCTGGCTAATCATCTCCTCTCGCTTTTGTTACAGTACGGTCAAATAACACCACAACTAGCTGTGCGAGTTTTGGTGCAGTTCGATAAATCGATCAATGCCGCACTTTCCAACCGGGTAAAGTCTCGTGTCACGTTCAAGGCTGCCAAACTAAACACCTACCGATTCTGCGACAACGTCTGGACGCTGATGTTAAACGATGTCGAGTTTCGAGAGGTGCATGAGTTTGCTCGAGTAGATAAAGTGAAAATCGTTGCCTGTGATGGTAAAAGTAAGTACTCGCGAACAGTTCTCGAAAGAATTTGTAGTCTCACACTCACTTCCCTTTGCGTTGTTTCAGATGTCAGCACAGGGGACGAACCGAGTAGATAGTGCAAAAGTATGTCCATCGTTTAGTTTGTTACACCCTTCATGGTTGCGATGCAAGCCGTTTCCAGGAAGTGTATTCACCTTTTCTAGTTTGTAAGAGTGCTTGCGCGAGCATTTTAACGAACGTGCTGCAAATACCATTCAACGATATACCTATCAATTGCTTAAATAAAGCATGCTTATTTGACGCACATTTATCCGTGTTTGCTGGCAAATCAAATCAACGATGAACGATGAGAAGCTGCAATATGAGCGTAGCAATGTTGATGCTACTTCCAAAATTGATAACACATTAAATATGCATGCAATAGAATGGAGACTACAGACAAACAAATGCAACTAAGGCTATAAACTTCAGGATCGTCATACTCAAGATCAATTAAAATTCTTCTTCTTCTTTGGCTCAACAACCGTTGTCGGTCAAGGCCTGCTTGTACCACTTGTGGGCTTAGCTTTCAGTGACTAATTGATTTCCCCCCATAGCAGGATAGTCAATCCTACGTATGGCAACACGGTCTATTTGGGGATTGAACCCATGACGGGCATGTTGTTAAGTCGTATGAGTTGACGACTGTACTACGAGACCGGCACCAATTACAATTAAAATTACTTGAGCCAAAAATAAACGACAGCTCTTGCAAAGATGAATGAAGCAGCACACACATTGACCTTCCAAATCAGAAATAAAACCTGTTAACATTTAGGTTAAAAATGCGAAACTTTAAAATTTAAAAACGTATCTCAAATTAGGACTATTTTGGGCAGTGTTGCGTATAATCCACGCCAACTGTGCGTAGCTACTCGTACATATTCCTGCTGTCATCTTAGTTTCCATCATGGTGATCGGAAGAGTTGTGTGACCGTACCCTTCCTATCACACTCATTATCAACAGCGTTATTTCCAGCAGCTTCCAGAGCGAGCAATCGTCGAGCAGGTAAATTTACTTCTTCAAAATATATGTTCTAAATACATGCACGAAAAACACTTATTATTTTAAATTGACAAACTGATTGTTCTTCTTTCCTTATTCCCTTCATCTTACCCGATTATCCAGCTGGAACATGACATGTTGTTTATGACATTAAAATGTAAACAAACACCTGCGCAACAATGTGGAATTTACCTGCGTAGAAAAGGTATGGAGATAGGGTGATAGTACATTTGTTCGCGTGCTTCAATATCGCACTCGAAAGAGTAGCAGCGAATAGCGCACCTGTGTAACTGGCATATAGCAACGATAACTATACTCTACTTAATGCAACACTGCAGTGCAATTCAAAATGTGCGTCACGTGGAAAACGGTCATGTTTATCGCCTCGCTCCTTTCATGCAACGAAGCACTGTACGATTGGCCGACCGAGGAAACGAGCAAATCTATCCTCAACTCCGGCTACAAGGAGTATGAGTTCGAGCTAACGCAGACGAACAATTTGTACCGTCAAGATGTACTTCAAAAGTCGTGCCAGTACAACATTACCGACGATATGATGGACCGGATAGAGCAGCTGAAACAGATTCCCACCGATCATCTTCTAATTGATCGTGAGCATAAATTTCTCTACTGCTACGTTCCGAAGGTATGTGGGCGCTTCGACAAGATGGCCAGGAACTGCGCCGTGTAAAAAACTTTTCCATTTTTATTCTACAGGTCGCTTGCACCAACTGGAAGCGTGTTATGATGATACTGATTAACAAATGGAACGGTACCGATCCATTACAAATTCCCGCTGATCTGGCACATTCGTCCGGAATGTTTGAAACGTTTCAATCGTTAAGCGACGAAGAAAAAATTGCTGTGCTTGCCGATTATAATCGCTTCATTCTGGTTCGTCATCCGTTCGAGAGACTGCTGTCAGCGTTTCGCAATAAACTGGAGGGCAACTCAAAAAGTGCCAAATACTTTCAGGTAACTATTGCATCGATTGTGCGTGTTTCGGACATCCATTTCACCTATGGTTTTCTATTCGTCGATAGGCACGCATCGGGAGAACCATCATAAAATCATTCCGGATGCACGTCACAAACGAATCGCTAATAAATGCGGATGATGTGCAGTTCAACGAGTTTGTGCAGTACTTACTTACGCCGGATCTGAGCAAAAGCGGAAACATGTCATTCAATGAGCACTGGGAACCCATTTCGCACCTTTGCCATCCCTGCTTGGTGCACTACAATGTCATAGGCAAATACGAAACACTGACGGATGATTCCTCTCTAGCACTGCATCTGGCCGGTGCGGAAGGCTTGAGCTTTCCCGCGGTTTACAAATCGTCCAGCACACGGGAACGGTTGAAGCACTACTTTAACGACATTCCTACAGAAACCTTGAAGCGGTTGTATTTACTTTACGAGGAGGATTTTAAAAACTTTGATTACAGTTTGGAGGAAATATTCGGCTATGAGCTCGTTTAAGGGATACAATTAGCATTTAGACAATACTTACAGGTAAGTTGGCTCTCATAAGTTGATAGTAACAGGTTTTAGGGCAGTTGGTGTACTTATTAACAGCAAACAAAACAGGGAAGTTACAGTGTTACGGTATTAGGGTTGCAGGACAATACATGTGATATTAACATTAAATGTGCAAACTTTGTTGACAATATTTCTTACAGCAATAAACATTCTTACTGATATTTGTGCAAGAATTTGTAAAAGAAGCTTTTTGCCCGGTTTATAATAAACCGCTTAAAAATGTGTTATTTAACTCAATGATTTAGTGAACTTTTTGTTGTTGAAGTTACAGCAAAATGCAGTGAAAATTGAGAATAAAACAACAGAAAAACATGCACATTTGAGCACAAAATAAATCGTCAATTACATTCAAAACATGCAATAGTATCTAGGAACAATATTTCCTCTTCAATTTGCGGACAGGGTTTGCGGATGAGAAATTCGCACAGCTCTACTTATACTAAAAAATAGCATTTTTTCCCAATGTCTTCTAATTGCCTTTAAAATTCTTTATTCGGTATTGTAGTGATAACATCTCTTCTTTTTATATATTTTATTGAAATGAAATACAGTAGAACGTCGATTTTCCGGGCAGCTCGGGACCGGACGGTTGCCGGTTAATCGATTTGCACGGATAATGGTCAAAGAAATGTCAAATTCATATAAAAAATATAAAATTCACTAGTTTTATGATTAACTTACTTTGAGTTAATCGATTAATCGTTAGTAGAATATTATTTTATTCAATAATTATAGGTTTGGCAACTTTTCATGAACAAACATGAATTTCAAAAATACCACTAAACAAAACAGAGGTGGCAACCAGTTTTTTGTGCACTTGACTTGACTGCACTGACTATCGCTGCAAATGTTCGCCGTACGTTTTAACAGCTGTCACATTTATGCGCACGGTTAAGCCGCCCGCCGGTTAACCCGGCCCCGGATAATCGACGTTCTACTGTAGTTTATTGTCGTTGGTATTGATACTCGTTTGTCTGACCACACGACCATTTAAATTAATTTTGATCGAAACATTAGGAGGCTACCCAAACGCCATAGATTAAGCTTAAACGACTGGAAAATCCAATATCAATTGAAAAAAAAACGAAAGCTCTATAGCTGCACAGGTTTGCTCAATAGATGGCGTTGTATAACTCATCTTTATATTGCTGTCCTTTTCTTGCTATGTGTTTCGCCTAACTTTATCTACCCAAGCGCCACAAATTAAGCTTAAACGAGAGGAAAATTGAATATCCATAGAAAAAAAACGAAAGCTCCATAGCTTCATTGGTTTGCTAAATAGATGGCGTATTACATCTCATCATTATATTGCTGTCCTTTTCTTGTTATGTGTTACACATAACTTTATCTAATCATGGCCTATATACCCTTCAAACATTCCGAGCAAAAATCTATATGAATGGTCGTGTGGTCAGATACATGGGTATCAACACCATCGACCATTATTCAAATCTAACTTGCTTCTGAACAAATGGTTCACATTGCCCTACTCGCAAATTTCCGTTAAATGCCTTCTAATCGCCTTGTAATCGCCGGCGAATTGAATGCGATTAGCAGTGCATTTAGCACTAATTAAATGCTTTTGTAATACGTCAATAAAAAAATTCACTTTAAATTTGAAATTCGAATTTGCAACTGCAAAAAGAAATCCTTACAAGCGTCTTCAACACTGCACTGTTGTAGTATTCTCATATGAGCGTGAGATTCGATAGCACGATTTACGTGTTATGATCTCTTGCGTTAAGCCCTTAGCTATTTCACTTTGTTGAAAATGGTCTGCATTATTAAGTTCTTTAGTGCCAAGCCGTTGCAAGATATTAACATATCAAACTCATTTCTATAGCTCTAATAAAAGGAGAAATCAGATACATATTTCACCCATCCTGATAATGAAGAGTAAACAAAGAAAAATTATTATGTTTTTTTAAGGTACAATCTTAAATATGCTTTTCAATAAACTTTGTTTATACTATTTATAGCAAGAAACTATCAATTTAAATATAAATAAACACAAAAAAAGTTCTCATAAAAATCAGGATTAGAACACGCTTTCTCGGTTCGGAACCAAAAGCGTTATCACTGCTCTATTTGGCAGTTACATTAGTGAGGGTGCAAAACCGAATAATAAGCAAATTAAGATGGCAGCTAGCTATCCGTCTCGCTGAATCAAAAAGTTGAAATATTTCGAAGAGAGCCCTTTACAGCCTTTAATGTTTCGGTTGTAATCTTAATTAACCTTCTAAGGCGACTAAGGCCTTAAATGCCTTCTAAATGCCTTCAAATCCGTTTAATGCTGGTAGGGTGGAAATTTGTACAATCGTATTGCCGTTCTAGTTCTAGCGGTGCATAACTTCAATACGAAACCATACAACAGTACAAACGGAAGGAGAAAGCTTTTAAGGCAAGGAAAGCGCTCCACTAGTTGGGTCCCCACTATCCCACCAACAGATGGCGCCACCAGCTTTTTTTTTGTTATTTATAGAATGCATCAAGGCCTTATTAGACGGAGAAAAATACTGTCATTCGAATTTGTAATCTATTCGTCAAACAAATCCTACCAACCAAATAAGAAGGAGAAGATGAAGAATCCTTCAAACAGGGTTTGACAGGTAGATGTCAATCGGAAAATCGGAATTCGGCATGCTCATTTCCGATTTGCTCCCGAGTAGATTTTTTCTGTCAACGTCGATATAGCGGATTGAATTTCCTGATGATGATGTACAAAAACAACAAAAATTGAAAATAACGAATGATTCTTTCGGATAAAGCCAAGAAAATCAAAAAATTAAATAATAGATGTGAAAGGTGACAGAACAATTCTCTTGCCTTATTACACGTAAGAGAGGCCAAAGTATTAGTTTGACAGATAAATGGTAATCGAGAAATGACAGTATTTTTCTCATTATATTTACATAATGACAGTATTTAGGCCTTCAGTCCAAGGATCATGTATTTAGAAGGTTGATTTTTATCGCTTTTACTGGGCGACATTGTGCGAGACATCTGTCACTCTCTGCATACAAATTTCATTACCCCGCGCCAGCCCTCCCCGATTTTTATACCGGATCCCCCGGAACAGTTATGTCAAGTCGAGAAATGTCATTTTGCTCTGAACAACTTCAACTTGTCATTTGTAACACCTTGCTTCAGTCGTTCACCGTCAGCTCAACGAAGTCTTTCTATATTCCGTTTAAGTAGAAAGCTTGAGCCGTTTAGAACCGGTTTAGTGGTCGTTTAAGGGATTTGTGGCACCTGGGGTCGGAGGTACGATTTCGTCGTACGACGGAATAAAAAAAAAGATTTCGTCGTTTTGTATGAACAATCTCAGCTTAATTTTTCATAATCGTTTAACTATTAGAATCATCCAAATAATCGCAATATGAATCAAAAAAGCATTTAATAGCACGTGCGAAAAAATCGCATAAGATGAACCACAGACACGATCCTAAGGCACTTGGAAGAAAACGTTTCAATACATAAAGTTCGTCTATTTGATACTAAACTGACTTCTTTCTGACCTGCAGAATCGGTCATTTTTTGTCAGTTGGGATTTGACGAAAGAAAATTTTGTTAACAAAATGACGATATTCAACAATCGATTGTACGTTCTACGTAAGCATTTAAGCTTAGTTCTAACGGATCCCGTCCATCTATTTACTTTCCTGGGGTACTTAAGACAAACTTACCAATTCCCAATCGTGCGTTCAATCACCAGTGTTGGCCCCACCGGATCTGTCAAACATTTAACGAACAACTTTAAATGTTGGCCAGCAAATGGTGCCGCAACGAACCAGTGTGCCGACCGCACTCAATATAGCGTATCTTGAGCTCGAACCGTACTGTGTTAGTAGCGCTTGAAAAGTTCGGACGTGTTAAGTTCGCGCTCCTGCCCGAAGGATTGATTCGCCGAAACCCAGCGTTAAATAGTGAGTTTCTGTTAACTGCATTTGGCAAATTTCATGCTGGTTAGCCTACCGGTTTGGTGGGAATGTGGTGGGATTCGTTTTTCGCTTTGCTTCACGCTCCCGCTCTGGCCAGCTGCCGTGTGTTTCCCAGCGTGCGTTCGTGACTGGTGGTGTGACTGTTTTTCCTTCGAGTGTTGTATTATTTTACGTCCGCCAAACAGGTAGCTTTCGGGTGGCGTGATTACTTGCCGCCGCTTGTTTGCGGCTGTCTCTTCGCACGAGGTGCGATCGATTGATTTGCAGCTACAGATGTGTGTTACGACCGTTGGAAAGATAAAAATTGCCGTACAGCAGTTCACAAAAGATCATCACCCAGAATCAGCAGCAGCAGCAGAAGTATATCCGATCATAGTTTCAGTAAAATTGAATGTTTGCGAGTCGTCTTCTAATCCAGTAATTGAAAAGGGTTTGTGCCATCGTATCAGCCCGTTCCGCCCATGTTCCCTACAAGCTGTGTGATGCAAAGGGGCTGTGGGAGCTGTGTGATCGGAACACCATCGTAGCCGTAGTTTTTGTTCTATCGTTCGCATCGTTCTGTGAGCCGCAGCTACCTGGCGGTGCAATTAGCCAGCTAGTCCAGCATTTGCCATGTGGCGCGATGTTGTTGCGCTTTTCCGCAAGAAAGCAGGAAAGAAAGTTGCTCGCCTGGTGTGTTTTTGTTGTACGCGTGGATATCGTGGATATCCAACGTGTGGGTTCTTCTTGGCCACTTTTCGATCGGTGCAAGATGATGGTGGTCTCTCTGGTGCGGATGGTTTTGTTTCCTGCAGCTAATTTTAGCCAGTGGAAGTAGTTTTCGTTCGGGGCCAAGAAAACACACTGTTTATTGTCGTACCGCTCTGACAATAGCGGTCGGGGTCAGAGATGGAGCGAGAAAACGCACTTTCGGCGTTTTTTATCCTCTTGCGAATGGGTGTGTATGGTGGTGTAGTTTATAGGGCGCTAGTTCAGTACTCGGATTGGCGCTTGCATTTTCAATATTTGTGTTCCGCCGCCGCAACCAAACGTATCTGCATCGGATCTCGAATGAGGATGATTCATGTTTTTTTCGTTCTCAATCTTCGCACCATCAAGGAGAAGAACCAATCGCAGCAAACAAGTCTTGCCTTTGTGGAAGGGGCTCCATAGGCTGTTTCGTAACGGAACGCTGGATGTAAACCGTTTGCCGTTTTGATGCCGGGTGTTGTGTGCCGTTTGCTGTTCGGACGAGAAGTACAAAAAAAATTAAAGTGCACATAAAACAAGTTGTGTTCGCGATGTACGCCACATCCAAAGTGTCCAATTTGGAGCATATTTTTGCAAACACAGTTCAGATGACGAAGCGCCATGGCACGGAATTGGGTGACATGCCTACCGCGGGTTTGACACAGCAAACGAGCGCGTCAACAAATTCAGCTGGTCTGACGCACCCGCTCGCAACCAGCAGTGGAAGAGGGACGGAAGATAGCACTAGATAGCATAACCCATCATATGGTCCGCTGTCACAGTTTTCGATCCGGCTTGGCTGCACGCCGTGATGGTCTTATTGAAAGGTACGGAAGTGTCCCGAGCATTGGCAACGACCTCAAAAATCGAAAGGAGCGGAAACAGAACACTTTGTCGCATAGTTTACCTCCTTTTAATTGCACTCCTTTGTCGGATGTCACACAGGACGTAGTTGATGGGTCGTCGAAAACAATCGAACAAACAGTTGACTTGCACCAAACAACACCCCCGACCGACTGCAACCACCACTTCGCACCAAAGAAGGGAAGGGTTTTCGTCCTTTAATCGACCGAGTCTCGAAGCGAATGATGAGTGCATATCAAAGTGTGTGCAAAGCAAAAAGCCCGTGTGCTTCTTGACATCGCCTACTGTTGCACCCAGCGAACACAGGCCCACTTTTCAGCAGGTCATTCAATTTCGTGCTTACAGCTCTTCCGCTCGAGACAAGCCTTCTTCACGCGCCGTCCATCATCGTACCATACACGATGCGGAACGCATATCAGCATCAACGTTTTTCTTTTATTACCCACCATTGGGTGGCAGCGAGATAGAGCAAACCTTGGCAGTAGATCGTCAACCGTATAACACACCTAACCGAAAACCTCATCGCAACGACCTCGTTGAAAGTAAATCCCGCGTGTATGTGTGTGTGTTTGTGTGTGCATTGCAGGGACCTCCGATGAGAAGGAAAATTTACAATTTAACGGTGCTCTACTGGTTGTCTGCCATCCGTTGGTGTGCGCTGGATTGAAACCCCCAATGCTCGTATAAGCTGGTGTGTGACTCGCGAGGAGAAGGCAAACCGGTGAAACAGGTGAAACATCAACCCACCAAAACGCCTGCTACAGATGTGTTTGTGTATGTGTGCGTAAACGCTTACTCTGCCCCACAAACACGCCGGGAAATCGACGTGGTATCGATTTCCAAAACTCCGTCTACATGAAAACAAAAAGGGAAAGAGAAATAACGTAAAGCGAACGACAACCGTACGAAGACCGTGCGACTGTGTATGGGTGTGTGTGCGTGTGGTCATTTAACGTTTCTGTTGATAAACCTCACGCCCAGCCCAGTGAGTAATCGAATTATGAATAACCCCTTTAAGCAAACTGATAACGTTGGTGGGGGCTTGATGGCGCAGAATCGCACACAAGAGGGGGGAATGGAACACAGCAAGGAAAGATGGGAAAACTCTCGGGCACCATGAATCATCATTCCGTCTCGTACTATGGAACACACATTTCCCGCGGAAAATCGCACCAATTTTGGCGCTTCTCATCGAGAGTGTAACTTGTTGCACAACCATACACACACACAAACACTCGTCCGATCCTCATGCGTTATCGTCCCCGGGGTGTGGGTGTATACCGGCAGCTGTGCCAAGCTATTTGCACGAGGGTGACAAAGATGACAATCTTCAGTGTTTTATGCCACCACCCCTCCTCGGTGCCCCTCGATGCGTGTCGATGTGTGCATGGTTTTCGGCTGATTGAAAAATGCATCTACGATGATGATTCAACGCCAGAAAGAGGTATGAAAAACATCTCGCGATACAGCTGGACTTTGAGCCGATGGTACGAATACGTCACCTTTATCGCTTATCGACACGCGCATGTGTTCGGAGTTTTCAAACAGCGACAGGGCAGACGTTCGCCAATCGGTGTATGATAAATCAATCCGGAAATCGCTGGATACTGGATGGATTAATGCACCTTCTTTTATCATTGAACGGGTGCTAAGCCCTGTAAGCCTGTCTACTGTCCTTTTAATCGACACAGATAAGCCTTTGCGTGCTTTAACTTGACGTAAAGTGATCTCGTTATCGTACAACGGTTGTACATTTTATTGTGCGTACCTTTCCGCATCTGGCACTCGGCACTCTGCAGTCGTCCAAATGCTTCGCCGTGTTATCGGCATGTCGTACTCCCCCGAACTAGAGACCACCCTCAGATGCAGCTATGA
Organism: Anopheles arabiensis; assembly: GCF_016920715.1. Classification (NCBI taxonomy): domain Eukaryota; kingdom Metazoa; phylum Arthropoda; class Insecta; order Diptera; family Culicidae; genus Anopheles; species Anopheles arabiensis. The sequence continues at coordinate 52,937,241 of NC_053517.1, forward strand.
GGCAGAGGTGTAACAGGGATAGCGTGACCCGGCTGTGCCAGCACGCGTGTAGGAAACAACATTCTTTGCATTAATTCGATCACTGGGGCCTGGCCTTGCTACCCTCTTCAGCCTCATCCCCCGCAACACGGATCGATTCCTCAACGATCATCAGCCCTCGCTGCAAGGGCCACAAAGCGACCCACGGGCCCCGCCCTGGCAAAAGGTCAAACGCCCAAACGACCATCGCCAAGTGAAAGATTTGTCAATCGGACGGCTGGATCGAGCGATGAGATGACCCCGATTAGTTTGGTCGGCCTGTTCTGGGGTACGGTGCGGAGAGGCACTCTCTTCACCTTACGTGAAGACGGAATTTTATGGTGAGGGAAAATTGTAAAAAGAAGGCAACCCTCCTTTCATATGTCCGATGTACGCGCACTCCACACACCACCAGTCGTACGAGCGCGCGCGCGACCATTTCCGAACAAAACAGGGTCGCCCCCCTCCCCTCGGGGGGCATGGCGGAGGGAAGTTATGTTGTTGTTGGTGCTGCTGCTGCCATTGCTACTGCTGCAAGCAGAAAACTCCCCTGCCCCCTTCTGCCTCCCCTTTTCTCTCTCTCTCTCTCTCTCTCTCTCTCACACACACACACACACTCACACACACACACACACACACACACACACACACACACACACACACACTATCGTACAAGGTTGCAGCGTGCGAACGAACATTCGAGAAATGATTTCTCAATGAGGAAATATCAACAACGCACTGCTGGCCCACCACCACCACCACTACCACTACCATCACCACAGCAGTAGAGTGTGAGCATGGAAGGGTGTACCGCGGAGGAGCAGGTCCACTCCTATTTGCGCCTTTCGACTGCTGAAGAGGCATGCCGAACTGACGTCATTTTAAAGTCGCCGGCGAGCCTTTCTCACAGTGCCAGAAAGAGAAAATACGCGCAAATACACGGTACCAGCGCTCCATGCACACCGCAAGCACGCACGAATCCCCCGGACAGTGGCCGCAGACGGCGGTGGCGGCCGGAGGCGACGACGACAAATTATCGGCGCGCATGGAATAGCGTGCGTGTGACACACTGCACGACAGATTGTCCGTCCCACCTTCCTGGCCGGGGGTTGGGGCGACGCTCCATCACCGTCGGAAATGCGTTCCGCACCACTCTTTGCCGTAGACACTCGGTCTGTGGACAAAATCGCTCGCCGTAACCAAATAATCGAGCCGTTTTGAGCCGGCGGTGTCACTGTTGCGCGGTTTGCCGTGAAAAGATTTACTACACTCCAAAGGCGAGCGACTCACAGCGCCAACAAACAACAAAGTCCATTTCCACAACCAGGAAGTGTGTGTGTGTGTGTATGTGCGTGTATTGTGCAAGGCTCTTTCAGTTTGCACACCAGTTTCCACCACGCATTGGTCGCGCAAGAAGCCGCGTAAACAACGCACTGCCGAAAGAACTCCCTAGAACCGTTTGGCTGTTGTGTTGGCGCGCGCGTACAGACGACGGAGGTCCGACGGTGTGGTGGAAAGCGGAAAATTTGACCAATCCACACTACCATGGTGTGCCAATTTTGCTATTTGGCGAGGCAAGGAAGTGGTGGCGTTCTGCGACGGTGTGGACTTCGGTTTGTTTGGAAACAGAGCAGGTTAAACCTGTGCATGTTGATGGTGCATGTGGTGGACTCTCCTCCCTTTCCCGTTCCGCCGTGACCGTTAGAGCTTTAAAGAAAAAGGAATGTTCAACGACGTGCGTATGTGTGTGTGTGGATTGTATGCTGTCGTTGCCTTTTTCCTCGCCACATGACAATTAAAGAAAAACTGAAACAAACCAGAAAAAAGAAACAAAAGGGCGGCTCGTAAGTACCTTTAAGCCCATTAGGTAGATTTGCTGCTAGGGTCTGAATGAGAATGAGCGTATCGGTGATGGTTTTACGGCTACATCTTCAAGTACTGTTAGTTCATAAATGTCCCTAGTGTTAGGTCTAGGCTAGGCGGATCTGCGTTGAACCTTATCACTAATTAGGTCTCGGTTGGCTTTCTCTTGGCCCTCTCAAAGTGGGGGGAGTTAACATAGCATTAATATTAATAAATCTAAATTCTATTTTATTGATCCCGCTCTGCGCCCACTTAACTGCTGGAGCTGCATGTAGTGTGCTGTACTCGACTTGCAACGGGTCTTGAGGGGATTTTTTCCGAATTTATTTCGACCCTCACCAAATGCTCCGATAGGTTAGTGTGAGAGGGGAGGTGCCCTCCACTATACAAAAGGGACGGTGGTAGCATTGTGGTGGCGCCCAGACCCAGACCCGATTATTATTGTCCGTCGCAAACCTCGTCGCCCTTAAACATCTAATTAAAAGCAAGCCCTTCCACCACAATTCTACCACAAAGTCCACAAAGTACGGTGAAGAATATTTTGGCTTCGCTGGATTCGATGGTTGTACCGATTGCGGGCTCGCTGACCATCGAGAGACCCATCCAACACACACCCTTACAAAACAACCACCTTCAGCGAACGTGTGGCGGGCTCCGAGCATTGATTGTGTGCAATTAAAAGAGACTGAATTTTTAATATCACTCCCAACCGACCACCCCCTCTCGCGGATGCGGCAGGGTTGAACAAGAGAGATAGAAAACGCGCAGTTTTGTGAATAACATTGTACCTTCAGCGGATGACCGAGGGGCTGAGGTATGTAATGGATTATATTGGACCGATCGCCGAGATCGCTGTGCGGTGGTGGTGCTGCCCATGGGGAGCAATCTAATCGGATCTCGAACATTATCTTACATCACATGGGCCGCATTTTGTTCGCCGTTTAGCGTGCATGCGCACTTTTGCACAGTACGTCGATCGCCATTTGCTCGATCTCTAGAAGGATCTCGAGCAAAAGGTTGCCTCAGATTTGTGCACCATGTCGAGAGGACAAGTCAATTTGCAATCACCTGCTGACACGTGTGTGCGTGTGTGTGTGTCGGACAGACGATGAAGCAATATCCTGATGACTGGGTGCGCGTCGTCTGCAAAGGGTGATGCGCGACGACGGTTCTCAAGCGTTCATTCATCGAACGGCGGCGATGCGGGGTGCTACGGTGTGCTTTCTTCCCATTTGGCAGTAAATCCCACCATCTTCTGGGCTTTCCATTGCCATTTTTTTGCCATTCACGCGCCCGCGCGCGCAGAATACGTCACTTAAATGCTCGTTAGTCACGCTTCATTCCCATTTCTCCGGGCCGGTTGGGGGTCTGGGATATGACCGCGTGGTTAGCGCGTCGCTTCTCAGCTGTTGTTATATTGACGTTAGCAGCCGTGCTGCTGACATCACAATCATCACGGGTACCGTTTCTTCGGCTCTTCAGTCTTGGGATTCCTCGGATGTTCGATTGCCGTTGGGAAGATTGGTTGCGTTTATGTGCGGATTGTGCATTATTTTTTTATATCGCTTTCCTTGGGTGTGTATTTTCTAGAAGACTTTTGCTAAATGTTGCTATTACCTTAAGATATGTTTTTATAGTTTTTAAATGAAATGTATACTTGTTGATTACGACAAGGCCGTTCACTACTAATAAAAAGTAAACAATCTAGCTATACTTTATTCCTTTGCTGCCTTCATATATCTGGCCAGAACTATATTGTGAAGGAGAACTGGTACAATTCTGCTCCATAAGATCGCCTAATTTAAATGTCATAAAGGCTTTATGGTTCTTTACAAAATCAAAGGAAACATCCATTTCGAGGGAACGTATTGTTCATTTTAATGCGATTTATAAGATAATGATTAATCGTAATCACCGAGAACATGTGTTCCGGATCTTGTTTTTTTTTTTACTATTGACCTCTTTGTCGATCAGCCCGTCGCATAGGATATCCGGCTTAGCTAGCAGTAAGACACAATTGTCCTTGATGTGGTGTGTCTTTTCTGTTCTTCAGGTTATGTGCTCTAGGGCTCGTGTCCGAATACCCGTTGACTTTGAAACCGATGAAAATTAAATTAAAAACAAAAATCTACCGAAAAAGTGGGTTTCGGCCGAAAATGGTGAAGATGCCACCCGGTACCCTACTGCTGAATATTGATGAACCACAAACCAAATCGAACAAACTGGGCACACGGGCGGGTTGGCAAGGTTCTATTACAGCTCTTCTTTTTTTTCTGTGTCACGATCAGCGTGGCATGCCCGCTGATATCGTTTAATTTGCATTTTTACAAACTATCCTTCCATACCTCTTCGGTGTTGTTGGCATTTGGGCGACCATCGATGCGAAGATGCCGGTGGGTCCGTATTACAACTCTCGGCATGTGGTTTTCGATCAGCATGGGAAAACGTGTAAAATAAACTAGATGTGTGTTACCCAGTTTGTGCCCTGCCCGGTCGGTCGACGCCCCAGAACACATGCTAAAACAGGTTCAGAGGAGGGATGAATGGAATAAACCATCCGCCGCCCAACTTTGGCCGAACTAGAGTTATAAAATCAGGTTTCCAGGAATGGTTCATCTTCCATTCGTTCTTGTCGCGTACCATGATGTAACACAGTCAAAGATTTGTGTGTTGAGCGATAAAATCACCTCTCAGCCCAGGTGCTCTTTTGCTTTGTATATTTTGTAGTTCTAGGAGAAAAAGAGCCCTTCCACGTGGTCACTAAGAGTTGGCATACCACGTGTTTGGAGAATTTAACACCCTTCTCTGCACACGTTATTCGATTTGTTTCCCCTTATATTATAGATAATTCGAGCCTATTGGCTACATTCGCCACTATCCGTCACTTCTATAAGTGATAATCAAACACCTGTACGAGGCAGAACATAGCATTGCCCATCGGCAAACAGATGGTGGAGGTTGGCTGTGCAGGGCAGCTTCTCGGTGGATATGTTTGATTTGCGCTTGGTTACATTTTCTTGCCAAGCCTTATTTTTAATCTCCAACCTTGACGAACGGCGGATGGCTGTCCAGCGTCATCGCTAACTTAAAACAATATCAGTCAATTGTGTCAGAGCACAGTAGTGCGATCGCCCACCACCAACACCGGCAGCCCAAAGAAGAACAACGCCTCGGGGTCCCAATGGCACACCTTTCATGTTTTACAATCGGGTCGGGTGGGTTTGTGTTAATAATATTATTCCAACGAATCACTGGTCAAAGTTGAACTCCAGCGCAGGTGAAGAAAGAGCCTAGATAGACATCAAGACACGATCAATATCATGATCGATCAGTAAGTCAACCAACCATCAAATGAGAATCAACCAAGCATTTGCTTCCGGTATCACAGAAGACATTAACATTCCGTTCCGAATCCGGTATCCGCTGGAGTGATACAATCTTCTTTTTTTTTTTGTTCGCAAAATGAGTTCCATTTAGTGTGGTTCCGGTTTGGTTGCAGTGCGCTCTGCAACTAATCCATATCTACTCTCCCTGGCGAAAACCGTTTCATTTTGCTGTTGACGTTTAATCTGCGCTAATTGTGCGGTGTCAGCTCATTTTTTGTGTGTCTGTGTGTGTGTAACAAAGCAAAAACACAAACCTCTAGCGCGCTGCAAATAAACGATTACTTAAACACGCTGTTTTATGACGACCTGCCGCCATAGTACGATCTGATGGTAGGTGAGGTTGTAATTAGCTTGTTAAGTACGGGCGCGTTTTGCACTCAACGTGTTTGTTTGCTTGTCTGCTGGTGGTAACGCTAAGCGATAACACTCGGCTGGGATACTATTTTGCTGCCCCATCTGCATGGGAAAATCTCTTTTTACTCGCACGAGATGGCTGTTTTCAGGGCCAAAAAAGGACCGTTGCAAATTCTGTAAACATATTTCTAAAAAAAAAAGACAAATTGCAAAATCATTAAAAATAGAGAATGAGTTTGGTAAAGTAATGACAATTCGTTTCGCGAAAATTGCAACACCGTCTGCAGTACGCACCACTCGAGGTTCTTCGGTGCCACTACTCGTGTGGTGTGTGATAATGGTGTGTACCATTAGCGCGAAGCGCGAAATCCTCGAGAACGGGCGAGTGCGTACAAAAAGGACCGGAACGAACACGAAAGACTTCAATGCGCGGTCGAGCGAGGTGCCGTTAAGAGCTTGCCCGTCAGAAGTGAACCAGCGTCTGCCGGCTACGGTTGTGTTCCCGGGTGCTCTCTACTATTTTCCAACTACGCAGTGAGGAGAGGTAAGCGATGTGAGGGTGCAATCAGTGGAAACAAAAGGACAGTAAAAAAAAATAGAATGGACAGCCCTTTTTGGCTAACCTTCAAGCCGATCTGTTTGCTCGACCTGTTTCCTGCTCCGAACTGCCGGTTCCACCGGAAAATTAGTGATCCGTTCGGAGAAGATGACCTTAGCAAGCAATCCTTACCAACAACAGCAAAACGCGTTTGTGTGTGTGTATGGTTTTGTGTGGCCTCTATACTTGCGAGAGAGAGGAAACAAATGGTTTGCGCTATCATGAAAGCGAAAGTGAATGATCTTGAGAAGCGGTGCAAAGATGTAGAGGTCGGTGCAAATCAGTGAATGAACGTCGCGCGGTTGCTGATTGCCCAGTACTGGTGTGCAGCAGAAATGGCCCATTCAGGAGTGGTGATAATAGCGATCATCTTGGCACTAGTCGCATCACGGAATCGAGTTGTTTTTCTTCTCCACTCTATTGGGAACAGCATAAGACGCACACACACATAAAAGCACCACCTCAGTCTAGTGAATTGTACAAATAGCAACAAACCAGGCACGTTTGGTCCATCGGTTCGGTTGTGTTAGTGGTCACGAACTTGGATGTTGCTTGCGATCGCTTCTTTGCCGTTTTCTTCTGGACTAGTCTCGACGATGCCTCGGCCGCCACACAAACACACACAAACGCCCAGTAGTGCCACGGAACGTGACGATGATGACATAACTGGCGGGTATGCGCACGCTGTGCCTTTTGCCTAGTGTGTCGGTTGGGGGGGGGTCGCTTTCGCGCTGTGTTGTTCGTTTTCCGTTGCTGTGGAGTTTGCCTTACTTAAGCCACTCTCCGGTGGCTTCTCGGCTAAATGTGCGAATGCGTGTGTATGTGTGTGTGAGAGAGTAGCGGTTTTCTCGTACGGAAACTCCCTGGACTGCTCCCCCAGTAGTACTAGTGCTAGTCGCCAGCGAAGGAAAGTGAAAGAAGTCCCACACACCACCATGCTTTGCCTTACTTTGGGCAGCGTATGTGTGTGTGCGCTTGCAGTCAGTGATTATGGGTTTGCGGCGGCACGTCTCGTGACTGGGTCGTGTGCAAGCAAGATTGTACCATCCGCCCTGGCCCGAACTGGCTCTCCTCACGTGCGGCTCATCAGCTGCACCCAGCAGCACCAACACCACCACCAAGAAGAGAGTGGCAAAAGGCGTAGAAGAAGAAACGAAACGATAACGAATAGAAGGCAATGCATAGCAGTAAAGCATAATCACGAGCACACACACACACTCAGCAGCCCCCTCTGCAGCTGCGCTGCAATGTACCGGTTACGGTGCAAAATCGAACCATCTCGAAGGAATCTGTATGTGCAACACCCCCAGCATCGAGAAGCAGCGGTAGTAGTACACACACGCAGTGCACTTACTCTCTGCGCTTACCTTCTTTTTTTTGTTTACTGCAGACACATTTCGCCATTCACCTTTTTTTGCGAGAGCACACTCCATGTGTGTCTGTGTGTGTGAACTACCGATTGCACGGCGTAAAAATTCGCAAGTCAGCGAAACGAGAAAAAGGAAACTTTGCAGCCTTCCACCTTGTGCGCGGCACACATACCAAACATCGCAGGCGACGAACCCTGGAACCACCGATCATACTCGTCCTACTCTTGCAGTTTGTTGTCCGCTTCTTCAAGGTTACCGGGTGTGTGGGGGACCACAACCAAAGCAAGCAGCCAGAGGTCCGTCTGTCCATCGATAATCCGACGATTTTCTCCTGCTGTGTGTGTCTCGTGTGACTACGGGTTTTGCCCAATCCCTCGGGCGAAGCGCAACCCACCACCCCTATCGTGTACTTATTCTCCTCGCGCAGTGGAGAGAAGTGGCGAGGAATGCCACAGTAGGTGACCAGTTCTTCTGCGCACCTCTCCCCGCAACCCGCTGGAGTGACGTCGACGCTGGATGGGTAACGGTTGTTTTCGGTGGTTTCACTATCGTTTGCATTACATAATTGCGACAAGTTGCGCATGTTGTTATTTTGCGTGACAGACAGGCGAAACGAAACGATCTTCTGCTGCGCTGCGGTAGGGAAAAAAGGGAAAACAATACACACACACACACACACACACACACACACACACACACACACACACACACACACACACACACACACACACACACACACACACACACACACACACACACACACACACACACACACACACACACACACACATACACACACGATCATGGCACGCATGGGAATAAAAGTTTCAGGGCTACGATGTGTACTGGTACTGCCACTACTGGGCATGTACCGGGCACAAGTAGTCGATTCTGCAGACAAACCGGTGTGCAACTCGTTGTGCGCCAGGCAATGTGTAGTGTGATGAGGATCAGTTGAGGTTTCATTCGCACCTGTGATGAAATAAGCTTTTCCACACAACCAACAACCAGACATCCTCAACATAAACCGCTCTCGCAAACGATATTTGCGCTTGCAACGAAAAATGATGCAAATCATCATCATCTCACATTATATTCGACGTGTTTCGCTTCACTGTTCGATGCGTTCGGTTTCGGTGGGGTTTCTCATCAAAAATCGCTGTTTTGTTTCTTCCTCCGCGTGCTTTCCATGCAACGATGTGACCGAATGGGGGAAAGGAGATGTCGAATGAACGCCCCGCCGACCAAAATGGAGGGGAGAGCAACCGGCGATCTTGGCCTAATTTTCGCTTTCGTTAGCTTATCATAGCGGACACCGTGCGGGCGCTGCTCTACGCGCTTTGTGTTGTGTGCCTTGTTGTCTTTAAGCGTGAGAGCGTGCGATCGAGATGCAATCTTCCACCGCATTTCAAGCAGATTAGCCCCATCCCCCTCCCCCTCTCCCAAGGGGGATGCAACGATTTCGGCGATGTGTTTTGTTATGCTTTGCTGTTCGTAGATTGGGGTCGTCGTTTTCTTTTCGGCTGACAAGCAAAGATAACAATTCTACTTGTGTTTGTTTGTGTATGTGTGTATGATTTTGAGCATCAATTCAACCTATTTTTGTCTCTTTTCGTCATCTTCCACAGATTCGCTCAAAATGGCACAGATTTTAACCAACATATATGACTGGTACAGAGACCTCATGGACAATCAGAGCGGTAAGTGAAGAAAATGAGCCATTTTTTGGGGTGGTGTAGTTTAGTTGATACGGATTCGAACGAACGCCAGTGCCGTCCCACCATCGTCATCCACAACAGCAACGCCAGGGCAGGGGTTGATGACTATCGGGACACTTGATCGGACGAGTGCGTTGTAAACTAATTAGCGACACTAATGCCCCGGCAACGGCCGCCGTCGCCGCAGTCAAATGGCCACGCTTAGCAAATCGGTCGGTCGCGCCGACCTGGTGTCGCACACCGACGTCGTTCCATCGTCGGTTTGGCGCGTGACCTGCGTGTCGCATCAATTGGCTTCGGGGCATACCGAATCAATTACCGATCGAAAGTAAGCCACCTTCCGTCGTTGACCGACCGCTGCTGGTGGGACGGTGTTTGGCTTTAACATTCCATTCCGAACCATCCCTGTCACCCCCGCGTCTCATCCATGGGTGTTGGTATGATTATGCATTCCATTTGGCGCTGGTCTACGCCGATGTGTGTTGTGCAGTTTTAACCTTCGTCGCCTGCGCGCTACCTGTGCCACTGCTGCTGCTGCTGGCTTAATTGAACGATCGTCTGCGCGATGTGTAGCGCTCACAGGGTGCATAATTTTCAAACGCCACCAGCAGCACCGGACAGCGACGACGACTATGGCAGTGAAAAGCGGTCGAACGGTCGGGTGTGGTGTCAGCGGATAAGGGAACGGGCCCAACAATTTGGGTCGCCATTTGCCGCAACCTTAATGAGGGCGCATTGATTTATGCCCCGCGACTTGCCCTGTGTGGCCAGACGGTGGCAGTTCGGACAATTAAACGTGCACTTTCTCCTAATACCAAATGTTCTTCTTCTTTTCTCTGTTCGTTTTTGCAGATCCCCGCGTCGCCGATTGGCCCATGATGTCCTCGCCCTTTCCCACTCTAGGCCTTTGCATATTTTATGCGTACTTTAGCAAATCGCTAGCACCAAAGCTTATGGAGAAGCGAAAACCAATGGACCTTAGGAATACTCTAGTAATTTATAATCTCTTCCAAACTATCTTCAGCACATGGATATTCTACGAGGTAAGCTCACACGCCCATGCGGCGGTTGATTATCAACGGACAATGCTCACATTCACAGTCGCTAGTTATCATTGCTCGTTTGGTGCGATCTTGTTTTCTCTGCATTATCTGTGTGTGAGATCGTTTGTTCCTTTCAAACCCCTGGTTATGCAACGCACCACAGCGGCGATGAGATCCGGTAGCATTGAATTCACATTTTCAATTTGCTTTTTTTTGCGTACTTTTAAAAAATGCGCCTCCCTTACAGTACCTGCAAAGTGGATGGGGAGGACGCTACAGCTTCAGATGTCAACCTGTCGACTACTCCGACAACCCACTCGCTCTACGGGTAAGGACACATTTTTGCAACTGATATCCTTAGTATTTGCTTCTGTTTTTGCCTGGTTACATTCGAGACGCGAGTGCTTTGAACGTGTCACACTAACTTGCAACATCTCTTTCCTTCCCCCCGCTCACTGCTTTCCAGATGGCCCGAACGTGCTGGTGGTACTATGTCTCGAAATTCACCGAGTTCTTCGACACGCTGTTCTTCATCCTGCGGAAGAAGACTCAGCACGTCTCGACGCTGCACGTCATCCACCACGGCTGCATGCCGTTCTCGGTGTGGATGGGCATGAAGTTCGCCCCCGGTAAGTGCACCTGCGCGATCTGCGCCAACCTCTCACCTCCAACTGCAGGGTAAAAAATAGGTCAACATGGAAAGGATTACGCAACCCACTCACCAATCCCCTTTCGCTCGAGATGATGTATGAGAAGGCCAACGCAAAAACAAAAATCTCTTCTCGAAAAAAGGAAGACATTTGCAGGGCATTATTCTTCTTTTTCTGTCCCTCCCAGGTTCCCCGGTCAGCCTCGGTTGCGGTATTTTGGAAAGGGTTGTCCGTTGCTTTGTGCCACCATCTCTCTTGGCGCTATTACTTGTATGGCTCGTTGCTATTATTTACACTCTCTCATTACGTATTAACGTGTCCGGATCTGTGCGCGATCATTCGGATCTTCGTTTTCGGATCTGACAACGGGACAACGGGACGAGGGGACATGTTGTGAACTATTTTTGCCACAACCGTTCCTACCGCTCTGGCCGCTGGTAGCTCGATCGACTTGCGGCCTTGCCTGGTGTGCGGCACCGGTTTCCCGTGCCGCAGAAACCGGTTTGTCTGACCCCGCGTCACCACTTTTCGATGAATGATCGACATTCCGGGATGATGTTTCGTGACGAGGTAGGAGGGAGAAAGGTTTGTGAGCATGTATCTGTGTTACAAAAGCTCCACGACACGTTTCGTTTACATTTGCGATAATAGCGAGCGAGAGAGAAAATCAATGACACAATACTTTCACTAAACGCGGGAAGTATGCTTTAGGTGTAAATAACTTTCATTGGCGGAAGTTGCTAAATCGCTATCTCTAACCGCGTTTGCTAAGTGAGAGGCAATCCTATAGGTGGCCTATAAATGAGTGCAAATTCGAATTCGCACCTCGCAGGCGCGTTATTCCACAGTTCCAGGGCGGCTATATTTGCGATCTGTATGCGCGCCCGACGTCATGAAACGATTAGAATTCAGTGTCTGTCCAGTAGCAGCAGCTCTCCCTACGCAACCGCCGTCGTCGGCAAGCAGGTTATTTCAGGCTTTACAAGCGTAAAAATCGAGTTTGATCGAAAGTCGAACGGCAAAGCAGAAAGTAAATGGCAATCCTGCTGTAATTGATCACACGTTTCGTACTCTCGGCCCCATTTGTGCTTTATCTGTGTCTGTGTGCAGAAATTGTACACGATGTTGTAACTGGCGCACTTGTTTCTCGAACCGGCGATGATGATGATGGCGAGAGAAGGATCTAGTATCTGACTCAATGGAACTCGCTTGAAACCGGGCGTGTTCCACACGATGGAGGAAAACTACTCGGGGCTACAGTATGGGCAGCATGCAAAAAGTTCCCTTCTCGAACGGGAAGGGATAATTATTTAACCTTCATCGTTTAACCGATCGGATTGTGATAGAATTGATCGTGAAAAAAACGCTAATGGCTTCATTATTTAATGTAGCTCGTTGAAATTTAATAATCATTTGTCTACATAGATTATCTAGCACGCAATGTTTGGCTGATGCATTATTGTCATCTATTATCAGTGATCATCACGCAGCACATGCCCAATTGCACACTTGTTCGCTGCATGTTCATGTGCAAGCGATTGGAAATTGTATTTTCGTGTAACTTGTTTCGCTACTTTGAAACTGCTTCGTGATCATGTGTGATCATAGCCGCCGTGACAGATAGTTGTCGAAATTTGACTGTTGAAACAATTTAATATGCTTCAGCTACTTCAGTTTTGTTTACAATTATTCCGACTGCGTTTCTTCTCCTTCTTGTGATCGTGCTTTAGCAGAAGCTTCATCTATGAACGCGTTGCCTTACATCACACACAAACAACAATACAAGTATTGTGTTGTTACAATGTCTTGATTTTACTTTTGCATTGCTTTTATGAGTATTGCACCCGGTTGCCTTCTATTGCATCAAACCGATCGAAGTTAATAACTCGTATTTGTAAATAATTTACGAGTTTCCCTATTCAGAAATGGGTACAAGTTTCCACAGTTTGTTCATGTGAGACGCTTGGCTGTGTCCAAAAAGTGTAACAATTCAAACAAAATTATTGCTTTGCAAGCATTTTTCTCATTGAAACTCTTCTTTCTTTTTCGTTCGTATCACTCAATATAGGAGGCCACAGCACATTCTTCGCAATGCTGAACTCATTCGTCCACATTGTGATGTACTTCTACTACATGGTGGCAGCCCTCGGACCAAAGTACCAGAAGTACATCTGGTGGAAAAAGTATCTAACTGCATTCCAGATGGTAAGTCATTATCCGGTTTGGGGTCGATGAATTCTTAGCGTGTGGTGTGTGTGCGTGCTGCTCGCTCACTAAGGCAATTATCGGCTTATGCCACCCTTTCTGAAGGGCGCATCGTCGTTTAAGGACGACGCTACTGGTGGTGTGCGATGTTTGCGTCTACGTGAATTGTTTACTTCCGCAATTCACTTTTGGTAGTGACACCGGAACCGGTACCACCACCTGCCTACCTCCAACCCGCAACGAAAGATGTTCGAAGGCTAACTGGATCTAGGCGTGCTGGTACTTGCAGCAGCAATAGCACGCACATATCAATCTTGGGCCGGGATCCATTTCCGGTCCGTTCGAAGTGAGCGCGATCGTTTTCACTGATTTCGTCATTTTTACCAACCTTTGCTTTGCAGGCCCAGTTCGTCGCCATCTTCACGCACCAGTTCCAGCTGCTGTTCACCGAGTGCGACTACCCGAAGGGTTTCATGGTGTGGATCGGACTGCACGGTATCATGTTCCTGTTCCTGTTCTCCGATTTCTACAAGCAGGCGTACAACAAGCGGGTCGGCCGGGCCAAGCGGGAAGCGGAAGCACTGCTGGCCAAGTCGCACGCCAATGGCAAGCTGCACAACGGAGATATTGTCAACAACAACCAGGGTGCTTGCATGGTACGTAGTGCATTGTTTTTGTGCTCGTGTCACGTCACCAGCCAGCCTTTTCAACATTTCCAGAATCTTTCGTGTACTATGCAAAGAAAAAAAACTCTTTATGTCATGCTTTCGTCACAGTTTTGGATGAATAATTGGATGTGCCACGAACGCAATCCTTCCTCCAGTGGCACTAATCATTTAAACACGCTAATAAAGTTCTTTGTGACGGTAGTGTGGTGATCATCAATCGCCGAGAGTTTAGCGCAAATTGACGTCAAAATGACGATCAATTGTCGACAATGACTGGTACTTATTTGCAATGAGCGATTATTTGCACACTGACTGTTGGTAATTCAATCGAGTTCAACAGGTTTGTTTTTTTACCCGTTGGTTTTTTGTTTATCTCTCTACCCGTCTACATTAAGGTTGAGATTTCTTGCGCCCTTTAGCGTACGGCGGATGCCTTTTCCGCTATTTTGTTTCACTTGAACGCCACAGCTTCTCCCCGGAAAGACACGCATGATTAAAAAAAAAGACGAGCTCTTCAAGGTTATCTGAAGATGAAACGGAGCATTTACCATCAAAATAAGCGATAGTTATTACCTCCCCGACTCAGCAGGAAGAGGGTGTAGGATCTAATGATGCAGAAGCAAAAGGACGCCTATTGTTATTGCTAGCTCAGATCGGCCGACGCGGCACCCGACAGAAAGGTCATAAAAGTACACTGCCCAAGGGCAAAACAACGCTATGAAGAGGTATAAAAATCACATGCTCGCCACACTCGAATTGAGTAACGAGAGTGCGCAAAGTGTGTAGCCTCTGCGTGTGCGTGGCTACGTGTTGTGGCTTCTCTTCCTAATGTGCCGAACAAGTTTGCTTAGTGTGGCAAATTGTTTATCTTTCATGTAACTCCGTTCTGGTGGATATGTTTTGCCGCTCAAATGATTCTCCAGCACACACTCCGGTGAAGGATCATACGGCGGGGAAGTAATTTGTATTGCCGATTGTCGTTGAAGTGTCGGGGCAGCGTTGGGTAACGTATTTGACCATACCAAACACGATGCTGCTCCGCAGCACGAGCCTCCCGCCGAGCGTGTCGTGTACGTTTTCCCTTGACCTCTCAGTGGTTTTGGAAGACTTTTCCTGTCCAGTTGAAATCTTCGTATTGTTCGCCTGTTTGTTTACTTCCTCATAGCGTAGAAGCACATTGCGCGTTAATTGCGGAACGAACTTGATGAGATTTAGCGCTTCTCCCCAAGCCCCAAGCAGCGCGCAGAACGAGTGCAAATTTTCGCACCTTGTAAGCAAACTCGAATGCCCAGAAATGATACGGCTCGAATACAAATGCAGGCTTCACGTAATATCCGTTCTCGTGACGCGCGCACACTCTGGCCCAAGACACTCCTTTGATTGTTTGCTCAAATATATTGTTCCCTTTTTTGTCGTGCATATTTCGAATGGTACTAGTTTTCCTCCGGTTATTTGTGGGGTTAAGCTAAGCACCACTTTGCTCAGTTATTAATTACAATCATTTGTTGCCGTAACGAATTGCGTCAAATGTTCCACTGGATGAGTGTATATGTTTGGGTTTTTTAACCTCCAAAGTGATTCTCCATACAGCATCGTCAATCATTCTATCAGTATGATGTGTTTTTATGGCAGCTTGGAAGAAAATTAAATCCATTGTACTGTCCAATACCCAGGAATGTTTTACGAATCGTCAAACTGATGAATCGTGGTGAAGCTTTGCTCTTTCGCAGTGCGCAATAACAACGAAGCAGTGAAAAAAAATAATATTTGCCAATCCATTAATGCTGGACAGTGAGATTGTTTCAAGAGTGTGAGGAAACTGGAATGAAATGTGTGCATTTTTTAGTATTTGTAAATGCTGTTTTTTTTTCTTTTTGTGTACGCAAATTTGTTTCCCAAATTTTTATACATTCTTTGCTTAATTCATATTTAGCTTTTACTAATGTGTTTCCTTTCGCTCTACCTTCCTTTCCTACGAAAAAAAACAGCCCGTCCTGAACGATGATGACGAACTGCACCAGCGAAAGGTGACCGGAAATGGAATCTACTTGAACGGCGGTGCCAAAACGGCGAATTCCTACAGCAATGGCAATTCGAACGGTTTTGTCGAATCGATCCAGCAGTCGAATGGCGGCATCGGCGAGAACGGTGGAGCACGGGTGCGGAAAATCCAATAACGCTAACAACAACTAGATATAGGCCTTGGTGGTTAGCATCATCATATTCATCATCATCATCATCGTCATCATTCAAATCTTCTCACCATCACCACCGCGCCCCCTCCCCTAAAAACCCCACCATCATGAGTGTCTGTCACCTGCGTGTGTGCATATGTGTGCGTCCGACTGGCCGTTCTACGAAGGGGCTGTCTCGAAGTGCTCTAGGAAGAGCGAAAGCAACTGCCCGTGCACCATCGCGGAGCGAGGGAATTGTTTATTTTTAGTACGATTTTGGCTAAAGATGAGTTCAGTATTCACTTGCCCCGCCTCTCTCCCAGAGAATGGGATCGCGATCGTCACCCCGGTTCGCAACTCTTTGCACAAATATATCATCATCCTCCATCCTGTTTAATGCTGTGGTGTAATACACGCACACAGTGGTGGCAGAAGCATATGACTAAACGACGGCCGAACAACGGTGCTCCGTAGCAGTCAGTGGCGCAAGAAACAGGATGGCCGTAGCAAACGGAACAGTACTCGAAGCCAGTAAGGACCACAGCCTGACGACACGGTGGCGGGATACAAGATGGAAGGAGGGGATACCGGTTTGATGGTGGGAATGGAGTGTGCACCACGATCATAATATTAATGTGTGAAGATCGAAGGTCCCGCACCTCCAGAAGAGCAGCTACGGGTCCCTAGCCACAACCGGATCAAAACACTCTCACACACACACATACAAACGCGTGGCTCGACAGGAAGCTGCTGCATTATGGATAATGTATTTTTTGGAATGTTTTACATAGTACCAAGTAAATTAGGGCAGGGCATGAGATAAGGATACGCGTCGAAGGTGTCGGCTTGCGTGTAGTAAGCTGCTTACTTACCACCCCACCCATAGGTGTGTCCGTGAGGGTCCATCGTGCATGGGAACAGTTCAACTATCACGTTTCGAACCACAGACGATGCTGGCGGCACACAATCGGGTGTGGTGTGTTGACCCTTCGAAGAAACTATAAACAATACGATCAAGTTGGTAGTTAGTCGGTGGTGTTAGATTTTTTGCGTTTACTTTGTTTTTGTTTGGTTACTTGTTTTTTTTTAACAGTCATATTGTACAGTACTAGAGAAGCTTAGCGAACCAGAGACAGGATAAAGGGAGGAAGACATATAGGAAATGCAATACCTGTGTACCAAAACAATTGTTTCGTTACTGTATAAATCAAAAAGATGATATAAAACAAATGAAACCGCATAGGGAACAGAAAAAAGGAAGAAGAATAAACAATGCTAGCAAAACATAAAAGCGTGATGAGAACGAGCAGCCGATTGTAATAGTGTTTTGAGGAAGGATGAATTAGTAGCAACATAAATTAAAAATTGCTGGCGCAGCAAAATGAGCGGTCTTAATGCCAAGAAACTGACTAAAAAAAAAGAAAACTATCGATGTAGTATGTGATTGTATGTGGACTGTTTCCAACATACGCGCGCGCGGTTTGTGTACAGCAGCAGCAGCAGCAGCAGCGATTCGGTATAGTGATTAAGGGCAAACGAAGCATGGTGGCGGTAATAGGACATGAGAGTAAAGAAAAAGATTAAACAAAAAAAAAACAAACAAAACAAAACAACATATACATTCTGTCGATTCCTGTTGTCGGGACGTCGGCATTGAATATAAAGTTAAGAAGCGCAGTGTAAGTCTAAAACAAATGAAGAAAAATCTAAAATCAGAATTGTATCGCCTATTTGTTTGTGTTTCTTCCTTCTGTCTGTATGTTTCGCGTCTCGGACTTAATTGTAAAAGGGGGGAATGTCCTACCAAATGCGCCACAATATCGTCATAATGTTGTTCTTTACCTTTTTTTCACTCAGTTTAGGGGTATTTTTGTATCAATTATTGTTCAGTTGTCAGTTTTCCGAATGGATTGTTCCAAAGAATGGTTTGAACCGTATGTTTTGTATCATTCGTCTTGTATAAATGATTCACTTTCACAAAAATTGTTTCACTAAAATCTGATCATTGATGTTGCCTTGTGAAGAAAGTCAAACTTTTGTTCCTTCTAGTCTCCCTGCGATCGCTGTTGTTTAATTAACCTGTGTAATTAATCGGAGATGGTTTGCTTCGCATTGTTGCGAGTAGTAATACGACAACAGCCAAACAGCCGGTTATGTGTTTGGCACGCCATGCTTCGTACGAACGAGCGTCGTCAGCTAAGGATGTAAAACTTTTTTTTTTTTGGCAAAGGCGGGTATTGAACATTAACTGTGAAGTCTCGAAAGTCTGTACTTTTTCCGTATATAGAACAGAAAGCGAGGAACTGATACCAAGAAGAGTTTGTTGCTAGTTTTTAAATCTTTCTACATGGTAGGCTTTCGAATGGAATGTTTCGCGAGACAGCTGAATGTGGTTAGCTTTTAAAGAGAGCATAGCGCAGAGCGCATATGCACAGCTGCTGCTACTACAGCTGCTACGCCCCCGAATGCAGATCGAAAGAAATACGATCACCAACTTTTCTACGTGTGTTGTGGGTATGTTTTGTCATGCTTCCTTCTCATAGTTCATTGTTAGTGAGTAAGAGATACGAGTACGCTCGTAGGTCATAGGTATGTATTGTTTCTGTAACGATCTTCAATGCTATCTATTTTGTTTACTTTGCGATTTTTGTGTTGTATCACCGTTGGGAAACATATTTGTTTCGTAATTGTTCTAATTTTAAATCGCCCCATTTTATTTCCGTATGGTTATACACATATAGCACAAGAAATGACAATCGTCGCTTCGTTGTTAGCATTTGATAGTGTTATGGCTCGCAGCCGGCACAGTTCCGGTAGGATAAAATCGAAGAAAGTGAATGTTTCACCCCACCAGGAAGTATGTGGATGGAGTGAAGAAACAAAAATGCAAACACATGAATTGTAGTGCTGAGGTTTAAGTAAAATGTTAAACGCTTGTATCTGAAGGGGGAGAACAAAACTAAAGCTGAGAGAAACCATGCATAGCAATAAGACAGGCATAACAACACAACAGCCAGCAGAATTGTATAGCAAAGCAAACAAAATACAGGAATGGAGAGTAAAGAAAATAATAAATAAATTAAAATGTATCGCAATTTTTATTTTTAATTATTGTATCTGAACTCGATGCAAATGTGACATTTGAACAAAATACAAAGAATTATTTAATTCATCAGTTAATGTTTCTTTTTCTCGATTATTATCCTTTTTGGTAATTTGGTTTGGTAATTATGTTTTGTAAATAAAAAGTTCCTTTCTGTATTTGGTAATATATTTTTGTCAGTAAAGTTAAAAATCCACCCCTGGTGGTCTCCTAAAATTGCTATTAGACATGTACTAACTTCTTACAGAGTTTTTCAAGGCTTTTCATAATTTTGGTACACTTTCTTGATTTATTCTAACACGAAGTGAACTTAATGTGACGGGACCGGCACCCTATTTAGATTGGCTCACAATCCAATTGGAATATCAATGTGCTTGATCAAATCGGATCTTGTAGAATCCCATTTCCGTCATATACAGTCCCAAATAAAAATTTCCAATCAGAAAAGTTAAAAAAAACGTACAAAAACGTTGAGAACCCCTGATAACTTTGTATCTGGCATACTACCGAATGGAAGGTCGACCTATGGCACTTTTGAGTTGGATTATATGTGAACTAGTGGTGGGAGCTCGGAATCGGACCTACCCGATTCCGATTCCGTGTTCGGAATCAATTCCGGAGTCGATTCCGATTCCGGAATCGATTCCGGAAACTGATTCCGGACCTACTATCCGGAATCGATTCCAGAAAACTGCGGAGCTATCCGGTATCGATTCCGACAAAAACTACATTTTTCCCATCCCAAATTATTCAGCAAATGCGATCACTGTCAGAGGAAGGATCGAACCCAAATCACAGTGCTTTTGTGAAAAATGTTGGCCATAACTCCAAAACACATGTTAACATGCAACAATTCGCGAATTTCTATGGGAAAAGTGGCAGCAGTCAAAGTAAAAGCGATCGCGTACTTCGTATTTGCGGATATAGAGTATTATATGTAAATATAGATAAATTACTGTATGTGGTTCTTTGGCAAACGATGGGTTTGGCTTTGACATTTTTAATACTTTTTCAACACAAAAACTACAAATATGCCTATTTGAGTCATTCTGGGAACTTCTTCTATTTGGAGTAACGAACTACGCAGTCATATCGGCCTATACAGTCTTCCGCCTAGGGATAGTTAGATAGCAGCATATGTCGCTTCTGGATTGTTGTCCGACGTTGCTAATTTGAGGAATGTGAGGTATTTTGGAATATCAAGTACACCTGACTAATAATGTCTGAAACAACCAAAAGTGTGGATATAACGATATAAGTACCTCAATCATATGGTCAACCCCTTCAAAAACCACTGAAGCAAGGCTAGACCGACTACAGTTGTTATGCCTGCTAAGAATAAAAGCATATCTTTACTGATACCTTTTATAGCGTGAGATTTCAATGGACATGTACTGAATGTTAGTACACGGAAATTCGCTAGTTTTCTATTCTAAACCAAACACGTGTAATTGAACTATTATGCACATACACACACACTGTTCAAATGCGCTCCAATGTCGGCAAGACCCAACGCGACGGATGACTCAAGGATGGCAGTGGTGAATAAATCTTCCCATAATACCGCACTACAAAACGGTAAAAATTTCCACCCGCCTATCGGGAACACTTGCCGCATAACGATCAACAACATGGCGCTGGTCGGGCCGGGTTTCAGCGTCTTTGTCCGCCTTGTCTGTATTTCCCCCTACACCGAGAGCTCTAAGCATCACCGTGCGCGATCGATCTTGCGCGAGTGACTGAGCCCGTTTCCTGCCCCCCCGGGGGCGCACAAGGGACAATTCATTAAAATGTTCCATGCGTACCCAACTGTCGGATTGATGATGCGTTGGATTACACCGCCGTGTGCAAATTGAGGCAGAAGCTGTTCTAGCGGCTGGTGGTGTAATTTGATCACGTCCCAAACCACCTAACCGCGGCTGACTAACGATCGAGCGCAATCGGGGCTGATCCGGATGTTCCCGGGGTTTACCCGGGGAAGTACCCCCGTTAGAAGTCTGCCCCACCCCGACAAAAGCCTAAGACGCACCTCAGTTGAATTACTTTCTCGTGATGAGCTGCCTACACGCCCGCCAATCAGCGGGCGGGATGATTCTGCTGCGCTTCCTGACCAAACTACCCAATGTAGCAGGGTGGCCTTTCCCTTGCCGTCACTCCGCACGACACAGCATCAACCGGTAAACTCGCCTAACCTTGAACGCTTAGTACCCGAGTCGTTGGCACCAGGGGACCCGCGATTGAGCTTTTCCATTAACTGTGATAATTTCTGCGATTCCATTGAGTCATGCTTGAAATTTAGCGACTCAACACACTTTGCTAGAAACTTCCGCACCCCGCCAGCATGGTACGGTGTAGTTTGTTTTCTTTTATTTTCGGGAGAGCCCCCATGTTCAGCTTCTCGTTTATGCGTACCGCAAACAGCTTTAGCAAACAACACAGTTTGGCCGATCTCTGCCGCTCCCTGTCCGCGCAGCTCGCAACACGGCTAATCGGAAACACCTGCATTTGTAGAACCTAGTATCATGTAGCGGCCACCAGAGCCAGAGCCAAACTGTTTGCACAAGCGGCCAGTAAACATGTCCCAGTCGGGGCAGTTTGCTAATCAACGCGGTATGGTGCAGATCAATGCGAATAATGCTCACGCTGCAGATGGCTGATGCGTGTTTTCCTTCCGCTTCCTGGGCCGCGGCCAGGCTCACGTGATTGACACTCGAGTCTTGCGAACAACACGGTCGGGTTTCTATTGTCGGTTGCTTTTAGCCGGGAACAGTTGCGTTTTGCTCGTGACCGTGCCCCTACCATCGAAGCAGTTGTCATGGGAATCATAAAAATAACCGCAGTCGTCGCAAAACAAGACAAATCTCCCCTGATAACGATGCAAAGTACATAAAGGACGTCTTTCAGGTATGCTATACGTAGCTGGAGAGGCAGTACGACGGTTGTCTCTTAACTGCATGACGTGAATTCTTCATCAGATGCTTCAATTGACGACACCAAACTCGATTGGACTGAAGGCTCCGCAAGATCTACTTCATACGATCTACTCCAGAAAAGCGAAAAATCGCTCGAGATGAAACGCATGAAAATAATTCAAACATACAGGGAGTACCAGAAAGTAGAAACTAGTGATGTGCTTTCTGGAGCGCACCCACGACTCCGATCCGACTCCAACTAATGTTAGTCCGATTCTGACTCCAGCAAAATGGAACCACTAGATACGCCCAGAGTCGTCCGAAGCCTTCCGGAGTCGTTCGGAGTCGTTCGGAATCGTTCGGAGTCGTTCGGAGTCGTTCGGAATCGTTCGGAGTCGTTCGGAGTCGTTCGGAGTCGTTCGGAGTCGTGCGGAGTCGGAGTCGTTCGGAGTGGTCCGGAATCGTCCGGGGTTGTTCGGAGTCATTCGGAGTCGTCCGTGGTCGTTTGGAGTCGTCCGGAGTCGTTCGGAGTTGTCCGGAGTCGTCCGGAGTCGTCGGAGTCGTCGGAGCCGTCCGGAGTCATTCAAAGTCGGAATCGTCCGAAGTCGTCCGGAGTCGTCCGAAGTCGTTCGGAATCGACAGGAATCGGAGTTGGTCGGAGTCAACAGGAGCCTTTGTGCTTGTGATCATACATTTCCTTTCGTTGTGTTATTTGTCTTTCACTTTGTGCGTGCACTTCTTCTACAGGCCTTTGTTTCGAAGGCCGACCTCGGCCGACCTCGGCCGACCTTGGCCAACTCCTGATGACTCCGTCTGTAGCCGATTCCGGATGAATCCAGACAACTCCGGACTACTCCGAATGACATCGAAAGACTCCGAACGACTCTAAACAACTCCGAACGACTCCGAACGAATCCGAACGACTCCGAACGACTCCGAACGACTCAGCACGACTCCGAACGACTCCTAACGACTCCTAACGACTCCGGACAACTCCGACTCCGAACGACTCTGAACGACTCCGGACGTCTCCAGACGACTCCGAACGACTCCGAAAGACTCCGGATGATGCAGGGCGGACCTAACTTCCGCAGTCGATTCCGAATTTATCGGAGTCGGATCGGAGTCGACTCTGGATTTATGCCAGCTCTACCCATCACTACTAAAAACACGACTTCGATGCTCCTTTTTCTATAATATGATGTTTAAATAAATGATTACTAGTCCAAACAACAAACTTTTACATTCCAAACCGTCATTGTGTACGTTTCAAGTGCCAATATGCTTTCATTTACCCAATATACGAATCTGAATTTGCAAAAAGTGATACCAATATACAAGAAATCGTTTAAAGATCGTGTGCAAATGGTGCTCGAATTCCGAAATTCCATTGAGTCAGTTGGCAACAATGAAAGAGTTCATCATAGTAGCAATTCTAAAAGAAATTTGGAGTAAAATAATGAGGAAAGTTTAACTTTAAATACAAGAACAAAGGTATGACGTCGGTACCACAGGACCGGAACAGTACAAATTACTGGGTGGAAAGATAAACCGCACTCTGCCAGCTATCGAACAAGACATCAGACCCGATCAAACGCGTATAGTTTCGACATGTTCGAAACGATGTTTGAGTTGTTTGATCATTTTCATACATTTGTTTGAGTCTAATGTCTTGTTCGGCTACTGATAGAGCGAGGCCCTAGCAAGTGTGATCTAACCCAGAGACCTCCAAACTACGGCCCGCGGGCCGAATGCCTGTTAGCAGGCCTGCACACGTTACGGGCTAGCGTACCGTACCGTTCCTTTTTTATACGAAGTGTTTGACAATACTACACGAGCCCGGTACGTGTGGAGGCCTTGTACATATTCTAATATACTTTATTGTCGCATAGTGAATTATATTTTTACTTACATTTGTATTGAAAACACAATAATGGACATTAACAAAGGGAAAGAACTTTGTTTAAAATTTTCGAATTAAAACAAAACAATATTTGACGGTACGATATAAGAGAACGTTAGAATCGGTCAGTCAGTTGGAAAGTCAAAATTGACTCAATTGAAAAAGACTATTGCGGGCCTGCCCACGACGTGCGGAGGCCTGCTTATGCGGCCCACGGTGACGTTGTGAAATAAATAGTTAATTATTGTGACTATTTTTAAAGAAAATGATAGTTGCAAATGTAGATGAAATGTCTTCGCGGCGTAGACCAAGCTTCAAAAATAGAAAGCGATAGAAGTTTTGTATATTCTGTTAGTTTTTTGTTTATAAAAACGAGATTGAAACGTTCGCATTAGCAACAGGCAATGGAAAAATTACCCTCAACACCATTATATGCGAAGCAATGTTGCCCGCGAACTGAAAAGTATGTGGACTCTAATGATATTTTTAAATCGTACAATGGTAACTCTGTAAGGGAACGGGAGAACAGTCAGAACTTCACCACATGCGATTTTCCCGCAAACTGTTGTATGGGATTTGACAAATTCATTTGATATTGCCGCATCACCTCATGCGATTTTCAGGCATTTGATTCGATCCCGCACTCAATCCTACTAAAAAAGCTGGATATATTGGGGCTCCCCAGCTCGACTATGGCATGTTTGCGACCCTATCTTGATGATCGCCCTTACTCTGTAAGCATGGGCTCACATACCTCTCGTCTGCTAAAGGTAACTTCAGGAGTGCCCCAGGGAAGCAACCTCGGACCACTGCTCTTCATATTATATATGAACGATCTTTCACTCCTGCCAATTGTCACCTGATGTATGCTGATGACACTAAACTGTTTCTCCAAGTTGAAACTTCTAGCGACCAAGCACACTTACAAAGCATTTTGCACTCTTGCTTCGTGTGGTGCACAAGTAACCGGCTCGAGCTCAGCATCGAAAAATGTACCACTATCACATTCAGCCGGTAACGCGAAACCCTCTTTTGAGCAACTATACGTTAGGCGGTTGTATTTTGGAGCGTAAAGATTGTGTGTGCGACCTAGGAGTTTTTATTGATGGAAAACTCAATTTCGACAAACATTTAGAACATGTTATATCTAAAGACAATCAGCGAGTAGGTCTATTAACACAGCTAACTAGAGAACTACGCGACCCAATATATGTTATAATGCTTTACTGCTCCTTAGTTCGGCCTGATATTGATAATGCCTCAGTTATCTGGTGGCCCACTGCATCCTGTCAACTGGAGCGTGTCGAATCCATCTAGCGGAGAGCCACCCGGCACGCTTTACGCCGATTTAATAACACCCATTATAGGACTCGCCGCGCCCTGCATGGACTTGAGTCCCTTGAAGAGCACCACCGTAACGCACAAAGTGCTTTCATAGTCGATGTGCAAAACTTCCGTATTGATTCTCCCATTCTTCAATCGAAAATAAACTTCTAAACGCTCCAACTAGAACACTTCGTCCCCGCGATCTTATCGCCATCAAGGACCGTCGTACACGCTTTGGTCGTTTAAATCCGTTCTACCGTATGTGTAATGAGTTTAACTCCGTTTGCTCTCTATATGAACCCGGTACTCGGTATGTCCCGCAACTCCTGCCTAAGAATCGTGCGTCTCTCGAAGAGCTCTATCACGTAATCACTCTAAATTATTGAAAATATTGTAAATGTGTTGCTTTCGAGGGGGCCTATTGGTCCGTCGAATTAAATAAATAAATTAAATCAAATGTCAAATGTTTCAAACAACATCAAATAATGATAATCTTTATAAAGAAATAACAAAATCATAATAATATCTTGAAAATTTAGAAAACTCATTTCTTGCCGCATGAGGCAAAAGCGAATTCGGCGATTCTCAGACCATTGCCTAAGACAGAAATTTGGTAAATTTGTTATTGTCACCCACTTCCTGATTCAGAGCTAGTGCAGAGGTTTTTCAGGAGTTCTCATAATTTTGCGACGCTTTCTTGACTCTTTCGCACGACAAGTGAAAATTAACATTAGTGAGCTTGGAATTTATGTGAAAGTAGATTCTACGGCACCTTTATTGTACAGGCTCTTTTGGAATTGAGAATTGGAGCAACCAACCTCATACGGTTCACGAGATACACTTTGCCGATGACTCCAATGAACAATACATGAGTGAATTAAAAGTAAACAAATAAATTGTATTAAACTGCACAAAGAATTTCCTCGGTCTATGCAATATTCGTTTGACTTCCAGTATTTTGTACCCCTACAATTTACATATTGTGAGCGTAGTGCTTAAACCACTCCTCACAACAAGTAAATTTGCTTCGCAATCCTTCTCTAGTTTAGAATTTCTTATACAAATTGCCACTCGACACTTCAGAAAGACCTACTTTCGTGTGACTGCTTAGGACCTCTTCACGTGTGAAATCGCCACTTTTATCTGCCTTGTTGTTGATATCACAGTGCTGACTTTTGACCCGTCATAGGTACAATTTTCCACAACAAAGGTGTTAAATAAGCCTCTGCTCCAGCACTGCTGACCTACAAGTCGACCAGACCTTCTGTGGCCTCACAAATTGCTCAAAATTTTACATTAGGCTTTAAATGACAGTTTCTCTTTTTTTCTTTTCAAATGAGTTTGCTAATTGATCATAGTGATTATATTCATAATTTATTTAGTCATTATTATTTGCTGGAGTTAAAATGTCATTAAAATTAGATATGCCCCACATAATGGAATGTAAATCGTTGCACACCTGAGTTAAGGACAACACTGACATTGAAAATAAATCTCCCTAATATTGGAAAACAATAAAAAACACAATTACAAGTACAAACTGTTTGTAGCGGAAAACAACATGTATGTTAAGCTGACCGAAATATCCCCTAGACAAAAAGAATGAAAGTCATTTCCAAAATGCTCCATGAGTTAATTTGTTTATTCAACGGTTCAACACACCATTGGTTTGTAAAAGTTTGTGTTCTTTTTTTTCTGGGATACTGTGAATCGATTTTTATTTTCACAATTAAGTGCATCAATCACATTGCAAAAGTTGACTGCACAGTACATGACAATCTGCCAGATAACAGCTACTCGATAGGTTTATCAAGCATAATTAAATTAATTAACCAATCAACCAAAAATCTTAACACCGGATAACGAATTGATGATCTTGCATTTAGCACAGATCCTACCCCGTTCTACTTCCGCTTCGACTAAGTACCTGTTTCGGTGCGGCAATGTTAATTACACTCTACAAAAACTAAATCCACCATTTTTTTTGCACTTCGTTATGTGTTTGCTTGAACAGTTGTTAACTTTCCACTCAAAATCACTCGATCGAGAGGGAGCCAATATAGAATGAAGGGAGAAAAACAACACAAAATGTTCTAAAGTTCGCGTCGGTTTCTAGGGTGAAGGATATTTGGAGGACGGCGACGATGACGATGATGATGATAGGCATGGTGATCGTAAAGTACTACACTTCGACACTTTGCCTCGCTAACTCGCTGCTCACTTGACCGTTCGTCAACGATCGTAGGGTTGTTTTTGAGCCCGCCTGTTGTGCGCATTGGCAAAGTGCGATAAAAAAGATGATGTTGAAATGCGTAATGTAGTAAAAACAATGTGTTGGAGAAGATACCAAACACCAGACACCGTGACGATGAAATAGTTGTCTGGAGGGCAGAAAAAATGCAACCAAAACAAAAAAACAAATAAAAACTTGAACAAATTGATGGCACCAAACGGCATGGGAAGGCAAAAACAGATTTGAAAAAAAAATGCAATACACTCAAGAAGCTCGATGGCGACTCATTAGATGAACGATGATTACATCGAGATTAAATTGCACGAGAAAAATGTATAGCATATCGTAAAACCTTCAAACATCCGATCAAATATACGATCGTATTGAAGAAGCCTTGTTTTTCGAACAAGCTGCTCGTTGAACAGTTTAAGAGAAAAAAATTGGAAAATGATTTGCTAGAAAAGATATTAGCGTTAGATTACTTTAATCTTTCACATCTGATCAACATGATTAAGGTGATCGATTTAGGTTTTTATGTATCGTTGTGACTGCATCGTTATCAACGATCGTTTCTTTTTTTCGCTCTCAAACGATCAGTCAACCTGTTTCAACCCCCATCGAAATGGAGGAGTTTTCATTGACATTTAGTAAGTTTGCTTTTACAAGCTCACTGCCGTTGCTATTCACATCCTTCACGGCGCAATCATGATCGTCTTTCACACATGTGATTAGGTTTCGGTTGCGTGGTCGTACACCAAGGTTAGCGTTCGTTTCCACCGGATGCTGCTACCTGTCATGCGACTAATTGACACGGTCGAGGGTATGATCCTCGCATAAAGTTCACCCTGAACTGCACGCACGGTGTCATAAATGTTTGCGTCCGATTCTGCGTGATGTAAGAAGAGATCCAAAATTTATTGCAGTCCTTTGGCAGGTACTAGAGAGGCCACCCGCCCCCGAAAGATCGTTATGGTGGGGGTTTGCAAGAACCATCGATTGCATCAACACCTCAATCGATGGCACCTCGTGCCACCAGTGGTGGTTTAGTTGCGAGTGACGACGGTAAAGGTTACATCGACCGAATGACTACCGTTACCTGACCTTGGCCGATGATACAGACACTAACAAGAATACCACCCGTCAGCCCACGGTGGCCAGTGTCTAGCCAGCGGCACATAATAGTTTGATTTTCACGAAGGAAAACCGGCAATAGCGGACCCGTTCGCTTGTACCTTGCTAACCTGTCTCTTACTGCATTGTGGATTTTTGTTGTGGTTGCTGTTGTGAAATTCTATTGCTGGTATTTCGGATTTTCATTAGTTGAATGAAATTTTTAAAAGGCAAAACCCAAAATAAAACGTTGCGTAGTGTAAAGCTTTTGGCGTCTTTATTCACCTTTTTTCTTTCTTTTAAATTTTGGTTGATGATCGAAAGATCGACCCTCTCACGTTCGCTTGATCGTGTGGCCATTAACTCATAATGTTTTTTCTTTTATTCTTTTTCCTTTACGTTGGCGCTGGCGAGTTGCGATCGTTCGTGCGTGCGTGATTTTCACGTGCGATGTGTGCATGGCTTCGATTATGTAAAGCAGTGCACACGATTGGACAACTTTGTATCCGATGTATGTGTGTGTATGTGTCTGTCTTTCTCTCTCTCTTTCACTTTGTTTAATATGTTTCCTTCTCCATTATTTGTTTTGGTTTTGCTTCTTACTGTGCTGATTTCCTTCCAGCTGATGGATGGACTTACGCGTACTGATGATGATGGTTGGCATCGTTTTTGGCCGGCCTGCTCATCACCCTTGATCCACATTCGGTGGCTCGAAATCAGACTCGTTCGATTGCAAGTTTGATTTTGTTGGGGGCCGAATGCTTTATTTATTTAGCCTTCTCGGCGAGCTTTCGACCGTCGTGCATCTAAACTTTATGCGCTGTGCTCGGAATTGTCCGATTGGGGTTGACGATTAGGAAAATGCGTGTGATCAACACGCGTCGCAGAACGTGATTAGTCGTTCGTATTTCTTTCCCCGTGTACCCCCGTGTTGGACCAGTTTTAGGTGGAAATGATGTTTTGGAAATTATTTTAAAATTTAAAAATGTCTGTTAATTTTAAGCCAGTACAAATATAAAACAATTATCGAAATGGTTATATATGAGTAATTTATCCTATTTAAGATTTATTTACACAAAATAAACAATAATAATTACATTCCTGTCCTGACCATACAACCTTCATACCATCTACTGCTTTAAGCCTTTTTCTCCCAAGACCCTGATCCTCACGATCAACAAACGTTCGCGTCTTCCTTCAATGACACTTACAATGCTCACAGCAACACTTACCGAGCCAGCCGAAATCAGTCTGGGTATTGTATGCTTTTGATTATCATTTATGAAGCGACTTGCAGTTGCTCAATTGTGCCATCCACTTCCTGCGACAGCCGGCAGACCAAAGTCCGCGCGCCACACTTCGTCACGCACCGCACATTAAATGAGAACGCATCAGAGAATCGATGCGCCCCGAAAATGCCGGAAATGTCCGAAACGAAGGTCCACTTCTCGTGTTTGCCAGTGTTTTTGTTTGGTCCGCTGTTTTGGTCGCCTTTCTGCTCGGGTTAGCCTCTTACACCGCACCGCTAAAGGTTACGCCATCTAATTATTCGCTGCGATCTTTCAAACACTTCCACTGCGGTCTGTTACTTCCTGCGTGTGTCCAGCGGTACCCGGCCGATGGTGTGGTACGTATCCCGTCAAGGTCATTCCGTTGGGTCAATTTAAAGGTGTCCTCGATTGCGCACTTTGCTCGGATAATTGCCGGTTACAGTATCTGCCGCATCACGCACGCAGAAGTGGGCAGTCGCCGCTTGGAAGATGGTGATGATGATGATGATGTGTGGCTACTGATGAGGACAAGGCTACAGAGACAGCACGATGGTACAGGTCGATGGTCCCGTTCCGACTCTCTATCGGACCCAGTTCCGAACAGCTGAGATTCGGTGCACTCAAGCTTAGCTTAAGTGCATACTAAACACGTGCCACAATCCGCAAACAATACTTTGTGAAAATGCTCAACTGATGGTCATGTTGTTTGGGGGGAAATGGCCTAATGAGTGCTACCCACCGTCTGTTTTAACAAATCCATGTCAACATTTCAATGCTAAGGATGT
The DNA here is from genome assembly GCF_016920715.1 of Anopheles arabiensis. Classification (NCBI taxonomy): domain Eukaryota; kingdom Metazoa; phylum Arthropoda; class Insecta; order Diptera; family Culicidae; genus Anopheles; species Anopheles arabiensis. The sequence continues at coordinate 52,967,931 of NC_053517.1, forward strand.
AAGGTTAATGTATGCATCCATTTTTTGTTTCAAACATAGACCATCAACACCAATGCTGAAGCTTAGTTTACAAGAAATAGGATTGCACACAGTCAGCCTATTATCAATCAGACATTTATAACATATTTTGATAGTTTCACCCGACAACCTACTCACACCCTATCCTGCACCATCGCCTCACAAAACCTGTGAGAATTATTCACCATGTGTGTAATGATTTGCATAAATCTTCATTTAGTATGGCGTACACGGCCACAACTATGAACGATTCAAGGGATTTTTTTTTAAATTAACACGTGGCCAGTACGGTTATCGCGTTCGATTCGGATAACTTCCGCACGCTAAATTTGACTTCTAACAATTTTCTAAAACCTTGGACGTTCGTTTGAATTATGCCCTTTAAATATATGAGCCCTTGTTGAAGTGGGAAGCCGGTTTTCAGTTGGATAGTAATATAAATACCGGTGTCCCTCGAGATACGACTGTATTTGGGACCGAAAAAATGTCCCAAAGCAAGGCGTAAGTCGAAAAAGTCGTAAGTAGAATATGTTAAGTTTATAAACGAAGTTGAAGAGTCGTAATCTATAATATCGTGATTGTTATTTGAAACAATGATTGATAATGTATTAATTTTACACCAAAAATCGTTTACACGATATAGATATTGAAGATCGGGTAGTTGTGGAAAATGTGTGTGTAACGATTATCAGCACAAAAATTAAAAAAAAATACATAAATTTCTTCTCACTGACAACTTTTCACTGTCAAAATCAAAATCATCGTATCTGCGAATCGTCGTAATTCGAAGGGATCGTAACTCGGAGAACCCCTGTAATTATTTTTAAAAACGAGTTTGAAGATAGTCATTAATTGATCTTGATTATATTATTGACGACATGTCACACCTACGGTAGTGCGATCTCATACTTTATGAAATATTTTAGATATAAGAGAAACTTTGAGGAAAGGTTATCATACTTCATACTTTTTTGAGCAACAATTTATTGCAGCGTTTCGTATCATAAGATGCCTTCTTATCAAACTTGGCACGTTGGTGAAGGCTAGTAGACGTTTTGACAGACAGACAGACAGACATACGGACAGATAGCATATAGTTTTGCAATTTCCTTTTAAAAATTGGAACGCATGAAAAGTGGTGCTAATTAGCGCGGTTTGTAATTTCTAATTTTTGCTCTATCGCTAGTTCAAACTTTCCCTTCCTTTATCTATTGCTTTCGTGTTTTATTTTAGCAAGGTAAATATGCATCAAGCCAGAAATGATACAATTTTGAAATTCGGCAACAAGTATGCCATGAAGGAAGCCTCGTTTGGTTTGCCATACCACCACTACAAAGTAGCCGCTGGCATTGGGGACATTTCCAGTAGGTTTTGTTTTTCCTTCGTGTCTGCTTAATGGATTCTAAGTGATTGTGCCGTGGCAAACCCGGAACTGGAACGGTGTTTTTCCTCCGATTGCCGATTATTGTACAGAATAACGTTTCACAGGCTGGAAGATAGTGCTTGGGAAATACCCACCTCTAGAACGTGTTTGTGTGGCAATTTTCTTCAGACACGATTAACCGTGCTCGATTACGTCCACCACGCGTGTGACGCAAGCCGATGCGACGTAATTCTGGACGTACACCTCCAGCATTCTTTTTGTTGTTGTTTTGGAGCATCATCAGGTCCAAAAAAACAAAAGTAACCACAAGTGGCTATTTTGAGCACCTTCCGCAACGGCACGAGAGCTGTGTGTTTGGTAGAGGCGACCAGTGTCCGAGGATCACGACGCGTTTGACGTCATCAACAACGAACGATTCGATGCGATCGAACACATCGTCCAACGGCTCGCCGGAAGCTACTTCTTGGCTCGATGGACTTTGAGCTACGGATCTCCCCGAATCGTTGCCATCACCCGGACTATTTTGACGTCCCTCCTGCCGAGCGATAGGGTAAGTGCAATTAATGTTCAATTGTTGTGTAGAGTTAGCACCCAGGTTTTGCTGGAATGATTGAAGAATTATTGCGCATCAAACACCGTAAAAAAGGAACCTGTTTTCTCAAGAGTTTCCTTCTCATTATCCCGGCCTGCTTGTGCTGAGATCTATCCATCGCCCTTTTTTCTTTCGCTACACATCGACAATAACCGCAAAGTCACCAGCGTCAATATCAGACACTCTCGTTAAACGTTCTGGAAGGTTTCGAAAGAACGATTCCCATTTTTTAACGTACCACATCTACTGACGAATTTGCCGATCTTTTTTCCCGAGTTCCGTTCGAGTACTCGAGTGAAGTCTTCTTGTGGACGGGGACGGCGACTACCTCAATAAAACCTCAAATAATGACTTTTTTTTTCGTGTCTTGTTCGCTCCGGTCCATCGATCTTCGATTTTTGTTTGCGCGTTTTATTTAACCCTTGTCGAGGAAGCTGTCGAAGAGGATGGTTTGGGGGCAACAGCAAAAAAGCTAACCGATTTGTTTGCCGCAGGTTGTTCCGTACGTAAATTCAATTATGTCTCCCCCTCTACGATGACACTGTAAGAGAGCGTGGCTACCAAGGTACCAACACTCCATTACCAGCAGCCAGCGTCAGTAAAAAGTTGTGCCGATCGTAGAATCACGTAAAAAGTCAAGCCAACTCTCTTCCCAGACGGCGGAAGCGATTGGCAAATCCCAATGTGTAAAGGGTTTTTTCGCTTTGTTGGCGTACTGTTTTTGCTGTAGTCAAAAAATTACGTACGTACGTCCCATGCGGCTCCTCGGTCCTACCCGGCATGTAAATATCGCGAGTGTATCTTCGAAGACCGAAAAGCAAGCAGATCATCAGAGTGGAGAAGATTGTTCGGTTTGATCGTTTTCTCCAAGATGGGGTGATGAGGTTGCGTTCTGTTTGCTTGCAAATTGGTGCGTGTGTTTGCTTTTGTGGAGCTTTTGCGACGCCAGTAGCCATGTTTTCTGCTACAACCAGAAAGCACTAGAAGCAGAACTCCGTCCAGAGAGGATCCGAAGTCCAAAGTATGATCCTTTGGGGAAGTTTCACTGTTAGCAGACCTCGCTTTTGTGTCTTTTGAAGAAAGAAGATTGGAGTGTACATCCAGAAACTTCGGAAATTTTGACGCAATCCGGAGAGAGTGAGAGCAGATTGTCTTCATACAGCTCCTGTACTGTCACCTGATCTCCAGCTGTTAATGGTGATGCTGTACTTACATTGTAGAAGTACCTCTTTGCGGGATGTAAATGTACAAAGCCGATGGCGGTATTTGACAACGGTACCACCTCAGACCTAACCTTCCCTGACGTCAGATGTTCGAGTAGTGCGATCGTTTTCCAATTACAACCCGAGCAGTGAGCAAAAAGCGTGTGTTGTGATTGCAAATATGCGAATGTCATGGAGCGTTTACAGCAGTAAGCGCGAGAAAAAGTAAAGATCAACAATTATTGTGTCCAGCAAGTGCGTCAAGAGAAAAGCCCAATTCACGCTACTTGCGTAAATGATAGGTGATGCTGGCGTAAGCCGGTAAGCAGGTAGATATATTGTATTTTTAATCGATACACGAGCTCGCTACCGTTTAAGGCACATGTAAAGGGAATGTGTATCTTTACTAGCAAAGGAGAAGGTGTGAAAAATTCCATTGAAATAGAACAGAATGTTAGAGCTAATTCACGTGGCAGTTTGTTCTAATCATGGCAATGATACACATTTATTAAGTGTGCTGCTTGGTCTAGCAGTGGTGATCTAGCACATACAGAGTTTAAAGCTACAGAACTTCTTTGAAAATCAGTTTTTAGCATTTTTTGGTTTTTGGAACTAATGCGACCAAGATCATCATGTTTTAGATCTGTCTATTTTTGTTTTGTTTTCAATTCGTTCCACTTTTACACTGATTGTTTACCCTTTTATTACCTTGAGTGTAAAACAAAGCCTCCGTAATAAACACGTTAAACGGTGTCCTAAACCTGCTTACCGTCACGTTCAACAAACATTATGAGAAACAGGCGAATAAATCCAAATGGACAAACATTTACAGCGACAAAAAACAAAAACAGATGCTCGAGTATCTGGTACTTGTACCACGGCTAATCTTCACCGGATCATACCAGACCACCAGGGTACAGAGAAGTCAAAGGCATGTTTTAGAGTTCATAAAACTATATGCTCATGGCTGCCGGTCACTTGTTTGTAGGCTGGGAGGGTTGATGGGTAAAAAAGCTTCTTTCGTAGACAGTAGTCCAAGGGTTTATGTCCACCCACCGAGGCAACGCCGGAGAGCCATGAATGCAGAGCGTTTTTTTTTCTCTTCTCGCCTTACCGCCTTGATCCACCATTCCGTGCTAGTAAATTAGTTGTCCGTTGTTCCGGTACCGCGTGAAGGTTGCAGCTCGAAACGGTTATTTGAAACGGAAGCCATCTACACACCGTGCGTTTTATGATTAGCGCGTACCGGTCTGGATTTTAATAATAATGCTTTGTTGACATACTGCGTACAATTAATCTTTGCCCAATGATACCGGTTTTTTGAATCGGTCCTACGCAGTTTCAGACCCCGACGGATGATTCACTAGGGCAATGGATTTGTTTTTGTTTTGAATGGTATTTTTGTTTTCGTTTTTATCGATTCTTAGACAAGGAAGGTGACAAGACAAACAACTATGGCAGTAGTTCGGTTACAGAATAACCGTGTATTTGGCCTTCTGGACTGGATATTAAGGATTATTTATATTTTTTATGTACGAGCTTTAACAAACAGGTGCAATAAGCAACCATTCAACAGGTTAAAACTGTTAAAACACCAGTTGATCTACCATGAAACAGCAGTTTGAGCTAGCAGTTGAGCATTGTGTACTTAAACGACTAACTAACCTAGTGCGTCCTTCTTAGTACACACAGACAACGGTCATTCGACGTACCCGGTCGGTTAACTGCTTCCTGCAATATAACAATTATCCTGACGGAATGACCTTACACGACCGTTCGGCTGTAGCACGGCTGTACGGTCCATTTTTTGTGCAAGTATGTGTGCACGGCCATGCCCAAGAGCGATATTGAGCTTTCGTTGCACATGCGAAACGGTGCAGCGTCTAGAGTTGGGGGTTGAAAAGTGTAAACGAGATCGAGCCGTTCTTTGCTGCATTTTTAACTTGAAAAGCGATCTATTTATAACAAAATAGTTTATTCAAATACATGATGTAGCTTGAGCGAAGATACGCATTAGCTCAGAAAAACAGCATTTTATCTATAAGAAATGTTAAATCACAATCATTCGTTCGCTGCATTCTTCTCACTGAAAGAGATAGAAAGTGGGTTTTTGTGAGTCTTCAATGAATTGCCTTGGAAAAGAATCAACAGTGTGTCTTGCATTTTCGCATCCCATTATGAGCTGGAAATGGGAATGTAGAAATTGTTGCCAAAACGGGCAACAGATGTGTGCGTAAGATGCCGGCTGAATGCGCGCGTGTGCGTTCGCATGAAAGAAAGTGAGAGCATGAGAGCGAGAGAGAAAGAGAGAGAGAGAGAGTGAGAGCGAGAGCGCGAGCAGCGAAAGGGTGGGAGCGATATATCGTTTTGTGAGAAAAACTTCTGTTCTCTTTATCCGCTCCAAGAATATGTACAGGGGATGGTGGGTTGGTTTTATCGTTCCTGGAAATGTATGCCGTGTTAATGTTTGGTGTGATTTTTCGATTTATTTAATTTTAGTTGTATTGTAGTTGTTGTTTTATAACACGAAATTTGTTATTAAAGTATTTGAGTAATTTTGAACCAAAATATAACGAATGCTAGCTTACAGATTACAATTATAAAAAAATGCTCTATGCTATTTTAAAATGGGAACTTTTTGTAAAATTTTATAATGAATATTTACGGTTCGTTTGCAAAAATAATTTGTACATACAAAGAGAAAGAAATTGACATACAATTTTAAATTTATTTAATTTGACATAGAAATTCGACGATGTAGATGTTAAAGGAAATGTATGCCTATTTCGACCTGTTCATGAACAATATTTTAGTTTTTTTGTGTGAAATAGTTGTTGTTTTATTTTTTTACGACCCAAGCGACAAAATCGACATACTTTCTCACTCTCTCAAGTTTACCAATCTATTGGGTAGAACGAGAAAGCATGTCGATTTTGTTATTTGGGGAGGCTTTTTAGCATTCGCCTCTCTTTGTGAAATAGTTAACTGCATGAAGCACCGTCTATTATTAATATTGGGTTTTAGCATCACTAACCCTGCATCAAACAGGTTCCCGCTCACCTGGCACGTGGTTTTTCTGCTGTGCGTGTGTATCCTTCTCTCTTACGGTACAGCTACGCGCGAGAGAAGAGACAACTTGCACGCGCGCGCACTTGTACGTGTGTGTGTGTGTGTAGTGCTTGCTTGGTCCGCACGCGCTCTACCGGGAGCCAAACCGTGCTGATATAAACGGCCGCCCCCGGTTCATTGGTGGGAGAACTCGCTAAAACCAACGTCAAAATCCAGCGGAAGCGTCAGTTGCTTACAATCACATTGGATGCGTAGGAAACCCATCTAGATCGCGAGAGCTGTACACATTCACGTTCCTGCTGCTGCCGTAGTGTGGTCGGTGCTTCGTCTCAGCCCGTGTGTTTCGTCTGTTCGCTAGCACCACCAAGTGCTAGAGCGGTCGCCCTCTCAGTGCAATCGGCCAACATCCCCAAGTGCAATTCTTGTCGCCAAGAAGAATTTAACAACGTTTTGGGGAGAGAGGCTATAGCCAAAGAAACAATTCTAACGCGCGCGCGAGTGTGCCCTTGTGACCGTACGTGTGTGTACTGTTGTTTTTTGTTATATTTTATTTTTCCTCGTTTGGTGTATTTGTGTGTCCCAGTGCTGCTGCTTGTTGCTCATTTTTGGCAAAGACAATCCACCTCCCGGTTCAGCTTGCTCTTCCCGGCCAGTTGCGGAGAGCAAAGTGCAGTTTTGTAGAAGAAGAAAAAACTGTTCTCCATCGGAATTGCCGTCCCTGCAGCATTGCAACAAGTAAGTGCAGCTTTAACAGTGTGTGATGTGTGCGTGTGATGGGTGGGGCCAGCTAAGGAGGGAAGGGCTCGGCTAGAGAGGAACGGAAATGTCGTGAACGACAAAAGTGCACTCGATTCCTTCCCCCCCTTTAATTAACGCTCCATACTAGTGCGAGGGGAGTGCCTGTTATCACCACACATTTTTCACCACACACCATCAAAAACGGGAAAATGTGTGTGCGCGGGAAATGTAACCACAAACGGCATGTGTGCAGGAGGTGCGGGTGGCACGGCGTGTGTGTGTGTTTGCAAGGGTGCGCGGTTCTGTCATTGGGCATTTTCTGATAAGAAGAATCGAAACGTTACTTTACGCTGATCGCGTGCAGCACAATCCCCAACACACAAGCTGCTAGAGCGAAAGCGTACACAGAGGCAATAGAGCGAGAGGCGTGCAACGCACACACACACGCACGCACACGTTAGCACATGTCTCCTAGTAGGCTGGGAAGTTAATTAAGCGTAAATGAGAATATGAATAGTAAAGCAGACCACCAGTAGCAGGGCTTGCACGACGGAAAAGAAAGGGCAGAAGCGGGTTCTTACTTGCGGTACAGCAGAAGGGCAGTGGCGGCGGAGAATGCCAAGCTGCCAATTGAGGCGGCACACCACGTGAGAAAGAAACGGGAATGAACCTTGAACGAGGAGGCGAAAATAATCAACACCGCTCAGGGGAAAGGGGCGGTGCAGCGCAGACGGGTTGGTTCGTGGAAAGAATTTCGTACACGGTGGAGGTGGGTGACTGCCGCAGTGAAAGTGAATGAGTTCTAATGCATTTTTCACACAGTCTCGCCACCAAAATGGGTTAAAAATCGGTTAATACACACACCGAAATAGACGTGCTTTTTCGTTCTTGGGCAGTTTGCCCTGGTTTGCCGACATAGAATTTTGTGTGTACCTGCGTGTATGCCCTCCCCCCTCGAACGCCAACAGAACAACCACATGGATTACATAAGCACTCTTTTCGTGTGCGCCAGATCGGCCGATTCTCCTCTCACGGAAACAGCCGTGGCAGCGGTTCCATCTCGCGCGCGCGTGACACAGTTTTTGCATCGAGCAGGCGGGGGCGGGGTGGCGGGTAACCGGGAGAAAGGTTTCCTCCCCCAGGACGATGCTGGCGAGGAGGGTGGCCACAAACAGCGACGGTAATCGTTCTGTGCGGCAGAGGGTTTGCACAGTGTGTTGGTAGTGTCCATGTGAGAGTGTTTGTGTTCGTCTCGGTTTCTCTTTATCAGCCGCTCATCTCACCGCATCACAAAATATCTGCCGCCACACTTTTTAACGTGCGCGCGTGTGTGTGTCGCATTTTCCCTGTCTCAGAGTAGAACGGCCCGCGGCACATTCTGGTTTGATGTGTGTGATATCTAAGGTTTAGCTTTATTTATTAATTTTTATCACTTGCTGTAAGGATAAAAAAGACCAGTTGTTTGCATTGGAGAAGGATAAAGCGAACGCATGTCTCCGTCGTTTTTCTTTGCCAAGAAGTGTGTTCCGGTTATGTAATGCCAAGAATGTTTATTTATATTCTCAACGGAACGATCAACGACGATGAGAAATGAAGACGCTTTTTGGTGTATGATGGGCCCAAATTCCTGGATGAAAACTTTTCTTTTTTGTGTGCAAAGCAATGGAATTTTAGTCATTTCCATCCATTTTCCTTCACCTGGCACGGGTTGCTGTTATGATCAGTAGTTTCCCTCATTGCCGTAGATGGACTCCCGATGCACATCTAAATGGAGCAACAAGATTTGCCGCGTACAGACACATACTCAGCATGCTCCTTCCTCTGTAACCGACGGAGAGACACCCCGAGACTGCAAATAGCATGTGTTGCAACCGGTTGCAGCAGCTCACTCTAGGTGTAATGCGGCCGGTGCACACACGCCCGGTCGGTCTACCGGTTTTTCCATCCATCCATCTCAATATCTGCCCCGTCACGGTGCACTTCGCGGCCCGAATGGTATGCATTCTAATGGGAGGTTGACGCGTCTGGGTCGACGTGCACGGGCCACCGTTTCACCTGTTCCTTTCGGTATGTGTGTGTGTGTGTGTTTGTATGTGGGGTAATAGACGTGTTTGATCGCGAAACTTCCAAGTTCATGTAACCGCCAAGAGCTTCCAGTTCTTTCCATCCAGCAAAGGCGTCCTGCAGCAAAGGTATGTTTGCGGAAGCACAGTCGCGCGTTCCGACCGGCGGTAGTGTTGTGTTGTTGTGGTCACTCGACACGCAAGCCAATCACCACCAACACCACCGTCACATCTGGGGGTTGAACCGATAGTCGAGCCCCCGATTCGTCACTAGGCGAACAAGCAATAAATAAATTCGCCAATTCCTCAAAGCTCTTCAGTGTCTGATGATTAATGCTCTCTAGCATGGCACTTTCGGTACCGTTTATCTCTGCATTGTTTACTTCTGATGATTTTGATGTACCAACACACACACATACGCACACAGCTTGGATTGAAATATGGGAACTGTAAAGGGGGTGGTTAGTCATCGTCAATCGTACATATTCGGATTTAGGCCCGGCGTGCCGGCAACATATGTTCAATGCTAACACGCGATGATTTTTTGTACTTTTTCCATGAACCTTGGCTATATTTGCCCGGCGGTGTTGATAATTGCGTCGAGTTTCTGAATTCGAACGCCTTTAAAAATGTGCCTTTAACAAATAATGTCTCATGTAACACAAAACGGCATCCAACATTCGTAGACATCGGCAACCTACATGGGGTTGAAGGAAATGTTTCGAATGGCAAACATTACGTTAAGCTGACGTTTCCTAGAAATATCTTAACATCTCTAAAATGTTAAAATATGCCACCGAGAAAGAAAAGATAAGAAATAGTTGTAAAAGCGATATCCCTATCGTACCGGAACTGTTTGGGGGATACTTGTCTCAAGGCATGTTTCCCATCCAAATGCACAAACCGTGTGATTTATGCCAGCAACAGCTGAAAGACTCAACATCGATCACACACACGCACAAATACTCTCATCCGAGTTGACAACCAACAGCTTGTGTCACGGACATAAGTGCACACGGCATCAGAGTTCTCGATTTCTTGTGCACGAATGGCTAGGAATATATGCTGTGCAGGACAAAATTAAATCGAAAAAAAAGATTATTTCAAGCTTAAAATTTGCTTAAAACGCGGGAAACTCATTGTTGAGTGCAATCCTTTAACAAAGCAAGAGGAGGTGAATTGTGTTAGTTTGCTGAAAAAAGACCCGCTGATGACCTTGTAATCATGCAATTCTCTAATTTACAGTTACAGCATATTAGTCTCAGCCAAAATAAGTCGATTGCTCTCCTTCTTTCTCTCGCTTGTGCATGTGGCTCTCGTTTGATGGAATCATGTGTGATAATTTATTGTATCACAACTGAGAAGAAAAGCCTATAAAAACCCGAAACATGTCCACGCACAACCGGACAGTGCGGGAAGAGCGACAGAGCTCCCTCATAGTTTATGATCAACCATCTACATTAGATGGCCGGTTGCACATGGGATTGGGTCTTTTTTTGTATTGGCCTAGGTGTATCGTTACGCGATCTCTTAGTCGACGGGTGTGTGTTATCTAGCTCCAAAAACCAAACCGCAACAGCGTGCGTGGTAAAAATCGTTTATGAGCGTTAATCATTCAACCTACATTCAACCAGATCCAATGAAAAGCGCTCGTTTTAGCAGCGCTGGCTGCATTATTATATGATCTTCGGAGGAGTTTGGTATCACGGTTTCACAGCGATATATGCGCTCTGTGCGAGTGTGTGTTTGTTGATTGGTTTGGTGTGAAGAAACATTTCATCAAATTACTGTTAGCAACATTGGACGGACTTCCAATTAAGTTGTTTTGTCAATTTTGTGTGGCATAGCGGAGTTTTATCATTTCAGGCTCAAAAGAGGGCGAAGTTGAAACTTACAATTGAGCGTTTTTAGTCTAGAGAAAAAAAATCCGTTTTTTAGAAACAAATGTCGATGCACTTACGCTCATATGATGTGCAGAATAATTTATCTTCGCGGTCAATGATACCGGGAAACAAGCTAGCGATTTCTATGCTATGTTGAATGCAAATGAAGTCATAAAACGTGTTATGTTAAAACATGTTGAGATGTGTTCCGCATAGCCGTTCGTTGATGGTTTTGATGAGATGCTGAGATAATTTCTCTATTCGCCCATGGGTGACTAGCTGGGGAATGTGTGAAGAACGGATAATATCTTGCATAAATTGTCAGGGTTCCAAAAATTGTCGAATCAACAGCAATCGCAGCGCGTATGTGCTTAGAAACTTATCATCTACTCGGGAAATGCAAAAATTAACCCAAAAGTGAATACAAAACACCTACCAGAAGGCTGAGAACGACAATCACAATCGCACAGACGCGCAGCTGAACGACGAATGGCGAACTGCAATGATGCAGTTGTTAAATGTCCAATTATGCCACCGTTAATTACAGGCCGTTCACATGAGCTTTTAGCATAATGAGCACCCACAACTCCTCGGCGCTAGCGGAAAGAGGAAGGGGCAATAGCGCGCGGCCGTCGTCTCGTTCGGTTACCTTCTTAATGGTTCCCTTTTTGCTCCCTCCTAATGATCTGTGCAGCCATTACCAATGCAAACATATGCTACCAGTAATGATCGGATGACAGACAGGCACAGCGCGGGGATGCATTCTAATGCAATCGCACTTGTAATCACCATTCTGTCGAGCTTCTAGCTGCTAACGGCTGGTTTGGTTTCGGTTTCGGCTGCTTTTGAACGGAAACCACTTACAGCCGTATACATACACACAGTGGAACAAAAATGGAATTTACGAAACATGTCCATTCCTCAGCGATCGTGCCACAGTGCCGGCTAGTGAAAAACAATCAAATTCCTACTGTACTGGGGAGCAAATGAAGCCATTTGGCAACCGTGGCCAAGCGGGCAACCAAACCGTTTGCAAAGGGCGAGGAACTACGGCAAAAAGGGGTTTCTTATATATGAGCATAGTCAACCCACCACCCCGTACCACACTATCAGTAGGGGCAGCACATGATCACCGTGGAAGGGCAAACCGGGGCCTGAAAGTGATCACGCTTGTCGCATTCTCACCAGCAAGCGACGAAACCGGATGTCAATGCTGGCTTGAATAGAGGTGATTCGTCTTTGCTCGTGTGACTTCTTCCCGATTCTGAAGTCAGCAATTGAAGTTCGTGTGTGTGTGTCATTGCTATTCATCGGGTGTGCGTATATGGCGCGAAGGTAGGGAAGGTAAATGACAAAACCGCGTGACCATAATTATTCAAGCGCTCGGCAAATTCTAACGATGCTTTGCGCGCTCGTGTTCATTTAACGCGCCGAGCCTTTGAAATAAGTTGGGTTTGAGTCATTTAGAGAGTAAAGTTCGATTAAAAAAATGGCTGGCCTCTGCACAATGTCATCAACCATGCTGCTATCTGCTCGGTTGGATCACTGTGTGGAGTGATATGCTCTCTATGTGGTGGAATGAATGAAACTATTCACCTACCAGCTGGTCTCCTCCAGCCCAGCCCGTTCACATGTCGATTTGTTCAGCTGTCAATGATCGTGTGTATGGGGTGGGGAGGTGACTGTCCTCTTTCTAATCTTGACACAGTTACTTGTTTGCCTGAACGCATGCCTGCCGGCGAAGGAAGCGCATTTACGACGCTGGCCGGAATGGTAATGCAACACACGCCCTTGTATACGGCTGTTACGGCGGTGTGAAAGCATTATGCGAAAGCAACTGTGAGACGCCATAGTGTTATGTACATTTCATGCACAGCACACAATAAGTATTTTTCACAGAGTTCAGACAAATCTTCTACTAGTCTTTGAACTATGCACTGATAAGTATGAGTATACATCTACCAACCTAACCGTCTCTTGTCGTTTTTGTTCAATCAACTGCAAAAAGCGAAATCGGAACCAACGCTGATAGATCAAAGCCATCCTTCACTATGGCACTAGCAGTTCGTCGCATACCCTGCCGGCCTCCGGTATGATACATGTAAGCCCGTTCGACCGGATTTTCTTTGAGAATGCGCCGCTCACAAAATTGACTCGAAATCTCGATCGCAGCTCGGTGCAAGCCAAACAGTTGTCGTTTGACAGTTGGCTGTCGCTTAGCGTTCGACCCCAAAAGCAACCAACTCAGCGCAAACCAACCAACCAACCAACCAAGCAACCAAGCAACTACGGCGACAGCTAAACGTCCGTTGACCGGTTCCTCCCCAACATAGCTCAATCGCGGGGGGTTTCACTTTCGATTCAGGTGAAGGTTAGTCTGCGCCGTAGGTGTGTGTGTGTGTGTGAGTGTGCGGCAAGCTGTTGTCATCCTTCGGTACCTGCGTCGTTAGGGAGACGTTAGGTGGCCGCCGGTCGGCTGGCCGGTGTGTTATTTGATTATTATTATGCCATCGTCCCCCGAGCGCTTCTTCGGGCAGGGCGCGCTGTGCCTGTTGGACCGAAGGCGAGACATTTGCGTTGGTCAGGTTTTGAGTGCACACAGCCCTCTCTCTCTCGCTCTCTGTGTCTCGCGGGCCCAGGACGTGCCCCGAGGTGCATCGTTTCGGTGCCGTGCAGCGCTTGTTGATGTTTTTGCTGCTGTGCTTCATTCTTTTGAGGCTAAACGCAAGACACACTACGCAGTCTACAGCATTTTGGCCGACCAGCGACTGACGATTCACAGCGAGGGCGGAACAGGGTGGCGAGTACGAACGGGTGTGGCAATAGCGACGTAGAGCACGGAGAAGGTAGTAGAGGTAAGGAGCAAAGAACGCGGCCAACTCGGCTCGAGTTGGTGAATGTCAGCAGTTTGATGTTTCCAGCTAACGGAGGAACGAGGGCTTTTCATTTGTGGTTGGACGAACCCTGACCATCCGTTGCATCATAATATTGCTTCCTTTTTTTGGCCGTGAGTGTTCATCCTGGCTTATGCGCGTTGGGGCAGGCGCTACGGTGTGAGGGTCACAGATTTTGGGAACCGTGAAAGACTCGAGAAACTCGATCTCAGGGTCAAACAAAATAGTGGAGAGTGAATTAATGCGTCATGCGTGAGAAATGCACGTGATAGAATGGCTTTGGAATGTGTCAAATTATGTCATAAGACACAAGCTGAGCTTTACATTTCCTGAAGGACTGGGCGGAAGGGCATCCAGTGAATTAAAACGCCTTCAGCATCAGTTTAGTAGTGAAGCGGAATTCAAACGGAAAGTCGCTAGGGCGTGAAGCGGCCGTAAGACAAAAGCATACGCTTTCGAATAACATCCATATTAAAGCTAGCCTCTAAATCCCCAGTGTTCGTTGAGTTTCCATCTTCTGGACACTGTAACAAATGCTCAATGCCATTCTTCGGATGTTTAACCGGTTCGGTTTTTTTCTTCTCTCCCTCGTAGATATCATCCTCAACGAAAACTCCCAACCCCGTGGTTCGTAACCGTACATCGCCATCCCTTCACGCGAATAAAGGTAAGTCCCCGCCATACATACAACGCCCATTTTCCTTTCGTTCACTCTTCGACCGTAGACGTCGTCGTACAAGCACTGGCACCGAATTTGGGCGATGTTCAATTAAAAATAGTATCCTCATCATAGGCCAGCGCATGAAACGAGCACACAGGTGCTAAATATATATATTATCCGGTTGGGTCCGGTACGTGTAGAACTCGGTACACTCGGCTAACCGGCGACCTATGGCGATATTTTGGAACAAGTGGTGTGGGAACCTCTGCCGTGCCTTGCGGACTTGGCCGCGGAATGTTTGGCCTGCAAAAATAGCATAGCTACAGGATGCAACAGAAGAAAAAAGAACAGTTTGCTTCACAAAACTACGAACTAGCGTGCACTGGTATTGAGGTGGAGCTCATACACCACCAAAACAAGGTCAAGGTGGGCAGGAGGAAGCTAGTGTGTGTATATCAAGAACAGTGAGCGACTTCCTTGGAGTTGTAACACGACAACGTGTTGTGATGATGGTGGTAGTGGAGGTGGTTAGTTGCTTCTGAAAGGTTATTTATTTCTCCGCACGAACTAATTAGCAGGTATACGGAGAAGAGAAATCTCTGCGGAGAAAAAATTGAAGGTTAGCTTCCCGATTACGACGTTGAGGTCTGTTTTGGTTCGAGACATCTCAGCAGTGTTCTTCACATAGTCGGATGGTGGCACTGATTGGAAGACGATACGTTTCCCCACAGGAACGAGATGTCTTCGATGTCACAGAGGTAGACTTGTGCTAGAAGTAGACCGGTTTGCTATAGAGATGCAGTTTTCGCTAGGTCAACTGGTATTATTTGGGTTGGCCAACGGTACTACTTGCTGGTGTGTTATATAGCCTAAAGTGCTACATATTGCTGCTGTAGAATTGAGATTCTGAGGACAGAAATGCCAATCTCACTAATCCGTTGGCTGCTAGTCCAACTAAAAAAAATCCCATCACCGTGAACTGAAATCAGGTCCCGCGCGAGTGCAACGTTCTTCGGGTGTCGCGAAAAGTTCATTCGCCTGTTCTAGTCTTTTCCTAAGCCACCTTTACCGCCGGCAGTGTGCCAGCGCGCGCATATCGAGAACGTATCACGGCGACTTTACGGTGCAATTATCACCGAACCTAATGGTTTGATTGACGGTCAAGGAAAAGCCTCCAGCGAGGCGAGGTCTCGAAAGGATTCTATCAGTGGCGGCTGTGAAAAGGCAAGATGCATGATTAGCACAAGAGGGGGCTAAGGGGGGATGTGAAATAGCGGAGGGTAGGCCCAGTGATGTTCGGCCGCACTGCGCACGCACTGTGGCGGTGCGGCATGTGGTGCGAGGCGAGGCTGGTGCGAGTTATGAAAGAACCTGTTATTTATTGCAATTTTATGTTGAATGACGGGTGGAGAACATTCTCGTTTCAAATTGGTTCGCCGATTGCGCTCGGCCAGTCAGTGGTGCTCTGCTGTGTGTGTCGCATTTGTCGCCGTGTGTGTCAACTCGTCGTCGACGTCAACACCAATCCTCAAGCGCTACCGACGAGTCGGCAACAGGAAAACCAACGGCGCAGACCAGCCGATCGACTCACTCAGGAGGTTTGCATTTTCTAATTTGTCAGCGTGGACACACACCTGCTCGAAAGCCCACATGGAAGGAAAACGTTCTCAGACTGGGTGTGTGTGTGTGTGTGTGTGTTTGCGGTACGCAATTGGACATGTTTCGACAAGACTGCAATTGTAGGATGTATTATGTATGCTGTTGGATCGTCACGGTGTAAAACCCGGTTTGAGCCAGCAATTTTCCTATTTGCTGCCAAATCTACTCAACCAAAATTGTGGTCCCCAATTGCGGGTCCAAGAACCTTTAATTATTGTTACCGACACTGACACCATCCAACCAACCTTTCATACATTGTTGTGAAAAGTGCGGTAGATGTACCATTCAACTAACTCTCAACAAACGTCCACTTAAGTCGAACAGCGGATGAGTTCGACAAACACTAGGCGCATGTACCTTTGGACTGGAGGACGGTGCTAACACAATTAGCACGCCAACACACAACAACGTCCAACGAAATTCTCAACTCACACCAGTTGAGGGTAATTTCGCCGTCATCATTGACATCATCGTCGTATTGTGATCCGAAGGGGGTGGATAGTTTTCACGTGTTTTTTTATTCGACACACGCGGTGCCAAGTCCGTTTTGTTGACATTAGACAGTTTGCCGTCAGTTCCGGCGTTAGGTGGATGGGATATGCTTTCGGGACCTTATCCCGCAGCAAAACGATGAGTCGAGAGAACAACACATTAGTTCTGATTCATTGGATTTTTGCCAATCGACACACCCGTTCAGCGGGGTAAGGTGGAGATGCATGATATCATTCGCATTATAAGTTAGTTTCTCATGTTCGATTGTGATCGGCTTAAAGCAGGCACAGGTACGTTGCATTACTTGTTTCCGAAATACATGACGCTCAATCAGAGTTTCCATATGTATCTCCCTCTGTGATGAGTGGCACTCGTAGATCGTCCCATTGTTGCTTCTGTTCTCAACATTACATTGCTCTCAGCACACAACGATTGATAATATCTTGTCAAGCAAGTGTGTAGTATCGAGTAATAATGGGGTTTTTTTGTGGGTTCAAACGGCTCCTACTCAGGTTGCATAATCGTGGGCTGTTACCTAACGCGAGTGATCGCGCCGCCGTCTCGCGTGATTCGTCGTAGATTCTGCACCATATTACTAGCGTGGAATTCACCTAGAATCATACCGTCACCCCGCACTACTAATGAAGGGGAGAAAATATTATGATCTAAGCTTCATTCCGCCAACATTCCGTTGCCACCGCCCGCTTTTCGCGATCGTTAACCAGGGTCGCTAATCACACCAAAACGATCGCGTTCGTGCGCCCCGCCTAGGGTTGCTGCAACAAACAGCGGCGTCCTACACGCCTGCACCCACCATCACTACCAAGAAACCACCGGGCGGGGGTGGTGATCGACGGGCGTAAATGGCTATCATTATTCTTATTAGTTCCCATTGCCAGCAACATCTCCGATGCAATGTATGGTCGCCTTCGCCCCGCAAAAAAACCCTCTCACTAAGAAGGTTTACGTTAAGCGGCGATGATTTACGTTCACCGCCAACGAGGAACAGTCGAAGGGATAGAATGTTTGTTGCAAATGCTCTAACCCGTAACGAGCGCTTTGTTGCACATTTGACAAGAACTTCAACTGTCACTTCAACTTTCGACGCTTTGCTGCTGTTGAAAGTGAACATGCAGATAGAGTGAATTGATTAACACACAATTGTCTATTGCCTATTCTTGCACACCACAGCTATGGCAATTGAAGAAACGATCAAGCGGAAGTAGCTTGAGGAAATGATCTCGCACCACTCCGGCTGCTAGAAAGCGGTAGAAAGTGATTTGTTTGTTTGGTTTGCGTGCATCACTTTTCTGTCACGAAGCCGCTGCAAATTGCCCTTCGACCCACTAAAAAACATCCAATGGAACACGAACGACGCAAAAAAGGCACAAACAAACAAACCCACACAGTGTGTCTGGGGCGCCGCTTGGAAAGAATCTTCTTCGCGTGCATCATTTTCTAATGCATCGTTCGCATGCCATCGGTGGTCCGATTCGGTGAACCACAGTGCAATGCAGTTGTTGAAGCCTGTCTGTTGCGCGCTAGACATGCTTGGCATGCAAAGTACCGATATTGATCGGGTGAGGACATTGTGCCAACACTCCCCCTGGGTGGGGGCCGAGATCGATTGGTGTGTAGACCTGCCGTCAAAATGACTCGAAGCGAACGGAAAAAGTAGCCATTTCGTAAGCGTTTCGTGTTTCGTTTCATTAGATCTTAAAACCAGGTGGAAGCATATATACACACATCATATAAAAGAGATCGACAGATCGTGCTACACATCGCCGGCAAATGTTTGTGGCAGTGTGTGTGTGTGTGTTTCTGGGGCCACTTTAAGCATTGGGCAAGAGAGCGTTTGGATTGTGTAAAAATTGAAAGCCAGCTTCGTTGAAAGCCAGCTTCTCCACTACACATGGCGTTTACAGCGCTGATTACTTTTATTGTTGTCGATTGCATTCGACGACGTCCCTTTCGCGGAGGGTCTCAACGTTCGTTACACATCCCGGATGGTGAACCG
Source organism: Anopheles arabiensis (assembly GCF_016920715.1). Classification (NCBI taxonomy): domain Eukaryota; kingdom Metazoa; phylum Arthropoda; class Insecta; order Diptera; family Culicidae; genus Anopheles; species Anopheles arabiensis. The sequence continues at coordinate 52,986,603 of NC_053517.1, forward strand.
GGTGGACTTCCGATACTGTGTACGGCTCTACGGCCTAAGATCGTAAATTGAGGTTTCTTCTTCCACAACCCGATAGGAAATGGTGTGGCGCCCGGCAAGAGTTTATGGCGTTTACAGCTTACAAATTGTCGCCATCCACTCGATGACTATGCCATGGGAAAATTTGGCACAAGCCCTTTCCACCGGGAAGCAAGCCGGCACGCGGAGCCGTCACCGCCAACCAACCCCAACAGCCATGGAGGCAATTTTTCACAACACATTCGCTCGCGGTTCGATGTGGCAATGAGGGTCTTTCTGGTCGTGGTCACCTTGTGGGGATGTATGTAGCGCTTTGTCCCCGGTTACTTCGGTGGTGAAAATTCAGCACCCACCCTCCGCGCACCCCTGGCTCTGGCTACCCGAACGGTTCGACACTGCGCTCAAGGCCAGCGCACGAAATTGGGAAAAGAAGAGACCACAGACGGTGCGAGGAGATGGCGGCGTGCGCATAGTGGGGCCCGGCTGGTACCGTAAAAGAGACTGTGTTGTGGTGCCCTCTCTTGCTATCCATTGGATCAGCTGCCGTGGTTTCGGTACAGTTCCCCTTTCCCCTCGGTGCATGTGAACAGAGAGAACTACCCGAACAAACGGTGCAAAGTGATAGTACACGCGCGTGTCCTCCAATGGCTGCTCCATGTCCAAGCGTGTTCCAGGCTGTGGACTCGGTAATCGTCGTCGAGATGGATGAAATCTTCGTATGGCGGGTGGGGGAATGGTTGAATTCCGCCACAAAGAAGTGAAAGTTGATTGCGCGGGATCAATTCACTGGGAGCACTAGCTTTTGCGTCCTCATGGGCACTACCATGCGTCCTACGCCAAGGCGATACGTCGCAATACTCTGCTAGTACACGCCGAAACCATTCTGTAAGTTTAACTGCACAGGATATTACTTGCATTCCAAGTAGGGGTTTTCCCTCCGAAAAGGTCATCAAACATATACATCATTACAATTCGTCTGTTTATAAATGTGGCGTTGTCTTTGATTAAACGGCACAACATTTCCCACTACTGATAAATGTACTAGAAAGTTGCATTTATTTTACAAATGTCCTTTAGCACTTCCTTCCTCGGCCGGGTACGAGCGACACTAATCGCATTACATCGTTCATCCTTGGTTGTTTCCGAGTTTCAAAATGCAATGATACAGCAGACAAGGCACCTCTCTAGCAGTTTCCCAACACGGGTCACCGTCACGGTGTTCATGTATGGAAAATCCGGCATTGTTCTTCGGAACTGATCGGATAATCGATCATAAAGCAAATGATCCACCTAACGCTTCATGAACACTAGACCCTGCTTCCGGTCTTGATTGACGAGAGATTGTCTGCGCTCCAAAAACATCCATCAGCTATATGAATATTAATATTCTTGATGGTTGTTTGTGAGTTTTCGCAACTTCCATCTGACCTTCACTCATTGAGCTACACCAGTTTGAGGTAACCAGTCGGTGTCGGCGGCGCTGTGCTACTGCTACGATTTCGGACACCTAACAGATGATGTCGATAATGCTGCCGAACTTTGAATCACGTTTCCAGAGTAGTAGTGCCATATATACTGGTAACTTCACACGGGGTCCGTCCGGCGAATTGAAAGGAACGAGGCGAAATTCGCAGCAGCCCGTGTGCTGTCAGCCACTTTGTGGGTCTGTGTGCCTAATAACCTTGATGGGAATGTAAACAAGCCGAATGGAAGGAAGCGCAGGGGAGCAGGAGGAGAAGTAGAAAGGCGCGCAACCAGAAATCCGAGAAACTGGCAGAAAACGCGACGCGCTCCGCTGCAGGAAGTGATGACTGTGTTATGAGTCGACAGTTGGAACGCTTCGATGGCTTGCTGGCTTGCTGGCTTGCTTGCCGGCTGGCGCAGTTTGTTTGTAGATCCTTCTCGATCTTCTGAGTGATTAAGAATTTATGATGGAAGATTTGTGTGAAAGGGTAAGAAAGAGATCGCGCGCAATAACACACTGTGGTCGGTTCCCTCAGCTATTGGCAGGGGCAGGTGCGTTCTTTGGTGGCTTATGGCTGTAGGAAAACTAGTTTTGATGTAAATTTTTCGCAAACGCGCCCCCCAGGACGTTTCGCACTGTCGTGCATTAGATCGACTGGAAGGTTCGATGACATTCTTAAGCGGCTATAATTTCCATTTCACTTCACCAGGGTGTGGGTAGCTTTATAGTGATATAAACAATCCAAAAGGTTGAGAACATTCGACGATCCGTAAGCTTGATCATACGAGCAAAGTCCAACCTGGGATCGTCCATCAGCGGTGGCATGTTCTGCAGCCATTTTTTCTTTGCTTCTTAAATAATGTTGCGAAGTGATAAAATTATATCTTATCTTATATCTTTCTGTACTAGTGCTACAACAACTGCAATTTACTCCTAAAATTCAAACGCTTGGCTTGATATGCGTTAAAAAACTCAATTGTTTGAGAGTTCTTTGCTCTTTAGAATGAAATGATCCCTCCCCGGACCTGTATTTTTCGTTCGGTCCTGGATAACAAAAACGCACACACACACATTTGTTGTGCGAGTGAGCATAAAACAAACAACGGAAATAACGTACCGACGGGCATTCCAAAATGGGGAAACCTGGACAACAAGACAAGCATCGGAACTTCTGTACCGAATGCTAACTGTTTATCCTCAGTCGGGCGGGGATCGATTGAAGGGAGGAATGTTTGAAAATTCACCCAATAGATGATGTGACGAGTCGACTGGAATGCCTGCCCGTACGCAGGATGCATACCAATTGTATATCAACACATACCCAGCAGTGAGTGCAAGGTGAATGTTTGATACACGGGATGCGGTGCGGTGCCTTATCTCTCCGACTGACTCCGCGAAGTTTCTCACCACCGTTCCGACGCTCGTGCGCTGCTTAGCGGTGGCAGCCCGCGCAACCCCCCAGGACGGGTGACTCGCTGGGGTGTCCACCGTAACGCATATCAAACAGTTGAAGAAGCGTTTATGGAAATGTCGTGGGTGTGTTGCGTACTTCGCATGTGTTGTGGCGTTGTGTTTGTGTCCGCTCATAATACACCCGGTTTGTCACCAGGTAGGTGGTTGGCTTGTTGGTGGCAGCCATGGTATGTTTGGGAGTGAAAAGGAAAGCCTCCAGCAGCACGCGACTTTGTCACCTTCTTTTGGGTTTGGGTTATGGTGCGCCGAAATGGAAGCGAACTGAGGTGACTGCGGGTGCGGGTGCGTGACGCAGACGGACGCGTGTATTGGGTCAGGGTATCGATTGGTCATTGCAGCATTTGGGGTGGGTTTCCTACATTCCTAATGCGGGCGCACCAGCAGAGGAGAGGGGAGGGAAATGTATGCGAAGGTTCGCTTTTTGAATAATCGTGCTGCATAACTAACGGAGGATAAATTTGGCCATTTTACACGCATAAGGATATCGGCCATGTGTTAGTGTGACGACTATTTATAGTTATAGCATTGGAATCACATGTTTTGGGGGAGTACGCAAATACGAACGATGCGATGCGCGCAGCACCGAAATGGTGCAAATGAAAGAATAATATGCTTCAGCCAATGAACTACCTTTGCTACCTTGTTCTAAACTTCCTTTTGGTCGTTTCCAAATCAAGACAATTAGCGCCAGTCCATCCCGTCAAAGCTAATTTCCACGTCCGAGATGTGGTAGTATCTCAAAGTCGTGTGAGCTAATCCAACGTCTGCAGCTGGCCCCTTAGCACTGCAACACGCACACGGTTCACATCATAAGCGCATAGAGATGAGTGTTGCTAGCTCTCGCCTATGCATGTGATGAACATAAGGGTAAAAAAATGAAGTCATTTAACAGACACAACAGACCGCCCGGAATCGAGCACACTGTGGCAACGGCGACGATGCGTCGAAACCGAAATGGTTGTTACCGGAGATGCCGAGAGACCTACTAACCGCGTTAATGAAAGTAAAAGTAAGCCTACTTCGCTTTTCCCTTTTTCTTCGCACCCGTCAAGCGTTTGGAGGTGGTATTTCGTTTTCTTTTTCAGTTTGTTTTTTTTTTTTGGTAAAGGTGGTTTTTGGTCGCCTTTGGCTGCGTTGTTGCGTCTACCACCCATCTGCTACTCTCTCAGTCAGTTTCGGCCGTGTCTCCTGTGTTTGCTCGGGGATAAAAGATTTGAAACCGTGCGTATGTGTGTGTGTCTATGTGTCATGCTGCGAAGGAGCAAGGTGTAGTAAGGGTTATGCGCGCCACAGCTCCAAACAGACGATCGAAGATCGCGATCGCGCGAAGCAACACACTCGGGGCCGAGACTACATAACAAATTATGGTAGTGTTTAGTAAGTTCGTGTTTTGGGGTTTGTCTTGGCTCTCTCGGGGTAGGGAAGGAATGGATGAAAGATGAAAGACGAGGGCATAGGCCGGCAAAGCAACAAGAAAAACACAAATTCAATAAGTGATCCGCGCGTGGTCGAAAAGAAGGATCATATGTAATCGGGGTGCGCGGGGAGGAATGCTTGGTATAGAAACAGGGAAACAACTGGGCGTGAGGTGGCCCCAAAAATTCCACAATCTTTTGACACAAACGCTCCTCTCCTCCCTGCTCCTTTGGGACCGAACACGACTAGCCGGACCTGTATTTTTCGTTCGGTCCTGGAAGCTGTCGTTGCGAGACCACCGGTTATCACACTTTCAGTGCGATAGATTGAAGTTGTAATCATCCACGCACACCACGATCCGTTAAGCAGCAGCCTGTAGCCAGCAATTGTGTACAACGGCTGTGAGACAACGGAGAAGCAATTCTTAAAGTGGTGGGCGGAAGGGAGGCAATTTGAAAATTCAACAAGGTTGTTCGCGAGTGAAATAAACCCAAAATTGCACGGAAAATGACCCTCCACTCCCCCTCCACAATGCACAAGTTTGGCTAGAGATTGTGACTATTTGGTCGCTATTGCTTCACATTTGAATGAAGCTGCTGGTGGGTGGCGCGAGGGGCAGCAGGATAGGGCAGGTGAAGTTGATTGATATGATTCGCATGTTACTAACTACTAACCACCTGCTTGCGCTCAGGTATATGTGTATGTGTGTGTTTATATGCTTGTATGCCATCGAAACAAAGGAAACCCAGCGATCCCCCCCGCTCTCCGACGTGTGTGTGTGTGCGCGATCTCGCGTCCGTGGTATTAATCACTGACGGACCGAGTGAGCGACGACGATTGCACAGGAGCATAGTTTTGTGCGCCTTGCCTCTCTGCCGCAACTGACCTTGCCAAGAGCAGCGCGCGGGCCGAGCGCGCTTTCGTACGTTTTCTTATGTAATGGCCATTTATTTTATTATTCAAGTAAAGTTTTAACGCATTTCGAAGTGGTTTTTTGGGGGTAGAAGGCTGCTGCCTCGCGTAGTGCCCACCCATTCGTCTGCGGCAGGGCCTCTACCCCCTTCCTTGGGCCGGGGGTAATTTGGGGAGGTCGGTTCGATGGGTTTCGCTGTTTTCGGCCCCATATTTGATCGACTCCGCCGGCTGCGTCGGAATGAGGCAGAAGCTGGAGTTGGTACGGGCGGATGGAGAGATAGTGTTAAGGTAAAGCCAATATAATCAAAGTTGGTATGTGTGTGTGTGGGTTTTTTTTAAGTCTTCGATTGATCAAGGTATGCGCGCGCGAGTCGGCCCCGCTCGTGAAGACCCCACGGCTGTGGTTTGCTCAATCCAAACGAAAATAAAACAAAGCTGGAGGAGAGCGTGATGCACACAACACATGACATAAAACTTTTAAAAAAACCAGCAACAAAAGCTAGTAGTCGATCAATAGATCTAACATGTAACGACCCATTTCCTCACCTAGGAGTGTGGTACTGTTGGCAACAGTTGCAGGAATGCATGAAGATCGTTGTCGCGTTGTCGATGAAGATCGAATGGGCTACAAAACATGACAAATGTCTTTCAAAATAAATAATTTTCTAACCTACGAAAGATCATCGTTCAACTCCTTTCCAAAAACGGTGCTCCTCAAACGTGCTGTGCTAGTTCTGTTGCTGAATGATCCCGAAATAAAGGAAAACTGCACTTGTCGTTGATATTTGCATCGTTGCACTTGATTAATTCTTTCCCTTCCCCTGCTCAAACCTGAGCTCGAAATCAAAAGTTGATCTTATTCCGTCTCCACACTTACACACGCCAAGAACAGGGCGAACTCCATCATCATCATCAGCGAGTTGACCGAGTGAACCGTAACGCGTAGCCGTAGGGAGCAACTTTGGCCCGAAGTTCAATAGTGTTGCATCGCTTCGAGGGGAGGAGGGGGGGGTGATTAAAGAGATAGAGTAGGGCGAAAAGGAGAAAAAAGAGAACCTCCAGAAGTCAACTGGTCTCCTCCAACGCACCAAACTTTTTTGGTGTTGCCTTTCGATGTTCCAAGTGTGCGCCGTGTAACGCACATAACTCTGCATCGAATCTCCATCGACCCATCTCCTGACCGACTGGCCGTCGTACGACGTATAACCCGGTTACCCGAAATATAGATACACTCTCACACACACACGAACGTCGGGGCCCTCGCGTTTGTTTGCGAACTTCGGTTGCACGACCGCGGCGGCTGCCGGCTCGTGGGGTGTGGTGGGGGCAGCGTCAGCGTGGAAGGGATTGTCCCCTTCTCCTGCGCCGGTGTGTCGCTGTGTGTCACTCTCTGTGTCCATGGTTCCGCGGCTAATCGCGCGCTGGTTCCCATCGTGGGGAAGCTGAAAATAACGTTTAGAAAACGACTGATTGTCATCGAGTACGGTCGCGCGCGCTCGAGTTCGCTGCTACTGCGTGTGTGTTTCGATAGCCAACCGTGCGTGTGTTTGTGTGTGTATCCGTGCTATGCGTGGAGGGTTCTTCATCCACCACCGTTGCACCACCGTTAGAGTGAGCCTTGCCAGTTAGTTCTAATATCCAGTTTCACACAACGATTGGTGGCACAACAGGCACGGGAAGAATCAGCTGCCACGCCAGAGGGCCTTGATTTTGTTCGTTTGCAGTGGAAACTATTTTTCGCGGCCACCGAGAAAGGTTGCACCCTAGCCTGCCGCCCTGGTGGAGGAGGTTTCATTCCCGTTGTTGGGTGCTTTAGGTAGGTGCGTTACTTTTACGTTTTGTTTTGTTTGGAAAAGCCCGTGCAAATTGTGGGACTCTGGTTGTTGTGGCGCAACTGTTCCTAAAAAGGTAAACTCTTGGAATTACTGGAACGTTTGTTAAGCAGTGCAGAAATTTCCGAAATTCAGCAAAAACTGTCCAAGAGTGTGTTGTGTGCGCCCAATGTGTGTGTGTGTATGTATGTGTTTATATTGCGATCATATTGCAAATGAAAAAATGCATTTTTGGCAAAATGTTAGACCCCCAAACTCCACGCCCGCCCTCGAGTGTGTGGTGTGGTGTGTCCGTGTGCGCTTATGTGTGGTGGCTGTGTGTTTGGTTTGTTGTGTGGTGGGTGCAGTCAAAAATACCTCATTCAGCTGATTACTCGACGCTGAAAGTGAAGCGTGAAGCGGCATTGAGAAACTTTGCCAAAGGGCCCTCTTTTGTAGTTCACACGGAAAGATGCCAATGAACCCTGTCAACGTCTGTGTGTCGTCTCCAATATGGGGTGCCCCCTCCCCCTCCCCCCACCCCACTGGGGCTCAATGGGATGACCAATGCCACAGGAACCATGATTTAATGCTGCAGAGCGCACAGTAGTGAATCGATGCGATATTGTTGGTTTGTTCGTTCGGGTTTGTCCGCCTACTGTCATTATTCCGCAAAGAGCAGCCGACCAACCCCCTTGGAACAGGTTCTCTTCCTCGTCTTCATGCCGGACTCTGCCAGCACTCCAGTGCGTGTTGTGTCACCAACCGAAAACCAAGGCTGCTGGTCCTGGGCCTTACGTGAATTTCGGTGTATGACAAAACTCCACAGACCGTTATGCAACGCGAATCGAACTCAAAATCACGGCTTAGCATCGCGCCAGTATCGCACCAAAGTGACAAAACGGCTACGGAGAGAAAAGAAGCAGACACCGTTAGAAGCGAGTGCGTGTGTGTGCGTATGTGTGTGTTTGGTTTGAAAGCCACGTGAACTACGAACCCCGGTGTAATCTTGCTCGGCTACAGCAACGATCCTCCTCCTCAACTGGAGGCGCAGATTTGGTCGTACCTCGCATAAGCCTCTCGGTGCGGCAGATTTAACGGATCATCGTGCTTTGCTTGATTTTACCTTTTTTTATCGCAAATAGCAAAGGAGGATGTGGTGTGATATCAGTCGAAACCCGCGATAACGATACATGGGGAGGGGAGAACGAATCATGGACTTTTGGTTAAAAATTTGCGGAAAACGGGGCTGCAACCGACCAGTTTGGGAGTAGTGGAAATTGTTATCTGTTTTTGGGACGCTCCCTCATCCAGTCATCGCACGATGACATATTCCTCAAAGTGACGGAAATGTGGGCCAAACCCCCGGCATGATCGGTCGATACGCGGGGGTTAGAAGAGGCTCGGGGGAGGTTAGACATCATCGCCGATAAGAAGGAGACGCTGTTATTACCGTAACAAGTGCAGCGATGGACCGACCGTGACTCATCTGTTCGACTTTTGTCGCGATTACGCTTGTAGCGCACGTAATACACCGGGGCGAGCAGAGGAGCAGCAGAGCGGATTGAAACTTTTTTCCACTTTCCAACCATTTCCCCCACCGTCAAAACGGTGCGACACCACACCAACACCACGGCCAGTGCGGTTCGTCGTCTGTGCGTCCGTTCCGATGGTTAGCGTTCGCGGCTAGTAGCCCACTATCTGTTAGTAGAGCTCCTACTCTTGCTCCAAAAATTGGAAACCCGCCGCATGATGGATGTTGCAGCTGACGCGTACCTTTTTTTTTTTGTTCACACTCCCTCAAGAGCCCAATTTTCTGGCTTGTTTTTTGATAAAGGGCTTAGCAAGCGCTCCTACAAACGCACACACACACACACGCACACTTGTAGAGAGTATTTGATGAAAGCTTAACTCAGTGCATGGGTACGCTGCCCACATGGTCGACTTTCCGGCGAAAAAATGGGAGCAGCCCAAGAGCGTTAATCCCCCGTTTCCACCAAAAAATGATACGACGAGGGGCGAGGACGTTCTCGGTAACAACACCCAACATGACAGTCAAGTAATAAAAAGAAGGTATTAAGCTCCGCACGTTTTAAGAGTGTGATAAGAGTTCTACACTGTTGCAACTTGTGTAATGAAGTTGGCCAAAGATACTCCAAAGCACTCTTTAAACGTGTGTAGTTTAACTTGATGGGCTGATGGAGTGAAACAAATACGTAACAGTACGACAGATGGATGAAGGAGAAGCCAACAATCGTATCAACAATAATAAGTCCCCAACTATGTCAATGCACACGGTCAAACCGGAACGTGGCACGACCCCTCTCCAAACATGCTGTTGAACGGTTACACCTACAGCCAAGCCCGGTGCATCTTCCGTTATGACATCAAACGGAGGGCATTAATTACTTACGCCAATGCTCTTGTGAGTGATGAGTTAATTGTTATCTAAACTGCGGCGGAAGGGGGTGATGAGCTAAAACTACCCCCTTTACCACCCCCCAATCAGTGATCGTGACCAGTTCGGATCGCGGGCTTGATCGACCGTATCTAATATGCTTAGAAGTCCGGCATTTTAATGGACCGGTTCTGCCGCTGTGTAGACTTATGTAACCCGCAACGCACGCAGGTCAGGTGGCCAGAACGATGCAAGTGGAGCGCGTCGATATGCCGCCCGGAGTGTCTTCTATTCGTGCCTAGTTGTTTAACACTACTCAACACATCATAGTTCATTTCCATACAGCACAGAGCCAAAGATATGAACACTCGTGTGTTATGTGTGTGTGTGTTTTATTAGGGGAACGTCGTCATAAACGGTAAACGTCACCAAAAAAAAACGCGTGTTGGGAGAGACGACGACTGTTTCGAGCTCGTTTCGCTCTCTTCTCACCCAAAGCAATGACGCACGCACGCACCTTTTTTTCGTCGTTGTCCTTTTGCCGCCCCGAAGTAGTTCTATAAATAAAGCCAGAAAAGCACGTTTTCGCTACAAATATAGATTCACTACCGTGTGTCATTATGTGCGTCGGTGTCATTCTGTATTGCTGCACTCACCCTGTGTGCTGTAACCCCATGGCGCCCGATAGCTCCCTCCGGTTCAACCTTGCATTATACTACGCACCTCCCACCCTTTCCGAAGGCTCTCATGATCGAAGCAAGCGATCGATGCGGGTGCACTGACATGCTGTGTCACATGAGCACGTGAGATTTAATGTACACAGCACCTCGAACGTGTGTTTTTCGTGTTTGGGGCACTTGGCGTGGGTGGTGGGTTGGGTGCCTTACTCTGTTGTTGCTCTGTTTGCATCGTCGCACGTGCAAGCGCAGCATGATGTCATACATACACACACAAACACACCGCGATGCACTCAGCTGTTTCCGCCGTCAGCCGCGACACGCCGTCCTGTTGTGTTTGATGCGACTTTCCTTCGCCACGTGATGTGGCAATGTTTCGCTTCCGACCGTGGTTATGCAAGAGAACAAAAATCACGACGACGATACCTCGCAATGACCACCTTCCCCCCATGTCTCATCAGACGGCAGAGGAGGAGCGCGGGTGGGATGGGAGTGTAGGGTTCCGTTTATTATCACGCCAGCCAGGAAAGTGTTCGTTTGCGGCGTTGGCCCAAAGGCACAACTTGGGCCGGGCTGTTGTTGGTATTACAACTTGTTGGTGAATTACTTGTTCTCGTTTTCCTGTCCTGGTGTGTGTATGTGTGTGTGTGTGTGCCGTTTGAAATATGAACCACCGAGTCGAGGGAGGAGCGGGGTCGATGTAAGCATTGGTGGACTTATTGGCGCCTCGCTAAGCTGCTCGTAGTTGTGTAGCTGCACCAAACACGCTTGTCTCATGCAATCCCTTTCCGCGCGAAGGCCAGCCAAACGATGGGCAACAAAAAAAAAGAAACAACAGAACGTCCCCTAATTGATAACTGCATGTAGTGTCGTGTGTACATGGCCGACAAAAAGCAACCACATGTTAAGCCAAACATTTGTGTGCCCACCATACCATTGCCAAGCGCTGGCGTGGTAAAGCTGTGTTCGTTTCCTCGTTCCATTGCGTACAAAAACTAGCGAATGTATCAGATAATTTTCCACCCAAAACCATAACTTTCTTGCCCGAGAACTTTGCCGCAATGGAGAAGGGAGGAATGAAGGGAAGTGGAAAGGGAGGTCTTTGTTTTGTTCCCTTCGTGTTGGTATACTGCGACGCGAAGCTGCCACAGAGCCATCGATTCCTTTAACACCGCCCCCTTCTCGGCTGCAAACGCTATCATCAAGCTGATCCGACTAACTTCCGCCGCCAGAAAACACACACACACAATGCAAACGTAACGAATGTAGGTCACCCTTTGCTGGACAGAAGGGGCGGACTCTACCGTGTACCACCTTCGCCTCCTACATCAGTGAGTGTTGTTCCCTTCCGCGGGAAGCGTGGCATTCTAACGTGAGCATTAATAGCTCACTCCTTGTACAAGGAAATGACTTTCGATTAATAATCGATGAGCGTGGATATTGGGTGACGACGGGTGTTGCTGTCTGCTGGCCATCACGCCCACCACCCTCTCTGGGTTTGCTCGTGCGGCACAGTAGAAAATTGTACTCTATGTGGACACACTCACCTTCGCTCTAACCGTGATCGGGTCTTGCCGTGCTTTGTCGAGCTTCTTTTCACTGCGGCCGTGTACGCGACCGTCGGTAATCAAATTATCACATTTTTAATTAATCCTTCCCTCCTTTTTTCTGTTTCGTGATATCGTTTCAGCATCATCAGTAGTGGTGTCATCTAGCGCCTGAAATATCCGTTCCAGTTCCGCGCCATCGCTGTTCGTTTTTGCCGGCCGTCACAAACCCGCACATACTCACAGAAATGGCCTTAATTATGAAATACATTGACAGTATGCATCACTACATGGACAAATACGGAGGTAAGTTAGCTAGACATACGCTCATCCACATCCATCAGGCAAAAACGTATTTGCTGGAGCGTAGATTCCTGCTCCAGGATGCGTTATATGTACTAGATAAGATGAAAACTAACGTCAACTTGGTAACAATTGACGCACTCCGTTGTAATGAGTCCAATGCACAGGCCCCAAAATACATAGCTCGCCCAAGAAGTCGCAGACGGAGGTTGTGGCAATTGTTTTGTTGCGATCGGGCTAAAAGCGATCGGATCACCACTACCCCCTTTGCCACTACAACAGGCATGCGCGTCAGGTGCATTAGAATAATCAAAAAGTAATTTAATTCGCATTGACTGCAGTGTCGTAAACTTCTATCCAGCTCTTCCTCCCCGTTAAATATGCATAAGGCAGTGCACACACACAGACATTGTGTGTCGTTGGCTGGCGTTGCGTGCAGTGTAAAATTCCCCCGATGTGCAACCAGGTCGCGCCCGGTGGCCGAGGTCCGAAAGATCGCTCAAATCGAATTGCTTTGCGATTGAGCTCAGTTTGTTGGGTGTAACGGGGTTGTAGTGTTGCGGTTTCCGGTTAACGGTGGTTGCTGTCTGTGCCGCTCCCGGGGCCTAGTGCTACCGACTGTTGTTGTTATTGACGTTGGGCGGTATTGATTTCCATAACGGTGACTCGAGCGGCGCGCCAGGTCACGACCCACAACGCAGCACCGCTGCGAGGAGTGCGTTCACCTGTTTTTCAGCAACCACAATGCATGTGTAACTTGCGACAAGGGGGTGCAGTTCACGTTAATTAGGAGGAGAGAAGGACATCGACCCACAAGCCTCGATCGTCTACCTCGAAAAGTGCAACGATCGTGCCCTGGACGAGCAAAACACAACCATGATGGAAAGTATACCTGTACGCTTAGTGCACCGCACTTCCTTGTAGCGTATAGCGCGCTCGGTGACTGTTAATGGAGACGCATGGTTGCTGGCTAGAATTGGGTTGCGTTCTTGTCCATTTCCTGTTTACATGGCTAAATGCTCAGTGAATAACAACCGATCAGTTGAAATTAGACAGTTGTTTTTTCCGCACCCGTGTAAAGTACGTGCTGTTGTGTAGGCTTTCAAGTAGTACATGCATGGCTCATTCCAAGCCACTGCTCTGTTACCTTTCCATTCGTCTTCCATTTTTTTTTCTCTCCAAAGTACTACGATTGCATCAGTTGATGACAGGGCATGGAAAAGTACCTGACAACCTTCGCCTGCTACCGTTGGATGCATTAATTAGCCACAGCACGGGTAGAACGATGCAAAGATGCATTCGCTATAACTGGTGCACTTGTGACTGCTACTGCTGCGACGAGTGACGCTGCGGCTAGAGTTTGCGATCGCGCAATGTCATTGACGCACGGATGGCGATGGAATTTATTAACCAATGGAACTTTTTTCATAGTCGTCTCATGACTAGTGTGAGATGTTGCCCCGATGCTTCATCTCCCATTATATCACGCTAATGGAGATATGAACAACAATAACACCAGATCGGCATTGTTATTTGCTTGAAAGTTAGCAAGCGATACATTATGGCGGACACTAGAGTTAGCTCTAGTTGAGTTGAGCTTTGTTCTAGTTTGCTTTTAATTAGCTTGAAATTACAAGCAGTTTTTTTAGTACCGTTTATCCGTATGTGTCATACATCATTCAAAGTTTTGATTTAATGTGCAAAGACCATTTAGCATTGGTAATGATACGATGCGATGAATCCCACCACAGTAATCGCTGCTGATGGTGTGTCTACATAGGATAATGATGAAACAAACAGTAACCACCCTCTCGTACCATCCAATCAGCACCACGCAAACACGCACGCATGCACGCACACTCCGATCAAAGTTGATGATGATACAACCCCCGCTGGCCTGTGTTATCGATGACGCTTTGTTTGTACTACCGTTTAGCACCTCATTTTCTCTTTTCTGCCTGCCGGTAATATGTATCTGACTTTCCGTCCGGCACTATCCTCCTGACCCGTAAAGCGATCGTAATGCATCGTTATGGCCGCACCGATATCGGTAGGTTTTAGTCTACAAGCGGAAGAGGTGAGCCATTCGGTCGATTCTCCCACGAGTGCTTAACCATAAGACGAACTGCTCATTAGGGACGAAAATAGGTCCATTACTACTACTACTGGTGGCCATCGAAGGCAACCTTAGCCTAAGCATAACAGAGAAGGGAGGGCTGGTGGTTATTAGATTAGTTACTAATTGTAAAAAAATCTCTTTACAATGTAAAACTAAAAATGTACCTTAACTATTCTCTTTCCAGATCCCCGGACGAAAGAATGGCCACTGATGTCGTCGCCGCTCCCTACCCTAGCACTATGTTTAGGATATGTGTACTTAGTCAAAGTAAGTATAGTGTGCAGTCCGTTTCGGCTGTTTTACGCTTTACGCGGTGCCAGTTCCGGCCCGGTTCGAAACATCCCTCCAAACAGAAGAAACCTGTTTTGCGGTATGCTACTGTCAGGATATGCATAAAATACCGATTTCTCTCGCCGTGGAAGCGTACAGTAGTACCAAGATGGTTTTTTTTTAATATTCAAATTGTGTTCCACATAAGTTGTGAGAGTTTTTGCTATCAGGGCATTTTGCTGTGAAGCTTTGATTTTAGATGACCTGAACATAGTTTAGCATGTGTTCAATTTTACGATGCTTAGTTGACACGAGATGAAAGAGAAATTCATTCCTGCTGTCGTTTAATTTATTGTTTTCTGATGGATTCATGTTTCCCTTGTTTATCGACCAAATGTTTTCAAGGTAATCAAGATCCGAGTAGTGTCCATTAAAATCAAAAATTATAAAAAGGTTAGAAAAAAGACCGTTATGTGCGCGGGATGAATGATCGTCGATTCTCGGCACTAAAACAGGTTTTTTTTTTGTGGAATCGACGTTTGATTTTGTTTGATTTCTAAATCAAGCGCCCATTAAGAGTGGTCACATTTTTTTTTCGTGCACCAGTTGGAGTAGTCTGACGTAGCTGCTCTGAAGCTACACGGTGTCAAACCGTTTCTCGCTGGCGGTGGGCAGTTTCTCAACCAGTGCCTATTATTTCCTCACGCGCAACTTTGAGGGACGCTCCGCAGCATCTTCTCCGGTAGTACGGAACAGGTTCATTCATCTCACACTAACCTGATGAACCTGGTTGGTTCAATGTGGGTGCGGGTGTCGAAAGCGGATTCGATAGATTTGTAGACAACGGCACCATCAACCGCCCGAGCACTACGTCACCATCACCTGTGCCTGCCTGCCAAATTTCTTCACCTCGCCTGATCGATATTGAATTCGATGCGATCGCCAGCGGTGGTGGCCGTCGGTGAAGCAATGGGCAAACAAGCGACCCGACAGCGATGAGTTCACGGTTGCCAGCGGTGCATCCAACCTGCTACCTCCTAGCCCACCTGTCCCTGGTGGTGGGCTGGTACATTAGCTTGTTGTCGAAACTATCGAGTCAACCTTTACCGAGCCGCCCCTCTTTCTCACCTTTATGGAGGGTCGATCGCGCAACCATCACGATGGTCATAATGTGCGTACAACGACACACTTGGTCAACTCCCCCCCCTCCTCCTTCAAACGCTCCCTGTTTTTTTTCTCCACAAGTGCGTACGGTGCTGCTCCTCCTGAACGAAGATGTCCATGGCCGCACCGTGACAGGAGCGTTCCTTCCTCTCCGAAGGGGCACGCACGTTGCATAACGCAGCGCGAATAACCGTGCGTTACAGGTGGCCAATTTTTGGAATTTCACTTTGCGCCTTAGTGTTTAATTTGGCTTCCCAATGCTCCCTCCGATCATCCATGTGTTTTTTTTTCGCTTGCTATGTCGCAATTGATCAATGGTGGTGCCCCCCAAAAAAATGGAAGCAAATTTCCAATTCCATCATCATCGGCATCGAAGATTGGACTTGCGAAAATTGGGGGTGGGATAACCTTCAATAAACTCGCAAGACCTTTGGCCGGTACGAAACATGGAGCGAGAAAGAGACAAAAAAAGAAACAGCTTCACAGTAAGTGTAAGTATAATTTTAAAAGCCCCCGCTGGCTGGCCCCGGTGCTGCAAAGACGCGATCCATGGACGGCGGGGACGCTAACTGCGTCGCGGTGGGGTGATGTTATGAATTTAAAAGTGAAACGGTCGCGGCACGCTAACAACATGCTCTACCGCCAGCAGCAGCGCGCGCGTTCGATCGTGAAAGCATGTCGAAATGGAAAAAATTCGGTTAAGGTTAGCTTATCTAACAGTCCTGACCTTAACCGGACCGGATTGTGGACCGAACCGGATCAAGCATCGCGCGCAGGGGAACGGTGGCAACGGTTATTAAAGCCTGCCAACGTTCCGGAATGCCGAGCTGCTTTGGGACAGAGGGCGCGCGCTCTGCAATCGGGTGGTAAACCTTCCACGAACCACGTACGAAAGGGTGTCGCCCCGTCGTTGCTATTTGAATGCGTTTCAGTACACACGATCATAACGGTAGCAGCGCAGGTTAATTGCTATTTAATCGCCACAAAACCAGGCCGACCTCCGCTGAGCGCCGTCGACGTCAAGTGCAATTTTGTCGTCACTCTAGATTCGTTCGTTCGTTGCGCCTTTGGTGTACAGGCGACGATCGGTGCGAAGCAGGACAGCTTTATCTATGAAATCGTTCTCAATAGAAAATTGGACAGAGTCGAGTCGTTTGGCACGAAACACGGAAACACCGATCCTCGCTCTATTCACTCTTGATCGCAATAATTAATGCTCTGCTTTTGTACTCTTTCTTCCACAGGTTCTGGGCCCAAGGCTAATGGAAAACCGCAAACCCTTCCAGCTCAAAAACACCCTCATAGTGTACAACTTCGTTCAAGTCGTGTTCAGTGCCTGGTTATTCTATGAGGTACATTGTCACCAGACCGCTCAGCTCCAACGATCTAGAACTACTGCTACTGAAAATGATTAATTTAGCTCTGTTTTTTATCTTGTATGAAGCATTCCAAACGACCAAAACCAACCGACCAAACCGTGTTAATGTGACCATCATTAACACGGGAACTATTCGTACACGACATGACAACACTATGTTACGCACTCTAACAGACGCCTGAAACCATTTTTTTCTTTTGCACAAAACAACACAGTTTCATGCAAAAGTTTGACTGAATGTTTAGAATTGTTTGTGTGTGTTTGTTTGTTAGAATTTAGAATATTGCATGATTCTACTTGTGTTTCTGTACCGTTTTCCTTATCCGATGGTCTGTCTGCACGGATATCTTCTGCATATGGCAATGAACGGAAATAGGAAATGACAACCTGCCCAATAATATGTACAGACATTTGCTTGAAGCACCTTTGCTCGTGTCAATGGCCTTCGCTTGTTGATCGTGCAGTTAAATTTTAATTGTACAGACAGACAAAAGGTTCCGTTCTCGTAAGGATTACACTGCACCAAAGTGACCCGTTCCGTAAGGACAGCGGGGCGATGAACTCCGGAGTATAAAATTAAAATCCTCACTAGAGCACTACGGGATAACTTCCTTTCACTAGCGTAGTGCACTTTTGGACGTACGGCAGGGTACGGCTCCAGTTCGACCTTGCCCAGCAAACAGAGAGGTTACGAACTCACCGAACTGATCCCTCTCCCAAGCTCGCGAAGAGAAAGGAACCATAGGACGAACCTCCTTCCTTTTTGAAAACGCTTTAAACCTTGATTGTTGTTTTTCTTTCTTTTTAACGAACGGTTTCCGTCCCGCTTCTCCCTACCTGCTGTTCTGTTGTGCTGGCCGAATTCACCTTCCGGGTTCGTATGTGTGTAGTGTTTGATGGGCGGCTGGTGGGGCGAGTACAGCTTCCGTTGCCAGCCTGTGGATCACGGTACTACCGGACGCGCGATGAGAGTAAGTGTTGCCAGTACTCCGCAGCGTTCGTGTATCCCCAGCAAACGCTCTTCCGATCCGAGTCCATTCCTCCCTCGCGTTCCCCCGTCGGTATCTGTCGTTGCAAGAAAAAGAACATCGCTTCAAGGTCGTCAATCGTGTATGGTGTGGTGAAAGGGATATTCGGACTCGGCGCACAACCAACCACAGCACGAAAACCTTCGTGTGGTGGGTAAACCTGCAACCCTATCCGCTCGACGCTATGACCAGAGCGGACCCCATGTATGTTTGTTGCAGTACAACCTTGTCAAAACAGAGAGCTGCCAAACATAATCTTCCCGTTGTTGTCCCACTACAACTTCAACCGTCGAGTATGCACGTATCACCTGACCATCGCACTGGAATGCACCAAAGAATCCTAGCCCATGACCTAGGCCCACTTAGTGTATTAGTATATGTGTGTTTGTGTGTGCGTGTGTGTGTATACCTTATTTATATATTACTGCAGTAGGAGGCTCTCTGAAAGCTGCAAAAGACCAGTGATCAGTCGCGTTAAGCCACTAAACTTAGACTAGGTTTGTATGTTTGGGGAGGTTTGAGTGTCAGAGGGCGAAAGTTGCTACGGCAGTATGTTATTTGAGCTTTCAAATTATACATTACAGCTACTTAAGTTTCTTAATGTGTACCGTGCAGCCGTTGATGTTGTTTGCCGTAGTCAACGATTAGTGACGAACTTGCTGATCAAAAACCTCACACAAGAGGCAGCCAAACTTACTCGACGCATATCAAGTACACAAACCTAAACTACCCAAGACACACACCACAATTACACTCCCAGGCAGGCAAGCAGGCGTACGCAAGAACAGCACAGCACAACACTAAACCAGAACATTGACTATGCTTCAGACAAAAACCAAAAAAACCAAAAAACTCACCTACCAAAGCAGTACAAAATGCAACACTTGGATTCGGCACCGTACTAACCACTCTGGACCTCCTTTTTGCCACTTTTTACAGATTGGTGTATCGGGTTGGCTAACGGGACATTATAACTTCCGATGCCAGCCAGTCGACTATAGTAACCACCCCAAAACGCTGCGGGTAGGTTTCGTTCGAGGCAAGACTCGGCACACGCACTGAACGTCGTACGGAAAGTGCCAGGGTTGCTTTCCGGGCGCATCATCAGCTCTCATTCTTATCCCCTCACTATCGCTAATCCACACTACTTTTAATGCTTTTATTGAACACATCAAACTAACCTTCAGCACCTATGTGATCTTATGCTTCTTCTGCACTGCTTCTTCTATTCATATCGTGTTTTATGGTTTCATTATTATAACAATATGTGTTACTTTCACTAAACTGATCTTGTTTGCGCTTGCATAAAATAACCTTAGCAACTATTTGAACACATTTACCATTGACCTAATTTCGGCTTCAGACGTCAGCTATATCAATTAATCATGAAAGGAAGTTTATGTTTTGTTTTTAGTTTCATCATCCCATTCAACTTATTCTTCTGTATGTGAAAGCAGCGAATGTTCTAATTGTGTAAACCTTCATCATACATTCATAGATTGTTGTCCCTTCTGCATGCTCCTTCATACAATCATTTGTTTTTATTTGTGCAATGTTTCATCGCCGTAAAACCGTCTTTCATTCGGTTTGAGGCCAATCCCCATTCTATCTTACCCCACCCCCTGATTGCCCGCAATCATTGATTTTCACCCACTTCATCATGTTGGCGAATGCAAATTACTCCCTCTTATCGTGTTTATGTGTGCTCGCGTCTCTCACTCTTTCTCTCTCTCTCTTTTTCTCGTCGCTCATCCTTTGCTCATGCTCTCCCCTAAAGTCTTCCCACTAAAGCATCTCGCGCACCCTGGCTCCTTTCGTCGAATCGATGTCATCTTTTCAAACGTATCAGAATCGGTTTTAATAACACAGTTTATTTATCTCTTTTCCGTCACTGCCTTCCTCCCTTGCTGGCCTAATCTCTAGATGGTGCATGCCTGCTGGTGGTACTACTTCTCCAAATTCACCGAGTTCTTTGACACGGTAAGTTTAACATCTGATTCTATCGCAGAACACAAACCAAATGAATTGCTCGATCTCGTTAGTTTTCGTTCTCCGCTCAATGCTCAAAAAACTCAATGCTCAAAACTCACTGTACAATGTTCGATGATCACCATTCACAGTCATTAAGGTAAATTAACGGCTGGGTTAAAGAGAAACATAATTAAAGTGTATTTCAACACGCCCTTGAACATATTCGTCACGGTCATCCTTAGAGCGCTCGGTTAAATCTGATGACGGAAGATACTCTCCAGTCATTTCCTTCAGGCTGC
Organism: Anopheles arabiensis; assembly: GCF_016920715.1. NCBI lineage: Eukaryota > Metazoa > Arthropoda > Insecta > Diptera > Culicidae > Anopheles > Anopheles arabiensis. Next base: position 53,006,855 of record NC_053517.1, read on the forward strand.
AACAGGTGGCAGGAAAAGGTACACACGTACAGAAGAAGCTGCCAACCGAACACACGGAGCGTGAGGGGCTGCTGATTGAAGGGCGATTGAGCTACTCGAGTCAATATTTACGTCAATCGAAGATCGTTTCCTGCTGTGCGTGTAGCGCTTCTCGCGAATTAGCTGCGTAATTCTAGTCAACATCCGCGAGATGATGAGCCTCCCGTTTGTTTAGCCCGCGCGGCTGCTGGACACACGTTTGGCAAACAGAAATCCAAGAGGTGGTCTCCTTCGTGTAACCACCATTTGCTGCATTGCTTGTATTATTCTACTGCTCAAGACAGCTCGGGTCATGTGCCCACAAACGAACGCACATAAACTTGGAGGCTTGTCTTGTGTCACAGCGTTGTTGTATCAAGCAGTGGGATACTTTTCCTGTGTAGTTACAGTTTATCACTAGCAGAAGATTGTGGAAGAAAGAGGATAAGCACCTCACAACCATAACTCGTCAATATTGACATACAAAACAAATATTCGCAATTTTGAATCATCATCGTGAGAAGATTTAAGGTTGGAGGTGGTGCTGTTAGGTCCATCTTGTCAACTTCTTCACGGTTAGCTGCCTCCATAGTGTGCTAAATAAATTCTCAGTCCCGTCAGCTTCCGGGGTGTGCAGAAAAGCACTACCCAAAATGGGTTTATTTGTTTTGTTTCGTCCGCTTGTTGGAAGTGTTTGCTTACGTTATTTAAAATTCGACTTCGAAAACGTACACCCCGTGCGGAAGGGAGAGTTGAATGTCAAGTACTATCCACTGCTGAAGAAGCTGACCGCCAGAAAACTGAAGATCATTGAACCTCCTCTCTCAGCACGATCCCCTCGCCGGGGAGGTACGGCGAAGTACGGAGTATGTGGAGAAGCTTTAAATTCGCATTCACATTAGCGTGTGGATCATTCGGACCTGATGCTAAACGATCTGTGTGACTTTGCCCTGGACTCTGGACAGCTTCTGGAACAATCCTTAGAAAGCAGAACAGCGAGTTCCTCCACAAACACACACACACACACACACACACACACGTTCGTGTAGCAGCACACTTATCCCCATGTGCCTCATTTGCGTGAAAAGCCTGCTCTCTCTCCCGTTAGCTTTGTTTTGTTGTTGTTTTTATTATTGCTTCCCAGGGTTGCCGGTTTTGCGTCAATACTGTTTTTATCTGCGCTTGACTTCGACCCTATCGGTTACCGGTCGCCCCTCCTCCCCGTTGTGCGCGCTTGTGGTGCTGTTTGGCTGGTCGAGATTTGTCCAGTAAATCGAATCCAATTCCGGTTTTTGCTTCACCTGATTGGTAGGATTTTCCATGCGCAATTTATGCAGCGTTTTTTGGAAAGGCGCATACTCCCGTCAGCCGACGTTTGAGCCCATCTTCGGGCTCTGGTGTGACGATATCGCCGCAAATGAAAGTTGCGAATGTTGGACACTTTTGGCATACGCAAATAAACATGTGTGCTATTGGGTTTAACCCATCGTTGTATTTGTATGTTCACAGTTATCACCAATCTCACCGGCGGAGGCTCTAATTTATGTCGATGATCTAGTTTGTCCAACCGTCGTCACACCAAACAAAGGTATATGGTTGCGCGTTACCCAGCTGGTATTACTTGCGACGACAGGTCGATCGCCGTGCATATAAGTAGTAACCGCGCTGATCGGGTCATGATGGTAACTTGCTGCTTGGTGTGCACCCTAGAAAAAACGTGTCCGTGAATGCGCATGGCATGTTCGTGAACGCAACTGGACTGCCTTGGGATGCCTCGTATCGAGAACGTGGTCAGTAGTGCGTTCTACAAAGACCCCCCCAACCGTGTGCCCAACCTGTCAAGAATGAGTCGAATGAGCAATGAGAACCGAACGTACGAGTGCCATCGAGTGCGTTAGCCCTCGCCATATCAACTGATGCCTAATATCACTTATATTTTTCCTCCCTTTTTGGACAGTTCTTCTTTGTGATGCGCAAAAAGAGTAGTCAAGTGTCTACACTGCACGTCATTCACCACGGATGTATGCCAATGTCGGTGTGGTTCGGTGTTAAGTTCACTCCAGGTAAGCTCACCAGAAAGACGGACGCAAATAGCTTCAATTACTAACGCCGAGGAATCGTCTTGTTTTCTTTCTCTCTCTCTTCAGGCGGTCACAGCACATTCTTCGGCCTGTTGAACACGTTCGTACACATAGTAATGTATACGTACTATCTGTTTACTGCCCTCGGACCGCAATTCCAGAAATACCTGTGGTGGAAGAAATACCTAACCGCCCTTCAGATGGTGAGTGGACACACAAAACGAAGGGCTACAGACACATATTGCCCAGTAGTAGCGGCGGAACTCTCTAATGCTAATGTATCTTCCTCCACGGTTGTAGGTTCAATTCGTCCTGATTATGGTACACGCTTTCCAACTGCTGTTCATCGACTGCAACTACCCGAAAGCTTTCGTCTGGTGGATCGGAATGCACGCTGTGATGTTCTTCTTCCTGTTCAACGAGTTCTACCAGAGCACATACAAAGTTCAAAAGGTATGTACAGACTATGGAGTCCAAGCGAACGCCCCAAAATGCTCCTCGTATTCTTTGGTATCCCATTCCACAAAGCTTGCCATTGATAATTAAACAACTTTTTGAATGCTCTTACATCGGTCCTTTCCGATGAATGAAAGCCGTCTTTTACGGAAGAAAAGGTGTCAATAAGTTTGGCAGCAACACAACCATCCATCCAAGCCCGAATGACAGATTTACTTGTTTGGGAACGTCTTTGCATTTCGCACTTCTCTGACAAACAACCCCGATCATCCGATTGGAAAACCTGTTCTTTTTTCGTTCGTTTCCTTTTTAACCTTTCTTTACACACACGCTTAGACATCCATTCGCCTGTCGAAGTGCGATCGCGATGTGATTTATCTACGTGGCTAAAATCGCTATCCGTTCAACTTATTTCTCATATACTTTCGGTCTCGATATCATCAGTACGATCACTGAGAAAGCTCATTTTCCCACTATGTATGCCGCCCTGGTTCTAACTGTTTTCTTTCGCCTTTTCTCCCACTCACAGCAGAAGAGGGCCGCCGCCGCCAAGAAGCGAGAAGCTGAAGCGCTTCTGCTACAACAACAGCAGCAGCAGCAGCAACAGCAGAATGGCCACGTTGCCAACGGTAGCGCCAACGGTACGCTCAGCAATGGCACCGGCAACAAGGCGGCCGACTACTACGTCCGCGGCGACCTTCCCGCCGAGATGGAACTGACGCAACGGCCGGCGACGAACACGCACACGGCGGCCCAATAATAGCGGGAATATGGCAGGCCGGATTCGGTTCTTGTAATTAATTATTAATTTATTGTAAAATTGTCCCCGGAACCCCCATCCCCCCATACCGTGTGTGTTTGTATGTGTGTATGTGTGTGTGTGTGTTAGCACGTGTGTGCAAACGGGAGGGTATCGTAGATGCCACCGGTTAATCGCGTATTCCAAAACCAAACCGAAATCCCGCACCGTTGCGGATGATACTCGTTCTGCTACTTTTTTTGTTCGCCTTCAGTTTCGCAATCTATTGCACGACCTCACCGCATCAGATGGTGTTGCTATATGCATCTTTTTAATTAAATTTTTGGTTTTATGCCTATCCGTAATACTACTACCTCCCTGGAGCTGAAACAAACAAACAAACATACTGGAACAAGCACACACGTCGCAAAGAGACAATCCTACTAAGAACATTCAACCGCGAGGAAGGCTGCTAAAGGGCAAGAAATAGATACGGGCATGAATGTTACGGCTTCTGGTCTATTTACGATTTCATGCGAACGAACTGGTCGTGTATGTCTTTGGGCATATATAGTGGGAGATTAAGAGGACCGGGCAGCTTTATTCCCTTTCTTGTCTTTTTTAAGTTGCTAAGAAAGTTACAATGGTGTTTAAATAGTGATGATTTATTTTGAAGAAGAAGAAGAAGAAGAAGAAAGATGCAAAGTTAGACAGAAACTAAGCTGACAGGTTTTGTGTACAGAATGCAGCGACGAAAATTTAATAGCCGTAGGTGCAATGATGGTGCAACAATCAGGAATAAATCAAGCTAGCCAGAGCACACGCGCAAACCAGCTAGCTGAACTGAATGTGGCAAGCGCCAAGGCATAGCGTTCGTTTTTAAGGGCTAGTAAGAAAATGGGAACGTAACAACGGTCGAATAAAATCAAGGATATAGTTCATAGGAAAAAGTTCAAGCAAAACAAGATGTCTGTATGTATGCGTCGGGGAGGAGTGTATGTGTGTATGCTTGATGAGTGTATGGTAAGCGTGTTTTACAGTAACGACACACGTGTTGTACAATGCGATGTCACAATCTAGCAGTTATGAATGGTGTTGGCTTGACGATCCACGGATACGCGTCGTCGTCGTCCCACTTTGCTTGTTGAGTCGACCGTGCACACAGTGCACCCCAAACACGTATACTGCGCGCTCGGTCTAGTGAGCAGGAAATAGGAGCAGAGCATAAGTGAGAACGCAAAACCGACAGCGATCGGCTGAGGTGCATCCACACGCGAGGGTTTTAGTAACCATTTTTCCGTGTGTCAACACAAGTCTTTTGGCGCTTTCATGACACCTGCTCCCCCTTCTATCCATCCCTCCATCCTTCCTGTCCAACCTTCCAAATCCTCTCCCGAACTCACCCATCTGAGCTTCCCGTCGATCACCAGTCAAGGTTCCACCAGTCCTACCGGTGCAATTGCCGTATACCTGTCGTGATGTGTGGTGTCCTATATTTACATATAAGTGAAATACCAATCTACTTTTTTCGCTCTAAGTCTAAGGATTTTTTTTATTTTGAAGGACACTTTCGGCAATAAAATACAGAAGATTTAATATGTAGCAGTAAAATGTACGCTTTCTAAGGTACATGTTCATGTCTGTGTGAATACGTATTATCGAAAGAAAGATGCGGCAAAACTAATATTCCTGATACCATAAGAAACGGTAGACAGAGAGCAGGACATTTTAAAGCAGGATTGAAGTGTTTCTCAACATGGAAAATGCTTTTTTTTAAAATAGAATCTAGGTGTCTATTGCCTTGGAGTAGATCAACTTAAACGCAAAGCAAGTGTTTCAAAGTGCTGAAAAGACAATGAACGACTAGCTGACAAATCCACCGAAGAAGGATTCCCCTCTTTATCCGTAGACCTTACTTTGTATATAAACAAGAAAATGGGATCGAAATCCTATTGTTGTATAGCTTTTCCTGTATCACAGATCACAAAACTTCTCATATATCATGGTTGACATTACTGAAGACACTCTACTGTGCTACACTACCTGGTCAATGTTCGTTATGTAGATATCGTCTAAATGGCGAAAGCATTCGTTGGCAGACAAGCACCAACATGCTATTGCTGCTAGAAACGGCAAATCTTATGTACAAAGAACCAAACAAGAAACCCTCCTTCACAATATTGCACCACGAACAATCCCAACGGAATATAAAAAGCAAAAAATCAGAACACTAGAGAAAAGAAGAATGATACTATACAAGGATTTTTGTAACGTGTGTTTCGCAATTAGACGCGATGTTTTTAGGATGTAAAGTGTCAAATAGAATTCTGGTTAATGCAATGACAAACAGAATTACAGCTACATTTGTTTAGTGCGTAAAAATCGAAAATGGATCATAATTACTACTCCACGCCATACTCGCACACGCACACGTCTCTGTCTGTCTGATGTAACGATAGCTGATTAACGGGAACTTTAATAGATGTGTTTTCTGCGGGCAGAAATGATTAGAAACCATTATTACCATAGATAGGCGTAAAGGGCGGTGCAAAACAGCTGCAAAGTAGCTCTGTAGATATTTACCATGCTTGGGTGTTTAGGCATAAATATTATTATAGTACTCTTCTTCATTGCTTAACCGAAAACAGGAGCTAACATAGCGTAATCTTGAAGATCTTGTTCATCAGTCGTCAATCGTTGGGTTTGTTACATAGCTCTAATGGTTGAGTTTAAACTCTACTGTTGATTTGTTGTTGGTCTGGCAAGCAAAAGGATGTACCTATACGGTAAATCGATGCCGGTTCCAGCTAAAACATGTTTCGAATGGTCTACTAAAGAATTGCTAAAGCAACTGCTATTCATGGTAAAAGAAATAAACATCTAAACTGTAAAGCATTATCTAATCTGTTTTTAAATTGTTAAATTAAATAGCCAAATTTAATAAGAGAAACAGCTGTTTTTTTAACATACTACATAGGCATCGTTGTTGTGTTTCAACTCCTAAAAGCTTAGATAATTAATTATCTTCATATGGTGAAGCTGATAAGTACTGCCGACGCTTGTTTTTCGCGAATCTCCTATCTAAAGCGCCTTTCAAAAACAACGTCTAACAACAACGCTAGCTATCAGACACGTTACCGAACGAACACGGCTTCACTATCTTTTTAGTTTGGACGGTTATAAAGTAACCACCGTGAACTGGTTATCCCCCAAAAACGGAACATGTTGCACTATTTTGGTAAAAATAACAAACTCCATATGGTTTGTTTACGCTTTACGTACCAGTGTCTTGCGTATATTATGATGTAGAAAACATGGCAACAATTTGAGTTCCGTTTATCTGGCGTCGCATCAACACTTTCTGTTCATTGTTATGTCCGTAATCGTTCGCTGATAAACTTTTTGGGCGGATGGTAACCGACTAACTGGCAGGACTGGCTGCCGTTCAGCTTGTGCTATTGCTTGTCGTTGCGATAGATTAGCTCATTCGTGAAGTGTTCGCCAACCAGGAGGGATCGTTTATTGGTCCTGCATAACTTACACAACATGGAAGCGATAGAAACGGTTCCAAAAACCTATCTAGAGGACGATCAACATCGTGAGTTCGTGAGTCGTCAGAAGTACGATCAACTGTTAGAAGATTATAACAAGCTGAAGGAAAGCAAGAGCACCAGAACAACGACACCCGAGCACGATCAGGATGTTCTCGAAGCATACCTGACCCGCATCAACCGATTCGAATGTCTGATGAGAGAACTGCAGGAAGATTTCCTGCAAATGAAAGCTAGTGTACGTGCCAGGACGTTGGGCAACGAACCAGCACGGAAAACGCATCAACGCTTCCGACGTGATGAAGATAGTGCCATCAACTACGTCATGACTATAGTGCATCCAAAAAGCCGTACAAATTAATAGAGCAAGCTAAAACATATAAAAGGTATGTTACAAAAAAAAATCATTTAATGTTTACAATGGAAGAGGACTCAAGACCACGTAACGGCGGTGATTGGTGCTAGACAAGCTGTCGTCGAAACCATCGATAAACATCTAACTACATATAAGGAGAATGTCATGGCGTCTACATTGAAATCTAAAGGGGATTTAATAAAGAAAAGTGAAGAAAAAGCTAAGAATATTTACATACCGCACATGGAAAGAGTTCTAGCCCAAATGGGTCGGAAAGAAAAAACAACAATATTGAATTATACTGTAAAGCTGCCATTGGTAATCAGTATGGCAACAAAAGAAGAATGCTTGAATATTGCAAACGGCAAACAGGGCACCGAGGCTTGAAGAAGCTTCCGTTACATTGTGCCGATTCTTAAAATTGATGACGTCACTGGTCCGCCAGAATGATTGGAAAAATATCAACAAATACGAACACACACACATCCACACACACACTTGCAAGCTGCTGCTCAAGAAGCAACTGTCATATAGCTTTCAAACGTCACAACACACGGTACTGTCAAACATCATTCAAAATAATTTAAGAGACCATAATTTGAATGATTTTTTTTAGCTCTTGAATGCTGTTACTAAAAATTTACATAAAATATCAGCTAAACTTGAACGTGAGCTAAATGATCTCATTTGCAGATCATATTTACAAAAGAACATGCATTATAAATTATGTTTTCGTTAATCTTTGGGCTCTGTGTTCGACACCTCTGCCCTGTTTGACAGCTTACCTCATCTCTAGTCTGTTCGATGAAAAGTAGGGCTCAAAACAAATTCGACAACTAGCGCGAGAAAGATTATCTTCTAGTCCCTGCTTCAGTGTGTTTTATCGGATAATTTCCTCCTTGACTGCTTGGCGTGTGCATCATACGGAGAAAAACGCGATCTGCATCCATTTGAAATCGTTTCACGCAGTTTCAATTTCACCTTTCCTCGGATACAATGATAGTTTAGGTGAGATTTCGTCTGCTGGTTCCGTGTGTGTACGGGTGGAAATTGATTGGGAAATACTGACCTTCAGTGAGTTTGTGCGAGCAGAGCAAGAAAAGTGGGCTGAAGTGGGTGTATTTTGCCAAGCGCAATTGCCTTGAAGCCAGCCATAACAGCAACGCCGTCGGTACACAGTGGCAGTGGCATTTCGAGAAAGGAGGAGGAGGCAATCGACGACGCATTTGCACACCTTGCATAACGACGACGACAACGACAACACCGCACACGACATCGCAAGCGCTCCCGGAGCGCAACGCTGGTGGTGGTGGCGCACGGATACGGATTAAGGCACCAGCTCACGGTAGCGGATTCGATAAAATCGATGGCTTTAGATTTGCTTGGTCGTCAAAAATGCCCTTAGATGGTTCCTCGTCGAAGCAACCGGCGGTTGCTTCCTCCTCAGTTAGTGGAGGCTCGACCGGGGCTAGTGCCACTGGAGCCAGTGGACCAGCGGGCAGCGCTGGGGTCGTTGGTGTAGGAGGTGGTTCCACCGGACAGGGAATGTCTGGTGCGGCCGCAGGTGGAACCGGCGGGGCGACGGTCATGGGCAAACAGCTGACCGCAAAACGTTCGCTGAAGCTGGGCAGTTTGGCCGAGGACATAATGCCTACGTCATTGGGCGGTGGAGACGAACCGTTCCGTGCCAGACTGCATCATTTGTTTTCGCAGATCGAAAAAGAATTCGAATTACTGCATGCCGAAAATATGAGCTGTAAGTACCGCATCATGGAACGTGTCGCCTACTATGTTGTCGTTCATTCTTCATTTTCTTTTCATCCATAGTGCGTGAAAAGTTGGAAGCTGTCGCAGGTACACCGCGTGACTCTACCGTCGGTGAAAGGCTTCCACTGCAGGACGCGTTCGAGGTGGATGGTTCGGTTAACAAGAGCTTCAAATCGAAGCTGGGCAGTGCCGGCAGCAAGGTGAAGGCCGGACACAAGCTTCGCGCACAGACGAGCCGTATAGTGTCCAGCTTCAAGGCACAGTCTGTCGTCAGCTCGCTCGTGCGTGAATTTTGTGGCCACAAGGACGGCGTTTGGCAGGTCAGCACGAAAGCTGGGCAGCCCATCATTGGTACAGCTTCGGCCGATCACAGTGCCTGCATTTGGGGCATCGATACGGGGCGTTGTCTGCTGCAATATCAGGGCCACAGTGGATCGGTCAACTCGATCAAGTTCCATCCGACGCGTGACATTGTCCTGACTGGCAGTGGCGACGCGACCGCCCAGATATGGCAAGCCGCCGTGAACTGGGAAGTGCCAGCCAGGAAAGGACATTCCTCCGAGGAGGAACTGGAAGAGGAAGAGGAAGGACCGTACGAAGAGAAGGAACGGATTGACGTGCTGCGAACACCGCTGTGTGAATTTTCCGGACCAGGTGGACACACCGCGGTGGTAGTGGCGGCTGATTGGCTACCCGGTGGAGATCAGGTCATAACGGCCAGCTGGGATCGGACAGCGATTCTGTGGGACGTGGAGACACGGGAGCCGCTACATCCACTGTGTGGACATGATCACGAGCTGACCCACGCATCGGCACACCCGAGTCAGCGGCTAGTTGTGACAGCTTCGCGCGATTCCACCTTCCGATTGTGGGATTTCCGTGACCCCATTCCGGCGGTTTCAGTTTTTCAAGGACACACCGAGTAAGCACACACTATAGGCAATGGAATGTTGGATCGGTTCAAAACAAAAAACTCATACTAATTTCTTACCAACCATTTACAGGAACGTAACCTCGACAGTATTTACGCGAGATGATAAAGTTGTCTCCGGATCGGACGATCGCTCAGTGAAGGTGTGGGAGCTGCGCAACATGCGTTCCGCACTAACGACCATCCGGACGGACTCGGCCGTCAATCGGTTGGCGGTGTCGGCCAGCGGCGTGATTGCCATCCCGCACGATAATCGCCATATTCGATTGTTCGATCTGAACGGACAACGTATTGCCCGGTTACCCCGAACGAGCCGCCAGGGTCATCGCCGTATGGTATCGGCCGTCGCCTGGACGGAGGATATCAGCTCGAACTGCAATCTCTTTTCGAGCGGCTTCGATCGGCGAGTGTTGGGCTGGGGCGTATGCTTGCCACCCAAAGATAATTGAGTAATTTAATGTTAATGTGCAGGCAAAGAGGGAGCAGATATTTTGGGGATGCGCTGGAGAGTGACTAAGAAAGGTAACGATATATATATAGAGCGAGGAGTACAAGGTTTTTTAGTTGATTCGTTTGTTACATTGTTTTAGTTCAATTGATAATCGTTGTTTTTGATTCGTTTGCGCAAAGCATAGTCACCAACTACTTAGTCATAACACAATACGATACACACAATAAGTGGCCCAGTGATGCTGCGAAGGAACGAAGGAATTTTTGCATTGGAATCGTGACTAACCCCTATTTTCCATAATCACTAGGGATTCATTACTCGTCCTCTTCTTGGTTCATCGATCCTCCACGAACAATTTACTGGTTTCGGATTGGCGGCTCTGTGTTGATGTCATCAGTCTTGTCTTGTCCAGTATAGATGGAAAAAATGAGCTCTCACTATTGATGAACTTTTGTCTATTTACCAAACGCTACATATGTTATGTACTTTATCGAACATTTGGACAAAATGGTTCAACCAAGAACTATAGTGAAGGAAATGGCTTTTTGTGTTGAAATTTACCTGCATTGTCGATCACTCAAAATTACTTCGTCTTGTATGGTGTTCAGTGTTTTTGTGTTTCAGTTGTCCAGACGAGAAGAATCTCATGAAGTTTAGGTACTTGGGTGTGCTTGAAAATTACGCAGGTATTTGCACACTTGAAGCATTTCGAATAGAAATACATGAATGCTTGAAAACACTTGCAACCTTGAAATGAGTGACGAACATACATAATTGCCTTCATTATAAATTATACTGGCACTATAACAACCAATAGAAAACTAAACTAAAAAAAAAAAACAATTCAAAATCTGTAATTGCAGTCCGCAAAAGCATACTTTATAAGACGGCAGAGGAGAGGGTTAACCTTACATCCGAACTATATTTGTATTGGCATTGGTTTATGTGTTAGGTTTATGGGTCTGAAACGAGTTCTGGGAGTCTAGGGTACGGGTACATTGGGTTTAAACTCTGTTAGGTAAGGATTGCGCACTACCCTAGGGAATGTTAGGCAAGGAATGAAGACGAAAGTATTGCAAACAATGCAACAGCGAACAAACACATCACAGTAAGATATTGCCAATAATGGATCCTCCTACTATGGAGTTCTTTATTTTCATCGCTAACGTGTTTCGCGCGTTGATGGACGGTTGATAAATAGCATAAAGATGGAAGATATTAAACACGCGCAGCATTTGCTGAAGCATTTGAGGGAGGTAATGCAAAATGCACACTCAATACCAAATGTATGTAAGAATGCACTGGTGGTACTCAATTCAAATGTAACCTTGTGATGTCAACCGATAAAGCATACACACACCATCATCTACAGAAAGGAAACACTATCAATTAACGAAAATCCATCCGGTTGTTCTGTATTATATCAAGAAAAAGAAAGAAATTAATTCTTCCGAGCTTAAATAGTTTCGTTCAAGCAGAAAAGTACCGCTGTAGTAAATTTTAAGTAACGCGTTGTATATTTTCGGCTTACGCCCCAAACCACAGCTACATGAGCTGCTGCACTTCCACGGAGAAACTCCACAGCTGCGATGGCGCACCACGGCGGCACTCCGATGCGCCCACATCTTCCCTTACGAGACTTTCCAAACACATGCCGCTAGCCTCGTGTATAAGCGTACCACCCTTTCGCTGCCACCGCTGTCCACCACTATTCTCGTTCGCTGGAGCAACGGTGCTCTTCTGGCGACATCGTTCAGTCAGTACAAAACCATTGCGCACAGTGAGACAAATCGTCCGTTCCGTGCGCAATTGACCGGTGGTTTTATGCAGCGCCCAATGCATCTGGCCTTCATTACCGTCCGGTTCGCGCGATACACACTCCAGCAGCGTGACGTCATTCTCGGCTACGTGCTTACGCGTTCTAGCCGAGACTAGGCTTCTCTTTGGTTTTAGGGCGAGACAGCGTTCACCGTGTCGCAGCTGACCGAACGCAACGTTGTTCTCGTTCGGTAGGCGCAAATCGAGGAAGACGTTCTGCAAATACCAGCTGAATTTGCGACAGTTTAGTGAACGGCGCAGCTCCTGCTGCTCGGTGATCGATCCAGCATTGACCGCTACTGCTTCCGGGCGAGTTTCGTAGAAAAAGTTCTTAAACTGATCCATCCAGACAAGGGCCACACGCTTCGTGTTGCTAAACCGGTAACAAGCGAATCGTTAAACAATCGTCAAGCAAGAACATTAATCTACTCTCTTACCGTAGGTACGTCAAATGGCTACCGTCCGGCTGAAAACTGAACGGATGCTTTCGGCGGAACACGTGCCCGATGCGTGAACACGGTACTACCTCCACGTGCGCCCCGCACATCCACGCCTTCAGGGACATCTCGAGCGATTCGCCACCCCAAATGTCCATCCCCGGGTCGAATCCACCCAACTGCTGGAACAGACTCTTCGCCACGATGAATATCCCACCGGAGATGGCAGGACTGTAGAAGGGTAGCGACTCATCATGGCGGCGATGCTCAAACTCCTCCTCCGCGATCGGTAACCAGCGAAAGTGAAGGCTCCAGTCGAAGCCGCCCCGCAACCGGGCACTGTTGGCCCGATACTCGAAGGTGTGCGGATCGATGATGTCTATCACCGGACTAAGGATTGCCGTCGGGTCGATCGCTAACCGATCGTGCAGCGGTTCCAGCCATCCCCGATTCACCTCACAGTGACTGTCCAAGAAGAGCACGAAACTTCCACTTGCATACGTTGCACCAATGTTTCTGGAACGTATCAATCCTGGTGGTTGGGAAGAAGAAAGAGAATTCGCTTTAGCATCGCTCATTGCGTGCGTGTTGGATGCACGTGCCGTGTTTTACCTTGTCGCACTGTGTTCCGGTAATAACGGACGAGTGGAATTTGAGCAAGTAATTCATAATATCGCAGCGTACTTTGTTCTCTTCGATCGTCTTTTGCAGGATGCTGCTGGGCGTCGTCTTCGTGGTTAGTGCTGCTGTCATCAATTAGAATTATTTCGTGCAACATATCCAGCGGAGTGCGCTGCAGAATGCTGCCAATCGTTCGCAGAAGCGTTGAGATCGCCTCGTTATGGAACGTTATTATCACAGATGTGGTACGCCCTGGCGTCGTGAGGTAGGTGCGCTGTAAACAACTGAAGAGAACAAGGCAGCATTATTAAACACACTGCAGTAACCCTGCGTGTCATAGTATCAACGCAATACATTCTTTCGATTCCGATGAAATTTATGGAAAGCCAAACGAACAGGTCCACCAGCCTCGAAAAGGCATTGAGTCTCTACTAGCAGGAAATATGCGAACGATGAAGAAAATGTAAATTAGTTTATTCAACACGTGAGCTTCCTCCGCAAGCCATTACGCCAGCTGATAACAAACGCTAATATCTGTTGGCTCGCTGTTGAAGAAGCTTGATGGATCAAAATATTTGGAATGCTTATTTAAATTTTACCACGATCACTTCATCCCTGGGACTGTGAATGACCAAAGTCGCGACCGACAAAACTTAATCATGCATTCATCACCTTAGCGGATTACATTGAACCTCCGGACGGGATACGTGTATGTGTACTGGTACGTTTTAATTTTCATAAATTTTCTGAACAGATTGCATAAATTAATTAGATTGAGTTATGCATGCTTTGGTCAAATTGTGATAACTTACTCTATTATTCATCGAATGCTTTTATGACACATTGTACGCCCATAAATGGTGGCACTGAAGGAACGCACATGGACTACAAATACGATATTGGCTACGATTTGAAGGCTGAGCTGATTCGGAATCACTCCATCAAGAACGACAACATTGAACATTTCATTTTACTTTGTATTTTGTGTGAATCTCCAAGCATTTGACTTTGTGAGCACGACAACAGTTATTTGTTTGTTTATTTATTTGTTTATTTTTTTAAATTACGGACATGGTGTATTGTTGACATTAGTGAAGGGTAATTCAGATTCATGAATCTGAATGAATCTTTGGAATGATTCAATGAATCTGAATCCCGATTGGAAAGATTCATGAATCTCGAAAGATTAATTAATCTCAAAAGATACATGAATCTCAAAAGTTTATTATATCTAGAAAGATTTACGAATTTCTAGGGATTCATGAAAGTCAAAGGAATCATAAAGCTCTAAAATTCATTAAGTAAAATTAATCTTTGAATATTCGACTCGAGATTCGAATCACTCATCACTGAAGATTCATATGAATGAATCTCAACGAAAGATGCATTAAACCCAACACTAGTTGACATATAACGACATGTTATAATTAACCGAAGCAATTTCCAAAGTTATAGGTTTACTCCGATGATAGGTTTACTCAGGTGATGATTAAACCAACATGAAATTGAACATTTTTAGCTACATTTCGCACTAAAGAGCTGAAATAATAAGTTTCATGCATCAAACTATAGGTAAATAGATTCAGTAATGGATAAACAAGATTTTCGCCACACTCTATAAAAATACTTTGATATTGTTATCCTAATTTTATTATTATACTTTTTTTGTTGAATATCGTTTATTTTCTGCGTTTCCGTGTTCGCTATATGGTTTCTATGTATAAAAAATAAATCAAAAATGGTTGAACGTATGCATTATCGCTACAGCACATATTCCATTTTTTATTTATTTTATCTAATGAAACATTCAAATTCTAATTTGTTCTTACTAATCCGACATATAAATGATTGCAGGATTGTTTTTGTAGACCATTTGCATAGTGTGTCATTCATGTGGGCATTATAAAAGACACTCGCATAACGAGATTTGCGCATAACTTTAATTATTTTTTAGCTATTAAGTTTTCGTATAACAATGGTATAACAACGATTATAACATTTGTTAATAGTTTGAAGTATTTAAAAGTGACGTTTGAAACCGTGTTTGTACGCCATATAACCAACTTTTTTCTCGTAAGAACGGCATAGAAAGCCGTATCACTTAGTACCAACTATTATGCTTCTCATACGTTAAATAGCGAATTTATCGTATAACACTTGATTCACTGATACGGAAGACCTGTAATCAACAAACGATACAAAAAAGGAGTTTTATTTTAATGTAACACCCGTGACGGAAATGAAGCATTTTCCTTTAAAACAAAACACTATTTGAGCGGTCGAAACTGTAAACAGCAAAGAATTTCAATTATCTTATCCGCATAATCAAAAAAGGATAGGTAATTAATGCCCAGCCAGCTACGTGCTTGTGGTTGTGAGATGCATTTTCATTAAGCTGTGGGAACACGGGGTCAAATGGGCACATTAATGAAAAATAACCTGCTATATCAACATTATGAAGGTACAGAATGTCATACTAAGAACATAAAAATTTGCATAAATATTAGTAACTGGAAAAACAGACGTTTGTTGAAATGGGGGGAAAGTAATGCAATACACGAATAATTTTCGAATAATTTTGCTCAAGTTTATAGTATTTAGTCACTTATCACATATAATTATGACTTTCGTTTACAATTGTATACCTTGTTAAATGATTTAAAAAATTCCATCAAAAGGGAATTTACTTTGTATTTGACAATTGATGAGTCGAATCAGTACTTGCTCAAATAACCCTCAAATTTAAAAACTGCGTACTTCCGAATCGGCATATCTTGAGGACTACTGCATGTACTTTGCATAATTTAAGAATTATTCAGATCCATTAATCTTACGAATCTTTGGAGATTTGGTTAGAGATTCGAAACTATTAATATCGCAGATAGATACGAATGATTCTTCTTGAACGATACAAAAGGCGCAAAACTAATGTTTAAGCATCAGGCTACGTAACAAGTATCGTGTTCCCTTCATTACGTTTGGAGATTCAATAAAACTCTTACCATGCCCATATTGCCCAAACTTCCCTTAGACAGTAAAGCTCGTCAGTTTTTTATTTGATGGTAGGTAAGGTGCTGCATAATGATTGACGACAATTATGTCTGTACATAAAATGCCTCATAAATCAGTTCTATTTGGGATGCTCTTAAACAGAGTTTTTTAAAGGAAAAAAAAATATCATAACCACGCACCTAACCAGCTTATAGAACTCCGTACTTGAGTTCAAGAATTCTAATCGTCGCCAAGATCTGTTTCTGTCCTTGCTTCGTTCATTTTCTTTTTGGGGGGAAGTTTTGGAAGCAGAATGATTTTGCTAATAGAACCCGTAATAACTAAAGCCTGAACTCATGCGCAGCATGAACTGTAACTGGTTTTGGGTCATTCGTTCTGATAAAAAAACACACTCTAAATATAACTATTACTCATACTTTTCTTCACAAAAAACATTCGCATGTAGCTAAATTTATTGCGTGATAATGTTTATTCCGTGAATCATTTTGCTAATTTTCTTTTTTTTTTATATATTGTCTTTATACTTGAAAATACGACCAAAGCCGAATATTTAAACGTTTTGCCCCGATCGTGCGTGATCAAAAACCTATATTATGTGCCTTTCGGCGCCATCGTCAATCAATTTCGATGAGTTGCGGAACACACTTGACCGTTGGTCTATGTTGTTGTGTGTTGTTGTAGTTGTAATGCGAAAATGTTGCCAACTATCCCACAGAACCTGCCACTACTGTTGCTTTGCTTCGAGGTCAATAACTCGAGGTGGTGAGGAAACATCCACACAGAGTCTACAGAGTGATTCGCTCCGGCTGATTAGCGGAATGTCTTAGTGCCCCCCCTAGCGCCACGGTAACGTCTTGGCGGTTCACCCAGAGATTACCACGTGCGGGGTGAATCAGTTTGTACGTGAACAGACGCAAGAACAGAAGAGGGAGCCAATGTGAGTGGGTAAAGATTGTTTACAAACGTAATCCAATCGAATCGTTTGCTACAAAGTCAGCCACTCCGCGATCCGCATTTGAGAAGCGTTGACTGTTTGCGTAACACATTGAGCATGGTTCATTGATAAGAACTACTTTAAGCTAAGCTAAGGAGGTCAAAAAGGCAAAGCTTAAGGTGGGTACAATTGTAACTAATCTCAATAAAAATTGTTTTGCATTTACCGCCATTACAATCAAATTTCCCTTTAACCAATCTTCAGTCCTATTTCATGAGTTTACAATAACGATTCTTGCGCAAAAGATACAGTGTGTATTTCCAAACCCGCACCAGAGTACGATCGACAAACTTAAGCGATCCGGCAAACACCACTAGTAAGATCCCGCATAATAACTCTCCAGCTACTTACTTGGGATGGCGCGTATCTGGAATGGGTCGACTGATGCCGAGCCGGTCGCTAACCGTGCGGTTGAAGTGATGCTGCTCGAACGGTGCCGCCGTGGTCGCGAAAACTGGACCACCGCCCCCGGACTGCAGAGGCGACGGTTCCGGCACGGCCCAGGCCTGCCAGAGCCTTTGCACCACCTCCAGCCCGACGGTGAGATTCTGCTCCTGTTCCACCACCTTGCGGCGCACCTTCGCCATGTGAAACAGATACAGGTTGTCGCTGCAGAAGAACAGGACGCCGAACGCAACGATCAGCAGAAAGGCGATCGGTTTTTTGCGCTGGATCTTCATCGCGCCGGTCTTGTTCGCATCTCGCTGTTTGGCTCTCGGGACGAAGCGATGAAGGGGGTGGGCCAATCGGTTGTTCACGGGGGAAAATGGAAGACGAATTAGCACTTTGATCCGTTGGTGTGTGCGCGTGTTTCGTCTCGTTGCGCCACTGGAAACGTTATACAAAGTGGAGATCTTGCAACAGAGCTCAATCGTAGCCACGTTGCAAAGCCCGGCAAATACAGGCAACACTGGTGTGGTGTTGTAGGCACTTCAATTTAGACTAATTTGCACCATGAGCAAGCCTTTCTATCTCGGTGATCTATCTTAAAGGACCGATCGATGCGTATGCTCTACTTGGCTTCACTGTGAATCGCCGCTACCACAGAGAATCGCACGCCCCTGTCGAGCAGTCGGCTCATCTATCGTCTGCATAATTCATTCGCACTGAACATACAGCATGTACGGGACCAACATGTACAGATGACCCGCTGTCCCAACACGTTGGGATTCCCGCAAAGCGCCGTGTGGTAAGTCTGTAAGCAAGCCCTGGCGATGAGTCTCGAATGTTTGATTTGAATTCTTCCACCCTATCGCTCGTTGCTTTGGAACAGGCTAATTGCTAATGGAACACACTTGCACCGCTATTTCGTTGTAGCCTCCTTCCTACGTTTATCACAATCGCAAACGCGAACTCATCAACCCACATTGACCGCACGTTCGAGCGCGACGTTTGCCAGCGGGCGCGCGCGATAAGAAAACGCACTCGTCACACGGGGCACTCTCTGTTTACAATTAGGCTGACTGCATAACCGACACCTTCCTGCGTACCCATCAACCGCACACACTATCGATCTGTTCACGGGAAGCGCCTGATGAGAACTGAGTCACTACCAAATTGTGCTGGACAATGTGTGCAGCCGGATGCACCCTGTGAAACACACTTACACACACACACACGTACTTCCTGCTTCCTTCCTGCTCTTTTCCATAGGACCACTAACAAACCTAATCACGTAACACGCACCGCTAATCCCCCGTACCCCGCACTTAGCAGCACCTGTGCCCGCCTGTGTAATCAATCGATGCGCCAAGGCCAACACACCGAAATCAGTTTCGCGCGTCGTCGCCGTCTTTGCCGGCTGCGTAAGAGAGCCCTACCACGCACCCTGCTCCCCTATCGTCCTGCTTCCAAGTGTGTTGCAGCTTGTCGCGAACACGCGTATCAGCCGACCTTTGTCGCAGCGGCGTCAACGGCGGCGCCAGGAATCGATTGCGTGCGGTCCCCCGACGTTCGAACGAAGCGGGTTCTCGCCGGTAACGGATTGGGTGGGTCCCGCCTGTTCTCTCGGGTACACGCTTTGTGCCCGTTTTCCGCAACTGTGGGGCCGTTTCCCTTTTTGTGCTCCGGT
This sequence comes from Anopheles arabiensis, assembly GCF_016920715.1. Lineage (NCBI taxonomy): Eukaryota > Metazoa > Arthropoda > Insecta > Diptera > Culicidae > Anopheles > Anopheles arabiensis. The sequence continues at coordinate 53,026,157 of NC_053517.1, forward strand.
GTTCAGATGCCGGCTGCTAGATCGTAACTGTTTTCCGATGGCGTGTCCCCCGCAGGGTGCGCGCGTTCGAAAATCTAGTAACCATCATCGGTCGTGTGTCCAGCCGTCCACTCATGCTCACTATTCGCGCTCTCTCTTTTTTTTTCTCTCTCTTCATCGCTCGCTCTCGCTCTCTCACACGAATTAGCTAAGTTCGCTTTCTCACTCCAGCCCATCGCGAGCATCTGCCTGGGACTGCGCGGAGTTGTTCGCGAACCAATGCGCCGCCGATCGTTGCATTTTCTTCGCGCTCGTCGCCCATCGATCGTGCCTCCGAAATGATGGGATGGTGTCGCCTCTATCGGAAGGTTCGATTTGCTTGCATGCTAATGGAGCGGCACGTTTTACAAGACTATGCGGGCGTAGACGTTATACCGATTAGTAGAAGAGTTTGCTGTCTAAAAATTTTGATAATTGTTTTTGTTTTCTGGTTATGGAATGTCACAGGCATACATTAATATGCTTTTTAAAATAAGAATACTGTTTTTCTAGCATATTTCTTGGGGTATCTTACATGTACTAGGTTTGCATTGCTACACCTGCAGACCTGTTCCGTAGTAGTGGCATGGCTTTTAACAATATGACTATCCTGAGTTCAAATTTCGTATTGAAGCAACGAGCGTTCCGCTGCATATTCGGTGATCTTTCGATGAACCAACAAAAGGAGAATAATGCTGAAATAGGCTATTTAAAAAATGCTCATATAAGTAAAAATAAATGTGTGTATATTTCCAATATTGTATATTGTTATGGATTTCTAGTACATAAACGAATCCATTGTCAGCAGTTTACATACATCCAAAGATGAATTATTCGAATTGTAACGAATTGTAACAACTAAGATGTATGAAGATGGTTGCCTCCATAATAGAGATGTACACATTGAGTTTGAGTGAGTGAGTCAATTAAATCATGCTAGTAAATGTATGGATTCATCTTAGCACAAAGTGTTTATATGAGAGTATCTTCAAAATCTCATCCTATCCTACTCAATCTTTTAAGAATCTGTACTCTGAATGTAGGGAGTAGAATCCCTAAGGTGCATAGTCAGTGAAGAGAGTGAGTGACTTCAATTACAAAGTAGTAGTAAAAGGATTTTTTTAGTATATTGTTTTTAATTAATCTTTAAATAATCCACTAATTCGAATCACTTTAAAGAGTGAGTATTCTCATCCCTAATCCCATATCATCGCTCACAGTTTGATCTCTAATACAACATTCTACACATTTTAATGGAATGAATGAATAATCGTTAATGGAATGAATAAGCCCATTCAGCAGACTTCCATCCATATTTCCGAAAGCACCCTTGATCGATCTCTTCCTTGCGTTGCGATCATGCGCAAACTTTACACAGCTTCCGTCAATTACCTCATGCGCTCAGCTGTGTTGATAAGTGAGCATCTTCTTATGCAACTTGGCTCACTCGGAACTCCATGCGATGACCGCAATCACGCTCGCCCCAATCATCCCCAATTATATGTTAAGCTCCCGCACCCCCGAGACGAAAGCGAGAGTGTAATTGGAAAGCGCAAACAAATTCAAAACTAACACGCTCGTAACTCCTGCGATCGTCCGGATCGAACATCATGTTTATCCAGTTTAAACATTCGAAGCAACACCGTTCAGAGCGAACCTGCATGCGTGTGTGTACAGTATTTGTAGTTTGTTGTTAAAACACCAATCAAAGCAACAACAATAGCAAGAACAACATTTTAACCTGTCGACTGTCGATCGCAATAGATCACGGTCATGTGTGCCGAAGTGCTGCTGTCGAAAAGTTGTTCGTCTGATATTCCGGCAAGGTGCAAAAATGAATTTGCATACCGTTGCCATCGCTTGACAATTTCCTGTTCGCTGCTTTAGTGCGCTTATTTGTCGATTATCGGCGTTTCAAGCAAATAGGCAGTTTGTATAGTCTCAAACAAAAAAAGACCAAATCTCGGGTTGGGAAAAGGTTCACAACCTTAACCGTTGGCGGTATGTTTTTTTTAATATTTTTTTTTTTGCTGCACGCTATTGTATATCGTTTTTTGATCAGTCAGAAAAGGAACTTGCGTGTAGATTTTTTTGGAGATTTGCAAAAGCTTCCACGACTGCAAACAAGTAAAGGTTTTCTGTGTGTTTGTGTGTGTGTGTGTGTGTGTGTGTGTGTGTTTGTATGCGTGTGTGTGTGTCTTTTTTTTTGCTGAATGCCATTTATGCGAAGCTTGGTAATTGCTCAAAAATTGCTTCCGGGTGCAGATTTTGCTGTGACGCGCGAGTCTTTACGCTAGCTAGTATGAAGGAACGGAAGGAACGGAAAAATTTAATCTTAACTTAACCGCCGACCGCCCAGGGGCCGCGTACCAGTTAATGAAGCAACCTAGAAAAAAAAAACACAATTCTACCGGCAAACGATGTTGGCTGATTTGTGGTAAATGCTTAATGACGATGCGTCGATCGCTTCGCAGGGGTGCAAAATACGTGCTGCATTCTTCTTGCGCGGTTCGCCGAATGTTTATGCACTCGGTCACGTGACGCGGTGGCGCGCAGGCCAGCATGTTCGGTCGGCATGTTTACTTTAAGGGCTCCCCGCTATTTGCTTCCGTTTTAGCACATACATGTTTATGCCGTCATGGGAAGGCGTGTTTACGTTCGCAAAGCAGCTCGATGCTGCAGTGAAAATCATCAGCATTCGTGTTTCTGTCATGTATACAATCAATCAATACAACAAACGTTATATTGATAGCTTCTAGAATGAAGCGTTGAATCGTTGATGCAAGGAATGTATACGATGTCACTCGATGACAAGTACTCTTCAATCTATCCTCTCATGTCTACCTGGAAGACTCAGATTGTATTAAATACATGCTTTAGGAGTCGAGTATTTTGACACTGCTTAAATAACTGTGATTGATTTAGAAGAGTGAGAGTTTCATGACAAATCATTTGTGGTCGGCTTGTTTGAGCTTACTTACACCTTTCAAGGTTATCAGAGAATAATTGGTTTACCCAAGGCGGGATAGTCAGTTCTGCATTGTAAAGAGCTCATACTACATGGGGTTTGAATTAATGACGATCAGGTTATTAAGTCGTATAAATTGACTAGCCTCGCAACTTTTTTTTTAATATTTCACGAAATATTTTTTATCGTGAATTTTTAGATTGCTTCCTGCTATATTTTTCACATACATACTACACAATAAATTGTTTGTGTCTTTATATTGATTGTGATATGCTATGGTTTTTTATTTCTATAGGTACTTTACCTCTTTCCAATTTGCCATGAAAATTAGGGCAATATCAAAGTATTCTTCCAAAAAATAGCAATTACAATTTTAGATGTGTTCCTTTCTACAAAAGTGGAACAGCAAGTAAATAAACATTATATTAGACTTTTTATGCTATGATTTCGACACACATAGTTCTGCTTAAAAACACATAAAGTAGTTTTACTTAAGAGCACCTGTCTGAAGGGCCTTGTGGTCTCTATCCTGTACGCACATGCCCCTGAAAGGATATCCGGTTCGCAGCTCACCTTCCCGAACGTTCGTGTTCCAATCTCCTACACGCCCCTGCTCGAACACGGGGCGTTTAGAACTACCGAGCGATATGTCTCACATTTCATGCGTTTTCGAAGGTTTCTGCATCTCAGCAACAACGGAAAAAAAATCTAGTTTGTGCTTTTGTGCGATCTTGTGTCGAGAATCGGTTTGTACACCAAACTATACTGATTCTAAATATGTTTCAACAGATCGAGATTTCCTCTTTTTTTAAAGTATTTATACGTGCTTGTGTAGATTGGCAAATGATTTCAGGATTGAACTATTATCCTATCCCATTCTTTAATGTGTCGTCCAACTGATACGAAAACTTATAGCTATTATCAGTTGATTTTATTAAAAAGGTTTTTTATAAAGGTTATTAATACGAATGAATTTTAAAAGTTTACGCTGGTAATCTCTATCTTGTGAGAGGATGGTGTCGATGCTGTGGTCCAATTTGCAGGTGATGCGTTCCGCAGTGTATCCATGGCATTGGGTTAAGATGTGACGGACGGTGATGTCGACGCCACAGAAACTGCATAGTGGTGCGCTGGATTTTTGTAATAAAAAGGTGTGGGTGAGCCGGGTGTGTCCTATCCGTGATAGGATTCTCTGGTCTTGGTATGATGGATGGTCTCTCCACGGTGGTGTTGTGGTCTTGATGGTTCTCAGGAAAAAGCGGCCGCTACCCAACCAATAACTATTCCAGCTATTGGCGATGATTGATTTGCTAAGGTTATTGAGGTGACGGCATGGAAGAGTGTTATGCGATATATGCGTAAAACAAATCAGTAAGTTACATTGATATTGCAATTAATTGTATCACGTTGGTGATAACGTGTGGTTAGAATTTGCAGCGAAAAGGAAACAATTCGGGACAGAAAGTGCTTTAACCCTTGTGGTGAACCACGAAATAAAACAGATTCGACGCTTCTTACTATTGTTTCATTTTTTTTTTGTTTCAGACCACGATCTTACACTCAACATTCCACCGCCACTTGAACTGACTGGAATGGTTTACGGATGAACGTACCGAACAGCTGATGAATGCTGGGTGTGCATGAACTCTTGTCGGATCGCGATAACGGTGCGGTGCGTACACTCTCGCACACTAATACACGCTGACGGGTGGAAAGGCAACATTGCCCCTTCGTTCCGTTGCCACCGTGGTACGATTGCGTGTGGAGCAAAACAAACTCAAATAAAAACAACCCTCAGCAGGCGGCGAGCCATCACTTCATCTTGTTGATTGTCACCGGTTGTACGGCGTTTGTGCCATTTCTTTCTTTTATCTGCAATTATTTGCTGTTTCAAAATTTAACGTGATAAAGCCACATAAACCAAACGAGTTGTGGTCGGTGCAATTGGTGTGGTAGAGACGCGCGGAAGAGAAGGCTGTTTACTGTTCATCCTCAATTTGCCCTGATAGCGATGAGTTCCAGCAGTGCCGAGGGAAACGGTTCCCCCGATAATAACAATAGCCGACCGTCGGGGGCTTCAGTTACAATTAAGTCAATAGACAGCAAAGTCGAACAGCGTGGTTCAGTGACGGAAAGCTACGAAATGGTCGATACCGGCAAGAGCGCCCCGCCAGTCACCTTAACCGTGGACGGTTTCGGCACAGTGAAGCATCCCAAGACCGGTGCCACTGAAACGGTGAAACGTTTCACCTGGCAGAACACCGATGGCATATCGGTGCAGGTCATTTCGTACGGGGCCATCATCACCGTGATGAAGGTGCCCGATCGCAACGGTCGGGTTGATGATGTGGTGCTAGGTTTCGACGACATTCCCGGCTATCAGACACCGAACAATCCGTACTTCGGTGCTACCATCGGGCGCATCGCGAACCGAGTTGGTGGTGGCAGATTCACCCTCAACGGGCAGGAGTTTCAGGTGACGAAGAATTTCGACAAGCGGCACCAGCTGCACGGCGGAAAGATTGGGTTCGACAAGTACAACTGGGAGGCGTTCGTGGATGGGACGGCTGTAACGCTTACCCACACATCCCCCGACGGTGACGAGGGATATCCCGGTGCGGTGATGGTCAGCGTTCGGTACGAGCTGAAGGCGGACAATCGATTCGAGGCGCTCTTCAAGGCTGCTTCGACAAAGCCAACGCCCATCAATCTCACGAACCATTCCTACTTTAACCTGGCCGGTCATGTAAGTGTTGCTACGTCGAGTATGGATATCAATTAGGCAGAAAATAATTCATTGCACCTCTCTCCAACAGGCAACCGGGCACGAGGAAATCTATCGCCACGTAGTGAGCATCAATGCAGATAAGATTACCGACACCGATGTCGATTCGATTCCGAGTGGCAAATTCATCTGCGTCGGCGGCACACCATACGATCTGCGCATACCGCGCGAACTCGGCCCTGCAATGGCCAAAACCGTGGGCAAGGGCTTCGACGATAACTTCTGCCTTACGAAGGGCACCGAACAGGGCCGCACGTTTACCGCACGCGTGATCCATCCGCACAGTGGGCGCGTGCTGGAGGTGTACACCGACCAGCCAGGCGTGCAATTTTACACCAGCAACTTTATGCCGGATCCCAACAAGAATGTAAGAATGCCGGTGACGGAACGACGATGTACGGTACTGACTTTCCCGGTTTAATTCTTTCGCAGATTAATCCGAAACCGGTCAACGCTCCGGAATACTACGAGGTGACTCGCCTCGAACCGCTCATCCCCGAGGGAGCGGCTGATCCTCCAATTCGCGGTAAAGGTGGCGCAAAGTACTGCAAGCATGGTGCCTTCTGTTTGGAAACGCAAAATTTCCCTGACGCGATCAACCAGCCCAACTTCCCGTCGGCCGTACTAAACCCGGGCGCACAGTACGTGCATGAGGTAGTGTATAAATTTGACGTACTTCGTGACTAATATGTAATGAAAGAAAGCAAAAAACCCAAGCTATGTCGGATATCTATAGAAAAGGTTTCCTAACATAAAGAGGATGGATGGTTTAAATCAATCCAGTATATTGTCATATCAATAAAAAATATTTTTAAAAAATCTAGCTCGTTCGCAGCTAGCATGCATCGTCGACATCGATGTCACCTGTCTCCTTCCACTGCTTGGCATCGCTTTTCGATGGTAATCGGAAGCGAAACTCTTCCTTGAAGTAATCGTACACCTCCTCGCCCAAACTTAGCATGTCCACGGCGAGACTCTTCTCGTCTGGCTTCCACTGGCGATCGGCCGATCCCGCAAACAGTTCCATTCGAAGCAGCGTTACCATCGACGGGTTGAGGTATCGTTTAATGCTGTTGAAAAGCTGTGCCTTTGTTAGCTGCGGTCCTCGCTCCATCACCACTCGTTCCGGCATTGCAGCTGGTTGAACCTCTGGTACCGGACGATTGGCCAGTTCCTGCACAAGCTTCTGGAGTTTCTCTATCTCGCGGACACTCTGGTCCATCTTTTCCGATAGAGCAGGATCGATGACGGGCACGGTGACCGGTTCTGGCGGCGATTGAACCGTATTCCCAACGGTGGAGTTCGGTGCATCATGCTGCTGATTGTTCGCCGATGACGTTGATGCTGATGACGTTGAATCAGAAAATTGTACACTGTCCTCCACAAGGATCGGATCAACGTTCAGATTCCCGTCGGATACTACCGATTCATCGTTCTCTTCGCTGAGAAGCTTTGCATTCACTGCACGCGGCCCTGATGTACTGGGTAGGGAAAACACTTTCTTGTTCAACAGTCTCCCCACACGTGCTGGGCCATTAGGTGTGGATACGGTTTTAATCCGTATGATCTCGCAAGGAGTAATGTTCTGGTGATGCGATGGGTTTTGTATGTTTAGTATTTTTATTTTTTTAACCGGCGTCTCATCCGACGCTCTTCGCACTGGCTGTTGGTGTTCGATGTGACGAATCTTGATAAAAAAAACTGATAAAATAACTATTCAAGAGCAATATAATCACAGACAACATTACCTGTCTCATTGCTGGATGCGGTGAGTACGTTTGTACTGATTCAACCGTCTTGTCTTGCACCGAACTGCTGCAGTCGCCTTCGATGTAGATGGATCCCGTTTCTACGTTTACGATGGTTTCGTCCGGCATCACCATTAACCGAGGTATCGCCATTTTCGTGAGCCGATCGCGCAGATCGTTCATGAACATTTTACGCTCAAAGTGCTCCTGGCAGACCACCTTATTGGACACCTTGTCCACCGGAAGGTCTACAAACTCGAGACGGTCCGCGTTTTTCGCCCATTCTATCAATCGTTCTTGATCGCGCACGGGATACCGAAAGTAGTGCAGCTCCTTCCGTGACGCCGTGCCATTTTCACAGTCACGAAACGTACACCGACAGCCACCCATGGTCGTAATTACAAATGCAAAAGTTTGAAAATCACAAATATAATTATGTAGTCTCACCGAGACCTCGCGTCCCAATTCTACGTTTGCCTGACCGTATTGTTGTTTGATATTCCTTTCTGTGGATCCGTTTGTTTACACGGACGCTGAAAAAGCCGTTGACAGCGGTTTGACAGCTCAGCTGTACGGTACAGGGTAATTCGCAGAAATACTTGAAACATTTCTCGTTGTGCAGTTCACAATTTAAATCACGAAACTTTTCACGACAAGCCGTTTTACCATCATTCCCTACGACGTGAATTTCACTGAACTTTAAGAAAATATTACAATTATTTTAATGCATTTTTAACGCAATGTTATCAATGCGAATTTCATTACCAAGAATCCATGATTTTTCACAACTTTACATCAACTGTATTCCTCGATGTTCGATGCAGTATCGTTTGTATAACGATTGTATAACGAACAAAGAAGACACACAGACAAATTGTTAGTCAGAAAACTTAAAACCTACAAAATTGCCATCATTACCTAAGTTGCTAGTGAAAGAATCAACGTTGAGCTACATAATAAAAATCCGACGAACTAAACACATGACGTCTCAAACGTAGTGAGTTGAGCAGATAGGACAGGGTAACTTCCTTTGCTATAAAATTCATCATATCTGTATCATGTGGCAGCTATCATACTTCCTTCCACAATATCTGCTGTAAATATGGATCAAGACATGATGTCATCCTATTCCATCCGTTCAACGCACCGTTACAAAGGATGATGATTATACATTCCAACCCGCACACACTGAACTGCGTATGGGTTCGACCGTTATAGGCAATACTCCGGTAAATGACGCAACCGAACGATAGCGCTGATAACGGTCAGATTCATAAAATAAATTTGTAGCCGCAGCTCAAGTGACACTGTTGCCCGGCCGTTGCCTCAGTTGCGATTAGGTTCTTTCCGTGTGCTCCGGACGCAGACGCGCTTCTTCGTGCTATGGATTTCTATCACCTTCCCCTGTCGGCCCCGTGCCAATCGATCCGTCTGTTGGCCAAAGCGCTCGGTCTACATTTGAACCTAAAGGAGGTCGACCTGTTGAAAGGTGAACACCTGAAACCGGAGTTCCTGAAGGTACGTACGAGTCGCAAACGCGAGAGAGAGAGTGAACAATGTCGTAACACGTTCTTGACTCCTGCACACCGTAGATCAACCCACAACACACCGTCCCGACGCTGGTCGACAATGACTTTGTGCTGTGGGAATCAAGAGCGATCCTGACGTACCTGTGCGAAAAGTACGGCAAAAACGACGGCCTCTATCCGAAGGATCCGAAAAAGCGTGCCGTCGTGAACCAGCGCCTGTACTTCGACATGGGCACGCTGTACCAGCGGTTCTCGCAAGCCTTCTACCCGGTCATGATGGAGGGCAAGGAGCTGAACCCCGAACTGGTGGTGAAGCTAGACGAAGCGCTCGAGTTTTTGGAAAGCTTCCTCGACAAAACACCCTTCACTGCGGGCGATAAGCTAACGGTTGCCGATTTCAGTCTACTGACGAGCATCACAACCATCGACGTGACGGCCGGGCACGATCTCAGCAAGTACGCCAACATTCAGCGTTGGTACAGCCAGCTGAAGGAGTCGGTGGCGGGACATCAGGAAATTTGCGTCGAAGGTGCCATCCAGTTCCGTGACACGTTCAACCCGATCAACAAGTAAACCAACAAAAAAAAAAATAAACCATGCCATCCATCGCAAACGGTACAATAAACAGCAACGTGGATGCGAAAAACACACCGTTCCCTTAGTTGGCAAGATCCGAAACCTAACAAGCGTGTCTGGTGCGCCTGGATATGATTGAGCTGAATGCAATGCAGACACGCACCAGCGACAAAGAGGGGAAATCACACACACACACGCGCACACTGGCAGACCCTAGAGTATGTCGGTTGATAAACGGAACCCATACCCGATTACGTACCCGATTAGATAAGATGACCGAAAGAAAAGATGACAAACAAACAGGGCGACAACGACGACGACGGGATCCACCCAGTGGTAGCGCGCCTTGCACGGATCCCCGCCGGTGGGAACTTTATCAGTTGTTGCCACATCGTACCTGAAAGCGAAAGCAAATCCTCTACCGCCATGCCTCGACTCGATCTGTACTATAACATCATATCGCCCCCGTGCCGGGTGGTGCTGCTGTTTGCGAAATGGTTGAAGCTGGAGCTGAACCTCATCGAGCTGGATGTGTTGAAGCGCGACCACTACAAGCCAGAATTTCTCAAGGTAGACGACTAGCGGTGGAAGGTAAAAAGCGGATCGACGACCGTTCCTGTCTCTAATAACTCTCCAACATCCGGCCGGGTTTTTATTCTGCAGCTCAATCCCCAGCACTACATTCCCACGCTGGTCGACGCCGATGGTGACGTGGTGGTGTGGGAATCGAGCGCCATCCTGATCTATCTGGCCGAACGGTACGGTGCAGCAGACGACGATACGCTCTACCCGAAGGATATTGCACTGCGCGCGAAAGTCAACCAGCGGCTGTTTTACGACATCGGTACGCTGATGCGCAGCGTGACCACCTACTACCACCCCATCCTGATGGGGGGCGAGGGCAAGCTGGAAGACTTTAAGAAGGTGCAGGATGCGGTCGGCGTGCTGGACAGCTTTCTGAGCGCGAGCCGTTGGACGGCGGGCGATCACATAACGGTGGCGGATTTCGCGATCGCTGTGACGGTGGCCGCCCTGGACGGATTGCTCAACTTTGACTTTAGCGTGTATCCCAATGTGCACCGGTGGTACGAGCAGTGCAAGCGCGAGCTCGTCGGCTACACAGACATTACGAAGGAGGCGGCCCAACGGACGCAAGCCTTCCTGGAGCGATTTCGCGCTATGCGGGCCGCCGACCAGCAGCAACTGTGCGAACAGCAACGAACTGTGCGGCAAAGGCAAAAGGAGGACGGGACTGATGATCAACAGCAGCAGCAGCATCAGCAGCAGCAGCAGCAGCAACAGTACATCGAATTGCAGACGCAGCCACGATCGGGACGGACACGCGACACCGCACCGGACTACGCAAGAAAGCCGGATGAGTCGACAAAAATGGCCACGGAAGATTAGGATTAGCATCTCGGTGGCGCAAACGGTCACCAAACGAAGTAACGTGACAAACGCTTCTGTGCAGTGTGCGCGGCGAGTCAATAAATGGACCCGAAACGTGCCACGCTTATCGCTTGCCAACGGGCGACCGAGCGATGCACAGGTTTTGAGGAGTAATGTGGCGTGTTTTTTGTTGTTTACTGCTCGTTGCTGTTGTATCCGAGACCATCGTATCTTATCAACGCATGATGCGCGCGTTAGCCATGTGCAAGTCACCGTTTTGTTGAACTTAGCGCAACAGCAGCACACCTGCATGCGGCTATTTATGAACCGGGGAGGGGAGATATTACCACAGATAGGAGAAAAGGGAAAGACACACACACACACATGAGCACATCTGGTCTGGTTTCTAATGACCCGCAGTCATTTGGCCGAGTCCTCGCCTAGCACTTTATTGTAAAAGCACACTTCATAAAGCACTGACGTGATCCGACCGTACCGTGTCTCTTCTCCGTACCTTACTTGTTCATCGATTGCAGCAGAGCCCGGAGCTCCTCCTCGATCGTTTTGCGCGTTGGCTCCAGGTCGGGAATGTGCGTGCCCATCTTTGCGAACCATCGCTGCACGTTCGGGTACGCCGTCAGATCGTACTTCATCATGTCGAGCGAGCAGAAGCTTACAAAGATCGAAAAATCGGCAATCGTCAGCTTCTGGCCAGCAACGTACGGGCTGTCCGTGAGATACATCTCCACTATCTCCACGCCGCGCTTCACCTTAGCCAGATGCTCGTCCGTGATTGGGTTGTTGCGCAAGTGCGACAATACCGCCTGCAGTGTGGTGTTCTGGAACATTCCACTATCGAAGAAGAGCCGCTGATGTACGATCGATCGTTCGCAAGCATCCTTTGGGTAGAGACTATCGTCCAGTGCGTACTTCTCCGCCAGATAGATCAGGATGGCGTACGACTCCCACAGAATATGGCCATTGTCCACCAGCGTGGGGATGGTGTGTTGTGGATTCACCTACAATGAGAAGGTTTTCTTTTGATAATGAGAAGGGTTCCTCACACACACACGCACCATTCGGCCGTTGCCCGTTGGCCACCACCTTTCGGTACATACTTTCTTGAGCACTTCAAAGTCCGCCGGATCATAGATGCTCGTCACTATGTGGTTAAACTCCAGACCCAAATGGCGGGCCAGAAATACAACCGGCTGACATGGTGGTGAGCGAATGTGGTAATACAGATCCATCGTGTGTATTCGATTCCTGGCAGCGAACGGTACTGGCCAATGTGGCTATATGTTCGGAAACGCACAACCGAATGGAAAAATGCTTATCACACAGCCATGGTTTCTAATCAGCAATTTGCAGGGGTTGCTAGGGCTGCAAGGAGTTGATGTTTGTGTGTCAAAATGTGGACCAATAACTAACTGAAAGATAACTTGTTACTGCAAAATGGATGGTCTTAATTGACAACAATTCACTCTTTTTTAATATAATTGAATTTCCGAAACAAGCGCCATCCACCACCCCTGCTTTTGTAGAGAGTTTTATTAGATAATTAGCATCCATTCCTCCCTCCGGCGTGATAAGGCGTGATGTGTAGGAGTGACGCTACGCATTATTCCATCAAGCAGATGCAAATTCAAGCTCGTTTAGTATCTCGCTACCTTTGTGACAGACTACAGCTACAGTTCCTCACACTCAAATCTTTCGATTGACTACGTACGCCCTGGTGGCGTCCTCTACCTCCCTTTGAAACTCAACACAACCCGGAAGCTCTGCCACCACTCTCCCGAGCCAATCTCTGATCCGTGGATAAGGTGCAAGCTCGTAGCCCAACCAAAGCGTGAGCGCATTGACCGTAACTAGCAAACAAATGTCCGCCACCGTCAGCTGATCTGCGGCCGCGTACGATCGTTCGGTAAGGAAGCGTTCCAGCACGTCGGCTGCCTTCTGCAACCTTTGCACCTGCTTCTCGCTGGGCTGACTGTTCCGCATTTGAACGTGCACGTTTTCGTAGATCTGTTTGTACAGTGTGCCAACGTCGAAGAAGAGCCGCTGATTCACTACGCACCGCACTAGTGCATCCTTCGGATAGAGCGCATCGTTCTTGGCGTACATTTCCACCAGATACAGGACGATCGCGCACGGTTCGAATACAACAGTGCCGTTGTCTACCAGCATCGGCAGGATGTGATGAGGATTGAGCTACAAATGTGTGACATGTTAGCGCAGTACACCAACTAATTCTGGGTTCATCCTACAATAATACCTTGGACAGGGTATCCATTTCGACGGGATTGTATATGTTCATTTTCCTGAGGTTTAGCTTTATGCCTAGCTTCTTGGCAACCAGTATGACGCTCTGACTGGGCGGTGAAACGAAGTTACAGTAGTAATCCATTCCAAATGAAACGGAGAAAGTACACACGCTTGCAAGCTACTGTACAGGTAGATGAAGTGTATTTAGAGATTTTATAATACTCACGTACACAGAAGCTATATCAAAGGGGGCTTTAGTTTTCCGGGTGGACTACGGTGGACGGTGAAGGTAGTGTGGACAATTGGTCCGATAAGGTGTGTAAGCAACATCCGTCGTGGTGTACCAAACCTAGCGATTGCAAATGTAATCTACGCGTGTCAATTCATTCGATAGACCCTTGTTTACTTAGCCCTTTTCTGCTCCCAACCCTACTCAACACTCCTCCATTGTACGATCGTTGCATAATAGTGCATTTTGAGTGTAGAATATATTTAAAAATTAATATCACTACTAGTAAAAAATATTCGATTTTATTTAATTTAATTTTTTTATTTTAATTTAATTTATTTTAATTTAATTTATTTTATTTATTATTTTATTTTTTAATGTCCGTAAATGGCCCTTGTACGCTCGGGGCAAAAATCCTAGTCCTAGCTATCCTAGATAGTGCAAAAAAACACAGCAGCAAGGAGCTCACGGGAATTGATAGCCCCTTGCAGCAGCCGAGATGGGAATACACACTGCATGATTTTTCTCCTTTACATTAAGCGACTCCAAACCAAGCAAGTAAGAAGGTTGGACCCCGTCAGACCCAGGATGGAGTCGTAAAGCGAGCCTAGTAAACTTGCGCTGAATGCTTTTCAGACTATACAACAATATTTCAGGATGGATCGAACGGAAGCGCAAATAACGGATTTAGGCACATCTCTTTACACATTCTCATCATAAGTCCTAATGTCTGGTTTCCCCCAGGAGATAACACTTTTAAAGGCCGGGAGACATTGTCCGTACTCGCTAGTGTAATTTCGATTTTCACCAGCGCATCTGGCGGCGGCTGACCGAAGCATTTTGCCAAACAATTTGGAGCCGCTTCGGAAAATATGTTATTTTTCCATGTTTTTGCTTAAATCGTACAAGTTTTGTAAAAGGTAGATACACATGTTCTGCACGCATTGCATCCATTTTCGGTTTGAATAGCGATGAAAATAATACTTTATTTTGAGATCCTGCTCGACCTTCGATGACCATAAAAAGCTTCCAATAGCCGCCGCCAGATCCGCTAGTGAAAATCTAAATTACACTAGCGAGTACGGACCTCCCCCGGCCTTTAAGATGTTCATGAAACGTGAGTTTACAATCTACAGCAAGACATCAAGATTTCATATGCAGGATGTGCGCATCAGCGAGGTATTACAGATTACATTATTATGCCTAATCGGGTGACGTGCTCTAGTGATGGATATAGTCTGGCATTTAACTGGACACAGCTTTAATCGATTTCGGATACACCATTCTCCGAATAGGTCAAGCATTTCTTGCAGGCCCTGACAGTCGCTTGTGCCTTTGACCACAGTAAACATCTTTAAACCATCGACATAGGTAAGATATGCTTCCACGAGCAGAATGTTTGACAGGTCATTGATGTAGAACAGGTATAGCAGAGGTGCAAGGTTGCTATCCTGCGGAATCCGAGACGTGCTAGTGAACGTGTATGAGCGTTGTGATTCAATTCACATTTAGTAGGTACGGTTCTAGAGGATAGGACTTCACCCAGGATGAAAACCAGTTTTGTTAGTTTTACGAGTAGTATTTCGTGGAAGATGCAGTCAAACACAGACTGGAAGTCAATGTACACTGCGTCAACCTGAGCTTCACGATCCATATTCTGTAGGCACTATGAACACTATATACAATACAATTAATTAGTTTTCTAGAATACCCTGGATCATAGCTAGATCTTAGCTGCGATCGCTTCGATCTTTCATAGTGAATTGTCCCGGTTGCTTATATTGTGTAGTTATTTAATTATGGTTAAATTAATTTATTCAATTAACTGCATGGCTTGCCCAACTGCTAAACTATATCATGCAATAATTAAGCATATGATGAACTGACGTCTAGGCAATTAGCTCGAAAGCAAACTGATCATTTTGAAATGAGTCTTAGATGCTATTAAAATCAAATTGCACATAGCACAAATTAAAACTTAAGGATATGAACAACAATGCTTAATTTAAGCTATAATGTCACCTCCTGAAGCAAATATACTTTGCGCAACCAATGTTCGCTATTCTAGAGACTGATTTAATAGCAACGCCGATTGTGATTGTGAGATGCAAACAATGTGTATTTTTTTTAAAACAATGTATGCATACTAGCATAGATAGTAACATAGGGGCACCATATAACAAAATCATGCTCGAGCTGTAGACCGACCAAACCATAAATAAAGGAATTTCAAAAACAAACTAAAATCAAGAAAACACCACACTTGAGGGAATTTCCTTTTTTAACCAACTTCTACGACACCACAAACATTAAAGCTATCTTTTAGATCCTGTAGCTCGATGCCGATGCTGCAGATGGTATTGTTTTTCAGTCATTTACTATTGAAATGAATGTCGATGTCTAAGTGTCCTGTTTTTTTTAATTTCATTCATTACCGCTCACGGATAATAAAGAGATGCAGTTAACAGTCGCAGAAAAATTAACGCCTTGGTTGAGAGTATCAGACAGCTCGTACTAAACTGTATGACAATAAACTTATACAGTCAACAGCCCCTATTTGTGACTTTGTAATAATCAGAAGCTAAACATTAGATTAGATAACATATATTTAGGTTGAACGAAAATGTGGACTCATGGGTGGCACGAAAGTGCACTTAATACTTTAATTCATTTATCACCTTTCATCCCTGACACAATAGTCTACCACTTGAGGTGTTGCTAATGCAGTTACACAATCCCTTGCACTGTTCCTCCACGTCCTTCACTCATCCCGCCTTCCGAGATCACTTTTTTCACACTCAGACAGATGTTTTGCGTACGAGCAGATCCACGTCCATCTGCTTCGGTCGGGTCGCTTGTACCGTCCGTCGCGCTTCCGGAATTAGGCGTAGTCCACCTTTCCCAGTTGAGCACCCGATCCCACCGAAACTTATCGTCAAGCGGGAACGGTTCGAGATCGTACTTCAGCCAGTTCAGTGCGGTCACACTGCCGAGCAGACAGATGTCCGCCACCGTCAGGTGATCGGCGGCCGCGTACGATCGTTCGGTAAGGAAGTGCTCCAGCAGATCCATCGCTTTCTTCAGCTTCTCCATCTGCTCGTCGGTCGGCTGCTCCTTCTTCACCACCAGATGGATAATGTCGATGATTTGCTTGTACAGCGTGCCAATGTCGAAGAAGAGCCGCTGGTTCACGACGGACCGCACCTTCGGGTCCTTCGGGTAGAGCGTGTCATCCTTGCCGTACACCTCCACCAGATACGTCACGATCGCGTACGATTCCCACACGACGTGCCCATTGTCCACCAGCGTGGGGATGGTATGTTGCGGATTAAGCTACAAACAGGAGCCGATTAGCACGAAAATGTCCGTCTTCAGTCATCCAGCTTCCAGCTTCCAGCTTACCTTAGTCAATGCATCACGTTCAACAGGATCGTGTATGTTCGTCTTCTTCAGGTTCAGCGTAATGCCCAGCTTCTTGGCAACCAGGATTGCGCTCTGGCAGGGCGGTGAAATGAGGCTGTAATAGTAATCCATCTGAACTGACTACGGCGATCTACGTGGTTTAACTTTGTGTGACGCGCTGGTCGACCGTTGTTAGGCAGCAGTAGCTTGCTCTGAACTGTACCGAGGGCCGGCGTTTACCGGTGGTTTTATAATATGTATTGCGAGACGCCCGACACTAATACCGTCACTGTTGAAGAGGGTTTCCATTGTACGAACGATGCTAGATGATGTCAGAATACACACCAACACTAATCTGGTGTGATATTTTGAACCCAGGCAAAACGCTCCAGCATGACTGGTCAAATTTTCTGTAAAAATAAGTGTGCGTGTGTGTTTGTGGACAGCGATATGAATCGTTCCACATACACACGCCCTTGTGCCGTAGGGGTGTAACAGCAATTATGTTGTTTTTTTTTTCGTTGGATATGGTTGGTTCCCCACACCTTCCTCTGTCATTCTACATCGTACATTCAGCAGCGTCATAATGATTCTGGCCGAATGTTTACTCACACAATCGATCGTTCGATGGGAGAGCGAGGTGCAGGTTACAGGTGTGCGGATGCATGAATAATTTCACTCTCGGCTAACGTACCACCATCAAGTTGTAATCGTTCCATTAATCGATATGATATCAGACGATTTGGGTGGTGCTTTTGTGACACATTTGATACAGAAATATGTATGTAACTTCCTTCAGCATTTTATTCCATAATTGCACCAAAAAACCAATCATTAAAAGGATTTTTTCTATTTATGTTTGTTTCACACATTGACATATGCATGAAACATAATGATAAACACAAAGAGTATGAGAGAAAAGTACAATATGAAACATTTAGCTACAGCAATGAATCAGTTATTGTAATTGACGCTAGCCATTACTGCCAATAATTATTCACTCGTACAATATGAAACATTTACCTACAGCAATGTAAAAACAATTACTTTAACACTAATTTGTCTGCGTCTGTATTGTATTACAAAATATTCAAAGGAACAACTGTTGTTTAAATAAAAATCATGACATAATTAGTTGCCTAGGTATTGTTTGCCAATTGTTGTATATATAAAGAGCATCTTAGTGCTTCCGCATATTTGACATGATAGACAACCGTTGTCGGTCAGGTCTGGCCTGTACACCCTGACATCCTGACAATATTTTAGTATGCTGACCATCACGGCACGAAGTGGTCAGGTCAGTAATAAGGACTATACTCTGTTTATAACAGTAGTTCTCGTCGATAACACGTGATTGAAGATCAGTTACATGGCGCAAAATGTTGCTAAACATACAACTAATTGTTTTCTCAACAAATATCTTAATAATATTACGATCAACCTCAATATGTTTGTTCCCCTTCTCATGAGTATATTAAGCTCTGTGTTCAATAAATTCGAGACAAATGCACCGCGTCAACCGCCACCGTATTTTCCTTCCTACAGCGTTTTAATGTACTCCATGCTCTTCTCGTACAGCTCCTTGTGGAACTCGCCGTAGTCCGGAAGCTCACCGGTAACACGAGCGACCCAGGCCGTAATGCCCGGGAAGGCGGCCAGATCGTACTTGATGCCGGTTAGCAGCGTCACACTGCTCAGCAGACAGATATCGGCGATCGTTAGATGATCGCTGGCGACGAACGCTCGCTCCTTCACGAACGACTCCAACAATCCAAGCGCTTTCTTCAGCCGCTGCTGCATTTCTTCCGTTGGTTCGAGCTTTTTCTTCAAAATACACTCCACGTACTCGATGGCACTCTTGAACATTAGGCCATTATCGAAGAACAGCCGTTGGTTCACGACGGACCGTACCTTCGGATCGCGCGGGTAGAGCGCATCGTCGCCATTGCCGTACTTCTCCACCAGATAGATGGCGATCGCGTACGACTCCCAAATGACGTGTCCATCCTCAACGAACGTCGGTATGGTGTGTTGGGGATTGAACTAAAGGGCGGTAACACAGAGCGGCCAATGATTAATGAAGCTTAATGAAGCGCACATTCGTTCGGCGTTCCCCGTTTCCGTTGCCTCACTAACCTTCCGCAACTGTTCGCGCACTTCCGGGAGATGAGGATTCACTTCCTTTAGGTCGAACGTGATGCCCAGTTTTTTGCCCACGAGCAGCACGCTCTGGCACGGTGGCGACACAATGTTGTAGTACAGCTCCATTCAGGGGTTTTGGGTAGGGTACGCACCTACGTATCGCTAAAGCACGACTGATATGGATCCATCCATCGGTAGCGTAGTTTTATACATTTGACGTTGAAATTCGAACCTGTCCCCCAAACACCACGAACCACACACACACAACGAAACGAAATACACACCTCATTTGAGGATTAGAGGAGAAGAATCGGTGTACAATGTACATGATGAAATGTTTTGGGCCCGTTGCGGTACTTCTCGGACTCGGGCCTTCAAGTGGCTTCAAATCAAACATATTCAAGAATCGTCCAACACCGGTCGACATCAACGGGTGGAATGATTGAGCTTCTACTTTTTTTCGTTCGTATGAAAATGACTGTTTAATTGCGATGCCAAGACAGACAGTCTAAACAACTCTTTTAGCGTTTTATGCGTAGTCAACTGATGCAAAAATGAATGAAAATGTTGCAACACTAAATTAAATGGTAAAAGATCGCTAATTGTTTATGCTTGGTCTGTTTGCGCAAAAAGCTTCTCCGTTTGGTTTCGTTCATTACATCACTCCCTTTTTACGTTATCTTATCGTTTTTCTACCATTATTTTTGTGTTTCCCTGTTAGTTAGTTATTGATTGGCGTTATCTTTTAGATTGACGACGCGAAGAAGAGTTCCGTAACGATTAAGCGCATTTTGTGCTATCAGAACCTCATTAACTCAATTCATGTGTGGATTTTGTTTTTAAATTTAAGTTCTTTATTCATATTAAAACATTTCTTTTAAATAAGGCTTAGATCATTTAGAAATGGGGCACTTTGCATTGCGTGTATCTTTTATATCATTAATCCAATTTCGTTGTTTGGAAGAATCATAGGTTTTGTTGTAATGTATTTAAAAAAAATATATATGAAACAATATGCTTTGCCTTTTCGAATAAATTCCCGAATTTTTCTATTGATACTGCCTATAAACCGGCGTACACATGCTGCTTCATTCACTGAACTGGCTAGTAATTTCCGCCAATTCTACATTTGTATGATGCGCTTAGGTACTGCTCCCTTTTTTCTCAAATTATTGATTCATTATTGCCCAATATCGCTCTATTTGGCGAAACTGGGGGCTATTTGGTGGAATCAGGTTTTCTGATATGAGTTTCACACCAACGTTGTTCCATTGTAGCACGTCCTTGCTATAACGACGGCCTGACTGGACCAGCACGAGTCCTAATAAATGGCAAAATTCGTTTCTTAAGGCACTTTTTCTTATACAAAACCAAATGCATGTCCTTATTCGTCATTTTTCATCATCCATCAAAATGCAACCATGCGGTTTGGTCAGCAACTGATCGTACAGCTTCCGAGTCCTTGTACAGCGAGTTTCTGGCCGTTGTTTGTAGTTTCGTGTTTCGATTTAGATGTTTACTGGCTCGAAAACACTTAAAACCTTCTCGTTGGTTTCAGAGTGTGGATGCGGGCCAGATTGTCCACTGCACTATTCCCGGCCGGATCGTGCGTGTTCATATCGAGCTCATGCAACTCGGCAATGGTCAGAAGGCGGCGCATATCGTTAATCTTCGGAGCGATGTTGTGCCGGGTGGCTTCAATCGTTTTGTTGATCTGTTTGATTGTTTCTGCATTCGGTGCGATCGGTAGATAGCAATTGCTCTGTAGGAAAAGTTCCATTATAATTCTTAGATGTTAGAATTGTCATGTAATTATCGTGTCTTGGCTTACCGGCAGCATGCTTTTCCTTTCGCTCAGGACCAGCACCGGTAAGTCGGCGTGATAATCGATCTGGTTGATGTAGTCCTACTTTACCCATGGGGATCTGAAAAAAGTACGTTAGAAACATTAAAAGAATTATTATCTAGGTGCAAAAGGTATCGTGTTCATGTTTTCGTGCGTAATAGGCAGAAAGTGGCTGGCGGGAAGTAGCACCTCGAACAGCCCGTACAGGGATCGTGTGTATCCGGACAACACTTCCGCTGGAATATTGCTCAGATCAGATTCAGACAAAACTGTTCTCTACATTCCCCATAGTCCCGTTTGTACACGGACAATACAAGATGGCAGATCAGATAGTCGGAGGCAACACCGTCCCCAAACAGACACTGGGTGAGCAGGTTGCGCAGATCCTTGTATGTCGTTGGACGCATCCTGGGAAGCATGGTCGATTCCAATGGGGGTAGCTTACGCACACTCATGGCTGTGGGATGTGTTGTCTCATGTTCGGTAAAATTGCACTCGAACTCCTCCATCCCCGTGTTGTCTCCAGTGCCGTCAAGTGCCGGATCGACCCTAAGGAAGCCTGCTACTTCGATGACGATGTTGATCGGTCAGTCGTGGTAGTTGCTGTTCAGCTTCACCAAGCATGTCTTCGCGGGGCGGTTATTCACATCAAGGCGATCTCAACCAATCTCCTGTCCCATCCCCGTTCCTTGCCGCCCATGGATTCTGGCCTGGCACAGTAACAACCAACCAGTGTCTTTCGTTGATCGAACGTTATGTCATCCCGTACCGTTTCGGTAACACCGTTAAACACCAACATATTACGATACTTGTCATTCTGCTGGCGTACGACCGACTTACTGTGGACAGTATACCTCACCAGATAGCACTCCTGGTTCTGCATGTCCTGTACATATCACCATGCCGCAGAACCGAACGAATCTACCGCACGGCAGGTTAGCCAGCTCGGTACAGTTAAGAAGGGCCGTAGTCTCAATTTTTAACAAAAGTTCAACGTGCTAGACCTGATTGGGTATCCATTCAGTGTTTTGGTATTAACTATTTCTACAATTCTAATAACAACAAACACAACTAAAACATATTTCTCTTGACCCGTTCCATTCATCTACGAGGGTTAAACACTACAGAGCCACAGATTAAATGGTTTATTATCAAATCTACTAGTGACTTGATTCAAAATTATTGCGTTTCTGTTGTTTCAATTGAACTTCGGGCGGTCAGAGGGCGGCACTAAAGTCGTGAGAAACAAAGGAACAAACCATGATGATAAAAGTCTTATCTTAATACAATGCATAACATATTCCAAACCATCATATAAGATTCCAAGACATGTCGAAGACCCAATTCCTTCGAATAATCAGCGTATTGGCCATCCTTCTGACACCAATTGTATGTCAAACAGGCAACTAAAGCTTTCCTTGACCGAAAATCAAATATAACCCAAGAATCGCTGCACTTGAGTTGAGATGACTAATGAGCTGGGAATAAAGGGGTGAATCATTGTATAGGAGTTATGTTGCAAAGCATTATATCTGGTCCTTTTATGATTTGAAAGCGTGCATTGTTAGGAAAACTTTACTCCCATGACCACCATTTAACCGCCATTTGCCGCAACGAGGAGGGAGATATCCTGTCGGACGAGCGAGAGGTGATCGACAGGTGGAAGTGCTACTTCGACGGACACCTGAATAGAGCAGATAGCGGAACAGAAGTAGGAAGCAGAGGAGAGCAGCCCTACGACAGCCAACATGACGATGACGAAGTGCCCCCGCCATCTTTGGACGAAGTCGTTGGTGCCATCAAACAGCTGAAGTGTAACAAGTCAGCTGGCAGCGATGGTCTAGAGGCCGAACTGTTCAAGATGGGTCCGGAGCGGCTTGCCGTCATCATGCATCGGCTGATTGTGAGGATTTGGGATCAGGAAGAACTGCCGGACGAGTGGAAACTGGGTGTGATACACCCAGTGTACAAATAGGGCGACAGGCTGGACTGTGCCAACTTCCGAGCCATCACAGTCCTGAATGCTGCCTGCAAGATGCTGTCTCGAATACTCTTCTGCAGACTTTCGCCCCTTGCTACTGATTTCGACATCTGGGGCACGATTTTCCTCCGATCTCTCCAATTCCTTGGCTTCGTGGATGACATCGACATTATCCGACGTACAACTGTGGCGGTGTGCGAAGCGTACACCCGACTGAAACGCGAGGCCGAGAGGATTGGATTGAGGATCAATGCGACGAAGACAATGTACCTGCTTGCCGGGGGCTCTGTACGTGATAGAGCCCGACTCGGAAGCAGAGTATCAGTTGACGGCGATGATCTCGAGGTGGTAGAGGAGTTCTGCTACCTTGGTACGATCGTAACTTTGGACAACACCGGTAGCAGCGAAATCCGAAGGCGCATTGTTCAGCGAAGTCGTGCCTACTACGGGCTCCACAAACTTCTGCGATCCAGAAGACTCCAGTAACACACGAAATGCGCCATATATCGCACACTGATTCGTCCGGTAGTCCTCTACGGGTACGAGTCTTGGACTATGCTAACGGAGGACGCGGGTGCTAAGGACTATCTTTGGCGGTGTGTGCGAGCAGGGCGTGTGGAGAAGGAGGATGAACCACGAGCTAGCTGAGCTGTTTGGCGGTGCTGATATCCTGACGGTCATCAAAGCCGGAAGGATACGATGGCTGGGACACGTGATGAGGATGTCGGACAGGAGGGTGCTCGTCAGCGACCCGTTCGGCACCAGGCGTAGAGGAGTTCAACAGCCACAGCGAGCTCGTTGGGTGGATCAGGTGGAGTCGAACCTGTCGGAGATCGGATGCAGCCGTGGTTGGAGGACTGCAGCCCAGGACCGAGTTTCCTGGAAACGGATTGGCAACCTGGCCATGACTATTAGACGTGCTCAAAGAAGATTCAAACAATTTTAAGGATCGTTAGGTAATTATTGAACATGTTGAGGCCAATTTGAAGACATAAGTACTCGTAGGTATCAGTGGACAAACAAAACGAACAAACCATCAAGTATCTAAATTACAGCGCAACAAATTGGCATGTATGTTCTCCAGAAAGTAAGACCCAAAATTTCGGAAATGCTGCAAACAACGATTGACGCACACTCAATCAATCGATTATGAATTGTTCTATATTATTTATATGGTAGTTTATCTACATCCTGTTTTAGTTCCGTCTGGCAAAAATAAATTGTATATTGAACGGTGTCATTACAGTACTTACGCTACGCTAAATATGTTTCTCTTTGTTATGTGCTTCGCGCGCTATTTTCATGCTGCTTTTGGTATGCTTTCTCCAGCCGGCACCGTCTGCATCCGACATCTACACTCGTTCTCACCCGACACACAAGAAATACGCAAACACACCACATTCACCACATCCAGATTTAAAACCATACAAGAAACAAACGGAAAATAAAACCGGAAACAATCTAACACTACTAACCACGGCTCTTGTGGTCAAACTTGGTTCAGAGTTCAGAACACTCTTGCTAAAATACTTTCGTTCCTACGGCCATACCGATAAAGCACCTCGTTACTACTCACGTCCTGCATCGCCGCCCTTCGTTCTCTTCAAGAGCCCAAAAACACGTTACAATTTCAAACTGGACACTCTAATAGAAGCTAAAACATCACGCCTTTGTCGCCCAGGTTTTGCTTTCCCTATGCCGGCATTAGTGAATCGCACAATTTATGCTTCCGCACACAGAGTATAATGATTGATTTGGATCATATTGAGGCACGCGTCGTGAAACGTGAAAGGGCGCCACATGTTCCCTGCTTGCTTGCGCTCAACGCACGTACAAGGGCATGTGTGTGAGGGTGTCACACTCAGGAAACGCTTTTCTAATTAATACTAATGGATCTTACATCGATCCTTGTCCTATGCTCTTTGCGCCTCGGGTGCGCCTCGAGCGTTCGACGATTGGTTAAACTCCCCTTTGTTGAGCGTGATGGCCACTGTTCGCTTACGCTAGTGTGTGTGTGTGTGTTTCTTCATGCCCCACCGTGTGTCATTGTTCCTTTCCAACGTATACCTAACTATAGTATATGGTCACTTTTTCTCATGTTCTGGAGTTAGTTGGTTCTGTGCTGCTTCCAGCACTACGACCCCCTTTGTCACCTATCTGTAGTAAACCTATCTATCTCTGCTTTCCTGCCATCTGCATCTCCGTTCTGTGTCTGTGTTTGAGCGAAACATAGCGTCATTGTGAGGCATAGAAAATGCTGCATACATTCCACCGCTGTCCTTTACGCGATTAGCGCCTTATCCACCGCATCGCGCTTCAACTGCAACGGCTGATCATCGTCCTCGTCAAACGCATGTTCAGCTAATACCTTAGTAGTCGCTTCTGCTTCCGCCGCTTTGGCCGCAGCCTCAGCCTTTCGTCGCTTTTGGCGATTGATGAGCGGCATAAAGCCCCACAGGGCCGATCCGCCGAGCAGCACGAACCCGAGCGCGGTGAACAGCGGCTGGTACCGGCCCATATTCTCGAAGATGACGCCACAGATCGGCGGTCCGATCAGCTGCAGAATGCCGTTTACGAACAAACTAATGCCGTAGGACGAGGTGAGCCGCTCCGTGCCGAGCATATCCGCCATGATGACTGCCGTGATGCCCACGTACGTGCCGGACGCGAGCCCGAACAAACCGCAAAACACGCTCACCATCGTGTAGTCACGGACGGTCGGTAGCAGCGCCAGGGCCAGGCCCGATATCGACAGCCCACCGACAAAGTACCACGTCTTTGGGATGAGATTCGTGTCGGACAGCGCCGATCCGCCGATGCGACCAACCAGATCGAGCGTCGAAACGATCGATAGCAGGTACGCGGCCAGGCTCTTGTCGAACCCGAGCGAAATCGCGTAAGCCGGCAGCAGAATGATAAAGTTGGTGTAGCCGATCGCGTTCGTCGAGTTCGAAATCAGGATCACGAGGTAGGAAGGATCGGACAGCAGCGACAGATCGAAGAACGTCTTGCCGTCCATCTTGCTGTCCGATTTGTTACGCTCCGCCGTTGCGTCCTCTGCCGGGGCGGACGATTTGCCTCGCGACACGCTGCCACCGAACGAACGCAGCGACAGATGGGAGGCGAACTCTTTCGGCTGGTGGGTGGAAAGTGTGCTTCCGTGGAACGGAGTACTCATGTACTGGAAGCTGCTCGTCGAAGGCGATCGCTTCGGTGGTCGGTGGTGTAGCTGCTGCCCTGCACCGCTCTGCTGGCCCATTCCGCTGCGCGTCGAGTTCAGGCGGTTCAGGCGGAAGTACGAACCGAGCGTACCCTCGTTCCCGAGGAACGAGTTCGAACTCAGCTGGCTGGTGAAGGTCAGATTGCGGTGTTCCTCCTTGATCGGGGTGCTTATCTTTCTTTGCCGCTGATTGGTGCCCCCAGCAGCACCGCCAAGCATGTCGTCTCGATCGCGACCATATGAGACCGGAACGGCGGCGGCCGATGCGCTCCGGGCAAAGCTATCGATCAGCCCGTTCTTTGGATTGAAGCGGAAAATATCCGGCGATTTGTGCTCGAGCGTTGGCGTCGAGATCGTAGGCGTGTCATCGCCGGTGATGGCAAACTTTGGCTTCACGCTCGCGGACTTCCCCTGCGGTAGCAGCGACTGGGAAGCGGTTGGGTTTGCGTTGGTTTGTCCGTTCGCCACGCTGCGATCTTCCGCCAGCGGATCAGTTTCGTTCGATTCGCACTCCTCGAGGATCACGTCCCGCTGCTGTACGACCACTGCCCTCTGCCCGTCGTCGTCCTCATCCGGCTTTACCTTGCGCACACGCTTCAGATGCTTTTCAACAGGCTCGTAGAAAATGGCCGCCACCCATACGTTCAGCGTGATACCGCCCATGATCAGGCAAGCTCCGCGATACCCATAGTTCTCGAGCAGGAAACGCAACACCGGAGGCAGGATGATCGATCCGAGCGCACTGCCCGAGATGCACAGTCCGTTCGCCAGCCCTCGCAGCTTGACGAAGTACGACGTGACGATGTACACGGTCGGGGGGAAGGATAAACCCGCCCCGGTGCCGACCAGCACACCGTAGCTGATGTACAGATAGTTCACCGAGGTGGCCCAGAACGTGATGATCATACCGACGGCGGCAAACGTTCCGCCAACGATCGTAACCGTACGGTAGCTGTACTTCACCGACAGGATACTGGAGAGTGGCCCCAGCGAGCTGTACAGGAAATAGCAAAGAGCCGGAATCCAGGCCGCCGACGACGGCGATGCTTGGAATGCTTCGAGGAATTCGACGAACAGCACTCCAAAGCTCTTGATCGTGCCAGGGACGAGTATGTTCACCAGCATCGACCCGGCGAGCACCAACCATCCCCAGCCACCGTCTGGCGGCACAAGCTCGTAATCATCGTCGGTGGTGCCGTCCTCCGGATCGCCACCCTCGTCCGGCGCTCGGTATCGTTCCGTTTGGCCCGTCTTGGTGCTGATTGGTTGCATGGTGCTGTTGGAAATGCTGCGACAAATGGTAGCACTGCCATTGCGCGGAAGCAATGCCGCTCGGCCATTCGATTCCAGCTGATTCTGAGCATTGTCTTCCGGTTCGTGGGTACGGGATGGTCCGTTCGGATCGTCGGTCTGCGGTTCCAACGTCAATGCCGGTGGGAGCACCTTATTGAGCTTGATCGTGTCTACCGGCTGAACCGGCGAGGGATCTGTAGGGAAA
The DNA here is from genome assembly GCF_016920715.1 of Anopheles arabiensis. NCBI lineage: Eukaryota > Metazoa > Arthropoda > Insecta > Diptera > Culicidae > Anopheles > Anopheles arabiensis. The sequence continues at coordinate 53,053,753 of NC_053517.1, forward strand.
TGGAAAGATGAAAAATTAACAATTAACAAAATTTGCTTTGCTTGACTGTTCATCCGCACATTTACCACTATCCCCGAGCAGAAGGGTTAACATTGCTTCGTTCTTAGCAAGTACACAAACCCAGCCACAACCACATTCTACGTACGCAGCCATTTTTAACCGCCGGCGGCTAAAGCAGCACACGCTGAGCGCGATACGTTGGGTACACAATCGAGTGTAAGTGATATATTGCGCTGGTTCTTTAACCTTTTTACATGAAAACCATTATTACATCCATATCGCATATATGTAGCTACTTATTTTGTGCCTTATTTTTATAGTATCTGAAACATATGGCATAATGTGTAAAAATAATCACACTCAACATGCCATCACGTCTCCCGTTTTCCAGGAACTATAACGGCTTTGTAACGGAAAAATTCGCTTTTTCCATAATACACAATTGGTTTCTTATCACCTCCAGCAATCATAAACAAACGTAGTGCGCATGTACCAGCATACCTCTTCCACCCATTCCTTTATAGGGTGTAGAGCATATGAATGAAAACACACATCGGCTATGTTACCGTCATCTTGCAAATCTTGACCAACTTCGTTAACAGCAAGTCGACAACAAACGAATTTTAAGGACCTTTTCACAGCGCATTACAGTAATTCTAGCTGTGTCGTTCAGAAGATCTCGAATTCATCTATCACTTCATGGAAACCGTTTGTGCTGATTGCGGACAGTTCTCATCTTACCCAAATCACATGTTCAATATTCAGGTCAAATCAAAATATATCTTTCCATGCTTGTTAGCACAAAGCTAGATGAATGTTTCTTTAATGCTCTGGGGGAGACGAAGCGTGCTGGGAAGGGCATACACTACTACGGATGAACCGTACGTGTGCTCTCTTCTGCCCACCTACCAACTCACCTTGTGGTGCTTTCCATCCTCCATGGCAACGGCCTTATTCTCTCTTGCTACTTCGATAACCTTAACCTTGCACCACCACCACCACCTGAGCGCTATATCACCGGCTAGCTAAATAAAAGACAATCTTCCTTCTTGACTAGGGCAAATGGATGCGAGCACCTATCCCTCCCACTCACTGCGAGATTGGACACGGTTTGTGCGAAAAGATGCTCAAAATAGAAGCCTCCTCTCTCGATCCCAAGCGTAAAATGACGAAACTGTGTTAAAGTGGAAAATGAATTTCCTTTGCGTAATTTTCCATCTCGTCGTCGTCGTTTCGCAGCAACCGAAATTCAACCGAATAATCGATACAAGATTATGCTTCTAACAGTATGTTATTTTTGTACAAAATGCGAATGAAGTAAGGAGCCATTTTCACTATACACTTTCTTCTTCGAACAACACTGCATCATGGTCAATGTTGCGCAAAACTGTTGTTTCAATCGTTGCAAACCGCACCGTACGCGTGTGTATTTGCCGGAACGAAATCAGAAAATTAACGCACGTGGCTTTTGGGTACCGGAACCATGCGATTCAGTTAACCCTCTCATTCCTTTTTCCAACGGTCACCTGCAACCACGGGTGCAAACGTGTGTTAGCAAACAATCACTTAATAATGATGTTTTTGATGTGCCTCATTGCCTTGCTTGGCACTCATATCCGTTCCAGCAACACGTCAAATATCTTGCCGTTGTTGCCTTTGAGTTGGCTTTTGATTGCAATAAAAGTTTTGACATTCTTAATAAACGCTGGGAGGTAAAAACAATGCTTATGTTTTTTGCATGATAAAAAAAAGAACAATTTTCCTGTACGACTAGCACTACAATATGATTGGTTTTATTCAATACAATTTACTTTACACAATCCCTTACAATTTACTATACCCCTAACGAACAAGTGGAGTATTTCGGGTCCGTTAATAGGCCAAAAGATGTGTACTATTTCAATGCGACTCGGTGGTGTACCGGATAACCGTGGTGGTTGCTACATGGCTTTTTAAAGGTTCAATTCCCACTAAAACCGCCGCCCTTCCACTACCAAGGACTTTTGCATATTGCAATTGCGTCGTACAAATTAGTAAATAACGGCAGCTGCTTCATGCATCCCCAAATAGGGATCGATCATTTACAAAGTCGAATTATGACGTATTAAACATCATATCGACTCATTTGTGTAGGAGCTGAATGGAAACTGAATGGAAATAGTCCTATCAATTATTTGAACTGAATGCTGCTTCAAATCAGCTTCCGACAAAAACGTCCCTATCCTACACCTTGATCTGTCACTCACTGATCGATCACAATAAAATATGCGTTGCGACTTTTGCTCATCCAAACAGCAGACTTACAACAATGTTGTCTCCGACGGCCCGTGCGAAACTTCTCCACGGTGACCATTTCAAGGCCACCATCATCCATCGCGATAAACTTACCCCCATTGAATCAACGATAACTGATAACAATTACTACCAATTCCGTGACAAGTGAGCCGTGCAGCGCCATTATCTGTCTTTCTCGTAGGTTGACAATTAAAACGAACGAATTGCACCAAACGCGCGCATATCGCCCAACCCCTTTGTCCATCCGGGCAGGCAAACGCAGGCCATCATTTACGCCAAACCATTGATGTATCAGGCCAAACCACGCGTGGACGGATTGTGTACAATTCAAGGTCAGTTCTTACGCAGCCCAAGTACTGCGATAAAGAACACACATCTCACGTTTCTTGGGCATTTTCCCACAGGACGGGCGAACGGGCTATGTAACGGGTTTCAACGATCAATTGACGATAGACAGACAGTGTGAAAAAAGGGTGACGAAGACCGTACTGCCATTATTCGATCGATCTCTTTGTCGCAAAAACTGCAAAACCGAACCATCTAGCGGAGGTTGGAAGGGATGGACGGAACAATTCTTTCTTGGCCATCGTTTTTTACCCTAAAATGTGGGTTACGACGGGCCTATAAATAGGGGCGCGAGCGATGGCGTTGAGTGGATGATTCGACTCATGCCACAACACACGTTTACCGCATGCCACAATGTCCCATCAGTTGGTTCTACTTTCAAAACCAGATCCATCGCACAGAGCAGTGGCACAGAGCAGCGTCTCAGCGTCTACATTTACTTCCATTTGGGATTGTCCTGGTGATCGCGAAACCTCGACCGAAAACTCGATCGCGCGCGCTACAATTATATCTTGCCCAACAACAATCGAAATTGTCCGCCCCTGGGGGGGGGGAGTGTGAGACTTTGCATGAGTAGGTCGAAAGGATCGTTTAAATCCATACAGCGTGACATAATGAGCTGGTTTGTGTTTCTTGCTAGACATTAATTGCCCGCATCTGGAGCTTGGTCTGCAAATTAGTTCTTGCAAAACGCGGCATGCTTTATCGAGAGCGTTGTAGGTTACAGATTGTATTTTATGCATCAAGCGCAATACATCGCAATCGATTACTGATAGGAGCGGGTTGCTTCATGGCGTGGAATACTACTACCATTAGCAATCGAGTTCAATTTCCACAGCTTGAAGTCTCCACGTTCAAAATTTCTAACTGCAGATCCAAGACTCACTCATATCTTTCCTGGACTGACACTACATTCATATCTAAATAGCAATTTTCCAAAGAATTCATTCACCAATAACAACCACGCCGACGCCTGTTGGACGTCATAGCCGTTCACAACAACATACCAACTTCACAAACAGCCCACACACACAGTACACATTAAGCGAAACAGCCCTAATAAACACATTGTTTTGGAGTAACGCTTGGTAGGCAAATAACGTGACGCACCGTTTGTGATTTGGAGGCTCAAAACACGTAAACATGTTCTTCATCTCAGCCAGCCAGCAACGAAACTGCTGAAAGGCCGGGACGACGACGGGTGCTCGGCAATGGGGGCAGCCACACCGTATGTCGGCAGCCGGGCGGCAACGGTCGAAAGCGAAGCGTACGTTCTAGAACCAAGAAGCAGAGATCGTATCAAGCGTCCATCAATTTCACCGCAATTCAATTGACCTTAATCATTCTGCTGGGACACTGGCCCGTCAACGCAAACGGGAAGACGCATTAAAGATCGCACCACAAATCGTCTCGGTCAGATGGGATGGGGGCCATCTTACTCGTGCGTATGCGCCACCAACCACCACACATTGTGCGTGTATATCTAAGTGCTCCAAATCAGTCTGCACCAGCGAACGATCATTCACTGTCGTGGCAAACATCCAAGGAAGCCATGGACAGAGTTCACGCAACACGCTGCGAATGTGCACGTGATTTGGAGCTTTTTCTTCAACAAGGTAGGAATGAAAAAGGCTACACTCACCGTTTGGTTTGGGACATTCGACGCTTCGCTGGGCGCTGGTGCTGTTGTTCTCGTCGTTGCCATTCTGCTCCTCCTCCTCCTGCGATGGGTCGTCCTGTGCAGCTGCCTGGGAAGAAGGATGCTGATGGTCCTGCCGAACTGGACTATAATCGGCCACGTGCGGCTGTAGCAGCTTTCCCTCGCTGCGCTCCAGACTCTCCTCACCCATCGTCTCGTCGCCTTGTCACGTGTGCAGGGAGATGTGTGAAGGGGGGAGATGGCTGGGGGGAGGGGAGGATGTGGATTGTGGAGTTGGTTTTAAGGCGTCCAACGAGAGGGCGGCGACATGGAGGCACCAGCTACGGTTGCCTGGCAGCTGTTGTTACCGGATACGGTACGAAACCAATTGCACACCACCGCCACCGACGTTGCTTCCATTCGGTGCCTGGCTCCGTCCAAAGCTGTTGAGCTGGGTTTGCTGTGCTGTGCTCCTACGCAACGTTCCTGCCAAGCAAACCGGCCGCCGTATCACCTGCAGAGGAAATGAGCAAAGGAATCGAATTAATAGCAAGCTCTCTCACGTGCTGGGAAGAGAGTAATCGTTCACAAGCTTTAAAATTCCGAATAAACAGCAGGCTGTTCAGGTCGTGCCTAACCTAAAGCTTGCTTCCTTTCTTGACAAACACCAAGGAAAGCAATTTTCTCACGACTGTGCAAGGCTAACAAAAAGTTCCGATGCTTGTGGGGCCCCCAGTCGAATGGCGCAATAGCAAGAGCAGCAGGCTGATTGCATACTAAGCACTGATAACCCCCGCAGTAATGCAAAACAGCACCACAGCAACAGGGTCGTCCCCAAACCGGTTCAAAGAAATGGTGAACCTACTACCACTTCCGCCCAACAAGTGACTCACGAGCCAGTAACAGCTGACGAGCGACCGAACGAACGAACGAACGAACGAGTATGGGTGTTGGGATCATCACACAAATACACTCTTTTTTTTTGCTTACTTGGCATTCGACCAAAACATTCCACCAACCATCTCCCAATCAAACACGGACTGGTGTAGTGGCATGTAATCATCCGCAAATCCCATTCCATGCCCCGCCGCTTCGCACCGCCTCAATTCGTTTTTGGACAACGTGAAAACGTGAAAACGTGATCCAACACGGTGGCAATGTCACCCACGTTCAAGGATAAGCATTACATTGACCCAAAGAGGAACATCGAACCGAACGGGAAGGAAAAACCGGAATTACTATTAGCAGCACGGTTTGAAGGTTGTACACACATAACACACCCAACCAAATCCACATCCGTGCGCATCCACTGACTATGAATGGAATAGATTGTGTAGATTTGTTGAAAACACATCGAGCAGGAGGTTTTGTTTTTTTACGTGCGTTTTCATCACATATAGAACAATACTTAAGTATTTATTTTGTACATTTATTAATTTATTTAGTTATTATAAAGGTATCGAGCCTCCATGGCTTACATACACAACTACAACTAATGTCTTATAAACTATGGAATTTCTAATATTAGACGTGATGCAGTCTCGTATGACACTTGTATTCAATTAAATTTGAATATAAATTAAAATTCTTAGACATCAATAATAACGGACCCCTAGCACAGAAAAGACGACTACGAAAAGTAATTAAAAAATCAGTAATTAAAAATTTTCGAGTTCTTAAAGGCCTAATAGGGACATAAACATTTACATTAATTAGCAATAGCGGTGCATCCATTCTTCCAGTTAACAGTTTGAACTTAAACATTCCTTGGGCAACCATTCTTCGTTTTTAAAGAGTTTCAAGCCCTAACAACTGACACCTCGTACGGTAAGATGGTAGCACGTCGTTATGTCTCCACGGAAGCCGCTTAATAGCTACTAGTGTTGGGTCATACGATTCATTTCACGACCCGACCCGGAGTCGGGTGCAAGCCAGTCGGAATCGATTCCGACCCGTGGGTGCAGCGGGTGCGCTAGGTCGGAGTCGGAATCAAATCCGACCCGCGGGTGCAATGAGTTCAGGTCGACCCGAAAGATCAGTAGGTGCGAGAAAGCATAAGCGACTCCGACCCGTTGGTGCAACGAGTTCGGGTCGGGTCGGGTCACGGTAGGTTCAGTTTGACCCGAGGGTGCAGTGAGTTCGGATCGACCCGATAGATCAGTAGGTGCGAGAAAGCATAAGCGACTCCGACCCGTTGGTGCAACGAGTTCGGGTCGGGTCGGGTCACGGTAGGTTCAGTTTGACCCGAGGGTGCAGCGAGTTTGGGTCGACCCGATAGATCAGTAGGTGCGAGAAAGCATAAGCGACTCCGACCCGTTGGTGCGACGAGTTCGGGTCGGGTCGGGTCAAGATAGGTTCAATCCGACCCGACCCGACCCGAACTCGCTGCACCAACGGGTCGGTGATTATTCGGTCGGTGATTATATGATTATTCTTCTGGAGTCCCGCAGGGCAGCAACCTGGGTCCTTTGCTGTTCCTTCTTTTCATCAACGACGCGACATTGATCCTTCCGGCTGATAATCATCTACTGTACGCAGATGACGCGAAAATTTTTCGTGTTATTCGTGAACCAGAAGACCACGCCCGACTGCAAACTTCCTTGCATGAGTTCCAGTGTTGGTGCAACCGTAATGCTTTATCCCTATGCACACATAAATGTGAAGTCATCACTTTCAGTCGTTCTCGCTGCCCATCATTGTATGAATATGCGCTTGATGGACAGTCCTTGGTGCGAAAACTATGTGTTAAGGATCTAGGTGTTTTGCTCGATACAAAACTATCATTTAAGGATCAGCTGGATCATGTAGTAGCCACCAGCAATAGAATGCTAGGACTAGTTATCAATATGACTCGTGAGCTTAATGATATACTTTGCACCAAGGCGCTCTATTGCTCACTTATCCGGTCGTTGATGGAATATGCAAATATCGTATGGTGGCCAACTGCAGCGCGTCCGTTAGCTCGATTGGAATCAATCCAGCGCAAAATTTCACGATTTGCACTTCGCTCATGGAACCAAAGGCTCAATTACCAAACTAGGTGTTTACTACTCGGGCTACCCACCCTAAGTGAGCGAATACGAAAAGCCAGGTTGTCGTTCATCACGGGACTTCTCGACGGCCGTATTGACTCTCCGTCACTACTGGCTGCCATCAACCTGTACGTTCCGGCCAGGCCGCTCCGGACTCGGGCAATGTTGGCCCTCGACGACCGTAGAACGCAATTTGGCTCCTCTGACCCGTTCCTACTTATGTGCCGTGCTTTCAACGCAGTCAGCGACGCTTTTGAGCCGAGGATTTTGCCAACTGAGTTTAACGATCGTGTTTCTGTGTTAAATTTGGTTCCATAGTGCACATTTTTATGTTCTATGTTATTGTAATCCATTGTAAAGAACTCATTGTAAAACATTGCTAAAATGGTTCGAGAGGGCATTATTGTCCATCGATAGACAAATAAACATAAACATAAACATAAACATATATATATATAATATAAAATATTTACAAACAACTTGAAACAATTGCGATTGCGCTATTATTTAAATCTATACAGTGGAATTGAGTTTAAAAACGAGTTTTCCTCATAACGTGTAAAACTAAATTTTTAGTACCACTCTTAACGATTAAAATCCCGCATAACGAGCAATATCATTTTTGTTCTTGATACGTTTTTTGGTGCCAACATTAAGCATTTCTATAAATTACAATTATCGCCCAGGTAAATAAAAGCTTAGAAACTACGCATCGTTTATTGCAAAACTATTTAAGGAGGCACGTATATGTTGTACAGTGTTTTTCTGGATCTATGTGCTGATGAAGGTGAGAGTTTGCCCTGCCAATTGCTACCACTGGTCGAAGTGTACAGGTGTGTTGTAGATTTGATGCCACTAAAATTATGGTAACATTTTACTGATAATTCACACGGTGAAATTCTTCAGCGATATATTACATTAAAACATTTCAATTGTGATGAAACTGGATTATTGAAAGAGTACCGACACAAAATAAAAGACTATACCAATCGACCATTTTTTCCAAGAACATGGCACAATAGTAATGACAAAGAAATAGTGAACTACAAAAATCTTCTCAAATATTAGTATTATACATACATTATTCATCATTCAAATGCGTATATTCCCTGTTTATCAGCACATTTGTGGTCGTGGAACAAATTATTTATCTTTTCATACACAGTTTCGCCAAATCATACAAATCAGAACAAAAGCCTCACGCACAACGAGTTTTTTTTTCGAACAACGAGTGAGTCGCTGGATGGAATGGATAAAACTAGGCATAAGGGGTTGATATACAAATACTTTCAAATACGCAGAGTAGTTTTACTGCGAATATAAACTGTTTTTGTTTTGATTATGTTTTCATATTCATATGAAACTACAAAAAAAATCCAAAATTCCACAACATTGTCGCATACCTTAAAATCGCTACATTCTTAAGTCCATGTTGCTCCAACGATATTGACTGAACGTCTCGCACACGGATGTAGAATAACAACAGCAAATGTGGACAGATTATTACCACGAATTGTGCGATATTCGTGGATTTACACTGCATACCGACCCGGCACCCTTACTTACATACTTTCCTTATCGTAAGTAACGCTTAGACACCGCGCACACGCCAATTGCCCTATCCACGTTTATTGCAGTCCAGTTTCTATCGGTACGGGTGCGAAAAACAACAAACAAAAAAACATTCACTCACTCCAGAAACGGCCAATCCCATTCAGCACCTCGCAGTAACCTTGTAAGCTACAGTTCGTCACGGTAAATAGCAGGAATAAAAAAAAAGATCACCCCGTCAGCGGTTCACTGAACATCACGCATCAGACCGCAACACCTCGACAAAAGAATGAATTTACCCCCGCGAAGCAACGATCGTACGCAAATGTCGAGCAGTATGTAGTAGGAGTACACTACGTGGAATGATAACACACTTACGACGCTCACTCAACAACGTAGTAAAAAGGTGATAAGGATTCGTGATGGTTACATAAACGGTTTCGTATCATCACTTTCTTATGTTCATACCGGATGAAGATAGTGGCGTCCTTATACAAGCAAAGGTGACATATATGTGTCTTGCGTGTTTTTTTCTTCAATTCCAGGTAAAGGTCATTAAAATATATCCTTTCGTTGTAAACACATTTCATCGCTACTTGCATACGACGAATTATTTACACCGAAATCAACCTAATTGAACCTTTCCTTCGAAATGTAGGTCAAACAATGTTCCAGATTCGCCAGCTAATTGACAGCTTAAGCTCCTTTAACATAGTGCTGTGCGAAAACTGCGTATCTCGCTAAATTGATTGTTTTCATGCGTACAAAATATCAGTTCAATGGCTATCAATCATCTATGACATCGTGGGTTTTGGAGCGAGAAATTGTGCACACAATTCTGGCAATTACGGAGAGTACATTTTTGATATTTCCCTTATGTTGTAGCCATGACACGGGGAAACTCGAATTCGATAGACTATAAAATGAGATAAAATGATAAACGTTAAGCTACATGTGTTTATAAAACGCATATGTACAAAAGTGATTTAAATTTTGTAATAATGTTTTGTTTCATTTTACTGTTCACCGACAGACTGTCTCCAACTAATAGAAATTGGACTATATGGCACTCTTTTTGGACAGGCTCCTTGAAAATTCCTATTGGATTTATCCAAGAAGGGTGCTATAGAGTCCAATATGCAATACATTAAGTTCATTTCAAATAGGAAGGATTCAACAAAGTGTTCCACAGCTATGAGAACTCCTGAAAAACCCTGTATGGATAAAAGTATTTAAAAAATAAATGTAGGTTAGTGTCAAAAGCAAAACAATTATTTAATTTATTTTCCTTTCATTTCTAAAACTCACTAGCATGTTTCAATCTTGCATTTTCTGCATGCAACTGTATAATAAATATACATCGCTAAGTAAAATTTTAAGACTACTTGTATTCCCCTTTATCCATGATTCACAATAAAGATTTTGCAACGTGTAACATAGCAGTACAAAGCAGTAGCATAACATAAAATTTCGTTTCGCTACATTTGACTAAGACTTCCTTAATTAACCATTCAAGAGTTATTAATTGCATTGGCAATTCCTACCAAACACAAAAAATGGGTCAGGGACAGTTTACTAAATACCACACCACACCGCTCTTATCTGTTCCCCATGAACATCTCTTCAAATCTACCCTAGGAGATAGAACAATGCAAACACGAACGAACAACAGTACGCACTCAAATGACGTCACCCGGTTTGGGGGCAAAACAAAAATGCGCCTCAAATTTCATTCACCAAAATGCCTGGCGCTTTACGAACTGGTCTGTCCTTTACCTTCATCGTCATAACGCGAAGGGTAGCAGCAGCACAGCCGATGCGGTTGTTTATTTCGCTACACGGGGTAACGCTTCGCTTAGCGACATTGTACTAAAGCTGAGTTTTAAAGCGTACTCACCACGCCGGCCCATCGATACTCCATAGAGGAGCACCACCACCACCGGTTGGCTGATCTATGTATTAGGTCGGGGTGTGGTACAAGTCATTGAACTTCGTGAAAATAATGATGGCACAACAACATGCATACCATAGGTCGCGCGCCGCTCGCAATACAATTTGGATGACGTTTTCAGTTCCTTTCGAGCGTTGAGCACCGAAGAACGGCCTCGTTTTATCGTTCGTTTATGTTTCAACGTAAATGTAGCTTGAAAGTAGTTCACTAAAGAAATTATCCATTATTCGACCTTTTATCATTCATTTTTCAACGTTATGTACAATAACCCACAAACGACATTCCTGTTCATAGGCCGTTACACGTTACTTTTCAGGAATTGTGATAAACAATTGGGGGACAATTTTTGAACATAATTTTACCCATAAATATCCGTTTAACTCTACAAAACTCTATCATTTTCTCAAACAAAACATTTAAACAATTAATTCAAATAATATGTAATATAATTCATCCTTAATACATTTCTTCTTTGCAACCTTGAACGACGTTGATCCGAAACCCAACCCCGTTTTGCATCAATCATCATCATCATCATCATCATGCGATTGATTCATCAAACCACACCATCTCAACGATCGAACAAAAATGTTGGCACACTTCCTAAAACCCCTTCCTTTCCTGGACGGAAAAGTTGCGTTATTTTGAGAAAGAGAGAGAGAGAAAAAAAACATCTAAAAACCCCAAACAAATTTCAAACCTAAACCTCCAAAACCGAACGCGGCCGCTTCATTCCACTCTAATTGCAATTAGTCGTCGCTGCTAACGCGCTGTCAGCTGACTTTACCAAAACGACGCTAAACGTCAGCACTTTTCATGGTCACTGAATTGAGTGCAAACAAAAACAACAGATTGATACAGACACAAAAAAGAGCAAAAATCAAGCTTCAAAATTAACCAATTAATCAATGGAGAAACGCTAACGCAGAACGAAAGAATGGAGTTGAAAAATAACGCAATTTTTTTACTTGTTTTCATCATCTGCGCTGATGATGCCAATTGTTGTGATTAATCGGAAATCGGAAAATCCCACTGAAAACGGGATGATTAATGTCAGCAGATCTCGCATAAATCATAAATAAAGCAAAACATATCGATTCGACTAAAAACAATAATTTTTTTTTAACGAATACTGCTTTCTACAATCGCAAACTGGTCCCACGATGGTGGATTGTGCTTTAATCTAGGACGGAAACAAACATCGTCGTTTGCCAAGTTCATTGAATTGTAATAATTAACTATTGACCTAGAATTTAAAACCGAATCACCCTCCCCTTCCTGGCCATTAATGTTCACCTCGAGGTAAACCTTCTGCTTTGTATGCCTTCAGTACAAATCGCGAACCAAATGGACGACACACGCCAATCACTTTTTATTGTGTCAAGTTTGTATACTATCTGGACGAGGGAATTACTTGGAAAAAATCCCATGCCAACCGAGCAAATGAGAATGTTGTGTCATTAGGAGTGGATTGCTCCACTATATCTTGTCATGCGCCCTTCAATACTGTTCCTGCCATTAACCACCACATCATGTGATGAATGTTTTCCATGCCAGAGAGACACATCATCGTACATGGCCACCCGCGTGTTCCTCTCTGTGAACCCTTTTCCCTACTTATGTTTATGCTAGTAGCCTCAATCAATTGATTAATACACCTTCAGCAGGTTATATACGAATAGAACGATTATAATTGCGAAACGGCCACCTTCATGGCTGTCGTATGTTATATAAACCGGGGCCAGCTGCTCTACTCCATCGGCCAATTCACCTTACACCACGTACGATGTACGATGCCGTTCTTTGTGCAAAGTGAACGATCTACGATGTGTCGGAACTAGTAGACGTGGAGTATCGGCGTGACTTGTAATCATCAGCATTGCAAACAGCAATTGATTGCTGGTGGTCAAACACACACATGTTTTGAAATGAGCCTATTGGTGGTTCATGTTGGACCGGTGGAGCGGTCCTACAGATTTTCCTTTTCTTTTTCTGCTGTGGTAGATTTTCCGGGTCATTGACTGCAGTACACTCACTTGAACAATTGTTGGAGTGATCGTGGTGTTTTATTTTCTGTCGTTTACTGAACATATCGTGTGAATTAATATGAAAATTCCTAAACTTACTAAGATTTTGGTTAGCTGAATTTTTAATTACCATGAAAATTCAACACACATGTTTGCTGTGTTATTCATTCATCTCTTTTATTGCTGAAAGTCCCCGACCGGCACACAATCTCCAGACATGCCTAGAAGCTTCCTTCATACATCCATTAATTGGTTCATCGAATGGAATGTACAACGACTGTGCCTCATTGGGTTCGCTACGACCGATGTCGAAGGACAATTGGGCCATTCGATATTGAAACTTCACACTTCCTGGCCATTTACGGCTTACACACAAACACACACACAATCATCAGCTGGAAGCCCCACATAAGGACATTCCCCGAGAAATCGACCGGTTGAGCTCAAGCAAAGTTCAGACAATGTGCAACAGTTTCAAGTCAACAGTTCCTTCTGAATGTTATAAAACAAAAGAGTGCAAATTATTGCTCGTGCGCGTTACGTTTTCTTCCACTATCACTGCGCCCTCTCGACAGGCTGCTACTAATCACCCAATAAGCTGCCAAGCAAACGCCCCGCTCCAGACGCAGCAGCTACTGAAAAGCGCATCTTGTTGACACAAACGATTACACAAAGCTGCACGCGAGCAAATGCATGGGGAGCAAACTAAACGGTGCACAAAGTATTGCTGAGTGCGATGATGCATATATACCGGTGCTATTATCCTTCCCGTCTTGGGTGATTGTAATGAGTTAATGTATTTAAATTTTTGTAAAAGTTGTTAAAACAAAGCTTCAAACCTGTGTTTGAGTGTCAGTAATATGCAAGAACTTAAGGTACAGAGTACCAAAGCACAACACAAAAAAAAACAGTTCGCTAGAGCGTTGATGGTATTTTACGAATACTAACAAAAGCGATCTAAATTAGCAACTTACCCAATCGAAGCGATTCCTGCCGCTCGTTGATATGTCTCATTCAAATGATTTTTGACTGTTGTGATTCTTGCTTGTGCGGGGCACTCTTTAAATAACCGCCGCTACTAATACACTTAGAGCTTTATAGTCTAAAAATGTTCACTTTTTCCGTTGACGGGTGATTTGAGCATAAAAGAAAAATAACAATATTCACATGCACGTACATTTAACCTAAAAACACGAACTTTATAAAACACTAAAACACAACAAAGTTATTAGTTTAAAAAATAGTAAACAAAAAGAACATATTAAACGTTGACTAGTAAAACACATTGCGACTATGTTTTGTATTGAGTTGCACTAATATCAGTTTACAAATCTCGTGCTTAAGTTTTTTGTTTGTGACACAGCCAGCACCAGTGTGCACTAACGACACATACAAACAATCTTTCCCGAAGCGTTCTCCATCGACACACCAGAAAGACACTGACGCATTTAAAAGGCCTAGCAGCATGTGAGAGCAAGGAAGCAAAAAAGAAAAATACTGCGCACGAGTCGACAAGGCAAGCCTTTCCGCTTTTGGCTTCACTGTCGTCTAGACGTTAGACTCACACACCAACAAAACCAGCTGTCAGGCGCGGCTTCAGTTCTCGTGCGAACAAAATCACCTGGCGCGTCACACAGCTGACCGTACGGCGATTCCGCACTCCACTACCCTTTCCCCCTTACATCCGTTGTCGTTCATTATACCCTTTTCTGCTGTGCGCTAAACCACAACACTTGCCGTTTTTCGCATGCGTTTCCAACACAAATTGTGCGCGTCATTGACATTGACTTTTGACGATGGCTTTATTTTCGTTCGACGTTTGTCGTTCTGTTTGCGATCTTTGCTTTCTTCACTGTTGTGTACCGCCCTTGAGACAGTGAGTGGCTCGCACATCGCTTGATTGTGTTTGTAACTCTGTGTGCCGAATTTTTCCTTCCTCTGTCCAAGACGGCAATCGAAGCAAGCTGCGGTCACGTTTACTCAACCTGACCAAAGCATCTGATCAAACAAAGTAGCAGCCGCTTGTGTATGTGTATGTGTGTGTATGTGTGTAGCGGCAAAACAAAGGCCCGCAAAACAACACACACGCCCAGTGGACGCGCGGTTCACCACACAACCAATCGAACTCACGGAGACGATATCAAATGGAGCAAAACGTTAGTCATTCTTCGTGCTAGTGAATTTTAAATGGCCCTTGCATTTGCCAGCCACCGATTCATTGTAGTTTCCGCTTTCCACGCTTTTTATGTAACCCACCGCACACTAGCAAACAGCTGCAAAATTTTCCGCTGCACACGTAAACACGAATAAAAGCATTGCAATGGCAAAAGAAACATTTCTATCTACCCAGCCAGCGCCAATAGTGCGTATGGTGTTTCGGTGTACGTGTTTGGCGCTAAAGGCATAGGTGCCTTGCTTCCGGCGTCAACACACAGCGTAGGCACACTTTTGCATAACACGCGCACTGTAGGTTCACACGCACAAGTACGCCCTGCAGCCTGCGTCCTGAGATAGCACTGCGTACGACTGCACTGCGCCAGAGAGCAAGTTGCCCGTTTGCTGACCGTCTACTATTCGGTAGCGTTGCGTTGCATCTGGGTATACGCTACTCGGAAAGCATATGACATGCACTTTCCATAAAGGACATTCGTACCACCGGTCGCTCCCTCACCCGTCGTGTCCGTCGTGTGGCATTCAACTCCCGAGACCTCACACAAACACACACACTGCACTAGGTGAAGGCCATGGCCTTTAGCTGCAAAACTGTCGCCACGCTGTTCTCCAGTCGGCTAGTAGTGCTTCCGATAGAAAAATGACACTACACACTGCTGCTTTGGGTTGTTGTTCCAGCAAAGTCACAATAAACACAACACACCACAACAATCCCCGGTCCTGGGATGGTTCGATTTCATCAACAAAAACAGTCTCAAGAATTGCCAACTCTTCTGAGCTTACATGCTTCCACTATTTCACTTCGCCCGGAGTCGACTCTTCTCCGACGGACTCTTGGCTGGTGGTAAAAGCAAGAGACAACGTCTGTTACTATGCGCTCACGTTGTGTCTGCTGTGCTGCCTTTTCATTTCTGTTCGATTTTCACTTCTCATGCGCGAAAGTAACCGTCCTCCGATCAACACAATGAGATAGTTGCACACTGGACGGTGGACAATTAAACTTTCCTCTTGATTCGTTACGCACTCAAAATAATGCTTGATGCTGCCTTCCAATTAAAAAACTATTTGAAAAAAAAATTACATAGGACATTTTAACAATTTCTCTAACAGATGAAAATCTGGTGCATGAGTACAGATGACTAATATAAACGTGCTGTTTTAAAAAGAAGTTTAAATTAATTTGTAAAAAATCGGAAAAATCTAAAAATCGACTATCCGGCTGATTGTTTAAATTTAGTCTATATATTTGACAGGCATGAATTTTTTGAAGTACTTTCAAACAATAAGTTATAATAAACATACTTTTAATAACAATAAAGAGAAAGAAATAGAATAGAAAATATATATTTAATAAGAAATGGTGGTTCTAAACATTTCCCTGAAATACATTTATAATCGCATCTAGCTAAACAAGTGCCTAGATGATAAACGCTGCTCCTTAACCGTTGAAAATAACCTCTACCGTTATCATTTTTACACAGCGAATACTGATTCTAACCATGTGGGAGATCTATTCCACTATCCACCTTCTAGCGGTGGCAACACGCACACATCGCCTTGTTGAACAAAGTGCAGCCGCCGCTTTGTCTCCCCACATCATATCAGAATCTCCAACGGATACAACTAACGCAATAACATCACACAAACACGCAAGCAGCCGGGGACACCAAACTGACATACACACCCGTGCGGAGAGCGCGCAGATGCGTAGCGCGAAAAACATATGATTGGGCACAACGGGATTTGGAGTACACATAAAGTTAAAATTATGACGATTACTTACTTAAGTCTGTGCCATTGTTTTGTTTTCAACTAAAAGCCATTTTCAAATTATCTTAACTCATTAATCTCATAAATTATCTCATTAAGTTTCGAATTAATCTGTAGCCAGTCATGGCTCAGGTTAAGTAAAACAACGATAAATTTGCAAGCATTTGTTTCGTTTTAAAATTTTATCATACTTAAAAAAACGAGATTTCATTCACATTGGCTCCTAATTGTATCAACAAAGATTGGCTACCTATTTTGTTCTAGTAGCGCACTATTCAAAACTAACTAATTTTAATTGATCAAATTACTTTGAAATCGTTTATTTTATACTTGTTATATACTGTCAACTGTGCATTTAAACCTTATACTTTCTCGGAAAATTTACATTTTATATTACAAACACCATTTAAATTTCATTTGTTACATTTCATTTCGTACGTTTAACTTACACTACTGTGTATGCATACGTGAAGACGTATAACAGCTAAAGAACAGTATAACACTCCTGTGTGTTTAGTCAATACTTCAACCAATGGCTGCGTACGAGCTGTGGTCAGACTGGATTTTAGCTTAGAATAGTTTATAGAGGCTTTGGCTCCAACGGAACTCTTTCGCCTACAGATTTTAGCTTAGCATTAATGTATTGCCATTGTAACAAAGTAAAGAGACGAATGAGGCCAATTGGCTCAAAGTCTCTATAAAAATAAAGAAAAAAAATTGCAACAAAGTTTAGTAATGTAGGATTTTTTTTATTATTTTAAAACGTTTTTTTTAAGTAAAGCATGAGTTGTTTTCGAAACCGGCGTGTAACAAGTACTTCCTTTGGTAGGAATTGGGCAGCAACGAGATAATTTAGTTTTGGGACAAAAAATTTCAGCATAAAAAAGTGCGGATTACGCAATCACGTAACCAATATTCATTTCACTAACAGGGCAATCTACACCAGGGGTCTCCAAACTACGACCCACGGTCCGCTTGAGGCCGCGACCTCAAGAGCCTTTAATGCGGCCTGCGATGACTGGGTAAAGGTTAAATTAAATAGCTGTCTTTTGTGACTAATTAATCAAAATTATTTTTTTACTTCTGAAAGACGAAAATCAAGATTCAATAAAAGAAAGGTACAGAAATTTGATATATTTTGTACGTATTTTCTTATTAAAACGAGATTTGAACTTCCACTCATTCTAAAAGGTAGCGTCAAAATGGCCCTCAACAACGTTGATTGTGAAGCAATGCGCCCTGCGAACTGAAAAGTTTGGAGAGCCATGATCTACACTGACAACATCGACGATTTCCTATTCATTAAACCAAATAATAGAGCTAAGGCGACGCAAAAGGATAAAAACACTTCATAGCTTAACACACATCATCCGCTACGCTTACCGTCCTGTATCCTTACACAAGAACAGTTTTATTCCAGTGACCAATGTTTTGACACTTTGTAAATCATTGCCGATGATCGAAACAACATATGGAAACAATTGTAGACTTTGGTAAACCAACAGCCATGCATTGTACGTAGTAGAAAATTATTCCCCTAACCATGGCGCTAACTGTCCCGCAAGAACAACAAAAAGATGAACCGTGTTACACCAAAACACAAAAAACGCAACACATCCAACGTGCTGCGAGTTTAATACCATAAAATGTCACCGGGTCGTTGAATAGCTTGGAACTTCAAACTAATTTACGACTTTCGCTTGGTGTTTGTGTGGTCGCCTTTCCTATTTTCCCGGCGACAAGATCCTGAAGTGGTTCAACTTTCAAAGTCTTCTTTCTTTATAGGATCAGAAAGATATGCATTTTTTTAAAGGGAAAACCTTATTTTGTAAAGGGTTATATTTTCACTTTATTCAACAACAAAACTCAATAAGACAGAAGTATCAAATTATTTTTACATTAAAGCAAAAAGGACTAACTATAAATAAGAACTAAACTAAATCAGGCGGGTTGAAAAATTCCCAACATAACCCAAAAACGACAAAACAAATTAGAACAAATGTATTTGGACGTGTTTTTGTTACTTTCCGAATGATTTTCTTTGATCCTTTCATGGGATGAATTTTCCTTCTACTAGTTTCATCTCAAGTGCTGCTGATGTCAAGTTGTTTGTCAAGTTGTTTTGCGGTAACGGTGATGTTTCTTCCAACATCGGATCCCTTCCCTTTATTCCCTTAGTTTTAGGCGTATTCCTTTTTTGATGTTCTTCTTTCAAGGCAATTGCAATCCCTGCAACACGAAATACGATGACCTCATCCAAGCAAACTATTGAAGGAATTGAACACTATGTTTATTTAAATATAAGATGAAAGCATTGTTACGTATTACATACAATTTTCAGAACTTATAATTCAGTTTAATGTTGCTTTAGTTTTTTTAACTTTAACAATCATCAATGGTTTCGTTTACATTTTTGTTCAATAATTGTGTATTGTAACATATCACGTCAACTCTGACAGCGTCATGGACGGACACGGGGAGATGGCTCAAAAAGGTATTAAAAAACTAAATAAAAGAACAAAAAGAAGCAAAAAAAACAAAAGAAAAGGAACGGCTATACCAATACCATCTCCTAATTATTTAACCGCATCACATTTCAGGAAAGTGTTTGGGTAATTAAAACACCCACCTAGATACACAACACATTGCAATTCCATGCGGTTGTTTTAGCGCCGAGATGAAATAAAATCCTGACCGATTAACGCGTACCAACGCAAACAGTATGTAGTAGATGACGATTTGCGGAAAATGCACTCCAACACGAGAGGAAGATCGTGAGAGTAAGGGAGATAAAAAAGTATATTTGAAAATGTGACGTTTTCACATGGAAAATGCATCACACAATCACCCGTTGTTCTGCACTGTCGCCTTCATTCCGCAACAAAGAGGCGTGGCTACAGCAGCACACAACACTCTTGGTTGCGCAAATTCAAGCGAACAAAGGAAAATATTTTCTGTCTCTAGTTGGGCTATGATAAAACGCAAAAATAAACAGATCACTTCCAGGCAGTACAACTTGAGGTAAATAACAAAACCTGTCCCATCCTTGTGCACGATGTGTCTGAGAAAGAGCCGCAAGTTGAACAGACAAAGCAGCGGTGAAAACTCGATAGCATCCCTAGTTTTCCACCGCACAGAAGAGTTGATATATTCAACCAATCAGAGAGCTGCATGAGCGCAAAGCTCGAGGAAAATTACAGAACGTTGATGCATCAGTTTGGATGGAAGTTAGTCGTCAGCTAGAATTTGAACCGTGCGCGCGTGTGAAACATAAACGGAACGGAAAGGATCTTTACACCAACAAACGAGTGTTTATGAAACTCCCCTATACGCAGTGTAAACGGTAGCTTTATTTAATTGTCACTGCAACAAAGAAAAGAAAGTGAAAATTTATACTGAAAAGTTTGTCAACGTGACAAAGTATATATTTTACCAGCAAAAATCAGCTCAATTCTATTGAAAAATAATTGCACATTCTTGTACATTCTGTGCAGATCGTGCGTGTTTATTTAAATGTATAACAAAATGTCCAGTTATGAAACTGCATCGTCAGATGGCGATCTGTGTCACAGAGTTTGCGATCCAGATCCGTATTATGAATCTGGCGGAACTTACTATACGCAGCTCTATCCAGCAGATTCCCAAAATACAGGTTAGTAAAAAGAAGATTTTGTGTGCTTTTTAAAATGTTGTTTGTACTTGTCGCTAAATATCTAATAAGCAAGTTCAGCAGAGTTCAGGAGCTAGACGCTTGTTTAACGTAAGCTTTAGTTGTTAAGACTGTCATAAGAGATCAATGCCTGGTTCTTTGTTCCTCTACAGCAGTTCAGTTTTGTGTAATACCACAAAAGTATTTATCCAGGTATTATAAATAAAAAAGGAGCGGGAACTTACCACTAATGGGAAGACGGTACTTGAAGGAAACCGAAATCATTCCTTTCATTCGTATTTATTGCTTAATATTCTATATTAGTTGCAAACTACTTTGTTGTTGCTGATATCCGCGGTATGCTAACAACTTTAACATGGATTTCATACTTGTTATAATTTATAATTGTTACAAAAGGCACACAATCTCTTCTACAGAACTAGTGCTCGCTCAAACATGTGTTTTGCTAAATTGCATATAGCTTCTACACTGGTTTGAACAATTCCCTACAATTTATAAAATTATATTTCTCAGACATGAACATTCTCAAACACCTCGAAAAGGTTAATTTACTACTGAAAAATGGGTCTTGTAGACACAAACAAAATGAAATAAACGAAACTGGAAATAAACAACAACAAATCAAACTTCCAACAACAACAACACACCTTATGGGCAACGACTAGTACCTATTACTCTAAAATTAGCTCAATTACCATCATAAACCGAGCGACGTCCGATAAGCCAAGGTCTTTCCAACCTTCTTTGCTCAAGCTACCGACACTCTATTCGATTGAAAAAATGAAAAAAAGAAGGCATGATTCCCTGCACAATACAAACATCTCTTTTCGAAACCATATCTTTCACAGTTTACTTACAAAATCCCGATATCCAATTTTCCTCTCGCTCCTGTGTAGTTTGTGTGTATTTTTTGTACATTTAGAGTGCTAGTTTAACGATATCAGTTTGATTACTTCTAAAGGTAACCGAATCCGACGCTCCATCAATAAGCCGTCAATTCACCGTTTACCTTTGAACAATTTCACACGCACGCATGTGACACGAACAAGATTCGATAATTATTGCCCGCCGCACTGACTAATCGTTTGGTAATTTTGAGAAGCATTTTTAGGACGTGTGAATGATGGCGCAGTGTTTATGATGAGATTTACCACGTGCCTGCCACAGTTTAGATAGAGGAGCCAGTACAGTACAAGCGTGTGTTAATAATGTTTTGTAATCACCAATTGACTGTTATGCAACTTCAACAGAGAAGAGCAAGTTCGTAATTTCTAAGTTAAATTTGAATATTATTTGAATACTCACTACTATATTGCAGGGTACGAAACTATCAACAATGATAGTATAGTCACATTTGTAAAGCTTAAGAAAACGACAACGAGGTTTATAAAGCTAGCATTGTGCCCTCCAAACACGAAGCATCGGTGGTTCAGTGGTAGAATGCTCGCCTGCCACGCGGGCGGCCCGGGTTCGATTCCCGGCCGATGCAATTACGTTTTTTTCTTGAACCATTGACAGGGTAGACCGGGATGAACATCATTTTTATTATTTTTAGGTTTCAATGCCGGTAATATTTTTGCTTTAAAGTAGATACTATTACATTATGACAGCCAAAAATGAGACTTCTAAACCCCGTGGATTGCAAGGAAAAAAATACCAAACTTCAAAAATGTTACAAATCCATCATATTTAGGCAAATCAAAGGAGCATCATTCAAACAACAATATTTCAAAACGAATTGCTTTGATTTTGAAAGTTAATAGTGTTTTAGAAAGGTTAATTAGTTAATCATAGAGTTTAGTATATTCATGTTTTCCCTAGTACTACACACTCTAGAATGACTTATTATAAAGCAAAAATCAAAGATGCATTTTTGCCAACTTTAGAAGTTACATAATATTTTGTAATTATCAGCTTGTAAGAAGTATAGGCCATATTACTTCTTCTAATAGTATTATTTTGGAAGGGATAATAAAGAACAAAGTTAATTTTAATTGTAGGCATTTGAATTGTGAGTTTTTAGAATTGCAATCATATTTATAGGACGGTGAAAATGCATTTGAGCAAATTTTCAAGAATAAGATTATGAGCATGAAGTATAAATCACAGCTGGGATGTTAACATTATTACTGGGATGGTACATTATTTCATAGATGTAAATAATAATAAATAATACAATCATAATATAATCGTAGGTAATATTTAAGATTAGGTTTAAACGTAAATAAAGCACGACCTGTCATAAACCGTCAAATACTAGTATTACCGCTTTAATTTTAATAACTTTGTTCGTTTTTGCAGTAACACGACTTTGTTTTCTGTAGTTTCATTTTGCTTATGATTTTGTTTGCAACTAATTTTGAAGACATGTTAGTATTTGCAAGGCCTTACAACATGTCAATAACATTATAAATTTACTCTCTTATGATTTTTTTTAAATGGATGATACTTTATAATTGTGTCGTATTGTACGTATAGGGCAGCTAATTTACGGTACCAACACAAGGAAACTGTTAGAAAAGCGTTAAACTATCGAAATGTAGCGAATTACGTGGAATTTTAATAATTTTCAAGGCAAAATAGAATATAACATCTTCCTTGAATAGAAAATATAGTGGAACGCCGTTTATCAGTGTACCTTTTATACCTGCTCTTGATCAATTACAGTTCAATATAAAAGTGGAAATTGTGTGCTTATGAGGATATTCGAAAACAAAAATAACCCGTTATCAGAGCACAATGTCATAACAAAACACACTCAAACTAATGGTAAATTTCAGATATATTCATTCAGATCAGTTCAACAAATAAGAGGTTCATTAAAGCTAACTAGGATCTACCAAAACATATTAATTTTTTTAACTTCACGAAATTATGAACAAGAAAAACATTCTTGGATCCATTATCCGTGTTATTCGTGTATCTGGGCTAGGTTAAATCCCGATGAGCCATACATGAAACATTGAAATGACGTCAAAGGCATTATTATAAGGTCAAATCTAGCACTAAAACCGAAATTTTATATCGAATTAACCTATTTTAGCGCTTATAACGACACCTCTGATAAACTGTTTCATATTTTAGATAAAATGGCTTTTACTTAAAATTTTACAAAATTCAAAAACAACTTTGTCCATGTTACCAATTATTTTGTTATGTTACAAGCGAATAGAAAACTATCAGTTTACCTTGGGATGAATTGAGGATTTTCTGAGCTTTAGTTTTTGACCTCATATGCCAGTCCTCAATAGTCAATTCAAAGAACCAATAGGGCCTCCTTGCCTTCCTGGCATCAATATTTGCTTTTTCTTATCTATTATCTTTGTAGATGCCCATGCTGTGCAGATTATCTTTGTTGGTAATTGAACGTAATGTCTCAGGTGTAAACGAAAAGTTACTACCCATGTTTAACGACCCCCTTAATCTGATTTTGGTCATTTTCGACCTAACAGGGGGTCATTATACACGCTTAAATATGGTATACTGTATCTTCAGCGATTCAAACATAAATTGTATGCCTGAACTGAACTGTTCACTTTCCATTCTATGCTTATTAAGGTACAAACTGCAAACGGATACTTCCGGATTTCACTACCACGGATACTTCCAAGCCACTATCCCACAATCAAGCAGCAAAGTTTCTCAAGTGCTAATATCCTGGCATCAGAAATTAGTCAAAAAGGAACTTTTGTCTCGTTAATCATACTCCCGGGTCTAATCGACCGGGAAGAGATTGTGTAAAATAAACAACAATTTACAAAACATGCCCGAACAAAATGCACCAGTCAAATGATGTGTTAAGCACACTTTCACGCCGATGACATCGAGCAGAAGGTTTTCGGTACATTCATTCCGAAAGGATATCGAATAGCATCGCGTCCAGAGCTCACTGATTTCCACGTTCACCGGAAACCGGAGACATTCACTTGTCATTCACCCAAGGATCAATCCTTTCTCCATTCACGCGTGCAATTTTACACTTCCTCTTGCGCCTTTCTTTGCCGAGATGTAAATAGTCTTTCTTTTTCCCCGTTTTTTCAACGGGCGCGTGTTCGTGCTGCAGCACAGCACAGTTCCTGCAAATATAAACACCGAATACTGGATTTATGGACTTGACCCCGAACGTCGTACCAGCTAGGTTTCCCTCTCGAAATGATCTCCAGTCAGCACACTGGGATGGATATCGGTTTTCCGTCCTTTACCGTTTTCTCTTTTTTCTCAAGTAGTTTCTAAAAAAACATAATCTCTTCTTCTTCACTGCTACTCGATCGCGAGCGTAAAGTCTAGGGTTGGTTTCACAAAAGGGAAAGGGTCTAGGGTTGGTTTTTCCCTTTTCTACGTGTACTGAACCACCGATCCGTACCGCAACTGTATCACTTTTTCTTCGATAAACAAATCATTAAGATACGATACACGAGTAGTTCTCCTCCGTATGTTCAAACCTCATCCGCCGGTACAGTTTTATATTTTCCTGCTCCAGCGATCGTGCGCCATGAGGTCACAGTAAATGGTGGTGATACGTCGTACGTATGCTGGTTTTTTTTTTTCGGCAATGGAATTACCTTCGATACGTACTTTGTTTATTATTGTTGAATCATTTACTACTGGAAAATGGTATATTCAGGGGTTTGAACGTATGTATGTATGCGTAGCCTCTAGCTAGCTCCCTCCCGATGGTCGATCGAGTCCATGGCCCGACTCACGTGGGTGGCAAGAAGTTTTCTTTGTCGCTTCTTCTGCACAGTGCCGTATACTCACCGTTATTTTTGTTTACATCTATTCCTAAAGTGACAGGAACTCAGGTGACCAGTGGAGGAGCCGGAGGAGGTGGTGTGATCATGATGGAAGAGGAAGGATACTGGGGCTCGCCGTGTAGTTCAAGCGAATCTCACCCAGAGCTGAATCGAGATCGATACTCACCTTCAACGGTGATCAATGGTGCCAGTGGAAACGGTTCGATCGCGGTGGGTACTGTTCGCAACCTCTCATCCCACCACCACCACCAACTGCCCGACCAATCGTCCTTGTCGACATCGTCGCTGTCCTCGGCTTCGTCTACGTCCTCATCCGTGTCGGCATCTTCGTCACCATACGGTGGAGCTGGTCATACTCACCCCACGGGTGGTTACCATCACTCCCATCGTCATCAATCGCACGAACAGCACCACCATCAACAAATACCTTCGTCCATGTACTGTTCGTCGATTGTTTATGAAAAGAGTAACGCCGGTAGGTGAATAAACCGCAGTACGACAATTTAGCCAACCCAAAGTGGCAAGTTTGTGTAGAAGTATGCAACATGTCTGTGCATCTTTTTTTCTATCTCTTTGGCCCAATTTGTAACACCACTAGAAAAAGTTACACAGAAAAGAAGTAAAAATTTCTCTTCATGGCTTCTCTCCAGCAATGTACGTCCCAGACGAAGGATATTATGGTGGTGCAACTGGTGGATCAGTTGACCCCGTTTCCGGCACTGCAGGAAATGAACAACAGTCACATCTGCACATGGCACCGTCCTCTTCCGGAGTACTATCTGGCAACGGTGTACCGGTAGTGCGCGTGGTCAAGCGACGTAATACGGCCAACAAGAAAGAGCGGCGTAGAACACAGAGCATTAACTCGGCTTACACCTCGCTGCGGGATCGTATTCCTAACGTTCCCAATGATACAAAACTGTCCAAGGTAGGACTGAACCTTGAACTATCGACCAAATATCTTTTCCGATCTTTGGCGACGTAACCCCGACGAAAGCAAATTTTATACAATTTTGTTGTGCTGCTTTTCAGATTAAAACACTCCGACTGGCCATTTCTTACATCGCCCATCTGCTGGCAGTCGTGAACGGAAACCAGGACCCATCGTGTGACTTCCGCGCAGAGCTGGTTCCCTCGTCCCGCAAAATTAATGCCGAGCGCCGTGCCCAGAAGTCACTAATGCAAGTAAGTAGTGAAACCATTTGACGCCACAAGCAAGCCACAACATTAATGTCGGCCGAGAACCGTACGATCAGATGACGAAAGACCCATAAACGAATGCTAGCGAAAGAGGAGCAACCCCGCAAAGTATTAGGAAAATTTCCTAAATCGAATCATTATCTTTATTGAGTGGGTCTGGTTTTTACTTTTTGTTACATTCCCTCGAATCCTCCAGAATGTCCCAGGATATTGTTCCCACTTTCGCCCACCATGCAGTGAATTACGCATTTTGTAACCAGCCAAATCCGGACAAAGTTGTGTCGTCTGGTTTTCACGCCATGCACGGTGTGAGTTTTGTTTGGCTTAGCTACATACAATTGAAGGGTGTGAAAAAATCCAATATTTCATTACCTCCCAGAGATACAATTTAATACCGCAAAGTGGCCCTCTAATAGCGAATAATTGAGTTATCGTTACCACCGAAGCATTGCATACCTTCCTCCCCTGAACATTATAACTCTACCCACCGAAATTTTTCTGCGCTCGTTAATTGTTAATCGTAACCTCAACTCTCGTAAGCATACAGTCTCATAATAGACTTCTGTCTCTATTGCTCGAGGAGTGTAACGAAAAAGGGATCTGCGAGAGCCGGTTTCCCCCTTTTCCAACGATTATATTCATTTTCCTAAACCCTCGTTTGCAGCATACAATCCCGCCCAAGGATGCTGCCGTGCGTACACGTGCGTACTAGTGATGATGGGAAACATTGGTGGTAGAGCTGACACTTGACTCTACAATTGTGCAACATATTAACTCCATTACAGAGCAACCAATACCAATTACAGTAGGCTGTAAAGGAGTTTTTGCCATAAAGGAAGTGTGTGGGAAAATCACTAGACAACTCAAGAGCAAACAAAGCATTCTTGGTAGATAAATAGAAGGCCTCGGTGTTATTGAAAGGGAGGTGGGTCACCGACTGAACCCAAATTAACACTCCTCCAACAACAAGCCTCGATAGCGCAGTCGGTAGCGCGTAAGTCTCATAATCTTAAGGTCGTGAGTTCGATCCTCACTCGGGGCAGATTCCTTTTGCTTTTTTTCACTCTCTACTATTGTGCCTCCGTAATTAATGTGCTTGCGGCAGATTGTATTGCCCAGAATTGTTGTTGAAATAACGTAAGAAAATTACAAATATCAATATCCATATTGAGATAATAAACAAATAACCAAAACATTTACGGGCGCCTTTGTAGCGGTCTAAAAGAACATTGATGGTAACAAGATGTAACAAAAAGATGATGTAAAAGATGATGTAACAATAGTTAAGTTAATCATAACCTGATTTTTTTTCCTCCCACTACCCACTTCACCATCAATGTTCTTTTACAAAGGCGCCCGTAAATGTTTTGGTTATTTGTTTATTATCTCAATATGGATATTGATATTTGTAATTTTCTTACGTTATTTCAACAACAATTCTGGGCAATATAATCTAACGTAGCCGCAAGCAAAAAATTTGATTCTGCTAAAAATCGTTGTTGAGGTTTTTTGTGACGCTTTTATTTGATCGGATCAATTTTGAGCCGTTGTTTACTAAATTGATAAGGCTCTCAAAATACTTTCGTTTGTATTTTCAAAACAATCATTACAAGAAAAAATGTTTGGTTTTTGTTTAAAAATATTTGTTGATCCTGATAAAACTGATAAACCTAAAAAAAATATATAAAAACCACAAAAAAAACGTTCAAAATGTATTTCTGTAAAACTTTCATACAATATATTTAATATTTTAAAATTTTAACTTTTTTTAATAGATTTTGAAATGCATTAGTTATTACAAAAAAACCTATTTTTCTAAGTCTATTTATAGTTATGGTATGACTCTAATTTTTTTTCTGTAATAAGTCATTTGGTCCTAAAATTTAGAAAATTCTTTTTTTTATCAGGTATATAATATAAAAACAAAAAATCCGAATTTTCCGCAAAAGGCGAAAAACGGCTGTCCAAATAGTGTATTTAAGTACTGTTATTTAGTAGGTGTATTGCTTACTTTTTGTGATATAATAAAAAAACATATTGCATTCTGTGATATTTAAATCTAAACACAGAGCAATGGAAAAAATGTCAATACATTAAAAAGCAACTAAGTATCCAAAGAACTACAAACAATTATTTCTTGAAGAAATGAGGAACAGTACAAACAGAAATCTAATATAAATACTCTATTGATTTGCTTTGATTGATTCTTTGATTTGTTGATAGTTGTATACAAAAAAATGGAAATCACTATTTCAATGTTTAAATAATATGTTGCTGTGATAATGTTACAACAAGTTTGTATTGCATTGTGAGAACATTTCAGAAAATTTGTATCATATCCATAATAAGAAATATTTCAAAAAAGTTCTAACACTTAATTTTGACCCCGACGTGATTTGAACACGCAACCTTCTGATCTGGAGTCAGACGCGCTACCGTTGCGCCACGGAGTCTTCTTCTCTCCTTCACTCCAAATACCTATATGTAGCCCAAGCGCTGTTTCTATATTGCATGCAGACTTTTCAGACAATCTTGCAGGAAACGCCCCTTTTCTATGTTTGTGCATTTTTTTCGTTTTGCGCATGCTCTTCTCCTGCTTTCACTGTCTTTTTTCTAGGACCCACACAAAACTGATGAAAAAGAGGTGTCAAATATTTGAACCATTCTACTAATCAATCAGTATCAATCCTACTAACACCAGTCGCGCGACACGACGACGCCCCTTTTTATCCTCATTTTCTACTTCACAAACATTATTCACATTCCGATTCACTTTGCTTGGCGACTCATTGAAAAAAGCTTTGGAATGCGCTCGATAATTTGTCACATTCGTTTATAATTGGATGCTTACTGAATTCCTAGCTATTCTCAACAATGTCCTAGTTTTTTTTACTGCAATAAAAATCAGTGCCAGTATTAGAGATGGGTTCTGCGGATCGCACCCACGGTTCCGCTCCGGTTCCGGCAAGTATGATACCGATTCCGATTCCAGAGAGAAGGAATCGCTAGTTCCACCGGAATCGCCCGGAATCGTCGGAATCGTCGGAATCGTCCGGAATCGTCCAGAATCGTCTGAAATCGTCTGGAATCGTGCGGAATCGTCGTAATCGTCCGGAATCGTCGGAACAGTCGGAATTGACCGGAATTGGCTGGAATCGCCCGGAATCGACCGGAATCGTGCGGAATCGTAGTCAATCGATAGTAGTGAATAGTAGAGCCGATTCCGGTCGATTCCGACTGTTCCGACGATTCCAGACGATTCAAGTTCACGTTCCGGCCGCCGCGCATATGTCAATGCTGTCTGTCGTACATTTAAGCCAGGAATGTCGCGCACTGAGTTCCTCAATATCGTTCGATATGGACGCTAGCATCCTGTGTTACTGTTTGTATCTATTTGTATTAGGTTATGCACTGAATAAATGACATGAAATGAAATGGAATTCCGACGATTCCAGACGATTCCAGGCGATTCCGGGCGATTCCGGGCGATTCCGGACGATTCCGGGCGATTCCGGGCGATTCCGGGCGATTCCGAGCGATTCCGGGCGATTCCGAGTGATTCCGACGATTCCAGACGATTCCGGACGATTCCGGGCGGTTGTCGGATTGAACCTACCCTTCGGAACTGGGTCCGAAATTTGTTGGAATCGTCCGGATCCAGTTCCGCTTTTTTGTGCGTTTTGCCCAACTCTAGCCAGTATGGGTAGCACCATGGAATAAATTATCTATCGTAATTATTTGTCTCCCGTCCCTCCGGAATCAAACAAAAAGTATCTGCTCGAATAGAACTGGAAAACCATTTTAAAGTGCATAATAACTTCTATAAATAACTCGCTGCATTCACATGCTTTCCTCTGAAATGCTTCCGTCCAAATCATATCACTAACAAACCCATCTTCAAAAGATAAAAATGCACTTCCTGACGGAAGTAAACGTTCAAGTGTCCAGGGAAAGGCAACGCCAACAATCACTCAGCGCTTGGAAACAACCCGCCCAACCACCACACACACAACACGTCAACCATAGTATGCTTTTGCCGCTACATTACACTTCGTATACATTAAAAGACTCCTTTCATAATTCAAGTGCCCGGGAAGAAGACCAGTCAAAACTGTACGCTTGGGGGCGTCTTGCAGGCAAAACCCTTCCGTCTTCCCACGGCTCTCTTTAGCTGGAGTCGGCACTTGACAACGATAAAACTGCACTTGAGGTTTCCATAAAACAAATTACGATTACTTTACCCTTAATCTCTCCCCTTCCATGATATGAATACCGTGTGACATCACTCTCGAATGATGAGACACCCGTTCGACGATCAAAAGTTATCCCCAGGCCCGGGTCTTTCAGTGTAGGTTGAAATGATTAATTTATTTAATTTTTTTCAATAGATAAGAAAACATAAAGGATTCCCTCCTTCACATAGCGCCATGCTAATTGTACGTAAGCCGAAACGCTAACACACCCGACCAAGGGACATTACGATCTCAAGTGGAAAGTAATTTTCCCGATAGTGATTGAAACACGAAAAACGGAAATGGATCTTGGTTTTGGTTTAAGGCAACCTTTGAACCGTGCCAGCGGTCTGGCACCAGCAATAGGAAATTCGTTCGTGAGAAAAAAAATATTTCACAGCTCACAGTGTGTCACTCACTAGCTGGTTTCCATTAGCTCTTGCTAGTTGCTTTATAGATTAGTTCTGTGCCCCACACGACTCGGTGGTTGCTCAGCACTTTACCACTTTACTTTGAAATGCCGCATATTTACTTTCGTTGACAATCACACTAATTGTGCTACAAAACGATTCAATCCTTACATTATCCATCCTTCTTTCGTTGCTCTACATAGAACTTTACCGCCAATGGAACCGCCACCTCTACGACAGCGACCAACCCGAGTCCACCGGTAACAACAGAAGGGCGCAAAATCAAAGGACGTACTGGATGGCCACAGCACGTTTGGGCATTGGAAACGAAAACCACGATCAAATAAAGATGTGTACGCTGTTGCGAGGAACCACGATGCCAAAGATGAAACCGAATAGACGTCGAAGCATCACGACAAATTAGCACGCACAGGCGCCTATTATCAGACAAACAGGAGCACAAAAAATATTCCAACTATACCCACATTTAGGCTGGCGATACTGCGTTCAGTGTAGGAAGGAAACAAGACATGAATACACTAATCATTGTAGAAAGTAAAAAGAACAGGCACTACCACTCGCGTCCGCTTTGCCACTTGGCTATGGTAGCACCATGTACAGATCCTATTATTTCGTATCGTTTCTCCACTGCTTTCGACTGATCGACGCGTTCAAAATACGGGAGGCTGTGCCATTCTAGGTTTATTAAATATTCAACTGAAATTACGCTACGCAAATAAAACTATGTGTGTTCTACCTTCTTCACCAGTAAATGAAAGAATGATTTTTATTTTACTTAAGGGTGTAAACTTTAGACATACTCTATTCATCGAAATGTACCGAAAAGAGTTTATAGACGAAAGAAATGACCAGGAAATATACTCCTGCGTTCTACAAACACACCGGATGCACCGCTGTAGAAGCTAATATTAGATACATTTTAATCTCGAATGCTCGAGATAACTTCGAACAAAAAACCAGATGGCCCTCTCTCTCTCTACACTACCGACACGACCAAAGAAGCACTGGGGTTTATGCGGAACAAGTAAAAGAAGATCTTTTTTCCACATTAACCCCCCAAAAGACTCCTCCGGTGGCATAAGGGCCGAGGTTTGGGGATTCCGTGTCCGGCATTTGCGGGGAGGGTAAATATTTTGATTGCCGATCGTGGATACCCCCGCACACAAAACATACGCGCGTATATGTGTGTCTGTGTGTGTGCGTCGGTCCCATCACAGAACACGCATCGGCCACACTACTGTCACGATCGGCCGATAGCCGTTCAATAAATGGCGATCGCGTGTTGGGGGTGGATTGTGATGCATTCGATTGGGACGCACTGGTAGCCATCTGCTAAATTTACAGAAGTTTTGTCCAAAAGCATCTAAGGCGCTGCTTTCCCATACATTCTCAAAGAAAACATAAATACTAAACCAACTATAATTCTCGAAATCAAATAAATAAGACTTCTGTGCTTATTCCTGCAAATAATTTGGATGGCAAAGACATATTTTTTAGGTACGTAGTACATCGTGGAGCTATTCATATGTGTGTCGTGTTTTCGAATATGTGAAGTGAAGGTGATCGTAAAAATTATAAACCTACGCAAACGTACCGAGAATATGTCGTATCTTAGTGTAAAAAAATTACTAATGTCAATGAAGAGTTGGTATACATACACGGGTGGAATTAACATGCTTATTAACATTGAGAATGATCTAATTTATGATGATAGTTGATGACGAAAATGACAACCTTGATGATAGCAGCATTTACATTTACATAATGTTGTTATAGACGCTAAAAAACGAAAAATATTTTAATCTTTTGATTATTGAAATATTGCGTATTCTACATCAAAAGAAAGAATGCTGTATCGAATTATGCTCAAAATTACATGCAATTGTAAAATTATCTATACTAAACAAATGATTCACATTACAGACACGATGCATACGATGCATTCACATCTAAATTTTGCATCATTGTAACAAACTTTGCAAACAAACGTTGAAAAATTACAATACTTTTCTTCATTTGTTATCAGCTTCTCTATATTTTGAAGAGTGAGGTGTCATAAAAGACCAATATAACACGATTTCTGTTACTTTCTCGCGACCAAGCTAAGTGATTTTCATTTTGATAAAGATGAGTATCTCATTCAATACAGCGGCATAGGGCATTCATTACGACAAATAATTAGGATTAGAAATAATATAGCAAAAACCAATGTCGGTGCATTTATTGCGATAGTATTTGAAAAAGATTGTCTATGACACCTTGATAGAAAGTAACCGATAATGTGAGAAATATTACAACCATTTTCATGAGGAGTTGGGAGGAAAATTATAAAGTCATCTGCATATAACATATGTCTAGATCCAACTCGTTTACTTACTGTATTTTGGATGAATTTTCCGGCTCGTTTTTTGTTTACCAGATGTGGACGTTGTTCTTCAACAAGAGAATACAGATTTTTTGAATCTATACGCTTTTGAAATCCTTCTCCAACACAGCCTCGATAGCGCAGTCGGTAGCGCGTAAGTCTCATAATCTTAAGGTCGTGAGTTCGATCCTCACTCGGGGCAGATCCTTTTTTGATTTTTTCATCTGCTTTCTTCAATCACTTCTTTTAGCATCCTCACCATTTAAAAATCTTTAAAAAAAAAGAATACGAGCCAATTAATACACTCTAACTCAGTACATCGAAGACAATGGAAGTTCAATGAAGGATGATAATACAATAAATAACACAAAATGCACATGCACTAATAAATCCCAGTTGTTTACGATTTTAAATTACAAATAAAGCATCCAACTGGCTTTCATGATTCAAAATTATGCATTTTACGTTTACGTTTACCTCATCAACATAATGCAATAACTAGAGGGATTCCTAGGGAACTGTAAACCAGCATTGTTTTTCTACGCAACACATTTTTGGAAGCACGCACTCACTCACCAATCACCATTTCCAAATGTTTTTTGTTCGACAATTGTAGTGAACTTAAGCGTACACCAAAGTGGGTGCTGCTTTCGTCAAAATGAGAAAAAAAGATGACCCCGACGTGATTTGAACACGCAACCTTCTGATCTGGAGTCAGACGCGCTACCGTTGCGCCACGGAGTCCCATACTTTCTCACTCGTCAACGCATTATTTTAATTAATAGTTTTATTTGTGTTCCATACATTCCCATTATTCTTACAACAATTATTCTACACTTCTCTGACAACACTTTTTTAACTCGCTTTATCCACTATATTCGAACGAATCATTCATTAATCGTAAAATACTATTTCAATTAATAGGAAACGAGGTTTGAGCTCGATTCAAGAAAAGGCATTAAAAATTAACATAATAAAGGCTTAACTAACAACAACAAAAATTACAAACTAAATTAAAAACTAGCTACACAAATTTGAGCAATGTGTAGTACGACATAGTGAAGCACTCAGATCATACGTTCCGTGCAATTAGTATTCGCAAAGTTGTTCATACTATGGTTATTGCTCTAACTCTTCATGACCGTTACTGTGGTAAACACCCAGTATTATGTGTATTTACGTTACAACACCGTTGCATATTCGGTTTTAGCATAGCATGGAAAACAAAGCGTATCACAAACAATACACATTTTTATTTTCATAATTTTGCTTACAACAGCTAGTCCGTATAACTGCAACATCGATCATACTAAACAAACTTACGGCTTTTTTCGTAGTAACTTACGAGCTACAGTTTTCTAATAATTTAAAAAAAAAATAATAATATTTCAACAAACAATAAATGAACTCAAGCACACAAATGTACGAATATTCATAACGCTAAACGTCATCGGGAAATGTACGGATAGCAGCACAGTGTTCCCGCTGTAAACACCAAAGTGACAGAACATTAAAAGCTCCTCTTTTCTCCACGATTTTCGCACCCTGTCTGCTAAAAGGTGGACTTTGGACACTGCTCTCCACCCGCCGCACGGATGTATCACAATCAACCAAGTGTGTGTGCGTGTGTGTTGGGAATGTAGTAATCAACGCTACGCATAGCAAACCCTTCTCTGTCCGGCCGTGTACCGCACACATCAACCCAGCCCAGCATAAGACGTGTGTCGGTGAACTTCACTAGCTCGCGTAGGGTTGAACTCCGTCAACACACCGTTTGCTGTTATTTCGCGACGAGAAGCCGAAGCGGAAAAGTCGTCCACTCGTACACATTCAGCAAACAACTGCCACTTTCTCATCCACACGTAATTCGAAAGGAGAAAATGATTAATACCGGGTAAGTTTGTCGCTTCGGGATGGGTTAGTATTTCGCCACAATGTTGGTGGTGTCTCTAGCAAAGCGGTATGTTTTCATGTGCTTCTATCGTTATCGGATGTGCCGGCGACAGATAACGTAATATCGTCCGGGTCCGAAGGTCGTCCGTCAGCATCACATCGAAAGATTAAACTCATTACAATGAAGGATTCCGATGAAGGGCAATGAGCGTCCTTCATAATGAAGCAAGACCAATGGGAAGATTTGAGAGTGTATTTTTCCTTTTGGAAAAGATCTTTACGCCTGACACGTCACTATATACAGATGATCGCTCTCATCCTGTTTGATTGTGCGATCAAATGGAATCTTTGGAAAATCTACGCACCTTATGAAACTGGTCTACGGTCATTATGATTGTGCAAAACATATTAGTGTCATGCATTGAAAGAAAATATCACATCCATATGTTTCTTACCTTGTGTTACAGAAAGCTAGCTGGACGCACGCTCTTCATCACGGGAGCATCGCGCGGTATTGGCAAGGCGATCGCTCTACGAGCCGCTCAAGATGGGGCTAATGTTGTGGTCGCGGCCAAGACAGCCGATCCTCATCCAAAACTGCCCGGCACGATCTACACAGCAGCAAAGGAAAGTAAGTGATTGTGCGTGTGGCAACGTTAGCTCATTCTAAGTATTTTATCTTACCAGTAGCATAACCATTTTCTTCGTCGATTTTCCAGTTGAAGCCGCCGGAGGCAAGGCGCTGCCGTGTGTGGTAGACGTCCGCGATGAAGGTGCCGTGCGTACCGCTGTACAGAACGCAGTGGCCAAGTTCGGTGGAATCGATATTGTAGTCAACAATGCCAGCGCAATCTCACTAACGCCCACGGAACAAACCGAAATGAAGCGATACGATCTAATGCACCAGATCAACACTCGTGGCACCTTCCTGGTGTAAGTGGAAAGCATATAGCTTCACTGTGAAGTAATAATAATAGTACTATCTTCCTGTTTCCTACCAACCAGCTCAAAAGAATGCATTCCCTACCTTCGCAAGAGCAACCATGCACACATCCTGAACATTTCGCCACCGCTAAACATGGCCCCGCACTGGTTCAGCAATCACGTCGCCTACACGATGGCCAAGTACGGCATGTCTATGTGTGTGCTCGGTATGGCGAAGGAGCTGGAGAGTGCCAACATTGCGGTGAACGCTCTCTGGCCCCGCACGGCTATCCACACCGCAGCCATGGAGATGCTGACGGGTAAGGAAAGCGATCAGTTCTCGCGCAAACCCGAAATCATGGCCGATGCAGCGTACGTCATCCTCTCGAAAGAGCCCCGGCTCGTGACGGGCAAATTCCTCATCGACGATGAGGTGCTACAGGCAGAGGGCATCACGGATCTGAAGCAGTACGCTTGCGTGCCGGAGAATGCGGACAAACTGATGCCGGACTTTTTCCTCGACGTTGAGCCGGAGAAGCTGGTAGAGTTTGCGGCGGAAGGCAGCCATGCGGCTTCGTTGAAGAAGCCTGCTGGCGAAGCCGCTGCCGGTGGCAAGATTGAGGGACTGTTCCAGAAGATCGAAAGTCTGCTGAGTGAAGAGATTGTTCGCAAGACGGGTGCCGTCTACGAGTTCAAAGTGAAGGGCGAGGAATCCGGCACGTGGTTCGCCGATTTGAAGAACGGCACCGGCAAGGTGGGCAAGGGTAACCCGCCGGCAACGGCCGATGCCGTGCTGACGATGGATTCGAAGCACTTTTTCGACATGTTCACGGGCAAGCTGAAGCCAGCGAATGCATTTATGACGGGCAAGCTGAAGATCTCCGGTGATCTGCAGAAGGCGATGAAGCTCGAAAAGCTTATGGGTGGACTGAAGTCCAAGCTGTAAAGAACCAGTGGAAACAGTGGATGAGTGGCAGGCAGTTATTTAATTGGCTGATTTTGGCTTTTCTTTCTTTAAGTGTAAGGGAAAAGTTTAATAAATGTTTCACTTTTTTAGTAACATCACTCTACCTCAAACCGCCCAAACGAGCACCATATTTGAGCATTTTTACGAAAATATATGCCGTTATCAGTAGAGGTTCTGCAAAAAAGAAACTAGCTAAAAAACCAGTATAACAACAAACCAAGGCGAAAGGGCTAATAAATATTCTAACAGTACTTTTTCATAATAAACTCATCTACCATCATGTGTGGTGCCATTCTGGAAAGAAAATAATCTACCAGTCCTTTACAATCTTGGTTGCATATCTTGTGTTTATAGGGCTTTCCCGATACGACTACCTCGAAGTGTCGACGAACGCGTCCGAATGAACACGGTACAGATAACATTGCGCAAAGTCATTCGTTGATTACTTACTCCTCCGGGCAACAGTCACTTGCTTGTTGGTGGTGTTGTACGGTGCCAAAGTTCAGGTCGAACCAAAGTGCGAAGAATTCTGCCTGGGAAACGACGAACAAACGATGCAAAATACAGGGTACTTATTTTCCGCGATGAATGCGTTCACTTTCCGATGTTGTTTCACTTCTGCCGTGTTTTTTTCATCAGGAAGCTCGCCGGAATCACGCTATTCATTACCGGTGCATCCAGGGGCATTGGCAAAGCGATCGCACTGAAAGCTGCTCGTGATGGGGCCAACATAGTGCTGGCAGCCAAAACGGCGGAACCTCATCCGAAGCTGCCCGG
Source organism: Anopheles arabiensis (assembly GCF_016920715.1). Taxonomy (NCBI): domain Eukaryota; kingdom Metazoa; phylum Arthropoda; class Insecta; order Diptera; family Culicidae; genus Anopheles; species Anopheles arabiensis. The sequence goes on from NC_053517.1 coordinate 53,091,748, forward strand.
AACCATCTACACGGCGGCAGCCGAAAGTAAGATTGCTATGACACCCTTTCCTCGGCTAGGAGGGCTTAGGAGCTTAATTGTCTGTTGCGTTTACAGTTGAAGCAGCGGGCGGAAAAGCCTTGCCTTGCGTCGTGGATGTGCGCAGTGAGGAAGCCGTCCGGGCTGCCGTTCAAAAAGCGGTCCAAACGTTCGGGGGTATCGATATCGTGGTTAACAATGCCAGTGCCATATCGCTGACTCCAACCGAGGAGACTGATATGAAGCGATACGATCTGATGCACAATATCAACACCAGGGGTACTTTCTTGGTGTAAGTATGGGAAACCAGAAGTACCGGGGTCCGATCGATCCGCAACGGAACGATATCTTCCTAATAGTAGTGTTCTTCCAGATCGAAAGAGTGTTTGCCGTATCTGAGGAAAAGCAAGCATGCTCACATCCTGAACATTTCTCCGCCGCTTAACATGGAGCCACATTGGTTCAGCAACCATGTCGCCTATACCATGGCCAAATATGGGATGTCCATGTGCGTGCTCGGCATGGCGCGGGAGTATGAAAGTGCAAACATTTCGGTGAATGCGTTGTGGCCTCGTACGATCATTTACACCGCTGCTGTTGAGATGCTCCACGGTCAGGAGGGCTATCCATTCTCTCGCAAACCGGAAATAATGGCCGATGCTGCATATGCGATACTTTGCCGATCGGCGGGATCTAGTACCGGAAACTTTTTTATAGACGACGAGGTGCTGGCCGCGGAAGGTATTACGGATATGGCACAGTACGCTTGTGTGCCGGGTAACGCACTAATTCTCACCCCGGACATCTTCGTGAACGAGAAAAAATCAAAGCTGTAATCAATTTGTTCGGATTGCATTCCAGGGCCTTGGCTGCAGAATAAATTAAGGGTGATGGACATTATAGTTGAATAAGAATATAATATTTTTCCATTGCATTACCTTTTAAAAACGAAAAGAATGGAGTTCCAAGTAATTTGAACATTCTTCTCAACAAATAACTGACGATATGATTTTCTGCGTTTTTCCAAATGCCCTTAAGCTACGTATACACGTACTAGTTCATTTTGACAGATAAACGATCAGATTTTTGTTGGCTAGATAATTTAACCCTTTGAAAGACAACCATAATCATATTTCTTTTCTCTGGAGACGACCCAAAAGGACAATCATTTTAAGAGCTTGAAATACTTTTTCCAATATCTATACAATACTCAAAATAAACTTGAATGCCGTTATTTTGAGGCCACACGTTAAGATGGACCACATAATCTTTCACAATTGTAAATGTGTCGTATCTATTATTTCCTTTCAAAATTGTTCAGGGACGCATGTAGACAATGCGAATGTTACGAACGCTTGAAGCAGAGTGGTTTTTAATAATGAAAATACCATTGCTATCTAAATCGTAACCAAATCTACTAAAAAATGTACATCCTGCAATCGTTACAATAAAACTCTATTTTATTATGCTAAGTTTACACGTCGTTTCATCGAGTACCTGTCAGATTATTTTATCGAACGAGCTCGTGCAACAGTGTAATCAGGTGTACTGTGTGCGAGCAGACATAAACATTTTTTGTCACCTGCAACTCGGTCAAGTCAGCAGAACGAGACACCTTGCATTTAGAACACTAAACAAAAGCAATAATTCGTGCTACGCATCAGCAAACAGATCATACTGCAAACATGAGTACATTCCGTGGTGCCATCAAGAGGCTTAACTGTGATTTGAAGATATCCACAATTTTCTTCGACCTTGATAACACTCTGATCGCAACCAGGAAAGCCGATGCAAAGGCATGCAGCAAGGTAAGTTATCTCAGCTCATTCGTGTTTGGCACACGATGCATAAGGTTAGCAAATAAGGTAGAAAAATGAAAATCTAAACTTGGCATACAGATGAACTTATATAACGCTAGGCCTAATGCAGAGTGTTTGCCTCGCGTGTCGGATCGTCTGGAAGTGAAAAGAAGGTGGCAGAACGATCAGTTTGACCTTATGGGTTAATTCAATTGGCATTCCTAACTGGTGACCATTTGCAAGGCATGTTGAAATGTGACACAAATCAACCAACTGATAAGGTCGTTCCAGAATTGTTGTTTTAATGTGAAAAACGTGCACTTGAAGGGACCAAATTTCCACTTCCCTTGTATTGTGTGAACATCTGAAACCCTTCAGTGCCCAGCCGAAATTGGACCGCATGGCACGAAGACGTAACTACTGAACAATTTCTGTTCAAAAACAGCATGCACTTTTAGATTATCTTATCCACTGCAATATCAGATTTATTATTGATTGATTATCATTTGGTAAAATCGGATTTATAGATATATTAAATTGAAATCTATGATGTACGTGCATTTTTATACAGTGTGCTATCGAAGGGTTAATACTGAACGTTTGGTGCAGAATGAATTTGTTCATTTGGACCTGTCTCACTGACAGCGTTATTTCGGGATTGTCACGAGTTTTATTTTTATTTTCATCGAAAAACGTGTGTTTGCTTTCCTGAGATTATTATTGTCCGCGCTTGTGCATACTACGCAAAGTTACCATCCTATTAAAATTCCCTTGCCCCGCCCGGAAGATCTATCGAAAACAAGCGATTATTCATCATCTCGGCCGTAATGGGCAGTGAATAGCTCACTCGCGTGGGATTGTTTACTTCCGTGAGGGTTTCGTGAAGGACTTCCTAGCAGCTGCACAGCGTGTGGTGCGTTATTGAACAGCGGCCACCAGACAGAGCGCAGGTTGGGTGCCGGTGGTAGCACGAAAAGGGAGAGACATTTTCCATCAGGATCGTGAGCAAATCTATTTTAACGATTTTCCGACTCTCTCGCAGAGAACACGGAGCACGCGGAGCGTAGAAATGAGCTGCACCACATTGCCGGTGCGACTAGGAAAATAGAGAATGGGTTTCCACCGGTCGTCATCCGAATCAGTCGAGAAAACATCTTGGGACGGTACGGTTCGGATGGTGAACAGAAGTGCTACTATTTGAGACACATCTGTAACTAGCTGATTGTTGCTAGGCAACCTATCATCTGCTCTGTGGTGCACGTGTGCTTGTACGTGAAACAATTGTGTGCTGCGGCAGAAAACTGAAAACAGTTCAATTAAGTAACGCAAAAAAAACCACACGAAAAGTATCCCAAGTCGCAACAAAAATGTCAGGCGAAGTGAGTGAACCCATTAAAAAATGCTCGTTGATATTGAAAAATGCCAAGAGTGACACGGAAAAGTTTGCCGCCCTGTTTATGGTGACGAAACTGATCAAGGGGAAGGACTGCAACCAGGCCGGCAAACGGTTGCTGTTCGAGTCGATCGGGTTCGACTTCTTGCGCAAGCTGCTCACTAGCAAAGACGTGCCGGATGATTGTCCCGCCTCGGTTTATCAGAGTGTGGCTCTTTCGATTCTGAGCTGCTTCTGCGATGACGAGCAGCTCGCCACGCACCAGGACATGCTAGACAGCATACCCGTGTTCATGGGGATCGTATCGACGTGCGACGACGACGAGTACGACGACAATCTGATCATTATCAACGAGGCGTACCACTGTCTGCAGAGCATTTCGCTGTACGAAAGTGGCCGGTTGGCGCTGCGCCAGCATGATGTCATCACGAAAATGGCGCAGATCTACACGCAGCGCAGCTTCCAGATCGATGAAGCACTCACGCTAATCGTGACACTGGTCGCTCGCTTTGGAGCGAACTCGTGGGACAACGATCCGAAGTTGTTCCATGCGCTGTTGCAGCGCGTTTCGCTCGACTTTGAAACCGACCACGCGGAGCGCAAGTTCGAGCTGGCGGAGATGATCAGCTCGCTGCTGTTCCACTGTCGCCGAGATCTGGTGGCCCGGACGGTGCAGGGCGAAATCTGGCCCGAATGCTTGTACAAGGGTATTAGCGATATTTTGAAAAGCAAAATCGGCAAGGCACAGCGCGATCCGGCCCTAAAGCTGGCAGCGAATGCGGTCGACGTGCTCGGCATCGAATGGACGTTGCACGATGTGGAGAATCCGAAGAAGTTTTTCCTGCTGCTGCTACAGCTGGCCGCAATCGAGGTGCGCATGCAGATGGACAACAAGAGCTTCAACCAGTGCGTACAGCAAGCCGATCTGATCACGGCCTGCTTCATCATCCTAGAGCTGTCGATCAATTTCATGTCGACGGACCAGCTAGATCTCGACCAAAAGGATAAGCAGCAGGTGTACACGGGCCTAAAGGGTGCCTTTTCCGCGGTGCTTGGTGTGTTGGTAAAGTTGGCCAATGACACCAAGAAAGACCGACTGCAGAAGACGGAGAAGGCGTTTGCGTACGCGATGGTTCGCGTGCTCACAGCCTGGTTGGCGCAGGAAACAAGTGCCATGAAGAATCAAGTTTCCAAAGTGTTGCCTTTCCTGTTCAAGCTGGCCAACGAATCGTTTTACGAGTCACGCGACTACCGCATTGCTCACAAGGCCGACAATGTGGATGATCACGAGCAGCAGCCACCGGCAGACATCTTGCGGGTGATGTTGCCCGCCATATGCCATCTGGTGGTGGAGGAGGAAGCGCGCCAGATTTTCCTGAAGGAGAAGGAAGAGCAGGTGCTGTACGATTGCCTGCTGTTCCACTGGTCAATTGCGCACTACAAGAAACCACCGGTGCCACGCGCCGAACGACTCAAGCGCATGAACGAACCCGACCCAGAGATGACGCCTCAACAGCTGGACGACATGAAGGACTCGCGCACTGCGATCGTTAGCTTGTGCAACATCCTGATGAACATCACCGTGCTGGAGGCCAAGCTGGTCGAGGAGAGTACGCTGTTCGCTCAGTTGCTGCGGTTCATCTTTGAAAACTTACCGGAGCTGAAGGACATACCAGACAATCTGGTGATGCACGGTCACTTGGCTGTGCTGGGACTGCTCTTGCTGAAGCAGCAAGCGTCAAAGATTAAGAAAAACGACTTCTCCATCTGTCGGTACATCCAGACGACGATCCGGTTCCTGTGGGATGCGTACAACATTGACGAGTCGAACGATCCGCAGGCGCTGGTGGTGTCGATGCAGTACAAAGAACACTGGTTCGAGATCATGGAGCTGTGGTTCCTGGGCATGCAGACGATGAGCGGCATCATCAAGCTGATTCCCTGGATCTCCGAGTTTGCAATCGAGAGTGGCTGGGCCGAGGGAATTGTAGAAACATTGCGCAAGGTGAAGATTGGCACGCTGCCCCCGAACGTGAAGCTGGCGTACGAAGACTTCCTGTCCCAGCTCGTCGATGCTAATCCGGCCGTAGCGCCCGTGCTCAAGAAGGCCGATGCGCTGAAGGTGTGCCGTAATCATCGGATGATGGACCTGGGCAAGAAACTGTTCGGAGATTAAAGCTAACGTGCGCAGTTTTTCTTTAATTTTACACTCTAAATTCACCTGTTTCTTTGTCCATGCGTCATGTTGCCGGGCGGCATAGCTCCATTTCTTATTACATGTAATACAATTTGCTGCATTTTTGTTTCATCATAATCCATTTACTTAATCTCATCGCATGTTGGTTGTCGCGTTCGCTTATTGCGCCGTATGTTCGGTAATATTGAAAAGAAAAATATGAAAAAGTAAAAATGTAATGTACACGCTATATGTGCAGAATAAACGTGTTTTCTACGTATATGTACAAATTCACATCGGGCTTTTATAATTCAATAATCTTCAAGCTAAAATCTTCTATATGGAATAAACGTAGTTTCACGCTCCAGAGTACAAGCTCGAAAAGAAAGGACCCCAAAATGAATGCCCTACTTTCATTTGCCCAATGTCTTGGACAAGAAAAATCTTAGCTAGAGATACGGAGGAGACGCGAATAGCAGTTTTAGTAGCCGTGTTTAACCGTTGTCGGAGTGCGTGCTGCATGTGAGGACGGCTATGTGGCAGTGTAGGTTCGGTTTAAAAATAGAACTTTCCTTTCTACCGCACTGGGCAAGAAGTATCGTGCGGTGGTACGATGCAAACAGCACACTCTTCCCGTCGACATCATGGCTCGTGTTGGAAATCTGTGGGGTGGTAAAAGAGGAAAAAAGGAAGATTTTAAAATGAATGAAAGAAAGAAATTTGAATCCGTCACTACTGCCGTCCACCTTTACACCACGGAACCTAATCGCACTCCAAACCACCGTGATCGTGTGGTGTATGAGCAGTAGAAGCAAAATACACCCCCCACCCACTTAACTCACACCGTCAGCTTTAAGAAATCTGATTAATTTGTATGAACGACGGCGAACGAAGATGAAATAGAAAAGTTATTTTTTACCTAGAACTTAGGATGTTCTCAGTTGGTAGATTGCCACTTGTTAAACACCCACGCTAAGGCCTTCCAGGGAAAAGGAATTTTGTCGGTCGTCTTTTTTTCATTTTTCGTACAGCAGCAGATTCTTGGCGTAGCAAAATTCGAAAATAACATCGCATTACAAATTACCGTGCACGAGCGCCCTCTTGTGTTCGGCACGCAAACTAAATACTTTCAATGCCTTGTACGGTAAGAAAGACGAGATGCACTTCTGCGTGTTTCAAAATCAATCGACAAGTGCATTCGTCTCTCACCATACCACCATTCCCTTATACCAGGGTGTATAGTAACGCGAACGAAAACAGCAGAAACCCAAAATAATCATTGAATTTCCATGTGCCAAGCGTGCGGCAAATCCGAAAATAGCAACTCATTTCTTCGTTCAACTTGCCTTGGAATAATACCGTAAGGGCGGGATGTATGCACATGTCCCTCTGCTACCCAGTCTCCAAGTAGATTAATGCACACACCTCGGCGCAATAAAATGAGGTTCAAATTATTAGAGACACTCTTTCTTCTACATCGACGACGCTTTGCTTTCTTTTCAACTCTTTGTTGGGGTTGCTCTATTGCCTTTGTCGTTGTTCATCATACGTTATTCATTTCATCATAGGTGAAACTGGATGATCGTGTTTTTTTTTTGTCCTAATTCTTTACCTCCGCCCTAAATCTTTTGTAGTCTCACCCATGAGCAGTGGTGGATTAACACAGGTGGAGGCCCTAAGCGGTCACACGAATGTACAGCCTTTCTGTTGTGTCGAGCGAAATTTTTTTGTGAGAAATTCTAAAACAGAAAAAGATTGTTAAGAAAATTTACTTGTGAACGGGGAGTGGGTTCCTCTACTCAGAGACTGTGGGCCCCACGCGACCGCTTAGTTTGCGTACTGCTTAATCCGCCCCTGCTCATAGGGAATATTTTTGTTAAAAGGCATATAGAGTGAGTGTTTGGAATTCCATCGTCGCCACCAAATTACTCATGCTCATGTCTGGAACATTTCTCTTCATCCTCTCCTCCCACCAGGTGGCCGATCTGCTGCACCGTGAACATGGGTTCAGCCGCGAGCTAGCGAACGAAACTGCCACAAACTATCTAACCGCGTTTCGTCGCTGCCCGGATAATCCGGACGTGGCATTGGCCCAGTGGCGCTCCCAGCTCTGGCAGGACGTGCTGCCAGGCACGCACAAACACTTGGCCTCGGAACTGTACGGACGGTGGCTGGAGTGGCGTTACCGCTATCTGGCCCTGCCGGTTGAGGTGCAGACGATGCTGCAAACGCTTCGACTTCAGTACCTGCTCGGGATCATCACCAACGGACCGACGGCGGCACAGTGGGAGAAGATCGACCGGTTGGCGCTGAACAAGTACTTCGATTGCATATTGGTATCCTCTGATTTACCGTGGGCCAAGCCCGATCGCAATATCTTTTACGCAGCTTGCCACTATCTAGGTGTCCCGCCCGGCCAGTGCGTGATGATCGGCGACAAGTTGGAGACCGACATTCAGGTGAGTGGTGGCGATCGCCACGGCACGAGGACGGCTCCGGGTTTCCCCCCTTTGTCGCGGTTGTTTTCGTATCTCAATTTTCCAGGATGTGTCTTCCGTCCCCATTTAACCGCTCACGATCCGTCCTTCTTCGGGAAGATCGTACGCATACGTGACACACACTGCGAAGGTACCCCCCCAAATGCGCACACACACACAGCCCTTCACACATATATTGAATCGTTGAATCTTGATCTTCATTTACGCACACATTTCCATTTTCATTCATCCATCCATCCCTTCTGCATTTTCCCTTTCGTGAAAATCGTAAACAATCATCCGGGGGGTTTGGTGTTGCGATGTTCTCGTTTCAATTAATCCCCTCCTACACATGATGCACACACACAAGCAAGACAATAACCGTCGTGTGCCGTCTTGCTGGTTCGTCAAATCGACTCATTCGGACCGGGAGAAAACCATCATTCTACACATGATCGTCGACCGCGTTCATCGACCATTTTCTGAAAACAGAAACGCAAATATCAAATTAGAATCGTAATTAATGAACATTCCGTTGTCAACCGATGTGCCTTGAACCGACGGCCACTGTGTAAGTGCCAAGTGTACACAAAAGGGAATTACGTTCACTGTAGTAGTAGTAACGTTTTATGGAAGGTTCATGTAACGTTGGTGCATCCTCGTTATTGATCGTGGCAAATGTTAAAAAATGGAATTCCAAATCGAAACTTTTATTTGTAGTTATAAAAAAAACATATTCTCACACAGATGTATATATAAATATGGTAAACTAATGGTTGCCCTTTGCGCGTACCGCTTAACAAACGAGCGCTAACGGTAAGTTGTCCCCTTGTTCCAACATAATTACCTTCTCATACTGTTTTTCTTCCATTGGAACTAGTGCCTTGGTAAAGGGTTTTGGCCGAAGCGTTTTTAAACCAAATCGTCAATATTGTTGTCAATCAATAGAAAAGCAATATATCCTAATATAAAATCAGGACACTTGATTTCGCTCAATTTAAGTAGTTGACTTACAGTTACTTACATTAATATTACATGTTTGATGATTTGGAAGAATTTAAAAAAATTAAAAAAAAACAATAGAATTGCATTCTTTGATATTCGCAAAATATAGATAAGAAAAATGTCTTGCATGAAAAAAAAAATGCGATCATCCATATGTACCATTTTTTCGAAAAAAAAAGTGAAGCGTCTGACTGCATGGCGTCGTTGTGCTCGCTAGGTAAAGCAAATTTGCAAATGTAATTCACAATCATGGTCGAGAGAAAACATGCCCAACAACAGCAACAGCAATTCTTTTCAGATCATGCCAAGCATATAATCTACCCTTGTTTCTCTTCTACATGAACATACATTATACCACTTGAAACACTATACACACATTTGCAGTCTTATTTCATTTGATTGAAGCATTACTTTCCTTCCCATTCCCGTTCCCGAATTATGACTACCTCCAATGGTGCGCGAACGATCAACAACATATGTCTGATTCCGATTTTTCTGCACACACTGAAAACATGAAAAACATTACCTTCAAACCATTGATACCAAATGTTGATTGATGATGATCAACCGGATTGCTGGATGATCGACCAACACACCACACCCTGGGGCCCGGTATATCTCATCAAAATTGGAAAAAACATCCCCCTGTTGGACTGGACACGTTATTATTCCCTGGCTGTGGACGCGCTTCGCCATCGGATCGTTTGGTAAATATCTATTTTGTAACGATAAACGATTTGTAAACCCAACCCCGATCGGCATTCCGATCTCCCGCATTGGGGAACCCTCTCAAACGGGGACACGCATAACACGGGGACGTGTGTGCGTGTGTGTGTATGCGGGTTGAAACATGTTCTTTGGGACTTGTCACTGTGGGTCAAATCACTGCAACACGCTACAACAGGGTGGTATTGAGGCAAATCTTGGTGCGACGGTTTGGCTTCCGCTGCCTACGGAGCAACGCATTATCGGAGACAGGACGATGCAGGATGTGCCGGAGCATGTACGACCGGACGCGATCGTGGACAGTGTGCTGAAACTACCCGCCATGTTACCGCCCTCGACGTCGTTCCGCGGACGAAGACCTGCCGAAGCCGAAGTTGGAGACTGGGAGCAGAAAACTACCCGTAACCGGGCGGCGCAGTACAATCGCATCCTTCCGGAAATTCCCGATCTTTACAGCACGTACAGCAGCTCCAGCAACGACTGCAGTCAGCATAGCAATGGCAGCAACAGCAGCAACAACAGCAGCTGAATTTGCCGATTCTCCTATCCAAACAAATGATGAGAGAGGAGCACAGCGTGCAACAGCTATGGCATACAGAGTGCGAAGCATGCAAAATGCGACCAACGATATATCCACAAGAGATGCATTCTGTAAGATATGTTTCCCACATACGATGCCCCTTCATTTTGTTTGCAGCTAACTCTCCCCACCACAACCAACTTTTGACCCGACCGCCAACACGAACGGTTTCACGCTGAGCGCGTCCCTATCGCTTTTCTTATTCTCTTTATACTATTTTTTGCAAAAATCTTACACTCTTAATCTATATCGTGCTTAGTTTCTTTCCTACTTTGTCTCTCCATTTTAACGATGAGATTGAGCCACTTAACTGTTACCATATTCGCTCGATTCAAATGGTGGAATAATTAAAGAAAGAGCGTGGCCATTCATTTTTCAATTCGTCACAATTAGCGCGCAAATAATTTCTACATTGTCGCCAAGTGCAGGATGGTTGCGGCGTCTCCGCCAGTCTCTGCTAGCCAACACAAGTTCCATGCTATAAGTGTATCGATACAATGTATTTCGAATATTTCATTTTCTCACTAGAACATAGAATAGATGTAGATTACGATAGGGAAGTACCTGATTTGATAATGCAATGGAAAACGTATCTCTCTCTAACGGTTTACATCCGCGCAAAGGATGAATTTAACATCACCCTCCTCATCATCCTGGCTTATCTAATTGTGCAGATGAAGTGTGCAGTACAGAACAAAAACACACATATTTTTCAATACATGTTCTTCTTGTAATCTGCTGGGCGGAGAAAATAAAGAAACATTTCTGAACTAAGCATTCTTTCAAATATGTTACGTTTGTTTACTGAGGGCTAACACGGGACGACGCAAACCCAAGCACAAAACGAGACATTTCTATTGGAATAAATTGCTTTTGGCGAAAATATAAATTTCACGTGCATGATGTAGCAGTTTCAAACGATATTCGTATTCGAGAAAGAAATGTATACACTATGGTTATCAACAGAGCGGAACGGACCATTGTTTTGAACCTAACTTGGATCTTTGTTTCAATCAAGGGACAACAACGGTCAACGAGCGACGCGACGACTGAAAAACACTTAATGTTGTGTTTTCTTGACCTTACCTTTATGTATCAATAATGATTTCGACTCAAGACGGACAATTTCGAATGAACGCAATATCTTCATAATTTCTTTTCAATTCCTTGATGCCGGCCGGACTGGCGATAACATATTCGGTCGCTTCTCGTTTTATTAGTCACGCAATTATGTTTTCACTATTTGACAAGCTATGTAACTTGCAGGTGACGGTTGTATTGAGTCAGATTGGCTTTCTCTCTGCTGCTGTTCGTCAATTTCGGGCGCTTGAATGATCAATCTAGCGTACGAACCGTCGGCCGAATGTCCATCAACGAAGCCAGGATTTATACAAACGCATCCATTTATTTCCTGCGAACGATAGAAAATGGTGATAATACATCCAAACAACACTTTTAATATTACACATATTAGAAAAAAAAACACATTCACTTACCCTAACGTATCGGTTAAGGGCGCTTGGGCAAATCATAATATTTGGTACACGGCTTAACCGACCGAACTCGTTCAGCATATCAACGTCAAGCGGAACGTCCTCTGGTGGCGGGTTGAGGGGATAAAACGACGCTTGATGAAAGAGGTGACCGTAGGCACGCTTAATCTTGTCACCGCCGAGAGGGGGCGCACTGCCGATCGTTACATTGGCGACCGTACATTCGCTTTCGATGAGATGCTTGATCACATCTACCGTTGTAATTCCGATTTCTACACCCTCGAGGTTGAACACGCAAGGATCGGGCAGGAAATGCAGGTTCTTGTAGAAGCTTGCCACTTTGTACGGTGGTGTAGGGTACACGAAGGAGCTCACCAAATCGTCATGGTGGGACACTACGAACACTTCGGTATAAATGCCGATTGAGCTCATGATTGTGCTTATGATCTTCTCGAAGTATTCGTCGAACGTTTCAGCCACTTCCGCGTACAGTTTGCAGTTAGCGTCGGCGAATGGCCCGGTAAGGATCAGCACATCAGGTGGGTTGTTACTGCAGTACACCAACAAACTGGAAAGCTTTTCGTATAGCAAATCGTCTCGATCCGTGAAGGGGGCACTGGCAATCACACACGTTAAGGTCTTGTCGAGACTGCTCGGCACACGCGGTAGTGCGAGCGTTCGTTCGCAGTGGATTTGCTTCACGGAAAACAACGTTCCACGTGGGTTGATGCCCTCCAGTAGCACAGTTTGGCCCGGGAAAAGTGACCACCAAGAAGGAACCTGCACCTTGCTCAAATCAAGCCTGGTGTAACGCAGTGTGTGCTCGTCAAAATCTACGATGGATAGTTTGCTAGTTGTAGTTGGGTTCCGGTTGGAGGCGACCTGCTTGTCCGATGTTGTGCCGCTGCTGCTGTTCGTGGTCGTTGATGACGACTCCACGACGATCCTGCCTAGAACGCGGATGAGCTCCGAGCTAGGGTAGTCTACATGATGCACCTTGATACCTTCAAACCAGCTGGATAATCTATCCTCTTCTCGTTCGATGTCAACATCAGTCTCCTCACTACCGGGTTCCTCTTTGACAGGTAGCGGCGTGTCCAAAGCGGAAGCGGAATTCGATTTAACGTCAGGCTCATCGTTATTCTTAGCAGGCTGTTCGTGACTTTTCGGCTTTACTGCTTCCAGCGCCACCCGTTTGCAGATGGCATTGCCGCATTCATAGATCCGATCGCCAAGAATCATCACTCGATCGTAGCTAGAATCATACATGTATTTGCAGCCATCGTTAGCAAACTGTGCCGACTTTATTGTGAAGCCGATTCCCTTGCCGCGGCCAGCGCCCGTTCGCCTATTTCGATCGCCCAGCGATACATCGTCATCTATCGTGATAGGTTCCTTTCCTTCATCGGTAGTGGTAGGTAGCCAGTTAAATTGCTTCAGCAACTTAGCACTGCCATACGTGTACACGATCTGTCCAGCTTTACTCGGTGCATCTGGATCATTCTTCTTAGACGACGCGGACCTAAGGAAACAGTAACATGTCATGAGATTAATCGAATGCAATAATGATGCCCTCCCTCCCTCAACATGAATATTGCTTTGGAACACTTACAATGGAGAGTAGGTAACGGTTGTGAATGGACTTCCACCACTACCTCCTCCTCGAACGCCGTTCGGAGTGTTCACATTATGTTGCAAGCGAGAGACCGTCTTTTTAGCCTAAAATCAGAAAATAAACGTTAAATTTACATGAGAAACGGAGTTAAAGTATCATTGATTTACACACATATAATAATATAATAATAATACTCGAACTAGAGACATTCTGGACGAGATACTTTTGAATAGCATTTTCCGTTAGACAACGTTTCCGTATATGATATTATGAAATGGTTAAATGGATCATTGCTAGCACTTCTTTTTTGCAGCACACTGGTTCCAACACACATTTATGATCGATCTCAGTATTATAGACGAGCATGTAATCTAGTCACGAAACTTTAACTGAAAACGTGTACTAGAAAACATGTTCGCCTACAAAGCGGAGAATAATGCATTGCTGGGCCCTAGAAAACGGTTTCATCCGTACTTAGTTCTCAGCATTTGGCTCATATATTTTAAGACCCACGATCATGATTCAACCCTGTCGTGTACTTTTACCTCTTGGGCTGCAACCGAGTAGAGCATCACTGTGCGCAGCCATGGTCACGTTTTCGCCCCTTGCTTAAGAACACGTTTCTCTCTGTGCTGAAGAATGTTACATATATTGTAATGATCAATTGGAACAGGAAACAAGTGACGAGCTATGCTACTTCTTACTATTATTATTATGTAGAAAAGCTCTTCGCTAACAATTTAAATATTTGGTTGGTAGGTAATTAGCTAATTTATAATTTAAGCAAAGGTAAAAATACTCCAATCCTTCTCTTGAATGTCGGCTGAATGGTTCCAAACAACATTAATGAGTGTGGATCTAGTCACAATTGAAAATTCATGTGAAATCACTAGATTCACACCCATTTACACTGATAGGAAAAGTTTTTTCTAAACATAATTGTTAGTGACATGTTGTGGTCATAGGAGCGCCTAAATCGGGCTAAATGCTTGCAACAAATCTGCCTGCAACTAAATATGTTAACGATATATACGATATTCTAATAAATAAAAAATATTTCCCGATACGAAATTTGAAAAATAGTTAGGCCATACAATATTGAAATTTCAAACGTGCCTGAAACACGTGACGTTTTCTATACTCCGCTAAATTTGGACACGTGCTGCTGGTAAAGATCGTGAGCACCCTTTAAAAAGTAAACGATTTCTCCCTACCAATTTTTCCCCATTTCTCCCGCATTGGTCAACCGTGGGAACGTTACCTACAATTATCGAATCTACACTACGGCTTTTATTATGCTGGTGGTAAGATGGAAAAATGGGAAAATAAATTCAGACTAAGCTCTTAAGGATATTGTAAAACGGTAAAAATACATTTTGGCATTTTGATTAACAAAACTTATAAATTGTATACAACGAGAAAACGAGTGTAAATTCTTACAAATTTACAAACTTGTTTACTAATCTAAACAAATCACCATTTGAAGATTTTTTTAAATCACTTGTTATGTATCTCTCATTTCCTCTCTCACGCGAGAAAGAAGGTTGACGACCTTACAATAAGAGCATTGGAGCGATGCGCCGCTGAAGCTAAGGGAGAGAGAACGAGCACAGCAAATATCGAACAATTTTGCTTTGGCAGCACAAACATTCGCATCTTTCGTACTTTTAAAGATACAGAGAGTGGAAGACAAACAAACAGTGTTGCTTTGGCGAGAGACTTTTCATCATCATTCTTCTTAATATCAAGATACAAACGACAAAGCATGAGAGATCAGTACAAATTTTAGATGTTATACAATACATCTCTGTTTAAGCAGGGAAAAATATGAGTTCGTGATCATTCTAACAATGAATAGTTCAATAAGATAGGTGCTTAGCTTAGCTTAGCATTGATGATGATAAAAATACTTCATTTAAATGAATTAATTTTTTAAAAATACTTTTATCATGTTAATAATTTGGGTTTCATATACCCTTCACGAAAACAACATGCTTTACATTACTGTTTGAATTGTACTTAGTAAAAGACAATTTCCGACGATTTACTCATATGATGGCAACTAGAAGGAAGAAATTAGATACTTCAACGGAATGTGTTGCTGGCCAGCGAAAAAAAATGTGAAAACATAGTTCAGTTCCTTAGCCACAGAACCGGCGGTTTAACTCTGTTGAAATACTACTATGGCAACGGAGCGGAGAAGCACAAAAGTGCTGATCAAGCAGTCGCATACCAACTACACACATACACACACAACACAACACCGTGGTGGTTTTCATCTCAGTATCGAAGAAAGAGCCGTTTTTGCGCTTGCTATCTATCGCACTCTGTAAAATGTTGTCTCCTTTTGTCTTGGAGTGCTGTGTACCTATTCCGATTCTTTAGCATCAACCACTGTTACCTTCATTTCATTCCATCATGATCATCATCATCATCATCATCATCATCATCATCATCTCCTCCACACGAGAAGTATCTCTCTCCTTCTACACGCCGCCAGCGGCGTTTTAGCCGTCTTCACCTTCTTTCATACCCCTGATTTCACCATCTTTCCACAATAACACCACCGCGCAAACTGCGTGGCTTTTTCCAATCCCACTTGGAGGCTCTTACACTCTTTTTACGATGGCCACTTTTAACCCGTCGAGACCACAGGTTCTCGTCCCGTTCCTTTCTACAAGGGTAAACTAGGTATTATTACCTTCTTTCTTGCGTATCGTCGATTCTGTTGCGCTCTTCTTCGTTCCGTCTCGTTTCTCTCGGCCATTCGAGGCAAGAGGAGGGGAAGGCGTTTTATACTCCATTACTGCGCATACTGTTCTTTTAAATTCAAATATAGCCTTTCTTAACGACGCCAGGTAAACGCCGTTTCGACATCCTTTGCGAGGATACGTGGTTCGAAATCCACAGACCACAACACCAACACTATGAAACTTTAAGCATGCTTTACTGTAGCATTTTTTTTTGGCTGTATTGGTGGGAGCTTGATGATAGGCATTTTTTTATTCCTGAATAAAAGAGTCTTCCAAATTTCAGGTGGATATTTCGACAGCATCCATCTGTTCTTTCCTTTCTTAAAAGTTCTGTTCGACGTCGATCACCACATTAAGCTTTCTCTCCTCATCGATTGCAACTTCAGAAACGTATAATAAACAAAAATCAAGGAGGGCGGTAGACGTAAACTAAAAACCAGAGTGTGGCGTGTGCGATAGACAATGCAAAGCGTGGTAATTAAAAAAAAACACATTGCACTGGATTAACTTACGATCATCGAGAGAGAATGACTTCCCTACTTGCAACAACAAAACAGAGAAAAACACAATCATATGGTGGAATAGGTATGCCGGGAAGTAACAGAGGGGGGTAAAATGGCGGCGAATCCGATCATCGAAAGACCAAGATGGCCGCCACAATGATGCGTAAGAAAAATCTCCCCCCCACCCCTCCCTCACCCTACCAGCATGATGATTCTGTCCAGCATTCACTCTTCCCCTGTGGTAGCTTCGTGACGACGACGACGACGATGATGATGATAGTTGTTCGTGCTTTTTTCTTTTCTTTTTTTCATCAACCCTATTATTACAGATTTGTTGTTGCCCACTGGTTACGGGTCCTGGGTGCCATTGAATAACAGCAGCAGCAGTCAGTGCGAAGCGAATTGATTGTCCGCTATTTCCTGTGCTCCCTTATTTCTTACAACGTGCTTACTTCGATCTTTCACAGGTATTCGATGAACGCTAGAACTAGGGAACTCGAACCACAAGTGAAGAAGTGTATAGAACGCCATGTTTTTTCCCTCTTTTTTTTGTACTTGATGTAAGGGGAAACCAGATGTATAAGGGAAACCACCGCAAAATATCTTTTAAATTGAAGAATACATCTTCAATATTTGAAAAGTACAGAATCTAGTCACGAGACTTTGATTGCGTCAAAAATATCAAAACTTGACAGAAGCAACTAAATCTTCAACTCTTATAATGTGCACACAGCGAAATTGCCGATGAGGTGTGCGCCTTGTAAGTAAGAATTCTATGAAATTATCAATACACCGTTTAGGAACGTTTACTGCTAGCCAACCACACATTGTATGGCAATTTCTTCGCAGAACACACTCTAAACGCTACATTATTATCGCTTAGTTGCCATCATGGTGGGTCCAGCATTCCCCCCCCCCCGTTGCCCAGTTGTCGTCCTCTTTTTAACATACCGTGATAGTAATACCATAAAATACGCCGGGGAAATGAAATCTATGGCATCAGAGACACGAAAAGGGTTCATCTTTCAATGATCGAATGATTGCTGAATTCTCTCTATAAAGAAATAGTTTTCAGATACAACATGAACCACACATTTCCCACTCACGTTTCAACTGGATGCTCGTCTAAGAATAAAAAAACGGTCCAGAGTGTACGTAGAAGAACGAACGTATTAGTGTTCTTACAAAACTTGTTACTCCATTACAACAGCATCAAGCGGCATGCACATACACTCAACTGTCGCTCGAGAAAAGCCATGTCCAAAAAGTGAAGAGAAGAGTGGCGTTATCAAGGGCAACAATCTCTCTCCAACACATCATCATCATCATCATCCATGAGTTCAATTCTCCATAGGTTCAAAAGTGTGGAGACGGGAGAGTGGTGATTGTAGCGAACGGACGCAACGAGCACGCGCGCGTGTCGCACATGTGCGAATGTGTGCGTAAAAACGATCAGTGGGGTCATCTACCGGCGCGCGCGTACTTGAAATCCATCTTCATTCCCTTTGTCCATAGATACAGAGAATGAAACAGAGATAAACATTTGAAGGCGATCTGTGCTCTCACAGAGATATTTCTTTATCTTTTGAGGTAGTACACCAAAACCATGCAGAAATAGTGTATTCTATGCCGTACACATTCGTATACCACAAATCTTTCCTTTTCTAAGCGCTAATATGTTTGTATTTGTGTTTGCTTATTTTACCGTACTTATATTTTGCGCTTTATATTTTGAGCTCATCTGAGTGTTGCTCTGCTACTAACGCGTTGCGTTAAAAGTTTGTATACGTCTAGAAGATGATGGCGAACCGACCGAGAGGTTCAAAATTACACATTGTTCTACGGTGAAAATCCATCGAGTGTTTCTCGCACCACGCTTCGCATCAAGCAATTTGTACTCACCGAAGTTCAAAGTCTTCCAGAGATCAAGACGATAGCCACAAAAAAACAAGATGAAAAAGAACGACACACACATCGAAACGGTCGACTTACGGTACACCACGGTACATCAATTCCAGAGAGTTTCGACAGCTCGGGGCGCCATCATGCTTTTTTACAAGAATATTCCCCCTTCCGAGCGACGGCTACTGGGAACGTCGCGCTTATCTCGATCCCCCCTCTTGTAGGAATTAACTACGAGGAATAAGTTCTCTTGATCATGTAGCCGCGATCCGTCGATATTGCGTTACGCTTGTTGTGTATTACTTCACGTTCACAACTTTTTGCGCTTGTAATACTTTATTCCTCGTTCTTGCAATCAATCACAAGCCCCTGTGTCCACATCCAAACATAACTCTCACTCAAAGATTCAGGACACAAATACTGCACTCAACAACAAAGTAAACAATGGGGTGGAGGGGAATGCGCATATCGACCGCATTGATTTACACAGCGCATGGCATGTATAGTCAATTCGCCAGTATCGGCAATATTTTAACAAAAGAATCTGCTTTTCTTGATAATATATGCAAGTGAAACTCTCAAACGAAAATAACATGCCTGCTTTTCACGTGTGCGCAGCAACGTTGAGTTGAATAAGCCATCGCCATCTTGCGAACGAACTATCGCACCACCAATACAAGATATTGAAATTCGAACAAAAGCGTGATTCTAGCAATCGAAACATGACAATGAGGGATTTTGTGTTGAATGCGATCCTGCGCTGCCGTTCTTGCAGTTACCGCTCATTTTCGACGGAATTGCTGTCGTGCTCAGAAGCAAATGACTTTAATTGTGTGTATCTCGTACGGATGTTTGATTTGTAAACGTGTGCTTGTGTTTGTGCAAACCAATCTCAGCAAGCCGCGCACTGGTTTAGCAGGGCTACTACACCGAGTGTTGATGAACATGTGATGAAGAGGGGAGAGTATAGCTGTGTGTGGTGTGGTAGCGTGGCAGGAGAATGCCGACGCTCGCTGCCGCCAATTTGCTGCTTTTACACTTCTTCCTCCTTTACTCACACACTGCTCTATATGGCCTGTCGTTCCCTTTCATACATTCAATTTTCTACTGCCGCCCGTAACACATACCGCGCGCGCACATGGAACTATCAGAAGAGCCGCCATTTTTAAGACTTTGTACTTTTCCCAACCGACATCCTACTTCTGCTCTGTTCGCTTGCTTTTCGCCTAATTTGTGTAGTAGTTAGTATGCTGAATTGCGCATCATTACTGTTCACAAAACAATACAACGCTTCGGGCGTCGTAACCACCGCAAGCACACACTTCCTTGGAACTAACCGTTTCAACAGCCTCGCCGCCGCCGCCGCTTTGCTTCTTCATTCGTCTTCTTCTCCATCATGCACTATCTGTTGTTTCCACTGCACGATCACTTTTGCCATTTTCCGCTAAGAAGGTCTTCGCCATCAATTACCGATTTGGAAAAACAAATGTCACTAGACCATCACTGCCAGACCGCCAAAACTGATCCACCGGCATGTTAGCGACTTCGAACAAAAGCGGGCCCATTCCGCTACGGAACTACACTTTCACGAGCGACGCTGCGGCACAACCAACAAGCTAACTTGCCACAATCCAAATACAGAAGACGCTAAACCACAAGCCAACGGTTTCACTCCAGCTCCATCACCATCCTTCACCAACACCATCAAACATTGCTCTGCGCGTCGTCTGCTAGTACGATCTCTTTCCTGCGCGAAAGTAAGGCATGAATTTGCAAAAAAAGAACTTGTCCCTGTCTCATTCCGTCATGGCGCTTCACACGAAAAATAATATATAGCCATTTCGCTCGCTCACTCGATTCGACTTCTCCAGCCATGAACAAAGTAGAAATTGTGTGTTGTGTGTGTGTGTGCCATCAGACAGCTACGCTCACTTATGGATGTGTGCGTGATAGCTTTTAAAATCAAGCGTAAGCGATTTTGTGGCGGTATGTGAACGTGCTTTAGCACAGCTCACAACAGGGTGACTCGAAAGAGTTCTACAGTCAATGTTTCTCAGAATACCTGAACCAACTCACACACTCGTCGCCTTTTTCTTCAAATCATTGTACCACCAAAGAAATGCCCTGCAGGTGTGGACAACTTTTTCTCTCTTTTCCAGATTACTAGCAGTCGCAAGATTTGTATCGATCTTTCGACCTTGTTTTTGCAATGAATATATTTTTGAAGAAGTATAAAGCTTTTAAAATCAAATTAATAACATTTTTACCATGAAAAAATCTACCCGACAGTGTTGCTACGACTAATAGTTTCAAAAGTTCTTAAAAACAATTCCTTTACAGTTCAAACCAAACATAATGGCTTGCGTAGCTCTGCTTGAAAGGTTGTAGCTTGAGTATAGCTCTTCTACAACCTTCTGCTCATTTAGCTTTAGTTCCAGGAATGAAAGGTAACATAATAAAACCAAACAAACATACACAAAAAACACACACACATACATAACTAGATGAATACGGTCAGTGAAAGTGCCATTTTCCGCAATACGGCGATCACACTACACCCTTGCGCATGATTATGGAGGCATAACGATATTACAAACAGCATGTAACCAATACGCCACCAAACCACGCGTTCAAACGGCAGGATAAGTGCTGATTACTGTCCCTAACAATATAATACGAAAAAAGTACCATCTGAATGTTGCACATTTCTATAACTCTACTAATACTAGGATATCATAGGATATAGTAATTTAAGAAATCATATTGTTAAACCTATTAGGTAGACTATTACATACAAACAAGCTTTAAAACAAATGATAACTGATGCTAAATAACAAATCAAGTGTTCAGTTGCTGTTGTCGGGGGTGGTCCCGTGTTATAGTGATCAACTCAAAAGACTCAATAACATGCCCATCATGGGTAATGAATTAAATCTCGAAAACCCATGTTAGGCCAAAGCATGTCCGCGTAGGACGTTACGCTAAATAGAAGAAGAAGAAGCCTTAAACCAGTGTCTTCCAACCTTTTAGGTTCGCGGACCACCACTTGGCTATGAAAATACATTTGCCGCGCGCGCGCCCATATTCATTAAGGGCATACATTTTGAAGACTTAGTTCAATGTTTTTGATCAAAAATATGTTTATATCTTATTATAGACATACCTGTTGAAATATTAATCTTGATTGTGGGAAACAAACACAATATGCTTTTCTTTTAATAAATTCTTTCGCGGACCACGTCTGTTAACGCCACGGACCACAAGCGGTCCGCGAACCATAGGTTAGAGACCACTGGCCTAAACCACCAAACAAAACCAATGATTAGTAGTATGAATAACGCTTTTTGTAGCTGTGGATCAAAAACAATTACCTAAACAGTATTTTAACAGCTTCCACAGCTTCATTATGTGCTTAGTATTTTATTGATAAGGTTTATAAATGCCACAAACACAATTTTATTTTGTGTTAGTTGTGAAAAACTTGCCGTCAGTGAAAGAATTCCATTGCTCCATTGCTGTTAAGGTGAAGAACCCCAAGCCACAGCGAGGCTAGTAGTAGTAATAGTTGAAGCTACTGTGCTCCCGGTTGAAATCCTTTGTAAGAGAGATAATACTCGAGAAGAGGGTGAGATGCCTACTCCGGATATTACCCTGATCTGAGTGAGTGCTGGGAGGATGGGGTAAAAGGGTAGGTAGTATCGACGCCCAAATGAAAATGGAGAAAAAGAGACTTGATTAGCTTCCGAAATAAAGTCGAGTCATGCAACTAAATCGAGAGTTTCTTAGGCGCAACATCCGCCTTTCGGTGGTAGGAGGCCTGTATAGAATTTCCACTAGTTTCTCTTCCTCCTTTCCTGGGCCACATGCTATACCGCTCTTTTGCCGCACTCATGCTACGATACGAGCCGCGGATGTCGACGAAAAAGAGAGTGAGAGAGAGCGAGAAAGATCCTGTCGATCAAAAACAGCAAACTAGCACTTTAGCTAAGCTACACACCAAGCGCTTCGCGTGGCAAAGGGGCGATACGCTAGCCAAGCCAGACTCGTTTGCGCACGATAGATTCTTTATATTCTTCTACATTTTTTGTTGCTGCGCACAGTTTACCTATTGTAGAAACTCCGACGATTCCCACTTTCTGTATAGAACGATTGGATGGATATTTAACCATTTCACTACTGTCTTCACAACGTGCATTCGCGGTTGAGTGTGTGTGCTTATTTTGCCGAGGTGCGGTGCTCAGTTGTTCTTCTCATTTCGCGGACAAACGTCTCGTGACTGGAAAAGGGGGATGAAAATCACATCCGCTGGCGAAGAATGGCCAGATATCTGCTATGCCGGGAGGAGGGATGAATATGGGTCGCAAGGTGAAGAAAAAACGCAAAGAAAAGCAGAAATGGAAACAGAACAGTAAAGGAAGCATGGAAAACCTGAAACGGCAATAGAGAATTGGCCGCATAAAGGGTTAAGATCTAATAAAAAGATGCTGGACGACCACGTGTGTTCATGAAAACGTGTGTAGGATCTAAACTATAAAAAATCAGAGGACGATGGCAGTCCGTAAGTAGCAAAATAACTCGCTCAATTTTTGATTTTGTATCAAAAACAACATACAAGACAGATATGTTGCTTGTATAACGATTTGCCAAACTATTCATTGTTCCGTTACAATACGGCCGATTAAAATATGCTAAATTAAATTTAAAAAAGTAATATAACTAAATTAATCAATAGGTGGTGGTTGCGTAAAATATCAAATTTAATTTCATCTGTAGGAAGCAATGGATTATTTAGTCACATAAAATATAACAGTCTAAGCATTCCTTCTGTCATGTTATAACTACCCTTAACAAAAAAAACCCTAATTCCTAGTAATCTATACCAAACAAATTAAACACAGTTATAAAAAGTATCTTTCTTCAATCAATTTCTTGAGATACTACGCCTAAGATTTTTTTTACAGGGTTTCCCACGATAGATTGGCCGGTTCTCATATTTTTTGGGGTTCGTCTCACGATTTATTCATCGTATCCCATAGATTTTTGGTTCGTTCTCATAATTTATTGGTATTGTCTGATTAGATATCAATATAATTAAACCAAAATATTTCGGAAATCGCCCCAAAAACGTGGGAACGCACCAAAAAAAATATGGGAATTATGGGAACCAATAAATCGTGGGAAACCCTGTAAAATACAGTTCGTGTGATTCCTTTTGTTAGATCATTTTTGCATAAATAATATTTCAAACTCTAACTTCAGCCCAATATGCTGTCTCTAATTTCCATGCAAAGGGGAATTGAAACGATCATTTCGTAAAAGAACGAAATTCAAGATAAATCAGATACCAATACACGCGTCACACCACCAATGCCACTTTTTGGTGTCATCTGATAATAAAGAACCCACCCCCACCTGCCTTCCCCTTGCCAATTGATCGCTTACAGAAGGCTAGGTTAGCGGATTCTTATGCCAAGAACCACTTCCCCCACGACATGTTCCGTTGCTGGAAGATGAACCTCGATCGTAGAGCGATGCGCGCGTGTTGTACCAAGTGCAAGTAATGTTATGTTTGGTTGATTTTTTAAATCCTTCTCTTCTGTTTGATTTGTGGTCTACAAGGGAATGTCGAAACCTTGGAAGCTAACCACGAAATGCTTTAAATGTTTACTATTCCAAAGCGGGTAAATATCAGCGGCCATTATAGCGTGATCACTGTGTGTGTTGCTCATTTTTCCATTAAATTACTCCATGTAACAGAAACAGACAGGTGTGTGTGTGTGTGTGTGTGTGTTGGAAAACTTCTTGAAAACACGTACAAGAGAAAATCACTCGAATGCCGATTCGCTTCGAACAAATGTAGCAGAAAAGGGAGGAAAATGTGGTAGGCAAATTACTTCAACAAATAATTACGCTGCATGCATTGAACGAAAGAGCAGAATGGAACAGAAATTACCTCTATTTTCAGTGGTAACAACGAAAGATTTCAGCGCGGTAAAGACAACGTTACAAAATATGAGCGGCTCACCGAGCGCGGTGGAGGAACAGATGTAGAACGCAACGCCCAAAAGACAGGCAAGGCATGAGTGAAATGAAGAAAAACAACAGCACACAGAAAAAACACCTAAGAGATAAATGAACAGAAAGTAACAAACCAAAACAAGTCTCTGTTTGGTCGCCCTGAAAGCGAAGGAAACAGACCACGACCCGGTGTGTTTGATGCTGACGACCTCGACGACGTTGACCCCTTTGCAGTTGTTGTTGCTTCCCCCTGCTTTCGGAGGAGGAAGGAAACGGTGTTGTTGCTCGCGATCTTCTTTGACCACCAATACAACGAACGTATCCTTTAATTCCCCTGCCACGAAATGGTGGCCGGCGCTCGCATTAACGGCTGGGGAACTTTCCAAGCGGTTTACGCAAATTGAAATACAAGACGATGAAACAGAATAAAACAGCACGACGGCTTGAGGCTACTTATGAAACGAAATTCAGGGGAGGAGAAAAAGGTATGAAAAGCATAAATAATTTAAAAAAAACAGCGCACCTCGATAATACCATTTCAAAAAAAGACAAAATAACTTTTATGATTCTAGAGTACCCCATTTAGAGACAAACAAAAATAAAATCATCTCAAACAGTGTTTTAATGTTTTGCGTTACTTAGTGTTTTCAACTCCAGCAACAATTATCAAAATAATTTGACAATATAATTAGCTTATTTTGGCCATGGTCAGATTAACTATTGCTGCACTGTAATCACTCGTTAGTCCCAGAGTGTGTTGCTTTTATAACAGCCAAGATATCGTAAGAGATCGTGAGACAGTGATCATACTAGCATAGCGGTGTATGCGTGCGTATCAAATACTGTACACGCTCCAGCCGCACCGTTCACCTTATAGCTTCTCGAAACAGCACCAGAACTTACTAAACCCAAAGCCCTTATACATAAAGGAAGAAGAAAGGCAACACCGTTTTTAGCATCAACGCCGCTGTACGGAACGTAGTGTGGAAGAAACATTTTGCATGTTTTTTTTTTTGTAGCTTAATCTCTACACAAACAGACATACAAACACGAAGGGACGCAGCCAGACGGACCAAAAGCTTATTTTGTATTGGAAAAAGGTTGTGGTGATTGTACAAAAAACAACAAAAAATCCATCACACACACACATAGACATTGCGTCCCTTGATGCTCGAAGGGTCTGGGTTGGTCATGAACGGGGATTCGATGATGGTGTGTGCGAGGTCACCTCTTCTTGTTGCGTTGCTGTAATATACAACAGGTTCTATAATGAGTGAGGAGGAAAGATGGAGAAAGATAGGCTAGAGAGAGGTTTTACTTCTTCCCGGAGGTGCCATCATCTACAAGAGGGCTGCTGCTGACTGCTAAGATATTCGCAGTCAGAACGAGGACAAGACAAGGGATCCAATCTAATGGAACAGGAAAGGTGGCCGGTCAGTGGCGGGTAAGCACAGCAAGGTAGGTGTGCACCGAACCATGCCTAGCGGGGTCTGTTGTACACTGGTGGTAGTGACGGTTTGCCGCGAGAAGAATGAACGAACTCAAGACACGCGCTTGCCTGCCAGCCAGAGAGGTTTGGCGTGAGAACGGACGGAAGAAATGATGCCAAAATGTTCGGGTCTGGTCTACTGACCAATGGCAAGGTGGTAGAGCGGCATAGAGTAAGCTCATGTGTCGGGCCAGGTCTGAGTGACAGAGGGATAGAAAATGAAATTGCCAATAATCAGTACTCCTGCTCCGCGTTGCTGCATTGGACTTTAGCGAAACCCCTTTTTGCAACTCGAAAACATGGCAAAACTTGAACAACATGAAAAGCCATTTTGCCTGGATGTATGTACAATTCTTTTTTACAGACATTTTTGCGGTACACCAATCGTAAAATTTGTTGGCTTTATAAAGAAAAAAATAATGAAATGATTTATCCATTAAAGAGCTCGATTGGGCAATGAACGACGAACCCTTAAAAAGGGTGTAAGGTAGGAAATAATTTGCTGAAATTTACTGCTGGATTTTCTGGAAGTATTAAACATAATTTCGAACAAGTTTTCCATTATTGTATGTATGCGCTGCTAAGGTCGACCTAAAAAAATGGATAAAAGCTAACGGAGAAGAAAATAGGCAAGAGAACATTATTCTGCTGCGTGATGGTTACGAATGTAATTGTTTCTTAGAAAAGCAGCCAAGTATGGATGTAAAAGAACAATCGTATGGCAGCATGGCGGGGAAAACCTCCATACTTTATACATGGTGGAAAAGGGTGTCTTTACGTAAAGAGAAAGACACAAAGACCCTTCAGCGAGCTACCAACAGTTGTCTCTATAGAATGCGCGAATGAAAACGAGATACTTTCCGGTATGCGCGCCAAGGGTCATCTAACTTTCCGGTCAAATAATTTGCATGGATTTTCATTCCAGTCCAATTCCTCCGATGGTTCAGGGCGAATCTTTTACAGTGTAGTTTTTCTTCCCTCCTGCATTACTTCGCTGGCTAACAGAGGATGTGGTAGAAAATTGCCTGCGACCCTCACATCTGCCACCGCTGCCTTTAAGTGTATAGTGCACGGGACGGGACCAAGATGCAGGAGAGCATGCATGTGTGTTTTAGCCCTTCATTCCATATCGGACCATCACCGGCCAACAGAAAATCGTCTTTTATAAGCCACGCTACAGCTATGAAGCTGCGGTTGGTTTGGGATTCAAAACGAACTTTGCGCTTTGCGGACAGTACGTTAGGCATGGGTCTTCCGAGTTCCGAGCCACCATTTCTGTGTGGGATCGATTTATTTCATGTGTATTTTCAACCACACCACGACCTATTGCTGGTCACGGGTATGCAGACAAGTGTAAACCGGTTGTAGGAAAATGCGATTCGTAGCTTAACTGATCGAGGGAGGAGGCAAGTGAACGTTTTTTGTTTTGATTCTGCATGCTTGTGGGAATTCTTTATAGCGTGTATATTATGACCAAGCTTTCGTCGATGCACATGCAAGCCTTCGCATCGGTAGAATAGGTGCAGGAGAATATAAAAACAAATAGGATCGCTATTTTAAACGGAACACAATTGCAATGTATTTATTACAACCGTAGCAGATGCGATCGAACGATCGAAAAATGGTAATCATGTAAATTTAATGATAAGAAATAAATAATGTGGCATAGCAAACTAAAAATAAATTAACAATAAATATAAACAGCAATGGATACAATTTCAGCAAGAATATGGAGTGGAGACTGTGGAGTGTCATATATATATCTTATCGTGCGCACTTTTTCGAAAATTGTGGATCTAAACAATATCTCAACGACATAATAATCATCTTATAAGGACTTGACTGAATGCAAGCAATTGTTGCAATGAATGTAACGGTATTGTTGTTAAATATGCCATAAACCACACTAGAACATTATCAAAATGCAACTCACCTTGGGAGTAATACAACCGTACATTTCCAACACATCTTGCTCGACTGAATCCACATTGCGATAGGTTGTTATTTTGGACACTTTGGAATCCATTCGTGGAGACGTACCAATGCTCCCGCTGGTGGCAGCAATGCTCGATACTTTCGTTAGCTTCCGTGCTTTGCTCGTGTATTCGTGGGCTTCCATCTCGTTTAGATAGGCTACCGTTGGTTCGGCACCACTCAATTTCGACACACTGTAAGCCATCCATTGTTCCACGAACTCTACTGGATCGGTGATATCGTTGTTGATACAAATTTCAATACCTGCAATAAGAATACGATCAGTACAAAATGACAAATTAATGAAAAATGTATGAAATTCTACTAGCTCCAGTTGGCCGGCAGAAAGGCGTCAGCTTGATGCGAGTTTTTTCTGAATACTTACACTTATTTACAACTTCATCAGATGGTTCTATGCCCAGCTCGTCAAACTGTTCACGAATCGATTCAATTGAAACCATTTTTCTACGTTTTTTGGTGATTTTCCAGCACCGAAATACAGCTACATACCGAACACAACGAAAACAAACCACAAAAGCGCGCGAATGCCGTTTGAAACGTCCGTTTGTTTGACATCTGGAGTCAAGCTAGCAAATGTCGGCTACCCAAGTTACAAAATTCACAAAATGGTTTCTATGCCCCGATTAAGCTGGTGGCATTGCACGATCGCGATTTTTCCACGTGTTGTCAACACCATTTTTAACGAAATTTGACATTCAATTTTACTGTCACATTGCTTCTAGATGACCCAAAAAATCTTCCACGACAATTGTTTTGGCACTTTCCATCTGTCAAACCGTCTATGTTTAGTACGAAAGAACCTAAATTTGGCTATATCTAAGCATAAACAAAAGGATAGACATAAAATGATGAGTTGTAATACGCCATCTATTGAGCAAACCAGTGAAGCTATGGAGCTTTCGTTTTTTTTATCAATTGGTATTGGATTTTCCAGTCGTTTAAGCTTAATTTGTAGCGCTTGTTGTTACTCTAGGTTTTGTGCACAAAATGAAAAATTGGCCTTAAAAAGTGTATGGTTGTGTGAAGTCGTTTGTGAACGCTTTTTCATCTAACTGTCAAAACAAGCTTTGAAAATGGTGGTTAATGACACGGATCCAAAGTGCTGCTGCATGTAAAAAAATATCGACGACTGTTGTTAAATTGAATCTCAAAATGGCAACATGCCAAACGCTAAGAAGACACCTCCTAAGGCTGGAAATAGACGAACCGAGATCGTCGCGGTACCGCGAAATTCGCGCCTTGTTTATAACAGTTGTAGAACAGTTGGGCTGTCAAATCTTCCGCGCCTCCGATCGTGCCTGCTGTTTCGCAGAGATACACAACTTCGGTATTCCTGAGATTTTCGCGGTAGCGCGAACCGATTGTTTTCACTTTTTCTGGTGAATTCGTTTGAAAAAACGTGTAAGGAAAAGAGTTTTGTATTTTATTTTGCATAAACTATGTGAAATAACCAATTTGATTCGAAAATTAATAAACATTATTTCTTCTTGGCACATTCAATCGTCACCAGACCTCGGATGGTTCCATACACGAACCGCGATTATCTCGCCTATCTGTCAGATTTTATAACAGAATTGACAGCTCAAGTCATACGCGATTTTCGCGGTACCGCGATGATCTCGGTTCGTCTATTTCCAGCCTAAGAAGACAGACATTCCACCTTGCACGGATCATAATCCCACCTATAATTTAACCATCTTGAGTGTGTGTATCCGTTTGGACAAAATTTGTTGATTGGGTGTTCGTATTGGCCCGGAGCTGTCAAAATAAAAATATCAAACTCATCATTTTGTGTGGCTGATTCAGGTAAAATTGTATGCCGGTGTAGAAAGCTGAGTTTTTTGGTTTAGATTTCTGTTTCTGTTCGCTACAAATTAGTGCACCTGTCGAAGCTACACAGCAAACGTGAATTAGTCCAGTTTGACAAAGTAAAAACGCTTAGTCGCATAGAAAAAATGTCCGATAAAGCGCAGTTCGTTCTGCCTAACACGCAACCGATCGTAGATCTGGAATGTGCCACGGCATTTAACAATTTGACCGAGAAGGAAAAGCAGTATGCGCATTTCTTTAGCAAGGTAGGTTGAATGTTTTACTTCAACTCAGCTAATGCCCCATTATATGAGCAACTTTACTTGCTGAAATGCCACTTTTACTTAAAAGTCTTCTTCTTGCCTTTTTTCCAGGCATCTTGGGCTGGCGGATTGGTAGCACTGGTGCAGTCTAGCCCGGAATCTCCGCTAATTTTCTCTTTACTTCATCGAATCTTTCTGGCCGAGCCTGTGGAGGATTTGAAGAAATCTGCACTCGCTGCTGGTGTGTCGGAAGATGAGTTTACGGTATGTGCAAATCAAACATCGGACCATTGGCTAGCCATTTATCTTATCTCATTGTTGTAAATAAAACTGTTGATGTTTTTTCGTTTACATTTGCTAGGCATTTCTCGTGTACACTTGTGGATTTCTGGCGAATGCTGGCAATTACAAGGGTATGGGCGACAGCAAGATTGTCCCGAACCTGGACGAGGATAAGTTCGAGGCGATCGTGAAATGCTCTGCCGCTTACAAAGCGCATGCCAGCGTAATTGATTCGCTATGGGAGTCCACGAAGGTGCCAATTTTTCTACTCACGGATCGCATGAAGACGCTAGGTCTTTGCGATACCGGTGTAACGACGTACTTCTCGAGCAACGTTACGCACGACGATACGGAGCTGATAAGCGAATGGATGAAGGAGCACAAGTTTGAGGCGTACATTTGCCGTACGTTCAAAACCACCGAGAATGGGAAAACGGTATACGACATCAAGCTTGCGTCCAGCGAAGAAGGTGACAAGAAGGGGCTGACGCGCGAACCGGAAGAGTATAAGGGATGCATTTTCAAGATAACGCGGGGCGATTACAAGGAGCTAATGCAAATGGTGGCCGACTCGCTGGAGGAAGCGAAAAAACACAGTGCCAATGAAAATCAGCTGCAGATGATTGAGGCATACGTAGAAAGCTTCCGCGAAGGTAGCTTGGATGCGCACAAGACTGGCTCGCGATATTGGATCAAGGACAAAGGGCCGGTAATCGAGACGTACATTGGATTCATTGAAACGTACCGCGATCCGGTTGGACAGCGGGGAGAGTTCGAGGGATTCGTTGCCATGGTGAACAAGGAGATGTCGGCAAAATTCGGCACGTTGGTTTCAAATGCTGAAAACTTCATCAAGCTGTTACCGTGGGGAGAAGAGTATGAGAAAGATTCCTACCTGAAGCCTGATTTTACGTCCCTGGACATTTTAACGTTCGCGGGATCAGGTGTGCCTTGCGGTATTAACATTCCCAACTGTAAGCATTTGTTTTTAGAGTGTGTCAAATTTAACTCAAATCAGGGAGAATGGGTAATTTACATCTGGAATTTCAATTTGTTTATTTCGCAGATGATGAAATTCGCCAGGACGAAGGATTTAAGAACGTGTCGCTTGGAAATGTGCTTGCCAACACAAACAAGACCGACTCGATTCCGTTCCTTTCGGAGGAGGACCAGGCGTTGATGAAGAAGTATAAGGCGGCCGCTTTCGAGGTGCAAGTGGGTTTGCACGAATTGCTTGGCCATGGCAGCGGAAAGCTGCTGCGCATTGATGAGGCGGGCGAGTACAACTTTGACACGGCCAAGCTGAAGAATCCGCTCACCGGAGAACCGGTCAGCTGTTGGTACGAACCGGGTGAAACGTACGACTCCAAGTTCAAGTCGCTCGGCTCTTCGTACGAGGAGTGTCGGGCCGAAGCGGTTGGGCTATATCTGAGCCTGAATCGTGACGTACTGAAGATATTCGGGCACACGGACGAAGAGGAAGTGGCAAACATCATCTACGTGAACTGGCTGTTGCTTGTCTGGGGTGGCGTAGGCGTAGCGATGGAGCTGTACAATCCGGCCCAAAAAGCGTGGCTGCAGGCCCACTATCAGGCGCGGTTCGTAATTATGAAGGTGCTGCTGGAGGCGGGAGAGGGGCTGGTTAATGTTCAAGAGACTGAGGAGGGTAAAATTTGCTACTCAAGTTCGATCGCAGCAAGATTGAAACGGTTGGAAAGGAAGCGATCAGGAAGTTCTTGCTGAAGCTGCAGTTTTACAAATCGACCGGCAACGTCACGGCGGCAACCGATATGTACAATCACTACTCGGAGGTATCGGAAGGCGGAGAGTACCCGTGGGCTAAGTGGCGCGATATTGTGTTGCTGCACAAAAAGCCGAGAATGATCTTTCTGCAGTCGAACACGGCGATTGATGCTGACACCGGCAAGGTGGTTCTGAAGTCGTACGATGCCAACTTTGCTGGCTATATTCAGTCTTGGGTTGAGCGCTTCCCCGATACGAAAATCGACGACATTCTGGAACGCATCCATGCGACGGATAAGCAATATTTTGAAGGATTGTATTAAACGTCTGCGTCCAAATGCGATATGCAAATAAGATTCAAACTGAATAAAGAAGGTTTTTGAACAAGTATTTAGTTTCCGTTTGCCGTGCGTTTATTTCACTGCTTCACGCAGCACAACAGCATGATTAATATGTATGTAAATAGAAGCAGACTCTTGTGGAGGTAGTGAACTTTTCCATAGCACAACGTCTTTGTAGATTTAAAACTGTGATCTATTATTTCGCAAGCAGCGTGCACCGAACACCGTATTGAAATTTCAAATTGACATGTTGACAGTTGCCATTATTGCAGACCGAAGAGTTCCGAATGTTGCCGAAGGTTGACAGCGCGGCTCACCAGCACCGTACAAAGCTTGGGCAAAACGGATGTGTTTTTTCATTCTCTTGCAAGTTTCCAAACGTGGTGAGAGTCGCGCATCCATTTGCTTTGCTGAAGAAAATCCGGAAAAAGCCAACTAACCGCACACAAATATGACCGACGAATACTTTTACGGTGAGTAACTGATCATTGTAATCGATTGTGATAGCGGTTCGGGCCGCTGGCGTGTTATTTCTCATCGCATTGGGCGTGAAATGTGTGAAGGTGCCGCCAACCGTCGCACCGCGCATTTTTACCGCACGCGCTTCTCATCGCGCTAGGAAATGGTCGCCCTTTCGGACGATTTTTCACCGTACCCGGGCGCCGCACACACGTTCCGCGTATCCCGTGCGTCGTCATTGTAGCCGATTTTTTTTTCTCCCATTGCCCGGGTCTCACGGTAGTGTGTATGGTTGGTTTTTGGACCGTGCTTGTGTGTGTCCAGCAGGGGCCGTCGTCGCTGTCGTGGCCGATGGCGGCGTCTCGTTTGGGTTCTGAAAGCTTTTCCCACTCAGAGCATCGGGCACAATTTGCCGGTAGCGCCGTCCGTGAGTCCGGGTGTTGCCGGAGCGGTGCGGGGTCTCTTCTCGCATGTAAACTTCCCTTAAATGAAGGGGTGTTACAGTGTGGGTCCGTTTTTGGCGGTACTTGACAGTGGGGCATAATCTGGCTGTTTTATAATAGCACGAAAAATGCCGGCAAGAACAAGCCTCTTGAACGAGAACGCATCTGCACCGTTCATTTTTGTGCATGGCAAACAGAAAGAGCAAATGTGAGGTTATATTTCCCCGATGAAGCGGGTAATTTTCCCGGTGTTTCTGTGGTGGGTTGGTAGTGCTCAAGGCCGGTTGCAGCGGTCTGGGTCATTATTTACCCAGTAGGCTTTGCTAGATAAAATTTGCCGCTTTGTCCCGGGGTTTTTTTCTCTC
The DNA here is from genome assembly GCF_016920715.1 of Anopheles arabiensis. Classification (NCBI taxonomy): domain Eukaryota; kingdom Metazoa; phylum Arthropoda; class Insecta; order Diptera; family Culicidae; genus Anopheles; species Anopheles arabiensis. The sequence continues at coordinate 53,125,395 of NC_053517.1, forward strand.
TGCTATTGGTATTGTTGGAGGCGCTGTGTCGTTAGCGCCTTTTTGTGCGCTTGGAAACACACCAATACAGAAGCGTCTTGGGCCGTATTACTGCATGTGGAGATGTGTGTGTGTGTGCGTGCGCTCGTGTGTGTTAGTAAGAGAGTGGTTTTCGTTTTTGTTTATTTCATCCTGTTCTACTTTTCCCCCGTTTTGCACTGAACGCTGCTGCCGGGTGGTGTGATGCGCTGTATGAAGGGTTAACGTTAGCTCATTGAAATGGCGGCGTCGCCCACTGCGATACGAACGCCTTTTTGTGTGTGCAGAAATTGCTTGGGCCTGTTTTGGAAGTAGCGCAATGCGGTGAAGAAACGGCATCAATGAACATACCAGCTATTAATTTGACGGTAAAATATATTTTAATTGGCGCGAAGGGGTGTACAATGCTTTTGTTATGGATAGGTTGAATGTTTCTGAACGTTTTTTTTTGTTTTTAACATTTTCCAGGAGCAACTCTCAAGGAGGGCAGCAAAACAGTGACCTGGGACCCGGACAACAAGCCGGAGGGTTACCCGCGGACGAACAAGCTGGTCATCAAACAGTGCCTCCTGGGTCATGAGGCAGCCGCGGACGAGTTCAACGTGGTGCAGGTGGAGACGATGACCATAAGGGACACGCTCCGCATACCGATCGCCGTGCTGAAGGTGGGCGAACTGCGACAGTGCCGCATGGATTTGGAGTTCTCCGACGCGCCCGTCACGTTCACGTTGGTTGAGGGCAAGGGACCGGTGCACATCCACGGGCTGCACCTGCTCGGTTCGCTGGTGGAGGAGTTCGAGGATATGGAGGAGATGGAGGAGGAAGTGCTGGACGAGGAGGAGGCCGACGAGGACGAGGATGAGGACGGTGCGTCACAGAAGAAGAAGCCAAAACTGACCAACAACTCCAAGGGCAAGCCGGGCGCAGCGGCCGGCGGTCCCGCCGGTAATGACAAAAACCGAAAGAGGAAATAAACGGGACACGTTCCGTGCACCGGCCACCAGCCTCTGTGATTGCTGTTGCAGAAGCAGAAGCAAAGTCGGCCGCCACAACGTGTCATCATTCCTCACCACAAATTAAATATATGTATTACAAAAAAAAACACACACACTGACAACAAAACTAAAATCCAAACCACCATCACCAACTAAAGCCACGTCTATCTGCAAGTCAGCGCCAAAACAGCAACATCAAAAGAGGAGGAGCGAAAGGTGAACGAGCAGGGAATTATTACGCGTAATTCCCGCCGTAGTTCATGAGCTACATGAATCCTCTTACCTCGCGCGCACCTGGTATCACCGTTCCCTGTTTGTTTCGTCGGATTTGAAGACGAAAGTGCGTGCAAATTCCCTTCTAAACAAAACAATCTTATAATAATTACACGGACAAAGCAGAGAGGATCCTCGCAACCCATTAGTTGCTGCAGAAGAGATACACCCGGCGCCCGATCCTACCGTGGCGTTTACCAATTGACATAATACCAATAATATCAAGAATTTAAGCCCCGGGGGACTTTTGTTGGGGGAGAAAACAAGGTCCAACGAAAGACTACTAACCACGATAGAGCAACATTTGTATAATCATTGAAAGAGAAGACGTAACAAATCTTGTGAGATAAATTTCCGAAAAAAGGAACCGGAACAAATGAGAGGACTACTTTCTGAATTGGGTTGAAGAGCTATGACTATTGCATTTAAAGTTCGGTGGAAAATGCTACATACGTAAGCGCGCGTACCAAAGCGCGTACCACGCGGAACGGTTGAGCACACGATAATCACGGTGGCAAAGGACGACGCAATATCATCATCAATACCCGGCAATCCCAGTCCACCCGTGGTTTAATTCTGGTCAATTCGTTTCGCCATGAAGATAATGTATCTCATGAGAGAAAGGCGTATGGGAATCGGGGAAATCATTTTAAGGCCAAATTTGAAAGCAAAAGCTTCGTTTCCCATGCTCTGCAGGTAAAAACACTGAAATGCAAGAAAATTAAACGAGAAGCGATCCTATACTGGATCAGATCCCCGCAGGTGGTGGGCCGAGCACAGAGCAACTAGTGTATGCGAGGAGAGGCGACAAAATATTCATCAGCTGAAGTGAAAAATGGCAAACACAAAATGGACAAATAAATATGGAAACTGAAACAAGATTTAAGAAAAAGAGCTTTAATTAGTCGAACGTTATTAACCGGTGATCGGTGACCACCAATACCCAAGCACGTGGTACGAACGATCGTCAGTGTGAAGCAAAGAAAGAAACAGCAATTGCATACTTTTAGGCGGTTTCTACGAAGGATGATCGAACGTCAATGTTTGTACCTACTAGAAAACTTGAACTTCCGTTTCGTATTACTAGGATAACTTTTTATTTTCAAAGCTGATTTTGAGGTTTCGAGTAACTCGTTTTTTGTGATTTGTTTACATTTAAGAGTAACGCTCTTTTGTTGATCTAAAGATGATTAACTTCAATGCGTGATTGTGATTCCCGCTTGCGTGGTTTTGTAAAAAATGCCATTCGTCTTTCGTCCTGCCCCTTCTCGCTTCGGTTTTGTAGGCTATAAAGCACTGGAGGTGCCATGGTGTGAGATAGTTCGTTTGATGCTAATATTAGTTTGTTGCTGTTTCTAACAATCTACCCTTGCTCTCTACTAAGCAAACACACACTTGTTTGCATTGAACTTCGAATTGTCGGATTCTCCAGAGCCTACTAGAACAATAGTGAATTGCTTTCTAGAACGCTAATGCTACACGCTGCGCGCAAACTCACTGCGCAGACCAATTTGATAAAAAAGCAATAAGTGAAAGTGAGTTTTATAACTTCTATTACCATTTCATCTATTTAGTCTATGAAAGATCATGTGTGACATGTGTGGTCTGTAAAGTTTTGCTGTTGGCAGTTTTGCTTTCTATGTTTTATCCCAGGCATTGCGGTGTGTAAACAATTTGTAATACAACTGAAGCATTTGGCTGCACGATCGTCCCCCACCATTCCCGTTTATCGCCAATTAGGTTTCGTTTTACAGTAATGTTTTTAAATTAAATTGCTTTTATTTGGTGATTTTGCTTAGCGTTGCGAAAAGGAGTTATTTTGTTTTTCTTCTATCTCTGGAGTTTTGGTTTGTCCAACGAAATTTACAACCTCATTGGCTCCAAAATGCTAGAATGCCGAAAAAACATCACGGAGCGTTACGCACGAATGATTAAACATATTATTACAAAAAAAAACAACAAAAACACGTTAAAACACAATTCATATCCAGCAGGAATTATCAATCGGGTGAATTCTAGATCCAAACCCCGAATAAAGGATCGTTGTTTGTTTTTTTTTTTTATATCTTGCTTTGTAAACGTGTCGAACACGACATTAATCTCGCACGAAACCACGGGCTTGAGTCGATTTGTGTTTGTTTGAATTCAACGAATCCATTGCTTTTGAACGACCGATCATGTTACGTGTTCCCATGGCGACGAAATGGCATGTGCTTTGAATTTGTTCGTCTTGTTTTGTTCTCTTGTTGTTGCTGTTGTTGTTGCTTGCGTTCGGAAGGCCTGCGCGTTTTTGTAGTCGCTGTGTATTTGGGCGTTTGTGATACGACAACGACGTTCTTAATTCGGCGTTGGCATCGTTTTCAGACGCTCGAAGGCAGCCTTCTCGAGCGCCTCGCGATGGTCGGGATGCGCAATCTGAATCAATGCGTAAGCACGTTGGCGCAAGCTGCGCCCGAACAGGTTAGCAATGCCGTACTCAGTGACGACGTAATGGACATGAGCTCGGGAGGTTACCACACCGGCACCTGGATGAAAAAAAAGAACATACGTCGCATTAAGTCACCTTCTCACATTCGCGTCGCCGGTTGCATTGACGATACTTACCAGGTTTGAGAATGGGCGAAATTTTACTCTGGCCCTTGTTCGTGACGGACGGTAGCGCAATGATTGGTTTGCCCTTGCCATCGAATCCTTCGGCCGCACCGCGGATAAAGTCTACCTGTCCGCCGAAGCCGGAGTACATGCGCGTGCCGATCGAATCCGCACACACCTGCCCGGTGAGATCGACCTCGATGGCCGAGTTGATGGCCGTCATCTTGGGGTTGCGCGAGATAATGCCAACATTGTTGACGTAGTTGATCTCCAACATTTCTGTACGTACGATGGACAATGCAAAACCGAATGTCATACCCTTCTTTACCTACAACACTCCTGCAACAATCTCTATCTCGCTTACCAATGAACGGATTATTGTCCACGAAGTCGTACAGCTTCTTGGTGCCGATCAGGAACGAACCGACGATACGACCCCGATGGAACGTTTTCTTGTCGTTGGTGACGCAACCTTTGCGCACCAGGTCGACCACACCGCCGGCAAACATCTCTGAATGGATACCCAGATCCTTGTGGTTGTGCAGTGCGTTCAGTACTGCGTCCGGAATGTTGCCGATGCCCATCTGCAGCGTGGCACCATCCTCGACCAGATTCTCCGCGATCAGTTGGCCGATTTTGGTCTCGACATCCGACATTGCGTGCCCACCGTGCTCGGGAAGCGGGATATCCACATTGACTGCGTAATCGAAATGCGACTGGTGAATGATACCGTCACCGAACGTGCGCGGCATCTGCTTGTTCACCTGGGCGATGATGACTTTCGAGTTTTCCAGCGCCGCACGCACACAGTCCACGCTGGTGCCGAGCGTGCAGTAGCCGTGGTTGTCCGGGGGCGACACCGACACGATTGCCACATCCGGCTGGATGAGCTTGCGCCGGAACAGCAGCGGAATTTCGTGCAGGAAGATCGGGACCGCATCACCGCGACCATCGGCCACGGCTGCCCGCACGTTGCCGCCCATGAACAGTGACTTCGAGCGGAACACGTCCTTGCACTCGGGTTTGCAGTACGAAGCCGGCCCTTCGGTGTGCATGTGCGTCACGGTGATGTCGCGCAGATTGTTCTCCATGCCGTGCTTGGTCATCGCATCGAGCAGATGGACCGGGGTGGCCGCTGCACCCTGCGCGAACACAATGTCCCCTAGAAGTAGGAAAACAGTTATCGATATTACCATGACATGTAAAATGAAGCGTTTCCTCTATTTTACAAATCAACCTTACATTATTCAGACACTCAGAGCAAACGTTTTGCTCAGACAATTGACATTTTGAATCGGAATATCGGAAAAAAATTGTGAAAGTCTCCGAGAACACATGTTTTCGTACATTTCGAACGTAGAGTCTAGTCACAACCATATAATCTTAGAACATCATAGACCAATGGCTGCTTTGCACAGTGGATAGGCCGTATCTTATCACTCGCTTTAAATTGCTCCCCTCCAACCAGTGAGCAGTAAAGTTAGACAGTGCAGTACAACCCGCACATGCTAACGGGCAAACATTATTCTAGAAAACAGACTATCTTAGACCCTGACAGGAAGAGTTCAACAAACGGCGAAAAGTAGAAATAAGATTGACCTTCTTCCTACGGATTACGTGCTATCCGTCCTTGTCCATGAAATAGAAGAAAAAAAAAACCTAACGCCTGGCCTTATCTCAGTCGTGAGTAACACATTTAAGCAGGAGCGGGCTTTATCTATTAGGAGCTATAGTTTAAACAGTATTGAAGTATCTGTTCTGTTGGGATATTTTCCGATTTCTCTTCCAGCACATTAATACGCGAGCAAAACACGCACGTGCCGGATGAAATTGCAAGCGTCCTTGCGTGTGCTGGTGAAGCGTGATATCAAGCGCAAAATTAGATGGCACATTAGATGCATAATAAAAAACTGCAGTTAAGTGGGCAAGCAACTTAGATATGCAACTTTGAATTTGTACAGAACCGAACGCCATGTTTCGAAATATCTTTCGTACGACCGTATGTGACTTTTTGCCTTCTAGATCGGTGTCGGTAACCCGTCGCAACGCCGGTACGTTGCTTGATGATGAGAAGCATGCGAAGAGCGAGGGGGAAAGGGTTTTGCATAATTAAGCATTTGTAGCCAGCTCCAAACGTACAAGGGGTAGCAACAGGGCATGTGGATTGGCAGTGTATGTGTGTTCTGTGCGCACAACAACCACACATGCACCAGCAGCTATGCCCATTTTATATCGAAACGTCTACAATGTGACTGCAGTTTATGGTTCGAAGCATATTGGGGTTGCATGACATTTGCTGTTTAAATTAAAGAAAAGGCTTTCACGAAATAATTTCAAAGGTACTTTACCAATTATACAACACTAATGACCGTTCACTTATTTCTCCATTTTAAGCTATCACATTTCGAATAACTTCGATTCGACAATTTCAGCAAAAGCAGTGCGTCAGACAGCATTCTAACGCGTCATCGGCAAGGAAAAACTGGTTTGTGGTGTGTTGTTCTTTTTATAGTCGCGACACTCGAAGAACACACACATTCTCTGCATCTTTAGCCGGAATGGTTAAAAACCGGATCGCTTCAATATACGGTGGGAGTAATAATGATCTGTGTGGCGATGCTATTCCTAGCCACATCACTGCCCGAGGGCGCGGTTTTGATGCGTCAAGGGCAAGGAACTATTCCCTGTCTGTTTAACGTACACACAGTGTGTCTCTAGTTGACCTAGAAACGTACGGCCGTTATTTTGTTTCGTGCTTTTGGTCGACCTTGGTCTATGAAAAGACTCTACTAGAGTTAGCTACCCCTGTACATCGCGGTAACATGCCAGATGTCGCCTCACTTCCGGAGCGCAAATAGTAATGCAAATTGGATAAACAAGCACAAATCGCTCATATTTCCAGCCGGTACACTTGTGCCGCAAATTTGCGCCAATTGAGTTATCATGCAATTAGGACCTCCGAAGCACAAATCACGTTTGAGTTAACACTCTCCGAGGTGATGTTTTGGCATTTGATGCCAAATGAACGTTAATGGACGGCTGTTTTATCGTGATGCGTGAGCGCAGAAGGACGGCTATCTTTGATCCGAAACCTTTGCTCAAACACGATACCGTAAAGTTTTAGGAGTTATTTGAGGTTCGAGTGCTACCGATCCAACTGCTACCGATGACGGTGTGTAACAAGCTTCAATGTAAACAGTTCTATCGAAGAATAGAAATGACTGTCGTAGCAAGCGCCATGTATGTATTTGTTCTACCATCGACGCATCTCGTCTCTCTCGATGTTCAAAGTCCAAAAGCATCGCTAATCAAGTGTGTTGTTGTGTGCGCTATACCATTCCCAACTGAGAACAAACTCCACCAGAGGCGGCACATACCGACGTGCCTTTATTACTCCCCTGATTGCGTTCTGCTTAGGGTCAAAGGAGGAACGGGCAGCTGTAGTTGAACAGTGAAAAATAATGTAAACTGTGGCCTTTGTACTCTGATGATGATAGCATTAAGTAGGCCAGGAGAGTTTGTACACCGCACGATTATGTATGCCTCACCGTCGCCGATTGGTCAGTGACACGGGACCTAACGAAGTCCAAATTCATCCCACAGTAACGCATTGCTAGATGAAAGTGAATTTTTTCGCTTCGGGAGAGACGGCACGTGGGGGCACGTTCGAGGGGAAAGCTGTGCGTGCAAAATCATGGTAGGCGAAATAAACACGGCATTGCGTAACGGCGCACGATTAATTTCATACGTATGCCGTCTCGTTCGCTGTGCTGCCTGTGTCGAGTGCGCGGAGGGAACGGATCCGGCTAGCTCTATTCTGGTTTCTCGGCACGAGCATTCGAACAGCACAACACACACACGTACAAATATCGTCATCATCATCGTCATCAACATCTTCATCGTCCAGTATCTATGGAATTCGCCATGGAAGGAGTTTCTTGGCACCGCGGCCGTGAAACTACCCCTAAAAACGCACACACGAAGCACAAACATCCACACATACACACATAAACGGTGCGTTACCTGATTTGATAACTTTGACGGCTTCCTCCGCCGTGGTGTACTTGGGCTCACGCTCGAGCGGCTGCGAAATTTGGTTCGAGTAGGTAAAGTAGGAATTCCGCTGCGTGGCCGCCGCCACCAACCGATGGGAGGCATTGCCGGTGAGCAACCGGGGAGCGAATCGGAGTGCAGCAAATGAGGACATTTTTTCGCTTTAATTAATCACACCAAAACAACACAGAGACAAACACACGCACTAGCCAACAGTAAGTTGCTGCCTCAGCTCTGTAGATTTTCTGCGACGGTCTAATTTTGCGCGAGAGCTTGCACTGCCGAAACTGTTTGCTCCCAGTCGGAGAGTTATGCGAACGAATTTGTTTTCATTCAATCGCTGCCTGTCACTGGTGTGTGACGTTTGCTGTAGCCATTTGATGCGTGCTTTGACCAGATGTGCTGTTTACACAGTTCATTATGGCCACGCAGCAGGCAATCTCAGTCCCACTGTTATGGTACAGCTACTTTGACCAATTTATTTCAAAGATGAACCAGTAGTGCGGATTTAACGAAGAAGTTTGAATTTTGCTTGCGTAAACCGTTACGTTTTTGGTATTCAAGCATGAAATGTATTTCGCGTCGTGTTACATGACGCAATTTTTGGCTTTGAATGCGGAATGAAATTTTGTCCGTCATGATCAAGAAACATAAAACCAAAGACCCAATAGTGTATTTACATTCGTTCTATTTATTTATACTTCTGTGCCGTCCACTTTAAAGTTTATTGTATTCCGTACCAAATACACCTAACATTACACGTATCGGTCTATCGCCAAAAACAGGGACAGCGGGACAATGCTAACAATTAACATTATCTGCAGACGTTAAGTGTACAGTAACCGTAACATTCGAATCTGTTGGATGTATCATTTGCGCCACTACTGTTGCTCAACACAAATCAAACTCATCGTCTAATTGATTTTTATATAAAATTAATGTTGCTACCGGAAAGCTGCGGCCAACTAGCAAATCAAGTAGGACACTAACATCCAGGACTAGTGCGGCATCGGTTGGGTTGAGATGCATCTATTCGAGCCTATTGAGACCATTTATCAGTTTACTCGCGCAACCTTTTGTGTGATTGCATACTTAGGTAAAATGCTTTCCTACAAACTCAATAACAATCGTACACAAACGTGGGCAAAACAAGAAGAAGGTAAAATAAAATAACACTTTTCAACAAGAAACATCGCGTCAACAGCAGCACGTTAGAGCTTTACTTTAGCTCTTGCAAGTCTTAGGTTCTGTCTTTTTTCTTTTCTTTTTTTTTACTTAACCGTAATCTAAACCTACACCCTATTACTACCTTCAGTTGGCCTTTTTTGGTAACGTTTCATAAAATCTACCACATTACCATTGCACATTGTCTTACTATGTGTAGCAACAAAAGGTGAATATTTCGAACAATTGGCTAGTTGAAACGATACGCTAAAACAAACCCGAACCTAAAACGTAACTTTGGTCTTGCCTCATTCCGGTCCATCATTCGGTTTGCAATGGTTTGCGCACTACTTACTTACAACGTAAGTGCTGCTACTCCTTCCCTTGCGTAACGATTCTTCGATTCTTCCCACCGTCGTTGTAGTGTTGCATTGCGTGTCTCGCCAGTATTGCCCCAAAGGACAGCAAGGAATGTGCGTGTTACTCCCGGAACTAGGCGCTTCGGAGGGCGGAGCTGCTGCCACTCTGGACCATTACCGCCCAACGAGGGTCATGTTGAAGCACAGCTGATGATCGCGCTGATCGCCCCAGCCACCGTTGCCCTTGCGCAGCTTGGTCTTCTTTATGACGCTCGTCTGCGTGAGCGAAATCGAGCGGGGAAATAGTTGCTGAGCGCTCCGTGCTACCTTCAGCACCTGTTGCACTTTCGAGATCACCTGGTTCGATTCACAGTTGCTCTTTTTGTGATGCACGCCACTGAAAGCAGAGCAGAGAAGCAAAGATGGTTAGCAGAGTGAAGATGGTAGCAGGACGGGCACTAACCATTCGCCAATGTGAAAGACACGCGGTCCTTTCACCACCATCACGTGCAGCTTCTGCTTGAGGCATTGCTGTGACACGTGCTGCAATGACCAGTCCCAGTTGTAGTCGTCGTACTCGCAAAAGTGCCGCGCACAGCGTACTATCTCATACCACGTGGTACGGTTGAATGCCATGCCCATGTTGTGCTTGCTGCTGATCCAGGGCGTTACTTCAACCTGCGCGGGAAAGAAAAATGTGATGTGAGTGGTAAGAAGGCGAGTAGCGCCAGAACGCGCTCGGCAACAGTGAGCAGCATTGCGCTCAAGGCTCAAGCGTAACGGAAAGTAACGCAAAAGTACACCCAAATCGGATTTTACTTTTAATTTTACTGTTAATAACCTTTACCGTTGATAACCGATTTGATAGAACAAGATCATAATGTTGAATAATGTTGAATCGTAGCAGTGGTTTTACCATACACGTACAAGGGAAATTATATAAATACAAACACACTCTAGCAAGGAAAAAAGGAACAAACAAGAACACATCCAAACATACTTAGCTGGAAATTAAACTTTTCACTTAATTAAATATTTTAAAAGTCAAAGGCCGCTTGCCAAAAAAAAACCCCTACTACACACGCACACGAATGAAAAATAAATCATATTCAATGCCCGTTAAGCTACGTGCAGTAATGATCCATTTGCAAGGTGGGTTAAGATTTCGTTTATGTACAGTGAACATTTTAAGAATGGTAACTGAAAACGCAAAACAGGTTAGCGCAAAGGTGAGGTTAGCTAAGCAGCGAACCAAGGAGGCAGTGAAAATGGAAACGGTAGGAAATGCAGTTTGATAAATAGCATGCCAATTTTGTGTTAGTGTACGTGCTGTGCAATGGTGCTTTGATGGTGCTCTCTACATTTAAACATTGACATACAAGGTTCTATACGCAGCATGAACGGCGGTAATGTACGGTGGCGACGCGCAATGGATGCGTGAGTTGCATGATGCACACACAGTAATAACATGGTTCCATACATACTGAATGGAGCTCACGTGATACAGAGAGTACGAGAAAAGGCGACGCACACATACAAGAAAAAAAATGTAAAAAAAACTGAAGCACTGAAAGGATGTCCCATATCGAACGGTTGAACAAATTGACGATGAAAGGAGCATGGATAACATGGACTGTAGACACGTTAATGGTGGGACACTTTCCGTTTCGATTAATCCTCACGATGCAATGCTGCTGATAAGCGACAATAAATAGCTGCTCGCTTTAGTCACCTATTTGCAATGTATTATTAATTTGATAGCGCTATCGTAATTCATTTTGCGCGGTACTCGATCACGATACGCTGCTATTAGATAATGCTTTTTAGATAAGTTAATCAAATCTGTTTCTAAATCAGCTGTTTATTTCCAACGATACTACTTTAATTTTTTTTTATTTAATAAACCGACTATGTAACGTGTAGTAAACATGCTTTGACTGCACGTTTTATTACACTCTATCAAATCATGTAATGAAAGTTGTTTTTTTTTTTAAATAGATATCCCATCACAGACATATAAAACAGCATGCATTACTGCAAATAATTTGTACATAAACTTTCACATTATTTTATGAAGCAAATCCTTCATTTTTGCATGCACAGCTTCAGATAGACAAGAAGTAAAATAAAACGTAGTGGAAGTAAAATAAGTTATAAGCTGTTGCCTGATCCAGCAAATGAAAAAGCAAGCACATCAAAATTATTATTTCAGCAAACAACTTAAAACAATAAGGATAATGTTAAAAATAAACGAAGTAAAGCTTCAATCGCTACTAGTATTATAAAAAGTCTAAAAAGTCTTTTGAGAAACAAAACAAAATCATACAACAGAAACCAACTAAGCATAATAATAAATCTATAGCGACTCTATAAAATAAATCAAACTATATTGAAACAATTCGTTCAATGATTGGTTGCACCATAGCAATGTGCTGAGCAAATTATTAAAAATTTGCCATTTTATAGTGATAGCAGTAAAAGTAGTAGTAGTAGTAGTAGGAATAGTAGAAATAGTAGTAGTAGTAATAGAAGGCAAGAACAAGCGGTGAAAGTAGAAATAAAGACAGTAGTAGAAGGTGTAGCATTAGAAATGGCAATCAAAACTTTAATAGGGTGTACAAACAAGTTGATTGATGGCGCTACCTTCTGATAGATCGAGTACAGGGTTGGTAGCACCTGGTATCCCCACTGCGATTGAGACGCATACTTTTCAGTAGTGACCTGGGTCTGAAGCGATTGTTGTTGTGATAGTTGATCTTGCTGCTGCTGCTGCTGCTGTTGCTGGTGTTGCTGCTGCTGGCGTTGTTTCTGAAGCATGAGCTGCTGCTGTTGCTGCAGTTGGCGCTGCTGTTGCAGCAGCTTCTGTTGCTGCTGATGCTGCAGCGGACGCCATTGTTGCCAGGGATTGTTGTTGTTGTGTTGGCGTGACGGTGAATTGGAAGGATGATTCAGAAAACCGTTACGTTTAGCATTGATAGAAATGTCGTTGACGTGTGCTGCTGACTGTCCAATCAGTGCGACCTGCGGCCGATCGTACCAAGCGGGCAGATCTGGCGGCGAGCGGCGGAGGGTCTTTTGGTTCTGATCGAGCAACGTGCTGACATCAACCGTTGCCCGAATGCGGCGTGCGGCGTCTTTTAACTGACTTCTGCTTAGCGTACTGTACGATCCCGCAAACGACCCGAAAGATCCTTGCTCGCGCAATGCAGCAGAAGCCTGCAGCCCCTCTCGCACAGTGCCCACCTTAGCTGCATTGCCCGGGTACCAGCCACCTCGATAGGGCTGTGTACGCTGGGGTGGTACAGTGGCACAGTGTGACATGTGTGTGTGTGGGTGAGGATGAAATGAGGATGAGCGTAGATGAGGTTGATGAGCGCGGTGTTGATGAGCATGATGGCGTTGGATGATGGTACGAAGCGCGCATTAGTGACACGGCAGATTGTTGCGAATAGATATAGAGAGGGAGAGTTAATGGCCTTTTTGTTATCCTTTTTATCAAAGAGCAGCAGCAGTGAATGTGTGGGTATGTGTGAGAAGGTGTGGCAAAGTGGGTACAACAACTGTGTGGTGTAAGACAGCATGTGGTGGAATGTGTACGGACATCTAACATCCATGGCAAGAAAGGTGGTTTATAACAACAATGCCGACATATTCCAAATGAACCGTAGTGTATGTATGTACCTTTAAAACTATGGCGTATTATTAACCGTTGCAATGCATTGTGTAGATGGCGAGTGTGTCGAGATATCTATGTGTATCAAAACAATCTAAGAATGTGAGTGGCAAAGCAAATGGTGTGTAGTATGTTTGTGATAAAGTGGCGTTGGAACAATTAGGAACCAGTGACCTTGAGTGCATGCCTTGCTGATCGATTTCTGAGTTATTATTTAATACAAAAATCAAATGTAGCACATCAAGAAAGTTGGGTGAATGAAACGGCAAAAATCAATCACTTGAAATCGATGAGCAAGCGCCAGTCTTGCTGTAGCACTTAGGCTTATGTTAATGTTATCTTCATGGAGTGACTAGTGTTGAAGATGCGTAAATAAATCGATATAAAGAAAATAAACCAATCACAGCTAACAAAACAAGGGTTCGAAAACATAACATAACTTCTGCCAACGAAACAAAAGGGGGAGCAGAATATCTATTCTGTGCGTTCGGATTTCGTCCCTGTCTGTGTGACAACATATGTGTGGGGAATATATTTATCTGCTTTGATTGTGCCTTTGTGAAGGTTTGAAATAAGTGGATTCCGTAAGACGGTGTTGCCGAATTCGATTTGGTGTAAGTTCTATGTGTCGAGCCGTTCGAACAATCGTACCGAAGCTGGATCAAAAACTTGCTTCTAATGCAATTGCGCAAAGTTTTTTGGGGCCGGTATGTGTACGTGGAAAAAGGTTTCTTTGTTGTACCGTGTATTCTCTCTCGCTCTCTCTAGTATTCTTCTGCTAGCATTTAATATTCTATCAAATTACCTTCTTGTTGTATGTGTAGTAGTTGAATGTTTTCAGATATGTGCCTAGGGATAGGATGTTGCACTTCGGACACAGGTCCTGCGATTTTCGGAACATAAGTTCAAGAATGTATAGGAAGTCCTCGGCAACGTAGTGGTCCTCCTCCAGAAACACCATCATACCTGGAAGCGAGAAACGAGAGTATGAGCCCATATTGCCGATGAGGGTGCACTTGCATCTTCTATTCGGGCATGTAGCCGTGTTTCTTCTTTGTTTTCGTTGGCCCATTTGTAGCCTCGGTTGGCGTGCCTACCCGTATGGTACTTGGTGACTTCCAGCTGGTCAAACACTCGATTCGCCTTCCACCACCAGTGGTGTTTGGTTTGGGTGAACTTTGCCTCCCGGTAGTGTCCGTACAGGTCGGGATGGAGTGCATTGTTGCACTTTCGCAGCAGCGCCCTAAGGATGGTGGCACAATGAAAGCAAAAGCCATCAGACAATGGCCACGATTCCACGTGGAAGGATCTATGTATGTGCGAAAGACTTACTGTTCTTTTTTAATATCCCTCGGGCAGTCGCCGGGATCCGCTCCGGGAAACTCGGTCGGATGTGTTTGTATTGAGAAGGGATAGAATATCTAGCAAAAGGAGAAAAAAATAAACGACACACACGTGTACATTGGAGTGTGCAGGATAAGGTGGGGCCGGTGGACGATAGTAGCAATCAATTTATGCGCTGGATTAACACGATTATTGTTCCGGTGGTTAGCGTGGAGGGAGAGGAAGGAAGAACGTACCTGTATTACTTTACAAAAGTCGATGCTCTGCACCAGATCGTTGATGTCATCGTCGTAGTAGTCGTGCGAGAAGACGAGCAACGTGCGTGAAATGTCCCTCGCTTGGGCCAAACTTACGATTAAGTGCCGCAAGTATGTTATTCTTTTGTGTACCTGTGCACGGATTGAATCAAATTATGAAGAAAATGAAAAGACAAATAAGTGATTAATGTACTTAAAGTCTCGACTGTGCAACAATTTGAGGAACATTTATGCTATATTATATTATATTAAATTAATATTAACAATTAATTCATTTGGTTATATAACAATGTTTTAGGACCTCTATATTTACCAAACATTATTTATATCATATTGTTCTAAAATATCCAAATAATATAAACAAAACTGTACTTAAACCGAATCTCAATTTAATATTATCTGTAAAATAGAGCACTTTCTATTCAATATCGTAGATATGCAAATAGCTCTTATAATGCTACCCACACATACAAGGAATGTTTTGCTATAGATCCTATCACATCATGGTTTCCATAAGTAATTAAAAGCAAACGTTCATTTTATTAACCTCCATTGATTGGAAATTCGGTAAAAGTGTTTGGGCAATTTTTGCAGCAAACTCTAAAAAACCATGGAACTAATTGTACTTTGATATACTAACAGGCAATGGTTCCGCAATTGGTGCGTAAAGCTAGTTTCACAACATCTACCCGTACTACCAAACAACATTGCAACAAAGTTGGGTCGTTCCCACAAAGGTCACGTGTTCATATGATGGAGGCGCCCGGTTATTTTCGCCTCGTTTCGGCAATTGAAACACTGTGAAGGATGCATGGGATGGGCTGCCCCCGTACGCAATGAAAGTAAGTAGGGGAAGGTAGGTAAAGACGGACACGTTAAGGGAAATGGTAAAAATCTAGGGATATATAAGTGCAACGACCATGAAAATGTGCATACATTATCTTACACTCATGTTTTATCAGAAAATGTTTTAAAACTTTTAAGTTTCCATCGATTTTTGCGTTTTTTTCATGAATGAAAAATATGTTTTTTTTTCGTGTAGTTTTGAAATGTTCGGGTAAGACGGACACCTGATATGGGAAAGATGGACACCATGAAGGGTAAGATGGACACCTGTAGAAAAGGTTAGAAAGTGAAGAGTTTTACAATATTTTAACAAATTCTATCGCTTTTCACGTCCTGGTACGTTTATAAACCAATTCTTGGCCTATTGCAAAGGCGATTCATTCAGCCATGAATTTAGGAATTGTAAACGGCGCTTGTAATATATCGTAGAATGCAGCATCTAAAGCATTATTGACATATCGCGCACTTACAGCTGACGTTGCTCTAGCTTACAGAACAAAAGTCTAGAACTTCCTTTTAGGAAATTACTTCGCGAAAAGTCCACGACCCCAGTATTTATAAGGGATTTGTTAATAGTTTAATCCATTTTCCACCATGTCAAAATTCAACATTTGATATTTGTAATCCCATAGAATCTCTCATCTATTCCTAAACGATGTCGTATCAATGCCTCATATTTTTATTGCTTAAAGTTGTCCAAGTCATGACAAGATATTGGATTTTGTGAAGCGCCTCATCTGCGTCGAGTGAGTAATAGTACAACGAATGGCTACTATTTTGACCGGTGTTTCATTTCTCGCTTATTTCAATACTTTCTCTAGTTACTGATTGGTTTTTAGCTTCGGAATACCCTTATTTGAGGTATTTGAAGAAATCTATTCATCACCAATTGATATAAGAAGTAAAATAAATCAATAAACTCGGTGTCCATCTTTCCCTACAACAAAGTGTCCGTCTTTCCCGCTTTGGTGTGAGGATGTTTAAACCACCAGAAAACAATATTTTGTATTGCTTTCACTCTAGTTCTTTCGCCAGTTTTTTCATTAAAGATCACGACAACCCATTCATGAAATAAAACTTCCGGAAATATAAACAATACAAGTTGTAGAGCTTAAGATCCGCAGTAGTCAAATTAGATCCACAAGGGTGCACATGATTGAAAATTTGTTTTGTTCGTGGATTTTATCAATTTTATATATATTATGCCAAAAATGTTCTCAAATGTGTTGTTTTACCTTCAATTTGGATTCTACATTGTTGATTTTTTCGAAAATTACCTTTTTCATGCATTTATGAGAAGTGTCCATCTTACCCGCAGTGTCCGTCTTTACCTACCTTCCCCTAATTATTGTCGCTTGGCTTTCGCTTTAATGGAGAAATAATTGAGTCACCGTTACGAAAGTAATGAACTACCGTAGAAGCACGTGTACATGTGTGCCTGCTGTAGAGGGGTATATATTACTCTTGTATCATATTGCAACATCGGTTACAGGGCCAGTGGTCGTCCTTAATTGGTTCCACGATGGCCGAGAAATGGTGATAAATTATTGCATTGCTATGAATAGAGTACCCCCCACAGCGGATTGGAGCTTTAACCCCTTGAACTGAGAGTTTTGGGTGAAATGATTCATGCATTATCTCGTTTCATGGAGTTGTAATTTAATAACGCATACTTCATTTAAAAAGGCATTTTATCATGATAAGAGTGTCAAACGTATTTTTTAAATCTTTATTATTACATTAAACTAACTTTAAACACTAAACACTAAAGCGGGTCGGTCTGTGTGGTACAGTCGTCAACTCGAACGATGCCCGTCATGGGTTCAACCCCCGAATAGGACCCCGTGTCCACTTTACTAGAAACTATTTTTGATCCTGGAAGCTGCAACTTTAACAGTAGTGTAAACAAATAAATAGCAATATATAATGGAAAAATAAAAGAATTCAATACATAACATCGATGACGGTGATTTGGCAGCACCACATTCCCTCTTTATTCTTTTTACGTCTGATGGTAGGTACGTCCAACGGGCGTTAGGTAATCATAAATGGGGCAACCATCGCCTCCAGTCGGTTTTGATAATCCCGATTCAGCATTTAACAATAACCTTTGACTGCAGCCATGGGACAGGGATTTTTAATCCCGAACAACTATCCTTCACGCTCAACCGTGTTTGTGTGAAGCATAAGAAAAGTCAGCAAAAGTCACGCCCGAAGTGTGCTTTCCCGGCTTTTTTGCCACAAATTGCTCGTGACTTTGGAATATTCTTTGTTTCTTTCCAACGGTTCTTCCTGCTGTTTGTAGCTTAAAGGCTTCGAACGGATCCAGCAGGTCCAACAGGGCAAAAAAAAAAAAAAACTGGAACGGCGAAAAGAAACCGAAAGAAAATTGCTTCCCGGCGGTACGATGATGATGGGAAACTTTTTAGCTTAACCTACCACAAAAATCACTGGCACTTGTGCGCCGTCGGTAATCCGACCCGATTGTGCCCGGTGCCCCGGTCTCTGTTCCCGAGGGCGACAGAACGGATTGGCATGGTTTCGTTTGCTGACGAAGGAATTTGATTTGCATTCAGCTAATAAAGCTTGTGGCGGAAAATTCTTAGCGATAGCATTTCAAGCGGCTTTCTTTCTTTTTATTACAGTAGAATAAGCTAGTAAGCTAGAAAAATAATCATAAAAAATGGAATAGCATACAGCAGTACAACGGGGGACGGGGATCCTGTTTTATTTGCAGCGAAATGGGCGTGAAAATGAAAATTTTATAGCAAGACTTTAATATGCATAGAACTAAATGCTAGTCATACTGTGTAATCGTAAATCCGTTTGGAATGGTTCGATCATCTAATGGGTAAATGGGACCGGATTCGATTCCCAGTCGGAATGATCGCAAAGGCGAAAGAGAAGAGTTTTTTTTCTAAATTAAATTATTCTTCCTAACTGTCATGGTATATTGTAAATCAAGTTCGATAGTTATGATAATTATAACTTGTAAGTTTTTTACCCATCCAAATCAACAATGACTGAGTTGTTGAATCGAGTTGGTTCAAAAATCATTCCCACATGCCTTCCACTCCATTCTTTTAGAACCACCCCAAATCCTGACCTATAATAACGTCCCCAATATTAAGGGGCGCAAACGATAAACTTTCGATTATCAGATCCCGTGAGCTATCTTCCCTTCATACCAAGCCCTCCTCTCCTACCATGATGAATACTCCCCCCCCCACACCTCAATCCCACTGCAATGTCTCAAACTTTGGGCGGAATATACGAGCATCCCGGCGAAGGTGAGTTTGCGAAAACATGAAACGGACATATTTAGGACGTCCGGAATTATAATAGTTCCCTCGCCAGCCTGAAACACTGGATGACACAAGCAACGGTGTGTTGTAGGGTACGGCTTTTATCGTGAAAGGCCCGTCCCGTATGGGCACTGCTCTGCTTTTGTTCGGACTTGGTCGTAAACCAAACGAACGGTTATTATTGAAAAAGCGACCATCGAACCATAACCCATCCATCGAAAACCGCCAATGTATGAGAGCGGGAGTACTAAAAGGCTCAAAAACAAAACAAAAAAAAGCAAAACGAGAAGCAACGGGAATACTGTTGACGTTGACAGGTCAAAAAAGTTGGAGCTCGCGAATCGATTTCATTTCGAGCCTGGTGCTTGCAACGACCGGTGGTACGGAACTCGGTTTCGGTTCAGGTGGAAGCTTTTATTTTTTAAGTGCTTTCGATTGTGGGCCACCTTCCCCGATTAATGGACGATGTGAAAGCGGTACGGTTTGGAAACAGATACGCAACAGCATCGTAACGTGGTGAACCGCATAGTGTAATGAATGTGATTAAGTTCAAACTTCCGGTTAGCTTCGAGCCAAAGTGCAAGCGGTACGGTAGCCGGCGCAGGTCAGTCATGTTCATGTTGCGGGGTGTGTTTTGTGTTGGTAAAATTTACTGGCCTCAGAAGTGAGTGTGAAGTGAGATGTAACAGAAATTTGAATTTAACTACTTGGCAACCACGAGCAATAGATTATGTGTTTGTGGTTTCACTAGTTTCCTACATCCTTTTCATAGCATGCATTCAATGTACATCCTATTTTGTGTGGTTGGTTTTCAGCAAGAATTTAATTACCCAACTATTGGATTGGAGGATTGTTCAACCACTCAAGGGTTGTTTGTGGCAAGAGCAAACATTTGGTTGACTCATTTATCACAACTCACAGTGATCACGGTTTGTCTTGTAATGCTTATGTGCAAGCTTTTTCAAATTCGAATTGAATATTTCCATCGTCTCTGTGGCCAACTTTGCAATCATTCTCACGACCTTGGCAGCTTATACACTATCGCCTGCATTTAACATCCTGCATTCAAACCATTTGACTAATATAACCTCGTAGGCAAAAGTACTGGCAGGAAAATTGGTATCCCGTCTGGCTCTGAAGGTGCCTGTGCTTGCATAACCTGAACCAATTATGGAAGTTATTTATTCCGCCTAGATCTGGACGGTGGAGGGCACTGTTGCAACTGGCGGGGTAATTTAGCTTTATGCTAGGAGCGCCATTAAACACTCGCGACACTGGCCGCTGACGTTCGGTGCACCGGTGCACCTTCACGCGTTGGTTGCAAATTAATGCCTAGAAAGTACTACCTATCCCATCCTCTGTCGTTACATGCGTTACGTTTATGAATGGGCAGGATTCCTCGGAGCGCCCACACTACACCGGACACGCTTTTCAGCCTGTGCGAGCTAATACTTCGAAAGCTTCTGGGCAGTCGAGTTCCGCGCAGAAAGTTCTGGCCCACCGTGTTGGTAAGTGAAGTAAGTTGGAACTAGTCTGGGTGGCTTTTGGTTTTGTTACGATCTCTCATCTCCGCTGGGACGGTCATGGACGTCCGTGGCACGTTTCACGGCGTAATTGATTGCTTTGAGCGCATGTCATCGGTCGAATGAATATATTCTATCCTCTCTTTACGCATTGTATTCGCCATCCGCAGTCCCTGCTGCCCGGTTCTGAGTCACGTCGGATCGGTGTGCGGCACCAGGTGGAGTGTCCACATGATTTTAACATCCATCTTAGGTCCAGCGTAAACTATGCCAATCATTGGAGCCTGCTGACGGAAGCTTTGCAGCACGAGCCACGGTGGCCACGGATACGCATCGGTGATCCAGCACGCAACCGGATCACCCGCCTCCACCAGGACTACCCATCGCAGCACATTTGGCAGATCCGACCCTATGACATGCTGACCAGCGCGTTTATAGTACGCACAGCGGCAAAGATTGCGTCACTGGAACAGCAGCGCACTCTGGGCAGGTTCCGACCGGGACGAACTGCGTCCTCTTTAACCACTACCACTATTACCACCACCACTACGTCTACCTCATCCGGTCGACGGTTGAGTCGGGATAGATCGATCGATGTGCCGGATGACGACGACGACAACGACGACCGGGATGACACGCAGCGGGTGCAACAGCTACAGCGGCAACAGCTAATGGTAATCGGAAAACGCACAACCGGAAGCTACGAGCTACGACTGAACAGCGTGTCAGTTAAAGGCTCCCGACACAAGCGACCGACACGCTAGAAGATTCGTTTAGCAAACACACTACCCTAACCTAGTATCCCCCCCATACTTATCGATATCATTCAATTTCCGAGCTTACCTGCACTACTATTATCACAGAATCATTTTGTAATGGACCGTAGATGTCCTCGTTGAGAACAGTCTGGAGGTCGTTGTAGCGATTTATCATGCGCATGATGTCGCTAATGTTGGCCGTCCTGGGCCCATCGCCAGCATAGTGTGTACCATTTTGACCTAATATACGATCGAAAAGAAAGGGGAAGAAAATACAATTAAAATCTTCAAATTTAAATAAAATGCACTGGAACTAGTATAAAACACAGAACAAATAAACGTGGATTATCAGTATTTTATGTTGTTTAATATTACCAAACGAAAGATTTACACTTCATCATAGACGTGCTGCCCAATAGTGTGTCTGCTTTTTGAGTTTTACCTCCGATTCGTGAATTTGATGAGAAATCAATTTTGTTCCACCTTGAGGTAAAAGCGAACAAAAAATAGACCAAATCCAAAATAGAAGGCGCAGCACAGCGAAACACGTTTCCCGTCAAAAGTGACACTTTTTCGTGCCGTGAGTACGAAATGGCCTGCTTTGCCGTTGCGATTCATCGGGGTTCGAGTTTTCTGTAGAATTCGTTTGAATTCGTTGCATTTTTGCGCGTTCCTCACATTATCGAGCGCTTTGCAAATGGTGTTATGGTCTTTATCAAAGTTTTGTTCCTTCCAGGATAAACACCAACACGGCTAGCACAAATGCAAGTGGCGAGTGGAGGAAATGAAAACGAAAAGAGAATTCAGTTTCCGTTCCATTATGCAACTCGCAGTCAACCCCACGAAAAACCGTTCTGCCGTTGGCAAAAGACGTAAAAGCTAAAAGCATAGCACCGTAAACTTGGTTTCTCGGGTAGCTTATTTTTTGTTTTGTAACAAATGTAGCTTTGGAAGGAAAGGAAAGTATAATCTGAGGAAAGCTTCACCAAACGGTTTAGATCTTTGTTCAGAGCATCCATGAAAATATGTGCATAAGATTGATTGTTTTTCTTATACTTTTTGCTATACAAGATTTGCTCCAGATAGGTGGAGTAGGTGGAAAATAAATATTTTCTTCGCTTAAGGAAGCACGTGGAACAGGCAGCAAGGACGAGCGTTCAGCTACGAGGAGCTCATTGTACACTGAACTTTTGCAACGATTGTTTATAATTAATTCGTGCTATAAGTGTTGTAAAACAAAACTAGCTTCCAGGGGATTAGGCGTCTTCCGAATGGTAATTGAGTTGCTGATGGATGCTTAATATTTAACAGCATGCAACCGGTGAGTCGTTCGAACTTATCGAGCTGAAATTATTCATCACCCCCCTCCCCCACTCAAACGCTTGTTGAAAAACCAGCACGAGTGTTGGTGCTGCTTCGGTGCACCCCCAACCCGTGTACTGCTGACAGGAACGACATCGTAAAAGTTTACGTTATTCCATTAATATTAGTAACTCCGGTCGTCCTGTTTTCGCCCGCTGGAGCAAGCGATGCTTCTACTAGCAAGCACAGTGAATGATAAATGATTCATCAACAATCTAGTGCGATCTAGCAGCTGTAGTTTTTACTAGCCGGCATTGCTAGGCGGACTGAAACTATTTCGAAGGGTTCATAGAGACTAACTGGCAACACAAAGCGCAAGTGAGGGGGCTAGGTTCGACGAAATCCACCACAACAGTGTTAAATACTTTCACCAACATTTTTGACCTCCAAATCAACGTTTCCGCTGTTGGCAGTGCTAGCAAATGCTTACCGTGCGTAGAGTTGCGAGGTTTTCCGGTCAAATACTTATGAAATACCGGCGGCACCATCTGCAGGATCGCTGCCGTGGAATAGTTGGCATTATCGCTGGATCCACTGTCGGAGGAGTCTGCGTAGAAACCGGGAAAGTAAAGCAGATGGATGAGTACACTTACGGTGATTGTGCCAAAGAATACCCCCTTTGTGGTGCGGTAAATCCTCCTTGCAAAGTGTATGCTTACCATAGTTTATCACATGGAACTGCAGGAACGCGAACAGAATGAATATAATTATGGCGGAACGGATGTACAGCGTGTGTCTTCTACGGGACAGTGCGCCAGTGTTTGGTAGTGCAATCGGAATTCGTCGACCTGTGGGAAAGGAAAAAGGAATTATTATTGAGTGTTGTTAACTAAAAGGACTAATTTAAGTCTCAAAATAAAGTCGGTAAAAAGAAGTTACTTAAGCTGTTAAGTATTTTCCATGATAAACACTTGCTTACAAAAGTTAGGGAACATATGTTCCACACTTCATTATGCTACAGAGACAGTAATTTTGGAATTTGCAGAAAATGCCGAATTTCACTCATTTTTGCTTGCTGAGCGTGCTTCAGGCCAAAATAAACCCACATGCTATGGGTACAGAATCCTGCAATGCTAATGAATTTCGGCAGCTACACAGCCAAACGGTAGCAACGAAAGTTTGTTGTTGACGTTTGGAATTGAAACATCATCGAAAGATGGAAAACGATGTCTGCTCGTACCGAATTTTAATCCTCGCGGGCAAAACTTTTACTACACATTAGCGGAACACGCACACACACACACAACAAAAGCGAACGCCAAACATGTGTGACTGTATGGTGTATGCTGTTTCGTGAAAGCAGTTTTAACAATTTGTCGTATCGTTTTTTTTTGTTGTAAATTCTGTCACTGCGCCGGAAGTTTGCAAAAGCACACAAACAAAAACATCCAGAAAACAGCCACGGGCTTGTCTAAGCGAATGTAAAACAAAAAACAATATTATTGTGAAAAAATGAAAGTTTTTCGAAAAAAAAACAAAACTTTCCAAAAATCTCCGGTACCGTGTTCGACTCATGATGGCTGCCCCTGAGCCACTGGGCCAATCGTTTCAAGGGAAAATTTGACCTCCTGACAAACCCTTTTTGGTGGGCAAAGTTGAAACGTTCGCTGAGGGATGTAAAGAAGACGGACGCCCAAACGGAAGCACTTTTTTTCGTGCTCCCGCGCATCCAACACACAATACCCGACGGGAGATTCCAATTGGGTCGAACATGGTAGCGAATGTCATACATTTGTGTCGAAATTGTTTCGCACCAGTGGGTTTTATCTTTTCTGGCATATTTAGCTCGTACCCAGCGCGTCCCATGGGCGGGCTGGCGGGCTCACCGCGAGCATCGTTGTCATCGTTGTGGTGGATCATCGCAAGGAGCACGGTTTATTGGTCGGCAAGGAGCAGGCATATCACAACGATACACACAACTTTGCAGCTGTGCCGTTTGTAGGTGAGGAAGTAATGTCGATTTTTCGAATTTTCCGTTACATAATCTTCTCCATCTTAGCGTGGTGATGGGCTATACTAGCTACGGGCTAACCCATTGACTGCGAAAGTCGTCGGCAACTGGTAAGGCCATTAAATGTCCCCTCCTCTAGAACCTCGTCGTTGGAAGCCATGGAAATGAAATGAGCCAAAGCAAATGCACAGGAGCACTTTTTGGATAGAAACTGAAACTGAAAGTCTTCCGCAACTCAACACCGACGGTACGCATGGTGGATCAATTTCAGTGGGCTCCTGGAAACTAATATCCGGAATCCTTTCCCAGAATGTTTCCACAGAGGGAATTCAAATTCTTGATCATCTAATAAAACTCCAACAGTCAGCTGTTGCGCAATGTTTCCGGTGCTCAATAAACGTTGAAGAAAAGGAGAAATGCTATGTGTAGAGTTAACGAATCGTTTCGTTTCTAATATTTCAATTCATTTTGCCGCCTGAGCGACGATAGCACGCTGGGAAGAATACTCCCACAGTCACAAATGGAATTGGTCACAGATCGTTCTGAGAAGCGCAGGAACATTGTAGGACGTAAACCGGGTTTTGAAGCGATTGTTTCGTGGTTGAATAGGCTGTTTTTTGCTCTACAACGGCGTTATCAAAATTGGATAGTTATTAGCATCACCTGCGTTTGTTGAATTGGTTTTGGGCTTATGTGAAGGACCGAAAAGAAGCACAAGAATCGACGATTCTGGCAGTGTAAATGTTACGTAGTACGTTGCTATATTGTAGTGAACCATTTGATATCATTGTCTGTGAATGTATTTTTGTTTTTGTTTTAGTTTGTACTGTGCTTAGCCCGAAATAGCCCGAAAGGATGATTGACATTCTTCGTACCTTTGATTAAATATTTATTAATAAAGAACAATGAAGGATGAAAAGCAGCAGCAGACAATGCCGTGAGACATTTCTGACAAAAGATTTATTAATAGGGCTTAATTAAATTTAATCACTCTTTATACTGGAACGTTTTAAGCGTTTGAGACTAAGTGACTTTTTTATTCATAAAGTATAATAAGTGGTGAAAGGTCAAGTCGATGAGCTTTAGGGGTTACAAGTCAAAATGAATGGTCCAGCGTTGTAAATAAATAAAGAAACGCTTGGTCTTGTAACAACGTCAGCTCACCCTCAAATGGATTTATCTCAAATAGCAAAAGGATTCTTTGAGCTTCCTTTCTTGGCAACACACGGCCACAGCTAAACGTGTGACCAGTGTGCCCTTCCAAAGTGTTTCATTTCACTTACATGAAATACTAAATAATTCAAGTTGCACGTGCGCGCTGCAAAATCACGCATCACGCGACCATAGGGAACCATTAATCACGGCACAACGCACAAACGCATAAAGCGTCTGTTCTTCTTTCGATTCTCATTTCTCACGACACGATTTATCTGCACAATTAAGTATTAACTCAACTTTACCGAAATGGACTCATTCTACGGAATGAAATGTTTGTTTTCTTGACTTCCCCGTGCTGAGGTTCGAGGCGCTGTTCGAGTTCGTTCCGTCCCCATCGAGGACAGTATTGAAACCAGCTTCAGCAAGCATAGTAACACACTCCAACACAACCAACCAAAGTGTTGCCTCCCGCGGTATACTAATTCGACGAAATGGATTAATTTTCCAGTGGCCGCGTTGCAGGACCTGTTCTAGGAAGATTCTAAGCAGGAGCAGGAGCATGTTGATAATTTAACAAGCTTTTCGTCTGTTAAAACATTGCCAACGCGTAATGTTAGCAGGACCACCTAGCGGAAAAGCCGCAGATTACAAAGAAAAAGGAAATCGTCGCTAATGCTGCAAAGCAGACAACAGCAGACAGTTTCCGTTTTGGCACCGCGGGAGTTTCTTTAATATTGTTGGTGGTTTCTGTGGTGATAGCCATTGTTTTGTAGCATATTTTGTGGCGCACCATGAACCCATACCCTAAGTTGTGGGCAACATTCTTATCACATTTCTTCAGCGAATTTCCTTCTAAAGGAAAACATTTCTTCTTTCTGTCGGACTTAATCTTGCAGGGGCTTGCTTGCTAGGCGGAGACTAACGTAAATTGTGTGTTTTTTTGGAACAGAAATATGTTTACTGTATCACACAAAATACACCCATTCGAACGGAGGGGAATGAATATTCATCTACTTCGCTGTATCTGTGGAGTTTAACCATCAAGACGGAATATTCGGCTTACTTAATACTTACCTCTCATTATATAATGTTATCCACTCGGCGGTCGGAGCTTGCCAAGAGGGTTTCAGCAACCGAGCCAGGACTTCCTGCTGGCTGCACCAACAAAGGATAGTCGGAACCGTACTTGTTGTCCTCGTTCGTGATTCCGATGTACGCGAAAATGGTTTATGCCGAGTTGCGCCTTCTCATTCACTGTATGTATCTTCAACTTCAACTTTAAGTTTGATAGAAAATTTCAATGCGCGAACGTTAGACTAAAAGTCACTTGAAAAGAAATCTTCACGGTTTGAATCATCCATTCATTCAGACGACGCACCCAGGAGAAGCTAAAGCGCAAGGACAACGTTCAGGTGAAGTGTGGCAATCTGCAACACCACGTTAAGCACGTTCGCATAGCTGCTAGTAGAGCGTCGTTCTCGGTTGCAATCTAGCATAATGTCCGCACCTCGATGCTATTGTGCAACGCTGGCAACACAAACGGAGACACAGTAGGTGCGCTTGGATTAAACCGTGAAGCATCGCTTCGGAACGCTTGGAAACAACCGTGTTACACCACCGCGACACGAATAAGGTGCCAGGGACATACGACAGGGTGCGATCGGGTTGGTGCTGGGGCTGGAGCGGCAACAACACACGTTCGCTGGTAGTGCTGCAATTAGCTCCGCGTGTTGGTTAGTTATGCCCGGTAGCATCTATTTGTAAAGAAGAGAAAGAGAACAGAAAATGAATGTAATTTAAATTAATTTAGATGCATTAAGAATCCAGCTCTAATTAAATACGGTGCAACATTGGTACATATAATTGAAATTTAAATTTACAAACAATTACGTGAAAAAAGTACTTAAAAATTTAGCAAAACATATTTTGAAGTGTCAGTTTTATGAATACAATTTCTGTAAATACTAACAGAAACAAATTGTTCAAATGTGCGCTTATTGCCTTTAACAATAAACGTAGATGTTAGAGGAAGTTCAATGCGGGTGAAAAAAAACATGAAAGTTTCGCATTAACCAGCAGCAGTATCTCAACGATCGAAAGTATACTGCAACACTGACTCTGATTGAAACGGACAGCGAATTGTGAGATAGCAAGAGGAACTTTATATGAAATCTTACTGAAGGAATGAAATAAGTCGCAGTTCCTTTTTTTTCTTCACAATACTCTGAGGCAGCTTATACTTTAACTTCGGTTGAAAGAAGGTAAGCAAGAAGCAGCATCTGCTGCTGAGAATTTGAAGAGAATGATGAGAGGTAGGTTAGCTCTGGCGATGGCGACATAGTAATAAGAATGACGCAAAATTGACCTGATATCGTCGTCTCGGAAAACTAAGCAGAAAACGAACGACTTGCTTAAGATCCTTCTAAGAATGTTACAACTGGTTGCTTAATTTAATTTCCAGCGCAAAAATGTCACAAAAATATCGCATTTGACACATTTCTCCTTTTAATTATACGCAGAAAAGAGCGAAAATAGGAAGGACAAACTAAGTGTGAATTCAAAACCATGGGTCTGCAGTGAAATAACCCATTCTGATGGAATGGTGCTGCATACCGTGTTTTCCATTTCATTTGAAGTGCCGCAAAATACGGGTTTTTTTTCAAAGCTACCGTGACTTAAGCTCATTATTAGAAACGATGGCCTTTTTTTGCTGTAATCCTTCATTTATCTCAATTCTCAGATACTTCTTCTCACAAGAGAAGTATACCGTTCAAATAGGCTCAAACATTTTCACCCAGCCGGGTGAAACATCGTCAAACGTCATTTTCCATTTTCCATCATCGTAGCAAATGGTTGCGGACAAATTGAATTGCGCCGAGACTCGTCTCGTTGCGCGGAGGTTGTATCGTAGATATTGCTTTATTCGTCGGTGACTGGCAGGACATGTCGATGATGGTCGAGCAGCGTGATACACATTTCCGGCATAAAAGTCAGTTGTAAATCGAGCGTAATGAAAGTGGGAAAGCTTTGACTCACATTATGTGCGTAAAGTTTGAAAGGATAGTAGAAGGTAAATCCAAGAAAAGAATGATCTAGATTGCTCCATGGCAAGATTACGAGCGAGCGAAATGATGCTCTACCAGGAAGAGTAATTTGACAAAGAACGATCAATGATACGGGTTTTCTAGCATCTCGCCGTGCTGAGACCGGGTAGGTCTCATTGGTTGAGCTATCGAATACAAAGCATTGACATTATTGCATCAAATGTGTAACAGTTGCTACATAAACTGTTTTACTTCATAACTACACACTTGACTACATATACTGTTTAACTACATAATTCATGTTATGAATATCATGTTATCATCATATCATGTCATGCATGTTCATAACATGTTGTTATCAATAAAACCATGATGTTGATGTTACGTCGCCTCCGTAGCTGTCATAGTTGAGGTCGGATACTTAATCTATTTAAGTGACAAGACATTCTGATGGTCATTTCACCCATCATACCAGTAAACTG
This sequence comes from Anopheles arabiensis, assembly GCF_016920715.1. Taxonomy (NCBI): domain Eukaryota; kingdom Metazoa; phylum Arthropoda; class Insecta; order Diptera; family Culicidae; genus Anopheles; species Anopheles arabiensis. Next base: position 53,154,552 of record NC_053517.1, read on the forward strand.
ACCATCGGGGCTTTAAAGCTGAATTACTACTGAAGTTCAATTTTTGCAGGCTCCCACATCCCAAGAGTAATTAAAAGTCGTGGAGTTTTAATGTATTTACTACAGTTTTCCCAGTAGGATATAACCGGGACTGTGTTCTAGAGATGATGTGAAAATTCGTTAACTGTAAACTGGAAATCATGGATAAATAAAATATAACAGCTAGCTGGGTTACCCAAAGGTACCAAGGGAGTTTGAACTAGACCAAGAAGTTTTATGTTGACAGGATGGGTATAAGAGTTTTTTTCAAGTGCCATACTATGGATTGAATATTTCATGAAGCTTCAAATTCATCCTCTACAGCAGAAGAGTTATTTTTTTGGAATTGAAACTGAATGTGAAGATGAAACGCATCCGTGTAAATGTTTATTTAAAATGTCCGGATAGAAACTGTGTATGCTTTTGATGTTCGGTATACCAAGCAGTTATACTTGGTGTATATAAAATGTGTAAAATCGTTGTTTCCACGGTTGGTTATGTGAATCTATTAGAGTTACCTTATTTTGATATATTTTTATTAGTTTAAAATTTAACCCATCAAACTCAAGAGATTTGAACGGGTGTTCTTATATTAGTTTTCGCGTGTAGGTCTGATATCACGGTAAGCAAGAATGAAGTGTTTCCTAGTAGGTTTAGGAAGGCCTAGCAACGAAAATCTTGCAGCGCAGTACATCTTAATCCACTAATATTATAGGTATAAAAGAATGGCGAAGAAGGCTTCACCAGAAGTAAACAACCTATAAAGTTATCTTCATTCAGAAGCATTCCTTTGAAATGCATTTTTTCAATTTCAATGGAATGAGAAACGGAATGTATTACATTTAGAGAAGAGAATAGCAGTTTTCTAAAGAATAGAAAGGACCCCAAATGATCGGAAACACGCGCTGAGGAATCGAGCGTATAATTGTTATTGATTTTTATTATTTGCGTCCAGGTTGAATGTGAAGGCAGGCAGTTAGTTGTTTTATTGATGTTTGCGCTATTACCAAACGGAGTCCAATTACGTGTTGGTGACTGTGTTCTGAACATTTCTGAGCAGAGGTAAATGACAAGCTTTCGGCCAATGTTAAGAAGTTTCCCGATGTTTCAGGTTTCCAGTTATAGATTTCAACGTTTTCCTAATCAGTTGTTTGCTAGGGAGGTGAGTCATGAATTATGATCTCATGTCATAAGACAGACCTCCTTGTGTCTGTTAGTGAGTGATTTTGTGTAACAAATAAATTGAACTTTTTCTTTTGGATATTACATTCGTATTGGTTTTAATTTTATGAATTATCGTAATAATTTGTATACAATAATTCTAGTGCAATATCTTGTCGTTCGTATCGAATAATTAATTTATATTATTATGGAATTTATAAATGAAATGTGTTACACACTTTAAAGGAAAATGTTAAGTTTATAATTGATTGTAAAATACGCAAAAAACCTTTTTGGAAAAGTATAATAGAGGACATTTCTGAACCCGCAGCGACATGATGTTATTTGCAAAAATTCTGCAAAGGGAAGCATTAGCCGACGGTTGCAATGAATGAATGAATGAATGAATCCTTAACCTACTTTTACCATCGATACACTGTACGCTTGATGAGCAGAAACCAGCATCATGCTTCAGTAGGTTTTTATAACATTTTGCTAATTGGCTTTCTCTTCATTGGATTCCTACAACACGAGGACTGCTGTGGAGTTTGTTGTTAAAAAAAGCTATTTGCCAGACAGTACGACCTGCTGCGAAGAATAGCAACATGATCTTATTGAAACAGTGTCATTTGTATCAAGAAGCTATGGCATGATTAAAAAAAAAATGCGTTTCTATAAATCATTCATAATTGGTGCTTCATTTTGTCCTACCGTCTTAGCTTTTCAGATACAACGCCAATGATGCTAAGCCATAATATTGAGCCTTGTAAAATGTCGCATAGCATCAACTCTATTTGAGAATAATTGATTATATCACTCCTGCTACTTTCAATAACCACATTTGTCAGTTAATGTTACATTTGTGTCATTGAATTTAATTTAAGGCTTATCAATAAACTTTCTAATTCTACAATCTACAATTACACATTCTTTTGAATAGTATTTTAATATTGTATGGGTGCCTATTTTGCTAAAATCCTATTTCTAGACTCCTTAAAGTTCAATTTGTTTGGATAGCAAGGCCCCATGCTAATATTCCGTAGTCACGAAATGTTATCACTGTACGGAATGAAGACGATGGGTTGCAAACTTGTTGAAAAACGCCCACAACACACATTTCTATTGCTTCTCGCTGAGTAGGGTACGTTATCGGCATAAATAATACCAGCAACAGTCTGGTTTGCTCCAGCAGAACTTTTATCAGTCTGCCAACGCTTCTGTAGCCGTTTCGTTAGAAAATAGAAAGCTGATATACCGCAAGAGATAGCAGCTGAATAATCTTTCTTCATTTGTTTTCGAATATTGAGACAGATTTTACGTGCTGGAGCAAATTGTCCGAATATGTGAAGCATGTCACATCAAATACCGCATTTGTTGTGCTGATGATCTGATTCTTCCTTGGTGAATGGCTCCGGGCTCCGGCAGCCGTCTTCAGACACGGCCGTTCGTCATGTGCCGTCGGTGACACTCATGCACGGCGCGTATGGTGTGTGTGCTTAATTCTTTTATTTATGATTCCTGTCACTTTCAGCTTTCCGCATGCAGAGTCCAAAATTGCCTGCAATCCGCCTCAACCAAAACGTGTCAAGAATACGTCCGGCGACAGACAACACCTTCTGGTACTAGGTGGTACACCCAGAAACAAGGAAAAGCTGATGACATGAGCGTACCACTGGCAAAAGCTTATGAGCGTGAAAGCGAGCGAGCTCAAGACGAAAGGAATTTGCAATTTTATATCTTGTGATAGAAGAAGAAGAAACAAAAATTGCAGCTCAAACGAAGTTCATGCATTGGTTGTTGGTGCATTTCGCGTGAGCAAACCATGGGCACCTTCTGCTGGTAACTAATTGAAATCTATTATTAATGGTGGCTCATTTTTCGCGCAAGGAACAGAATCTGATGATTGAAACAGGTGCACCAGTGCATGGCTCGAGGAAAAGTACATGAAACAGAGTAGAACATTTATCACAAGTAGCTGAACGGTAAGAAAAGGGAATGAAGCATAATTTATCACCCTTCAACCTCTCGTGCTTCTTACCGATCTTGGTGTATGATGAAGACGAACGGCAAATGCCATTAGTTTGCTATCAAGTTGAAAGGATAACAATTTCGAGCAAGTAAGGAAATAGATTCCAACATCGAGTATCACACGGTAAAACAGCTGTAGATTTCGATTCGCCCTATGCTTGTCCATTTATTGTTTATGTATGTGTTCTGGAGCATTCGCATACGGCACCTGCATTTGACAGGGAGTGGCCTTGTGCTTCTGAGGTTTTAATCGATTCAAAAATGCAATAGTTCAATTGAAAGTGTAGTGCATGTCCAGGAATGGTTTGGTAAGTATTTTATTATGAGAAGATACGTTTGTTACGAATAGACCTACGATCTATATGGTATGTTCGAGATTCTTACTAACTTTAGATTCTTTACTTCTGCATTGCATAAAAGGTTATTGAACGTCACGTATTTACCAACATTCCATTCTAGAAATAAACTGGAAAACCGACTTTACGGACTCGTAGGACGCAGATATTGTAGAAGAACGAGTGAATATTTCTCATTGTCTCTTATTAGAACCGTTGAAACGAGCAATCCCAGTCAGTTCCAGTGTATAGATAACCTATTTTTAATTAGTGTGAATAGTTTCGCATGAGGTTAGGAATGAGATGCATAGTGTGAAGGAAAGTAAAGTCTTGGCTCGTGTTTAAAATGTACGTTTACAGTCTAAATCACAGTCTGAGGGATGTTATCTATAGTGAGACATTGCTTTATGGTGCTTTTAATTACAATTTACATGTCAGGTTGTACTTCTGTAACAGATTCCATTATTCTTTCTTGACTAATATGTTAAGTCTGTTTTGAGCATAGCATAGAATAATGATGATGTTTTTATAGTGAGCGCCTGTTCCAGACATCTCTAGAAAATCTTTTAAGTTATTTTCATTGCTGAAAACCACATGCTGCACACAACACTGCTTACCCAAAGGTATAGTGGTACCATTCATAACGAGTTTAATATGTTTCTCAATGATTATGCGGGAGACTTTTTTAATTATAATTTCTGTGAAAAGTAAAATAATCGATTGCATGACCACAAATGTGCTAGTATGAATGTATATATACATAGGATGTTTCCTATGTCTTCATATTACTGATATATTGGAAGATAATGGTAGTTCACTATTTATCTGTCATATTCTTAATCAAAGACATTATTAGACATTTCCTACCATATTTTATCGATTTTTTTTGATCAAAATTGAATATTTGAGGTAAATATTCTTTAGTACAAACAAAATTTTCAATGATTACGATAAATTAATTGGCATTAAATCTACAATGATGTATTGACGAGATATCATACCACACACTTGTACATCATAAAGTTATACAATACTTCTCCTTCTTACATTAAACGTTTAGTTTTACATAGTTGTACATTAAATAAAGCTCCCTAAATAATTTCATTAAATTACATTAAATTTAAATAACATTAAAAAATCCATTAAAAAATCCCTAAGCGATAAGCAAAGTTACAGAAATGCTCAATATTAACCGATCTTGATCTTGATTTCACATCGACGCCAAAAAACGCATCAAGAAAACTAATGAGATTGCTCGTTTTGCGAAATTCTACTAGTTAAGAGAGGTATTTGTTGAGCATTTTGAATTGCTCTTTATGGGAAAAACTCGTTATAAGTGGTACTCGTTATGAAGGGTTCCACTGTATTGATTAACATATGTGGATTGTTACAGTGTTATTCTCGGAGCTTCGACAACAATTACAAAAGGACTGTATGTTGGCAATTATGGTTTTGTTACAGAAGATCTATGAACTATTCACCAAGAGTCACCAAGGGTATGTTTGAATAGTCTGTGCCTTCAATGTAAGGAGCATTATGGTTTCAAGATACCCAAAATTGAAAACATCGTTGAGAATAACATCATCTCACATCTATTCTTAGCAATACCACAGTACAGTATATCTAGATTGCATATGGTCCAGAATTCGAATGGCACATGGTTTGTATTCTTGTGCCGTTATTTAGAGGACCTTTTTGAACATTACCCAACACTCTATATGGTACGTTGGGGACACAAGCGAAACCGTTATTTTAGTTTAGTCATTATTCTCTTTCAACTACCATCGTTATGACCGAAACGCGCATTCGAGCGCACACGTGCACGAGCAAAAAGAAGGGCTATTCCGAACAAGATAGAATAACATTAAACCAGGCAGCGATGGGACTGAATGGATATTTGAGTGCTTTTACCGGAGGCGTTACACTTGTAGCACTTGCTAATATTACTTCAGTGAAGTTTTCTACGGCAACCGAATCCACACTGCACCGCTTCAGAAACCAAATGCTATTTTAGGTGGAATGCAATTCGAACTGCTGTGTACGCTGCTGCTAGATTATTGCACCGACCATAATTTGTTCCAGCTGGTGCAAACTTCTGTCTTCTGCCCGGGTTCCCCCGGCGAGCCGGAAGAAGTGTCATAGGACGGGACGGTGGAACTGTCTGCTATAGGAATAACAATATCACTTTCAACTAACTGTTGCCAACCGATGAGAAGCACCAAAAGTGAAGTCTTGACATCAGACGCTAGTACACGATAGTGTTTTCGGGGATTTGGTTTGCTGTGCATATGGTGGAGGTGTTTTATTACTCGCATAAATAAGACGATTTCTTAACAACAATGTGCAAGGTTTTATATTACACCTAGAAAGGTTGCTTGTCGATCTGTTGCTTGGCATTATTTGATCTAAAATAATAAATTATTGTTTGTTTGTTCTCTAGCACAAAAATCTGAAATCGTACAGGAATCGTAAGCTGAATTGCACAGCACAAAATTCACAAAATTATTACATACATTTTCGATTCGAAGTGATATCCCCTTTCAAACGCTAAAATCACAAGTGGATCCATATTGCATTACAACAACTAAGTGGTTGCACTGATTGGTCAAACAATTGCCTGCCTAGTTGAAGCCAACCACAAGTAATACTGTTAAAGGCAGCGTGAATTCAGGTTTCATAAACCTGTGACGGTAAATTCATTGCATATAATGCATTGTATGGTCGTATTAAGCCTGGATTGAAATCAATATTCAGATAGTTCAGAGAAAAATCATTTCAACTTATGCTTTCGCATGCGTTTACTTAAAAAGGGAGAAATGCTATATCCGAGAAATGCACAATATATTTGTCCTTTCTAATTGCTAGGTTGATTGGAATCTGCTGAGAGAGCTTTAGAGTGCAGAGAACATCGTCGGAAAATAAACAATAGCATTAATGAGCTCGTCTGGCATATGATGGCATGCAGTGCAATTCCAATGCACTGTTGAAACGAAAGCAAATTACTTCCTTTGTTGGTAAAGAAGATGCTGGCTTAAGTGGGAGGTATCTATCATTTAAATTTATACAATTCGGTTTAAGCCACGCATTGGTTGGTTCCCCACACATCTTTATACAGGGCCTTAGGTTGTTATTATTGTCAAAACTACGCAATAGACTAAATGACTCTTTTGACGACTGCTTATGGTTGAATATGGTACTATAGCTGGCTAGAACACGATCCTAATGACGTGTACAACATTCCTCATTTTTACGTGCCCTTTTTCATTTAGTGAAAACATTTAAACAAATATAACTCAACATATACTGGAAGCGTATGAAAAGAGACGGTACACCATGGCTGTGATTATGTAACGTGTGCCTCATTACTTAACATCGTAGCGAGCGATAGCGTCAGCATCAAAGGGCTAAGATTTTGCAGCAGTCCTATGAGTGTTGGCCGGGAATGAAAGGAAACATAAGAGCCATTACTGTAGTTCATAATGTGTCGAGTGGTTCACACAGTGGGAATGAATAGAAGTCAAAATTAAATTGCACTAGTAGTATATCAGCTAGACGGCATAATTAAGAGTACAGTGAATCACATTGGCAAACAGTTTTTTTTTATACTTTAGTTTGCGGGTTACATTTTATTATTATTATTTTAACAACCGTTGTCGGTCAAGGCTGTACCCACTTGTGAGGTTGGCTTGCAGTGACTTATGGATTATCCCTCCCCCCCATAGCAGAAATGTCAGTCCTACGTATAGCTGCACTGACCATTTGGGGCTTGAACCCATGACGGGCAAGTTGTTAAGTCGTTTGAGTTGACGACTGTACCACGAGACCGGCCAAATAAATAGCTTAAATAGCTATACTGCACAAAAATTGTATGTATGATGATTTTTTGTTCATTGAACGCATTTCCATTCACGAATGAATTTTGTCCTTTTAAGGCATTAGTGTTAGCCCTTGGTGTTTCATGGGGCCACACGCACACGGTTAGCAGCGTTTATGCACATTACAAATTAACACGACAGATGAAGTGTCAAGCTATTCTCTAAGCGAGCGAACGTCACGCGTGTCATGTTCGTGCCGGAAATCCCTCGGATCATCTACACTGCACATGATTTCAAGCGGCGCTCCGTAGCGTCATCCATCCCGTTTGTTCGAGTTCTGTTCTTAGACAAAGTGAGGATGAGGCAGAAAATATGTCTCTCAACGAGAAAGAGATTTCATCACGCCATCCTTAGCTAGCGTTTAATTATCGTTTATTAATATTACGCTAGCTGTCGTTGAAGACAGCAAGAAAACGTGCTAAAATCGCAATAAGTAAAACCATTCATCACTGGAATCGCAAACGAGCATTAAAACTTTCACGATCCAAAAGCTACCCTGCTGGTTTATGTAAAAACGGCAGAACTTAAGCAGATAAACTTGCGCACAGATGAAGTTTGTCATCGATTCTGATTTAGGGTGTTTGCCACGAATACCAAAGATGCTAAGTTTTAATCAAAATAGTGCTTGAAGAACACACACACCTCACGGCGAGTAAGCTTTTCGATTAGACCCAATGCTATAAAATGGTGCCGATGGGCGTTGAAGTAAAATGGAACTCATAGAAATGTTAAATGATTGTCTAACCATCTAATTTTCACCTCCTCAGACCTTCTCCAGCTAATGTGATTTCAAAAATCCCCAAGTTCATAACAGTTTTTACCCTTCTCACAAACCATATAATGTCATTTAGTTTCGATACCATGATCTCAGAACATAATGCACAACACAGCACTGCGATTTGTTTGCCATTTAGCAGATCACTAAAACTGTACCCACGCTGAAAGTTTATCGTTGACAGCCGGAGTCCGGGAATAGTAGCACCAGTTTTTGGCTGTTGAAAACCGCGTGACACAACACTGACCGTTTGCCGTGTAAAGGTAAAGCGTCTCTCAAAAGCACACACACCGAAATGCAGGTAAAGACAAAACGCTACTACCGCTGCATGTACACCAGAGCAACGACGGAAGGGACTGTTTAAAATGCAGACTGCAATCAAGTGCAAACTTACACCGCACGATGGCGGTAGCTGTGATGTGCAACTTCACCGGTGATATTTGCATATGAAAGGTGATGATGGTGAGGAAAGGTGAAGAAGGAAAGGTAATTTGCAGCAATTGTAACAGTGGTGGTAGTTTTCGTAGAGTAGAATCGGGCTTCGTGAACGTACGATGGGTAGTAGGACAACGTTAAATATGAACAGGTTTTTCTCATTAGTGTTACTATCGCAAATGTGCACTTTTGAACTATCATTTTGCTTTGTGCAGTGTTGAAAGTGACAAGAAAAAAACGTTTCATGTAAATGCTTTGCGAATTTATGGCAAGCAATTTACTAATTTATGCATGTTACAGTGATGTTATCAAAAATAAATAGCCAACGTGAGAATTGTTGGATGTTTGATGAACACGGTTTCTGCCTGTTGCCAATCTATATTTCTCGTGAGTTAGTAAACGTTTTAAAGTTTCAATAGAGGAGAAAATCTTGAAACTAGTTCAGGTGTGCACTATCACTTGAGGGCTAGAAATTCTTTTTTGTCTGATAAAGGCACCAAAAAACGGAACGTATATCCAAAGACTTGGTGCATCCGGCTCGCTCCGTTATGGTTGATATCAGTTGAAGCTCTCCGGAAAATGGAAAAGCTTGTTACTTCATGCTACCTTCCCGTGGATCGGTTGTTTCGGAGATACAGTATCAACAGAACCAATGAAAAAAGCAAATTGACATTACCAACTGGCTGACAATTTGAGACATGAACATGGGGGCACACGTGTTGTAAGACAACGTAAAAAAGAGAAAATAAAACACAACATCTCTACTGTACGAAAGCATAACACCTAAACCAGATTCTAGTAGCTTCTCCGGTCTTGTTGAAGGCTTGTTATTTTTCTACATGATCAGTTTCACTATGGCGGTGCAGTGATGGCATATTCTTTACGGAACCTACCTATCTTGTGTCAACCCTCTGGAGTGCTCCACTCAGCTCCACGTGTATGTCAATCATTATGCAATGGATTAGAGTCAGTTCCGGTGTTGGTTTTGTGTGGTTTGTGCCATTGAGCAAGCAGATGCTTTGCCGTTGGCTGTTCTAGCAAGACAAACCACCGAAAGGAGTGTGATAAAAATACTACTTAACACTGAACAGGATTGATTGGGGGAGTACCGAAAATGTCTGACATCGAAAGAAGAATTTAATTTCACGTTGTCTGCCAAGAGATTTGTCCCATGTATCAGTCAGCAAAAGGATATTTCGTTATGTAACTTTATTTTTCCTCCGTGTTCTGATGGGTTGTCTTCTTTTCAAAACCATTTAAAATGTCTTTTATGACTTATAACTGATCTACTGCTTAGAGAAGACTACCACAACATTCATTCATATATTTTTTTCAAACAATCAACCAAAATATGTACTGAACTTACACGACTTAGTAGAAAAATTGGGCGGGGAAAATATCTACTGAAGCTAAACCGTTGCCCCCGTTAGCCAGTCAACGATATAGACAGCAGGGCCTTCGTTAACGAAAAAAAAACTGCCCGCGCCAAACGAATGTGGAACAGCTCTCATTCATCCAAAATGAAAGACGAGGGTACTGCAACCAAAATGCAAATTCAATGTCAACATCGTTTCGTTCCGTTTGGCTGCGGGCTATGGTCAGCAAGTGAGTAAAAATATGGGCAAATAAAGAGTTGGATAAAGAACTTCATCGACATCGAATGTCGGACGTTTGCTGACCCAGCTGCAGTTGATGGACACACATACACGTGCTATCTCCACCTGAAGTAGAAATGGAGTCGAAACAATCCAAACCGGATCTTCGCTGGTTGGATGATTGTAGGTTACTACTCTGGGGGACTCGTCGATGGGCTTTATGCTCTACATACAAGGGGTAATGTCACATAACACAATTAATGAATAAAATGTCCTGTGCTATGTGTACACTTTATGTGGAAATTTTAATTAAAATTCTCAAACCCGTTTCTAGCTCAAGGGCAGCTTGCGATGAGATATTCAGTAGTAAAACTGAAATTATTCTGCCTTCAGAATTAATTACATTTTCAACATGCGTGCTTAATATGAACGAGTTAATGTTTAAAAATACAATAAATCCTAACGGTAATGCAAAAGAATTTATGTGGTGGATTGAATGCAATCAAAATAACAACTCATCGGTTATAGTTAATCTCTGTATAAAACTCTGTATATCTGGAGTCCTCCACTACTTAAAACATAAAATGTTGTTCATGTACATAATGCATAACATGTATTACAGGGTTTTCCAGGGATTCTCATAGTTGTTGGACACTTCCTTGGCTCTTTCCTATTGGAAGAGAACTTCATATGTTCAATGGGACATTGGACTCTATGGCACCCTTTTTGGACAGGCTCCTTCAAAATTCCTATTGCATTTGTCCAACAAGGGTTCAATTCCCATTACATTAACCTTTAAGTTGGCAACCGGATATCCGGGTATTTTATTCAACTTTAAACTTCAATAACATTTGATTAACAACTTATATTGGCCTGATAATTTCAGCAAGCTGTAAATATTCTATTTTATTTTGTTTTAAACTTTACCACGTAAGTTGTCAACCAGCATACCCGGGTATTCCATACATTTTGTATGGAGAAAGAGCACAATATGAACTGTGCTTATTTTCGTGTCTAATTGAAGCGGTTTAAAATTTCAAATAAACCGTTAGTTTTATCATAAAATGAAAAAAAAACTTTATGAATAAATGAAATAGGCATTACTTGCTTACTGCATTGAAAGATAGAAAGCATTGTTTACCTATGAAAACCGTTCATTTTTTGCATCAAAACGTGTGGAATACCCGGGTATGCCGGTTGGGAACTTACGTGTGTAAATTTGGTTGCCAACTCTACGGTTATGTTCATTTCATATGAAAGAATCAATAAAGTATAAAGAATCAACAGCTCTGAGAGCTCCTGGAAACCCCTATATTTGCCATATGACCCAGTGAAGCTGAGTGGTTTGTCCAATGATGACACAAAACAAAGTTTTCGTGATAAGACTTACTAACGTCCTTTTAGCTAAGCTTAGATTTTAGCTTGTCAGAAATAAAACCACAACAAGTCTATATTTATTTGAATAACTTGTTCATTCACTAAACATAAATAATGTAAATGGAATATATTACACAATGCGATTGAAGCAAATTAATGCATTGACCCTTACAGCAATGCATAATTTTGCCAACTGTTTAAAATGCAAGCGAGTGTCTTATTAACCCGAATCTCTAGTACCAGCGAAAAAGGGCGTTCAGCAAAATGAAATTAATATTGCCTTTCAATGTCATTACCGTTAGCGACAAAAAAAGACGCAATCATACATCTATCAATGGTCGTTCAGATTACTGTTTCGAATTTGCTTTCATAGAGCGAATAGAAACGATAACAACAGCCATCCACGCATCATGTGACAAGGTCAGCCAGAAATTGAGCGACATTCATCCACCGGGTAATGGCTACCGGTATCCTAATGGTAACGATCTATTCAGCTTAAATTACATTTCGTTGCTCACAAAACGTACAAATGGCCCCGTACAAATCCGTTCACGATGCCAATAACGACCAAGACGACAATGGCCGATGGCAAGTGCTAGCCGTTATCACATTAAGCTTTAATTTTGGGGAAGGACGGGTTGGATTCGCAACTACCGAACAGGGGCCCGTGCGGGAAATCATGTTTAATTTTGTTGTGATGATGTGATAGATAATGGCAACACTATAACGATACAAAATTGAAACATTTAGAGTCGCTTGCTACAGTGATGTGTCGTTGTTGTCCTCTGCTTTTCTGCAGAGCAAAATAGTACCCTTCCAGGCTGTACAGGAGTCATTATTTTCTAATTAAAACTAATAACCCATGGAGTTGATGTAGAGGTGAAAAAGTTAGCTTTCTTTTTGATACAAGCTAGCCCTCGATGCAAGAAGTAACAATTACGGTGCATCGCGTCTGGTGTGAGGCTTCTCATTCGTTCCAGCACTTTACACTGACAGGAATCTAGCGTCACGAGTTCCAATTAAAACAATTAAAGCTGTGGTCGGAAATGTTATGATTTCATTTAACAAAATGTTTAACTTTTTGATGGAATGTACTGATAAATCATACTGACAATAAATCTGACCTCTCGCTAATTACAGACCAGAAATGTATCGGCACGTTATGATTAAAATGTTGGTTCTTCTTCTTCTTCTTCTTGTTCTTCTATTTGGCGTAACGTCCTACGCGGACATGCTGACCTATAGAGGGTTTCGAGTCTTAATTCATTACCACGCAGCCGGATAAATCTATCCTTGCAACGAGGGGACGTTCCATTTCAGGCTAGAATCAGTGACGGACATGTTATTGAGTTGTTCGAGTTGACGATTGTAAAACGGAACCGTTCCTTGTTGTTATTAAAATGTTGGTTATTATGCATTTATAACCGAAAATTAGCGATGAAGGAATTAAGGATAAAATACCCTAAGAGGACTATCACGGAACCATATCATGGAACCGTCTCAGATTTTTAAATTAATTTGACCTTATCACACATTCCGTTTTAATGCGTTTACAACTTTGTTATTTAAGCAATACTAAGTATGCCCCGCAGCAAACTTACGTAAAATGCAATATACTAATTACAAATGCAATATACTGCATGCTTTTGCAGATAAAAAAATAACAAACAAACTCACAAACCGACAAACGGAGCATATGATAGTCCAGAAACCAGAATTCAGATGACAAGATAAAAACGTATAAGACAATCGTGGCAGATGATACCACAATTGATGCTCATCATAGGGCCAAGCTGGTACGACAGTACTAGTTAATTACATGCCGGCACATTAAGTACGTATGGAGCTAAATTTTGACAGCCAAAAGCGATTTACTTTCACTCGATATGCGAAATCGTTTTATCGTGCCCATGGATATATTTAGACAGGAAGATGTGAATTTTTCACTAATAGTGGGAATGCTTTACATAATCTTATTTGTTTAGTTATTATTTATTATTATGCCATTATGTCCGTCGAAATCTATTCCTTATTGAATCCTATTTTGTTGTTTTTGTTGTTGTTTTGCTTTTTTTACACAAAAGCTGCCAATAGTAATTCAGAGAATCCCTTTCTACCTTCACCTCACCTCTCCATTCGTGCAAATTGCCGCAAATTGCCAACAGCTAAATTTGTCATTGACAATAACGTCATGCCATGCGTGCATTGTGCCTAAAAATAGTTTACTATAGGATTCGACCTACATGTACTTGTCCAAGATCTTCTTAATCAGCGACAGCCTCCCAGTCCCCATGTCTTGCTGCTACATTGTAATTGAGTAAACGAGATAACAACAATGGAAGGAAATCACAAATTCGTATTATCGTGCATGTTTATCCCGTGTAAGAAACTATCGAGAACTGACATTTTTTCGTAAAACAACATGTAATTATTTCGACATTTTGGTTTAGTTTCTAGAAGAAGATGAATAACTTCTACTTGACGTAACGTCCTACGCGTGCATGCAGGCCTATACAGGTTTTCGAGACCCATTCAATACTGTAACAACAATTGCGATCAACAATTTTAGTCCATATTTGAGCTTTCTGTTTTATACAATATTAACATTAAAGGTATGAAAGAGCAAAAGTCTAAAAATAAGACGAAAATCAATATTAAATTCAGGCGCTCAAGCTCTTAAGCCATATTCAGCAAAGTGCCTGCAAGGGGTTATATTGACTGGTGCCTTGCATTCGTAATTCAAATCTTTGGCGCTGGTGAAATGAGGTTTAAAATGTTTTAATTATTGTACGTATTGTATATATTGCATACAAAGTGTATAAACCGACGTGAGACTATATGTGATTTTATTGAGATTTGTTTCACGCAAAATTGTGTGAGATGAAATAATATCCACAAGTGAATGATTGGAAAGATGAAATTCATTTCGAATTTCTTGCTTGGTTTACCATTCGTGGGTTAAAAACCCGGACAAACCCTGATGTCGAATACAAACAGAACATATATTTTCTCGCTCTATGGCTGTAGAGCAATAGATGGGAGAAGAAAATCCCTCGGACATTGAAACCGGCACACGTACACCGGTTGGATTTACAGCCAAAATTAAACCGTATCGGTCGAGGTTTGATCTCCCGCAGATCCTACGAACGTGCTATTCGTTCATGGGTATCTATCTCCGTTCTGCGCTCTTGCTATCTTGCGGCTCCCTACCAGATTAGTTGAATGTAGGTCAAATGATGGCATTGCTGCTTTTGTCTGATCGGGAAATGGTTGGGTTCGATTTTCACCCCATTTGATTTGTGCAGTCTGAGCGGAGTAAACAATTTGCACACCCAACAAAGTATCAGGCTCCAGGGAAGTGTGTTTATTGATGGCTGTTTTATACTTTTCCTATCGTCCGTTTATAGATCATATTATTTTTCTATGCATTACTTTTTCGACTACTTTATTATATTGACAAATTTCACGTTATATTCATTCCATGAGAGAAAAAAAACACATACAAATTATTGTTGAAGATTTTGCGTCATGAAATAAGTACCAAATACACCTTTAAAATAGCAAAAACTTATTAATTGCAGTTTTCTGTTTGGACATTTCCCGCTCAAGAACATAACATGCATGCTTCATGCTATCAGCTCGCTTGGGACGTAAATTATATGAATTGCAGTTTGTGTTGCATCAATCGAGATTAAATCTTTCAGCAGAAAACATTGGCAGGAAATCAATTCCACTCGTATGACTCCAAAGATGACGTTGGATTGTAGCTCTAAGAAAAGAACTGCCGGCAAACAATAATCGAGCAACATCGGCGATATTTCGCTTGAAGGCAGTGAAGAGAAGATTTCTAGGTGCCATTCTAGCAATGCATTAATTTTCTCGTGCAACCTATTGTATTGTATTGTAGGCCTATCTCGTAGTACAGTCGTCAACTCGTACGACTTAACAACATGCCCGTCATGGGTTCAAACCCCAAATGGACCGTATCGCGATACTGACTATCCTGCTATGTAGTACTGACTATCCTGCTATGGGTGATGAATAAGTCACTAAAAGCCAACCCCACAAGTAGTGGTACAGGCAAGCCTTGACCCACAACGGTTGTTGAGCCAAAAGAAGAAGAAGAAGAAGAAGAAGAACCTATTATATTGGAAATGCTTTCAATGCCTCACTTTTTCGATGAGCTTTAACAAGCAGCTTGCCCATTGTAGGCATATACACACAGTACACAGTTTAACCAGTTTTTATACAGGTTGTTTAGTATCAAGCCAAAGTAAGGTTTTAAATTAATGGCTCGTTTTTCGTCCGGTTCACTACCAAACATCATTACTTTATGAAAATCCAATTGGATTGTGCATTTCTGATGATGGATTCGCTCTCGAAATTTTGATGAAGCAGACATAATTTTATTATATTAGCACCGTTTTTTGCGTTTTTTCAGCTTATCAGTTTGTTTTGCCCGATAAAATTGCTTCTTCTTGTTGTTTGGTGCTAAAGTCGCACCTCACCTGCCATGCGCCCTATGATTATTTATGTTTGAGCTCTATTCTGTAAAGCTTAAGTTTGCTTACCACGTGTTTATCAGGTTGCGCAAATATGAAACGAGTTCGACAGTATCGACTCACAATTGTCAAAATGCTGTTTAAATGCTTTTACTGTTCGATCTATAAAACAGAGGGCAGAATGATGAAAATAAAAAGGACCAAAGGCCCTGCCGTGTCATCTGCTGACACTTGGTTAATCGCTTGGCAAAAGTGTACTACTGTGACGATTTGTCACCCGGATCTGTTTGAAAGCAGGTTAGCGACCACCGTGCGTTAAGGTTGATTCTTGCCCGCGTCAATTAATGGGGGAACGCATTGCGGTGTTTTACGAAGCTTTGGATACGCCACCATCGCTGAGTGCTAATCGAGTGCGATGCCATAATGCTAACGACGCGGTTCAACATGCCCTTGCCCTTGAGGGGCGGCTTACCCGTGTGCCGCTTTCGGCAAATAACCTTTGATCAAATTTGTACACGGTCGGATCGGCTCGAAAAGGAGCCGAGGATGCCAGCGAGTAACGTCGAAACTATGGCGGGTAATTAAAACGTTCAACTCTAATACACGATAAAACTTACTTTTGGTTACCGCAGGGTTTGTAAACTTCTGCATCCAGCATAGCCGGTTGGCAGGGAGTCATTGGATCGATGACACGGAACGTCCTTTACCGCAGGTGAACGAATTTCTATTGGATGATGAACGCAGCCTTTCGTACTTTTGCTGATTTAGCAGCTTGAGAAGTGCATGTTAAATTAACTACACTATATTATTAATACACCATCGCATACACTGAGAACGTACATAGGTTGCACTGCACAGCTCGTAGTGGCCGCTTTTACACACTATCACTCATAAAGCTTGCTGAAGAGAGAGAGAGAGCCAAGGTAAACAGTAAAATTACCCCCGTTTTTGTACCTCCACGCAATTGTCGTATCAACAACAGTCAGCAGCGGTTTTGTCTGCCTTTCTTTCCTTTCCCAAATGTTGAAATGTCCCGCATTGGCGGGGGCCGCGAGTAAACTGGAATTTCTTCTCTCGAAAGGCGAAGGCAACAAAGCGGCAATGCGATGTGTTGACCGTCCTTTGCCGCGGGGCAGTCCCAAGCAGGTTTCACTGCTCGTTTATTCAATCAAAGCAACATAACTAGCGTCAAGACGACGCTGAGTACGGCGGCTACGTTCGTCGATGAACGCGGTCGTCGGAGACGTAGCCAGTGAGGATGGCGTTGCTGCTGGCAGCGGATACGGCGACTACTAAAAATCAAACCAAGTAACAGCGACACCAAATAGCCAAATAAACAACAACTACAACCGACCCCACCGTCGTCACAAGAGCGGCTGTTGTGCTGTTGGCGGACAGTGCCAGCAGGAACCATAAACCGCACACACGCGCACTTGTCGGCAGATGACGGCAGAAAAGACACCGTCTAAATATTATTCACGTCTAGCGCAAGCAATAACTGGGCAGAATGGCATTATTTTTAACCATTAGGATCACTGTTTCGCACAACTTCACTGTTTGTATTGTGGCTGCAGTGAGCGTATAGCGTACACACTTATTAACACGACTGATGCAACTATTGAAAAATCAATCGGCCACACACTGACCGACGCAAACGCGATCGAAGTTGGGCTCGAATGAATAATCAATTCTCTTCCCATCGTACGAATACGTACGTGGTTTTCGCACTCTGGCGTTGCGTTTGCGGATCGGAAAATCGACCACACTCCGGTGCACCTCCGTTACGACGACAGCCGACCTACGCTCGCTGTCACAGTCACGCACGTACTAATAATGGCCGAAGCTTTGTCCGGTCAGCCAGGCAGCGCCGCAGTTTAGTGTAATGTGCTGCTTCATGTGTGGCGGCTCCGGTGGCGGAGCGAGAAAACGGCGTTCGTGCACGATGACGTTTGCCGAACCGCGAGCCCGACTGAGTACGCAGGCCTCCATCGTCGAACCCCAAAGTGTCCCCTTCCGCCGGAAACACACAGCCGGCAGACAGTGCTGAACGGTGCGCGCCCCCTGCTGTACACTGTAAAATGATGACGAGTTCGAACAACCGAGCGCGCGCTGATGACGTCGCGGACCAGGTCCGGGTCTTTCCGAAATCGATTGTGGTGCCGGTTTTAAACCACACACACACACACCTCCAATCGTGACCGGAGATAAGTAGGTAAGTCATGTAAAATGAATAGAAATGGAGCTGCTCAATCATTTCTTGCTGCACAAACACGCAACAATGTTTGATGGATGGCACTTGTTAAACCTATTTAAAAAAGCTTGACTTCTTATCATCAAGCTTATCACCGAGCTGCTGGAGCCTTAGTATGATAAATTTACATGCAGAGCAAAAACAGCTGCTGCTCGTTGCGCTCCAAATTCAATAGCGTTTCGTTTTACGCGGGGGCCTAATCCAATAAATATAGCTGGTGAAAACAGCGTTTTTGCTGCGATTTCATTAAAACCACAAGATAACACACAAATGTAACAACAAAAAACCCCACCGATAAGAAATGCAATGATAAAAATCCATGAAAATTGAAGATAGATATAGATGTATCCTCTCCCCGCCGCTACATGGTTGGCACTTGGCCAAGCATGCGCGGAAACACTTTCATTCATAACACCTGTACCTCGGAAGGGGGGAATACAAAAACAAATGCCCCAGCAAGAGCGAATGTCGGCCATCTAACATTCCGGGAAGATCGGCCGGGTCAGCTCGGAAGGGAGTGTCACCTGTGCTGGTGTTGGTATCCGCGCGGAGGTCAGCGCATTGTTTTGGGATGAATGAAACAACCACCTCCTACCGCACACTGGAACCTGGTCGTGGGCTACTTCGATTGATTCGGCTGTGTCGATCCAGCTGTTTGCCCCCAAAATGGCTGGGGGTGATGTTTTTTTCTCTTTATCGAAGGCTTTTGGATTAATTATGCGATAGTTGTTTTTTTTATCTTTGACAAGGTTAACAGCTCCCGACAGCTTTTCACGCCCTGCTGCACACTTTTGTGTATCTAGCGCACATTTTCTCACACAGAAACGCACCAACACTAGAGCGACAACAACAACTGCACGGCAAGGGGCGTGCGCACGATGAACACAACGCAGCAGAAAATACGTCACCAAAGGCACGAATTTTAGCACGGTTGTTATGGTTTTCTTTCGCCTTTCACACCTTTACCGAAAGGTCGTACGGTAGCGACTGGTTTGTTACCACTTTTTACACACCCATCAACAACGGCTAAAAGCTCTTCGAGGTTGTGGTATCACAATCTGCTTCAGCCGGATCTTCACGGTGTAATTTGGGTCTACTCCTACTACTAGGATTTCCGCGATTCGTACGAGAGCGTACCCGTGTCTGACATCTGGCTTCTACTACCGTCGTTTTGACACTTGCCTCAGCAGCAGCAGTAGGCGCCCGAAGCGCAAAGTACACCGACAGTACCGACGTTGCGCCTTCGATAAGACGCGACTTCGTTTCGCGGGGCGACTGCGGTTTCTTTTTTTAGTTGCTGGCACACTGCCCACAGCCCACCTCTCTGGCGTCTATATAGCTCGGTTTCTCTTACGCACACGACGCTTGGTTTTGCTTATTTTTAAACAGCTTCAGCGCTCGCGGTTGCTGTACTTTCGGCCGAGAGCGGCTAGCACTGTTTACATCATGCCCGGACGCTCTCTTTCGCACGCCCGCTGCTGATTTCAAGTTCCTCCTCATCTCTGACGGAGCTTATCTCTGCGCTCCTATCCTTTACATCTCGGATGCGGGAAACGAAACTCTCGCCGACAATGCCGTAATCGCACCACAATGACTGACGCACTGAACGCGCTATCGGTTGCGGGAGTAGATAATTCTGTGTTTTCTTAGCAAAAAAATGCTTCATTAATTATATCGAGCAAAGTAAAACAAACTTCAATGTTAGTGCATTTAAAATGGAAAAAAAATAAAAGAAATAACATGAATAACGCTAACTAAGCCTCCTAAGCTAGAATGCGTTATGGCACGTGAGCAATGGAGCTGCCCAGTAGCAAAAACATTGTTCCAAAATTGTGGGTGTTTTTCAAACATCTTTTTAAATTAACAAACTCATAACACGAAGTAAATATAAATAACAACTAAAACAATTCATTTCTTTGATGTATTTATTACAAACATGCTTTGAAGACGTGCACGTTTTGCTACTCACTGTTGGCGCACGTGCGCAATGCGCAACCACTTGCCGACTCTTGAACCTCATGAAATGGGTGGGAAAATCACGAAGGCAAAAACGATTTCCTTGGCGGATTTTCCTCGCCTACCCCAGCTGTAGAATGGACGACCAGCGGTAGGCACATTGTACAGAGGTACGTTGTATTTGCGCTCTCGACCTCATCGAAGTGACCATTGATAGGATGGTAGTGTTGGTGAGATCGCATCGAAGTTTTTTGCTATCTTTCGACTACATATTTTCGTAATGGCCCTCTCCCACAAATTATCTCTCTCTCTCTCGCTCTCTCTCTCTCTCTCTCTCTCCCTCTCTCTCTCTTTCTTTCTATCTTTCGGACCCTATCTGGCTCTCTTTCTATCTCTCCCTTTCCGTATACTATGTTAGCTCGTTTTAATTTCCCAACGTTGAACCTTTCCAGATTGAAGTAGAGCGAAGACGCGGCTAATGAAGGCTTTGATTGATCTTCTCGTTTGCGGTAGCGACAATTCAATCAAAACATAAACAAATCCTAACCCTTGCCCAAGTAATCTCACTTTGCATTAGACGCAGGCACGCGTCTACACAGAGCGTGGTGCAGCGTTTGCTAAATGTGCTAGACACACATTCACTACTGGGCGCAAGAAGTCACGCGCGATAACGGTCGTTCTGATTGTATGTTATTTCTTAACGTACGTTTATGTTCTTGCTTTCGGTGAGTAATGCAGTCTGTTGGGTTTGTTTGGATGATTTTGGTCTATTGCATCTCTCTCTCTCTCTGTGTATGTGTTTGTGTGTGTATGTGTGCTTATCTGAAGTAACCCCGCGATGCTGCCACTGAAGCTGGTCGCGGGTCTCGTGAGTCAGCAGAGCTTGAATAATGTGAAATCGACCGCACAGCGATGTAAACACGGACTCGGAACAATGAGAAAATAGACAAACAAAACTGTTAACCTCCTCGACCAGCTGTTAGCTTGAAGGAGGCAGAATTTTGCCATGTGATGATGAGCCGATAATTCTAATAAATCCCTTGCGGCTAGTTTGAAGAGACGGTTTCATGTAGTTATATGTACTTATTGTTCAATACCTAATTTCAACAAATTAAAGTTACTGAAATCTGGCATTGTCTTTTATCAGTAAACATTTGCTTCAGTGAGTATTATTATTTCCGTGGTCCGTCTTAGTTTTCAGATTTGATAGTAAGTTACCTTTTTAAAATCCAATCTGGCCAGTTTTTTTTTACCAAAGAATTATTGCTTACTTATACCATTGTAAGATTGCAAATCTTAAAATCATTCTACCGTATCTTTAGCAAATCGAGCTTGCTTCTCTTTGCATCATTCCGCCACCCATTTTCAACGACCGCATCGACACGGATGAAATGACCAAGCGGAAACGGTATGTTTTAACGAACCACCGAAAAACATTAGCGAACATTTTCCATTGCTTTCTGGTTTTTCGTGCACTCCATATGTCTTGTTTTGAATGAAATGTTAATTAAACTGAAATAATCATGGCCCTTTGTTGATGTAGCTGGATTATGTCGAAAGTTCGCACGCAGTACAAGAAGCTTTAATAGCTGCTTTGAAATGTGTTTGTTTAGGTAAACTTTTCTTTCTCCGTCAACTCGGCACAGTAAGTAAACAGTGATGGAGTAAACAAAACAACAAACAAAAAAAAACAAACAAACAAACAAAAAATCTTATCTTAACAATATTTTGATTCTTTGAAAAATTGCAAATGACACGTAGACCGGGGTAACAGTTACCGCTCCGTCCAGCAATCGCTGTGGATGAAATGTGCGTTGAAACGTGCTGTTCGTTTCACCGGAAAGTTAACTTGAAGCAGTTTTGGTCGCAGTTTCGACAGTTACTAGATTGTTTGGTTTCTTTTTTTTCGCTGCACACGTTTGTTTCACCCACCACCCACCGTCAGAGCACTTCTTCGTCTTGCATTCAAACATCGGTTGTTGACAGTGAAATGTGGCAGCGAAGGATTCGTACTTGTAGCAGTGCACCCATCAACTCATCAACGATGGGCAGCAGCTCCGCTATGATTTACGAGGTATAGCTTCTTGACCGCAGCAAGCCACTGGTTACTTGGCTCCAGTTAAGGTCAGTAAGAGTCTGGCGTTATGCTTCGCGCGATAGAAATGCCCGAACTGGAAAGGAAGCAAGTTATTGCTTGGTGGAGCGTTGAACTTTATCGCTAGACGAAATCTTAATTGAATAACGAAGGCGCGTTCGTGTACAGTTGTTCAAACAATTAATGTGTCAACTACATCTTAGACAATTGTTTTTGTTTTTTTTTTCTTCTGTTCGAAGATTTGTTATTCACAATGTGGAAAATGTTGATAAACTTCTCTTCTCTAAGTCCTAGGCATCGCATGAAACAGCACCATCGATTGTTTTAACTTTATGCAGAGGCCAAGAACAAATGTAGCTGTACCATCCATATAAGTTCACTATCTATATGTTTTTTTTCAACAATTCACACTTTTTGCAGCATTAAAGATTTAGATTAACTAGACACCGATAATATTATCTCTATGAGCACAGAGAACTGTATACAAATCTAGGCTTTTTGGCAGAACTAGAACCGGCAATCTGTGATACTATTTGAACAAATGCCTGAAATGTACTCCTACTAACATGTGTTTCATATTTGCAATTTTTTGTTTCTGAGGAACTGTGAAACTTTTTCTCTCTTCTTGGAACTCATATAGTCATAGCTCATAGCTGCTTTAATATGCAAACATGTTCAGATTCTCGATATATTGATCGTCTTCTTTTGGCTCAACAACAGTTGTCGGTCAAGGCCTACTTGTACCACTTGTGGGGTTGGTTTTCAATGACATGTTGGATAACCCCCCATAGCAGGAATGTCAGTCATACGTATGGCGGTCCACAGTCTATTTGGGGCTTGAACCCATGACGGGCATGTTGTTAAGTCGTACGAGTTGACAATTGTACCATGCAACCGGCTGTTGATGGAAATATTCATCACAGTGTCCAAAAAGTTGCTTGTTATTTTATAATTTAAAGAAATTAATACGATATTTTTTTTCTTTTTTACCCTATATTTTATACACTACTGAATGGCCAGTTACGCACGTTTGACCAGTTTAAAACAAGAATATTAGTTTGTGGCAAGAACATGAAAAAAACATGAGACTTATGGGGTATTTATTAAGGTAATTTATCAAAAAAAGATACGAAAAAGATTAAAAAAGTATGAAATTTTCATGCAATGTATGCCAGCTATCAGAAGCTTTTCTTTTGAATAGCATCCAAATTCACCATGCCCCACCTGTATTTGTTTAGTATAATCGACTATGTACACCTTTTCACTCTTCGCGATTTTTTTGGTACACTTCTCAATAATTCGATTTTCGTGTGAATGATTAGTTAGAATGGACCATCCATTATGAGTCAAATGTGTTAACCCTTTGAGAAATTAAAATATATTACGTACTCTCATCCAAACACCATTCTATCGATCATACATAAAAATTTTAGAATAAGTGAGGATAGATAATGTTCACTGTAGTACTCAAGACTTGGAGCAGGATTAGAATACTTTGGAATTAGTCATAGAAATGATACCGAAGTTGTATTTTTCGTTGAAACCATTTTACCCTTGTTCTAGTTTCAACCTTTTGATAACATCTTAACACATGAACAATACGAGTTACTTACCAAGTTGTGATGCTATTAGCGATAGGCACTAGCCAGACACTGAACACGATTCTTGCATTGGAATGTATGCAAGGGAGGAGTGATAAAGAAAGGTATTGCTTCTATTACGATGGACAATGTAACAGGTTATGTTTTAGTACTGAAAAGACGTTCAACAGTGATCGTGATAACAAGAGAAATCTGTTATCTTCTCCCTTTTACTGCAATGTGTTGTAGTGAATAAAACCGTACCGGCCTTAATAACGTAAACTAGAGCGAGATGTGTAGACACGTAAGAACATCGAGGTGATGATAGCGTTAGGTGTGATGATCGATTGCCATTGCGAATTGATCGATCAACGTGCTGATAAAACGCTGCATAAAGTAGGTGTTATGAGTGAGAGAGATAGATAGATAGATAGAGATAGAGAGAGAGAGAGAGAGAGAGAGAGAGAGAAGGTGTGAGAGAAATATCTTAGCAATATTAAGTGGCCGTTCGTGCAACAGATCAACAAACCGATCGGATTTGGTTCGAGGCAAAGCAGAAATGCTCTGATCAATATTCCATCCAACATGCATAATTCATTGGGTATGAGTAGAAGTTATAATATCACCATAAATCTTTCGTTTCAATGGTCAATAAAGTATTTCTCAAACAAACAAAATAAAAAAAAGTTCTATTTTATATATGCTGATATACATGTAATGCAGAATATGTTACAACCTAGATCAAGACTAATTTCAACGTCCTCAAAGCTCTACTGAAAAAACAGGTACAATCAAGGCTAAAGCAATCGTGGGACACTGTCGGTAAAATGAGCAAAGAAGCTCTGTTTCATGCGTTTGGTTATGGGGTTGTTCGTCTTTCACGGCTGTTATCAGCTTGTAGTAGCTAACAATCACAATCGAACGTACACAAATGCTTACGGAAGTGCTCCAACGATAATACATTGTTCATGGTGGTACAGCGAACGGTAAACGTGAAATACACGTGTTGGCCGATAACGATAATCTACGGAACCTCATTCATCGGCGACCTCGTCGATTAAGTTCGTAGCACTTGCGTAGCAGTAATGTATAACGGGTTCCCCCGAATATCAAACATTTGAGAACAGGCGAAGTATTTAAAAACACGGCCTCGCCAGCATAAATGTTTTCCAGAGTTTAAACTGAACACACAATTGGGCGAGTCTCATCGCTTGAACGTGTTTAATTAAAATCAACCCTCTTGAATAGCACTTCAACATGCCTTGGACGAGTGGGCTCTTGAAACCACTTGTAGCAGCAAGTAATCGTTTGCATGCGTGAAGAGTGCCGTTGATTGCACTTCTGCCAACATCAATCAATCCTTCAGCTCTGTTTGATAATCTTTTGCATGATGTAATGTCGATCGATGTATAACATACCACAGGTCGTCAGTTCAAATCTAATCTAGACCAACAAACCCCTTTGTAATTGATACTGCACAACTTATGGCCTGGCCTGTTGTGTATTGTTTAGCTAGCCATAGCAAGATTAACTATCCTTGCGTATTTCAACACATGTTGGGATAGAAGGTCAGTGGCTCTTATTGCTGATGAAAACTAAATTAAGACCTCAACTGTAGTATAGTTGTTTTCGAACAAATTTCAGTACATATTCTTTCATTTCAAAAAAGTTTGCCTCTAAATTTGAAGTCTATACCGAAAAGTTTCTTTGCCGTATTGTTTTTCTCATTCACATCGGTCAGTTTGGTTTTCTCAATATTCACTAGTTGCATGATCTGAACAATTAGTTTACAAAGGGTTTATTTTACGTTCTTGTACACTCGAATATACGCGCTACCAACACTCGTATTGGACCAGTACACAATTTATCTTGTATAAACGAGGCTATCGCTATAAATATGATACAATAATACTCCTCCCGCTACCATTCTCTTACATCTAACGGAACATAATCATGTAAAATGTAGTGCATTTTCCAAATTTAAGGTTCTACGACCACAACACACAAGTAATACAGTAGCTTCAAAAAGGCAATATTGACGCGGGAAGCTTCCTCTCTCCCTCTCGTTATTCTTCAGGATGTTCAGTCCCTGGCTGCAGCCTACCATAGACGTAGACATCCGATCTCTGACAGGTGTTGTTTCACCTGATCCAACTATCGAGGTCGCTGTGCTCGCCTGCGTCTAGTGCCGAACTGGGGGTGGCTGTCGAACACCTTCTTGGCGGGGCATGAGTCCGACATCCTCATAACATGCCCCATACACTAAGAAGCTTCCTACACATTCTAAATTCATATTTTTTTTTTACAATAACATTATGCCATATTAATATTTAAAAAAATCGCTCAGAAACCTGGTTTTCTAGTGACAGAAAAGTAGTTCAAAATTATGAGAGGAAAGCACAAACAAACAAGAGAGTTTTGTCTAACACTGCTCCTAGCAAAACCCTCCAAAGAGTAGTAAAAGAAACCATTGCACCTACTAAGAAAAAGGTTTCTGGGTATGAGGTAGAGTAGCACCGGACGTATCGGAGCAGTGCGGGGTGTATGTGTGTTACACGTTTGGGATATCGGGGAAACTTTTAAGCTTAGTCCTTTTGTTGCTACTTTCCACCGATCGAAGCCACCTTCTCCATGGCCTTCAGCACGGTGTCGTCGTTCGCCAGAAACCGGATGCCGCCCACCATCTTCATCGACTCGTCGAAATCTATTATGAACGGAATACTGTTCGGTAGGTTGAACTTCATGATGTCCGCGTCTGAAATACCTTTAGATGGTAAGTATTGTGGGAGCGCGGTATGTTTGCGAGGTATATGTATGGTACGGGGAATAATATTCGATGAAATGATCAGCATCAGTTAGTAGATAATGTGTTTAAATTAGAATTAGAGCAGCCCGTGTATGCGAGTATATCAATGCAAATGGGAGAAAAAGACAACGATTGGAAAGAGAAAGGTTAGTTCCATTTTCACCACCACCAGCCCATAGAATCCTCCCACATCATGCTTCTAGACTAATCGATGCTTTACGCTTCTAGTCTGCTTGTTCGGTAGAATAATTCCAATTACCTTGAATGTGCTTCACCAAACCGCGCAGACTAGTACCATGGGCCACAACCAGTACCCGCTTGCCGCCACGAACCTCCGGTATGATAGAGTCCGTCCACTCCGGCACGACTCGCTCCATGGTCGTTTCGAGTGTTTCGGTCGTGGGGAAATCCTGCTCGCTAATGTGCCGCAGTCGAGGATTGTTCTTGATCGCGTGATAATACGGGTTGGTTGGTTCGATGGCTGGCGGTGGGACGTTGAAGCTGCGCCGCCACACCTGTACCTGCTCTTCGCCGTAGATGTCGGCCATCTGGCGCTTGTTAAACCCGGTCAGAGCACCGTAGTGACGTTCGTTTAGGCGCCACAGCTGCCTCACAGGAATGTCGGTGAGATTGAGCTCCTTTAGAATAATGTCCAGAGTTTGGTTAGCTCGGCGCAGACAGGAAGTGAACGCGATGTCATAACGCATGTTTTCCCGCTTCAGTGCTGCTGCCGACACTTCCAACGCGTCCCATTCACCTGCGGAAACATATGGACGGAAATGGTGGCGTTAGTGCTGTTATCTTCGCAAGGCCACTACTCTACACTTGGGTTCTCTTTCGTTGGGTCTCGTCGACAGTGATGGCTACATTGATTCTCTTTATGCGAGATAAGCGAGTTGACCCATTCTCATTATCACATAGTTTCACCTTTGCTCAGTTGATACTCTGACGCTCATATTCTAAAGCCAAATCAATGCACACTTCTTCACAAAGCCTCCGTAGTAGCGTGGTGAATTTGAACAAAAGATGTTCATGTTCCCTGCTAGTTACGACACACGCTCGTTCCATCGCATTTCTATTGAACTATAACAAATGTGTACAATGTCAATCTAGTTCACCTATGGTTAGGCACACTCAAATGTCAACAAAACACATGCTGCACACTTCCGCTGTGTGCATAGTAACGACACGTAAAAGCTTTCGGACATCCGGGCTCTGAACTTTGCTCTGTTAATGACCGCCAAAGCGGATGATGATCAAAATAACAGAGCAGCGAAAATTCGACAATCAACCGGTTGTTGTTGTTACTGTCGGTCAAGAACCAGCTCAAACGAAATGCATTGATGATGTCGTCTGTAGGCTTTCGCCTAAAAATAGAACGCGCTTTCGTGATCGATCACACTGCGTCCCAACACAAACGTGGTGGACAAAACCAACACATAGCTCGTGCATGTTCGCATGATGGTTGAAAATGCACTAGCAAAATACTGTAAATAAAAACGACATCATCATATCTTTGGGCAGGGCTTTACCTTCCTCACTGAGACCGACGTCGTGCCAACCGCAGAAGAGGTTCATCTTATTCCATTCGCTTTCGCCGTGACGAACGAAGGTAACACTGTACGCTGCTTTATGCATCGTGCAATTTCGTGGAATGCAACGTTCAGGTGCACACTTTTCCCCGCTCAACGCACAATACGCTGACTTGTCACTTCCGCTGTTGAGACGCTGTTGGCTTCCGTTTATTCTGCGACGTCTAGGCTGCTGCAGCAGTTGAGCAGTTCAGCTTTTTAGTTAACCGTGCTTGGTATGTTCCCGTAGTCAAAGACTGAATGATGATGCCTAAAAGCCCTCCTCGGGCATAGTTCCCTTAACTGTGGTAATAGAGAAAGAGACGAGAAAGGAACAATGTAAGTACACTTCAAACACAAACACTTTGCTAAACAACTCAAAAAAATGTTAAAAACTAAACCAACTCAAAGTACACACGATCACGGCAAGAATACTTAAACGGTAATGTTCCTTCAAGCGAGCGTTCTAACAAACTGGCAGCAACTTGCCACACCACCACGTGTCGTGGCTGAAAAGGGCTCCGAGCGAACTGACGGTGTCTTCGAATTCGATGCGAACCGATCGTGCGCTACCATGGTCGATCGTGCTGTGGAATGCTGCGTCGTAGTATGCTATGGATATACCGATGCAGCCGATAGCCGATGCATGTGTGTTGACCTGGCGATGCTGAACGGTGACGACGATGAAGACGATGATGATGATGATGATGATGATGACGACGACGTCCACGATGCCGCTTACACACAGAGCCCGCATGCAGCTCGCACACCATTGTCGAACAGATTCCATTTGAACGGACCGTGTAGCCGCGGCCTTGAGAGAGCGCTACCGAACAACACGGGGGGAATCAACGGTTCAACTACCGTGCCCGATCGGTCCGATGCGAGCAAGCAGGAGCGCGCACGGTATACGAACCAGGCCTTGCTTTAGCAAACGACCATTGCTGCTCCTGATAAGCCAGACGCCTTTCGTCCAAACGGTGGGAGAAGAACTCGTACGCGCACACCCTTGTCACGGGCGCACTTCACATATTCTACTAGAGTCTTGTTTACACTTTGTCGGAGTTGCTCCGAAAGAAGCTGAACGATACGTGTGAGGTTGAAGCTCCGACCAGTGTGCCTCCGCGTCCGTCTATTATTATTATTTTTGGAACAAGAGTGATAGGACTCATAGCATGCCATGGGACAGCTAATGGGACTAATCACAAATTCAATTATTTATTTTTTTACAATCATCAACAATCAAGTTACCATTGCATATCTTTATCGTGGTTTGCCTTGCACTCCAAAGTACGCCACGACAACCACGTGGTTTGTCTTGCACTCCAAAGTACACAAATAAATTTACACGATTTTATCATTTAAAACGCATTCAAGGTAAGTAACGAAAGTCTCGTAAAATTTGACACTTTATCTAAAACATGGAAACAGTTTTTTTTAATTTGTAGGACTATTTTAAGAACACTCTTCTCATCAGGATTTTCAGGTGATTAGAATTGATATTATTTTCTTATCAGCTGTTAAAAAACATTCCTGAGCAACATTTAACGACAGAACGGTTAGTGGGGTCGCGCAATTGCTAGAGCCACTTCCATTTCCGTAGTTTTGTTTAACTCCATCCTCTCCCTATGCATGATCACGAAAAGCAGCAAGCTCGATGTACATATGGAATGCGACAAAACAAATACTCTAAAGGTAGGTAACAAACGCACAGAAGACGAAACAGAGAAACAGAGAGAGATACAATGAACTAAACCAAAGGCGTACACACAAAAAAAGCAACAAAAACCGGCTCTGCATTCTCTTCCCTCCCGTCCCGTTTACCCTTTCACCCCTCCCACCAACAGCTCAAGAATTCCATTCATACTCCATCATTCGCCTTGCGACTTCATCATCGTTCCGTTGATGAATGAAATACAGCTACCCGTACGCCACCACGTATGAAAACGTGGTCCACATTCTCTACATCGGTAATTTGTTTATCCATCTTTCATGCTCCGTTTTGCGGAAGGGGGTCTTCTCCTGCTTTAAGGGCCTACACTCACACCATACAGATTCCCGCCAGATCCAGCGAGTTGTTTTTTCGTTGCGCAATTTCGATGCGTTGTGGACGTGTCAGCTTGAAATATAGCGCGAGCGAGCGAGCTTCATTTCTACCTGGCTCCTCGCACACGTGCTTCCAACAGCAAAGTACCTCAGCTTCGATGAAAGCAAATCATGCCGGCATAAGCCGGAGTACAACAATAACAAAAAACAACAAGTACAAACAAAACAAGCGTCGCGCTATGGACCAGTTTTCCAAGAGAGACCTTGAACGTTTGAATGCATGCCAGCCCTTAAGTTCCATATGTTTGTTTCAGTACGTTGACCAAGCAATACAATAATACACGGGCCTTTCAAATGTATGTGACTCGTTACTTTGATCTGCTTGCAATACATTCATCGTATCTAACCCATGTGAGCTATAATAGTAACGTTTAATTTGATTATCGTTCCCCTTTTCGATCCCAAGCAATCGCCAGTGGAATTTCGCACCAGCGTATTGCGTATGCGCAACATATTAAAAGTGATACGCGAAGTCTTCAGTTACTGCTCCGCACCTTGCCACACCATTTGTCTGCCGTATCGGCGAGTCTTATTTTAAGCCTTCATACACCACTGACCACCGTTGCAGGAAAATAGAATAGAAGCAACAAACCGGTGGATATCAACGTTTTTGTATCAAACGCGTACTTTGAAGAGGTTTGCCATGAGCTGGAGGTTCAAAGAACTCGTAGACTCGGCTAACCTGCCACAAGGTTACCATAGCATAGGACGGTTTCTATTCATACGATAACTCACCGGGATGGATGGATCGTAGGAGGGTAGATTCGAAACCAATTCAACAGCGATCAAACGTGGACCCACCGTATCCACTCAAGGTCATTTGGGGATCATCGAATTACAACGGAACAAAGCGCAGAAACAAGTCGTCACACTGCTTGGCTACTGCACACAAGTGAGTTCACTTTACGACTGGCGAGGAAAATAATTTCAATTCAAATAACCATGCACCAAACTCCGAAAGACGTGGAATCCACACGACACGCTCCGAATGCAACGTGCACAATTGCACAAGAGAAGCAGTTCTACAGTATGGTTCTTTCTACTCGCGCCACACTTACCCTTTGCCGACCGTTTTCGCCGATGAATTTTCGCACTGATTGATAAAAGTACAAGCACCTCCGACAGGTACTACGAGACGGAATGATCACGACACAGTAAAGGAACCGATATTTCGTCCCGAGCACCGTGGTCCACCCATAACAAAACACAGCTAATCAAGCGAATGTAAATAAACACAACCATTTAATCATAGCGCTCGTATGTGTTAGTGACATACCTAGCCGCAGTGGTGCCAGCACGGGCGTTAGTCGCACAATGGTAAGCTGCTCGTCCATATTCGTTATTGCAATTGATGATACATTTGCCATATTTGCTGCAATATGTCAGCAGGAACGTGATTTGTTATCGATAAAAATTACTTTAAGCAATTCTACTGACTGTTTAGTGAACAAACTATTTTGAATGTTTCTTAAAAAGCGATTTCAAAATGTTGCACAAGTCCTGCTACGAGATTTTCCTTAAATGGTGAACTGCCTCAATGGTGCTGCAAATTGAACTCAACTCTGAATTGTATTTGTGTTGTACGCTACCACATCTCTTCAAATCAACATCCATCTCCCATCATAGCAATCCTTTACGTACTTCTTTCCACCATCACTTCGGCATCCTTCACCGGAAGGAGAAAAAACACTCGCGCTTGTTATGATCCACAAAAATTCATGCTTTTATTCATACAGAGACCAGGTGTTTGACAGCGGCCGTTTCACCAGCATCACGAGGGACACAATGGCATGGATGAATTCCTTGCGAATCGACGGGATTACAGTGTATCACTAGAATGTTCCATCGCGCAGCATTTAGTTGCCTCCCTTGTACTCACGGACGTGAGCAATGACCCAGATCGGGTAGGCAATCACTCCACCGAAGATGGCCAGGCCATGGACGGTTTTTTCCTGCAAACGAAAACAGTTATTACGTAATGTAAAGGAAGAAAAACAAAAAAAAAACAAGCGCAGTCAGATAGATCTTCTTCACGTGCACTTTTGTAATTGTTCAACAGTATGTTTCTGGCAAGTCAACCAACTTTTCAGAGAACGTACGTCCCGGCCCGGCAGGTCTGAGACGATTCCTTTGCCTGTTGTTGCGAAACACTTACCGCGAGGGATACGCGAACCTGGGGCAGGCTGCTCGACACAGAGAAGTACGTGCGGCGCTGCAGGGCCTGGGCGGCGGCGGTGGCCAATCGCGGTACGGCGGCGTTAGCAATCATCTTCGTCAAATTGGAGTGCAAACTGTTGGATCGCAGACTGAAAGAGCAGCAAGAACGTGCAAAATTCAATGAAAATGCTCGAAGAGCAGCAGCCAATGTTTTCTTACCAACACGAAAGAACAATAGAACCTCGCTTATTCGGGTTCGGAACAGCCCGGATGAAATGTCATAAATAGCCGAAGTTTGACAATGTTCCACCGAACTTTGACAGCTGGCTAACTTTCAGCTATTAACCTTGGCCGATACGTAGGAAATTCAAATTTTATCAGTTTCAAAGTGCACATCCACCCCAAAATCGGAAGGTAAATTTTTCCCATCATACTTGACGAATTAGCAGAGTTTTTTAATCTTTGGCAGAATTTAAAAGCTTCGGTTGAAAAGTCTAGTAAACGTCTGGTATACAGTAAAACCTTCGCTGTTAGTATTTGGATCGATTTCAAAAAGCGTTTTTATTTCTTTTCAAAAGAAATTATTTAATGTACGTACATAAATTGTCGTCTTTTTCCTTCTTATCTGGCTTGATTTACTTCCTCGACGTATGTTCTAGGTTTAAGAAAAAATCTGGATTCGATTTTTGTTCTTGGTTCTTTCGGTGTTTTTTTTTTTTGTTTGTTTTGCTATGTATATAATCGCCATTTCTTACATCTTAACAGCTCTCCGTACGAGCGTATGTGCTCTATTTGTCTCATTTAAATATCTGCTTGTTTCCTATAATGAATTTGCAATCGAGTTTAGCGTGTGTGAGTTGTTTGTTTGTAATAGGTTCTGTAGTTTCTTACTAGTCAACAATTAAAGAACGAAAACAGTCGATCAATGTCTTTATGGCGCAAAGATCCGTTTGCCTTGGGTAAGGTCTTTTCCCTCGCTAACTTAGGGCTCGTTTCGGCTGCGTGTATGAATTTGGTTCTGCATTTTCGCGATTTATTACATCGTTTTTCGCAGATTCGCCAAAGATGAGAATCTTTGAACAGGTTGCGACGAAGTACAATAATTGTTAGCGCTACTAGTCGATACTGCCGTTTCACCTTTGATGTGCTCTTAATTCTCTAAATTGTACCGAGTATATGAGTCCTGTCGGCTTATCCTGTGGTCTTGTGAATTGTGTAACGGATTCTTTGCGCGACCCAATACCACCTTGCTATGGAGATGTGTGTTGGTATTTCAAACTCATGCGGAATGGCTGATCGTTTGAGCTGATCGGTAAATACACGTTTGCATACTGTTGTTTAACTCGGTGATCACTGGAGAATTCGTTACGTGCAAGTGTGGTGATCGGGTACGTACGGTTATGGATCGTATAGACCTAGGTAACAGACTGTTTGCGCCACTGACTGCTTCCTGAGTTTGCATTGATTAGATTAAACAAAGATATTCATTGAGGATCGTTAGATACGACACTAGCGTTTACGAGCTGCGCACGCTTATTCACTGTTAGCTCCGGAGGTTTATGTTAAGTGTAACATGGCAGTGATGGAAAAACAATGCGAACAATGCTGCTCCGGTCACCACTTAGTCAAAGGGATATCACAAACATCATCCTCCGCACTCGGTAGTATTTGTATCATTCGTCGTTCTTCCAAAACTCGAATCTTTTAATGCAGCAGCAGTTCTTCTCACAAAATACAGCTAGCTCATCGTCTTCCAGCTCGGACAGGATGTTCATTCGATATTCTATCATGTGCTGCGCCACACTTCTGACTGAACGCACGCCTTCTATTTGATTGTTCTGATCGTTTTTTGAATCGTTTCATCATCTCAGCTATAAATGTGCGAATTATTATTCAACGTTCGTTTAACCTATTCATCACCTATTCATCATAGCCTGAACTAGTCGAGCAGTATGTTTTTGAACAAAAGTTGACGATCAAGTACAAAACACAATCAAATAACATGTTACGATCGTTAAGGATCCTATAGTACGTACGATCTAGTTTAACGTTCAAGCAAAATACACTGCATAATTTTGTATCGACCATTCTTGGTATTCGGTGCGTGTCTTGAGTTCTTCTGTTAAAGGTTCCCATAATACGGAGAAGCCACTTTGGCTCAATGTCGTACGCGATTGGTATGTTTTAAGGTAAGATTTGAAAACTTTATCCACTTCTGCAATCGCCTTCGATAGTTTAGAGAGTTTAACAAAGCTGACTAGGTTTCATTGACTGGCGGAAAGATTGGGAAAGGTGGGAAAGGAGGGCGCGGGGGGAGGATTAGGGATTTGGATGTTGATTTTTTTTTCTTCTACGATTGTTTGAATAGTCGCGGACCTCGGGGATGAAGGGCAAAAAGGAGTAGTGCAATATCCGCAGAGTTTAGATAAAGGTACAAAATGTTTAAGTACGTGGCAAATTGTGTTCTTGGTTTGTCTATGCATGTTGATATTGTTTTCGATTTTTGTGTGTGTGAAACGTTCGCTAGACTATTCCCTATCGCCGGCCAACGACACGCTTGTTATACTATTAAGAATGCAAAATGTATCCTTCTCCGGAAAGCCTCATTACAACATTGTTTGCCTGTATGTCTCACTAACCCTGTACAGTGTATCCACCTCGTCTGCAATCGCAATAACAGGTGCATTATGCAAAACTATTCAACCAAATCGCAGTAAAATAGTCTTAACTGCAGTTAACTTGTGCACAACGTGTATGGCGGTAAATGGTTTATAACATTCAATGTGGCAATTAAAAATGCAAACTAAATAACCATCTAATCACTTGGATAAGTGTTTACTAATGTAAAACAATAGTGTGTAAAATAATTCAGTCAAAAGTAGTTTGTCGAACTGTAAATTGAAGATCACTTGGACTGAACAAAATCATACCTAATCGTAGTATGGCAATATCTAATATTAAGAGAAAATGTTAGTAATCGTA
Organism: Anopheles arabiensis; assembly: GCF_016920715.1. Classification (NCBI taxonomy): domain Eukaryota; kingdom Metazoa; phylum Arthropoda; class Insecta; order Diptera; family Culicidae; genus Anopheles; species Anopheles arabiensis. The sequence goes on from NC_053517.1 coordinate 53,190,157, forward strand.
AGCGGAACATTAGTATCTTCTAGCATGAATAGAAGCTAATCTTTTGCATCTTACCTTAACGGAATGTGCAACACGGGGCTTTTGCTTTTGCGCGCTAATATCGCTTTGCGGTAGAATATGTCTATGGTCGTCGTTTGCTGTTAATCGCACCTATTTGCTTAACTTTCTATTATTTCCCTATTTTATCTGTTGTAAAGTACGTAACCTCGGGTGAGGAAAAACGACATCATTTCAATAGTAAATTGCTATCTAATGTTCTTCCTCTGTTTCATAAATCGTGTTTGAATCGATCGATGGCAAATAATAATCTTGTGTTGATCTACCTTCGAGGGTTTGCAGTTTCATATCGCAAATACAACGCTAGAAAACAATAAAACTATGTGAATGCTTTTAGAAACGAAAACTGCTTTAGCTTGTAGATGTAACGGAATTGTTTTTGCTGCGCCTTTTTTGCCCTCGTTTAACACTGTGTCGCGAATTCTGCCCATTTTAACATTATGATTCAGAAGATTAGCGTGATAGTAAAGGAAGAAAAACAAACCGAAACATTGGAATGTTTCACGATTGCTTAATTACGTGTTCTAGACTAACGTTTGGTTTGGGTTGTGTTGACTAGCATAACTGTTTCCTTATCCTGTAGAGCATATTACGATTTGATTGCAGTCTGTTGCAATTCATTTGTAACTCTTTTTATACGACGATCGAACACAATGAACATAATGGTTTGTTTAATCCGTTGCCTATCCGCTGTCGCTGCAATTAGAATCATCATCACATTACGGCACCGTATTGCATATAAACAGATACATTTTCTTAATCGAATGACTCACGAATGGAGTTTCTCCATGGATATTAAGCTTTAGCCGAATGACTCAAGGTCAACGATCGCATACAACAAAATGGTTTGTTAAAACAAAAGCTTGCCCCATCGTCCGGCGTGTATGCCACGGGTGTAATATTAATGGCCGGTTCAGATCTAATCCCAATCAATCGCAATAACAGTTGGTCTAGAGTGAGTAAATTCGAGAAAAGGATCGAATATTTACATTCAGCCGGCGCCGGAAATGGTCCAACCTAAACGTGAACGAACGCGATCTACAAAAGTATATTCTACATGGTTCCCACAAATGTTAAAATGAGTCGATGATGTCGAACGCGTTCGCAATGCTGTTCACCTGCTCCACCACTTTCCACTTGTACTTGAGCGCTTTCTCCGTGAACGGATCGTCCGTCTGAATGTCGAGATTTTCGATTGTGTTCGGCAGCACGAGGCGAAACGCGTGCAGAAACATGCGTGGCGGCGACGTGTCGATTTTCAAGCTGTACGTGTAGTCTCCTACGATCACGTGGCCAATCTGCGAGCAGTGTAGCCGTAACTGATGCCGGCGACCGGTGATTGGCCGTAAAAGCACTTTGGTGACCGGCTTCCCGTTGTAGTAGCCTCTATCCAGCACCAGCACTTTCGTTATACTACGTCGTGGATTTTGGCATAGTTCATCCTCCAGGATGGTGCACATTTTTTTGCTTGTATCCTTGAACCGCACATCTTCGCCTGTGGGATCGTAAAATACGTTACATTAGCAATGAAAGCAATGAGCGGAAAAGCAATGGATGAAACACGATAGCGGTTTTACCTATCGCGATGTCGATTACTTCCTCGTCGAAATCGGTATGCCCGCGGAGCAACGCTAGATAGTACTTCCTGGCGCGCTGCTCCTCGAACACCTGGCACACTTCTTTGCAAGCATTTTTGTTCAGCGGAATGCACAGTATTCCACTGGTGGCAAAGTCAAGCCGATGAGCGAAGTAAAAGTCGTGGGTGAGATTATCCTGCACGTATTCGGGAAATTGTTTCCGCATTATTGTTTGCACTGTTTTCTGCAATTAGAAACGATTACATTAAGTACTACAGTGCCGTGGCTCATAGGATAGAAGTAAACAAACCACCTTTTTTGTGTCATTTGAGTTTATCAGTAAATCATGCTTCTTGTTGATGACCAAAAAGTTGCCACTAGTATACAGCACATCGACCGTTTCGTCCTTTTTCTTGTAATTGTTTCCCTCGCATAGGGAAAGGATGAAATTCACAAACCGATCGCATAGGACTAGGAAAGCTTTGATGATTTTTTCCACCAGTCCAGTGGAAAAGAACTGAACGATGCGGTCTACGATTTCATCTATCATTCTGAGGAATGCGTATAATCCGGTCACGGAACCCCGATGCACTTCGGGAGCAGGCTGATCAGCGGGTTATAGAAGAGAGATTGCCTGTTAGGTAGAAGCTACAGGATATACGCAATCGTTCAATACACTAGACGTTTGAGGCGTACAACAATACGGAACAAGCGAGATCGATGAGACCGACTATCTTGGAAGAAGGCTGCTCTAGCTGCTCGTTATTAATTCAAGCAGCATCACAGCGCTTGAAGCCTTCAAGGACCTCATTCGTAACATCAGCCTCCCGATGGCTCCTGCTGCTCGGTGTGCTCCTATGACACTGTGCGCCGGAAGAATTTAAATCGCACCAGGACACCAAGATTCTCCTGTGTGCAGTGGAAAGAACGGAATGCGCTTTGTTTTGTCGACACTTTTCTACTCCATTAGCGATTTTTTATATGCCTCATTTGTGCAACAACAGTGTTGCTGTTGTGGTGCTAAACCCTTTCGGCGAAGGGAGCTTTCTTCCCGTTTGTCCACGACACACTTTCTTCACGGCACGGTACACACCTGCACCAGGCACCAAAATTGCTGGCAAAATTGCCCAAAATACACCAAATCCACGAAATAGTTAAAAATTTCAGGACCTTGCAGAACTCAAAATTGTCGAATTGTGTGTTTTTTTCTATTTTTGGTTTTCTTTTGATGTTGCTGTCAGTGCTGTCAGATAAAAATGTCATATCTTCTTCACGCAGTAAATATGCTACTTGGGGCCAGAGTGACCAGAAACACCGATTTATCTGTGTTCCAATCGATTTTTGATATGCCTATCGATTCACAGATGATCACCCTAACACTACCGAATTTTCGTTTATCCAATCCAAGGATAATATATTTAGAAGGTTGATTTTTATCGATTTTGCTGGGCGACATTGTGGGGACATCTGTCAATCTCTGCATACAAATTTCATTACCCTCACCAGCCTCTGCTACCTATTGAGCTTTTTTATACCGGATCAAAGACTCGCTGATAGAAATGTCAAGTCGAGAAATGTCATTTTGCTCTGAACAACTTAACCTTGTCATTTATAACACCTTGATCCAATCATTCATTTATTGACAGATTATGTAAGACTTGCGATTTTGTCATACGGCTGAATAAAACAAAAGTCTGCCAATGTAATTATACAAGATTGTTGTAGCAACAAGCTCAAACGTATGTTTTTTTAATCATTATTGTTATATTCAAAATTGAAATTGATCAAAATAATCGCAATCGCAATCGAAATAGCTGCTGATAGCACATACGATAAATTCGCATATCAAAAATTACCGTTAAAATTTTCACGCTCCTACCGAAACCCGCCAAAAACATCTGTCCACACTGCTTGGGACCTATCTGCTCGAGTGTAGGACAATTCGGGAAATTCGGGCCAAGCTGCAGAAGTGCACGAATATGGCGCGGCGCCAAGGAGGTGACAAAATGTTGCAGTCTTGAAAAATTTGGAAAAATAATTCTTGACAAAAAAGAGCTTTTCTCGGTACATAAATCAAATAGAAACGTACCTTTTAGCATTTGATTATTATTTATTATTATTCATAACAATGGGTCGCAACTGCGCCAAATAGTTGTTTGTTAACGCTTTTTCGCGTACCTCCAATTTTGTCAACTTTTGTCAACTTTATTTCCTGGCTACTCCAGGTTACGAAATATTGACAAAAGCTCAAAACAAGTGACAATGCCCACGTTTTGCAAAAAAAAAAACTTGTCAGCGGTTTGTCACTCTCGTGGCAATGCGCCTATAAACGAGTCTGTATTGACATTCAGGTTTTGTTGTGATTCCATTTTCGTTCGGGTTGATTGCGTGTAAATACTTGTGCCGTGCGGTTAGAAATTTATAGTTTTATTTGTGGGTTTGATTCTAATCCGTGCTGGCGTATTAAAACTTTCAGCCGGGTTCGTTCTAGTTGTGGCAAGAGCATTAGCAATTCCGGTACAGCTTTTGCACATCTGGTTCGATTTAGTGTGTGAGGACAAAATATGTGATGCAAAGACCGCACTCTCAATTCAAATGCAGTTTTGCCGGAAACCCTCGTGCTGCTCAATGTAAAAGATATTTGAAACGACGTTTGAGTGATGAGATTTTAAGCTAGTGCTCGACAATTCCGATAAATTTAGGAGGTGATTTTTAATCTAGTCTTTTCGATGTAGTCCACGTGCTTGTGTGGTGGTTTGTTGGTGGAGCATGCACAATTGCTGTCCGGGTAGTTTGAGCGCGAAAAAACCCACTAATAATCATACGGGAATTCGAGCAGAAGATTTACAGCCAAAACGATGCACGTTTTCTTTCCTTTGACAGCACCGCTGTGCCGTGTTTGATTAGCATTAGAGAGTGTGCGGAAAGTGGACGAGCGTCGTCACGATAAGAAGTGGGTGCGTGCGCTGTCGCAAAGATGGTGATGTTTTGTACCTTAGGTGGTCGATGGGAGTGCTTCAACAAAGCACTGCAATTGCAGGGAAAGTAATCGTACTCCGGTTCAAATCGGTGATTCGATGCGTGTGTGTATAATGGCTAGCAGCAAGTGGTGCAGTGGTGTTATCGCACGAGCGCTCTCGTTTCCTTGAACCCGATTCGGTGGTTAAAAAACAACTGTGCTCTAAAATTGCAAGGCGTGGGCGCGGGGGGTGGGGTGCAAATAAAATCCCCCTCGGAAAACATAACACTTCCAGGCAGAAGCAGGCCCTCCAAAGCATGCTTTCCAGCAGTCGCTGTAGAACGGTTCCGAGCGTTCCGATCCACCGCGTTGGAAGTGAATCCATCCGGTCTGTGGACAGCGTGATGCCCAAGGACGAGATTGGTGGACTGAACGGTGCAAAGGGCGCTTCGCTGGTCGCCAACATCGGAAGTTAATGCATAGGTATGTATGGTGTCATCCTGTGGGAGTCGAACCGTGTGCGGGCGGCATAATGATACACATTAGATTAGGCACATGACCTTCGCTTTGATGTGCTGAGTATGGGACCATTTGGGTCAGGGGCAGAGAAAAAAAAACCCCGATTCAGGAATGATACAGATCGCAGTAGCTTGCCTCAAATCATGCGTGACGGGGCAAATGTATGGTGCTTATGTTTCGCGTTAAGAAACCATGACGACGACGGGCATGTAGCATTTGGTTTTATTAGTAGCTGTAGTGGCTACATAAGGAAATTGTTTCCAATGAACCATTTTGCATTCAAAGAAATTGTATCGGAAAAATACAACTGGCCCTCGCGATAATAGAGCTGTCGATGTTTTTTTGTATGAAAGGTATGCTAACTGTGATAACATTCGTCACACATGTTATCTTCGGACACGTAATATGATACCATGTCGATTTCATTGTATTAAATCATAGAATGATGTAGCGCTATTGGCTCACTGTGCTACTTTACTTTTATTAGATCGTATTCAGGAAATGTGAAGACTGTTGTGATTTTTATTTTGGCGAAATTTCATTAGAAATTTGACAAAAAAAAAACACGAGCGAATGGTTGTTAGCATTACAACACTTCAGTATTTACTCAAGATGGTGAAATTCTATTATGCTTGTCGACCAAATAAAAATGTGTCGCCAATGTCATATTTTTTTCTTCTTTTGAGTATTATAATTTATACGCATAGTTTCGCATACTAGTGAAGGTATTTCAATGAAGAAGTACCATCTCTTTTATATCACCATTGTGCAAAGCTTACCTAGAGCCGGCAAGTATAGGAATGATTATCGATTTTCTCATCATGCCGAATCTGCTTCTATCCTGGGAGTGGAAATGGCATTTCTCGTACCGGAAAATGGGGCAGAGGACGGTCGAGACGCGAACCATTAAAATGGGACTATTTGAATGCAAACGTAAAAGAGTTGAAACCCCCACTACCACTGGAGGGTCGGTCGCATCTTAGTTCCCATCTTAACGGCGCCGTTAATGGTGACGCACGCCTCGTACATCCCAAAAAGCCGGGCGGTAATGAGAATGTGAAGCATTTGTTTGGGTCGCTACAGATCGATTTTTCTTCCAACGATATCAGCACAACCACACACATTCGAGCGGAGATAGTTTCACGCAACAAAATTGTCAAAGTAATGCTAGTAATAGTAAGCAAACGATTGCACATGTTTGAAGCGTGTGGACGGTCATGCGGATGGCGGCAATATTCTATTGAATTTAATGGTTTATTGTTTGCTGGTTGACGAGGGGGAAATATTATCAAGTCAAACTCGTTTTGCTACATTTGATTCAGCTCTAGCTGGTTGGCAGTAGTAAGACAACAAACGTCACCCATGATGTTATGTGGTAAGGTGAGGGTGCAAAGCAAAAAGAAACACACTCACAGAAGACTTGCCACAGCTAATGATTGATAACTTAAATATCATGCTTGGATACGCACTCGACACTCGGCATTTGAGGTGTAAATTTGCGAGTCGTTTAGATACACTTTATTTCACAATTATAATAAAAGTAATGTAATGGTTCACAGGTGTGCTAGACACTTTTCTATCAAGCTTACGTACGGGCAAAGCCGTATTTGCCTGGGAAGGAGGAGCGCAAGTCATCCTTCACGATAACAGTCATCCCCTGCGAGAGCACATGTTCCGGTGAAAGAGTAGTTCTGGTCAGCAGTCAGGGCCAGCTATGAATGAAACGCGGTGTTGCCGAGAGAGCTTTGCGAGCTGGGAGAGCTTGGCCGCCTGCGGTGTGCATGTAGTATTGGTGGTTGCTACAACTTTACTCACGATTTTGCGTAAAAAGCGATGCGTTTATTTGACGATTTGAGTCGTCTCGCGCTCCACTTTGGGCGAGCGCTTTGGCGGAGGCTCTCTGTATAAGTTGCTCAACGCACCCCGGCAAAGAAAGCCAGTCGATTGTTGACAATTCGCGGGTTAGCATCGCAGCAACCGTAGTACGCGTCCGTTGAAACCGCTCGACCGGCGATTGGCTCTGGCGCGGAAGTGCTGGCTCGGAAGGTAGTGATTTGTTTTTGGTGATTGGGATTACTTTTGCACCGTGCACACACCGGTGGGCAAAACACACAAAATCATTCCAGGGTAGATCATATTCTATGGCGTATGAAGGCAGCGTAGTGCAACGTGCGTGACATAACCAAAAGTGCGTCTAGTTAGTAGTTACGAGGGCGGGTGTCCCAGGACCACGTTACGCGATTATGAACCGTTGTGAAATTGGGCTTCCGGAAGGAACCAGCGGGAACTACTCACACGACAAGCACGAAGAAGTCGATAAAATTGCAATACGTTAGCAATGTTTGAAATTATTCCAGGCTGAGGCTTCGTTATATTTTGTTTTACAATTAGCATCGATGACAGAATTGTTTAGGTTGGCGATATAGTACCGTGCACCATGCTTCGCCCTCGTTAATGTGACAGATTCTGTAGTAGGCGATGATATGCACAGTCGCGTAAAGAAACCAGTTGAAGTTTATTTATGCGCAAAACCAAAACGGTCTCACTCTCTCATTGACCCATTCTAACTGCGGAGTCATTTTTTCTTTGTTTTGTTCAATGTGGTTTGGGTGTTTATGGTAGTGCCTTGTTATGTTATTCGATAGTCACCCGTGTTAGCCGTAAGTGTGCTGATGGTGGCTAATTTCCATACATTGTAAGCCGGTGCTCCAAATCCAACTATGCGTCATAACGTTTGCTAAGAAGTTGATGTTGGTGTTTACGAATGTTGAATTTCCACCACGTGGTCCTTTTAATTTGTTAGAGCAATTATAATCACAATGCCTACCAGATCTATTTCTACAAATATTTTAGTTTTCGATTAATTCGAGGTTTGTAAAGTGTTTGCTCGATAGTGATCTTCAGCCATCAATCAACGATCGTCGAACATTTGATGCCTGAAATTTTGAACTAAGCTTATGATGTAACATTTTAATAATTTTGGTTTCGACAATGAACAACTGACTTTTATTTCAAACTTCCTAGTACATGGTGCATCGTTCTTGTCTCTGTTTTGACGTAACACGTGTGCTCGATGCGTTGGGATTAAATACAAACTCACATTCCGATCGTGACTATGTTGCTTTGTTTGGTTGCACAAGCAAAAATCTTCTTTCTAATTTGTCATGTTAATTGATATTGATTATCATGATTTTTTTTTAATTGAAAAGCCTATCATCAAAACAACATTTTTTAATACGTCAATGTACACAATGTATTTGCTGCTGGGGGACAAATTTTTCACAAAGACAAGACAAATTGTTAACGGACTTTGCGACCCTTGATTTGGCGTCGTTGCGCATTTGACGGACATGAACGATAAGATTTACCGGCCAGCCGTGGATGGCGGGAGCATTAGGGTGCGTGATAGAGGGAAACGCGGAAGGGCGGTTATGTTCCAAGCGGCAGAAGAGCAACGTTATCAGGACGCCGTTGATAGATAGAACGGGAAGCTGAAGGCTGGCTTGGTCGTACGATCATACATGCATCGATCAATACAAAACTATTCGAACCCGCTCGTAGAAATTCCTTCCATCATTGGGTGCGGAAATGGTTTCACAATCGATTTAAACACCATCTAATCGGTTGTTAAATTGTTTGCCGCATTTTTGACAATCTTATCAAGTTAGATGTAGTCAATGAAGGGAATGTAGGTATACAGGCTTGCAATGGTTACAAAACAAGGAAGGAGAAATCAAGTTTGGTAAATGTGTCGGGCAGTTTAACCAATGAACTAACGTTCGAACTATTATTGATCAGGTTGATTTAGTTTTTGTCCTTTTTGTTGTAGCGTGACTTACCTTGAATATAAAGCTACTATCTTTGTAGCTATTCACCGCTGCTACATACGTATATGGACGTAAATTAAAACCTTGCAGAAGATAAACTATCGATTGTCGCGTTCGCTTCTGTCTTAATGTATTCAGTATTATTCGATTGATTTATACAACAACCTTCGAAAAAAAATCGAAGGATAACTTCTTCACCTATCAATGCGTGTTAAAACTATCACAAACAATCGATCTTTATTCTTCAAACAAATACAGCTTCACTATTTGAAAATGAATGTTAAACGATTTCGAATATGCTAAAGTAGAATTCCACTAGCGTATTCGTAAATTTAAGAAGCTGGTCGAAATTTAACAGAAAAGAGACGAATGTTGCTCAAACGCTCAAAGTATCTATAAGCAAAACAAAGAACAACATATACGCAAGAAACTTGCTCAAAAACACTTCTAAGAAACACTTCACAAAAGATCTTTGCTTCCGGTGGAACTTCGCTGAAACACGACGATCACTTTATACGATCACGTATGGCATTTTTTGTAAATTTTCTCACGCTCTCTATAGCGATCTCGTAAAAAATGTGTTTATGTTTCTGGTTTATTGCGCAAACGTCTATAAAAAAGTATCATCCGACAGTAAATCAAACCGATAAGAAGAATCGTCCAGCGGCGGGGGCCTGCTAATTAGCATCGGAGGTTTGGCTGGCGGGTGAGAGTGTCTGTGTACGTGTATGCACGCGTGTGGTGGGCTCGAGGCGAGGCGGTTGTTCGCATTTCGCGTGTCGTGTCAAGAAAGCCGGCTTTTGGTTTGGCTTTGGTTTGGTGTTCCTCCAGTTGAACAAACAACTTTTTGCCAACAGGCTCGGCAAACCTCGTCGATCACTTCTTCCTCTTTTCTGCGGGCAAATGTGACGCAATTCCAAATCCTCGAAAGCGCAGCCTGTGTGTGACACGCCACCCCAAACGCTTTCGCACTCTTCCTCCTGTTCTTCCCTTTCCGGACTGGATGTACTTTTACACAATTCGAGTGATCCACTGTGTGTGTGTGTGTGTGTTCCCCCTCCAAAGCGGCCCCCAAAGTGGTTTGTGAAGGTCAACACGTTGATCGTGCATTTGTTTGCTGCAGCAAGTGTTGCGGTTCGCTTTCGCTACAATCAGCTCTCGCGGGGCGCTACAACCCTTTTCGGCGAGAGAAGGTTCTTCCGATCGGTGCTCGATGCTAATGCTATGTAAATGGGAAACGTAACAAACACCGAGCAAACCGGTATCCATGGCTGGGCACACAAAACAATCGGAAAAGGAAAGAAACAAACAAAAATGCACATTCACCACCATCTCCCTCCGCCCTGGTACGGTTCCACCAGCACCAAAACAGACACCACCCGGCATTCGTTTGCTTTCGGACAGTTAGTAAAAGCTACTAAAGCCGGTTCGCCGCAAATCTTACACACACACGAATAATAAGAAGAAAAATGAGAAGAGCTAAAAAAACTGATTCGCAACCGAAGGAGGCTTTGCTTTGCGGTGCAATGTGCTCCGTAAGGTCATCATCATGCTTGGTTAGCTTAGTGCCCATAAACGTACTCAAGTTGTGTTTATTCCTAACCAGGGCAGAAGCTCTTCAAGAAATCAAATATAAAAAAATGTATTCAGGTTAGTGTGCGTTTGTGTCAAATGATAAGAATGCGGGGAGAGGGGTGTGAGGCAACGCGGGCTGCTGGCGTGCGTTTGTCCTCCTTCGTCTATTCTGGAGCATGCTAAATGCACGTTTGCGTGTGGGTTGCCAGTAAAGTGTCGCTAATGTCCCGTCAAGTGGTCTGTTGACCGCATTTTACTTTTAATTCCAAGGCACGAAGAAGATGTTCAAAATGGTAGAAGTTATGTTGGTTGAAAAGCAAACACAAAAAACCTATACAAAATAAGTGCAACTTTTGCATCACATATTTTTGAATCCACCCAAACCAAGTGACTTTGGCGCCGGATAGACGGGTACGGATGAGCCTAGTACCATAGCCTCCCCCTTTTGTGCTTTGTCTCGGGATCCACATTTCGCAACTTTGTTCGCATCGTTATTGTTCCCCCGTGAGCCCTGTGAAGGGGGTGTGTAGTGCACACAAACACACACACATATATATGCAATAAATCATCCACTGCAGCTTCTTCGGCGGGATGGGGAGGCTGGGTTTTTCGTACCACCAAACACGCCAGCCGTTTGATGACGACAATTCACACTACCCTATTAATGGTGTGCGCTAAAAGCCGGTCCCTTTCCTTTGCCAGATAAGCGGTTATTTCTAAACACAACACTAATCAGCTGGGTACATCTGGCCGCCACGAGTTTAGTCTGGCGGGCGGCCGAATCTCAGATTATCCAGCTTTTCGATCAAGAAGCTTCCACGGGATATAGGGCGGAGCAGTATCTCTGCGCCCACCGGAAGTACGGTTGCCTCTGACGTATCGTGGAAGATTCGCGATTGCCGTGTATTGCACACCGCACAAGTGCTCGGCATCGCGGTGAGTTGATTCACGATCGTCTGGAAAAGTCTCGGCTGGTGTAATTTGTCAACTCATCTCTACCATTAAATACACACACAGATACGTGATCTTTTCGCTAACAATCGAATACCACGAAGATTCCAGGGAAGATTCGAAAGGAAATTAGACCATTTACAGAACGGCATTATCTAAACCTGATTGTTCCACCATGAAAGAGTATTTACTCTATGATTATCATCATCACATAGAGTGAGAATTATGATCTCCCGACAAATAGATCACATTTGACCAGAACGTCCGTTGGGTGTGTGTAAAAGCTTTTGGGGAAAAACTATTAGCAACAGGCATATAGTGCATATCAGAACAGTTGATTAGCACCTGCGTTGGCTGTTCCAGAGTGATCGCGATGATTGTGTAAAGGTGATAGACATCATTTAAGCTGTGTTCTTATGTTGCTTTTCTGTACAATTTTAAGCTTATCAATTTCGGTTAAAGTTAGTGTTATAGTTTAAACAGTATAATATCAAACAGTGTATTTTCCTGTAATTCTATTTGTTTTTATTCAATAATAAGCTGACGGTCCCCTGGGGGGTCCGGTGCTACAGTCGTCAACTCGAACGACTCAATAACACGCCCGTAATGGGTTTAAACCTGGAATGAACCCTTCCCCCGTAGTAAGGACTGACTATCGCGGCTAAGTGGTATTGAATAAAGTCTTGAAAGTCTGTATAGGCCGGCAAATATTTTCAATTCGATGAGTTAAAAACTCAACTTAAAAGTTGAACTTAACTTAAAAAGTTAAAGTTCGGCTCGTGCGGATTAAGATGTGGTATAATATTACACGCACAGGCTCCTGTAAAGAAATTCTCTCCAACCTTTTTAGGTTCGCGGGCCACTTGGCTTTGAAAATACATTTGCCACGGCTCACATCAAGTTTTAGGGCATGCAAAAATATTTTTTTATCTTATTCTAGACATGCCTGTTGAATACCTAATCTTGATTTTGGGAAAAAAATTGCACGATATGTATAGCAATTAGCTTTTCTTCTTTAAAAATAAATTCTTTCGCGGACCACAGGTTGGAGACCACTGCTGTAAAGGACGGACGTGTTTGGATTCCTACTACAACTGTCCCGCGTATCAAGAAGTCCCTCTCTCGGAGTTTTTTTTGTTAACTCACTCAAGACCGTACCGTGGGGTTATATGGATAAATTTTCAATAATTTTTGAGTATATGGTTAAGTGGTACAAATAAGTCCAGTTAGTAAGTCTATATTAAGCTGGTAGGATGGATATACATCTTACCCTCGTTTTACTGAAAATTATGCGATAAATCAACACAAAAGCTTCAGTGATGGAATTCGCACTAATAACCAAATTTAACACATTGAATTAACTTATACAAGCTAGAACTTCAATTAACATCGGTACATTTGGCTGCGCGCCTTGCGTGTACACCTTAGCACAAGTAAATTGTTTCAAATTGCATGCTATTAGCTAGAAGAGCAACAGACAAACAGTAGCAGCATCCATTATTATCTGGTCATTTCAACCAATTTGGATGGCTTTGCTTGCACAACGCATGATAGGGGGGAGTGTACTGTTCTGCCAACAAACATGGCACAGTCCGTCCAGCCACTTGATGATTTCTCGCCTATTTGTCCACATGTAATTGTTTTACAATTGTTGTGACGTGCGCCATACAAACGGTACATGCGGTGATAATTGCATGCAACTACGGTTCCTATGGCAATGTGTCTCAGCTCGTTTATTTGTTCCCATCCAAGCAACCCATTCTTCTGCGAGTGCATTCTGTGGGTGCGAAGTGTTTGCAAAAATGCATTACCTTGCATATCGATTGTCTCGTATTGTGTAGGCAGGCGGAAGCGTAGCTTACCTGAATGTTAATTGTCGTGCTTTAAAATGCGTTCGTCACTTAAGCTATAATGTTACCTGTTTGCCGTTTGGCTGTTTGCGTTGTTTTGTTGTTCGCCGGGGTGTGTGTGTGTGCGTAGCCCCTCTGTGGTGTTTTCTGTTGACAAACGTTTCCAGTGCCATGACATGCCATGATAGGCCATCCGAGGGTGTATCATCCTTGCAGGGGGACCAATAGAGGGTGGGTAGCACGTGAGTAACGGTCAGCTGCATAATGGCTGCATATGATTGCATTTCAAACGGTCAGCAAGTAAGTGGTAGGATGAACGGGGGGACAATCAAGGGCGAAGAATTATGATTACCATTCGGTACTGTTCTAGGGTGCTTCCTACGCATTTTTCATGTCAAACAAATGTAGGCATTACCAAAGCAAGTCGTCAACGCACGTGTTTAGGATAGTGTGTTCGGTGGAAGAGTGTTGTTTACAATGAGGTCTAAACATGGAGATCAGTAGCAATAACAAATGGTTGTTAAATATTTGTGAAAAGAAATTTAGTTTACATTTTTTTTACTACAAAATGGACCACGTGATATACATTTTTGTGACGATTTTGTTGTACACTGTACACGCGTATGTGTAAAGATAAAGGGGCAGGATAGTCGTGCAACGGAATCCTTGAAGCTATATTAGTGTAGTTGTTGTTGTTGGGACGATTCCGGCATCAGGTTGATTCTCAGCACTCTCAGCACGCAGTTATATGGACTTATGATGCCACAAACACAACAAGCCCAGCAGGCTTGCGATGGTCGGAACAATCGATTTGTGATGACTTCTTAATCGTTTCACTCTTACTCGATAAAGCATTTTAATGGATTCAATTAAGAGCTGAGAAACCCTCCAGTGGGAAGGAAACTCGACGTCCACGACGATGATGATGATGAATGGAGCAGATAGGGATAATGTTGGATGTTTGGGGTGTTATGGGACCATGCAACCATGGTGGATCGGTCTTTATTTTTGTCTCTACGCATGGTGGTGGTTCCCGTTCCCGTTCGCTACCCGTTTAATTCCCGGCGATCGCGAGGTCATAATCATTGATATTGCATGGGTTTTCGATGTCGATGCTTCCCACTCGTGGATATGCCCCTATATCTCAACCGAGCCGGACCAAATTAATTGGAACCATATTAAAGTGTCGTCCACAAGGACACTCGTGTGCTGTGGTAATGGCCCGGCTCGGCCCAGCCGTTCGTCATTTTTCCCGAGCAATTAGATGCGGTTGAGGTTGAGGGTCTAACATATTGAATCGTTTCGTTTGTTTGTAGAGACGCTGGTTGATTTGAGAGAAAAGAAGGAAAAAAGTATGCCGGCGACTGACGCGCTTCTGCGATGCGTGACGGCGGGAATCATTTGGTGACATCTAGAAACTATTATGCTTTATTGTGAAATCGAATCGATCCATTATGGCGATGAACAAGAAGAAGAGTTGAGAACTGTTTTTGGAATGTCGTTTATGACTGTGGCCTACGAGTTTGAATAATCCATATGTGATGATATAGTTTTGTTTGGAGGGTTTGAGAAGAGATCGTTCATGTTTATGCCTGATGCGTGAATTGTTGTTATCGTACCTTTTATGTTTACTTTTGACTATTTTTTTTATTTTTTTTTATTATTGTTAGGACTTTATTAAATTTTACTGTTAGTGAATAAATAGAAGGTTCCGATCATGTTAAAAGCGCTTTAGTTTGTCATTATATTGAAATTATGATAAAATGTTCAATCATAATATATTAAAACTAAAATGGTTTGTTGTTTAATAATTCACTGTATCCCATACACATTTTCGATATCAATATAGCTTAATAAATACCAGTGTGGAATGTAATTGTTTCCCCCATTTTTACTCCATTTCTAACAGATAATACCATCACCATTCTGCTTGCTGCTGCAATACTGCCTAGCTGCTAAACTTCAACTACTGCCCTGCAGCGGGAAACAGAACGACCCATCATCTTCTGCACACTGGCGCGCATCCCGCTTGTTAATACCCGCTGTTAACGTTTGCATTCCGCACTGTTCGACGGTGTAGTAGTAGTGGTGGCCAAATGAGTGTTCGACAGGGAGTAAACTTGGCTGCAATTGTTGAATGTGTAGTGATCGACAGGATCGCATTGGATGCAGAGTAGCGTGGTGCAGCCGTACCCCACCGAAAACGCTGACCAAGGTGTTGACCAAGGGCCGTGTTCGTGAGGAGAGCCGGTGGCATATACAGCAACCTTTTGGCCAATGCAACCAACGCGATCGGCAGTTCTATTTCGGTGTTTAATTCACCGGCCCGTTCTGTTCCTTTCTTTTGGAGTGGTTAATTTGGATTGTTTGCTTTAAGCCGCCTCATTTCCGTATCCCATTTGTTGTTTGAGTTTGCCGAAAAGTTTAGTTACAGTTTACAATTTATTATTGCATTGCGTCGTTGTACTTTAAAAACTGTGCGTGTGTGTACTGGAGCAAGCCACCATAATCAACACACGCCGTATTTGATTTGGTTATGCGCGGATTGAGCCATTTCTTTTGCCATTAGGCACGCAACACGTCGCATTTGTTCATTATTTGTGCTCGCAATTGTTTTAAGTTTGTTGTGTTTGAATGGGTAGAAACTCGCTTAGAATGGATGAGAAGGAAGTGAACTTTTTGCCGAAGCCGAAGATACCGAAGGTGGGATGCTTCCGTGCGGTCTGTGGTAAGTTACTTTCCCGTCGATGGTGTAATGTGCCCCAGTCCTTTATGTCGTGGGGGGGAGGGTGGTGCAAGGGTTATGTGATATGTTTGTCCATCATGCGTGTATTCCCAACTAAGAAAATCGACATGCTTTCTCGATCCTGCCTAATAGATCGGTAAACCTGAGAGAGCGAGAAAGTATGTTGATTTTGTCGCTTGGGTGATGTTGCATTTCAATCATCCATACTTCATTTCCCATACTTTCATCCACAAGCGTACTGAAGGTTACTGGAGACACTAAGTGGGATTATGTGCGTTTTCTGAAGAAAAACAGAGGAAGTTCGGAATAGTTTAGCAAAACAAATTCGACAATTCTGGAGATACACGGTATCTATTTTCAAATCGCCGAACAAAGGCAGTGCGCACAAGACGAAAACGGGGATAACATTACGGCATTAACTTTGAATATCAGCGTGTATATCTGTGTGTGTAAAATGGAATCGGCACATGTTCATGTTCGCGACAAAGGTTAGCAATGTTTCTTGTATCAAGGTGCAATGATTGCCTGGTGTGGAGACTAACAAACCGACTTTAATATTTGTAGTTTGCGCAAGGTAGTTACACTGGGGAGTTTTGTGAGCATAATTAGCATGAAACGGTTTATACTAATTGGAGGGGTCTGTAATGATCTGTAATCTGTCTGTGGTTGACAGTCTGAGAAAAATGCATATCTTCATGATTCTCAATTCTTCACTAACTTTGTATGCTTTAGGTACTGTTCGTAAACGTTTGGGGATAACGATTCTCGATCGGTAAAGTAGAACCAAATTAACCCATTCCTACTGACACAACGATGTAGTTTTAAAATAACAAATCCTTATTGTGTGACTGCTTTCTTTTACATGATTGATTGAAACAGACGTTTGATAACTTGTATGTAGTTCGGTATACAGTGATAGTAGTAACGTTATTTTCCTCCCACGCTCACTTTTCACTCTCTCAGATCGCATCCCAGCCCGGTTGGTGCTGTACTTCCTGTCCTGGTCCGGGTTTCTGGTATCGTTTGTAATGCGCAACGATATCAACTTTGCCCTGGTGGCGATGGTGCAGGATCCGAGCGCGAACACAACCGGCAGCGATCACTGTAACACGCTCGTGAACGATATGCCCTCCCTGGAGGAGGGCGACAACTACAACTACACACTGTCGATGGCCAACGCTACCACCACCGTGCTGCTGGACGGGCCCGCGTCCATCGACGACATCAAGTTTGACTGGGACTCGACCGTGCAGGCCGTCATCAAATCGTCCTTCTACTGGTGCTACGTACTGTCGCAGGTGGTCGGAGGCGTTGCTACCCAGTACTTCGGCACGAAGAATGTGTTCGGATGGTCCCAGTTTCTGACGGCGGCCTGCAGCTTGCTGATACCGCACGCGGCCGATCTGCACTACGGTGCGGTGATTCTGCTGCGCTCGGTGCAAGGCTTCGCCAGCGGGCTCACCTGGCCAGCCATGTACGCGATCGTGGGCTACTGGATACCGCCGGTCGAGCGGAGCCGCTTCATGAGCAGCTTCCAGGGCTTCAGCATCGGCATCGGGCTGACGTACCCGCTGTGCGGGTTCATCATTGCCCACTTCGGGTGGCGCCAGGTGTTCTACACGACTGGCACGATCGGCATGGTGTGGTGCGTGTTCTGGTACCTGCTGGCGTACAACACACCGCAGGAGCATCCGCGCATCACGCCCGAGGAGCTGGAGTACATCGAGCTGAACGTTAGCGAGGACATTAAGAATGGGCAGGGCATGCGGGTACCGTGGCGCCGCATCTTCACCTCGATGCCGGTGTGGGCCATCGGGCTGACCACGTTCGGGCGCATCTGGGTGCACTACACGTTCATCATGTCCGGGCCGGAGTACATGCAGAAGATCTTCTGCTTCGACATCCAGCAGAACGGACTGCTGTCCGGTGCGCCATTCCTCTGCTCCTATCTGTCCTCCGTGCTGTTCTGCTACGTGGCGGATCTGCTGATGGACAACAAAACGCTGACGCTCACCAACGTACGCAAGCTGTTCACCGCCCTGTCCCAGATCGTGCCCGGCGTGTTGGTGCTGCTGGTCGGGTACCTCGGCTACCAGATCGTGACGGTGCTGATACTGTGGTTCATCGCGGTCACCTTCATCACGGCGTCCTACGCCGGCGCAATGGCCAACATCGTCGATATTGCCCCGAACCTGGCCGGACCTGTGTTGGCTTTTGCTCAGACCATTCACATGACCGCTTCCTTCCTACAGCCGCTCGTGACCGGCTTCATGGTGACTGATTCGGTAAGTACGCTTGCGATGTTTCTCGCAATTGCGCAACAAATAAACAATATCCTCTTCTGCATTGCTTGTACGTACTTCCGCAGCAAAACATCAACCAATGGCTGCACGTGTTTGGCGTATCGTCGGTGGTGGCCATCAGTACGTACCTAATTTACCAGGTGTTTGGCACGGCCGAGATACAGTCGTGGAACTATCCGGTGCCCGATCCGGAGGTAACGTCTTCAGACGATTCGGCCGTCATCGCCAACCAGCCAATGATAAAGGTGGAACCAGGACTTAAGTTTGATGACGACGATGACGAGGACGATGACGATTGAGGAGCCAGCCTGCATGCGGTCGCGGCGCAATAGGATAGGAATATCGTTCTTTCTGTGGCACTTCTGTGACAACAATTATTAACACTTAACGTACGTTTAGCCAAGTTACTTGTATGGCAAAGTGAAGGAGTGAAGAAGGTGCAACAAAAATTCCACTTAAAATGTAATTTAACTAGAATTGGTACGCAGTGCATGAGGGTGGGCGGGAGATGTGTGTACCATGCTGGAAGCAGAGAAACATGTGATTAATTGAATAAGCGACGAAGCGAACGGATAAGAAATCAACGTTGAACAGATGGGTGTGAAATGAAACAAGAAATCAGGGAAAACATAGAATGTGGCAGTTGTACGTGTGTACGTGTATGTGTGGATGTGTGTTTGTATGTGTATGTGTGGCTGTTGATGCAAAAGCAAGCATCTCTCTGTATGCAGGAATGTACAGGAAAGCGTTATCCAGAGGATACTTGGATGTAGTAAAACACAGACACACACACACCTACATACATACACAAGAAAGTTAAATCTGGAAACCAAAAACAGATTGGTTTATCGTTAACATAGATGCATAATGAAGCGGGGGTACGTACAATTATATCCTCTATTTGATATAGAATGATTAAAGATTCGATACAAAAAAGAAGGTAAAGTAAGGGATAAAAATTTTAACGTCCGTTTAGAATATAACATGCAAGCTGGAAAGGGAAACAAATGTCAAAAACACGGACACACAAACCAAACACTCCGGCTACATATATGAAATCGGTATACTCTCCTAAAGGAGATTCGTTTCTTACATTGCCATTTGACGTAATTGCAAAGGTGTTTTTTGTTTTGTTTCGTGTATGATTAAGTTGGACCCATATTGTTGTTTTCTTATTTTCTGTGACTTAGTTTAACCGCAGGACTCACCACAGCATAACACGGAGCGCAACATTACAACTGACGGCTTCCAAACGCTCAACAAAACGCTTGCGGAAGGAGGTGAAGTATTTCATTACCTGTCGGTCATCGCAGTAGGTTGGTAGCTTTTCTACGAGCAATGAGCGTCCTACTAAGGACATTCAAAACATGTTACCAGCAAAGAAGCGTTTTCTGAAGCGTTTGGCAGCTGTCAGTTGTTATGTTGCGCTCCGTGTTATGCTGTGTGGAGTCCTGTGGTAATGGTTAGTTTCCTCTACTTCGATTGCGTATCGGTTGTTTCGGTTAGGCTTAGTATATGCTTTTTTCAGCAACCAGACAGCATTATACAATACTTTAGTTTAGTTTAGCGGTGTGTACACATATTACGGACATATTATGGGCGTAAACAGTTATAAGAATTAGGATTAATCGTTTAGAATTGTTATCACACCCGCTGGGCCATGCAATCGTCGTCTTATTGTTGCATTCGTTGCACGGACAATAAGCACCTATGCGGTTCCATTAAATCGAAGCCAATTGTGGGAAAACGAAAAAAACAAATCGCATCTACATATATATAAACTTTTTCAATATCTGGCGCTCCCCTTTCCCTCTCCCGGGATTAACTCTGTTAAACTACACGTGCCTATATGAAAAACGAAAAAAATAATGGAATTTCTTTCGTGCAGAAACACACTGCAAAGGATACTTTTCATCCCGAATAGAAATGTTCTTCGATTTCCATAGAGAGGGAGTGAATGATAATAGATTTAATAATAAAACAGTGAGGCAAAAACCCTCCTAATGCGGCAACATGCATTGAACTTTCCGTGCAAAATTTAAGAATCTTACAAATGGGCCCGAGCGTAGTAAGCGTTGAAATGTAACCATTCTGCCGTTTCTGTTTATGACTTACCACCAACCATACCAACACGATGCAACACTGAAGAACGCGTTATATTCGTAGTAGTGTGCGTAGAGCAGGGCAAATACTTACCGACTCACCGATTGTTCATTGGTGGTATGGTGGTGTGTGTGTGTTGCTGATGCTGTTGGTACCATTTGTGATCTCAGTCGAATGTTTCAATCAATTTCAACCACTAAATCGCAAACACACACACGCATCCTTCGGAACGTCTTACTACCATTACCTAACTTACCTTATGAATAATAGCAATAGTTTAGAGTTATTGAATCATTGTCGTTGAATGGAATCCCATTTACCCACAAACTGTACGAACGAAACATTGTAGCAACGCCGACCAGGCTAGAGTGGTACACGAAATTCAAACATACAAACAAACAAACAAACATAGAAAAAATATATATCGAATCAATCAATGAACCACAGAACAAAAATGCGCAATAATATCTCCCTCATCGGATGGTTTATGCTCGAGTCTTGCGAAAATATTGATGCTTACACGTACATATAGGGTCGAGTTTCCTAAAAACTTTGGTATATTGTAAGAATGCTCTCGGTTGCTCTGTACGTAAGTGTAAACCCCTTAAAGGCTTTCTACTTGATGACACTATGGATGTCGTGCATGTGCAAATATAGCAAAAGTATTACAGTAGTAATACATTTACTGTATTTTAATCATTCTGTTTCAGATTACCGTCACTAGTAACTTAACTGTCTGCTTTAGCTATTACTGGTTCTTCATACCCTTAAATACGAAGACGGCGGTGTGGTGCACTCATAAAATGAGTCGATTGTAGGCAACGGCTCTGAGCTTAGTGCAACATGTATTTGGTAAATTTCGACGCAACTGTTTTAAGGTCAAATTATGCGACAAACGACACATTTCATCTCTTTATTTGACTTCTAAGCCACATATGATAGCATAGCCAGGGTAAAACTGTACGACGCTATGAGCTTATTTGGAATCCCGGTCAAACTGATACGGCTAGTTAGCATGACTATGACCAACGTTACTTGTCAGGTAAAGGTGGATGGAAAACTCTCAGAGCCTTTTGCTACCACCGAAGGTCTGCGTCAGGGGGACGGGCTTGCCTGTCTCCTATTCAACCTGGCGCTAGAGAGGGCCATTCGCAACTCGAGGGTGGATACTTCGGGAACCATCTTCTATAAGTCAACCCAGAACCTGGCATACGCTGATGATATAGACATCAGTGGTCTGCGGCTCTCCTATGTAGCAGAAGCAGGCAAGCCGCAGACTACCAAAGGCTACTCGGATTGCAGATAAACGAGGCCAAGACCAAACTGATGGTGGCAACATCAGCGGACCTACCAATAAATGATCATAATCTACGTAGGCGTGACGTGCAGATAGGTGAACGCACTTTTGAAGTCGTATCACAATTCACCTATTTTGGTCAAAGGTCAGCAACGACAATAGCATGGAAGCTGAGTTGCGCGCAAGGATGCTGGCTGCCAACCGGTCATTCTACAGCCTGAAAAAATCAGTTCACCTCAAAGAACCTGTCGCGACGGACGAAGCTGGGACTATGTATCTCTCTCTCTCTCTCTCTCTCTCTCTCTCTCTCTCTCTTGTTGGCCTGCTAGAGCACGTCGATGTGACATGGCTCGGTCAACAACAATTCAGGAGCAGGATGCTCGGTCCCTGGCTGCAGCCTCCCATGCATGTAGACCGAACTCCGCTAGGTTTCGTTTCGCTTGGTCCAGCCATCGAGGTTGCTCACCTACGTCTAGTGCCGAACTGGGGGTTGCTGTCAAACACCTTCTTGGTGGGACATGAGTCCGGCATCCTCATGGCATGCCCGAGCCATCGTTCAGGAAGCACGGTTCACCGTACAGCTCGTGGTTCATCCTTCTCCTCCACGCTCCATGCTCGAACACACCGCCAAAGATGGTCCGGAGGATACGTCGCTCAAACACGCTCAGAGCGTTTGCAACCTCCGCTCGAATGGTCCAGGACTCGCGTGCATGGAGGACCACCGGGCGAATCAATGTGCAATATATCTCACATTTCGTGCGGGCTCGAAGTCTTCTGGATCTCTGCAGTCGGTGAAGCCCGTATTATGCACGATTCCCCTGCACAATGCGTCTCCGGATTTCGCTGCTGATGTCGTTATCCGATGTAACGACCGTCCCAAGATAGCAAAACTCCTTTACTATCTTGGAATTGTCACCATCAACTAATAAACTGCTTCCCAGATGGTCTGAGTCTCCGACAAGCAGGTGCTTCGTCTTCGTCGCACTGACTCTCACTCTAATTCTTGCTACTTCGCGTTTGAGTTGGGTGTACGCCTCACACACCTTCGCTGTTGTCCTGCCGATGATGTCGATGTCATCCGCGAAGCCAAGAAATTGGAGAAACCGGTAGAGGATCGTGCTACGGATGTCGTTGTCTAGCCCCGCGCCTCGAATGACACCTTCCAGCGCGATGTTAAAGAGCAGACTGGAGAGTCCATCACCTTGCCTCAGACCCCTATGAGATTCAAACACTTCCGACGTCAAGTTCGACACTCTCACCTTGCACTGCACCCCGTTCATGGTGGTTTCTAACAGCCGGATCAACTTCCCAGGAAATGGTACCGCTGCATGATGTTCCATAGCTCATTCCGGTCTATGGTGTCGTAAGCCGCCTTGAAGTCGATGAACAGGTGATGAGTAGGGATCTGGCGCTCTCTGAGCACTTCTGGAGAATCTGCCGTAGAATGAAAATTTGGTCGGTGGTGGATTTGCCTCCAACAAACCCCGCTTGGTAGTTGCCGACAAAATGTGTATCAAGGGGCGCAAGTCTGCAGAACAGGATCTGGGACAGGATCTTATAGGCGGCATTCAGGACCGTGATGGCTCGGAAATTCGAGCAATCCAGCCTGTCGCCCTTTTTGTAGCCTGGGCGAATAACACCCAGCTTCCACTCCTCCGGTAGTTCCTCCTGCTCAGCTGAGCATTTCGACGGTAAGCCTCTCCGGACTCATCTTGAAGAACTCGGCCGCCAGTCCATCGCTGCTGGCAGATTTATTGCTCTTTAGCTGCTTGATGGCGCTGGCAATCCTGCGCCAGCCTCTCCTGCTTCTGATCCATTCAGGTGTCCTTCGAAGCAGTACCTCCACCTTTCCTTCCGCATCCCGCATTCCCCACCCCACATTGCGGTTTTAGGAGCAAATCCGCTCCGTGCCTCCTTTAATCTCCTGTAAAACAAGCGGGTGTCCCCCGACTGAGAAGTATATAATACCAGTACTCACATACGCCTCTGAGACATCGACACTGTCCAAATCTGACGAAGGGTCTTTACGAACCGAGCTTCTCGGGCAGGCCACGCGAAGGATTGGCCCTCAGCAAGAGTCGCAGTGTTGTAGCGGAGGAGAAACAAACAGCAATTGTGGACAGAGTCTTTGATTCTTTGCCTACTAACCAGTCCTTCCCGATAGTTGCTTCTAATCCAAAGGTTGGGAAGCCTATGTAGACTGAAGGGGGTGTTTGGCTTGGTGATTCAGGGGCTCTATCCTATTTCGGATGTTGCAATTAAACCTCTAAACTCCAAAAGCTTCTGCGTTTGAATCTCCCTTTATTGAAAATATGGCCAACTTTTTATACTAAATTTGTCCTTACACGTTTACCCGAATATCAGTTTGGACCGGATTGTTCGGGTTTCCAGAAACTTCTTATTTTGACGTGGAATGATAAACAATATTTACTAGGATCAGATTGGTAAAAAAAAGAAATTTAGAATCGCTTGTGTAACAGCCGCGTTCGAGAGGAAGATGCTCAGAAGGATGCTTGGCCCCGTAGGCCCAAACTGAGGTGGTAAGATGGCGTGGAGGCGCTCGTCTTTAAGGCCGGGATAACGGCCTGGCAAACGAAGGAGCGAGACCGTGAGCGGTTTCGGACACTCCTGAGGTTGGCCTGCGGTTGTAGCGCCGGATGAGTAAAGTAAGTGTGCGACAAAACCTCATCTGCGGGTGTATTGGACAGTCCACCATTTATCGTGATAAATTAGCAAACAATACCAATATTCAATACCACGCAACCGTATAATCTCATCAGTCTTTGCTACAGGAGGAACGATCCGGTTATGAGGCTTGAACCCATGACGGGCATGAAGTTAAGTCGTACGAGTTCATCGCCTACTCCTACTACGGGACCGCCTTTAAATATCTGGGGGTTATTTTTGACCAGTGGTCTTCAACCTGTGGTGCACGGGCAGTGTTGTTAATTGTCGACATTTTTTTATGATATTCGCAGTAAGCTGGTGTCAAAATCATTTTTGATCATGATATTCATGGTTACCATGACACGACTTTCCAAAAGCGACAATCATTTGTGCATTAACAATCAATGCTTTTGCGATGACATGATTGCAAAAAATGTAGAATGAATGTCATTCGACATTTTTCAGTGAGAATCCAGAACTGCTTAATCGTGCGTTTACCGATACTAAGCCATTAGACCACTTGATATTTTCACTCAGTGAACCAGGAAAATGGTGTTCTCTTACAGGAGTATAGAAATTCGATGAAGATCTAGTTCACTTGTTGTACGGCAAAATCAAAAAGTCAAATGATTGTAGCAGAAAAAATATCATCGTGTCAATTGATATTTTTTCCGTGATTGTCGAATGAATGCGTGGATCTAGAATGCGATGCTTCAAAAAGTATCATTTTGTAAAATTTTATGTCGACGACTATCACCGTTCGCAACACTGTGCACGGGTCACATTCCTGCCACGGGATGATCGACGTTCAACTGTATATAAAGTTTTCAACTGCATATCCCACTGCTCGAGTTCTAACCATGTTGCTATGGCGACCAACTCCACTCCACTGCTAAACCGATCGGAAAGCGAAGTTGCTTGTTGAGAAAAAAGGAAAGGATCCACTTGAAATTTTGCTATCCAATCCTGGCCCTGGAAGTCGCCGCTGGTACTGCAACCCGCCACAAATCTATTGGTTCATCGAACTCCAGCTGAACTTGTTCATCAAAAATACCACAACTATCATTTTGTTCTAAACCAGCGGTTTTCAACCGGTGGGGAATTCCTCTCAAGGGGGAATTTTTGATCAAAATTTAGCTAAATTTGCCACGCTCTCCCCACGCTCATGAACTTGGGAGTGGAGAATGAAATCTTATACGCACCCTAAATGGGGGGAAAAGCTGGAAAAAGGTTGAAAACCACTGATCTACACCGATTTCGCTGGCTGTGGAATCTACACTCCAGCAGCGATAATAGTGCCATCAGAATATCCTCAATCTTCCTCAATATTCACTGCAGAAGTTATTTGCCTTGGTTATTGTTGGATCCCAGTTACCACAGGAATAATGGAAAACGAAAATGCAATGGTAACACATAACAACCATACGGTATGAAAACAGCTCGATAGCTCATCACTCTTCTTCTTCTTCTTCTTCTTCTTCTTCTTCTTCTTTCTTCTTCTTCTTCTTCTTCTTCTTCTTCTTGGTCATGTACGAGCACGTCTGGTAGACATGGCCAGGTCGCCAATCCGTTTCCAGGAAACTCGGTCCTGGGCTGCAGTCCTCCAACCAAGGCTGCATCCGATCTCCGACAGGTTTAACTCCACCTGATCCAGCCAACGAGCTCGCTGTGCTCCTCTATGCCTCGTGCCGAACGGGTCGCTGACGAGCACCCTCCTGGTGGGGCATGAGTCCGGCATCCTCATCACGTGTCCCAGCCTTCGTATCCTTCCGTCATTCTGACCATCACACTGTTAAGTTGACTTGTGAATATATCACTTTTAAACTAGAACCTGTGTGCAATAGTTCGAAGTAGTAGCAGAGTTAAACCCCCAACGTGATCTTCACGGACAGTGTAAGTGTCCTTTTTGTAAGCAATATCCTAATAAGCAATAATACCGAATTCTTCACCCCGCGTTCATTCGTTCGTTTTCTCGTTCGTCCGTTTTCTGTTGATTCATTCGATTGTCCAAGCGACCGGACGGTTTGCAAAACCCCAATATATGCAGTATACAGTTTATTTATTGTTTAATTTGAACAGTTCATAAAACCTGCCTTTTTAGATCATATTTCGTTCGTCTGTTTATTTGTTGTAGCAAAAATGTATGGATTTGAAAAATGACGTTGAGTTGATGAATTTTGTGAGTTTTTTTTGTAAGTTCACTTTGAAGTTCATTTTTTCGACTCGAATCGAATTGGTTTCAGAATAGAATACACCTGTATGACTCTTAAAGATGAAGATCTCTCTAAGATGAACATTCTATAAGATGCATATGCGATTTGGCAGCCGAAATTCTCTAAGAAAACTTTTTTAACGACAGTTCACAAAAATATTAGTCCAAGGGTGACAGGTTGTTCCGGCGGTTTCTTGGAATCTTCATAGCAACAACTTCATTTTGTTGAAAAAAAAAAACTGTATTTACCCATCTTTACCCCACTAGTGTAGTGAAGCATGGTTTTCAATGACTTATTGGTACCATAGCAGGATAATCAGTCCTACACGTATGGAGGACACGGTCTATTCGAGGCTTGAATCCACAAGTTGATGACTGTCTCACCAGAACAGCCCAAAATGAAAACTAGTACACGATAAATAAGAAAAATTTCTTTCAAAAAAACAATCAAAGCAACCCGAACATCACGCACGTTTTTTAGGTAAGATACTAAATGATTCTGTATTTTGTTCCATTTTCTCATAGTTGCGTTATGCGCTCTTCCTTTTCGCGATCATCCTCATCATCGATCTTTCTCATTGCAGTGTTAAAAATGATTTTTTTCTCCTTTTCACAATCTTTCAATGCACTTCAACACGCTCCACCGTTTACCAGTGCGTCTCCATTGTTTTGGCTTACCGCCCCCTTACTACTGCTGCTGCTGCTTCGTCGCTGCTAATGATGAAGATATGTATGTATAATTAAAAATATTGCTCTAACAATGGAGTGAGACGGTAATTATAATATTCGCAACTATATATATATATATTCGGTAACTGATACTCGTAACTCCGTTCCGTTTCGGCTGTCGTTTCCTTCCGCCTGGCGCAACCCCCTCCCTTCTTCTTCTAGTGCATATAACAATTCAGATGTTCCACTTTCCAATATATCTGCTTTTTGTTTGTATGTCTATATGTATATATTTTGTTTTGTGTTAAAATATCATGTAACCATGATGGTGGAACCGTTCATGGTTTTGCTGACTCGAAAGAATATTTCGGTAAGAAATAAGGTCGAACATAATCAAAATAAAGCTGTACTTTGTGGGTTTGATGTAATGTGATTGCTTCCTTGAAGTGAACATGTGAATAAACCGGCAATTACTCCATCCCTCGCGTGTTCACCATAGGATCGTTGAATGATGAGAGGATTTCAGTTGCAGAACGAAAACTGCACTAACATGCCTAATTCCAGGGAGGGTCTAATTTTTGCTGTTGCTTTTTACCATCGTTTCATTAGTTTATCGTTTTACGCACTAGGAGTATTGGAAGAGAAATTGGAAGGAAATAACTAGGGGCAGAATTACGCTACAGTTCTATCATCTACCTCCAATTTTACCTCCCACCGTTTGTGTACCGCTTTAGTAAGTACTACTTATTTTCCATTAATTTGCTTACACCCCCCCCCCCTTCACTCCGTCATACTCCTCATCGTTCCGCCGATCGTTGACGACCGTTATCGTGCGCGGTTGGCTCCGGTTTTCACCGTCGAGGAAAATTTTCATAAAATCGCTAATGTTAACTCTATCTCCCGTATAATTCCTTTTTTTGTTGTTGCTTGGCTGTTGTTACTATGTTTTGCAATCCATTCAAGGGCGGCACTGTTTGTGCTTTCGGTTGCTGTACGCTTTCACATTTCAGTTTGTGATTGTGGCCGTTTGGTTGTTGTTCGGTATTCCACTGTTTTGTTGTCTGTGTACCGTGTATGTACCTCGTCGTCGGTAGTAACTCGCTACATAGTTTTGTTTGTTTGTTTCTCTGTACGCTCTCCGTTCGATCCTAGTTGAGCTATGCTAACAAATTGTCGACAGACTAGAAGACTTTCCGGTTTCAGTTTACAATAATTATTATTCGATTTACGTAACCTGTTTCTCAAAGGAATGGCTCACTGCATGAAAATAAATAAAAAATATGTGTATGATTAGTTTAAAAAAATCTATCATTTAAAACTACCCCGCCCTCCGAACGATCTTCCCTTTTTTGTTTTTTTGGTAGGTCACAATTTTTATGAAGCAGATCGCTCTTGGGTAGCTGGTTAAGTATGGCAAAACCGAAATCGCGTACGTTACATACGCACATACGATTATCATTTTAGATATACAGTTGGACACAAAAGGTGCGACTGATTAATGTTTCGTTGGAAAATATATATACGTATAGAAAAAACATTTCACATCTATCTTTAACCATTATTCTTTTGTCCGGTTTGGAAATTCCTATCCATCGAAGGAATGCGAGTTCTGGATCTTCTGGCAAAACGTTATTTGCCCACCAGGTTTAACAGCTTGCCGTTACGTTGCATTAGTTTTCGTCTATTTTTAATATACCTCTTCAGTTGTCTCTATAATAATATCATTTTGTTTACTTTTTTACTCTTCTGTTACAATATAGGTCATAAGTATTTCTATTCCATTTATGTATGTATATATATCTATGTATATATGTGTATGTATATATTTATAAGTATTATTAAGCGTCATTGATTTGTTTCCTCCAAATTCTCCATCTTCATATAATGCGGCCAGCCCCACTCCCCAGGCTCTGCTGGGCACCATGGCACGTGCTACCAACAACGTGCCGGGCCCTGCGCACAGGCTACACTTTCGTTCCCCTTTCCGCTTTTCGGTATTGGATTTAAGGAAAACAGTGTCTCCGGTTTGGCCTTTCGACGTTATTCTTCGGTATAAGTAGTAAGGTTTATGGTGAATTTGGCTACTTGCTTTCAATTTAATTTTCATTTGGCACTAACATTATATATGTATGGAATGTACTGTGTTCATCTACTTAGTGTAATGCGCTTCAGTATATTTTAATTTTCAAATGTGTTTGTGTGTGTGTGTAAGTAGTTGTAATCGTGTGTTTGTTATCTGTTTTCCGTGTAGGGTTGAATCATGTTGGCTATAGAGAGGGAGATATTGTTCCTAATGATAAATATTAATATATTTAGGTTACGTTAATGATCTGGTACATGTGGTAATGCACTATCCTTTTTCTCGCCTTGCTAGAATGGTACAAAATAACTGGATGTCAGTTACACTTTCTATTACATCGTACTAGCGCTAGACGCTTCCACCACCACTCCCTATGGAACGGGATCGAGATCGATCGTCACGTATTTTTTTCTTCTGCTTTTTGCGAACTATTATTCATTTACAAAATGGTTTTACAAGAGCACAACTGCTACACACAATCACCATCGCATTATTGCTCTCTATATATTCTATCGATTGTTAAGAAATGTGTGTGTTATATAAAAAGCATTCAATTATTTAACGAATCATCCATCCATCAAACGATCCTTCCCGATCGGACATGGTGGTGTCTGGTCAGTTTTTATCGAGCGAATAGAAGAAGAAAGAAACGTATAAACAACGATGATTTAAGACTAGGGCAAAATGTTCCACAAGATCATGTATACTGATCGATCGACAAATATGCTTTGTTTGTTTTTTGTTTTTTGTGTGTGTGTTGGTAACGCAATAAAGAACGACATCTGTTTGTTTCTAGATTAAATGTTGACCGATCATTATTCCCTTACCGATCAACAGGCTTTATAAAATATTCCACCCACTGCTTTCGGACGATCGAGTGATCGAGCCGCATGGAAAGGTACGTTTGTTTAATAATGCCCTTTGTAAAGTGTTTTTGTTTGTTTTGTTAGCGTTTAGAATAAAAACGTCCAAGCGTGATTGTTTCTTTATGTATTGACACTGGTTTTTGCTTCCACAGCAATATCCCTTTTCATATCATATCGCACAACCCATAGAGGAGGACATTAGCGCATTGTAAGGACGAGGCGACCGAGAGCCGACATGTAATTATAAAAGCCCGCGGTGCGTGTATTTTGGGCAGGCATTTGATTGGTTTGGTGATGGCAGAACAGTGCACGCGCTGTCTGCATTCCAATACGATTCCAGTTTGAATGGTGCAACCTTATCCGCCTTCTCGGACACCTACTTCTTTGCCCAAACGCCAAATATCATTGCTTTTTACTCGGGTGTAACTATTGAGAGGAACAAAGGCATAT
The DNA here is from genome assembly GCF_016920715.1 of Anopheles arabiensis. Taxonomy (NCBI): domain Eukaryota; kingdom Metazoa; phylum Arthropoda; class Insecta; order Diptera; family Culicidae; genus Anopheles; species Anopheles arabiensis. The sequence goes on from NC_053517.1 coordinate 53,220,865, forward strand.
ACAGCACAGAACAGAATGTGAACAACATACCGGTACGATTAGAAATCTACACGTCCTGAACACGCACACATACATACACGCAAAAATACCGCTACGGTGATTACAATTACTAATCAATTTAACAGGTAAGGCTCTAGAGACAGGACGAAAACTATTATCAAAATAGATCTCCCATCGGTTCAACGCTAATTACTGTGCGTGTGTAAAAAACTAGCTTATGGGTCCCGTACATGGTTTTACAAAACGTAGGAATTGTTAACATATCACGATCACGGCGACGACGACGACGACTCCGACGACTCCGACGGCGATAGCCACTTAAACTTTGTTTTATCAGGGATATACACATTAACAAATCTACTATCTACTTTGAGTGATTCATTGAGTTGTTAATTTGACGAACATTTCCCATTCATTGCTATGTCTTACAGGTGTTAGGGAACTCTGTTGGGGTAATCGATTCAACTGTCTATACCGCATAACTGGAGTATTAAGTGGACAAACTAATTACGTACGATTGAGTTGTTTGGCGCGTGAGACAGACCTTTGAAACGCATGCCACCATAGACAGTTGAATCGAATGTCCCGATTTGTCCAGCACACACACACACACCCCCACATCTAACGATTCGATTTTCCTAAACATTCTAAACTCGGTTTGCTACTTTCGCGATTGTTTGCCTTCCAGCTAATGTTGCCATTGTGCAGCGGATGGATGGCTATGAACATTTTGCACTCATCGGTACACCTACACGATAAAACACGTCGCTATAAACGTCTCAGTAAAATCGTACAAGGAAACTTCAACTAACATCAACTGTGCTGCCCCTGGACATATATCCGTCTGTGGCGTGTGCTTCGTTTGTTACCTGTTTGCTGCTGTTAACGCTCAACGCATCTATCCCACTAGCGTCGCAACCATATAGCATAGACAGGGCAGATATTGTTTTGTAAATTCGATCGCCGTGCTAAATCACTATCCTCAATTCAAACTACCATTCTAACGCAATTGCCATTCGCATTAGAAAGTATTAGTATAAAAACACACATACGCACCCAATCGTATTTGTTCTTGTCCTGCTGCGTCGACCGCTAGTCCTTGGCACACAATACGACAAAACTTCCCGGGAAGCTCTGTCTGCTTCATGAACAAAACAAACAATTCTCCTGTGACACGTGCTGCGGTGACGGAGAAATATCGAAAGAGTTATAGTGTTAGAATTGCGGCTAATGAAGCTAAAGTTTTGCGTGTCAGGGTGGGAAAAGAGAGTTGGTTGCCTCCCGATCGAAAATCTAACAGTTTTGTTTTTAGTTTGCTGACATTCAATGGTAAGATCTAGGGATGTTAACTACTAATAGGTAAAGAATTGCTTTGCTACCGCGGTCCACAAGGGTAACCAATACATCAGATTGGTGTAGCCAAATTTGGCTTGCTTTTGGTTTGCTAATTGATTAATTCCTTTCTGCCACACACACACACTTGCACATACTGTATCGTGTCTTTTCCGGCTTCGTGTTTCTATTTCTCAAAAAAACGGAGCCTACGCAAACTCGAGGCCCCGGACCCCAAACTCCATACCGTCGTCGTCTGTGTAGCTGTCGACCACCAGCAGGGAACGTCGCCGAGAGCGACATTCCACGAGAGCCGTCTGTGCCGGTGGGGAGGCGTTTTGTTACACGATCACCTCCATCCGATTTCCCTTGCGCGTGACGCGCGTCTGATTGTACGGATTGTCTACCAGGCCACCGCACTTGAAGGTGAATATGACCGTCTGTCCTCCGAAGTTAGCCTCGAAACTAAAACAAAACCGAATCGGTTAAGCAATGCGGGGCGCATCCCGCATCAACAATACTTACTCGGTACTGATAGTTACTTCCGGCGATTTGGCAGTCGCATTTTGGATCACCAGAAACAGCTTCGTTACTATTTCGATCGAATGTGCCGTTTGGAACACAAAGTCTCCCTTCTTTTTGCCTATTTCAGACTGTGTGAAAAGAAAATCAAGAGTCATTCAGTGTGATCACATATTGTGTGCGTGCGCGAGCGCCATCGGGAGTGGGGCCAGAATGGCTTTTATTTGATTTCAATCGCTGTCATAAGTTAAAATGTTTGACAAGGTACAAAAAGATTTGCTAGGACAAAAACAAAACAAAAACAGTACACTAAGGCATACTTATTTCTTGATCGTTCCATTACGGACGGTTTGTTTGGACAAAAGGGCTTGTCACGGCGCATAATGCACTCAACAACTGGTTCTTTTTCAATTCTACATGAAAAACTAAGGTTCTAACAGGACTTCTTATCGCAAATAAAGAGCAAAATTATTGGAAATCCAAAAGTAACAAACAGGACATTTGCGGTTTGGCAATGTAAGCACATTAACTATCACAGCTAAACGCTATCGGAAAATTGCGAATGCTACAACGTTTATCCTATAACCCGAAACCGAACAGCTGTCATTGTTAGCTAACTTACCTGAAACAGACATCCGGTGGGTGATTCCGATCTATCGGACATATTCGACGAGCAATAGTTATCCTACGGGAACAGGAGGAGTTGGTTTGGTGTGAGGAAAGACAGGTGATAAGGATGATCATGAAAATGAAAGGATACAGTTAAGAACGAAACCATATGTTTGAAAGTCCAGCCATACGGCAAGTTCTCTGGTTAGCTCTTTGCTTGAAAGGTCACAAATCACAACCAACATTCAAACCGACCAAACCGGTGCATTTAGGATGATTTTGGGGAACGTGTGCCATAATTAAGCGTCCGATACGGATGTCGGGGTAATCAAGCATAGTGGTTTTGCGCGGATAATAAATCGTGATACTTACTGCGCGGATGTGTATCACTGCAATATCATCGAAGTACGGACTGAGCGACATGCGGTATATCTCCGACGCCGGGATACGGTACTTAATCTGCATCGTTTTCTGATCCAGCAGGAGCATTGAGTTCGTCGAGATGACCAACAATATCGGAATGAACTGTACGAATATGTTCAGATGCAATAATTACAGCTCGGCGGATAATTTGCAGCGCAGTGCTAGTGCATCCACTTACCTTGCCACTGCTTCGTGCAATCTTATTGATGATGTCCGCAAACACGACATACTGATCGTTGTGCTCACAGCTGACCCGCTTCCACTGAATGTTCTGTCGCAGCCGTATGTAATCGCCATGAAACGGATGGGCTACACTGCGCGGGTACGACACTTTGCGATCCTTGAATATGATGCTTGCGGTAACCTTTTCGCGCATACGATTTCGGGCTGGTTGATCGAACGATTTGCGATACTTGTAGCATCGCCAGCGATGAAAAATCGTACGCAGCAGCTGGGATGTCTCCGCTAGGAACGTTGGTGCCGACGGCCACTCATGACAGATCGGGCTCATGTTATCGTGCGGTAGACGCAGCAACAGTGTCAACAGAAATTCGCGTGTCTGTTGGAGGAAAAAATGAACCAATTGCGTCAATGGGTTATGCTGCGCGTACGAATCAGTGTTAAATGTTTGGTTCTCGGTTTTGTATTCTTACTTTAAGCAGCACAAAAAATCTTCCAATCACTTGCACTGCCCACAGTGCCTGTTTCCGAAACTCGACGAGTCGTATTTTTTCTCGTTCCTGCAAAAAAAAGGAGTACCGTCGAACGGATGCTATGGTTATTAAACCCCGCGGCATGATCCTTTTGTCTTTGCAACTCACTCTCCAGGTACGCCAGTAGCTCGCAATGATTAGTTGGCTGTGGCGTAGCGTCAGGAACCGTTTTCGCTTTGTGTAGCAGCGGTACGTCTTCTGTATCAATATGGCCAACTCGTTCAGCCGCACCTTACGAAACTCGTCCAGCTCGTACACCGTGCGGGGACTGCGAATGAAAACCTTCTTGCGGCCAATGGTAAACTCAGCTCCGGGCAACGGTACGCTGCGTATGATCAGCGCCACACCATCAACGATCGTCCCAGTGAAATGGGGCCAAGTGTACTGGCAAAGCAGCTTATATCGTGCCAAGAATCTGGCGTGCACCATATTGAAACAATGCCCATTGCGCCACAGATTTATCAGCGGCATTAGACTAGCAAAGCAAGAGCGGGAAAGGGTAAAATTTTATTTAATAAATTCATCTGACGATTGAAAAAAAAATTAAACACACTCACCAAAGGTAGCGCACTTGATGCTGCACCAACCCAAGCTCGAACATTTTCGCCTGTTTTAGTTCGTTGGGTTTGATGCAGAAGATGTAATGGTTTGAACGCTGTTCGAGCAATTTCAACAGCGTCTGCAGCGAGGTTCGTAAGTTGTTGCTTAAGCTCGATGGTTTGCGATTCGAGTGGCGCTTCGGGTTTCCTTCCGGAAAGAGGCACGAAGCGATTAGTAGATCGCTCTGAAACAGGCAACTGCTAATATGTCTCGGCAACAGGTCCAGGTTTTTCTCGATGAACCCGTTTGTCGTGTACACCACGGGACCCTCAAAATGGCGCACTCTGAGCAAGAGAAGACAACATACCCCGAATAGTCAGAAAGATGCTATCGAAGATTGGTGTGCGCGTAACGCAACTACTTACTGGAAACAATTAGAAGGCAGTGATGCATCGCGTGCGAGAAAGTTTGTGTGACCAGCACAGCACTGATGGAGTCGCGTGAGCAGGAGCCCATCGTTGACGACCTGCGGCTCATCGAGCAGGTGCAGTATGCCGAAACAAGGTTTGTCGATCAGCTCGCAGATCGGAGCATTGTCAAAGAAATCGATCCGTATCCAGTCCAGCCCTTCATTCACGTACAAATCCTGCTGGTGTTTTAGGACGCTCTTAATGAAATGCTAAAACAAATTAACAAGAAAAACGGATTGCTTCCATGAGTGACACGTCGTCGGCCTGAGACTTTTCGTAGACTACCTGCTGCAGCCGTTCGTTGCAGTAGTTGATAGCGAACTGATCAAAGGTGTTCTTTTCCAGGGCTTCGAAACCGTAAAAATCCAGCAGACCGATTGTTTTCCCTCGACTCCCGACCGTCCCACTGGTCTTGAGCTTCAGAGCGTCGTTCACCCGGGAAACGATCCATGTGAACAGCCGTCCGTACAGTGTGCGGCATAGGGTGAACTTGATGCGAGATGCGTAGCTGGCATCGATTTCCGTTCCGTCCGGTTCGAGCTGTGCCCAGTTGTCGCCCAACCGCGTTAAACAGTTGAAGAGCATTTGATTATCCAACTGCAGCAGTTGAGCAATTTCGTCCAGTTCTGTAAATTTACTATGATTTAATAGAAGAAGTAGGAGGCAAGCAAACCAGTCGTCCCGTACCATACTCGTTGGAGATTTCGCAACCCTCGCTACCGTCAATGTTGGTGGTTGGAATGAACGTCAGGTTGCCCAGCTTGAGCACTACGGCCAAAATGGTGAATATCGAAAAGATCTCGTCCTGACCGAAGCCCAATATTTCCAGTGAACGCTAAGGCACAAAAAGGCGTTAAAATAACTGCTGTTCTACCAACAACGATCCCTTGGCTCACCTTGGTGAAAGTAAAATTCGTTCGATCGTCTTCGTTTGCGAAGGTATTTTTCAACAGTTCATACTTATCGATGTTTCGTTGCAATTTAAGTGATTCTGCAAGGGTAATATAGAATCCGCATTAACTGGAGACGTTGCTTTAAGTAAACTTTCCCAACCGTCTACTTACTGAGCAGTTGAATGTCGGCACCGGAGAGTAGTTGGTAGAAGATGTGAAAGTTTCTCTCCCCAGAAGCGCGTGTGGTAACACGAGACTGAAATGCAAAAGAAAAAGAAAAAAATAAGTTACTGTACGAAGGGAAAACAATGGATTACAAGCACATGGTTTGAAATATAAGTTAAATTAAAATACCTTTTCCAACATGTCTTGAGGAGTGTACGCGTTGTAGGAGAATCACAAAGCGAGTGTAAATTACAAAATTGATCATACAATGGTAAAAATGTTTGGCATACTTACATAATGTTAAATGTCCCCCGACAGGATCGCCCTTGTAATCGAACTCGATGTCAAAGAATTTACCCTGAAATGGAAGAAAGAAGAGTGATTACAGCGCCTGCTACGTCACTACGATCGAGGTGTTCGTTCTGCACTTACAAAGCGGCTCGAGTTGATATTCTTCACCGTCACCGCGTTGCCCATTGCTTCCAGGAAGATTTCTGCTTGCGCGACGCGTTCGCGCATTTTTTGCAATTCTAGATCGCGAATGTAAACCTCTTTCGAGATCGATTTCAATATCTGCCGACGGTGGAATGTCGACGGCGATGTGGTCCCGTGATCGTGCGTCAATGCAATCGAGGAGGACGATTTGTGGATCGAGCGGGTGCTGTTGTTGCTGTTCTGATGGCAGCAGCGCATTAAGTTGCTGCGCTTTTGCAGCGAAGGCGACGGGGACGCTCCGCCGCACATGCGGTTCAGCTCGGCATGGCTGCTGGTACAGTTGTGCTTCGGGCACGAGCCCATGGTGGTAGCCGATTTGAGCGTCGATTTGGTCGGAAATTCGTTGCCCTCCGTCGAGCGGCTGATGGATTGGTTCGAGTGCTTCAAGCACTTTGGCATGGTGGCTACCGGCATAAAGCCGTAGTTGACCATCGCGGGAAGGTTTTCCGTGCTCTTGTGGTGCGAAATCAGATCGAACTCGACAGTTTTTTCGTGTGAGCATTTTTGTTGCTGTAAAAAAAACGAAGCAACAGGACGTTTAAGCGTTGGTCGGTGACAGTGAACCGGACACAGATCGAAAAGGATACATACTCTCGATGAGTTGTACTTCATGATGCTGTCCAGTCGGCCACCGGACGGGGCGGCACTTTCAAACGATGACCCAACGCGACTGATTGTGGAATGCTTCGGTGTCGATTGTCTCGAGTTTGGATTGGAGCCGCGAAGCGAAAAGATGGGCGCCCGGCAGCGCCGCATCTCCGACAGCTGTGTCAGGAAGTGTACTATCATGTGCGAGGATTCCGTCTTGCCTGAACCGCATTCTCCCGCCATTATAATGCATTGGTCTTCATTGTAGTTCAGGAGAAACTGATGCGCCGAATTCGCCAAAGCAAATCTGTCACATTGGAATTGGGCGGGTGGATGGGTGGTGGTTAGCGGGTAGAGGTTGGAGTGACTATTTATCTATACACTTACATGTGTGGCGGCAACTGAAAGAGGCTCTTGGTAGCATATTTGCGAACCTGGTCCGGGTTGTAGATCTGCAGTGGTTTGTACGGATTCAGGGCAACTAGAAACGTCCCTATGTAGGTCTGTGACAGAAATAAAAAAATAAAAAATAGATTCTTGCGCCTTCTTCCGTGGATAGGCACTTTGTGGTTTGCTTACATAGATCAAATCCCGTTTATAGCGCTGGTGAAGGTTATTGATGAAGCTCTCCTCGGAGAGATTCTCCAGCAGCACCGAATCCCAGCTACCAATTTCCTGCTCCATGTTGGGTATTTTCCCAGCATCCGTTTTAGCGCTTTTCCGCATTAGACGCAATTCCTCCTTGAAAATCGGAATCGGTGTGAAAATCGGCAAGGCCACTAATCGGACCACTAATCGGTTCACTAATGCATCGGTCTCTATCTTGCACAGGCAGCAGCATCCATCGCAGCATGCCAAGGGCGCCGATTACATGATGCACATTAATTCCTTTTCCATGCCCCTTGCTTCGTAACACGAGCTGTCAGTAGGCGTTGCTGGCGTGGTGGGGTTTTCTTTGGTGGAAACAGAACAGTTCAATTCCCTTACCCTTGGATCGATTTATCCTAATTCAATCTACCTCGGAAACGTTTGCAAATGGTTCCATACACTTAACTTCACTAGCAATGCTTTAATAGAGATATTTTACAACGCTTCTTGCACACTGCTGGCCCAACTGCTTTGTTATTCGTAGGTAAAGCTTGTAGGAAGGAAAACATCTTCTCAATACACCGTAGCTCATTTGCAACACTTTTCGTTTTCTTATTTCTCACTAGCAAAAACCACAGGAAATCCCTAAACAATAACACAATTACACACGGACACACATTAAAGAGTAAGTGGGCAACTTTGGCAAAGGCAATTTTACATTCTGCACCGAGCGCAGAATGGTGAACGAAAACGAACGGAGCAAGTTGGAAAACCCTCACTGTCCAACTTTTTTTTGCTTCTGCCTCTCCCCATGCATTCGAAATTTTCCTCCCCACTATATTGACATTTTTCCGACTGAGATAACGCGTGCAGTACTAGATCTCTGATAAGGCGATTCGGAGAAGCATAGGGAATCAAAAAGTTTAGCTGGTATGTGTAATAACATCATTTTAAAAAAATATTTCCACATAATAGAAGATAGTTGCGCATTATATCGCGAACATTGTACATATTCTAAAAAATATAAATTTCAGTGTGTTTTTTGTAGAAATATGAAATTCCACCAGTGACGGCCACCTTGCGTATGTACACCTTGTCTCTGTGTCAGCTGTCATAACAACGCCAAGCACGGTGTCGGAAGGGGAAAAAAAGGCAAACACATTATACGCGAAAAGATCAGCAATGCTGCCGAGCGCAAAATTGGTACGAAAAAATACACTTCTAGCACTAATATTGAGTGAAATGAAACATCCTAACGTTGTCGTTTTTAGGTTGCGCATCTTGCCTTGGCGAGACGATGCGTGCACACTACAGCAAGCGTGGCAAAGTCACAGTCAGGTCGGTACAAGATATCGCCGAAAGGGGACCGTCCTCTTACGTATGAAATGGCAAATCCTCCGCATCAGATAGCGCATCGGAAAGCATGGAACTCGTGGAACACTTGTAAGCACCGGTAACAAGAACCAACTCGCAACCCGCGCACTCACGGGTTCATCTATTTTGCAGCCAATCTAGAAGGTGAACTGCGCCCATCGCAAACCATGCTGGAGGACGATTTCATTCGCCGGTTCATGGCGGGCACCTGGCACGGTCTGGTGCTGTCCGAAGTGATCATCAAGCGGCAGCACAATCATGTGCGTATAGCAGCGATCATTAGCCGGTCAATTCCGGCAAGGAAAATGTACTTCCTGATTGGGTACTGCGAGGAGCTGCTCGCGTACTGGTTGCAGTGTCCGGTTACGCTCGAGCTGCAGACTACCGATGATAGGAAGGATGTAATCTTTAAGTACATCTAAATGGCCCAAATGCATTTTTGCGCACTGTTAGTATAATAGGCCACAACACACGGATGCATGATTGTAGCATGTAAATAAGATAAAAGAAGACTAAATACTACGAAAAAGGCACACAACAGGAGATATTTTTAATTATTCATTTATTATTCTTCTCTTGTCGTTTTCTTTGTTTTTCTTTTTCGGGGAGTTTGTGTTTCGTTTGGGTCGTTCGTCCACTTTCACTATGCTTCGACATTCAAATTAACCTCCACAATCCATCACCTGACTCCACGATTCCTTCTACGACCACGTCCTTGCATGTATGTGTATGTGTGTGTGTTTCTATTGTGATTTGCCAGATGTCCATAGTACACGATACACGCACTGCCAATTAATCTCTAAACAATGAAATGTTCAATTTCGAAAATAGTGCAATGACGGTCCTTGCTCACTTCTCGTCCTGCACCAGCGTACGAGGAGCTTATGAGATGTGTAAGTAGTTTGATTGATTAAAAATGAGCTAAAACATAAATCATCGTTAGCGGCATTGGTTGCGTTTGTCTTAGAACGGAAACCCAAAACATTTAGAATTATGCGGTAAAGAGCATCAAATACGCGTGTAGTTTGTGATTTTGTATCGTAGTAATGCGATAGCTTCCGCCAGACTAATTACCTACACGCTTTTCCACAATAGTTTTGTAAATTTAATGTTTCCGTCCGCTGACTGTCGGTGTGTATGTATGTGTGTGTGTGTGCATAATCTATACAATTGGATTGCACTGTTTTAAAAACAAACCCGGCATGCAATCAACGTTCGATGTGTTACTACGATCGTGTGAGGATCTACAATCATGTGCGTTTAGATTTCGTTTATCTTTCTTTTTTGGGGAAATCCCAAACAATGCCTGCTTCGCATAGGGTGAGTGTTCTTCTTACTCAAAAATGAAAGTTCCTCAATAACGGATGATCGTGTTCTTATAGAAATGACAACATAATTCGCAACGCAACGTGTTCAATTACATGGCTCACTCGGATCAGAATTGCATGCGCATAATAGGATCTTCAAAACACGGTACTGTAGGCGCATTCGAAATGGTTGTACAAATTTCCCTACGTGATGATAGTCGCGTATAAAAAAGAAGTTGTTGATGAGCGTGATAGATTTTACAGTTACTTGCGGTCGTGTTTAAAAAATTTCTTTATCAACAGTTTCTCCAGTTGTTACGGAAGTTTTTTTTTGTTAAAGCATGCCATTTGCGTCAGTTTTGTTTTTCATTCATAATCGATAACGCGATCACTCGGCACACATAAATGCCGGATAGATCTATCGAGGCTTTGGAACATACGCTTACGGATCATGATGATGTTCGCTACCTGTACAAAAGCGAATCACTGAGAAGTGAATCGCACACGATTAAAAAACGTTATTTTTGACTTGCCGTACTCCTTTCTTGATTAATTTTCTTTGCTTTCGGTTCAATTTTAAACTTCCATTGTGATTGTTGCTTCTATTTCATGTGGTACGTTACGCCTGATGTTTTAAAGGTGTAATTTTCAAGACAATTTTACTGATTATTTTCATTTTCTAGTGAGGAATCAGACCATTGCTCATCTGAATAGCCGTTTATCAACATGTTTACGTCGCTTGTTTTCTACGTAAAGATCGTTTGGTGTAAGTGAATTGCATTCCGTTTGTCCCTTCTGTTCTCTGTTGTTGCCTTTGTACTCTTATTGTTACCAACACATGAATGGTTTGTGTGTGGAAAGCTAGGAGAATTCTCATACAAACATTACCTAGCTTGATTAATGCTTATGTTCGATGCATTCATGTTCCATAAAAAAAAGTTTCGCTATTTTATGTACCGCTCTGATTGATCTATGTTTCGTTTATCGACTTATGTTGAATCGTTTTTGTTGGCTTGTTATTTTGGTTATCCTTGCAACAGTGGAGCTGTTCCGCCGGAGGAGAAGCACGATCTTTTGCTCTCCACACCAGCGGATTGGAATATGCAATCTTTCTTCATTTTCATTAGGTGTTGTTTTTATTACTTCTATAATCCTGGCCTTAAAATGCTACGGATATACGTTTCTACAATTTTGCCTTCACTTTCGCCTTCTGACTACTTTCATTTCCTTTCTCTGTCTACCTCTAACAACCGTTCTGCAAATGGTCGTATACATCCGGCTCCACAGTTCTTTACAATTGCATCTCTCTCTCTCTCGATTGGATGTTGTTCTTCGCAAAAGATCACTCCCTAAATTCTCACATCACTTACGCACTTATCCACGCAAGGCGTATGCTTTTTTTTCTTCTTTTTGGGTGATATTTTCCATGCATATTTTCTAAAAACGGAAGATTTATCTCACGAGCTACTTAAAAAAAACTCAAAACAGACAAACAATCCTACACATACATGATAGCACAATCTCTTTGTTCGTATGTAATAAGAATTAACATGATACAAATCACCAGATGAAAAAGTTGCTCGGACAAAAATGCATTATGATCCCGTTGAAAGCTTTAGTTGAAGAGCGATTGAAAGGGGTGGTTTTACTTAAAATAAACAAAAAAGATAAAGCTTTTCCCGTTAGAACTTACAATGTTGGCTAACCAAATAAAAAATAACCCTTCATCGTATATGTACCAAAAATAAAGTGCTTTTAATGAAGAAGAAAAATCACTCTATCTTTCTTTACACACACTGCCCATGTTGTGTTCTGCAAAATTGATCCTGATGGTTCTTGTCTCGGCTTTAAGCGGTTGTGAAAAATATGAAACGGTGGAGAGAAAACTAATAAAAACCCTTTCTAAGTTTATCTGAAAAATATACTTTCAAAATAGAAAGGAGAATAGGAGGAAAATAGTAAAACGTTCCGTTTGGACAGGGCATCGAGCATCCAGGTGATCGGCTTGTTTCATGGTGTTTCACAAGCCGTGCAGGTGGATTGAAGAAAATAGAGATAGTTGCTAATTTCTGAGGATGTTGCGTTGCCGTGACGTAAAACCGCCCCGATATGCTGCGAAATAGCATTGCTTTGCAGTGGTGCGCTTCATTCGTTTCGTTTAAAGCTGAGATTCGAACCTTTTTTGTTTGTCTGTTTGTTTGTTGTCATACTGTAGTTTTTCTGTCTGTGTAGGTTTGCATTTCTATTCTTCTTGTTTTCGTCATTCTGTACATTCTGGTTTAGTATTTAGTAGTTGATTTGATTTTTTCATTGTTTTCATTATCTCACATCATCTTGTATGCATTTTCCATTCACGGGTGTAGATTGATGGTAGCTATGCTATGGAGATCATTTTCCCCAAATGTTTTGAGTGACACACTTCAGTTGTTCACGATGCGATCTTGCTTTGTTGCCGTGTGTGTATGACAGAGTTTTGCACAATTGTTCCGTAGCTTACTTGCTTCTTCGGTTGTTTAAAATCGCCTTTATATATCATGCTGTTGTTATATGTTTGCCTTTACTATTGTCCCTTTGTTATTTTCCACTGCTATTACATTACCCGCTATTTACTAGTTTGCGTCCATTTTCTTGCATTTTCATCTGTTTATGTAGTTCCTTGCCGTAGTGGCTGCGCTGTATTGCATAACGTTAAACTACCATTTTGCAGCTTTTTGTTTCCTTCATCTCCATTCCTTTATCTCCCAAACTGTGCGCCGTTTCTGCCGTTTTGTCATTTTTTGTCGAGCACACAGTCACTGTTTTCGCAAATCAGTATCAATAACTGCATATCAGTATCAATATAGATGCGCGCGAGTGCAATGTGTACGAGTGTTTCTGCTTAATGTACAATTAATTAATGCCTTTTGGCGATCGGCGGCTGTCTGGTGTAATGCGTGTGCGCACACGCGCTGCATGTGTCCGCCAATCGTGACACAGCACTTTTCGCTGTTATTGCAAAGAGGTGATGATGAATAATGTCTGCAGCTCACGAATGTGTCTACACAATGGTGATTCGATGAGGAAATTGTCTTGATCTTAGAGTGTCTGCCATTGTGACAAGTGCTTTCTCCGGCTTTGCTTTATACACTACGGTTTGTTTCATAGTGTCGTTACCTCCTCACTTTGCTGTTGGTTGCGTGCAAGAGGGGGGTGGGGAGGGTACCATGATGTTTCCTGCTGGGGGTTGAGTTTTTGTGATTGGTGGTGCTGGTATGTGTTCGCGGCGGAGGTCGTACTATGCAGTCAGTTTTGCACGATGTCACATTCTGTCTGCCAAGGCGCTAATACATTGCTCTACCGAGCTTTATTGCTACCTTCGACCGATCAGCCCGTTCGGCTGGGCGCCCGCCGTTGGCATATGGATTAGCTCGAGCTCGACTAGCAGCGGGAAGTGATCGGACGGTATGTGCGGATGGGGGCAACCGACCACCTTGTTATCCCGCAACCATTCGGGCGAGATTGGACCGAGCAGCCCGAGCGGCACCATGCCCTGCTTCGAGTAGAATATGTAATCGATAATACCTTTAAATTCGAATGTATAATTTGTATATGGCATTATATCTTCACTGTACGCTGACGCTAGCTTAAAGGAATGAGTAAATTCATTTGGTGTATCACAATTTGATATACGCTGCAGGCAGGATTTGTAGCCCAGCTCCTTGAAATCTTGATGGTCCATTGATACACGTCCGGCACTTAGAAATTCAATCACACCCGAGTCTGGCAGCGAGTTAAAGTCACCGCACAGCACCAGCTGCACGTTATTTACATCGAACTTGTGTCCCGGCCGGAAGCTCAGCCCAGCTTCGTCCAGTATTGTCTTGAGCTCGTTGCTCAGCATCATCGTCTGGATGAGCTTCACGTCGCAGAACTCCGGATCCCAGTGGATGTGCGCGGTGCACACCAGAATCGGTTGCGATATTTGGGCCGCCTCTGACGACACACTCTCCCATGCACCTTCCTTCACCTTAAGCAGCGCAGCTAGTCCGATGTTGTCCTTGGGCATCACGCGGTTGAGCATGTTATCCGATCCTTCCGCGTTAGCCATAGCTAACTGGTTGAATTCGACTAAATGCTCTTTGATCAGGGTAAACCTAGGTAAGCAGATAAGAAGTTTAATAAACAAAACACGGTGTCTACCCAACGCCAGATGGTTTAGGCACTTACTTTGCAGAGCGGAAGAAGATCGCGCAACCGTCGACGTACTTTCGGTCCGCCTCCGACATGGTTTTAGCACGCGATTTAGGTGAAAAAATGCCCTCATAACCATCGTTCTTCAGCTCCGGCTTGAAGAAGTTAAAGAACTGATCAGTTTCCACCTCCTGCAGACTGATAATATCCGCCGCATAATGTCGTATTTCGTCAAGAATAGCCTGCAAGAGATTGCGTGAAAGTTTAATATGGAGTATATTCATGTTATAGTATATTGTCCACAATGCCGTTACCTTTTTCCTATACTCCCAACTCAATGCCCAGCTGGGACAGTAGCCATACATTTGTCGCGTCGCATACTTATCGCATAACACGTTGTAGCACATGACGGTGAATATACCTGGATTAAGAAACGAAACAGTTGTTATTGCAGACATGAGAAGATGCGTGTAAATCGTAACATATTGAAATGTTCTACTTACATGCACCCCGGTTGCGATTCGGTCTGGCTAGCGGGATCCAGGGACGTTGAGGTGGAGGAGCTACCGTAACTGGAATTACAAAAAGGCAACAACAAAAAAGCATATTAATCATATTGTCCCATTTGAGTTTTTTGTAGTTTTATTAAGAATTTAGCAACTAAATGTGGTGCCACGTACATTCCTTCATTCTATGTTCACAACGTAACAAACATACGTTATAAATTGTTGACAGCGGAAGTTTAACGCTTGAATGCATGTCCTACAACGCTGAAAACCTATAATGATGAATACTCAAAAGCCCAACACAAATTCTAGATTTTATAGTTGTGAGCAATTTCCTGGTAAATAATTATCACAGTGCTTGAAAATGAATATTTTTCGTGAAATAAATAATTCGTTTCAGTTTGTTCTACTAATTGGATGATTATTAATCTTGTCCGTTGGTGATCGTGTGTTGATCGTTTGATTTGTGGTGTAGTGTACAAAAGCGAAATGAACGATATTGTTTGATTTCTTGCAATCTCTTTGTGTGTTTTGGCGGAAAAAGTGTTAAGGCGTGAAGAAAACGATCGGTAAATGAATATTTGTCGAAATCACTCATTAGTCATTCGGTGGCAGGTAAGCCAACGTGCTACATTCCACATTAGACATTCAAACAAAACGGATCGTCGTGCTAGCAAGAAGTTATCGATATAAACGACACATATTAAACACTAGAATGGGTAGAATGGGCGGAAAATAAGTTGTTAAAATTATAGCATACAACAATAGGGGCATTGGGAGGCAATCGTAGGCTTTTGCGCTTCCCTTCACGCCTCTGTCTCATACTCACTGGCAACGGAGCATGAGTGGTGAAAAGAAAATAGCAGGAAATGTTATTCAACCCCTTACGACAACTGATGTTTTCCCGGTTTTAGAATTGTTCCCGGAAACTAATACAGCCCCATGCCACATTTGAGGTGGCAGACAGAAATAATCTTCCCTTGACGTAAAAGCTGCGTAGGATGATGGTCCGGGAACGCTGTGTTGTCGCAAAATGCTGATGATGGGTCAAATAGCATACGGCGTAGAAGGGAACTCACGTTGGCGGAAATATCTTTTTCTATGACATTTCTTTGTCTTCTTAAACGTTGACTTGTATGGAACCGTGTTTGTCGCAATTGGTTGCTAAAGAAGGGCGTGTGACTGAGCGTACCCCTTGCACGGCGGCCCACGATTAGCTCTAGTAACACACTTTCTGGTGTCAGGGTGATCGCCATCGGACACATTAGAATGGCGAAGTTGTGTACGCTATGCTGAACAAAGACACATGTGTACTTAAATTGTTTTATTTGTGATTTGTTCCAGACTTTTTAAATGCTACAAATATTCCACCGAGCAACCGGACGATTAGTACGCAGGTACCACTCGCGCAGGTTGCCATCCCTATACCACCCACAGGTACATGTCAAAAACCTGTGCTCGTACTACAGACCGTGATTGTTCCCCTTGTAGCGCGCAATCGTTTACCACGTCGTAAAAAAAGCCAATGGGTATTGGCCGCTACTACTTCGCATCACTTAAAGTCGCCTTTCTCGAAACGCAAATCACCACATGCTCAGCTGCTGCTGTAGATATACGAGCGGAAGATAATTTATTGATATAGGCGTTGTTCAAAATAAACCATAAAACAAAAATGCTTCAGGCACACATTATGCACTTTCACAATGTGTTAAATGCGTTTGCTGCAGGCTTCGTGTGTGGTGGTAGTGGTGGTGTTAAGTGTAATCCATGGTTTTCGATCTTATCATGTTTGCTCCTCCACGCTGCTGCTATGCACTGTGATTTTCTGCATCAAAGTGGCTTTCCAGGTAAGGGATATAAATCTTGCCATAACTAGCTAATCGAGATATACTGAATAGCTCGAAAACAATGGAACATCAGGTGTGATAAAAAAGGGATCATCTAAAGTTTTAGCTACGATAGTTGATAGGCGTGCTTCGGGTAGTTTGTCGCAGCGTGCCAATAGTAGTACATTTCATAACAATACGCATGCAAAACTAGTCCATGAAATGTATCATTGTGTCTTTAGGATAAGATGTGTAACAACCACGGAGAAAATGAAAACTAAACAAAAACTTATTGAGTTTTCATGAACTCCACCTATCGTTTTTAACAATGGTGACCACTGGAGAGTATATTTCCTTGACAGATATTGAACCCAAGAGGTCAAGCAATTAGCTTTTGATGCTTCGATGCGATGACTAGTGGCGATTGGAAGGCGGCGCGCGGCTGATGGTAGTCAGCTAACCACCACCGCGTTCCAGAACTAGGTCGCACTGCACTAATAACCCCGAGCCTAATAAATCAACCAGAAGAGATGCATCTTGATAGGCGACGGAACGGAAATAGTGGCGTATAGAAATGGGTTAAGTTGTTCTGCGCTTCAAAATCTGAGCAAGAGCACAGAGAGCCAGGAAGTGCGCCGCACACTCTGTTACCGACCACAATAACCACGAGGAATTGCAACCGTGTGTTGGCGGAACCAGCCGCTTTGAAAATGTCCAATGAACAAAAAAACGGAGTAAGAACAAAATAACAAACAACAAATTGCCAAGATTAGCTTTATTGCCAGCGGCAACACGCCAGGCGGGAGAGGAGGGAATGTCTTCCTACCCTGGCCACGTGGAGCAGGCATTGGATAATTCCGTTACATAGCCCTTACCTCGGTGGTTTTGTACAAATAGGATGACATAGGGAAAAGGTTAGTGAATTGCTGTCTCGAGATAAGCTTCAGTCCGTGAGACTTCGGCCCCGGGGACCCGTCGACAGACAGCCACCGGAAGGTTTTAAGAGAGTGTCATTTGTCGCCTGAGATCATGTTTGTTTCCTCCCGCGTGACAAGTAGCTTGTGGTTGTTTTTCTGTTCTGTTACGAAGCACTAACATGGGTTTGTTTACGCTCTAACAGCAAATTGTGGGACAGAGTCGTATCAGGGTAAACTCGGATGGCTTTCCTTTTCGAGAGGAACAACTCCTACAAAGGATCGGGTGCAGGGGATGAACCACGTTGGGAGGGAGGAAAAAGCAAAAAAACCTTAGCAATATTAGACTTTAATTGGAAGGTAAAGCGTAGCGCATGCAATAAAGTGGTTCAGAGTGGGAAATACAACTAGAAACTCTGTTGCAATCGGAGTGTTTGCTGGGCGGCACACCTAAACACGCGGTAGTTGGTATTCCATCACGCTCTCGGTTCGGTAGGGACACCGCACCCACCCACAGGAAGGCTTGACGGATAACATCATTGCGCTTGCCGGTAATTAACGTGATGCTTCTGCTTAGCGAACCAATCAGATAAATAAATAAATCGGGCTTTAGAGCTGCAGGGGCTGCCGGGTGGTAGTGCTCGGGAGTACTCAAAACGAAAATTGTTCATAAAACAAACCCAAGTCTCGATACAGCCCACCCGGTACTAACCAACAGAAACAGAAAGAAGAAATAGATAGAAAAAAGAAGCAAACCCCACAACAAGAATGTGTTGTCTAAGGGTTATGCAAAAAAAGAAGGTGTGACGATGTTGGTGCTGTTCCAGTGCCATGTTGAAATCAACCTCTTAAAGAGGAGAATGGTTCATGCAACCGATGGCTCAGTAGAAATAAAATGCATCCAGCTAGTCGAGCATCCTTTCTCGTTTTTGCACACCCGTGCAATGGTTGAAAAACACGGAAGAGCCAAACCACTGCCCGGCACGATCAAATCAGGGATGGAATGAAGGGCTAGGCGTGAAATAGATACGATGGCTCGAGCAGTTAATCGGTAGCAATCCTTCGTACCTTGTAACAAGTCGGGCTCTACGCGATTTTGCAAGGTGTGACTACTACCAAGATAAACAGCATTACAATTATCATACACTGGGGTAAATTAATGCAATTTACTTCACACGTGGTTAGAACAACAATCAAAGAAACAAAAACATTCAGAACTTAGTTTAGAGTGATAACATTAATACAATACGAAATATTTGCGTTATTTTTTTATCATCCACCAAGAGAAGAACTGTAAGGAGGATTCTGAATGAATCTTTGTGTTTATATAAAGTGAAATGATTTTTTTTATTAAATTTAAAATTATAAGTAATTCCTCAAATATATAATTAATTTCGACTTCCGTGTTCACTTACTGGATTCGTCCTAATCTATTCTGTCCACACATATTTCCCATCCCTCAATCCTCCTTCCTTAGTTTTAAGTAAAAATTGTAAAGCCCAATGAAGCAAACAATTAAGAAATAAATAATAATAATAATAATAATAATAATAATAATAATAATAATAATAATAATAATAAAAATAAAAATAAAAATAAAAATAATAACAATAATGATAATAATAATAATAAAAATAATAATAATAATAATAATAATAATAATAACAACAATAGTAAAAATAATAATTTAAACGTTTTCATGAAATGACATTTGGGCAGTCTTTGTCCAGAAACTTCTGCTATTGTTTTGCATTTTATAGCAAATTTAGCTACGTTTTCATGTACTTCGCAACCACGCACACTATCGTCGATCATAAAAAAACTGTCTTTTTAAAAGATACTAGAGTGCTTCATAGCTTAATTGATGGTGGACATGAAATGAATCACTCTCGCCATCCATTCTGGTTTACACCAGTGCCGCCCATCGTTGAGTTCATTCGCGTATTGCCCATTATTCGCACCTTTAAGTGCACGATTTCACACTGCAAAAATGGGTGTACGGAGGAGGAAGCAGAGGAGATCCTGCTGGGTGGCATTCCTACTCAAACAGAACGCCGGTAATGATTTGGCATACCTTGCTGTTTCGCATTTCCTGGAGAAGGAAGGGATCAATTCATTTTACAATTTTCGTCGAGAGTGACACCACACCACAGCGGAATAAGAATGCATCCCTCCGTCGGTGTGTTTGAAAAGGCGTGGGCCGAACACGTTCGATGCCTTTTTCTTCAAAGCAGTGCATGGGTAGTACTATAAACTAGCTTTTTATTTGTGTAAATTATTCTCATAGCAAATATTCTACTCAATTTTACTGCCCAATCGTTTTACAGTTGTAGAGATAATATCGACGATTTTACAAGTTTAATTATGAAAGCAAGATATAAATAATATAATTTGTGGCGTAAACTTATCAGGTGAATAAAATCTGCACATAATTTTAGACGACGCCATGCTATAAGATCAACTATCAACTAATGGAAGTAACCATTTGAATTTATTTAATTGTCAGCAATAATTCAATCCTTCATTATTGTACATACTTCAGCTTTATAGCAAACATAATGAGTCATCGTAAAGCAATGTTTAATTGCTGTATTTCAACAAAGCTTTTTAAACATACAGGACATGAATAATTCTGAGAGAGAAACAAATTGAATTGTTGGAAAAATCCTCTTACTCTTACTATTTGGTGGTGATAACATTTAGCGTTTTCTACTTAATCCCCAATTCTTCAACATTCGTTGCCTGCCCGAGAGTGCACACCGAGAGTGAAATCAGCTTGGGAAAATCTCCCAAGGCAGCAGCAGGCAAAAGCAACTGTGCAGTGGGTAACATCCGGATTTACTGAAAAAAGTGCACCGAAGTGAAAATTGGGCCAGCGAAAATGATCCGCAAAATCGCGTATCCGATTACTCATTTATTTATTTATGTACTTGCTTGTTGATCGCATTTTGCCATTTTCCAGCTGGCTGATTGGCTTCGGTGAAAGCCTTGCCGCAGCACGGCGAAAGAGCTTGAGAAGAAAGACAAAGCCGTACTATAAGCTAGTTACACATTTTGATTCCAGGCCGATGATTATGAGGCGAAGGTGTCACTCGAGCGAACTCTTCCAAGCGCCGCCTATACACTTACTTTGGGGATCAGGACAGGGCAGGTGTTAGAATTGTATGCAGAGCAAAACAATCTTCTCATGTCACCTTCTCAATCTCACCTTCAAGACAGAGGTACAGAGAAGGAGAAGAGCAGACCGGTAAGAAAATAAGAAGTGCAGTGTCGTCGTTCAAGGCAAAATCTAAATAAAAATCTCGAAACATCTGCAAACACACTGAATGTGGCTGCGATGCTTTAAAATAAACTCAACTGGCTTTCATCTTTGCCAATGCTTAGCATCAACATAAGCATAGCCACAGAAACGGCGAGTTGCTGCAGGGCATAGAAGAGGAGAGGAGTTTGATAGACGGGGCACAATAGCGTCAAAATGGCTAAAGGCCGCGAACTGAATGATATTACAGAGCAAGAAACTTTCTTTCTGTCGTACGTTCTATTATTCCTTCACGTTAAGCTTACCCGTTGGGCAATTCAGGTGTAAACACTAACACAAGCTACAACGGAGAAGAAATCTCAACCATCCCGCAAACAGAACCAACTGTTGAGGCGAGAAACATCGGCGAAAATTATGATGTTTGCATATTCCTCTAATCTTCATCTTAATGCTCCTCTACATGTTCCTTCTTTGGTTCTCGCATTTCTTATGGCGCACAAGAGAAATCAATCTAAATCATAGAAAGCGCGGTTGGATGACGGTTTGTACCGGATGTTGTTGCCATAGTTGCTTAATGCGCGCCTTCGGAGCGATGGCAATAATAACCAGCAGTATGCTATGATCACCTCCAGGGCCACAGGTGACCTCCACAACGAGGCACAAAGTTTTCTCAACGTAAACTACATTACTTTGCTCAAGTATGTCGCGATGCTGGCTAATCTCCTCAGCTCGAAAAGGTGCGCTGCTGTGAAAACTTCTTCAATTTATATGTCTTCAAATATTATAAGCCGTTTAAAGTGCTAAATTATCTGTGATCCATCGCTTTAAGGAAAAAAAAGGATGAAAAACACGTCACGTGAGTGAACGATAGTATTTATTTATTGATCTTCTTGGATCAATTGTATGTGGAAGATTTCGTGGCAAGCCATTGAGATAGTCTCAACAATCCGTAGTCTAGTGATTGTATTGATACGTTTTTTTATGGAGCAGGTGTGCTTTTTGCAGTTTTTAGGCCACTATACGCCACTAATTGACAGAAACTCTAATGATCAAAGGGCAACATTCCTATTCTCTTGCAACGAAAGTAATCCAGATCACATAAGGGACAAGGTCAAATTTTATTAACCACCGATCAGCTCATCACTATTATAAAATTCTAGGTAAGGCTGATCAGCGTTACTTTCCAGCGGTATCTTGGATGTTTTTTGCTTATTTTACATCCATACAATGGATACCACATCGACTATAGAAACGGCAACGCCGACTTAGTTTTTAGTGTTTTGAACGGTATGGAGAAGAATGATACAAATAACAGTCTGAATTTAATAATTGAACGTTTTTCCGTGGTCTTTTTCTATGCATGGGCCTAATTTTTGGTTTAAGCAAAGCTAAAGAATGTCTTCTACTACATGTAAGTAAAATGTTCCAATCAGTGGTCCAAAGAACTGGATCCGGATGTATGAAAACGTTGCGAAAACATTTATACGAAAAAGTAACTGAAACAAATAACCTTCTTTTAGGAGTAACAGGACATGCCGGTCTATACAGGCTTTCGATACTTAGTACCACTTAGCCGGATAGTTAATCCTTGATTAGGGCGACGGTCCATGGGACGGTCCAAGGGACGGGCATGTTATTAAAATGTACGAGTTGACGATAGTACCGCGGGACCCCTCGATGCAACAAGAGATAAAAATAGGAAAATTGGACTGGGTGGTTCGATTAGTGAATCAGATTCAGGTACTATTCAGGTCCCGAAATATATAAGGAAGCAGTATCTGGGCTAGGAATCAGGATCTGTTCTATGACAGACATGGAATCTTAATCATTTCAAGGATCAGTAGGGGGTTCTGTTCCAGTACCGAAATGTATATGTTGCAAGATCTGCATGGAGTCAGGATCAGTTCCAGGACCGTTATGGGTTCAGTGTAGGTTCTGGTGTGGGTTTGGGATCAATTCCAAGGCCGGTACGGTTTTTGGAGCTGTTATACCGATATATATATAAACAATTTAAGTACCGGTAGGGTAAAAATATCAATGTAAGGGTACAAATGTACTTTAATAGATTTAAAGTGTCAGGAAGGTAAATTTATGAATATTTTAACAGAAAACAATGGGAATATGTTTTATCTTCGCAATCACAAGCATTTTAACCATCAAACACAACAAATTTACGAAAAAAAAGTATATTTTTGTGACTGCTTCGTTGTACCTATAATGGTGGTATGGTTCCTATAGTCGTAGTATTGTGTTACTATCGTGTTGGTAAACAAAGATACACTGGTTGACATAAAAATAGGAACTTTTTTCTGTGACCGAAAGAAATAGTTCTTGTCAGAAATATTTGGTAGCCCTGAAAAGGACTGTTTAAGTGGTTGTTGGGAGGAGGTGTTGCGGTGTTCCACTGAGCGAAAACACATTCTAACGGTCAATCTGGTGACCGTTATTCGCTATCACTTCCTGACAGCGTTTGGCCATATCGCCGATGAGATTACGGCATTCGCTTCTGTCTATGCGTTTCCACATAAACTTGCAGCGTGTCCATAGATCATCGGCTGAACGTGCAGGCTGGTTCTTAAGCTGACGCTTGAGAGTTGACCACAGATTTTCAATCGGGTTGAGGTCAGGACTCAACGCAGGCCACGGTAGAACTTGCACATCCTGGTTTGCCAAATAACATTTAACTGTTCGCGATGTGTGCTTAGAGTCGTTATCATGCTGAAAGATGTAATGCTCTTCGTCTCCGAATTGTTGTCGGGCGTATGGCAACATATCACGACTAAGTATTTTTCTATACCCTTCCGAGTTCAGTGTCCCGTTGATACGGAACAAAGGACCCGTGCCGTGCCAGGAGAAGCAACCCCACACCATTACGTGGCCGCCTCCGTGCTTTAGGGTTTTTATCGTATTTTTCGGATGATACGCCTGATTAGGAAAGCGCCAGACGTATTTAATACCGTCTGAACCATCCACATTGATTCTGGACTCATCCGAAAAATGATTTTGCTCCACCAAAAGATGGATGCAGCTAAATGTTCTTCGGCAAACCGAATGCGCGCTTCTACGTGGTGCGGCTGCAGCTTACGAACCTTCCTCGGTCTCCGGGCACAGAACCCAGCGGCGTGTAAACGGCGAGACACCGTTTTCGCCGAAACTTGCAAACCAAGCTCCTGCTTGATACGAGTGCAAGTTTTGAAAGGATCCGCCCTGATCATCTCAACAATCCGCGCGTCAACGTCGGCCGTAGTTTTTCGCGGACGACCTGTCGATTTACCCGTAGCCTCGCTACGAATGGCGTTGTCAACAAACGTCCGCGAACGGCCGAACGCCTTGCAGATTGTCTTGATTGGCACGTTCTCACGATACAGCCCCTGAATGTGTTTTCGCTCCTCTGGTGTGCAGTGCTTTCCGCGACCCATGATGATTTTGTGGAATTTTTAAACAGCAACCTTTCACCTTGACCACTGATGGAAGAATGAAGCACAACACGGTTTGGCCCTCCTTTTATACTGCCGCAAAACGCTGCCGGCACTCAAAACTCAGATAAGTAGCGCACCAAAAATGAGAGTATAAAAGGCAAAATTCGGCTATTAAAAATTCAGTACGCCTCGAACTGTTGGCGATGACACACCTAGTGTATGCAAAAAAAACACACAAAAAATTTTTTTTCCTATTTTAATGTCCACCAGTGTACCTAAAAACTGTGCATAATACACACGGAACTTAGTTTGAAGCTGTTTTCAAATGAATAGTAAGAATCACATCCATAATATTGTTTTCTTACATAATTTGATCGTAAAAATGTATTAAGTGTGATTAGTGATTGAAATATTAACTAAAAAACTTTATAACTGTAGTCTTTAAAAACCAGTAAGAGTAAGCTTGATTCGAAGTCGGTTATTCACTCAATTGAATATACAAATTTTTGACTTTTTTGGTAAATTACTTACAGGAAACTCATTTCCGTTGCTTATTTTAGTGTAAACAATACGAAATGTTAACAATATCGCGGAAAAAAAATCTAAAATGTTCGGTTTTTACTAATTTTATAATTATGACCACTATAGCAACATGGCTGTTTTTTGTACCTATAATGGCACTATGGTAAAAAAAAATGCGAAAATATGGTCCAAAGGCAATAAATATTAGTAAATCAATAACATTTCACGAAAGTTGTGTTAAAAAAATAATAATTGCATTGTTATGTGGTCGTTTAAAACGTTAGCAAAAATATGAGTTTTGAAATCCTAAGGATTTTGGAAGAATGTTGACACATTTCACAAAATATGTTGTGTTTCTATCACTGCAATGGAATGGCCCAATTTAACTTTTATAGCCTTTTTTAAAAGAACAGAGAACATTAAACAATGAAATAAATAAGTTAATTGTTCTTAATAATCTTATTATCACATTTTAGAGCCATACTACCACTATTGTTACTACACCACTATAGGTACGTTTACCCTATAGGGTCAAGATATTTTTCAGATCCGGTATGGGAATGAGATCAACTTCCCGACCGGAATGGATCAGGATCAGTAAAAAGGATCAGTAAGGGGTTAGGATCAGTTCCACGATCAGGTTCATGACTAATTATAATACCTATAGGGAATGGAATCAGTTCCAGCACCAGAATAAGTTCTATAAAATTTCAGGATTACATGGGTTCGGGATTAATGCATCACTTGGAATTAAAAACCACATGGAATTTGCGTTGTATTTTAAGAAATCCGATGCCTGCAGGTTATTATATACCCCAGAAATTATCTTGCATAACCCTGTAACCGGGCCAAATTAACTAGTTACAGCAAATTACATCATCGATGAGACTAAGCTTAATTTGTGTCTCCAATACCCCTATGTAACAGCAGCATTTGTATTGAGGCGATCGGACCATCATTAGTGTTGCATATTTTTTAATTCTCCTTTATACGCTGCTTTAACTAACCTTCGGTATTGAACGGATGGTACAGTGAATTGGCTAGTTATAGTGTGCTAACAAGATGATCCAAGACGAACAAGATGAGATTAATAAATCCATACATCTCTGTGGCATCACTAAAGTATCAAACGGAAATAAGCAAAAACCTTAGATGTAAGATTATTTGTTTTGCACGTTTACGATGCGTTTGATAACGTTTTGACCGCTCTGGCCACACGGAAAGCTTGCGTATATTTGCGAGTTGCATATCAACCTTATACTTCGAATTTGATTCATTGTGCCGGATATATTATTCGTTTTCTACAGTTTTTCGATGAGTGGTGGGGGATGGGTCAAGCAGTTTGCACTTTACGATGCATGCACATTTTGATGAGCAAAAAGCAAATTTGAAACTATACGGACACGAGTGAAGCCATTATATTCGCATTCATCAATCAATCGTAATCGTGTTACTCAAACAATGCTTATACAAATACATTCTACCACAATATTTTTGCAAAAAGCTTTGTTGATTTGTTTTACTAGTTTGTTCATATGTTAATTTTATACTTCAAGTATCGTGTTGAAACTCAAGTTTGTTCTCAAATTGTTCTGGATATTCTTTCAATTCTGATGCATCTTGTATTGTATACGAGTATTTTGTAATTGTTGTATACGCCTTCCAGCAACGCTAAACATCCACAGACAATCCATTGTATTTAAGTCATCACTACTACTTTTGCTACTCCACATAAGCTGTAAATAACTAATAAGATTCAATTGCTGCATTTATTGCTGTGTTGCATTTATAGCTACACAGTCTTGGCAATTAGAGATGTTGTTTTGAAATAAAAAACCCCCTTCATAAATGTAAAACATTAGTAGCTACCACAGTCGTGATGATCATTTGCATACATTCATTCATAGAGTGCACAGTTATCAGGAACAGATTCTGACAGTGGTTTCAAGTGCAGCCGTGTAAATCAAGAAACGATGTGAAAAATATGGCACGACTGGCTAATTGCTTGCACAATACATGTATCATACAAACAATATGTTCAGCACGAGTAAAAGACAAGATAGGTAGTTCTGGAAGGCTGGAAAAATCATTTGTTGAATTTATTGAAATTAAATAAATGCTTCACTGGTTATACATGTCAATCTGTTTAGCAATAAAAGTTTGCTGAAAAGCAAATTGAACAGCATGGAAATAAGTTATGCACAGTCATCCTGTTACGATCAACAAACACATAACACATAAGAAGATATAATTCTAGTGATTTATAACTCTATTTAGAAGTAAAATCAGCTAATCCACTATCAACACTTCATTAACACGGAGACCAAATTCAATAAGATCCCATCACCAGCAAAATACGATTAATTATATCTCATTAAAAACACCGGGATCCATCCAGCAACCGTATGTTTGTTGTTGGTTTACACCCCGTAAATGCGATACTAAATGACTTCGCTGACACCTGAACGATAAAATCTTTTCGAGCTAAGAAATGGAAAACGATTGTTCTGCCTTTTGCTCCTAAAAGAGCAGTTTACCTGTGTTTGATTTCGTTTTTCATTGTAAAGAAAAGAGAAGGGTTTAATGCGATCTGTTCCTGCTGTGTTAGCTGAAATCTTATAAAGCTTTTCGCTAATGATTTTAATACATAAATCTCTCTCTCTCTCTCTCATCTTATTTTTATTCGAAAAAAAAAACGCTCAAATCGTGTTGCTATTCGTATCCTCTTTAATGAGTGCAAATTTCCTATTTACAATGCTTTTTTTGTGATAGAAAAGCAAACCAGAGCAGGTAATAACCTAAGTTGCATAAAACCCAAATTGCCCTCGAAACGAACCTCTAAAGTTCGACACTAGAAAGACGATCGTATAGAAAGGCTATCAAACTAGCCAGCCAAATGGTTTGTAATGTTATTCGTGCTACAAGTATCGTTAGAACTATTCTACCTTTTCATTCCAAGCTTTCCTCAGCAGCATGAATTCTCTGGAACTTGCTATAATCTGACAAGCAGCCTCCAATTTCAAGCAAGCACTTTTGACTGACTCTTGGGTCAAGATTTTATGTTAGCCGTTAAGTTGTTATGCTAGTCTCTTTTAAATTTGCCGAAACTAACCGGTAGACATTTAATTTCTCCACTTTATGTTCATTCCTTAGAACATAGCTCAATCGTAAATCCACGTTCTGACAAGAAATGAAAAAGATATTAACGTCAACAAACCGGGATCGTGTACTCTGCTCTTGCGCGCGGCAACAGGGATAGTCTATAAGATTAAAATTCTTGCAAATAAATATCACATTCATTTCTCAGATAAACAAATTCGCTATCATTCTCTCCGGAAATATTTCTTTTTTAGTTAATCCTTCTTTTAAGATAAATTGATGTTCAATCAATAACGTTTGTGTCGTAGGAATGGTGACATCTTATATACTGTATGGCAAATGTGCAGAGTCAAAGTTGTTTTCTAATCGCCCTAAACATAGCAGTTTTATCTTTATTTACCTTCATTTATCCCTTCCCTATTACCATCCATTGTCGTTTATCTCGTGCGGCGTCTTCGTCTCGTTGTTTCGGTAATTAATTTAAGACTTGTAGGATTAATTTTATGCCTCTGATGGGGTTTATTTCAATTTCCCTCCAACGGACACTGGGAACCACAATAAGTGCGTACGAGGTTACGTTTCTAAGATATTCGCGATACGTCGGGGAGCGGTTTGCTTGCTCGGTCATTGAACTGCGACCACGTCTTTATTCGTCTGCTTACAGGATTATTTCGACACAAATACACACACACATGCACACGTAAGATTCTGCAAAAGAGTTTGCCCAATAGATCCTGTTTGACGTGTACGTAGGAATGAGATCACAAAACACTCACAAATGTTACGAAACGGAGACCATGAATAGGACAATAAAAGCAATGCGGCGTTGAACAATTTGAAACATCTTTAAGAGTTTTTCAAATATGGAAGACCGTCGCTCTGCTGACAGGGACCGTCAACGAACTCATGATTCCATTTTTAGGTAAATATTTTCTCTTCTTTATTCGGTAATAGCATAGGAATAGTGTTACCTTGTGCATGATTCCGTAAAGCACTATGCAGATTTTTATTTTGCGATATTACCTGCTTTTTGAAAATAGCGGAAAGAAAGACATTCACTGTGCGCTGGGCAATGTTCTCACCTACAACTACTATTTCCAAGCTATAGTTTTTGTGAGACTAAAAACACTCAAATCACAATAACCCTAGAAGAAAGACTCAATTAATAATAACTATCATCATATGTAGCAATTGCAAAGAATAAAAAAACAAGTGTTTTCCAACAGGATCATCAATACCGTTACATACATGCAAAAACAAAAAGAAGTTTCATTGAATCAAAACATGACTCTAGATTAAATTGAACCTGTCTGAACGATGAATGATGGAATGGCAAAGCACTTTTTGTTTCTTTTTTGACGACTCGTAAAGAACGGACGCGTTATGAATAATAAACTGCACAACCCAAGTGCAATATACACAGCCTTCCATCCATTTTTAAAGAAGAATTTCTGCATAATATTAAAATATTGCTTAATAAATTCTTCACTTGATCAAAAAGCGTCTCAATAACCCACGATACAAGCAAATGTGTACTAAAAGCGTATATGTAAATAGAACTGTTAAGGATAAATATAACAAACAAAACAGAAAGAAAAAGAAAACGAAAATATCAACAACTCCGCGGAATAAATTGTAAAATCGTTCCTACATATTGCACCGCACATCATTGGATGGATTGATTGATGGCAGTAAAACTTCAGCGCGAGTTTTCTAGGTCTCGTTTGCGAGGTGAATAATGACGTGCAGCGTGCAATTGATGATTCAACTAATCGTCGACGTCGGCTCATCTCGGCGATCATCGTTGCGTTTTACTTGGAGCAGTCCACATTAACAGCAGGACTTGCGCACCTCACGACAGAGTTAAGTATCGAGCGAGAATGATGAACTCGCGCCCATCCTTTTCGGGGCTTGAGGCATGATTACAGGCGATCACAGTAATTGAGAGTCAATTACGCCTGATGATGCTTACCCTTGATGTTGAAGTTTTCTGAGTGAATTAAACACTTTACGCATGCGAGGTGGTCGTTGATCGTGATTTTTGCGAAAAAGAACGAAATCAAAAATATTCGGCATAATTTGCTGATCTTGTTTTTTTAATTAATTCAGACTATTGTTTTCCAACAAATTTTATTAAAATCTTCGTATCATTAGCAGGAAACATGTACTTTTACTCAAACAAGGACTCGCTCACCTTGATTTCTGTAGATTATTTTTATAATTGTAAATTGCACCGGTCTTGCCCTGCGATGGCTGACAAGCGACGTTAACCCTCCGACTGTAGAATTTGTGTTCGTTACGTTCGTTCATGTTATTTCAACAATTTATGTCCATGTAGTAGTGTTCTATGGATTACATTCTTTTTTTTAAATACAATAATAATTTATGTCATATTGATAAGATACAGTAATCACTTAAAGCAATCACACTAATGATTCATTTTTACAGGTGTGTTTTCTACGATACATGTTTTACTTATTTGTACGGATTTAATTCACCTATATTTTTATTGCACTTTACTACACCGTCATCGCACCACCCTTACCCACAAACATTGTTATCCGCGATTCATTTTTATTGTATATTGTTTTGGTATGGATGCAAAATGCACGAGTAGGTTTACATATTCCACAAAAAATATATCGCCGATCCCGTAAACAATTGATGTGGAACGAAACAGCCAGCGGATGTGTTCGGATACAAAGCCGATTTAATTTATGAGCAAGGCGTGCCCGTTACCATCACCGTAGAAATGGGCGCAAACATTACGCACACTTCCACTCCCACACACATATTCACGCATACAATTTCATCTTTCTCTCCATTGCGGAGTAGTAGGAGAGAAAGTGACGACGAAGAAGGGATCGGGTGCTATAGAATCACATTTATCACATAACATTTTCGTCCGTTGACGTTCATCGCCTATCGCACCGATGACATATTTCGTCTATAAAAGTGCAGCCGACTCGATGTGTTATTCATCATCATCATCATTTGCTATCGTGCAGAACCATCTCTTGAGTGACATTCATAGGAGAAGGTTTACCTTCGGAAAAAATACCACAGCGAAATGCTAGAAATGTTATTTGAAACCGATCAATGGCAACGCAACAACGTATTTTCTTACTGCCTGCTATTCCATGCCTAGATCAATACTGCCTGATAACGATGGAAGCAGCAAGAAAAAGCGTTAAACATTGTTGCACCCATGTTTGGTTGCAATTTTATTAGCATCGACTTGTACATTCTGATCATTCTTCATTCGTGAATCCGCCAACATACATTGGTATAACAACCAGGACAAGAAGTATTGCTGATATTACAACAATATTGCGGCTGTTGTGTAGCGTCTTTTCAGATCAGATAAGCACGACAACAATTTAATTATTCTGGCTGTTGTTCAATGAAACAAACCCCCTTGTAAAAAGAAGAAGTAAAAAAACAACAGATACAATTAAAAGTGTAACAATACTTCACCCAATGCATTTTTAAGTGCAGCTAATAAATCCTAAGTAGCTAGCAATAAGACAGTGAACTATATTTTACAACTTTTTCCTAGTTTCACAAACTGATTGCTAGATAATCCGTCTGATACCTAGGGAAGTGCCATAGAATTACCTAGGATTGAAAGGATATTGTCAAATAATCGTAAAAATAATCATGTTACTAATCATCTTAGTGATAAAGAAGTTGGGGATGTTGTTCTCCTTTCTAGTTTAAGGTATCTAAAAATCGATTGACGCACCGCAGTGGCACGTGTAGAACATTACACAGCGTATCAATATTCACTTCAAAATTAATTTCATAATATGTATATTTACTCACGTACACATGCAATGAAATGGTCATGCTATATCGAATGGAAAACTATGCATGCACTTGATCACATTACATCGTTGACACTTAGAATCGGAGTCGGTAGAAATGAAACAACCGTGGAATGAATACGCGGTACCGTTTCCAGCGGCACTAGCTAGCATTACACGCAGGACGATTCAAGGACAAACAACTTTCACGCACGTTCTTTTATCGCTCGCTCGTGCCGTATTGTATCCGACGAGGTTGGTGTTGGTCAGTAAGAACATGTGGTAGCTAAGGTATTGCACTTGGCATGGATGAGGCAGAGAGATCTGTTGCATGGTTGCACTTAAGGCTGTAATAAGTACCGTTAGGAATGTGTAATTATGTGACGCTGCGTGCCGAGAAAATGCTTTTGGCGTGAATCGATCAAATGAAGGTTAACAGGAAGGGACAAAGGTGGTGCCAGGAACGACGCTAGGGGTGAAAGGATAAAAGCAATTAAAAAAGTGCGTTCGTTATTACCGTCTCATTAAAGGGTATCATATGCATAAAAGGAATGCTTTTTATCGTTTTATTGGTATTGCGCACTCTCTGAAAAGCAGGTATAATTTATAAAACAAAACAGAGTCAATGTTTCAGTTAGGCGTTGAGAGTGTTATATTATAAACATTACGTACAACAGAATCATCGAATCCTATAGATGAACTAACATTGCTGTTGTGTGATCTTGATGATAACAAAAAAAAAAAACGCAAGTCACTGGTGTAACGTTCACTCAATGGATCTTTAACAACACTGTAGCTTAGGTACAACATGTATAAAAGAAAAAAAAATGGAACGCACATCAATTTGGAACATTTCAATGTCACATCGAGAACAATTGAATCTTTAACGTCTCCGAAGCGGGCCTTCATACAAGGCGGTAATAATAAACACACAAGAAAACAATAATCAGTGAGCAGTAACCGAAAAGGAACTACAAAAATTGTACTTTTTTACAAGAAGCAAGCAAAAACAACAACAAAAACATGCGTACAACAAACATACCACTTCCTTCACACCGCATTCTCAAGAAGCTTAATATAAAGGGCCCAAACAGGCTGTCACAAACAGAAATGAAGTTGTGCTCACAATCGTTCTTTTCTGTGATGCGAAAGAAATAATACGATTGAGTGCTTTTGAGCCGATTTGGTCGTATGTAAAAACCCTTTTGCCGCACGAGCGGCGTCCAAAACGTTTGCATGAATAGTATGATGTTCCGACACAACCCACATCTTCTATGGACAGCTAAAATAACTCGCAAGTATCAGAGGAAGCATGATCGTAGAATGATATTTTTTATTTATTTTTGTTTTTTTGCGTATCTTAAAATTGGTACAACGCAGTCGATATTGGATCGATTGCAGCAATTTGTGTTTGCAGGACAAAAAAAACAAACTTGCAAACACCATAATATCCTCGCCTCTTACGGCCCATCATTCTTCTTACTGTCGCATTATTTTTTGACTCATCAGTCAGTGTCAGTTTTGGAGCTTTGAAGCATCATTCAACTCTTATTGTGTCCTGACGTGGGGTTTGTCGATAAGTGAATGATGCGTTGTGCTTTTGGGAAAAAATGGATTTTGGACAATTTGTTATATTGTGCAACGCAGAAGATAGTACATTTATTTGAATATAGGTTTACCGTTTTGAACGCTTTTCAAGTTTGATTATATTTCTTATCATCAAATTACGATCAAATAGGCGTATTTCCAAATACTACAAAAACGATTTTTTACCATGAGACAAATTTCCTAGTTATATTGCGTTTTATTTAAAAATGTAACATGATATATTGGAGTAAAGCATTCTCCAAACGTAAGTTCTATTCTTTTTGTCTACCCAAAACGACACAATCGAACATGAGTCTTGTTTAGGGTGCCCGATATGATTAATGACTAAACACAAGATGCTACCCTAGTGATTAGACAAAATTTAAACGGTACTAAATTCTTTCGCAACTTCATTTTGCACACCTTGCCGCCGGAAAGTGGGACAAACACATTTTTCATCCGATCGGCAGTCAAACAGATCGAAAGTCTCGTGACTACGTTCCTTTTAGGGGGATGCGTGCCCAAGCGACACCAAGCGCTTGTAATAGCTTCGATTAGTCAGTGATTAGCAGGGACGGTTCCGAAAAAAATTTAAAGATTCGAATAATGAATTGGAAAAATATTCCCATAAATCTATTCCCAACATGGCCAAAATGTGTGCGATTGCGATTTGTCTATGTTAAGGCCCCGATCATGTCCCACTATTAAGGAAGGGAATGGAGTCACCCGACAGTCATCACAGCATCTGGCTTTGCTGCAAATTAACACATTCTTTTGCGCGTGACCTGCCTCCAGAAAGAAGCTGAACAAGGTTATCTATGTGGACAGGACGGAACATGAATGAGCGGTAGGTGCTAACCCAAGGGGATATCGGCTGAAATGTATGTTTCGGAGCGTGAAACGTGAAACAATAAATCATTACAATTTGCCCCTGCTGAGCGATACTCCCAAATACGCAACCTGTCTCGGATGGTAAACGAAAGTCCGTAGGGTTCGATCCACTGATCGCGTATCGACCAAGTTAGACAAAGAATAAAAGAGCAATATATTAGAATCAGCAAGAGATAGAGAGAGAGAGAGAGAGAGAAAAGACAGAGATGAAATCGAGGAACTACAGAAACAAACACAAAACCGAAACCATATCAAATGATCTTTGTAAGCGCATTTGACAGCGATAAATGGTTTCGTGTTTTTGAAACCTTCGTACGAACTTGAATGGAGCAAGCATGATAATCAAAGGATAATGATGGATATTTTAAAGATTTTAGGGATACAAGAGGAATCGATTTTTGGGAAAAGGGTTTATAAAGGACTAGCGACCCAATTTTTTTGGAATGGATTTAAGTCCCATTCTTACATGATCGGTTGTATAACGTGTTTTTATTGCATTTTAATTACTTCTAAGAATATGGTAATCCAATTCTTTCTAATAATCATCATTAAATGAGACAAATCAAGCCAATCGGAACATTAAAAAAAATCAATTAAATTATTTATCAAAGGCAACAACAAAGTTAGATACAATTCAGAATAATTGTTATAACAGGTAACCAGATACCAACACTGAGAAGCATATATCTTGCAGTTGATTTGTCATAGATAGATGTCATAGATTTGTCCAAAGAAAAAATCCTAGAGAGCGAAAGTGCTTTTTATATTGATTGTTATTGTACTAAGACATACAGTAACCTTCTTTTGTGACATGAAAATGGATAGCATTGTTATTGGTTCACCACTGCACAAGGAGGATCTAATTAAATTGTCGCACCATTTGATTGCCTGTGATGTTCGATAATACCATTGTCTAGCAGTAATACTTGCGCAGATCTCTTTGGCGCATTTATGTTGGAAAGCATCGAATTCAGGAAGAGTAAACTTGCTATTTAAAAAGCACTGACAGACACAAGACACTTTAACTAACGTTAGTACCCTTTACCCTTCATCTTGCTGTTCGCCCTACGTAACAACGAAACATAGAATACAAAAAGGGGAGAAAATACGTACACACAGCATTACAATGGCCAATATTCATCATCTCATGCTCCACCCCAGATACATAAATTGGTTCGCAAAAGCTTAACTACACTCAACCGCCTTACAACCCTCTACCCCCTGTGGCCTAGCGCCACAACCATAAGACACGCTCACTGCTGCTGCTAGCGGATTTCCCAAGCATGGATAGTTACAATGGCCCAGCACAGAAAACTCTCGATCGCGCACTTTCTGTCTATCTTTTCCGACGAAAAGTGAAATAGTTGTTTTCGTTAAAGTCAAATTCAACAACACCCTCTTCCATGTGCTAGTGAAAAAAAGAACTGCTAAGCGAAAGAAGCGGAAATTGTGCGGGAAATTCGAACCAATATCCCTCAAACAAGCGGGGCACGATGGAGAAAAAAATAATCCCGAGGGAGGTGGAACACACTGACGAACCTCGTGATGGAACGCCACAATTGTTGTGCAGTGTAAATAGTGTTTGTTTTTACTTTTCATGCCCATTTTGCCTGCGTACCTACCTCCCCTTCTCTTTAAGTACGAATTGAACTCTAAAAGAGGGATGTAATTTCACTCTTTACTTTGCTTATATTACTTTTTCCCACCGCCACCAGTAGACCATTTTCCGAAAACTCGGGCAACGAAAACGAAAAGAGTTCCATTTGTTTGCCCTTTTTCTCTCACGACGGCTCAGCAGACGAAGAGCGTCTTGAGACTGAAAAAAAAATGTCTCAATGAATGAAAGTTCAGCGCCGGCCCTTTCACGGACGCTTGGGATCTTGCGGGCGTCTTATGCCTCCACCCCGGCACACGCGTTTGGGCTGCTTTGTTGGTCTTGTAGTGAAATTTCTACCGATTTTACTTCCTAAAGTACAATGCAAGCGAGTTTTGTTTGCTGTTTACAATTTCATGCCATTTTATTCGGTTCGATTTTTCATCATCCCATACAGCCGACTCGTCCAGTTTCATTCGGAGAGGATCTACGATACGAAATCGAAACGTGAAATTGTCAATTGTGTACAAAGCAAACATGCGGCTTGCCATTTCAATGCCGTTCTGGATCGTGCACGTCAAACGATGTCGTTTCGGTGGGGTTGTTTGGTTTTCTTGTTCTTTTTCGGTATAATAATACCCCTAAGAGAAGATCGAGGTGAAGCCCTGATTCGGGCGATTGAATCCGACGTTTCGGAAAGTGATGAGTTGTTGAAATTCGCAAAAAGCGAAAAACACGAGCAAGAAAGAACGGGTTTCTTCGTCAAGATGAATCGTGCACA
The DNA here is from genome assembly GCF_016920715.1 of Anopheles arabiensis. Classification (NCBI taxonomy): domain Eukaryota; kingdom Metazoa; phylum Arthropoda; class Insecta; order Diptera; family Culicidae; genus Anopheles; species Anopheles arabiensis. Next base: position 53,257,258 of record NC_053517.1, read on the forward strand.
TAATAAGGTATGTTATGCTGCATGAGACGAGAGCCATTTTTTAACGTCGTGTTTAGAGTTCTTGGAAGAAAGGTATTATGACCGAAAATGGAAACTTCTTGCGAACGGAAGAATTTCATTGCCACTGCTTTGGTTGTTTTTGGTTCCAGTTTTAAGCGGTTTCCTATTTCAAATGCTTATCGAATAACGACATATCCGAGTCTGAAAGGAAGGTCTACGTGGAAAGTATCAAATCGTTCAAAGTTCTTTAAAATATCAAAGCACTGCTTCGTCATCTTATATTTGAACGAGAGGTTTTATATATCTTAGTTCTAATTCAAACCAATCTATCTAGAACAAGTGCAACAAAACAGCATACGTTGAAAAGCAACGTACACGAGCATCAGGTCGGTCGTCAGAGGATCAAGATCTTTTCTTGCCGTTGATGTATGAGCTCAACTGTACACGATGCTACATCAAGGTACTTGAGCATACAACACATCAATTGGCACTTTGAAACTCGACAAATTAGTCGCAGTTGATACTTTACCCTTCCTTCTCGTACCACTTATGTTTGCATATAATTGGTTACGCTTTCATATCCGCTGTGACGGACAGCAAAGATGCTATCTAATTCTAACCACATTCTTCACTGGCGAGTTTATCCACGTAAAAAGTGGCAACAATCAAGTGCAGAGTACTATGGCGGACGTTTTACCGAAGGCATGATAGACCCGCATCACACGTGAAGATCGTATCTGCAGCAAACATTCATGTAAACATCTTAATAAAATCACATAACCCCACCATGCAAGCGCAGCTGGAACAGAAACGTCCAGTAATCACAGTCGAGTGAAGAATGTGTGTGCTTACTCCGGTAAGCCAACTCCGGTGTTTGACTTGTTCGCAGTGAGTGTGGTACAATTCATATATTTATTTTTCTCTTTGTGCCAGAATTGCGCAGTACTGTTTCATAATTAAAGAAAAAACATATTCCAAGATTGTGATCAGTCATTTTACTTTTCATTTTCATTCTTCTCATCTTAATTGTGTTTTTTTTTATTTCGTTTTCTAGCAACCGCCAGGCGAAATCACGCAGAACCTTCTACACGCCACTATTAATCCCGACCACAATCCCGAAGCATCACTCATTCTAATGTCTTGGTCTTTGTTTTTCAAATGAAACTGACCGAAAGAAATATGTTTATACCATGCACGTTCTTCCAGTTCTTGTGAGTTTGTGATTTATGGCGTAAGGTTCCATTTTCCTAACGATAATTTTTTTTTTGGATCCGTTTCTTTGTTATTTTCGCTGAGTTTGTGAATCTTTAGAGTGCACCATTTTTATCTGCAAACCATACAAAAATGTCCCTGACCACCGTGTGCACGAGCTAACACAAAATGTAAAACGAAAATTTATCGCCCTCTAGTCCGACTCAAAGACATTACACTTAGGTTTGGATTTGCATAATGCATCATTAACTGAAGCCACTAGTTGCAGACACAGTACATTTGTATATAATCATGGATGACATATCTTTCAACGAGGAATAACAAGAACTATGCTACATTTGACCATAAATAATGAACAAACAAATTATTTCTGTGACAGCACATTTCAATCAATCTACAAAAATTGATTTATATATTATCAAGCTCAAATAAACATACAAATATTGTCTTTTTTTGTGAAACTCGAAGGAATGCTATTGAGCGAGAGAATGGGAATGTTTAAAAGTAAAACCAACACAGGAGGCTTTTACGATATTAACCAACTGTTTTATATGCAGTTTGATAGATTCTGCCTGAAAAATATGTCAGCCTAGATAATTTCAACCTGAAAAAACGCCGATTTGACGCAAGCATGATCAGGTTAGCTCATGACGCTCGTAATTTTGTTTTTGCTGAAGGATAACTATTACAAGAAATGTTAAAATGTATTTGGATCGATTATTATTCGTCTTATTGTCTTATTTCTTATTATTATGCATCATATTATCTCACAATTTTAAATTAATTTAAATCTAACCACGAATGAGCTATCGCTCAGTACGATTGAAACAACCTTGATCATGCTGAAAACTGTTAGTGACGCAAAATGGATAATTATAACCATTCCGGCATTTCACTAGTTCCCACATGCTAGAACATGCGGTGATATTAAAAACAAATTAACATAGCAGCCTCTTGTCAAGAATGCCTCCACCCTTTGCCAATGATAATGCGTTGTAGGTCTTTTTAATTTCAGTGAGCATGCGTCTAGGACAAGAAACAGTAAGTTTGGAGAGTAAAAAGTTAGCTCGAAAGCAGTATAAGCACGAAAGGAAGCAATAGCTCAGAAACGTGCGAAGGCACGCGCAATGATAAATCATTTCTGTATCAAAGCGCTTCTAATTGAAAATTCACGACACAAAACTGCGCGCTTGTTGATTGATTAGTTGGGCAATCCCCAGCGCTCCCTTGCTTCAAAAAGGCTCCATGTAATAGAATAGCATTCTTCCTATGTATGGAGATACTTTTCGTAGGCTAGCCAAAAAAACACCATTCACCATAAAAGAGATGTCAAAATGGACTCCGGCGATCATCAATAATTCTTCACGACGATACTTTCTTCGTATTTGCTTCTCTTCATGTGATTAGATTAATGATCTGCTCCCGAGAGAAATGAAAATTGCAAATAGAAAAGAAGATCATTTACCCCAACAAGAAATTTAAATAAATAAAAAAAATCATCTGTACATGAAAGGATCAAGCTTTTCAACAAGTATCCGAATGCTAGTTGAATATTAGAATGAATAAATAATAAATATTATTTGGAGTGTTCAACCCACTCGTGCATTTGTATTTTTGTTGTTTAGTTGTCTTAAACTTAATAAAGATTAGAACATCACACTTTTTGTGATTATGACCATTTTATAATTATAATATTATGTTTTTCAATGAGATTTTAGTTAGATCATAAAGTTAGGTAAATTTTCACTATTTGTTGTACGTTGTAACCACGACAAGTGCCATTCAATGTATTACAATATTTTTAATAGGCGCTTAATTAATCGCTTCTACTATCCATCAAGAAAGTAACAAAGATACAGTAGATATTATCATGTCTACTTTAGAAAGCAATGGAGACAAGGGCATAAATGGCACATTACAACATCACATTTATTCTGTGAAACTGCAGGAGCATTACCGCATTGAAATAACACAATAGCAGTCACCGATATAGAACACATATAATTTGCCGTCGCGACTGAGCTTTAAGAAATAGGTCACGTCCGCAATGTTGACATCATGATACGTAACGTGCATATCTGGCAAAAGTGGACATTTTAATGTCCTGTCATCAGAGACATGCGATGACGGGTGATCTTGATTTTCTACTCTTAAAATTAAACAACTAATTTTTATGAAAAAAAATTTAACATAATTAAAGAAACATGTTAAATGTTTTGCGATTAGTTAAAAAAAAAATATTATTTGGGGAAAATCAATTGCATCGTAGTTCTAATAAATAAATCCAAGGCAATGTTGGCAACTGTAAATAAACCCAAGGTGATGTTTGTTTTTATCGGTACTTACTAATTGTTTTTGTAAAATTGTGATCGTAAATTAAGTCTCATTGTAGGGATATAAATTATCAAAAGCATACCTGAAAAATAAAAAAATAAAGGAGTTATAAAAATCATTTTAAAGAAAATTAAACTGAATTCGATACTAAAAAGATAAATAAAGTAAACAAATAGTAAGAAATTTAAGTTTATGACACAAGAAAACCTCAATATACAGGGTGTGAAAACTGGATATACATATGACCATAGCAATCATATTATTTTCAGATACAACAAATTTAACTTAACAGAATTAACAATTTCACGCGAAAATTGCCCTCAGTAGCACTTCAAAGTAAAATATTATGACTCACAAGCGAGCGCGCTTTACTGTCAAAAGCGCGGATGTGCGGTGAGCTAATTTTCAACCTTCGCATAAATTATCTATGTAAATTTACCATCATTCCATTACAGTCTAAGACAAATTGGGAAGTATGTCTCATCAGATTTTTTGCGTTAGCGAAACTAGTACCATAGCTATATTTTTTTTAGTTTCGTGCTGTCGATGAAATAAGAAACAAAACGCCCAAACCCAAGATGCGCCTTCGGCCATTGTTTCTGATGAGTAAAACGAAAAACCACAAGCAACTGCCGCCGGTAACTGCGGCTTTTCTTTTTATGTGATTGTTAGTAGTTCGTCGGAAATATATTAGCAGTGTCTAAAAGCCGACCAATTAGCACATTGTGCATGCATGACAAACACCACAACGTCTCCGACTGCTACTGTCCAATGGTACGAGAATTTTTTGTTATTGAGCTAATGAAGGTGTGTCAGGTGTGTGACACATGCTAGTGTTTGTTCAAAATTAACTGGATTTAACTATGAAAACAGGTATTCTACTACGTACAAAATGCAAAAGACAGACAAACACTGAGTAGTATACGTAAGTAATGTTGGATAATAATACCCGTAAGCTCTATAACCCTTCCACATTTGGTACACGTTATGCATGCTTTTATGACCCGATCAGAATTATTCCCTTGATCTTTATAAAGTATCTTAAGAGTATTTTTATTTATCCATCCAATGGGATGCCTTGGAAGTATTTTAGGAAGTGAATCTGTGGCTCGTTTTGTGTTTCTCTTTTCCATTCAGTCTCTACCGACATGGAAATATTTTTGGCGCTTCGCCGCAACATTCGAATGCAAACGTGCGCTAGCTAAATGCGAACAGAATATAAATTATCACATTAACCATCTCCAAAAGCGCCATAGTTATGAGCTGCGACCGAAAAAAAAAAACCATCGGCACTTCAAGTCCTGCTACCCACCCAAACGCCTGCGACATTGAAGCTAACGATTAAACCTCAAGTTCTTGACTGTGTAACCTGTTAAGGTGGTTTACGTGAACACAGAAGAAACATAAGCTTCGCTTTAAACAAAAGCAGATATTGTGCCACCATGGGTAAATTGCAACGTATGCAAAACATTTCGCATAGTTCATATCAAGTCGGAGCGCCGTTTGCTGGTGTTGTCAATAAACTGAATAAAAATTACACGTTTGAGAAAGGCTTGTTAAATTTAAAAAAAACTGTTCACATCGTTTCAGCTACGTCAAGGTTTGACCTTGTCCTGATGAAAACGGTATGCAAAATTGAGTAAAAGATGGGTATTCATTAGGATGATACAAAATGCCTTTAGTGAACTAGTTTGTAGAAGAACCTTCATTCAAATGTTCAGTAATTTATATGCTAACTTTTGATTAGCTTTAGTTTGACTAAAGTTAATCAAGATCATTCTAATGCCGAGGATATTTCACACCAAATCTTTAAGAGAAGCATGATATGACAACAACGTTAAAAACAAACAAATTAATTAATTAGTAGCTAAATTCAATCTAAATTAATTAGTAGCCGTCCGTCCTGGCCTGCCCTGGCTTGGGCTTTCGTGGGGACAGTCCGTCCGTCCTGACCTGCCCTGGCTTGGGCTTTCGTGGGGACAGTCCGTCCTGACCTGCCCTGGCTTGGGCTTTCGCGGGGACAGTCCGTCCCTCCTGGCCTGCCCTGGCTTGGGCTTTCGTGGGGACAGTCCGTCCTGACCTGGCCTGCCCTGGCTTGGGCTTTCGTGGGGACAGTCCGTCCGTCCTGGCCTGCCCTGGCTTGGGCTTTCGAGGGGACAGTCCGTCCGTCCTGGCCTGCCCTGGCTTGGGCTTTCGGGGGAATCGTCCTTCCTGGCTGTACCCCGTCCGGGTTTTCGAGGGAATCGTCCTTCCTGGCCTGCCCTGGCTTGGGCTTTCGAGGGAAATTGTCCTTCCTGGCTGTACCCCGACCGGGTTTTCGAGTGAATCGTCCTTCCTGGATCCTCTACTCTGAGTTCCTGTGTAGGTTCAATTCCTCTCTGGAGCCACCATATCCTTAACCGGGCAATAATCCCAGTAGAAGGTCTGCAGTGACGGAATCGCAACCCCGTATGCAAGCGGAGTAAGTAACGCTACACTGTTCTTAGGGAAGAACGGAACTGACTTTATTCATTCATATCAGCGTAGCCGTTCTACGCCGCTATCTTACTCTAGCGATGCCTAATCCTAATTTTCCTAATCCTAGTTTCCTTATGCCCTATGTCCTTATCATGAATACCCCCACCCTTATTTTAATGTGGCTTCTATGCCCACGCACTTTACGCGCGCATCCTAATTACTAACACTACTTAAACTACTAATCGCACAAGCTGTCCTAATCTATAAAGTGGGCGTGGCCTTCCTATCTAATCCTATGCTATAGTTCATCCTACTTCCGAATTCATCCTAGTTCTAGTCTTAATCCTAATTAGTTCATTTCTATTTTTAGACCTTGTTCATTTCTGTCGGCGACACTATCTGTAAAAACTACATAGTGTTTACTCAAACATGACATGCTTGGCACAGTTCTAATAACGCAGCTAATAAATACATGTTAACAAGAAAATTAGAAACTTGATTCGATTAGGCCTGAGCAAATACCAAGAATGCTATTTTAGTATCAAATAAGAAATGCCATCCATCTTGATCGCCAGAAACGCAATAGATCTATATCCAATAGCATCATAATACATTAACAGTAACCCAGTAGTATTGGCTGCTGGCGTCATGTGAGTGAAGAGTCGTGAGTGTTTTGACAACTGCCATGTGAACTACCCAAATCCATCATAGACATTGGAGTTCCTAAACCTGAACAGGGAAACTAGATCATTTCGTTTTGGATATGAATACAGTTCACTGGAGCGGATATCATCTAACATTTGATAGAGCAACGGTAACGAGTTCACCCGTAGTAGAAAAATACATGGCTTGCTGCATCACGCATCCGATATTCATAATCTTTCCTTTAACCACGTATGACGAACGGAACGAATGCACGGGATAGCAGGTTAGGAGAACAATCAAAACCTCAAAACGACAAAAGAGCATGTGTCACTCCTAGCTTGAGGAGACCAATACCAGTTTCATTTCATTCGGAGTTTTCTTTCCGCTGAAACATGCTGATAATCGTTTGAATCGGAATTTCCTGCTCTTTCACATTTACGAGGCTTGTGACGTAAATGTGACAAAAATTCAAACAAGAAATAAACTTGAAAAAAGTATTCCAAATTTAAGTCATCAAAGGGCACAACAGAGACAAACGCAAATGGAAAACATCGAGAGCAAATTGTGTAGACAAGTTAATAATTCATGATATCTCTTTCCATTCATCCATGTTTGAACTGAAACAAATCTTTAGCAGAATATAGATTAATTTGTTAAGTACTTCATATTTTACATTAAAAGCAAATAAGATCGCAGTACCCTCACATATGATGAATAGAAAAGATTTTATTTATCCAAGATCACAACCAAGCTTAGAAACACGACGGATCTTCTCGATCGTAAAGAGTGTATTTACTGGACTACGAGGTATGAAAATGTGCGAGGGTAATAATTTGTGCAGCTTGCTCTTACTTACTTATTTTTAATAAACTGTGCAAAATGTACTGTACAACCGTTCCAAAAAAGGTAAAATGACACATATGTCCTCACAACGCACACCGGACATTTCGATCTTATTTACATTTGTCGCTCCTCGTTTGATCTGTAGTGTCGGACATGGAGAACCGAGCGAGCGCAACAAACGCGTCAAATAAAATACCCACAAACATGATGAAGTTACAAAGCTGATGATGGCCAAAAACTGAATGCACAAAGCAGAACAGAAAAGCACCACATGCACTATATTTTGAATGAATGCAATACACCGCAAAAAACTCGTGGGTGAAACTGCGCAAATGCAAATGAAGCACCCGTTCAAGATAGCGATGGCATCACTGTATTTTGTTTTCCCTTTGCAGCACGAAAAAGAAATGACAAACGGGATGCTGTACACTACACTGCTTGCATATGAATGATTTCACTGGCGGAGAAGATCTTACCAAGGTATAAAAAACAGACGAGGCAGAAAAGGGGCCACGAAACGATATGACTTGTCCATTGAAGTCAAAAACCTTCCAGCACGCATCATCCTTGCAAGCTGTACACATTAACCAGTCCAGTCTCGCTGAGGTGATGATGTTAACGAACTCGTCGGATACACTTTGTCGCCTAGTTTCGTCACCTTGCTAACGAGCGCAGAGAGCATCACGATGAACCACTGTTTCTCCGTTGTAAATTATAAACTTATCCAAATCGTATGTGAAATCTTAAGGGTGGGAAGGACTAAATTCCACACTGTACAAAGGTTAAACAAAGGTAAGTTAAATTAGCTGATCAAACATCCTAGACGACAACAGGCAAGGAATATTATGAGAAACTACATAACATAGGTAACAAAAACTGTGTATCCTACATTTGCCGTTTGTTTCATAACTTTACTACAGTATAGTATGATAAAGTAGCAATATTTAATTTTATTTCCATTTTTAACCCATATGAGCAAACATGGTTTTGGGTCAAACTTTTTTGAGGGCCTAGGGCGGGTTAACTAACAGGCAGTATGTATTTGAAGATGAGTGAAAGCGTCAAGCAGTTACTTATGATAATTTTAATTTCGTTACAGACCCGCCAACGAGTGCCTTCTTCACTAACACTCGACAACAACGCACTCGAGCACCTGTGCGATGTTGTTTGGGTAATGACTATCGATGCACAATGATCGTGTGACTCTCGACGCTGCGCATATTGTTAGTGCCGATTGGCGCCCAACAGACACAACATAATCGACCCACGCACTCATTGATTCTATGTGCGTTAGCTGGGCATGACGCGATTATGTGTTAGTTGGCCCTTTTTTCTATCAACTATTGTCTAACGTTACGTACGAACAACCGTACGCAGCATATGTTACACACAAACAGTCATTGAAGAACTTTAGGGTATTGTGCGATTGCGGCAGGGATGTTTCTGTATAGGAAATTAACCCGTAAGCAGTTATGGGCTTCTTTTAGGCATTTGTTTCTTTTGCATACTATCTTGCACATCATGCACGTCTACGCATAACAATACCGTACACAGTGGCACACGCTGGCTTCAGAAACAATGGAACGATAAACCATGCTGGATAATCTAATGAAATAAGTTGAGGCTAATTACATTTATCTTCTGTGGTACCATTGTATATCCAAAAGTCCAACCGTTCCGAATATTTTGGAATAATACATTTTTTACAATATATTATTGAAGTACAAGAATTATTTTTTTGAATTCTTCGCAAATTTGGATAAAAGAAACGTAAAACAACTATTGACTAAACCCTACTCATTAGAACATAGTTCTGCAATGGCTTTAAATGATTATAGATTGGAATGTAGAATAGAATATAGAATTGAATTTAAAATACCTAAAAACATCGTAAATCAATCTACTATACATGCACATTATACTTAATTTTAAAAAAAAAACATTAATAACTCAACTGCCGTTGCGTATAAGTAAACTATACCAAACGGTAGATTTGATCAAGTTCTAGATTAGTCGTTAAAATGCATAAAGTCTGATTAGCTTATCCAGTGTGCAAACGGGACTGCTTGATTGCAAAAAAGAAAGATGGAACATAAACTGAGAGCCATGCCAGTTGTTGAAGTCCACCCTCGGCAAAACCAGAGCAGTAAGCTGCCAGATTCTAATCTAAGTATCCTAATACGTAAGAAGGAATATGAAATAAAATGTACAGTACCGCAATGAACTCATCACCAGTAATGCACCAGATATGGGGCACGCTTGGCTCTCTACCTCATTCAGAAATTAAATATCAAGAGGAACAAAACGAACACGGAAACTTCATTAAACCATTGGCAAACTAATCACCGTCTTTCGACAGCGGTCAAATTCACCTGCATTAGTGGCTTTCTCGATTTCCATAACTATAACCTTACCTCTCCGCAAACGTCTATGCCGGACAACATCGATAGCGTCGACGGCAAACGAATACGAATACCAAGAAAATCCAAGAAAAACATCCACCGTAATGGTCTGCTGCCGTTTGTTGAATTCAATTAATACACTTTCCACGCCATGGTGGACATGAGCTTTACGTTACGACATACCATCATCACAAGTAGCTCCAAACTGGGAACTGGACTAGAGAAGCGTTCCCGAAAACTGGCACAATCTAACAGTAGTTGCAACCTGTTGATCGACGCCAGTGACTCCCTCACACACATCGTAGCTCGCAGATCGAGTGGATCACAAACGTTACAAATCACGTCTAACTTAGCAACGACGAACAAAGGCCAACGAGAGGTGAGTTCGCGTGGCTCAAAATAAAAAATAAAATAAAAACTACCAAACTACTGTTACAGTTTAGATGCGATGGTCAGTTAGGTTTTCATCGCGCTCATCGATTGCCATATTGTCTGTAATGCTTATTTCAAGCTTGGTTATAGGACAAACTCACATTTATCCTATTTACAGAGTGCATGCTTGGTTGTTGCAAAAAAAAAAATCATACGACGGATCTTGGTTATTTTCGCAAATTACAAATAGTAAGTGGTGCCTTAGCTTCAAAGTGGTTAACTCTGGCGACAGTTATTCTAATGAAGCGTGCATTACGAGTATTGCAAAAAATACTGTTTCAGGAGAATTGATATAGATCAATCCAAAGCTATTTACAAACCAGAAAGAAACATATCTTCACGGTAGAATGTTCTACATCAATCGCTTACTAGCATACCCACATAGTTGTTTACAGAATGATGAAAGACCAACCTATGATAGTTTGGCTGTTTGTTACTCCCAGCTGGAAACCCGGAATAACCTTTACCTGTTCTAATGAGATGCATTGAAACGGCGGTAGGTAAGCGTTTTTGAAAATGTGATCACAAGATCATATAGATTGGCACGCGAAGCGAAGCCACTTATACCATGCAGAGAGACATCACGACTTTCGGACACTTAGGCAGCTTGCTGAACTGTTTTTTGAAACAGGATGGTAAACCACGCTGGTACCACTACTATTCTCTTGTTGGGCTTTGCTGTAGACAAAGTAGTACAAGGAAATGACGCAACATTAACACAAACACAGTGTGAGGATCATTATTATTTTCAGTGAGCAGCAGACTGCTGCAAATGTCACGATTTACGTTAAATGTCAGACAGAGCGCACTGTAGGGCTATGGCTATGTACTCGAAGAATCTTTTGGATCTATAAGTTCAACGATTGTTTTTCTTTTGCGTCAGAAGACGCAGTCTATAAAAAAAGCTTTGGTTCGATCTAAATGTAAATTAAATCATGATCGGAAGGGATGTTATGCAGATCATATAGAATAAAAACAATCAACTCCTTTGAAAATATTTCGATACATCAATAGAGAACAAATAATATAACGATCCGTCTTTAGCTCTTAATAAAATCTCCTTCTTCTATTTGACTTAATGATCAACGCGGCCATGCAGGCCTATACAGGCTTTCAAGAGTTAATTAGTATCACGCAGCCGATAAGTCAGACAAACAGGGTGATGATCCTTATGAAGCTTGAACCCATGGCGGGCATGTTATTAAGTCGTACGACTTGACGCGTGTACAATGGTATTTTCCCACGCTTAACAAAATGCAATTCGTTACTTGCTAGCTTAGCTTACTACATATGAAAAAAAATTAAAAAAATTTGATTCAGTATACTTGGGGTTTGCCACCTTTAATCACTAAATTAATCATCGATCAGCGAGAAAACAAACAATGCAATTATTCTCTCTGACCATAATAACTTCTCTGTTACGATATTATACATCACCTACAAAACTGCTAGAAAAAGTGGTCCCTTTCCACCAAACACCAGTTCGCGAATGATGCTCACTTCTTCTTGCGGGGTTTTATTAATAACGAAGAAAGTATGGACCCAATCAACAATCATTGGGCATGTCATGGATTGAAGAAATTTATCAAATCATGACCGACGGTGCGCTTTCACGAGAGCAGCAATTTACATCTCACTAAAGCGATGCCCGGGCTGAGGGTGGTTGGAGAACTCGGCAGTTAAATACTGTTCCTCCACGCCAAGAGCATCTATCACACAGCGAAACCCCCTTTCATCTCAAACTACCTCTGGACATAATCCAAAGATTACTGGAAATAAGACCACCCTTTAGCCCTGCGGCACCCAGGAAATGCCATCCGCTATCCCATTTCACAACGACGAAGATAATTTCAGGTGAAAGTGAATCAAGTGATAGCGGGCCACTAGCAGTCATCTTTCGATTGCAGTATGCAAATGCTCAATTTAGAGTACGCCGGAAAAAAAACATCACACACTGTCTATTGTACTATTTCCTTTCCATTCGATTAAAAAAGAACAGGGCAAAACAAATAACTCAACCTTCTAAACAATACCTCATCCGCCCGAACCGGTTATAATGGGTGGCTGGTTAAAATAAACGCTCGCCGAACATGGCATCAATCTTCAGCATCATACCAGGTCCAACTTTAATGCCCTACGGTGGGATCAAAAACAAAGGCACAGATCTCTAATGCCATCGTGCAGTGGAGTACGTCATAGGGCACGCACTCAACCCTGTCGCAGACCTCTATACCGTCATCATGTTTTTTTCCTGTTGCTATCCACATCAAAGTGGTGGAGTTTTTCGAATTCCACTACCTATACGAGTGGATGCTTTTGACGCCCCAAATAAATTCGTTTTATTTGAGTGAGGAAAGTTGAAAGTTTGAAGGGCGCCATCATAAACGCTGCATCCGCTTAAACCATGCGCTGGTCGTTTTTTTGAGTTGGATTCACTAGGATTCAGTATCACAACCGGACCATTGTTTAATTGATATAAACTTTTTTCTTCAACACACCGTTATCCAAATGATGCATTTAACAAAGATACTTTTTAAGGGTCTAGTAATTAAGCATACAATAATACTGAACCGTAATGGGCTGGTCTGGTGGTACAGTCATCAACTCCAACGACTTAAAACATGCCCGTCATGGGTTCAAGCCCCGAATAGACCGTGCCCCCATACGTAGGACTGACTATCCTGCTATGGTAACACAATAAGTCACTGAAAGCCAAGCTCACTTCACTAGTGGGTACAGGCAGGCCTTGGCCGACAACGGTTGTTGTGCCAAAAGAAGAAGAAGAAGAAAGTTATAGTAGCTTTGACTATCAAAGACGTGTGTGTTTAAGAATTGTTTATATAAAACAAACAGCACATTTCAACTACTCATATAAAAGCTAATATAATATTTATCTTGTGTTTATATTTATCCAATACAAGAATAACATTTTACAAAATTTAGCTGTATTTCCACGATATAAATAATACTAACCAATTCAACAGCCATATAACTTTAGAACAAACAAAACAAAACTGATCCACACCTCTGGTCCTACAAAACCCATGCTCATTGACCACCCCCAATATACAGCTAATATTGCTTGGCTTAGTCTGAGAACCTTTTATCATATTATTCTTCCTTTTTCGTTTTCCAGCCGTATTTTGCTATTGTTACCACAAACTCGAGACGATTGATGCTTTAACGGCGGTAAGCATGCAGCGCAATGCAATGCAAACACAAATGAAGCAATTTATCCAAGCAAATCTTTGCTGATCTGGCGGCAAACATAAAGCAACTTCAATCTAAGAATCTTTCACCGATCTGCTCTCATCTATCTATTTCAGCGCAAATATCATTTTCGAACGTCGCGACAATAGATCAATAATATTTAATTGTAAACACTATGATGCCACTCTGGTATTCAATTCTTTGAAAGTTGTTCAACGATTCATCTAGACCTTATATTTATTATCTCGCTTTTTCGCCTTCTCTGTAATAGGACTGAAAATATATGTTGCTTTAGTTCCTCCCAATGAAATGTTGAAAAGATTTCTTTTACGCCTCGTAATCAAGCGATAAACCTTCAACATTCTTCTTGAGTAAAGAGACAAGAAGAAGAACCTTCGTTTAAGATGTCTACATTATTTCGTCTAGCCCATCGGCGTTAACCATAGCTTTGCTATGAACAAACTTATAAAGGAGATGTTAACAATCGTGCTGACATCAGAGATATCGTCCGACAAGAGGGCGGAAAGGTTCTTGTTTTGTGATGCATTACTGTTGGCAGTCTCTATACAGCATGTAATAGTGTATGCACAAACCAGTTATATACACCCATTTTTGTTTTTGATCGCACATACTGTCCCTAAGCTACTTTTAACTTCTTTTTAATACTTTTCAATTTGCTTAACTGATCTTCCTTTCTTTGCAACAAACCTATTAGCTGGCCTAGCAACAAATTTAATAGTATTAAAAATGAAAGAAAAAAGATTACGACGTTCCCAGACACGATGCAGATGTTTTCCAAGACATGTAATTCTTGCATGTCTGTCTCAACCATGGAAAGCAATAATTATCATTCAATATGGCAATGCAGTACTATTGCCATTTGTAACCCACATGATCCCGGCATATCCCCATCAACTTATTTCAACGTCTAAAGGTTTGTTTGAATCAAGTCGGTTCCATTCTTCCACAAAACATTCTTCACATACATGAGAACAACCCGATACCTTGTTCTTCAGCATGCTTCTTGATTTTGGAGTTAGTTTCAATATGTAAGGGTATCACTGCAGATGAATGACTCCATGCAATACCACCAAACAAACAAAGAAAAGCTGCCGTGTTCTACGTGTAAATGTTAACGACCTCACAAGTACGTGTACCTTACACTCGCAAATATATCCGGGAGAATATCTGCATCTATTTAGTCTAATACTATCACCTGTCTAGCGTAGGCGAGCTCGCGATTTATGCATCCATCGACGGGTCACAATTACCATTCAATAGCATGCATGTTAAGCGTGAAAAGTGCTGGACAGGGTTTCTCTCGCCACATTAGTTTAACACATAATCGAACATTGGTACATGTTCAGGAATGGCATTTCACAGTAGATTGAGTTTACTTTTTGTTCTCCACAAAAATGTTGAAACTCTGAACACTACATAAAACATTATCATGATAGTAATTATGTTTGATGTTTAAGATTTGTTTATTCCACATCACAACACTTGAAAGTTTGTGCTGAAGACTTAGCTTATTACTTGATAGAAATTTATTTATTATAAAAACGAACACAATTTATCCTAGTAATTTAGTGTGTAACCAGACACAAAATGAGATGCAAATTGAAACAAAAAAAAAGGATTTTTTTATTTTTCATGCACGCAAGAAATATAATTATTTATCTAGCCCTTTTTGGATACCACACTGAGTAACATAGACTCCCTAGATGATATTGGCGCGCCATATGAAGAATAGGCTGCTAGCACCACCAAAATAGAAGACAAAATTTGAATTGTCATCTAATGGTAAATCGTTAAATGATGCTCCCAGCACGTCACGCATCTAATAAAAATGTCACCCTAACTAATCAATCTACTATTGAGTTCACAACCGGACGCACCAAAGGAAGCCACCCATAAACTGATTTCAGGGAAAGGGCGCACGAAATGAATGTATCTCAACAGAAACTGCCTAAGTCACGGTGAAAGGCAACACAATACATCTTCACACCGACTTGGGTGAGGATGGAGGCAACCATGCTAGAGCTTAGGTGACGAGAAGCAATAGCTCCACACGTCAGAGGCAATTAATCATCCAACATAAGCCGTACCACATGTCGTTAAGAAATTTCCAACCGTTGCGGTAAATTAAAGAAAAGCTAAAAACGCCCCAGTCTGCCCACATAATATACTCACTGCACATTTCTAGGTTGTTAGCTTTGTGGACGGTTCTACCAACGAGCTTTCATTGAATCGCTTTTGATGTTTCGAGCGAAACAGAACACGAATTGTTCTCATCCGCACAGCAGCAGTTGGATGATACCTGACAGACGATCCAAATAATCGTTCATTACATCGCCATGGAAAGCGAAATGTCAGAAATGATGGAAAGGGAAACCGCGAACATTTTCTTCACCCGTCTGTTAATAATGCTAAAGGAGCGGAAAAACTTCCCACCCCGCCCCTTTTTGAAGCCTCTTTAGGACAGAAAAGAGAATGAAAAGAAACGCATCAACAACTCGCAGCCTCAAACCACAATCGGTTGCTAAAGGGATGACACCTTCCTCCACTGCCACGGGTAATGTTTTTGTTTTCGCCATTTGCTGTCGGCAAGAGGCGAACTGGTGAACCTCATACCGGGGGGCCGGGAAAGGTTTGCACTGGGTCACTGGATAACGAGGTCAATGGCTTGCAAGACTTGATGGCAGAGTGAAAAATTATAGAACATACCTAGGCTATGCTCGCAACAGCAGCCAGCAGATGAAAAATATGAGCGATTGAAGTGAGAGCTTGCGAAACGGAGGCTACCTTACCACCTTCCAAATGCTAACGACATAAATCGACGTTGATAATAACTAGCGAAAGGGTTCATAATTTCTTCTGTCTTCTCCCGAAGCCTTCGCCAATGGGAAAGGCGCTATCTCTTTCAAGCACTTGCGCAAAATTATCACCGCATTGATCATCCGCAGCTCCATCCACAGGGGAACGCAACTTCAGGAGTGGTAGTAAACTGATGGTGAAATGGTTTCCGGCAGCTTCTATCCTACTACTGCTATCCGCCCGTTAAATTACCTATGCCAAACTTCCGTTCGCCACCCGCACAACACACATTCATTCATTCCACCTTTGACACGATCACAACAGAAGCTGTGAGAGAATGGAGCGATGATACGATACTACTGCGGTTGTTGTGGTAAAGCGTTCCACGCCGACTGGAGGCATAGTAGAGAAAAAAGAACTATTGTGATCCCCCACCACTTGCGAGGTAGCAACATTGCGACAGCGCTGCGCAATCGAACCAGATGCACTAATGCAGTGTAATAAAAATGAACGGTTTATGCTGAGCTGTCACAACGTTATGACAAATGGTCCGGGTCGATTATAGCGAAAAGTGAAACAAGCGACTTGCAGATCGACTCTTAACGATCGGCAAAAGACGATCGAAGCTGTTGAAACTGGATGTTAGACATCCTTACTTATAGCCGTGATAGATCTTCAGCAGTGATTTGTTAAATGGAGTACACACAGTGTTGCAACAAATATAAATTTTTAGTTATTGCTTCAACTCAGTTCCATGAGATCATGGGGTGTTTAGCAAAACAGTGTTGATATTAATACAAAAGCAATACATTAGGTAGCCTTTTAAATGTACATTAAAATATGTAATTGAAATATTAATTCTAATGATATTAATATTTGATCTTGGTTGACAGATCGATGACTTTATCATTGACATTATTCTGTCTCTAAATATTTAATACGCGGTCTACGGTTTAATCGCACTGGCAGCTCAAATGCTGTCTAGTAGCAAACCAATGTTGCTATAGTTAGTCCTTGGTGAAAACATAGTGGATCGATTGCTACTTTGCTTTGTTAGCCCTTGCTTAACACTTGCACTCACACTTTTCTACAGTGTCTTACATGCCCTGTATTCAATGCTGTTCATTTGTAGAGAAAATATATCCTACTGAATCCAGTTGCAACCAGTTACTCAGCAGTTATTCGTATCACGAGTGTGAGTTTACATCCCATTGGATAAGTTCCCATATTTTATTTTGTGCTGTGTTTATTATCAGCACCAATAGCAGCAACCTGTTCACCTACCACCCCAGCTTGATGCTCTTTTCTACGCAAGTGGAAGGAATTGTCGAGTTGAATAAAAAATCGTTAATATGCTCTCAACTAGGAATATAGAGAGTGATACCGACCATCGGCCAGTTTTTTATGAAACTGTAGACCTTTTCACTGGGACACACTTTCCCGTGTTCCCTCGCTTCCGCGAGATGTAGATGCAAGCTAGTTTTTTTCCTGCAAAACGTAATTCCTTGCCTTTCGTGTAGCACCTTTGCCCGAACGTGAAAGTTGTGGGCTTATCTTATGTTTCCTCCCGCTGCCTTCGCTAATTACAAGTTTTATCGCATGTGCGAAAGCGATCGGAAAGGGAAATGGTGTGAGGGGTTCCCCAGACTCAACCGAGACGTCTAGAGAAAACCCTTGAAGGAGAAAGAAAAGTAAAAAGTTCAAGACGCAACATCTAAACTAAGCCGTTGACCCGTTCCGATCGACTTTGTCCGGTTTGTCCAGACCACCACCAATCCCCGACCCGACATCGATCAATCGATCTACTCGATCACGTATCATCCCACTGGTGAGGAACGAGCACCTCAGTGGTGGTAGGTGATCTACTAAACCGATATCGATTAATTACGGTGTGGTAGGCATCGCCCGCGGGCAGCCACAATACACGATCACGCCTCATCTCAACAGAAAAGCGTACCTAACTG
Source organism: Anopheles arabiensis (assembly GCF_016920715.1). NCBI lineage: Eukaryota > Metazoa > Arthropoda > Insecta > Diptera > Culicidae > Anopheles > Anopheles arabiensis. The sequence continues at coordinate 53,275,574 of NC_053517.1, forward strand.
TCAACACTTTCGAAACTAGTTTTCTCTAAGGAGAGAACTACAAAAAAAACCTATGTGCTTTTGTCAACATAAGATGTCTAGCAAAAAAAAATAAAACGGAATTCTATCTTGATAGTACCTTTCGCATATCTATTGTAGTAATTATTTGCAACAAAGCGATTCAGTTTGCAGCAGTTTGAAAATTGTATTTCTTCAAAAAGATTACTGTACAACTGTAGTTTGGGAAACACTCACATATTCCGAACATGATATTGCAAGTCACGTACCAGAAAATAAGTATAACTATAAATATTAAAAGCGAATCCCAATGACCAATCACGAGCAACTTATCAAATTCATCTATCATAATTGTCAGGTAGACCCGTAGAAACGCCATACGACCACAATTTAAATATGGTCGTGAAATCTTAATGGAAATACTTTCTCACTTTTTGTAGGTAGCTAGTTCAACTATTAAGGGGAAAAGGCCTAAATAGTCATGATCGGCCGGATATCCTTGGATTATACATATTAGCGGGCCGTTCTGGTGGTACAGTCGTCAACTCGTACGACATAACAACATGCCCGTCATGGGTTCAACTCCCGAATAGACCGTGCCCCCATACGTAGGACTGACTATCCTGCTATGGTAACAATAAGTCACTGAAAGCCAAGCTCACTTCACTAGTGGGTACTGGCAGGCCTTTACCGACAGTGGGTGTTGTGCCAAAGAAGAAGAACAAGATACATATTAGCAGCTGGGAGTATGATATTTAATTCATTATCAGTACACTACGCTTCAACTGAATAGTCCAGATCAGTGTTGTTAATTGTCGACATTTTTTTATGATATTCGCAGTAAGCGGGTGTCAAAATCATTTTTTTATCATGATATTCATGGTTACCATGACACGACTTTCCAAAAGCGACAATCATTTGTGCATTAACAATCAATGCTTTTGCGATGACATGATTGCAAAAAATGTAGAATGAATGTCATTTGACATTTTTCAGTGAAAATCCAGAACTGCTTAATCGTGCATTTACCGATACTAAGCCATTAGACCACTTGATATTTTCACTCAGTGAACCAGGAAATGGTGTTCTCTTACAGGAGTATAGAAATTCACGCGAAAACACGAAAAAAGGATTTTCCCATTTTCGATGAAGATCTAGTTCACTTGAGGTACGGCAAAATCAAAAAGTCAAATGATTGTAGCAGAAAAAATATCATCGTGTCAAATGAAATTTTTTTCCGTGATTGTCGAATGAATGCGTGGATCTAGACTGCGATGCTTCAAAACGTATCATTTTGTAAAATTTTATGTCGACGACTATCACCGTTCACAACACTGGTCCAGATATAAATACAGTCTATCAACTCACTTCCTGACTTTACTAAAGAGATGGCGCATTAATAAAGTTCGATACTAAGACTACTTGGACTTGACATTCAAAACAAATCATGGTTTAGGACGTTACTACCACCAGTGACCATAGATGGTCAATCCTTAGAACTGCATATAGCAACGCGTAGCCGCGTGCTGACAGTTTCAATGCGATCAACAAAATAAGATTCCATTAGTGTGGTACTTTAATTGCTCGTGACACTAGACGGTGTCAAGGAAAAACCAACATCAGTCCTTGAAGAGTTCTAGACATCAGTCCGATGATTATAATAATAATGAGAATTATGAACGAAAATAGGTATAACTGGTAAGTAAAAATGAAAAAGTGTAGTAATTAATTAAATATTGTCTAAAACATCAATCCTATTGTCTTTATTAATCTCCTGAAGCATTTTTATGGAAATAAATCTATTCAACGTCTTCATACCAAAAATACGTGGTCGACACATACAATAGCTTGGTAAAGTATAAATCATTAGGCACGCTGCCATACTTTAGTAAGACCGCAAGAGAATAAAAATTGACAGCAGCTCGTATAACAGACTAAATATTTTTATCTCTCCGTCGGTTGCTGAAGATTGAAATGATGGTTGATAATGTTAAGTCTATGGGCGGATAACTACGCTTCCGCTGGCGTACAAACGTTTGCGGCAAAACTAACAACCAATTCATTGCGGATGAATTAGTACTATTGAACTAAAGGGTTGTGTGAGCGCGAACGGTAGAAGTCTACTACCCTTAACTACCATCGGCCTTTCTTAAGGGCCGCCTAGAGGGAAGCATCAATTTGCGCACGATTGGACTCGCGTGCGTTTGGCACGAAGTACACAGCCACATGAGAAGGAGAATTGAAGGGTAGTCTCCAGCTTCTGAGCGGTGCTAAACGATCGCAAAAGATCAGCGCAAGGTGCCGCTCGAATGTTCAACCAGGAGGAGCAGAATGGGGAGGTCACTCGAACCGGTTTCGACGATCCGGACCAGCTTCTCGCAGTAACCGGATGGATGGGAACATATATAGGTGAAACCGTAATTTCAAGCATGAATTCGCTACAGCCCCTCTTCAACATCTTTTCTTGTACCGGTCAACAGACCAGACTGAAAGGGTCTATGCCGCACCTAGTCCTATGACATGGGACCAAACAAACAAGCTATTCTCCAGTAGTTTGCTTACTTTACTCTTCAACATTTAAATTATTTCACCCTTCCAAGATTATTTATCAAAAGGGAACTTTATGGTGCATCACAAAAGCCTCTGAACTGTACGGGTTTTTTTATTTCGTTTTTTTTTTTATAAAAGTCAAGATTTAAAGCTGAAGGCTTACGTTAGTGTGAACTTTACACAACACACAACAGGGGAACTTTGTATTCCCAACTAAACACTCCTGCACAGGGAATTCCAGTCAATGTGCTAGACAACAAACCTGTTTCAGTCTGCGATCTAAGCTTGGTGCAACGCGATCGAAAGTAAAAGGGAATCGGTCATAGCAAAACGTACGTCAATCTCCGTGCACCTTTCCTCTACTTCTGTTTTCCGATCCAAAGCAAATTGCGAATCTAATCGCACACGATCGGTGATGTAGTGGGATAGGTTTGAAATTTCTGTCGTTTCAATATATCCTCAGGCAAATGATGTACTTACTGCACCTGAGTATAGTTCTAGAAATTGGCAACATCAACTTTAGTTGCTCTTCATTTCGTCGCAATAATACTAACAAAACCCAAAACAACATTGCTTAGCTCGTTGGTATAAAAACGATTTATCCTTTTGTCCCTAACCACTAAATAAAGGAACATCATGGAATGTAGGAGGACACATTACAGAGCGATCCATATATTACCAAGGTAATCCCGTTTTTTATGGATTCTATGACTGTAACTCAGATAAATCGGGATAGTATCACATTATTAATCCATTTCACAACACCTAAAAATGTGAATGCTTGTCTCGTTCAGCATTTAGAGAGGTAGTGAAACAGGAGTTTCCTTAGGAAATCATAAGGAATAAATCCGAAAGGAATCTTGATTTTTTTTAACAATTATCCGGAGCAAAACAATTATTTTTTCGGCCGCTACCTAACGGAATGGCATCATTTAACGTTTAAACCTTTTGTAAAAGACCTGATAACATTGGAGACTAGAACTAATAACTTAATTATTTATAATTTATCCACGCATTTTAGTGCACTATAAACTCAGTTGGTAAAAAGTACTCAACGAGGCACTTTCATTTATTTAAGTTAAAATCGAATTAACAAGTGACAGGTTGGAGAGATCATGTTTCATCTCATGGTCTGCAATACCAACCAAAGTTTGCATTACAACACCGACATCAGCCAACACATCTACAGGACCACAGTTCAAAGCACACAAATTTGACATCCAACGAGGTATTCTTTCAACCTTTTCGTCGCTAATGTTGCAGAGTAGCATTGCGAGTGCCAATCGCTCTCCTTCTCTCTCGGTCTACGTCATTATATTTCACCTTCGATAGATTAGAGTTGGATGATATTTCAGTTTCCACACTTCATGCACTACATTTTGTCAGATTCTTGTATCGATATCATTCAAACTCGTGTACCAGCAGTGCTCTCCAGGATTTCGAAGCACTTTGCTGCCCAACACAACATTGAATGAAACTGATTTTTTATTCTGCTGATGATCACTTCCTGTGGCTTCACTGAGTATTTCACGCTACATTGTGATCCTTTTTATCCACAGCCATTGTTTGATCTTCGAGCAAGATGTTTGGCAATCTTTGTGGAAGGATACAACTAGAGAATTGGAATATATATACATATCATAGCACGCATATCTAAAATCCACAAGTCTGTAGAGCAAAAAAAAAACGAAGCAATTCATTCCTTTTTGAGCTACTTAAAATTGAACGACGTCGGGCAACGCGAAGCTTTAAATACGTTATGTGATGTGACCTGAATCGATAATTAATGTTTGCTCGACGAATTGGACACGGTTTTAGATTCGTACGGTTGAGCTTGGCTACCGAAGAAGGAGTGTACGCGTACTAAAGATTGATTTGAGCTAACCTTGAACCATACCGACACCATCATAGTAAGCAATGGAAACACAACTTAAACGAAAAGCGTTTAAGGTATCGTTGAACTAAAGGTGTAGGACAGATTGAACATACACACACATACTCGAATAGTTAGTCTGCTATGCCAGAACCAAAATACTCCTCTAATGATCACCATCGCTTCACAGCGGAGATAATGATTCTAACGATGGCGTGCATGGAATCCCAGGAAAGACTGTTTCCTCCGTCATATGAAATAATGGGTATTGATTTTAATGCTACCACAGTCAACAAATGCATGCTATACCACCGTGAAGGAATTATCTATCCTATTCGACTACATGACTGAACAGTCAACTCTTGCGTGTTGTAAGACTTCCAATTTCAAAGAATATTCTGAATCAATTAGGACTTCCTCTCTCATGACTGGCCAAATATGTTTACTGATAATGACACTAGAATGATTTTTTTTTGTTCCAGGAATTTTGTAGCCATTAAGCATAACAATCCACAGTAATTCAGAGCAAATAATACTTTTAATTATCAATACGGCCGAAGGATGGATCTGAATCTGAAAGAAAAAGTTATTTTTACCTTACTACGTTTGTGTATTTTATGCCATGAAGCTCTGTTAACAATTTGTTTTATCAAAATATTAACCACTAGCATCACTTCAAATACAACCACACGCGTACTGTTTCGTTGCAACACGGACAAAATGCTTATAACTTTTTATCGCATGTTCACCATTATGGTCAACGACCCTTTGACCTCTTCTCGTTTTACGAAAAATCCGTTAAATCGAACCAACATACGTGCGCGTTTACAACGGTATCGTTCAAAGAAGTGCAGCCAGTGGTCAGTTTTATGATACCGAACAAAAAAATTATAACCCACACCAACACAGAAGCGCTGATGCTGCTGCAGTTGTTAATCCTATCCAATCATAAAAGGCAAAAAAACATTCTCCCTGTTTAAGCCCAAAATGTCTGACAACCTCCCCATCCAACAGTTTCCCACCCAACCATCTGTCTGTCTTTAGGTACGCTGCATTGTTTGACGTCTTCGAAGGGCTTCCCATATTCTTCAGATCGTATACGATGGGGCTCAGCTAACCACTGCTGTCCATGCACCCAAAGAGTGCCCTTGAAGCTTTTGTATTCATGCTCGCCAATGGTTCCTGTGGAGACGTGCTTAAGAATGTAGCGAAGACCGAATACTTGCCGTGTTCGAATGCTTGCGTGTTGCAATGATATACGTATGGCAACTGTTCCTTTGGGGTTTTTAGCCCTACCTTGTCGACACTACAGCGATTTTATGCACATTTTTACGCTCCGTCGGATTTCGGCAGGATGTGCATTCGAGCTACCTCGAAACATAACGAAGCTCCATTTCTTTCTTGCCTTTTGTCCCTAATAGAGAAAGGATGAAAAAGGGTTGCTTCCAAAAAGCTCTAGCAGTTTGCAAAGAGAAGTCTTGAAGATGTTTTGGGGTCATTCGCGCCCAAATATCTTCGAGACGCCTCGGGTGGATTTATAAAAAAGGCAACCCAATATTTAAGCAGACAAACGCCAAACACTGGTCAGAACTAGCTCAAGCAGTTTTCTGGAAGGTAAAGTTTTTTTTCTTAATATTTTTGCTTGTTTCGGCCCACATTTAAAGCGATATGATTTTTTTTTATTCTTTGCGTAACAGACAAAAACACCATCTTTGGGTTTATTTTTCCTGGAAATTCGGTTCCTTTTGTAATATAAACAATTAAAAAAACAATTTAGGAAAAAAATAAAAGCATTAATACAAATAATTTAAATAGATGATAGATCATTTCAGTCAAGTAAATATATCCTTAGAATACCACCTTTCGAAACTAATTTCTCATTTGACGGTTTTATTTTTCCATCTTTGGGACCATCCACAATACTAGCTAGTTTTTTTTTCATACGCAGTTTGACATGATTATAAAAAAACGACCCAAACGCCTAACGTTTACAGCATTGATTATATAGCCTGAAAAAATGTTAACTAACACTGAATTGTCACATGCTCTATCAGGGTAGTTCATGTATGATGCTGCAGCATATATGTTTTGTCAAGAGATGCTACAAAATTAATTTTTAAATTATTTGAAATATAATTATTAAATTATTTTAAATTTTTAAATTATTATTATTTTTTAAATATAAGTATTACTACTCATTTTGAACAGAAAAATGATATGGAAAATACATTCAGGATAATGCATATTGTTCCAATGACTTCCGCTGACTGGATAACGAATAGCATACATAGAACATAGCGCCCAGTGAATAATGACGTGCGTGTTCGAAAGTGACTTGGAAAACCATGTAAGAAAGACAAACCAACAGAAACCCGAACAGAAGAGTTTGCAACGTAACAGAGGAAATAAATCGTTCAGCGAGTAATAACTAGCCTGCATAAGGGTTTCGTTTCCTAACAGTATTGACGATTTTCGCTCAATTTTTTAAACAAGTGTCCCAATAACAATCGATTGGGTGAAAATCAATTGGATAAAATTGCAGATTGCTCCTTCAGTCAAACATTGCAAGATACCGCCTTGAAAAGAAATCAATTCAACAGCGTTCACACATCACATATCAAGCTAGAGTTAGTGTGAAACATAAGTGAGAAAATATCTACTCCAAGTCACAAAACAAGAAAAAATATATGCCATTGTTTGTTTTCGCGTACGCAATTGAACTGCTTCGTTTATTTTTCTTTACTTCCTTCATTTTGCGGCTCTAAAATAATCTCGCAGCAACCGAAACCATCGTGTGAGAAGAAGTTTTCCAAAAAGGCCATTAACTTCAACCTAACTAAAGCGTATGTTAATGTACCAACAGAAAAAATAACCTCCCAACTTGGAGAATATGATTCCTTTAGTTCAAGTTGCTGTTCCTAGACAGAGACTGGGACAAAGAAATGGAAATTATAAAAAGTGAAACTATGTTCACACATTTCATTATCTCAATCGGTTTGGGCGGGTATTCGACCCGTGCTTCCAACCGTGCACAACATTCAATGTCTGTCCCGGGCTGAGCGAAGCCGCCTTTTGCCGCCTCCTTTCTCTCATTATTTGCCCATATTCCTCCACTTCTTCAGTAGGCCGACGGAAAACCGCCAGAAACACTACCCACGTCGTGATCTACATTTTATCGTCATTTTTTCCGCAACATTTCCAACACTTCAATTAAAAGGCTCCCGCAGGTTTTTACTACCGTCTGGGACTAGCGTCTTTGTAAGCACAATAAGCGGCACTATCTGTTAGGGAGGTTGGTTTTCGCGCCAATTGATGCGAACTTGCAACATCTACACACAGGGATGGGATACTAGTGGTTGATGATTCGCACATTTCGCTCTTTTTGCATTTATGTGTTAGTCACTCGTTAAGTAGACCTACATATCAAAGATTTTTTTTTAACGGCAACAAATTTTGACCTATTCAACCGTTTCCACATTTGTATTACATTTATTATGTAATGAATACGGAAAAAGCACTAATGCTCTTGCACTCATCACCATAGAAAATTATCATCAATACTTGCAAATGTTGTACTGCAATATATCTTATCTACCACCGTAGATCTCTGGTGGGTGAAACAGGAAAAACTTAGCACCATAATCAGTGATCGGAAGTACGTCTAATCGTAGTTCCGGTTCCATTTCAATACATACTACACTTCAATACTTCATTTTCGGAGTCATATGCCCACCCTGCGCAGTTTCCCTATTGGCACCAATTAAGTACTCTATGGCAACTGTGCCAGGAACGCCTGTAAGGAAATGAAAATGCACCCGAAGCTGCACGGAAAGAAAATCAAATTTCCTACCTAGGTTGCTAAATTATCGACTAAATACTGACACACTTTCCATAGATGGGCGCTTTTCCATCTTCTGTCGGCATCCTCTTTCCACCTGATAGGCTGGACGTTTGTACATTGTTAATCAAAATATTCAGCGGCCCGTCTGCTGGAGCCTAATTAAAGAGCGAAAGGATGAAAGTTTGTTTTACCCACAGTCGCGATTGAAGTGACTGGAGCTTACTTACTAAACAGATCTAATTGGATTAATTAGCATTCTAAGGTAAGGTGATACATTTGAAAGAGATGAATTTGGCAAACAGCAGGAATCACCAGTAACTTTTAATAATTAGTTCATAAGGGAAGTTTAAAATACGAACATTTAAACCCCATTCATTTTTGCACAATAAATTATAAAACACAATACTAGTCATGTTCCAACGGACTGTCACTTGATACAATGTGACGATAAAAAATCTAAATAAATCAAAGTAAATTAAATTTTCTATTTCTGTTTTTTATCTATTATTTATATAATTTTTTATCTGTTATTTATCTATTGTGTAATAAGTAATAGTAGATGAAATTTAATGCGAATCTATGGAAATGGTATTATCTGGAAAAACAATATTTAATTGCCACGATTGGTCATTTTCGTTTACACCATGTGTAACAGCAGATAAAATTATACAAAAAGCATCTTTTTTTTTGCTTCTGCCAAAAAACAAAACATGTTGTTTTTTTTCTTGTAAAAAGTACCACTCAGGCAGAAAGTACCGTACATTTGAAGTAAACTTTGTCATTTGCTCGACCGATGTTTATCTTTAAATCTTCATCAAAATTACGCTTTTAAACGCGGATTTACAGGATTTAGAATCATTTAATGGAATAGCTCAATCACTTAAGGAAACATATTCCATTATAGGATTGACATATTCCACGCTATTCTTGCCAACATCCACAATCTGCTTCAACAATTTCCGCTGGCCAATTGAAACAATTCTCAAAATGATTGAACTGTTCCATTATATGACTCGAAATCTTGCAATATTGGTCGTGCATTTATCAATAGGAATAATGCATCACATAAATAAAAGAAATCACATCTTTGCAAATAAATTTGTTGAGTATCCGGAAGGGTTACGACCAGGACTATGTCCCACATAAGAACTGTATCAACCTTCTAGGAGGAACAAGACAAAAACAACTTCAACACATATAGGGCGAAATTGAGGTCAAGATTGGGTCCGTCAGCGCGTGTGGGCTTGCCTTCCGGACATACCGACCTATTCAGCTCCTTTAAAAAAAAATGCGCAGACCTAATTCCGACCGCCAGACGTTGTTAATTCGACCAACATATCACGAACCCCTCAGGAAAGGGACAATCCGCTAAAATGCTCACGTCCCGTTTCACCGTCCCTTTGGCACCAATCCTGGCAAATTCTACCCTTTTTCCTAAGGGCAGCTTGCTAATGAAACACAATACATTTTTGAATACTGATATGGGATTGACTTGTAAGCATCATGCCAAATCCGATAAAGACTTGCTGAAACGAGTGTGGCACTCAAATACTCTTTAAATATAAAATCATATAAGTTATGCACCACACTGTATATTCTGTGTACGGTTATAATGTTGGTTATTTTTTCAGTTGTCTCTTGGCAGTCTCCTTTGATACAAGGAGATCTGTTCTGAACTTTCTGTAGTCGGGCTTTCGCTTGTTTCGGCATTTTCGTTTCCCGCTTTTGCATTACAATTTGGCACAAAAGGAGAAGGAAGTTTATCTTGGTAAAAGGGCCCAATGGCTCCCTACTGAACATCATGACATGTTTTTTATAAGCCACTGGCAACGATCCTAAAGGATTTTTGTGAAAATGCACTTCGGCAGAAAATGGAGTCATTCGTCTCTCTTTCCTTTGCTAACGTGCGGTCAAACATGGTAGTTCAACATACTGGCACGCAGTACACAAGCGAACGGCTCGAGACGTCGAAATCGTGAGCCAAGATTTACCTAATGACCATAATCACGATCCAAGTCACGCTTTTACTTTGATCCATTTTTGCCGTGGTTGATTTGAAGCATTTGATGCACCAATTCACTTTGCCGATGCAGCCGGTATTGATTGCATGAGTAGGAGTGTGATAGCGAACTTGGGGTTTGGCTCGAAAATCGAACTATATTGGCAGTATGCCACCCCCAGAGGCTTTGCCGCTTTAAATGCTTCCTACGTCTATTTTTTGTGTTTCTTCCTTAAATTCATATCAGATTTGCTAAGGTGAAAATTACGATCAATCGTTGCCAGCTATATCCCCGCGGACGGTCGGTGGTCTTCATGATCACGTTTGCCTTCTTTCTACAGTTTGACCCTTGGGCAGCGTGTTAGACCACTGTATAGTAATGCAATGCTTGCCAATCTGTTGGTTGTGAACAGCCGACCGAACGAAGGGATGATCGACCAATAACAACATATTCCTTTCAATGCAATCCCAATGTGCCCCACCCATTCAGTTTGCCCGACAGGCTAATGTGTTAATGGCTAACTGAGAAGGATACAGTTGTTTCGTTTGAAATCGATAATTTACGCCTTCAAAAGAGGTACAAAATCGACCTACGATCTTGATCAGTGATCTTGCTCTATACTTTCAACGGGTTGAATGCAATGACCGCAGGGGTCACACTAGGTGTCAATAAACGAACAGTTTTATACCCTACCCTATTCACAATATTTCTAGTTAAAATAAATAAAAAAAATTTGACATATGTAGTACTCACAATTGGAATGTCTTGAACTCTTGAGTTTAAGTTGTGAAAGCAGAAAAAACGCCATCATGTTTTAAATCCTTACCTGAAAGTAGAAAAGAATGATAATGATATTATTACTAACTAAATTCTAGCAAAATGGTTCATTCTAGAGCTAAAAATCGACATTTTTGTAATTTTAAACTCAATCAAATTACCAACACGGAAAAACCACAAAATACGCAAATGGTTTTACTCGATCAACAGCTCGATCAGGTTGGTTCATACAATCATCTATCTTCTGCGCAATATTGCCGTCACTAACACAGCCGTTAAATGTCAGCATTATTTTTTTTGAAATTTCAAAATGAAAATTTACCTACTGGTCTACATATAACTAATAACTAAATGTTTGATGTTCCTACAGAGTCTACCCAAAATCTATACGTTAACTCACTGGAGTGACTATTGTGAGCGGCACTGTGTATATGTTAATCAACCAGCAGCAAACTTAATGTACAAGCAACAAATGCAATGAAAACCTACACATGCGGCATAAACGTTTGGCATCAAACATTTTCCAATTTGTACCGGTTATGTTGATGTATTTGTGCGAAAGATAAAATAAATGAAACGGAGAATGAGTACCATACAGAACACTTTCATCCGACTGCGGGTGAGTTAAAACATGCCTGCTGCTTCGTTCTCAAATATCGCCAATGGTAGAAATGTAAATGAATTCGTAGAATGAAACACACGTCCCAAGTTATTGTATTTTAATTTAAATGCAACTAAACCAGGTCAAACACAGCCACCATTTTAGTGTAATGAAACGTAGTACGAGAATAGGTCATACACAAATGAAAGCAACGCAAAATGATACTGGTAATAGAAGGAAAGTATTGCTTTTCATTTTAAATTATGCTACTAAAACAAACTACGATGAAAATATAGTACAAATACCATAGAACTTTTCTTTTAGCAGCTCATTATACTAACAGTGTGCTTAACTACGTGACCTAAAAACCACAGCAGGGTGTGTCTAATTATACAACAAGATGAACATCCAAAGACATTTAAATTGATGACGAAATGCTATAAAAAAGCAATCCTCGTGTACGCAAAATCCCCCCTGTTGCGAGCACACACAAGACTCAGGGTGTATGGTTTTCGTACACAGTTACAACAAAACTCAGCAGAATATCATAAAGGCCACATCACTTTTTCTCATCTCTCAACAACCAGAAAGCGGCACTGCAGATGTAGACCACGACCTGGAAGGGATACACACCATGAGCTTTTATTACACGTGCAACCAGGTGGCTAATTGGCAATCTTGCGCGGGAATTTATTGACAGATTGACACCGAAAATGCTCCGTCTATCTTCGGACAGGAAACAATACTGACCGAATTTTGAAAAACACCTTCGAACATTTATGACATGCTGATCGAATTTGGCACAGTGTAATATAAAATCGTGTTTTAATATAAGCCATTCTTGCCATTCTACAAAGAACGATTCTGCTATTTCTGGATTTGTACAAAATATAGCAATAAATCAAACACTAAGGAAATACAGAGCTCTGTATAATTTCCCTACGAATTAAAATTTCAATGATTGTCCTATTTGTTATAGCTATAACACCCCCAACCCCCCTTCCTTGCTTCTCCCATCGCCCTTCAAAAATAAGCTCTTAACAGTAGACAAGGAAACACGAAATAAAATTAATGAATCTTTTTAAACTTAATGTGCGTAATGTGCCTAATACTTTTTTTTACACTCCATCCTACAATTGAACAAGCGCTCTAATAACCGGTTCGAGTTTACTTTCGCTGATCGACACCAACCGATGTGTGGGTTTGTCGATGGAAGCCTGCACCAAATCCTTCCGCCAAATGTCAAGCGATGAAACGCGAAAGCCGTAAGCCGTTTTCGTTGCTGCTGGGCTTCTCGGACGCAAGTGTCAAGTCACGCGCACTGCAGCCCACGAAAGTGAAAGTAGCAACAGCTACATCACGAACAAGGATCCAGCAGAAAAAGAAACGAAAATACTGTTTAGCTTTACCAGCGGCAACCCTCCAGGGAGGCTGATCGGTGATGCTTGAAAGTGCTCAGTTCAATGGCCGTTAATGCAGCTCGTGACTATCGTAGTCCCCGAATGCTATGGCTTTGGTGATCCTATGATAGGAATTAACGCACATCCACGCTGCACACATAGGAAGTCCAGTCAATGATATAAACGGAACGCTTTCGCTTTTCATTACAAAAATGGATATGCTGTTACAGTCACCGAACCTAACGCAGTTGGTATGAATGCATCCTTTCGTGAACATCTTGAATCTGACTAGAGCGCTCTACACTAACAATACGCTTAGTGACTTCACAGACAACATCGAGCAAGTTTTTTCACTTCTTTGGTCGTTGCCATAACGGGTACCTCTTGCAGATCATTGAAGTTCAGGTTCCATGCACCAAACAATTCTGAATCACCTGCTACTATGAAAGATTGCATAAATTGTCAACATTCAGTGTGTTGACTAACAATAAACAAGGCTGGTTTAAATTATTTAACGGCGTGCATTGTACTACTATATACTTCAACACCATTACACCAAAAATGTTTACACAGATGATCGTTGAAAACAAGCACAAAACAAAATGAATTAGTCTATCTGTGAGCAGAAACAAAAGAAATATGGTGTAATAATATAAACCGAGCTCGTATATTTTACATCTTTTACAGAGACAAAAAAATGAATTTGAATTCCAACGAATTTATTGCAAAATTAGGCTATTTTGTAGTTGACAAAATGGCCTGCATAAAACTATACAATACGGGATACACATGAAATGTATGTTTCTTTAAAAGACAGGTAATATTTAAGCTATTATTGAAAAACATAGCATTTTAGCAATTTTAAAGAATAGGAATTATGAAAATCCACCAATTATACCTCCACTGGATAGCTCAACGCTCGCAAAGCTCCCAAAATGTGTAATTATCGCGTGTGTTTACACAATTTATTTTACTTCCTCCTGACCCAATCTTACCCAAAAGCGTTTCGGAAGGAAAGTGAAGACGATTTCCAAGCTATTTGGCCATTGACGAAGCCAATCCCACTGATGGTGAGTTTGCTTAAGGTAATTTTTAAAACACTCTCAAGCCCTTGCCCTTGTTACTCTGTCGAGCGATTGCACACGAGACGAGCATAGGGTGATCGCATTACGCTCCGTGAACACCACAATGTCCCCTCTCCCCGCTACCGATCAGACTACGTCTTAAGGGAAAATACGGAAGTTATGTTCCGGTTACCTGATGGCCATGCACAAAAAAAGTAAAGCAGAAGAGGTGTCTAGAGCCATCCTAACCATGCTAAAACATTACACTACTGCACAAAGCTACAATAAGGGAGACGAACCTACTTTGCACCACGGGTATCCCCCTTGTTTCATTCCGAGTTTCCACCCTCTCCCTTCCACTAACTGTTATTCCGCTCTTTCTATGTCACTTTCTTCTTTCTCTCGCTCGAGCACGCTGTAGACCGTAAACGGACTTTACGGAGGCACACAACCCTACCCCAACCCCTCCCGCCCCGTTTTCCCTCTCACTCTAGGGCACTGCAAATAAATATCGCACCATCATCCAGCCTCAGTCGGTGCTTTCTCCTCCCTTTTTATACAACTGACATTGATGTCTGTTGCTCAGAGCAAACACAGCACTTCCGTGTGGCTTCAAGAATCAATCCGGAAGTATTCAATTTCATCTGCTGCATACTGAATTGAGGATAAAAGGAAAATAACGACGTAACTTGCAAACACAACGGATCTGGCAAGTGAAAATAGAAACTGGAATAGAAAATAATGAGTGTCCTCGAGACAAGAGTTAACCCCGAAAGCATCCGAGAAAACAATTTAAGCCATTAAACCCTTTTGCTTTTTGAGTTTTAAATGATAGGGGAAAATGCACTTTTGTGAAAATCGCATAATCCTTCGCTAATTGAGAATGTTTTTTTTTCTTCTTTGCAGCACAGAGCAAGACTCTTTTGTTTGCTTTTCGATTTTTAAAGCCGAATGGACGAATGGTGCGAAAAATGGAAGCGTTGCCAACAAAAAGTTTCACCATCACACATACGATAATCGGTCAGAAACCGGTCTCCGGAGGGCCAACGTGCGAGGAAACTGGAAATCAATTAGCAAATAATTGTTTCCTTTTCACTCGAAGCGCCTGTGCTTAAATCATCTTTTACTGAAATGTGAACGATAACTATTTTCCCATCCATTTGCAGCCATCGTTCCCGTTGTCATTCATTGCTCACATACGCGGTACTCTGTGTACTTCACATAAAAAAAAACTTAAAAAAATACAAAACAAGCTAAGCATGTGCAATTTACCCCAAAAAGCCAAAATGAGATAAATTTCGAATGATTTTCTCCCTTTAACTGTATTTTAAAATCAAATATTTCGTGTTAGAATTAAATTTTAACCATGCGGACCAGGCAGCTCTAAGAACAAGAATGAAAACCACAACTCATAAAATACACATTAACCTTCATTGTACTACTGCTCATTAAAAAATATTTGAGCTATTTTCTCATCTTCTTATTATTTCTATATAAATAAAATAGCACCAAAGTTTGATCTCACATTCTGGGATCAAATTCACACACGTCACACATTTCCTTGCGGCAATCATCGTGTTACGGGGTGAACGTGTTGATGAACCCAGTTCCCACCGTAGCATTCACTGCTGTAACAGTAACACAGCTTAACTTTCATGCGCGTAGTGCAATCTTGCCCTTAAATGTCACCCAAACCGTGTGACGAGCGTTGATGATCATGACACCACAGCCAGCTACGGCGTGCTGCTGCTGTAGTTGTTTAACGATTTTCGACCCCAACCATAGACTATCGCCGAATTATACGGCGTGTTTATGGCATTTACCCCCTAAAACCGCCCAACAGGAAAATCAGTCCCACTGTTCCACATCTCACGATATCTGCATCCGCATGTCTGGCACAAAGAACAGCCAAGGTAAGGAGAACTCTACTGTATTTATTGGCTAATCAAACAGAATTTATTCGCAAGTGGGACGAGATGTTTCTTTGGATCGGGAAATGGTTCAGTGCCTTACTTTCCTAAGGTCAGCCACAAGAAGCGGTTGTTAGCTAAAATACATTTTCGAGTGAGGTCGTTAAAATAAAAATCAATCTGTGACTGATCCGATCGTTACCCCGGTATCGCATGGTGCTTTCTTTTTCTAAGAATAAAGGCAAACGTAATTTGTCGGTGCCTACCGAATCTACGTAAAAGCAAAGAGTCGGTAACGATCATTTTCGAACAATACCATTACGAATAGCACAATAAAAGGGTATTCCCAAATACAATTCAATGTTTTAGAAAGAGCTGCTTTCACAATACATTAAGATAGAAAAGGATTTACCTCTCTTTTTTCCCTAATTTTCTATGTTTATTTTTTTTTATTAACTTTCGTATTTTAGGTTTAGAATAGTCAGCTGGGTCCTTACAAGTTTTGACTTCAAAAGCATTTTATTAAGTCACGCATGGAAATCATTATCAGAATGGAAATATTCCTGACCAAAATCTCTTAAAAAGACGAACGCGGCGATGTTCCGCGTTTAATTCTGGATGATGGATTGGCAAAGAGACCGTTAGCGGTTTCCTCTTCACTCTTGCCGCCCGCAGGCCCAATTGAAGCAGATTTTTTTTGCTTAATGTCGTGCTTTTTAAATGAAATTTGTTGAACTGTAATCACCACAAACAGACATCAATGTCATTGATGTTTTTGAATGACTTCAAAGCAATTGCTTAGCTGATCTATACCACAAGTAATGCCCCAATTAGGCAGTCCTTGAACGAAACATAATCACCGTTTCAGAAACAGAAGATAGAAAAACGACACCAAGCAGTACACTACAATTGATCGGTTGCATGAAGCAACAGAACAAAACAAATTGCAACCGAAGTAATGTGATCGCCGCCGGTGAAGCTTGTACATTCAGTTCTCCATTCAGTTTTTGCATCATTCCAAATCGTGAGACATGCTGCAAGAATAAAAAGGCCTTTCAATTTCCTAACCTTGCTCTGATTTTCTTTTCTTCGCTTTCAAAATACTACGAAATATGCTATGAAAAATCGAAACGTGTACCAAAAAGTATGCAAAACATGGAGCAACGCTTCGAGCAAAAAAAAAAGCAAACATCAGTTCCGGAATCCATATTGTACCCCTCTTGAGTAAATTGCTCTACTTTACCAAAATTGATTTTTTGTTTAAATTTTCATTTCATCCTCCCACTAGACGGAACGTTCACCTTAGGATGGAAAACTACCACATTCGAAACCCCAAGCTGTAGGAGAAGAAAGTCTACGTTCATTCGAAATGGAAAGCGCACGAAGAAAGACCTTCCTAGTTGCATGCAAAACCAATTCCAATAGATCGGCTTTCCTCTTGTCGATCCCGAGTGTTTACCATCGATCCAAGATGATTAGCAGAAGGCGAGGAAGATGGGGAAATGATTGGGAATTAAATCAAAACGCGCCGCTGTTATCAACGCAAAAGGTAATTACAATTTCTAGCGCGTCTGCAATGAACAATTCGTTCGAAAATTAGGAAAGCAAAAGTATACACATTTCGAAAGCTGTATCGAAATAAAAAACCACATCATTCCATTTCTCTCGCTTCGTCTCTCTCTCTCTCTCTCTCTCTCTCTCTCTCTCTCTCTCTCTCTCTCTCTCTCTCTCTCTCTCTCACTCCCCCTCTTTTTCCTTTTAGTGAGTTACGAACTTGCGAGGATGCGAAAAACGCACCCATTTCTCCATGCAAACAGGGGTATAGCGAACACGATCGTCGGATTTCGATGAAATTGTCCATAAATAACGTAAATCCTCAGGGCCGTTCAAGCGTCAGTATCGAGTGCGCGAAAGGTAGGAGAAATCATTGAAAGTGAAACTAGCACCAAAGGAAGGTGATGGAGTAGTCGCGAACACCGATTTGACCCACCCCCGAGCAACAGCGACCGGATGTATAAAACCCGGACTTGCTCTCGCCAATGAACGGGGAGAGGCGACAGGCAGAAGAAAGTGTCGCGATGTACCAGACGCGACTAGAGAGCTGATGACGACTGCACACACTATATACGGCACGTAGAGAGGAACGAGAAACAACTCTCCGGTGGAAGTTTCCGGGCCGAAAAGTGAAAGCAGTTAGACCACAGGCGGTATAGTAGTAGTGGGGTTTCGGAAACATACGACCGGATCGTTAGGCCCTTTTGCTGCCTTTTGAGTTTTGTTTTTCTCCGAGCTCCATGCGGTCTCGGGTAAATGCTCCCAAATGCAGCAGGCAAGCTTGTCCTGCACACTAAAAGGTCATTAAACTTTGATAGGAAAAAGTACATTCAAGCGTTTGTGAAAGAGTCTCTCTGTTTATTTCCATCACCAATGAACGAACTTAACCCGGAATTATTGTAATGCGTTTTCGTATCTCCAATGAATCACAGCAAATCGACCCATATTCCACGAAAATACATTCAAATAACAACCAACCACGAATCACTCACGAGATACCCCGTTTGACAAACATTTCGATTGCCTTTCTTTCCGATACTGGTATAATACACAATACTCATCAATGTGCTCAATAGCAACAACAAAAAAACTAAACTTTAGCCAGAACAAATTTTATTTTGTCCACATCTCTGTACAACACATTCTATATGAGTACCTAGAAGAATTGTTTAGTTCTATTGTCGATTGTTTACTTCTAAACCAACTAATGGTTTTCACCATCACGATTAAGACCATCACGATCAAGATCATCAGTAGACATGTTGGTACCCGGTCCATTCAATTTTGTGTTCAATGCTAACTCGTTGAAGCTTCATTTCATGCCCGTACGTGAAGTAGGATTATTTCCCAGCCGGTTGCGAATGAACCGTGATTTGTGACGTGCAAACAGCACACCATAGATTCCAGTACACCCATGGCGTTATTACATTCACCTAATGTTTATTTCATGAAATTCTCTTCATGCAAACCGATACTGACGCAGTTTATTGACAGCCATAAAAATGGTCATATTATCATTACATAGAATTATAAACAACAAATCTTTCTATGATGTAAATAAATTGGAATTTTTTAAAGTCAAAATAAATATTATTTTATAGCATTTGTTTAATAATATGTATGCAATCGTAGACAATACATGAAACTATATCGGATCGGATAGAAAAACGCTCGCTTCTACTTGTTGAATAAGACGTACGTTTTGTTACAACGATTGTGTCAAACGCAACAAAAAATATGAAACGAATATTATAAAACCAATATGTATAAAACCAACAGAATACAAAAGCCTTGCACAACTGCAATATCTCTTGTATAACGACAAAACAACGAACAAGTTCATAAACGAATGTGATAAAATTAGAGTCCATCAACATTACTGTCACATGTAACATTTTTCTAGTTTTAAGCTTTATTTCTACTCCAACCCATACGCAAATCATAATCGTCGGAACAGTATTACAGCGCTACTCTAAGTAGGTCCTACAAGTAGGTGCCTTTAACAGATACCTTCACTGAAACAACATTTTAACTGAAGACCATTCTTCATCCTCCGTATGGTTCAAACGTCAAATATTTCCTTCAAGAAAAAAGCATATAACATCGTATAAAGTACTGACGAAATAACATCACGTAGCACCACCATGCTGAAGTTGGAAATTATCTTTCCATCCCACATCCACCGAGTTTCGATGGGAAAACTAAAACTTCATTCTGTTCTCGAGTGTTAGCAGTCATCGCTGTAGTCATCAAATTTGCGTTACAGGGCGCTACCTACCATCATTTTATGTTTTCTCTAAAACCACACATGCAATGGCTTTCTCAAGAGTACCATCCGGTGCTAGCAAGTGCACAGGGGTCATGTGATTTATGATCGACCGTAGAAAAACGGTAAAATCCTCGACAATCATATGTTTGAGGCTTCCTTTTACACTTTGTTTGAATATAATTTGATGAAATATACAAAACAAAAACACCAATGGAAAAGAAAACACTACTGAGTTTTTTTTTATCAGCGCTCGAAAGAAACATGTCTACCACATGGCGAGTAAAAACAAAGTACTCCTACTTAGAAATGCTGTAAAACGAGATAAATGAAACTATAAAACGTCAAATAAAACACTGCAAAAGCAAAAACAAAATTTCCTATCTTTTCGCATTTCCGCCTTTCACCATCCATCTACAACAACAACAAAAAGAAACTACACACTGAACAACAGGTGTCAGGAAAAAAACAACAAATCAACAATTCAACAAATCAACAACAAACGACAATGCTCGGGACTGATAGTAAATGGAAATATGCAAAAAGACACCTACGAGACAGCTAATTACAACGTTCCTTCTTTGTGTAGGGTTGTTCGTGAATGTCATTGTCAAATTATGCGGCAGTGCGGTCGTGCTGCTAGTTCACGTTCCGTGAAAGAAAGAACTGTTAAAAATAAGACAGCTGCATAGAGCAACCACCAATTACCAAACTTTCACTTAACCTTCAAAAATAAAACCTCTGGGCAAAAGGGCGAAAAGAAAAGAAAAAAAAACAGCATTTGATTTATTTAAATGCATCAAGTTCATCAACAAAGCCACGGGAGATAGGTTCACCGTTGTGCGTGAACTGTGGAAATTGAGCTGTCAAGAGGGTAATGGGAAAATTTTGACATATGCTCCAATTTCAACTTGCATATTGAAAATGAAACTTTTCTAAGCATGATAGCTAGGATTTGGTATATCTTGTTTACCGTCAGATAGCCGCATTTATTAAACCACCCAATACTTTCTTAACAAATGTACTACCGCATCTAGGGAGCTTACGCTGGGATTCATTATGAGATTAAATTCATTGCATTAGCATTGAATCGAAATTGTTAGGTTTAAAACTCTGTCTCGAGTATACCATACACCGTCGTACAGATTTCTTGTTCAAACTCACATCAAACGGTACGAGGCGGTGTGTGGTTGATGGCGTGAAAACCCTTTCCCTTTATCATTTACAATTTTTATCTGTTTTCTACCGATCTACCCTGTCTAGGTAGGCTAGGTTGTAAGTGAATACGCTTTGCGAAACCCGAGAAGAAGCCACTCGTATTGATACCACGTGCAAAACAAGGTGCACGTATACGAACAAGAAAATTGAAAAAGAAAGCCACCTCAACCATCATCATGCTACGATTTTCTGCTTATCTTTGTCCATTGCCACATGGTGCCACGCCATCCGTCAAGAAATGCGTGAAAGTTGAAAAAATAAAAAGCTAGATAGGTCCCAGACTGCTGGAAAAAAACTGCTAACGAGCTAGTTTGTGAACGCATCGCACGCTCTTATTTTCACTTTCTGTTTGTTAAAGAGGAAAGAACGAGAGCGGAAACTGGCAAACAACTAACAAAAAAGAAATGAGTAAGATAGAAGCAATACGAGTTGGAGAAATGCCTTGCCAAAAAAAAATTCACACCGATCATCTCCAACCCAGCCTTCAACGTGCCGAACAGCCTCCAGTACTGTTTCGTACATTCAATCCCACGACGTTACTCAACAATCCTGAATATCAAAATGTAAAGTGACCGTGCCTTCCCAGCACCAAAACCATGTGGCTTCAAACCACACTCGGATCGAATGTTTTGAAAGAGAAAGTCACTTATGTTGTAATCTGAGATATTGATAAAGGCCGGAATTGATTACTCAGTATCTAATTTCGATTCACCTTTCGATTCTGGTTTAGGTTTCTTTCTATTACTGGCGTAGAAGTCTTTCCATTTGGATTAAACCTTTCTCACTTCTCGCTTCATTCCTTTAACGAATCAATTCTAAATGAAAATGTGGAATCTGTATTCTATTCTACACCATAAAACTAATCAATATGAAACATGAATCGATGATTTCATCCACTGACGAGCAATTCCCTCCATCGCTCCAACTAAATAAATGACTTTCCAATGGAAAACAACGATACTGAAAAATTCCTTCCAACCGGTTGCGTTTACGACCATTTCTGGAGACCTTGAACCTAGTAGCGATCGGCAAGATGATATTTATTGCTATTTTGGAACTCATAACATAATGCTGATGTCTTATGGAAAGCGAACGTTGAATAATCACAACCAAACACGTCATTCCATGCATAAATTAGCCGATTCAAATTCATATGCAGATCCTTTGAGGTTTGCAGACTAGAGTAAACAACTCAAAGTATATTTTAACGAAGAAAACTATATTTCGCCGCCGGTTGTGTTTTAATATAAAATATATAATACTTATAGTAAATTCTCAATTCATACGAACAAACAAACCATCTCTCTCCATGTGTTAATCTTAACATGTTTCTTTCAAGTAAGTACAATAATTTTTATTTTTGTATACATTATATTATTACAAAATTTCGGTTTTATTTCAGAATATTACCAGTTTTCGTTTTCATTTGCGAATCATTCTTACGTTTGTTAAAACCTATCTATAATTATCTGCTCCGTATCTATTTCTATGTGCATAAAACTTGTTATGCCAACCCGAAACAAGTTATAAAATACAGCGATTCTGATACACTATGCATCGTTGCAGAGCATAGTAAATGTGTAATACTTAGAAAAAGAAGCAGGATACAAGGACCAACAGAAACACTGTTATGTCCACACGCTCAATAGGAATTAAAATAACACAGCAAAGCAGTTTACAATACCATAAAATACATCTGCCACGCAATTCACTCTCCGTTCATAATTAATTTGTTGTATTTAAAACAATACTTTTTAAAAGTAATAGATTTTTTCTCAGCTCATTCGCAGTTCTTGCTTGTTTTTCTCTCGGTACAGTCATACGTTAGTACACAATTGTAATCTATTTTGCTTCTGTATCTGTATAATTGGCCGTTATAATATTAACTGCATACAAATGTATTAATGCGTTTTACGGTAATTTCTTAAATATAATTTTCGCAATAAACGTTTCACAATCATCGTTATCAGTAACATTAGCGCAGATATGATGCAAATAGATTGTATGATATGTTTTGACCCATTACTAAGTCCTACTTTTCGCATAAATGGCTACCTCGTACCTCGTCCTACGGGCAGATTGATTCAGTCTCTGACATCTTTCATAGAAACAAAACCAACAAAACAAAAGCAACTTTAGTTGGACGGGACACAATATAAATAATCAATTATGTAATTGTTCTTTAACTATAACTTTCTCCAGCAGTTTGGTTCACCACATTGATCGAGCGTAGGCGCACCTACACGTTTATGAGTGGATCTGTTGCGGAACACCGCTCTGTTTTAAATGAATGCGGAAGATCAGATAATATAACATACATAACAACATAGTGCTAGAGAACTGATACCTTTTTTTATTGAGCTGTAGGCAATTATGGAAATTTTGAAACTGTAGGGGCGATTGAATTAGACCAACTTGCATGAGCTTCAAAAGATGCGGCTGAAAACGGGAATCTGAGGGAAACGAGTGTAAAGGTGCACTCGCTTGCTTTTCTCGCTTCTGCTTTCTATCCTAAAGGCCGATTATGATCGATCAGTCCAACAGCTTCATGGGGATAACATCGAATATAAAAAAGCAACATTTAACGAACCTTAACCTATAATACCACTAATTAATCCTACCCGTACTCGCTACGTTCATTTCCACGCGTCACCACAAATTCCACCATCACCTGCTGCGGCGGGGGAAATGAAGAAAAAAGGGAGCAAATGATTCGGCGCAAATGGAAACACATGGTGAAGCAACAACACGCTGGCCCTGACGGGAATGGTAGATCGTTTTCCTGCTCATGTCTAAGATGTATTTTGATATTGTATAATGTTCCCCTTGGGAACTACCCTTACGTCGACTTCTCCATCTCGTCCATCCAAGATAGTACACCCTCTTTATCCATGTCGGTAGACAAACATCAGCTACCCGTACACCAAATCTAACTGAAGCATAAGCGCCCTGCTATAAGCCCTTGTTTCGAAGAAATAATGCATCTACAAATGCTATTGAATGATCAACGCCCTCGTAAGAAAGTGGCACACGATCGATGGAACAGATGATTCGGCTACGTCTCGGATATCGGAGCTTAAAGTAGATACATCTTTTCATACGTAACTGGGTAAAATCTTACGGTGTATTTGCTAAATTTAAGCAACGCAAAACCTCAAACAAGTGTTCTATTTTGAAGCATTTTTATGAAATGATGTTTCAAACGGTGATGATTGAAAATCTCGGAGCAGTTATTCCCTTTGCATCCAATGTACTTCTAAACATATAAAAGTTTGTGTGAACTGAGTGTTCATATCACATTCGAAATAGAAATAAAAACGCATCTCTTATTTTAATAATAACTGAGTTCGTACGCTAATATAATTTTTTTTCTTAACACTTTACTGAATAAATATTAAGTTTTCTTATCCAAAACGGTCAGGATATACCGTTTGTTCCAATATTGTACACCATCTTTTATACGTTTTTGTGTTTCAACTAACAGGGAAAGCGACATATATACCAAATGTTATATAATGTAAAATAAAGTGACGTGACAAAACAAATCAAAAATAACAAAAACAAAAGATCCATCTTACTTCCATGAAATGCCCGAAAATTCCATTGAGGCCTACTAAAAAACCTTCTGTGCTAGATTCCAAATTGAGACCATCGATGGTCAGTAATGACTGGTCACCAACCGTTAGGCCTTCTAACATGCAAATGTTGCGAGAGTGTGTGCCAACCGGTGAGTTCTCGTTTAGGTTACCCGGTTATATAATCTAACAGTACACCAAAGATGGTCGATTTCACACATCAGCTTAAAACCCGTAGGACCTATACCGTACCTGAATTATGAAAAAGATCGTACTACTGAACACCATTAAAATGTACGCAAAGCAATTCGATTAGCCAGCAGCGCATCTAATTTCCCTTAAAAAACACCCTTCTTCCAATACCTCTCCTCCATCGTCACTCAAGACTCGAGAGTTTAGACAAAACGGACGTAAGAGTTTCAACATCGCATTGGTGGAACAAAAAAAACATAATTCCCTACCAACTCTTTGAATGTTGTTCGTGACTCACAGACTAACCCGCAACAGAAAGGAAAATAAGTAAGAGTGAATGATCATTCCAATAAGGAAAACAACGTTGAGCGTGAAGCTTGTTTTGAGTGCCAAACAGAATAATATGCTTTCATCAGTTACAGCCCTCCAGTTTTCGGAACATAGAATAGCTCAAGATACTGCGTTCTTTGCTTAAACTGGCGAACAATTGATGCAACTTTTCGCAGCGGCAATGGCTATGGATGTTGCATCGCTTAGACCATTAACCCTTGCACAGACATAAATCGCCCAGAGTGTGCCAACGCTTTAAAGCATAAATAAATACAATTACCGCTAATCAGCCAAACATTAATTGAATTATGAAAACGAAACGAAACGAAACAAAGCGGGCAGCACAGAAAACAGCACGAACGATAGTGGTACCACGATCGTATCGTAGGGTAGATTGGGACTATCTTCACCGTGTCATGGGTAGCCTACACCCCCATGTTGCAACCACAACTGGCGGCACATTATATTAAATGTTTTACAACAGCAGCATTGCCGACACTGTCGGCGAAGTACCGTCTGCCAGTAGTAACGAGTCAACTTCGTCCATTCCGTAGCATCATCATCGTAGCAGCAGCTCTTAACAACGTACACCAACAGTCATGCAAATAAATGCATAATAATTTGCCACTTGCTGGCCTTTGCGAAGCCCTCCCGTCGAGTCGGAATGTGTATACCCTTATTGGAGTGAATCGAATCCAATACTTGGCCGTACGGCAACACTCTGCATGGCGCGCAGAAGTGTAAATGTGCAATAAACTGTGGCAATAAACAGTCGCATAGCAAAGCATCTCTTAGCTTTGGCCGCGCTAGTTCCAGAAACTAACCAACTACTGTGACTCTAGCCACCGGAGCTAAACATCATATTTTATCTCTTATGATCGTTAACTCCTCCCCACCCCGTGTGTTGATGGAAATAGTGCCTATCGCCGCTGGCGCAGCCAAGGGCGACTGCATTTGCAGATAGCGCGACAAAGCATACGTCTAAGACCAACGATTTACCACAAATACTTTTCATTTCTTTCATCGTTCCATCGAGCGATTGAGATAAAATGTCCTCCAATCGTAAACCGTCTGGTACACATTTTCTTTCAACGAGCGACCCGGCAATGTCCATGAAACCAACAGCAATCAAATAACAAGTTGCTTAATGCAGCATTGCACCTAGCAACCGCGATTACAAAACGGCTGTGACAATCGGTTTACTCAGACCTGTACCATTCACACGATTCGATGCGATAGAAAACGGATTCTGAGGGTTCGTAGCCAACGGGTTTCTCTGACCCCATGGGTTTCTCTGGCACGCATTACAACAACAACAAAAAACCCGCCACTTCCAAACGAACTATATTTACACACGCTTTCGCATGTAATTTGCCGCCATAATGCAAAGGGGAGTCCATCGTGTGTCGCCGACTGAACATTGTTTCGCCTTTTACATTACATGCTTCGCATACTCTTTCATTCTCCTTCGTTCTTCTAACTAACCTCGCTGATAAATTCGCTTTTTGGGTCTGCTTCTCGTGTGCCTCGCGAAGCGCTGCCCACTCGTGCCCACTGCACTGTGTACTCAGCACACGCAAAGAACGTTCATAAATTAATGCCCTCGAGGCATTATGTACAGAATCGCGGATCATTAAAAGGCAATTTTGCCACGCAACCACCAAAATGCTACCCTTAGTTCGTTCGTTCGATTTGCTCTATGACCTACCCCCAGTTAGAAGAGTGCGTGGTTTTTTTTTGCATTATCTATTTCCTACCCTTAACGAAAAAAAGCCATAAGACTTCAACGTGAATGTAAGCGACAAACCTCAACACGGTACAAACTTTAGCCAAAAGAACCAAGAAAAACTACTAGCTATCGATTTATCCAGCTGCCAGGTGTGTGTACAACGAACCATGAGATCTAAAATGTTGATCGCTTTCGATGTACATTCACTAGTGCACAAAAAACATGGTACGTTTTTATTTTAATTCTTTTAAAACATACACACTTCTACGGAAATGATACAAGTTACATCAACAGAGGCATTCTTACAACCGCTTTAGGGTGAACAAACATTTAAACATCACTCCACCTTGCTCAGAGAGAATACTTTCCAAGCCACTGTAGGATCTATTGAAGCTTCTATTACTTCGCTGCTAGTGCTTTGATTGATGGTCATGGTGATCGTGATACGCTATACAAAAAAACTACGATCGAGGAGAAAAAAAATATCTTCCCAACTAGCCTATTTCTCCGATTTCCCTTTCTCTATCATTTTCAGTTATCCATTCGTGTCTATTTTTCTTCTTCCTCTGTATCGTTTTTTAGGTTTTCAACAATTCTACTTCCATGAAGACTTTCGATTTTACCGAAAATCTTTCCTATCATCCTCCCGGTTCGGCTCGACGTTAGACAATTAAATGCGTCATTCTTATTATTCCACTACCTGCCAAGTATAGTCCCATCCGTAAGTCTAAGCCATTCAGCGACGCACGGCTAGCTTTGTGTTGACTCATGAAATAGTCCCCATGGAGAAGTACACCGGGCACGCTTGCACGGAGGTGATAATTTTGATTGATAAGTGTTATTACGCGCCATTACCGCGCTTTTTACGGTGAAGCTGTACGTCTTGGCCATCGGAGCCCGAATGGACCAAGCCCAAAGCCGGCGAGTGAAACAGGGGATTAATTTCTTAAGTGCTGTTCAAACGCTGAGAGCGGAATGCTACGCGCGGTTCCTCAATTCTAAAACAGTTGAGGGGAGTGGCGTTTATTTTGTTTTACATGCCTTCGATGAGTTCACATCTTCCTACACGACACTGCCACCAAACACTGCTGGTGTGTATCAACGTAACTCCGGAACAATTTGGCTTAGAGTGCTTGTTTATCACTATGTACGAGAATGTTTATTCTGCTGATTAAAGCCAATAGAGCAACTGTTCGTCCAGTACACACTAACAACCTTGTGAAAACAACAAGATGCGAATACGAACGCACACATGTTTGCAGAAAAATATCATGTATGCACAAGTCGTGTTTTAATCAGTATCAGCCATTTTTTGAAAGAATCACGCAGTCTATGTTTGTTTCTGCAACAGTAAACTATATGAACATAGGATGCGTGAATTTTTTTTCTGTTATCCTGCAGACTGCCAAAGTACTTGATGTCCTTCGGCTCCGAGTTAGCCATCTACTGCTATAGGCTAAAGGTAAATGTCTTAAGCAAGTTATTAAAACAGCGCTCATCAAAATGCCAAAATGCTAAATTCTCTAGAAACCTTCATATTCCCACAGAGAGTCCTGCTGCTGGTGATCGTGCTCGTCCGCTACTGCCTCAGGGAAATCACAGAACGGGCTTTTCGAGTGAACAGACAAAACGATCAACTTTGCAGGTGCCGTATTTCAAGAGGCGCCCCCAAAACCAGTATCGATGAGCAGCAGCAAGTGCTTTGGTTCAGCTCAAGGCTAGCGACTAAATTCACAGACGAGGGACTACTACGAGTCCACACTCTTACAGCATACAAAGCACGCCTGTCGTTTTGGCCGGTTTTGCGACAAACAAGCCGGCTGAAACGATTCGCTACAAGGACAGACAGAGCTTTCGTAGCAGATGATAGACACAGGGTGGAGGAAAATGACATCGGCCACACGAGAGCATAGGGAAGTTTATGGATCCATCAGTATTAGCATAAAAAATCCATTTTTCACCCTTAATCGCAATATGTGTTGAACTCATAGATACCACGCAATGTATTATTACTGAAAATGCTGCAGAGTCCGACAACTGTTTTAAACTTTAGTAAAGTCGACAAGAGAAATGAACTAACTATTTTTGTTTTTTCATAATTAAGGTATTGCACAAAAAATCGTCAAACATATATTTTCGGAACACAAGCTATGGTTATCATTAATTTGCTTTAGTGTATCAACCATATTATTAGCGCAAAGACAGTACTAGACAATCAAACGCATCTCTCCTGAAAAGATTAAAAAATTGTCTCTTAAATGTGTATGCTTGAAATCGTCATTCAAGAGCAACTCACAAATTAAACGCAATTAATGAAATGTTCACTACAATCATGCATTGCATCCAGGACGAGATACTGTTTATGGATTGGAACGAATTGCATGAAGTCTTTTTTTTGTACAACATATGAACATCAAGACAAACCACTTGTTAATTGTTGATTCCAATTCACCAGTAATGAAAATCGTATTCCTCTCAAGACCAACATTCGCCATCACTACCACACACCACGATTGAGCACCAATCACATCAGAGAAACACATCATTATTGCGTTTCCCCATTTCTTATACACGCATTTAAATCTTCCAAATTGAATGCATTCGTATGCAGCAGTGCACACGGTGTATCGTTTTTGTGAGGCAAATTGCTTTTTATCAAACACCTCTTATGCTTCTTCACACGATAAGTGTTCCTCGTATCGAAATTGAAATACCGACCAGAAAGCATCCAAATTGCATTTAGTCCAGCATTATCGGAAAGCGAAATTGCTGCATCAGTAACATCATCTACCATACAATTATCATGCGCCAGCAATAGTGGCCCTTGGTTTGGTCGTTTTGCTGTTGTGTATTTTGAAGTTTTTTTTTATACTTGTTCACTGTGCTTCAGTCCATCCTTGTCTTTTGAAGGTTCTACCTTTTGTACACTAAAAAACATATAAAGTTTAGCCCCAGGAGAAAATACCATGTGAGAGAGCTGCGTTTTGCGGTATCGTTACATTAACGCAGTCAATTGTAAGAATGGCAATTGCTAACGCAATGCAAAATTAAATGTTCAGCCTCTGTACCCTCAGGAGGAAAGTTAAACAGCATCAACATGAGGATACAACGAGGATACTTTTTCGAGGATACGGGGGTTTGATGATATTCTTTCCCTCCATGTGTATTTGGAACGAAAAGAAAGAGGGCGATAATTTCTTTTCGCTGTCTCCGAAAAAAACATCCAACAAAGTAGTAGGTAGTTAGTTGATGGATCATTTAAACTAATGTACGAAATAACGGGGCACGTGGAACAGCACAGCAAAACATCGAGAGTTGCATTCCACCAACCGCAAGACGAATGGCTACAAAAAATCACACAAGTACGCCAAAGCAATAAATTTCCAATCGAGATGTTTTCGCTAAATTACACCAAAAACAGTGCATTTTTTAGGCCCGTCGCACCAGGGTAATACGGTATTACAGAAAATGCAGTAAGACAATTTGCTCGTCAGACCCTTTTTCCAAAACGAAAAACTGGTATTCCTCTGATACAAGAATGCACTCGAAGGAAGAAACCATGTACATGGCTCAAAAAGGTATCAAGGGTCAGGATATTTTATTTTTTCCTTTTTACAAAAACGTCCCGGGGATACGAAAACAGGTTTCAGGAGGCTGCGAAACTATTCCAAGAGCAGTAGAGGCCAATCAAATGACAGTGTTATTGTTATACAACGCTTTTTGGTCCGCTTTCAACAAGTCAAACTATACATCGAACTAGAACTATCGCTACATCATTTATCTGTCAATCGACATTTTTTAGTATTTATACAAAAAAAAAACTGATCATAGCCTAAACAAACTGGATGTATAGAAAAGTAACAGCAATAAGTTTAAATATTGTTCAACTAAAATGTTATTACATTTGTTATAATTTCAGATGGAATTATTCGTAGTATTCGGAACTATTTCATGTAATTCGAGCACATCCACAACAACAGAGTTCCATAGAAAAGGCGAAAAAGCAATGAATTAAAAAAAAAGTCTAGTACAACACACCTATATCTCATTGCTCACCAAACCCAATTGCTCGAGCTGCTTTTTCCACAACTTTCACTCGTCAGCACATTCGTCAACAGCACACATTCGCCTTTTACAATATTGGAAGCTGTACATTTCTCTCCTTGTCTCTCACTCCCAGTCACTCCATCTTCAATTAAATGAAGCAGTAAAACCACTTTTTTCTTCTCTTCCACACACACACACACACAGACGTTAAGTGCGAACAGAGAATTGCTCCGATGGAGTACCAGCAGAATGAAGTATAAAAAAAAACAACTCAAATATTCCAAGACGTATCGAAGCCTAGCGATCTTTGCGCCGACTGCTTTTCTCCGCCGACACATTTAGTAATTGGAGAGCGAAAACGCATCATCCGATTCGAACACGATTGCAGCTTTTAGCTCACCTTGACACTGCGTAGCGCATTCAGGGGATGGGCGGCGGTGTACCAACCGCTGCACTCCATATGCCCCATCAAGCGACAACAACACGGCAACACCTGCGCCTGCGGTCGGTGTCCCGGCGGCAAGCATCAACAGCTTTCTGGGGCAGCGAATGACAATTAAACGTCATTACATACAGCCTGGTGGTGCGCGAAAGTCGCTACACGTGCTCAATAATTTGCCCTTATAACTTCTTTCACATTACACCAGTACGCTGAAGCTGCCACATTCACCGCAAGGCAAAATTCAACCGATCAGAATGTATAGGATAGGTGGAGGTCTTCGGGAATGTTTCTGGAAACCTACTGACACACATGATACGTACGTACTAAATCAATTGCCTCCTATTTCAGCATTGGCGTCCTTTCCTACGAAAGGATCAGTTTACTGGTTAAACATCAAATCATTGTATTGTATGCTCCCAATTCATGGAATCACAAATCGGTGTCATTACAAAACCCTCTAACCTTCAAAAATAGAGGAAATCTTGAAAATACATCTAAATCTCGGGCAAATCGGTGCGCAAAACATATCAGACACCGCTAACAGGGTACTGAATCATTAATTCTTTGCACTAAACACTCTTCCGGCCCAACGGACTGTCTACACCTGCTAACCCAGACCTTAATCAATGCCGCCGCATCTGTAACATTCCCAAAACCTGCGCATTTGCACCAACTAACCAATTGACTTGAATTTCACCCAGCGCTGCACATTGGGAACAGAGCGTTCGCTGCATTTCAGTGGCTTTACTGAACAGCCTCTGAAGCTTACCACGACGGTGATGAGAGAAAGACGCCCACGAATGTATGAACTCGTTACGCTTTCTGCCCTCAACACGTTTCCACCACCCGGTGATAGAAGATCGCACGAAAAAGCTAAACGAACCAAAAGTAAATGTTATCTGCTTACTCGAGCAATCATCCACCTTTGCCTTCCATAAAATTGAACTTATTTTGAATACGATTATAGCCTCTCCAGAAACTTGCGCCAGTTCTAATTAATTCCTTTAAGTTTGATTGATGAATTCATTAGCTCCTCCTAGTTCGAATGTTTGATCAATTTTCCCGCATTTGCAATTGTTGTTTGTGAAGTCCAACAAAATATGGATCGAACACAACTCATTATAATGTTTCAATGATCAGCAAACTTTCGATTCTATAACAAAATTCACCCACGCAACCAAAAACAAATCGTCATCAATCGTCGAGAAGCAACACCTCCGAACTACCAAGGCTAGTGAACTATTTTTATGAATGTTAGATAGATTCCTCAGACATCATTGCAAATTATTTCCAGCGGATAATCAAAGTAAAACATTTTCAAACTCTTCATGTTTTACAAATACAAAATGGTTTGGTTTGAAGCTTCAGTGACGACAAGCGTTGGTCATTGGATATATGGTTATGTATTAACACCCCTTCCATTCCACTGCTAAAGTTGTTGAGTTGCAAAATATTACACAAAAAAGAAACAATCACCACACCGACATCTTTTAGACCTCTCATCATTTGAACACCTTTAACAAAACTGTTCCAAATGACTCTTCACCTTTACGATCTTGCCGTGCCTTTGTTCATCTCAGTTTGTACACACAAAAAAATCATGACTTTCTTTTGCAATTATGTGAACCTGACTGGTAGACACTTTAAGCGATGTCAATGATCACATCACATTAAGGAACAGTTTATTACCAGTAAACATCTTTACGATACTATAAAATTTAAAACTTTAGTTCCACTATGAGCTCCAAATCAGTTTTTTAGTATTGGATTGTTAGCACAAAGCAACCAAATTTAGCAAAACAATAAAAAAATCATATGCGTGTACACAAACATCCACACGAATGCTTGTTTCTATTACGTATTAATTTCGCCAAAGGCTGTACTACACACACCTCGATCCACCGATTGATTCATATTTTCCAATAGCACGCATAACCGCACGCCCAGGAGTATGAAACTTTACAAATAAAAAGTGATTTGTGGTGCAAAAAACAGTACCTCTCTTCGCTGTTATGGGAGTTCTCTTTCTTGGTGCGATCCAGAATCATTAGATACGCAGAGCACATCGCACCATCGTCGAATATTTTAGAATAAGACGCGTGCGCATACAGTGCTGCGATCGATTCGTGGATCTTCACCACAAACATACCGCCATCACAAATCAGGTCACAAACGACACAATTCTTACTGTGTCCATGGACACACGATTTAAGAATCCCTAAACAAAACAAAACTACGGTTGTAAAGCTTTCGTGCGGCAATATTCAACGAGTTTTTTGTTCCTTCTCAAACCAGTAAAAATTCAACCATCAGATTACGAAAACCACACATTGGCTTATTTATAGCACTTCACCCTTTCGGGAGCCACAACAAAAAGAGACAGTTTTAAAAGTACAAAAAAATAACAAAAAGCGAAGAAAGGAGAAAAGATAGACCAGCCAGCACCCAAAACCATGTTTCTAGGCATATGCAGCAAAACAAACAGTAAGAAAAATTCCACCAAACCCCATTGTGTTGGGACAGGAAACCACACACAGCAGGGAAATGAGATTAATGCCCCTTCAAGATAATTGTCATTCATATCAAACTGTTGGTCATAAAAGTTAATGTTTCGGGTAACCAATGTTTGTCGCTTTGCATGTCAAAAACATGGTTTCAAGTACCAACATGACGATCCCACTGCTTGACCCAGAGAAGCACCTATGATTTAGGCAGAGATTGGGAATATATAAGCGCGGACAGGAAGCGGCAAACAACATGTGCCCCAAAAATCGTCACGTCTGCTGCCTTTTCTTTGATAGTTCAGTTATTTGCATATTTTATACCAAAATACATAACAGCAACACAGTCTCTCTCGACTAGCGCATCGGGGGTAAGCTTCAATATTCATGCCCGTTTACCCCTGTTCCTTCACAAGTAATATCTGAATACGCTTATCTGTTCCGAATACTATGGGGATGCATTAGCTGATACACAATACATCATTGATCAGACAAGATACAGACAAATCGCATTAAATCCCATCTTTTCAGATGCATGCATAACAAAACCTGCTTTAACATCCTGTCAACTATTGGTCCAATTTTTTGTTGGATGCGAAGAACGAACGAAAGACGGACATTTTTATGCTATCAGTCATTATTTAAGCACTTTCCAAAAAAGCAAGGTACAGTTTAATTGAACGGCACTGACCATACATAATAGGAAAGTCGAGGATGGAAAAGAGCAACCTTGGGTCAACCACCAAAATACATCTTAGATCATTATCATTCGTGCATCCATTCCCATCTGCCAATTCATACATATTATTCATTACCTATATTTCTATATGTATGTATAAATTGCGCCTGAATCATTTGCTCCACATTTTACGGCAAAGACCTATCCCAACATGCTCAAAGGAACACTACCATATTCTATTTCTAATACGCAATGTATGTATCCATCAACGTTTCATCTAAAACACGCTTACACTGTAATCAATTGAACGGCGTTCAACATTTAACAATTTCACGTTACTTCACACAAACACGAACCAAAGCCACCAGTTCCTTATGAACGTATTTGCTTATGATCGCCACCACTCCATACTGTATCGAAGCAATTCAGCATGTCACCGACACTACCATTTGAGGACTGTCGATAACGCTGGGCATGATCTTGCGATTCTGATGGTAGCAGGAACGACGACGTAGTATGCTCCTGTTGCTGCTGTTCCCTGCCGTACAGGAAGTTTCCGCCGCCAGCTTCACCAGCGCTGCTCCAGCTTTTGCTGGTGGTGGCCGCGCCGCTTTGCTGGTTCGCCGAAAACAAGCTGCTAACAACGGATATCGGGCGTAAGCTAAGCGGGTTTCGCTTCTCGCACTGAACGAAATCACTCTCTTGCAACACGCTACCATTCTCTTCTGGATCACTTGCCCCACCATTTCCTCCGTCCACTAAGCCAACCTCTTTATCTTCACTTTTGAAGCTTTCTGTGTGCATTTTTAGCGACACCATATGCAACATTTCATTCGTACATGCATTATTATCACTTATCACAAGACACTCATCGCGAGGATCGAATAGACGATCACCGCCCACCAACAGTCGATTCCTGATGCTGCCGTGCTCACCGAACACATTACTGTGCGACAGTGCGTCGAAACAACCGAAAGCATTCGGCGATATCGTGGAAGGAGAATCCCCGCCGAGGAGACTCCCCATACCACTGCTTTTATCACTGGTGCTACTACTGCTACTACTACTGCTGCTGCTACAGCTTCCACTTCGCGGAGCACTACAATTTCCACTATCTTTCTGCATCCTGAACGATTCCTGATTCTTGCAAGTCTCACCATCGAGATCAAGCGTTTCATGTAGCTGCTTAGTGAGCTCACTCATCAGCAACAGCTCATCGTCGTTCGTTTTACGCAAGCAGGGTGAAGCTGTTGAAGACCCTACCGGCTGTCCAACGATCGAGCTGAGCCAGGGAAGATTACCGTAGTGTCCAGCGAATGGATCTTTACTTTTCACCGTAACCAAAAAACTGTCACCTTTTTCCACTTCACTTGCACTGCCACCTTGATCATCGTTCTCTTCGTCCTCATCCTCTTCTTCCTCCGTTGAACAAAGTCCCGGAAGTCGGTTAAGCAACAGATCGCATCCAGAATCCGATCCGGAATCGCTAAAACTACCCTTCCGGGAGAGGCACTCGTCAGCACTGTCACCAATGGTAATTGTCGCAATTGGTGCTGACTCTGTGGAAGTGCACCATTTGCCCCGCACAGCAGCGCCACTGTTTCTGTTGCTGCCAATCACTCCGACATTCTTTTTTCGTTCTTCGGGCTCGAATCCATCCGCAGAAGAACAGGAAGCCTGGCGTAACATTGGAAAAGCCCAGATACGACCGAAAGGATCGCACAACCGACAGCTGCAGTTCGAGCTGGCCGAGGGACTGATCGGTTCCGACAGTGGCAGCGATGGGGAGCATGTCGGCAATGTGTTGGAGTCGTGTTCCTGCACTGACTCGGGAACAGCTGCATTTACATCATTCGAAACGAAAAAGATTCCTGGTAACGCTGCCGGCGGATGGAACGAAGCAGGGCTAGAATCGCCTGACTCGCTACCAGGGCTGTACGCTGTACTCAGCAGTGGCACCTGATGTTCCCGCGTTTGCTGCTGTTGGTTATGCAAAAAGTGAGCGTGCGTTAAATATTGTTGCTGATAAAGCAACTGTTGATGCTGATCGTGCTGGGACGGTAACTGTTGTTGCTGGGCTTGCAGTATCCGCTGGTGCTCTAGTTGCTGCTGCTGCTGA
Source organism: Anopheles arabiensis (assembly GCF_016920715.1). NCBI lineage: Eukaryota > Metazoa > Arthropoda > Insecta > Diptera > Culicidae > Anopheles > Anopheles arabiensis. Next base: position 53,312,239 of record NC_053517.1, read on the forward strand.
TGTTGTTGTTGAAGATTTTGCTGCAATTGTAGCAACAAACGATGCAGCTGTGTGCATTGCTGCCGCGGAAGTAGCTGCTGCTGAGGTAGGGACTGGTACCTTGCAGCGGCAGCGTTACTACCAGCTAAAATCTTGGCTAGCTCTGCAGTTAACTGTTCCGGGAACAATACAGACGGATTGTGGGACGCTATATAGCATAGCTCGTTCAAAATGTCTCGTACATTTGGTACACCTCCGAGCGGCTCCATTGATGTTGAACCGTAATGCAGCTGCGATTGCTGATGTTGCAACAGAATGTTGTTCATCGCCTGTACGCTGGTACCACCAATGACATTCAGCGATTCCATACACGGTAACCCACCAACTGCACATCCACTAGCTGCATCATCTGCCGCTACGCACATACCACCTTCAGTGCCATTTCCTGCTGATCCGGCACCGCCATTCGATCCACTAGAAGGTTGAGCGCTTGGTTTGCGGTCTTTCTTACGACGCTTGCGCGGCTTTATGATGCGCGGAAGACACATTTCCGTCGAAGATGACGATGTTGTCGACGATATCGAAAAAGAGGACGACGAGGCCGACGAAACCGATGAAGCCATCGCTGAGCCGGACATAACTGTCGGTGGACTGCTGGTGTTACCGCTCGAGGGAATCGACTCTAGCGAAACAACGGATTCGTACGATTTTATTACACCACCACTAGATTGACCGGCCGCTCCCACAGGCACGAGGTGCGCATCCAGGGGTCGGCGTTGGCCGCCGTTACTACCCAGTCCCGGATGTAGCGGCTGTGTGGAGGATCGTGTCAAACAATTTGTCGAACTTTCCGGCTGGCTTTGTGACCCGCCACTAGTAAAAGCTTTTGCACTACCAACACCACACCCAGCGGTCTGCTGGGAAGCAGACGATGATGATTTATGGTTACGATGGTGGCTGTGGTGGTAGCGATTGGTGGACAGAATTAACGGTGCTCCTTGGGCGTGCAAAGCCAGCCGGGTAAGGTTGGCATTTTCGTCGAACTCGACTCCGGCAGATGTCCCCTTCGGTAGGTTATAATGCTGTTGCTGCTGAGCGAGATGCTGTTGATATGGATAGTGATTCCCATTGTTGACTGTACCTCCACTTCCGGTGAAATGCTTTCGCTGCCGCCTGTTACTGCTTGCGGTCGATATTAACGGAACACCGGTCCACCCACTAGCACCACCCGTGCCGGCCCCGCTATAACACCCGGCCATATAGTTGGAGGATACGCCATGACCTCCTGCTGCTCCTCCCGTCGGATGAGTTGCCGGTGTTGCTGGTACCGATGGATTCGGATGCTGCACCGAATGGTTATGTGCGGACAGAGTGATAAATTGGTTCTGGTGCTGCTGCTGCTGCTGCTGGTGTTGATGCTGTTGATGATGATGATGCGGATGATGCTGGTGGTGTATGTTTGCCGGTTGCTGATAGTATCCAGCAGCTACTGCAGAAGCTACTACTGGCGCCGTCCCCGACTGCAGACGCTGAGAATGCACCGGCTGATGATGGGAAGGTGGCGGCGGATGCTGATGTACTACATATCGATTAACGTATCGTTCCATACAGCTGTTGCTGTTGTTGTTCGACGGCAGGAGGCTGCTGTTCATCATTCACACATAACATTCATGGATTGAAACTAGCGGCACACGCGGTCATTATTCAACTAATCTTCACTACAATGAACAGTACACATTAATACAGTTTATACACCAAACACACCAGGCACACGTTGAACTATCACTTGATTGTCGAGCACAGATATAATCCTCCAAAACATGTAAGGCACTCGGGTAAGGCGATTCGAAATTCAGCAACACCAAAACTCGTAGCCGTTCGAAACACAACACTTGTGGTACGAGACGATGCCGCAAACGAGGAAAACCGCGACTGTGCTTGACAGAGAAACCTTCCGCGCGCTACGAATGCCGGCAAGCGAATGGAATCAACATCGAATGAAAATCAAACGAACGCTACACGCTCTCGCTGCACACTGAGCTATTTGGAACAGTGAGAGGCAAAAAATATGTGTTAGAAATTCGATATTGTTCTTCGGTAATTTGTTTTATGTTCTTTTTGAGTACAAGGTAAATTTTGAATCATCTAGTTAGCTTAACAAACATTAGTTAGTTAAGTAAATTTGTCAAGATTCAAATAGTCGTTATTATAATGTGAGACGTTACGGAGAACTCAGATTTCAGTTCAAATTGGCAACTTACACTCAATACAACTTTCCATCCATAGAGATAGTTTTCTTTGTATAATTGCCAAAACTCTCTGGTTTTCATTCAACATACAAGTGTTATTACACAGACATATAACTTAATTTATAAGCGAGAAAAAATTATATGTGGTATTAATAAAACACTTACAATGTAATTACAACTAGGAGCTATTTAAAGAAAACGATTGAATAAAAAGAAACACTTTAAAATATATCAATGTTCAGTATCTTCAAACATGAGCCAATAATGCCAATTTTGGACTTTAAGATGGCAAAGAAGCCATTGTGCACTGAGCGGCATGCTGTTGTGGACCTTCGGGCGGTTCATGCTCTCACACTCTGCGTTTCAGATGAACCTGTTGTGAATTTCACTCAGAGAGAACAGGGTTTTTGTCGATCATGCACATCTGCTAAATATGCAATGTTAGAGGAAACCCCAACTATCTTTACGGCTTTTTATTTGTTTACAATTGTACTTAAAAGACAAGTTACACTACGATTCACAAAAATACAATTACATTATTGTCACGAAGTCAAATCAATTTTGACCATCAATTTTACAACTATGATAAATTCTAGTTCAAAGTCCATATAACTATTATAAACTCAAATTTTGGACTATTGGTTTGTTTGGTTACGCACTACTTCTAATTTACTTCAATTTTTTTAACAGATACAAAAGATACTAACAAACCGTCCGGGTCTCAACCGGTTCGAGTAATATCCGATTTCACCTTTCAATCAAACTATTACAGTAAAGTGTAGTTTAATAGAGATTCCTTTTTATGTTAAGCATAACAATTACAACTAGACTTTTTTACTATTTTACTTTACATGTAATGAACCCTGCCTGAGCTACCTTAAACTTCGAATCCTAAAGAGAGTGCGGCCACTCAAAAGCAGCTGCGAGAGAATGAATGGCCCGAACGCAGACCGAATGAAAACAAAAGCAATCGCAAAAACTGTGCCGGTTACTTTCTTTGCGTCCCACAACTGCATGCCCACTCTTTCTAGTGGCCACATTTCATTCGCCCTCTCGCTCTCTGCTACATTCCCTCTCCAAACACGATCGTTCGCCAGAGGAATTATATAAGAAACACCCTGCCTATGGTCGCTTCCATTAGATAGATCAGGGAACGAAGAGGGAAAAGCAGGGAAAAACTAGAGACCGCGTCCACATTCGAAAGTGAGCCTCCTAGCATTCTCCTCTTTACAGCGATTTCTCATCGCCGCCGATCAAATGGGGGGATGGGTGTTCACACGCGTCGCGATCAAGCTTTTTTTCCGCCGGATTGCCGCAAACCACAACAATCAGCCGATTGTTCAATTATGCTGCCGTACACACTCGAGGGCTACGACATGCTGGCGCGCACGAGAAACGTAGCATAGACAGATGTTGACGGCTAGGCCCAATCATTGTTTGCACAGTGAAGCACGTGATCAAGTTTGCGCATCTTCTTTTTCTTTAACAAGCCACGTTGATAAGACCGGGGCGCTGTCTTTCTTTCGACGCACTCGGTTTCATTTTGCCCTTCTCATGCTTTCTCTTTATCTTCCGCAGCTCGCTTTGAAAGTTTCGCGGGAGGTGCGATTTGTCGCATGCAATAATGGAAAAGTGCATCATCCAACACAGAGGATAGCAGTGTAAGCGGGAATTGGCAAAGATGCTGATCGGCGATGAGTATCACTTTTACACGGCCCCGTCTATCAATGACGTATACGCCATGCGGGCCAATTGAACCATTAATTGAAAGATGGGTCAAAACTTCAAAACAGCTGAAGAAAACACAATTTAACGACCATGCTGATGATACGTAACTAACAGTTTCAACAATAAATCAGTTTTTATCAAACTCGAATAGGCTAGACTACAATGAAGGTGAAAGTTTGTATGTGTGACCAGTGAAGGTGAATAACACAGGTCCGATTTTTTGGACCAAAAGTAATAGAAACAAATGGTAAATAAATGTTTATATTATTTTCAAGGCTAGGTTTCATCAATATTGTTGTTTTTGTATAATTCGCCTTGACTAACAAAACAATCTTTTAACACAACGCATTTTAGACTCAAATGTTTCATAATTTAAGGTTAAAAGTTAATAGTTTGCTTTAAAATCAAAGTTAATTTAAAACCACTTTATAGTGTCGCATATTTACTAATTGAATTGAATAATTATTATTATTTCATACTCACTCTTTATTTCATTGAGGAGGACCTGTAATAAATACTTTAACTCGTACAACTAAATAAAATGTCTATGACGGACATGCTGTTGCATGCTGTTTTAACGTTGAATTACTATTTCGCAATGAAAGTGCTTTTAAATATACGGGAATCAAAAGTGCATGAGAAGGACAAAACCCCAACCCACACAAAAATAATGCACAATCAGCTTCATTTTCAAAACACCCAATGGATTATTGAAAATGAAAAATGATCCAAACACAGATCAACTTCAACGAGAAGCAATTGTGCGGGAACTAAATAAATAAGTAAATACAAACAACAAACTCTTACCACAACCGATACCGTTTCTTCCATTGAACCCTTGGTTCTGTGGATCTTGGAAGTGATCGGATGCCTTGCGATATACTGTGAAATGTTTGAAGAAGCAAATACACGTCACCTACCTGTAAAGTAAGAAAAAAAGAAAGAAGAATTAAAAAACAAGAACTCAGAGTCAAGAACCCGACACAAGAAAGTTGGTGACGAATGGCGAAAATTATTTAATTGATTTGGCAATTTTGTTCTTTAGATACACTTTCGAAAAGCGTAGAGCAATGGACAAAAAGTGTGGCTTTCTTTCTGCAACTGTTTTTCGTTCCGTGCCAACCATCGCGATCGCGAGCAAAGGCTGGCGGCGAGGAAATTTCCGTGACGGAAGCAACCATTTACCAGCAACACAAGATCGCCGCCGTGCCAGGCCGAGGCTCCATTGGAACCATCACTGAACTGTCCAATCGATTATTGAATATTTGTCCAAGCTGGCGGGAAGCTACAGCCTGGCTTGGGAAAGTGATGAATGATTGTTGCTCCACGAGCAAAACAAAACACACGTACATTCAAAGGGAAATTAAACTAAAATCAACTATTGCGTTAAAAACCGCCAACGACTTCCCAAATTCGTATATTTCCTTCTTCCTGGGCAGCTTTCTGCCGCGGTGCAGCAAAAATCAATTTCATCCCAAGCCCAGCGCGGCTAGTGGCACGCTTTCTACCCACAGCATCCCTTTCACAACGGTCGTGTACGCGCTGGGGGGGAGGGTTTGAAAAATCAATAAAATCATCTGTTCCGGTAATTTTGGAATTAAAGTGTAGACCACCCGCCCCGACCGACCACTTTGCGCCTGAACAGAATCGTTCATAATAAAAAGACACCGGTAGGAAAAAGCATCACTTTCGCGCAAGGCACAACACAACGTGTTGTTGATCAAGTCACACAAATTCGCCCATCGCGTTGGAGAATAGCATAGTTCCTTCCAACGATTTCAATCAACAATCAAAACTATCGACTGTGATCAAGGCTACCTCCCCGTGCTCGCCGCCGTGAGCAATGATAAGCTTTGAGTTGCTTGAGTTGTTTTGCGCTTTCGTATTGTCGAAAAGTAATAGAAACCAATTGAAAAATTACAAATACCACGACTTTGTAGTACGAACTTTCTGGTTAAGAAAGACGAAACTGGACGTGATTTCCAGAAAAAAAAGAGAAAGTTCAATAACAAGACAGAGACACATGAGTGTGATATTTTTTGCACTGAATTTGTATCCCCTGAATAACTAACCTGAATATGTGATTGAAATAAAATATCAAGAAAGGGCTAACATCGATTTTAAGCTTATCTTCAAAATCGCTTCAAAAGAAGCAAATCACTTTTTTAATCCTTAAAATTCAAAATCTCTTCACACTTCAATGTGTATTTGCTGATTTTTGCCAACTTTCCGTTCCGCCGGCATCGACAATGCAAGCAGTTGATTTTGAACTAAACATGCATGTGTTTAGTAAAATTGATTTTTTTTTGCTATAATTTCAACTCTACTCTGTTCATCAATACTGTTGTGTGTGAGATGACATGTTTGTCAACCGCAATAATTCTTAGAACACCACACTAGAAGACGCATACGGGAAAAAGTTCACGAATGTTTTAGTACGTTAAACACGTTATTTTCCTCTAAAAGGATACGACTTTCTTCTTACATCAACGGACAATTCATTTATCTTTTAAAATATTATTTCAAAATATTTCAGTTTTTTTATGAAAAAATAAATCAAAATATTATGTTTCACATCAAAACCTATAGAAATGACTAAAGTAGAAGTGGTGGCTTAATAGAAAACAAAAATATTTTTAAGTATTATATAAATAATGATAAATGATAATACACACACGAGTGTCCACATTAACCGCGGAACCCCTAAATCAAATAAACAGCCAGATATTTTAAGTAAATGTGTCTTCTTTTTCCCCTCCACTGTTTTCATATCACTCTGAGTAGCTTTGTACATCAAACTGGGGAGCACTTTCGCACAAAACTTTCTTCTGCTGGACACCTATACCATGGCGCCTGGTTTAATTTTGCGTGGACATGGTAAGCTCAGTGAAGTGGCTGATTTTTTATACAGCAGAGCACCAAGCGTCAGCCGGTTTACAGGTGGTACACATATACATTCGAATGGATAAATATCGCGATACTGCAAAACAGCCGTCACACTAAAGTATAGTTTCCCTTTCGTTTCAAAAACCCGACGTTGGGGTGAATCCAAATTAGCTGCTCAAAACATGTCTGAACCAAACGGAGCACGTATTTTTGCTCCATTTTGAACACCAGACGAATAGCAATCAGGATGTAGATGACGAAAACAATCAAATCGTACCAAAAAAGAAGTGAAAATAGTAACGGTTAAAACAATATACCAGTCTGATTAATAAAAGACAAAAAATAAGCATAGGATGTATAGGATGTAGGATAACACATTGTTATCATGTTACTTTTACCAAAACTTCTCCCCATATTGTTAAAAAAGTTGTCAAAAACCACCAAAAATATTGATTTGAAACGAACATGGATTTTAAACGGTGCCGGATTAAGATTTGTTTCCTTTTCCAAACTGTTTTATTAAAGAATTTCCTAAACCTTCTTCACATAATGGACCTGTTTTGGACAGCCTAATCATCTCAAGTAGAAACGAAGCTATTGCTACCGCCCAAGTAGAAACGGAAGATCAACTTCATAATGATAGACTGCCGCAGACCAATAGAACCATCCATGTTTATGTTGCTGGTGTCCAACGTAACAACGTATTTTGCAGACCTTTCGTGATGATTACAGTGTGGGTGTGTATTGGCTTCAGAATTGCCTTCCGCTAGGCTCTTTAGAAGGCACGGCATCACGAGCACATAGTTCAGAAGCAATGTCTGCCTCTTTCAAGGCTTCGACAAAAGTCACTTTCGTTATTCGTCTTCCGATTTTGCTCTAAAATTAAGCTTTGTAGCTACTCATTATGTCTACCAATCGTTTTGCTTCTGCTGCGCTCGATAGGTAGAGTTACAACTGAATACTACATAAACACGCAGACCGAAACACTATTCGTTTAACTTTTTCATTGTGTGCAATTGAATAATATAACATTGCCCTTCTTTTTTCCAGAAGTAGTAGAAAAATTGAATGTTACTGTAGTATCTTTTTTGCACATTTTAATACGCAACAATTAATAGCAATTTATCACATTTCTTGCATTGAAACGTACAACGTATAATACACGCAAATGTTCCTTTTTTTTGGAATTTCATTTGATTGCTACCAGTTCAATTAAACTAACAATTCCGCCATTATTTTACTTAAGCAGGTAAATCACACGTGTATGCGTTTCAAACCTCATGTAATAATTTAATCATGTTTCTAATTATTTTCCTCCGACACTTTAAACCGCAGAGTAAGAAAACAAAAAAATCTCAAATCATTTCCAACGAAATACAAAACGATTAAAACTGACCAAGATGATACTTTCACCATCATATACACCCACAATTGCAAACTCTATTTATGCAAAATTAGTTAAATAGTTTATGGCAATTATTTTACTTTTCCACTTTTCAAATGTTTCAAAATGTTGTAGAAGAAGAAGAAGCATATAACAAGCAGACACCATTTGTTTTGGTGTATTTTGTATGTATTACCGTTTAGCCCCTATAGTAAATGCATGTATGTTAAAACATTCATTAGTGGAGGCTATTATTGGCACAGTCGATCGCATTGGCTGGCCATATAAACCTACATTGGTAATATTAAAAAAAATGACATCCTGTTGTTGAGTATCAATCGATCGTTCATCAAAATGCTAGTATATAATAATTGAAAACAGGTATGTCACTATTCAGCAACGCCCCATCTAAAATAATATCTTAATACAGGGTTTACCTAGCCAATCCGGCATCGTCAAAGCGTTATCGGTCGCCGTAAATACTTTTTCGGGCGACGTCAACCCTCAATTGGGCACTGTCATTTCTATTCGAGCCTTTTGAAGTATGAATCGGGCATAGTACAGAATGAATTGGGCCTACTTTATATTTTGTTGCTTTCTAGCTGTAAAACAATACTTTTTTGCTAGTAGTTGAACTGATATGTATGAAAATTCACTATTTTTAAGTTTAATCACATAACAAATTATTCAAATTCCTTTTTTTAAATTTTTAATTCCACACCGTACAATGCAATTTGGTTTTATATTTTTTTAAAAATATAATATGTTTGGTGATTTAATTAGGTAAACATTTTAAAATAATGCATAATAAGTTAAACAACATGCAAAATACATATTTTTAATCAACTTGATAGATCAAACACACCGAAGCTACCGATTTAACACCTTCAAGAGTAGGACGCTTTCATTTTGTACTATGCCCGATTCATAATTCACAAGGCCCGAATAGAAATGACAGTGCCCAATTGAGGGTTTACGTCGCCCGAAAAAGTATTTACGGCGACCGATAACGCTTTGACGATGCAGGATTGGCTAGGTAAACCCTGTAATGAAACTTGCCAAAACTTTCATTAAATCGGGTTTGGTATACCGTATGTATTCAATTTCGTACAATTGCGCTTGTACAAACAATAACAGCCGCTAAAGATCGATCATTTTTATTTTATTTTTTTCACTTTTACCCCCTGGAGTCATCTACACATGGATGGTACGGGCATCGTAAAAAAAGACTTTTCATACATGTAGTTTGTTAGAAATGCCACTTGTAATGTTACTGATATTTGTTAGTTGTACACCTTATAATGTGACCTTCTCCAGGAAAAACGATACAGTGTTTTCCTAGTCACTTTCGAATGTAAAAATTGTTATTCACCGCGTGCAAAATGTTATTCCACATCGATCTGACATTTCATTTACATCATAATAATTTTTAATTTCTTCAGCATGATTTTCAACACTTCAACGAGATGGTGCCATTGTTTTTTCATCGGAGTTTGAAGCCCGATTGTGTCAATCGTTGACAGTTCAAGTGTTGAATATCATGCTGAAGAAATTAAAAATTACAGGGTTTTCCAAGTCACTTTCGAATGTAAACTTTGTTATTCACCGCGTGCAACATGTTAATCCACATCTATCTAATATTTCATTTACATCATAACAATTTTTAATTTTATCAGCATGATTTTCAACACGACTCAAGCTGGATTGAGTTTGACAGTCCTTTGTCATGTGGTGAAAATCATGTGTTGAAACTGAAATTTCGTTTTGAAGCAAATACAACATTTGACAGATGTTGAAAAACATCTTGAATGCGTTGAATAATTATGTGCACATTCGAAAGTAACTTGGAAACCCCTTGGTAACTTGGAATATGATAGAAATGAATTATCAGACTGATGTGGAATAACATTTTGCACGCGATGAAAAACAATGTTTACATTCGAAAGTGACTTGGAAAACCCTATATTCACCACCTCCAAGATGTTTTTCAACAGTTGCCAAATTGCATATTTGCATGAAAAATGATTCAGGTGAGCACGTAGCACATGACAAGAGAGCGATGAGAACGACAATTTCTCGTGCCACTGTTATCATTCTTTTGTTTCATTGCGATAAGCGGCGTAGCGCATGCCGTTCTCGTTTTTTCTTCTCTCATTCGTTCTAAAGAGAATTACTGAGCGGTAAGCAAAGCCGTCACAGATTTTTGAGTTCATTTCATGTATAACAAATAAATAAACTATCGATACATTTTTAAATTGTATATCAATATTAACGACCAAGTTAAGTTCATTTACAAGCTTTGTTAGCCATTTTATGAAATAATAAAGTGCTCAAGCTGAAAATGAAACCTGTTGAACCATCCAGGAACTAGTGTAAATTGCGAATTGTCAATATTACGATAAAGCCGTCCGGTGCCGTTTAGAGCCATCGGATCAAACCGTTAGTCATCGAAGGCTTTCAAAATCACCAATCGGAGCTAACCTAACCGCTCCCGAGGATTCTAAGCTTGCAGCTACCGTCCGGATATGAGTAGAATCAATCGTAACTGATTTCGGTGCTTTGTTGAATTTACTCATTACTAAATTGCACAATTACCGGTATTCTAATACTTTTTGTACTTTGTTCTTCTCCCCCCCCCCCTCCCTTTTTAGGCAAAGGCATCTACAAGATCGAGCCTAGGTAGGTTTCTAGATTTATTTGCTGTCCGTAATCAGACATAATCAGATGGTCCGCGATCAGAATCGGCTCCGGAATCGGAATTGACCTGGGAATCGCAATTTGCCCCGATAACGGAATCATAATTGGCTCCATAATAAGAATTAGCTCCGGAATGTGAATTGGTTCTTGAATTGAAAAAAGAAGTTTTAGAAGCGAAATCAGTCCGGGAATCATGGATCCATGAGAATGGATCTTTTATAAGTAAATTTTGATTTTTTGCGGTTATAAATACGCAGTATGATTTTTGCGTTTGCGTCCAAAACGCCTATTTTTATGGCGATGCCGAAACTGACTCCGTTTGGAAGCCGATTCTAATTAAGACCCAATTCTGATTCGAAAGCCGATTTCGATTCCGGAACCAATTCCGATTCCGCAGTCGATTCCGAAACGGATTCCGATTCCGGAGTCGATTCTGTAATCAATTCTGGAGCCGATTCCGATTCTGGAGCTGATTCCGATTCTAGAGCAGATTCCTGAACCAATTCCGGAGTCGATTCCGATTTCGAAACGGATTCCGATTCTGGAGTCGATTCCGGAACCAATTATGGAGCCGATTCCGATTCTGGAGCCGATTCCGATTCTGGGGCCGATTCCGGAACCAATTCCGGAGTCGATTCCGATTTCGGAGCCGATTCCGGAATCTATTGCGGAAACTGATTCGGAACCTACTATCCGAAATCGAATACAGAAAACTGCAGAGTTAGCCGGAATCGATTCCGACCAAAACTTCATTTTTCCCATCACTACTGCGGTGCTCAGCATATCAACGATTGCCCCTAACTTTTCACTAAACCACTATTTTGATCAACCCTTTCTAAGAGGCCGGCACTATGTGATGTATTTGTAACTGCAGCAGGATAATATGTCTATACGTACAGCAACATGGGTTCTTTATTAGCATGATCTGATAGTCTTATTTGAATATCTAACTCCATTCTAACCTGACTATTTGGGCTCTGACCCATCTATCCATACAAACCAAGCCAAGTACTCCACTGATCTCTACATCGAAATCAAAATCTTTGTCATTCTATGCCTTCAACTTTTCTAATGATAATATTTCCTAACATTTTTAGCAAGACGACATTTACAGCATTTACATCTGAACAAAAAAAATATAACTGAAAAATAATATTTAAGTGCGCTCATCATCGCATAGGTATGCTGCAATACTTCTGGCTTGCTTCTTGAATTTCAGAAATGGAATGTTTCTATCACCTTAATTCAGGTATCACGGCACGCATCAACTTACCTGACAGATTATCCAGCATGTACGTCAGCAATTTGGACGTCCCGTTCGGTTCGTTGTAGATCGACAGCACATCCTTGCCGAGCGGATTGCCGTGCAATCCGAGAACATGCAAGTTGAACAGCTTCCCGAGCTCGTACGGGAGTACTCGCAGATAGTTGTTGTTCAGCAGTAGCTCCCTAAAAAAGATAGACCATATCAATCATGTTGTAGATTGGTCACTAGATGGTGGTGCCATACAGGACATGGCATTCACCGTACACTTACCGCAGCTGGATTAGTTCACCGAGCTCGGCTGGCAGGCTACGCAGCTTGTTCGCGGACAGGTCGAGCGTCCGCAGATTGGCCAGTTGGCCGATCTGATGCGGCAAGCGCGTCAGACAGTTATCGTTTAGGAAGAGTGCCGTTAGATGCTCAAACTTCCAGAGCGTCGGACTAAGATTCCGCACACTGCCCGTTATCTCAATGCCATGCCAGCACGTCTTCTTCCCGGCAGCAATATCCTCGGCGGTCAGAAACGTTTGCTGTCTCCGGGGGTTGTTGCTTTCGTACTTGTCTTTATTGCGTGACATCCTGTCGCCCTGTCCGCTTCTTCTTCTCCGGCTGTAGCTTCTGGTGTACTGGTAGATGATGTTTCCTGCGGTAAAAGGCGAACGAACAATGTGATTAAAAATGTGCCAAACAATAGACAAGAATGAATCTTCTTGATATGGAAGAAAACTCGTTCATTCTCAGCCCAGCTCACCCACCTGCATCTACTTCCGGGAAAACTCGTAGGAAGTAGCTATCCTGTGATTCGCTGTTAAGTATTCTTTCAACCTCGAGATATTTTCTTTTTTATCCTGTCGAACCTTCAATTAGATAAATTATGTTCAGCTTAACCTATACACCACACACAAACACATAGCACTCGCGCGCGCACACAATCACGAACTATTGATACTTGGATAGCAGGAGGAAGGTAAAATAGGTATCACTGTAATTATTTTTCACTTTCTGTGGAACAAACGAAAACCACCTCTAAGTTAAAGCATACAAAATCGGCTTTTGGTGAACTTCGAGCGGACAAAACGCGAACCCATACACACACACTCAGACGCACTGGATAGGTATGAATGGTACACAATACCGTGGGAAAAAATGCCTCCCACAAAACCGCACACCTACGAAGGGAAGAAGGAACGCGCGGCGCGCACGATCATTCAATCGTTTGGTTAATTCTTACTCTATCTAGCACTTCTTCACAAGTTGATCACAAGCTCACAACACAACAGCTAAACATTTCCCCCTTCCCAACACAATAACCAATAGAATAACAGATACGGCCATGAAGAAAACTACAATCGCGGCCAAAGCCCGCAACCCCGAGGACCTCTGATCCCGCGTGTGTCCTTCCTCTCTTGCAACCGTACGCACACACACGCTCCCCTTCCTTCACTCCTCCCTCACCTGGGTCCATGCGTTCTCCACACGAAACCCACCACACACACATCCAACAAACAATGGCCAGCCTCCAGTTTCAGCACTTGTACTGCTGGCCGCCGTCGGGTAGGGGTTGGCAGTATGTGAAGTTTAAAGTGACTTTGGGAAAATTGTTTATACTGATGCGTCGCGATCCAAACCCTTGCGGTTCCGCCTGACCTCACTGTCCCTGCGGGAACAAAGCGAGACAGTGTGGAATGGCGTATGAATTTTAGCAGCAGAAAAACATCCACCACTACCAACAAGCAGCAGACCACCAGGACGTTGCACAGTTGATGTGATGAAAGGGCGATGACCGGGAGATCGGAGACGGGAATGATCACAGAAAAACTTTTTCCGTGCCCTCAAGCCTGCCTCCGCAGCCTTGCTTGAGGCTTTGGAATGAGGCTCGCGAAGATTGCACTTAATTTTCCTCGCCCGCTTACTTCCTAAAACCACGCATACGCGCCGCACAAATCCGCAGCTGCCAGCTTTGTCGCTAGCGCAACTAACTGCGACCACACAACACTTTACCCGTACGCTATTTTGCTTCTTTAAAAACAACGCGACAAAGGGATTACGCGTCTGATTTCCTTTCGCAAATTTTTGTCGGGAAATTTACAACACACGAAAATGTACAGTAAAGATTTGCGTATAAAAATGACATTTTTTTCTAAGATGGCAGCTGTCAAAACTGCTGCGCTCACTGTGTCGATCAGTTTTCTCACTATTTTCGATAGATGAGCAGATTCGTCTCACCTGTCGAGCAGTTTTCGAGAAACGACCAAGGTGCATACACACGCACGGGCTTGTCATTTCGTGTTGGTGTTTTGTTATTTAGCGACTTCGCCTTATCATCGTTTCATTAACTAATAAAACGAAAAATTAACTGTGAATCGACTTAGTCTGGAGCCGCGCGGGTTAAAAGCTTATTCTGTACAGTCTCGGGTACGATCCGGCTGCTACTCGCAACTCCTCTGCTCGATACAAACCACAAGCCACGACAGAACGGCTTGCAGTGAAGAATCCTATTTTCACACATTTTTGGTTTCTAGAAGGTTAATCGCTTCGCAAATACTGCCGCCTGCCTGCCTGCCTGCCTGCTCAATCATTGTTCTAGTTACAACTGCACTAGAAGCAACATCGACGAGTAAACGTAATACATCCATTGCGACAAGCCAAGGCGGAACAGCGAAAGACATGCAAATGTTTGGCATCGATAGTAGAAAAGCCACAACCTTCCCGGCGTATGTGGTATCTGGACTTCTGTTGCTGCTATTTGTACGACACAGTTCGCAACAAAGCGATTACAATGACTACATGAAACGAGAGCATTCCCTTTTCAAACCCTACCAAGGTAAGTGGCCCAGCGTTCTTTGTGTGCCAATCTACGCACGTCGAGAAAGGTGATAAGTGTCTAACTAGCGCATCATCACGCACGCACGCGGTTTTGTTATCGGGTTTCAGGATCGGGCATGACAATACCGTACTGGGATTTCATAGGTACCACTTTCGTTACGAACTCTTACGTTCGGCTGACGCCGGATCTGCAATCGAAGAATGGCGCCATTTGGAATCATGTGGTACGTGCAGTTCGTTCTTTTATCTTGATGAACCGCTTCCTATAACTTTACTCATTTGCCTTCCACAGCCCTGCACATCTATAAATTGGGAGCTCCAGGTTAACTTTAAGGTACACGGCAAGGGCAAGGATCTGTACGGCGATGGCTTTGCACTTTGGTATTCCCGGGATCGGTTACAAACTGGACCGGTGTTTGGCAGCAAGGACAATTTTATGGGACTCGCCATCATCCTGGACACGTACAGCAACCACAACGGTCCGCATAACCACCAGCACCCGTACATTAGTGCCATGGTGAATAATGGTAGCCTTTCGTACGATCACGATCGTGACGGGACGCACACCCAGATAGCAGGATGCGAGGCCAAATTCCGGAATGTGGAATTTGACACGCAGATCAACATCCGGTACGAGAACGATGTGCTGACCGTGTTTACCGATCTGGAAAACAAGGCCACATGGAAAGAGTGCTTCCGAGTGGAGGGCGTTAAACTGCCGACCGGATACTACTTCGGTGCATCGGCGACCACAGGAGACCTGTCCGATAATCACGATATCATATCGATCAAGTTCTTCGAACTTGAGGCTCCGTCACTACTGGCCGAGGACCGCCGTCAGATCGTACCGTCGGCAGCTACATTCGAAGCACCGCGCGAACACAAAGACGATCCAAAGCCTGGCATGTCGAACGTGAAAATATTCTTCCTTATTCTTCTCTCCATGCTGATAGTCGTTGTGTTGGTTGTGATAGGCATTATGTTCTATCAGAAACACCAGGAAAACGCTCGGAAGCGGTTCTACTAAGCGTGCGCTCAGTTCAGCCAGGGGAAACTATCTTTGTCTCGTACGGTCGAATATCTCTCTCGAAGACCAACCGTGACCGAATCACACGTTAGAAGTGACGAATACGCAACATGTACCAAACAAATCAGAACATTTAGACAAATTGCTGTACGTAAGCGAGGGGACAAGCATTCGAGAGGAGGTGGTTGTTCGTACAGATTGCAGTGAGATGGACCATGCGTTGGTAGATAAATGCTTACACGAAAAGCGAAGAAAAACAAACATAACCATCACCGTTATTTTCTCCAGCACCATTTCTGCTCTTCATCACCATGACTGCAGAGAGAGGCCATTTCCTTTTGTTGTGAATCACATATTTTTTCACACTATCATTTACTGAATTTGCTGTGAAAGTATGTCTTTAAGTAAATCCCGCTCAGGCTAGGATGAATTTTCAATATTATGAACCATACAAATCCCCTTTGGGCAGAAGAGACGAAACGAGCATACGAAATCATCTAAATCGTACACCTTCTATGCTGGACGACACTGAGTGTGTGGATTTTTAAAGGACTGCAGTCTTTGTTTTTGTGTTGTATGCATGAATTATAATTATGGATTTCCGGTTATTAATCTTAGCGTGTATTTCTACTGAATCACAGTCTTGAAGGGGGCTTTATGGATAAGGAAATAAGTGGTAGGTTAACAATTGTCCAATAAAATCGAACGATGAACAAACAAAGAGTGAACAACAATCCCTGGACTTTGGACTTTTCAATTCAGTATATTGTGTACAATAGTTTTTGAACGCAGTCAGTATGGTAAATGGAACATATATTTCAAGAAGGTAAATTACAATTAAAGAAAATGGATTTAGAAGTTATAAAAAAAACGTTGGACAAGCACACACAAAGAAAAAAAAAGTCACATTAACTTTTTTTTAAATCATCAGGACAATCGGTACAACATCTTTCGCTGCAAACGGTGCTGCAACTCGCCGCGCCGTATCAGCGTGTGAATCACCTTCCGCACTGCTGCTTCTGAATATTTCTGGCGCGCAAAGTCCTGAATAATGCTCTGCTCCGACACCTGCGATCCGATGGCGAATCGACGCTTCAGCTGCTTCTCGATGCGGTTCAATATCTCCGTATCCTCTTCGCTGGTGAATCCTTCCGCACCGGCAAGCGAACCACTGCTGGCAGCGGTCATCGTCGACACGGCAAAGAGACGCAGCGCTTCGCTGACGTGTGCCTCTGTTGCAAATGGTTGCAGCTGCATCTTGGCCAGCGATTCGGAGATACGAATAATGGCTTCCAATTGGCGCACGGTGATCGGAATGGACAGACGTTTGTCTATCGCTTTTTCATGCTCCCCAACACCGGCACGCAGTCGCACGTACTGACTTTTAAGCTTCTCGGCCGCCGCCTCGTTCAGCCGTGGACCACAATGCGTGCGACAGTAGTGGATGTACTTCTTCAGCATGGCTAGAGGAATTTCACCCTCCTTTGGTTCGGCTGTCGCCTTCGATGCGTTCATGTGGACGCTCATGACGTGCTTGGCCAGCGTGATATCGCGTTGCTGATCGTGTTCGTCCTTCACGATGAAGATCATATCGAAACGGGACAAAATGGTCGGCATGAAATCGATATTTTCATCACCTTTCGTATCATCCCACCGGCCGAAGATGGAATTGGCCGCTGCCAGGACCGAGCATCGCGAGTTCAGCGTAGTCGTGATGCCAGCTTTTGCGATCGAGATTGTCTGCTGCTCCATCGCTTCGTGAATCGCGACTCGATCGTCTTCCTTCATCTTGTCAAACTCGTCGATACACACGACACCACCGTCCGCTAGTACCATGGCGCCACCCTCCATGATGAAGTTTCTGGTTGCCGGGTCACGGATTACTGATGCGGTCAGACCAGCCGCACTGGAGCCCTTGCCTGACGTGTACACTGCAATCGGTGCAACCTTTTCGACAAACTTCAACAGCTGCGATTTGGCTGTTCCTGGATCTCCCAGCAGGAGAATGTTAATGTCCCCACGACGCGTCAATCCGTCCGGCATTCGCTTACGCGATCCGCCAAACAGCATGCTCGTGATCGCTTTCTTAATATCCTGCGAGCCGAAAATGCTCGGAGCCAAACTGTCCGCCAGCGTGTCGTAAATGTTCGGATTGGCAGCCAGCTTACGGAACGTTGATTCCTCCTCGGACGTAATGTTGTTGAAGCGTGATATAGCACCCATCCCCTCCGTGTCGACCGTAATGCCCACCACTCGCATGTACGGAGCACGCACGCCTATAATTGCTTTATCTCGACCATCGCGCTTACCCTGGCGAGCGATCTTCCGGATCGAAAAGATGCCATGTATCAGCACTCGGTTGCCAGGCACCACCCGCTCGCACAGGCTGCGATCGCAGAACAACTGCATGTGGCGCGGGATTTCACCCTGCGGTATAAAATCGGGCAGTTCCTGCAGCTTCAACACCTGGAAATCGACACAGCGACATTTGTCCGGCATTATGAAGTAAGGATCAAGCGGACACTTCGGCCGTCCTGCCTGTTCCGTGTTACACTTTCTGGGCAGTTGATACCCTTCCAAGCCCGGATTAACAGGCAAATTCGGAATGACATTGTTACAGGTGCGGCACTGGATAGAGATACGGGTTGCTTTGGCTTTGATTCCGGAGGCCGCGATAATGATGCCCGCAACCTTCACCAGTTTCGACACGCAGTCTGACTTGAGGTCGCGGATGTTCGTCGGATTAGCACCGGAAACGAGCAACACCTGAATGTCGTGCACGACTTCCTCGCCTTCAGGTCTTGGGGAGGTTATCTCGTCGGCCACTTCCCGGGCAGCTTCCTCAAATATTTGAAGATTCTCTGTCGGTTGTTTGTACAGTTTATCGGCCAGCGATTCATCGAATCCAGCCAGATCCTCGATCTCCACCTCCAGATAATAGCGTCCGAGAAGGTAGTTGCGTTTCAGCGTATCACTGCAGATGTCATTACCAAGTGGTTGTTAGTTAGTGGTCGGGGAAACCCATAAAAAGGGGTACGAAAATGAAACAATTGAACTATTTTCTACTCACCGATATTTGTAGGAAAAGTTAGCTTCACAGAATGTTCGGATGAACTCGCGATACTGCTTCTTCACCAGTTGCAGATTGATCTGGTTCGAGTTCTGCTGCTGGTCACCATCGAAGTTGTCCGAGAAGAAAACACCAACATCATCAAATCCATCCATTTTTCTACGATTGGGATGGTTTTGGGAATAAATTAAACACAATTAAACAGCAACTTTGTGAAAACAAAC
Organism: Anopheles arabiensis; assembly: GCF_016920715.1. Lineage (NCBI taxonomy): Eukaryota > Metazoa > Arthropoda > Insecta > Diptera > Culicidae > Anopheles > Anopheles arabiensis. The sequence goes on from NC_053517.1 coordinate 53,331,573, forward strand.
ACAGCTTGCAAGCGGAGTAACCAAATTTACAGCCTATGCCAGATGAAGCCACACAATTTGCGCGCGCAATGTGTTGACAGTTGTTTACGTCAAAAGTTGTTCTCTCTGTCTAATTGTATTCCTTTCTCGCTCGTTTGGATCATGCAAACAATGGGAAAATCGACTACATCATTCGTCCAGAATTTAACAACACGAACGCATTTTGACCAGATGTACCGCAGTGCAAAAAGAACATAACAACAGTTCGGAAAAAGCCAAACAAACACGCCGAAGTCACAGCAATATTATAAATCAACAATTTGCAACGCAGTACCCACACGTATTGTAAGTTTGTGAAGCTTGGTACTGTTTGTACTCTGCTAAAGAGACGTGAACGTCGTGAAACAAACCAAACAACAGCGAACAAACTAAACGTTTGACCATTCCACAACAGCTGTTCCGGAGTGGGAACGTCCGGCGGTACATTTCCTGTTTCTCAACTAGTATTCTCAGCCAACAGCAATGGCCAGTTGGGCAAACCGTCCTCCTATCGAAAGTAACGGCGGTTCTTCGTCATCGCGCAAGAAATGGAACCTTGAAGGTATTGAGGTTTTGTTCGGCTTGATGATCTCATACCGTCCGGCTCATACAATGGCCTTGAGCACCCGTTCTCATTTGCACTTGTTTCCTCGCATTTCAGATAAAAAGTCTCTTCGCAACTTAAAGTACCATTTCGCCGAAGATGGCTGCTCGGAAGTGCAGTTTGCGCTGGCTAAGCAACTGCTGGAGGAAAACTCCGAAACCGATCCGGCTCACAACCACGCTCAAGGGGTGCACTGGCTGTTACGCGCCGCTCAGCAAGGACACGAAGCGTCAATCGAACTGCTCAAAGAATGCTACGAAAATGGCCGTGGCATTACCGAGGCGAACGAGGAAGACGTTCGCACTATCCTGGCCATGAGCCCGGGGGAGCGTTCTGCACGCCGGGCAGCGCAAGAACTCTTTGCGAGCCTCTCGAATGGCGAGGAATACGTTACGGCAGCACAACTCGAAAAGCGTATGCGGGAAATTTACAAGATGGACAAAAAGCGCCGACGCACCCAGCCGGATGGTGCCGAAGCAGAAGGAAGCATGGAACACAGCTTGGGTGGAGGTGGTGGATCCGATGGTGGACGATCGCCTGCTGGAGAATCATCTCTCGGTAGCCCAAACGCCGGCAGCCATCGGTTGCATCGTAGCCCGACCGTGAACCACATTTCCGAGGCGCATCTCTTAGCGGCCGCCGTCAATTATTCGAACGGACATCTTCCGGCCGTGAGTGATGCACTCATGCTGTCATCACCCGATCCTCACAGCCTGAATCACGTGCCGTGCTTTCATCGACCATTTTTCCACCCCTTCATGTTCTTCCAACTGCTGTATCATCGGTTCGTGTCGCTCCTGTCCACGTTTCCCGGCTCGAGCGGAAGCAGCTGGATGCAGCTGGGTCTCGTTCTCATCACTTACTGGTACTTTGCTAGCGATAACCTTGTATCACTGCTGCCCGTTGGGGGATACTATTTGAGCCTCGCCATCATGGTATTGTGCAGCTTCCGGATGCTGAAATCCAAACACGAGTTCATCGATTTTCGAATGTGGTCTGGATTGTTCCTGCGTTACGGTGACGAACATTTGAACACCAACGACTCGGAGAACCAGTATCTACGCAACAACCTAAAGCCCTATTTTTACTTCTTCACCGCATTTTTCGTCAACATGGTCCTGCAGCCCAACATTAACGACCAATGGCTACCGTTTTCCGAGATAACGGTGCTCGCATTTGCGCTAACCTTTCTCACGATGTTCGCCTTCATTTATACGTCGGGCGATTCCTTCCCGGACTATCTGATCCTGTTCTCGTTCGGGCTGAACGTGCTCGCCAAGTACCCGTACGAAATGGACGATGTCGTGACGACGGGTTGGCGCTTTCTGGATCTAAAAGTGCCTGGATTTTCGACGTTCGTTATCGGCAATGGAATTGAATTTTGTCTAAACTGCCGCGCGATGCTCTATCTCATGATTCCGGGCTTTCTTATGTACATAGCGCGACGTAACAACTGGCGTGGCATCTACCAGTACCTCATTCCGCACTGTGTGACTCTTGCATGGTTACAGATCTGCATCATAAGCTCCCAGTCGGCGACAATGTTCGGTTTGGTGCGTGGTGCTCTAGGATTATCCGGACTGTTGCTGTTTCTACCGCTCTTTGGCATCGTCACACTGCTAATTCCCGTGTTTGCCGTCATCGAGTGGCTCTCGCTATCGGATTCAACTGTCAGACTTTGGTCTTCGATTGGCGCTGCTGTGACGGCCGTTGCCATCTCAGGCTACATGGCGAGCTCACGGCGAACCGAACGATACGTCACCTTTCTGCAGATTGCAATCTGTGTCATTGGAACCATCTTCCTCACACTTCCCCACATGATGTCGAACTTTGAAACGATTGGAGTGAATGAAAATCGCCTATTCGAATCGACAACGTCCGACTCGCTCGATGACCCTCGCGAACCAACGAGTGGTGGCGATGCCCTGCCATCGACTCTCAGCTGGGATACGTACTATCAATTCTGCCATCAGCCGGCGTGGGATATAGAGAATAAAGTGAAGACGCAACTTCGCTGTACCAATCTCGATGGCACACTTGTCCGTTGGGAGGGAACTGTAGTCGATATGGCAATCTCGAGTCGTCGCAATCTTCGGGCCCAACTAATCGAAGGATATCTGCCAAAGTTTTTGGCCGATCGCATCACCTGCATCTACGGTGAACCAATTGAACCGGACTGTGGCAACCTAAATGGATCGGTTGAGGGTGAATGTGAAAATTTAAAACATTTCATGCAACGACAACGCACGTGCCATCTCAATAAATGGAATACGTAAGTAGAATTTTGTTGCTATGTTTTGATCAAGTCGCTAAACGGTAATTGTTCTCTTCCATCTTTTGCAGCTATGAGTACGAACTGAAGATACGAATGTCCACTGGACTGTTGACCAAACCCGTCGAAGTTGTTCTGAAAGCACAGCACGTGTTCGGAAACTTTACTCAAAGTCTCAACTATTCTGACCGCGTATGGTTCGTCGGCGTCTTGCGCGATTCGGCTCAATCCGGGATCGCGTCATCCGGAAATACCGATCAGCCACATTGGGACACGGTTAGCAGTGGATTTAACTTGAACATGGGAGGACAGGCCGGAAGTTTCGGTGTGCATTCGATGCGATTGGGACGCAAGAACCCGCTAGTCGAACTCCATTCAATCGGATGTCGACAGTGTCGTAATCCTGACCTCCCAACTGTTCATCTCACCGAAGGAATGAAGGTAAATGGACGTATGCGGGATCTACTGCGAGGGGTAAAGTATTTGTTGAACGTCATCTTCAACCCGCTGGTGATCTTTAAGTAACGCACTCTAGGCCGTGGGACGTGTATTGTAATCGATGCTGGTCATACTCCATACTACTCGCTAGTCGCTCTGTTGGCAGAAGTTCTCGTGCTGGGTCCACACTCTTGCCCTGGCAGAAGCAATTTGTTTTCTTCTTTGAGAGTAGCATGATGTATCTTACATAAACGTCAGTAGTTGAAACTTTCTTACAAGAGAGCTAAGCTAACGATGACGATGACTGTCTGTTTTTTCCTTTATGTTTGCTGAATAATTTTACGCTAATAACATTTCAATTTAAAATTTCTTGAGTTTTGCAATAACATATAGTACGTAATGAACGATAATAAAATTTGTAGAAGTTGTTAAATTAAATGCCGAAAAGTAAAAGTTTTCATATTTCATTGTAACAAAGAAAGAAGCAAATAAGTTATCTATTTTAGTTTTTTGCTTTAGTTGTTATTTGCAAACAGTTACGCAATCTGCGCATTACGTTCGCCTAATGTTCCTTGTTGACTGTTTGACCCGGGGGAAGAAACTCATACAGCGCAACACCACGATAATCGAAGAAAACATTCAACATGATTTTGATCGATTGATTGGTGTTTCGGGATCATAGATTGTTTTCCGGGTCAGTTTCTAATGTAAACGGCGTTATTCAACAGTCGCAAGAGGTTATTTTTAACAGCCCAGCTGTCACAAATAATGGCAACTGTTGAAAAACATCTTGCAAGTTTTGAAGAATGCTGTTCACATTGAAAACTAAACCAGAAAACAGTATCTGTGTCTATAGATTTATTTTAGTACCACGCAACCATATCCGTAACCATAACCATAACCATATACCTGCTCTACCTGCTAAGGGACATGAGATTTGAACCCATGACCGACATGTTTATTAGGTCGTACGAGTTGAGGATTGTACCACGGGACCTTATCATATTTATAAATTTGGCCAATATAGATTGGTATAATGTTGGTTGGCCACATTATTGTAGATTTGGAGCCCCTTAATTAACCAACAGTTTCCTGCATTAGACAATAAAATTCTAGGATGCCAGGGTTCATGTGCTCTGCGTAATCCGTCCCTCAAGTACACTCTCACTTTCCTTTGAATCTTTATCCGGTTGCTATGGAACTCAAGCCATGAAAATGGATCACAGGCAACTACGTCTGAATCGTGTTCAACTTCGTTTGGATTTTGCAGTAGCTACGCAAAATTTCATTGCGGTGCATAGTTTATTCAGCGACCGCTCGGCGTTCCTAACGATTCTCAACATAACAAACAACTAATCGCTATAGACAATTGTGAAGGTGGTATTGACAGATTGGTTGGCTTCTCCGCATTGGAATCAATTCTCAATCAGACCGTCCTCCCGTATCAAGGAAGGAATATCCGACTAAATCTTGATAGCTCGAACAGAACTGAATGGCAACGTAGGTTGTTACGCCAAAACGAAGAAGATTGTGCAGGTTTGTTCGGCAAATGTGATCAAATTAAAAACAAATTTGAATTGTGAATTAAACTTCATGTAAAAAATACTATGGGTTTGACAATTGAATGCATGAATTACTTGACTAATTTCCTTGCGATGCAAATGCGCCCCTCGGTCACTGAACAAAAGCGGTGCGCTACAACGAAATTTGCGTGATTACTGCAAAATTCAAACGTAGCAGAAAACGATCCAAACGTAGCTGAAAACGTTTCAGGCGTAGTTGAAAACGATTCAGACGTAGTTGACTGTGATCCATAGCAACCGGATAAAGATTCAAAGGTAAGTGAGAACAGGTGGATTATCAGATCCATTAGGTTGGGCCATAACAAATCGATCTTCCTAAAACGCGATACCTATACCTATATCTTCTAACCTCTAAACCACGGTCATATGTCGGTCTGTACAGGGAGATTTATTTTAGTACCACGCAACCATATAAAATCAGCTCTTGCTAAGGGATATGAAACTTGAATCCATGACGGACATGTTTATTAAGTCATACCTAACATATTTATAAATTTGGCTAATATAGAATTTCAAGCCAGCTTATACGGATATATATGTATTACGACTATTCACGTCACATGAGCTAAACATATCTAGGCTCCGGAGATGAATTGCGGAGGGGGGAATGTTAGGGAATCGAACCGATCCGGATAGTTACATCCTTGTAAGAAGCTGACGCGTCTATCCAAAATACCAATAATCTCCGACATGTGCGTGGTGTAAATAGACGTAATTTTAACAAATAATCCTTTATAAAGTTTACGTCTCGTTTCTGCCGCATATTCTGTTTTCATTCTCTACTATGTTACCCTATGTCCTACATGATATTGGTCGTTATCTGTGTTTAGCAAAGGAAATCATTCAAGAATGCGTAAACACCAAAGCGAAAACACACATTAACACGTCAATCGGGACTGAGGTGGAATGAGCGTTTTGGCTATATTCATGTTCATGCTCTTCCAGGGGACGGTCAAAAAGGATGAGGAAAAATTTAAATAAGAAAGTATTAAACGACAAATTGGAGTCGATTACACCAACCATTTGACTTGCAAACTGAGTTGTATTCGAGCACGAAAGTATAAGGGTGGGTTGCAACTCAATCTTCCTTGAATGTGGTCCTGGTGTAAATCTTTACATATTTGGGCACTGCAAGCTTGCGTTTCGTAAAAATTGTCACCCTTGGCCAGCTCATGCAAAAAAAATAATAAATAAATAAATAAATAATCAAATGGCCATTCTAATTATTTGTACGTTTGTACCAAACTTTGTTTTGCCCTAGCAATTGATAGTGTCAAGGGTGTTTGGGAGTGAAAAGATTAATCTTTTGGCATACAGTTTTTGGTGGCTTGTACAACACTAAACGTACTATAAAATCTGCAATTAAAGTCGAATTTATTGTTATCGAGGTGTAGAGCTTAACCATTTCTTATTATGCTTAACCAGTTATTATTATACTAGCTTGGAATTAAACACATATTTATCCGGGATTTTCGAAACTTGACCTAGTCCTAATTATATAAATGTAAAAATGCGTTTTGCTTTTGAGATCCTGTAATAGAAGCGTTTTGGTCGCGAACGCCCTAGAAATGATTAATATAGCAAATGTAGTTTATAGCAACATTTTCTTTTCACCATTTTATATCACAAGAATATATACTTACATACTTTCTTTGCAATGAACTCAATTATGGCAAATATAGAAACAAAATCCCAACAGTTGAAATACAGTAAAAGCTATTATTTATTAACAATGAGGCACATTCCTTTATTTTGCTCAATGCTGCTACAAAGAACAATCCATACACTATAGCTAGGACTTTCTACCCATGTCGTTAGCCCTCACTTGCCTTCATTATTGTCACAAAAAACGGTGTTTATATATCACTATTTAAAAACGAGAATTAATGCACTACTACAAATACTTTTTGCTACAGTCCTGCCCATACAGCTCAATATGCATTTTATATTGCCTCAAAAGGTAAAACAAAAGGAAACACTCTTTAAAGATATTCCAACCAAAGGCGAGGGGTAGTAACCCACTGGTTCTTCTTCGCAAATTTTGTACGCACACTTCGCAGGGTGTTTCAATGTCTCTGGTTCTTGTCAGAGTGGAAAACTCGTAAGGTCAGAATGTGGGGTGATGGGGGCAGGGGGGGATGTTACACGTGCGTAAGCAACGGCTCCTAATTGCTTTCACTTTTATTCTGCTCTGACGTACCTTGCTGTAGTCTAGCGGGAGATGTATAGTCAGTCCATATTCTTCTGCATTTTTTTTTAAATTTCCCACTATCGCTCTTATGCGTCTTTCTCCCGGCACCCGGTAGGGAAGTTTTCCTGGCCCTGGCGGAGCATCTCTGATCGATAGCTCACCCCTTTTCTACTACAACTAATGCTATCTCATTTGCATAACTCGATATGCTCAATCGCGAATCAACTAGAACGATGATTTATGTTATGTTATTTTGCGCGAAACAGAAAACGGTTGTTGTGCGCGGCGCGCGGTGCTATGCGAGTAGCAGAAAAATGGGATTTTTTCGATGCACTCCAGAGGAGCGGACGATCAACGACGATCGTCCATGGCATCGCGGCATTTATTGCGTGCGTGGTCGTTTGCTGAATGTGCTTATTGTGTGACGAAGCAATGCGCAGTTTACTATGATCCCTGTGTGTCCCGTCTATCTGTACAAACAGGAACGAGAATGGGGCTCATACATTGCGATGTGAAATGATCGATTCATCGATCATGATGCCAGCGCCAGCCGCGTGCGGAATGCGTTACAGTTATAGACACGCAAACCGTTGTAAACATTGTGCTACACACACATACGCATTCACGCTGTTTCATGTTGGATCCGGTATGCAAAACAAAACGAGAAATTAAAATTAAATCTTCACACCGGACATACAAGAAGCTGCACACGAAATTCCATCCACCCACTCACGTAAGCTTGCGTAAAAATCTTGGAATAACAACAAAAAGCGACAGACGCAGGAGATAAGTCACGCAGCAGGAAATCACTCGATTTAGCACCAACCAGATTCACTGCTCAATAAAAAGAATGTTTTGCGTTTTGAGGATGGAAAAAATGCACCGCTCGTGCCGCACCGAGTGTCTACGGAACTACGGACCAGAAACAGAAAAATCTTCCTGAGAACCGGGCCAGAACAGATGGCGTTTTTTATCGTGTTTGTTTAAAAAATCAAAATTGCCCCTCTGTTTCACCACACGTTTTTTTCCTCATTTCATTTAAAAATGTACAAATCCGATCCGACACACGCACGCACGCGCAACGCATTTCCTCCGTGCTTGGCGAGCTGCAACTCCACTCCATATTGCCCCCATTTCACTACTGCAAGCTGTGCTCCTCCATCCCATCCGCTGGTGGTCTATTTCTCCTTCTTGGTAGATGATTTCAGCTCCTTTCTCGTCTTGAAGCCGCGGAAGCTGGCCTGAATCTTGGTCGCGGCCTCGGTGGCCATCTTTTGCTTCTTACGCACCAGAAAGCCGCGCACATTCGCCTGTATTTTGGTGGCCGATTTGTCCTCCACCGTGCCGGACGATGAAGTGCCCGAGCCAGAGCCAGCGCCTGCACCGGGCACCATTCCGCCCGAAGCGATGACGGCACCCTTGCCACTGCCCTGTCCGCGCATTTGCTTGCGCACTCGGTACCCGCGGAATCCGGCCTGGATTTTCGTGGCCGCATCATCTTCCGACTGGGAGGAGTTCGGTGAGCTCGGATGAATATGCATCTTGGTTGGTGGCGTTACGCGGGTCTGTCCTAGGTCTGTCGCGCTTGCTGCTATTGTTGTTGATGAAGCTGTGCGCTTGAATCGATTCCGAATCTCGAGGAACCGGTTCCACCGATGCCGCTGGGTGTTGTTGGGGAGCCTGGATCACTTTTTCCACCGTGTATCACACAATCGTTTGGCCCTGTCTTTTTTACACGCATACGAGCACACGCCTATACAAGCTTGGTTCGGGCTGTCTTTCCCAGCAGCGGGATGGTGATCGTATTCTGCCTCACAAGGGGTGTGTCTTTCAACTTTCACTTTGAATCAAGAATTCATGCACTATGCACTTTCTCTTGTGTTTTTTTCCGATTCTTTCAACAAAACGTTCAGCTTAGTTGGGATGTGTTTGCACGCAGACTGGATGTATCTTTCAGCAAACTAACCCCGGTGGTGGGCGGCTATGCGCAGATCGCTAACGTCACGTCGAACCTGGTGAACGAAGTATTTCAAACTGCGGGAGAGCGTGTGCCGCGAATGGAACCGTGGTCGCGCGTTCGGATGCGCGCCTACCAACTCATCCGTCTGTGTTTGGTTTGTTGCGAGCGGACGAAACAGAGACGGGGTATAGCGCAACGGCCGGCAAAAGGAAAGAGATGCCATGATAAATAGTAGGAGAGCGGCACACGAAGATCAAGTGCGCGAGCAAGAGACACAAAGCAAACCGCGAAGCGAGAGTGCTGCTGCTGACAGATAAATGGGCTTTTCGTGGGAGATGCTGTTAGAGTGTGTACAGTGATGGTTATATGAATGGGACAGTTGGTTAATATGAAAACACCTCAGCTTCATGTATTATGTACTTTTATGTAGGCTGTTAGGATAGTACACGCTAAAATCTTAAAGCACTATAATAACTGTTCTATGATCTGACTCTTAACAAAATCATACCCACAACCACTACACCCTAAAGCGCCTGCCACTTTTGTTCTGCCGTTCGGCACTGTGTTTCGTCTATGAGGGACAGCATTGGAACTGTTGCCACAATCGGCGTCATAACGAGCAAACCAACAACAAACATCGCCACACACATTCCAGTGCGTCATGCAAGAAGTCCCACGCGGCCAGAGAATTATGGAACCTGAGGTCGGTCTAGTGACGCTAGTGTAGATCGATCCAGATCTGATCAACTGTTCTTCAAACACAGGTACAACGGTAGATGTATAATATAAAGTTAAAATATATATTTAAAAATGAATTCAATTTCTGCTTAAGACATGACCACAACACTCCATCATTACCAGCAGCCAATGGAGAAAACAAACTGTACGGCAAAGCACTGTAAAATGTAGCTTTAATGGTTTTCTCTCTAATGCTATTCACCTGAAAGGAAAGCCACCACGGACGGTTTAGAAGGTCAGAGTCAGTTTGAGTTTGCATACGCGCTTAAGCCGTACCAGATGGGAACCATTTTCGTCAACCCGGGAACCCTGGATGTATCAACAACATGGGAGTTCATGGGCAATGCTGGAGAGCAACAGAGCTACAAACCTCCCCCCACCAAACCTCCGTTAGACTCATCTATTGACGCTGGCTCGGTTTTCTTGTCGACACATTTGCATTGTTATGTACCAATGCACCCCAATTCTCACCTTCCCGTGGGAGGCAGAAGGGAAAACGCAACACACCCGTCAGTACGGGGAAAACTGCCACAAAAGAGAGAGAAAGAGAGAAGTTAAAAATATGAAGCAAACGCTCGTTTCAGATGGCAAAGACGGCATGATGCGGGGACACTATGCATATGACAAAAACGTGGCGGTATGGTTTGCCATATAAAGCATCGAATGGAGCACTGTTGGGTCGCTCTGCTCGGTGTTGTTGTGGGGTCTCTCTCTTTCATTCTCATGTGTGTCCCTTACTCTACGAACGGTAGGAATCAATAGAGCGAGCCCCTGGGGAATTAGAAAGATGATCGTTTTATTACTATTTCATTGTGTTTTTCCCGAACCACCATCATCATCAAGAGCGAAGGGATTGGCACACATAGAACAGGAACTAGAAACAGTGGCAACCAAAGCGGCAACAAGTTCGCAAACAAACAAACAAACTAACAAAAAAAAAAGAACAAACTGAAAGCAAACGCATACATTTACCAGTTGATGGTTTACATTCTGTGATTGGCCATTGTTGGTCAGGGTCAGGCGCCGATGTGTGCGACGTTTCGTTGCGACCATAATGTATGAGAGGTTTTTTTTGTGTGCGTGTGTGTATTTCTTCTTTTGGTATGTTTATTTTTTGTTGTGCACAATGTTTCAGCACAATGTTCAACTCGATTGATTTACGAGTTAGCTCTTTTTATGGTGATGGTATATGGTTGTGTTTCTCCTTTTTTTCTGCTGTCATGCAGATAATAACCCAAACATGCGTCAGGTTTATTTACTGTCGTTTTGCTGTCGATTTGTGTTTTAAACGAGGGCGATTAACCATTGCCAAAAACAAAGGTTTCTGAATATTGCTATCGACATGCACACATTGAGCATTATGTGCTGAATTAAATACTTAAATTCAAATAATGTTACCCAGTCCGCAATGTGTTGTAGTTTACTCAACTTTTCCCTACCTTTCTCACGTTTTTACCTTCCACTATACAATGTGTTTGATTGCTCGTATCATCTTTGCAAACATTGTCATTGAACATTGATAAACCATCCACCTGCATGAAGCGACAACTTGCCCAGGGCACGTGAATCCAGCCAAACCCCAGACCAAAAGTACCACACAACCCGCCGGACATTCGAGTTCATCATCATCATCACACACGTGGCAAACGATGCAATTTCAATCATTGCACTTTTCATCATTGCACATTTCGTCTTTCATACCGTTATGAGTTGTCTTTTGCAGCCGATGCCACTCGAGGTGCACCTTCAACACAGAAACAGAAATTGGTTGCTTTTGTTAGCTTAACTCATTCTGGAAACGGGCTGGATTGTGTGCATGAAGCGCACATGCAAACACACACACGCTGAGCTTGGTTTAATTTTGTAAGCATTTCATTTCCAACATGAAAAGAACCACTCAACCCAATCACCGCAAGCGAACATTCGTTTGACGAAGGTGAGCCGATGGTCCGATGCTTAAGTGGCACTGATTAGAGCTGAGCTGAGGCGACTGGGCAGTAGTTTTGCTACGTCGTCGTGCCTTCGTCGTGGCAACTATACTACGTTCGCTGTGTCTGTCCGTCCGTCCAAGGGAGGATGTTAAAGTGGCCCCGGGCCCACCCACCCGCGTCAGTGATCGAGTGACCTCAGAGCATTTGTTTTCCAATTCCAACGTGCCTTTTGTTTCCTGCCAGCATCCAATTCTTTGGATTCACAGTGATAGGTTTATTTTTAACACGTTCCGAACCCATGTAACCTCCGCGGGCCGGTGGTTGCACAATTGTGATCACGATTTCCCCCGAAACTAGAACCTGTCCCATAAGCGATCAGGAGTAATTTATTGTTACGACAGCGTTCTCCCTCGATCGAACGCAGCCGTGACGTGACAGTTGAAATTGGTTTCGATAGTTCTTTGATTGCAAACCAGCCAACCCGGTGCATCATGGTTGCATAATTCAATCAGGGACTGTTGTTGTTATATAGCTCGTTTAATGAATTAATTTAAGCGGCAAAAACATTACCACACTACTGTGCCGATGCACCGTCCTAATTGTGTAGAGCCTAATTAGGCCATTTTACAAGAGCGACGTTCGTAACAGCGTAAGAAATAAGGAAAAGCGGTTATTTTACAGTCGTTGCCACTAAATGCTTGCTCTAATTCACTTATTTCTGTGTTTAAGGCACCTATTTGTGCGTCTAAAGCATCATTTTTTGACAGTGCGCAACAGTTATTGTCTCTAATAATCAATTTTTGACTGTAAGTCAATTGCTTTATTTAAAAAATGTTATGTCCGAAACTGTGTGTTCCAAAATTATTCAGCTTATAATTTCATTGAACCATTATATATATTTTAAAATATAACCGTTTTTATAATGATGATGAGTCCCACCACCTACCTCGACAATCGATTGAGATGAACGCTATTTATCACTAGAATATTAAATTTGCAAGTTTGAAGATTATAACCTACCAACTTCATAGACGGCACTGCAGTTAATCGGCAAAATTATGCCACAGACCTGGGCGTTCTTCTAAACTCGAGTATGAATTTTAAACAGCATATCGATGACGTTGCAGCTAGAGGAAATCAACTACTTGGCGTGGCTATTCGGACAACTAACAAATTCCGCAACCTTATGTGCAGTATCGTCTGTTCGGTTGTGGAATGCTGGTGCGTAGTCTGGAGCCCGCCTACTGCTTCTTCAATTGCTCGACTTGAGGCGATTCAACGTAAGCTCACGCGATATGGCCTACGCCTACTCCCCTGGCTGGAACGCAAAAATCATTGGCGATTATTAAAACCCAACACATGAGCCCATAACGATTTGATCCTCGCGCGTGTGTCTCAATAGATTGTCGCCTCTTTCTTATTATCTTTTTCTATATATTCTTAATACTTTACAAAACAAACAAAAAATAATAAGAAAATCTAATCATCATCACTCTCACAAGTAATGACAGTGCAGTGTATCTAACAAAACGTAATACAACAGTTATCTTACATTACATTACTATGATACATCTGTTAATTAACTATACCTAAACTTAATATATGTCGCGCAAGACCCTTTAAAGTTGTATAGTGACTCTTGGTTAACCAACATCACGGGGCATGCTACTGTAGATTTGGAGCACTTTAAATAACAAACAATTTCCCGGACTAGACGATAACATTCTAGCCTGGACTCCTGTGCTCTGCTGTTCCTTGTGCATGTATATCGTTACCCTGGATCATCCTTTCCCCAAAGTACTCATGTACATGTCCATTTACTGTTTTGTAGCTGAACAATATGGTTAGGTAGATTACCAGAAGATTACAGGCGTCCCCCGAGTTACGACCCCCTCGAGTTACGACGATTCGCAGATACGACGATTTTGATTTTGACAGTGAAAAGTTGTCAGTGAGAAGAAATTTATGTATTTTTTTGAATTTCTGTGTTGAAAACCGTTACAAACACATTTCCAAAGATTCTTCAACTAGCCGATCTTTGATATTTATATCGCGTAAACGACTTTCGGTGTAAAATTAATACATTATCAAAACTTATTTCAAATAAAAATCACGATATCATAGATTTCGCCTCTTCAACTTCGGTTTTAAACTTAACTTTGACAGATATTCGACATACGACTATTTCGACTTACGCCTTGCTTTGGGCCATTTTTTCGGTCCCAAATACAGTCGTATCTCGGGGGACACCTGTATGCCAATTTTGGAAGTTTTAATGGAGTGGAAAAAGTTGGCATATATTTACAGGTTTAAACAATGACTGTAGAATCTATTAAATTTCAAATCAACAATCAAATCATGATTCCTACAATAGTCAAAAATTGTTCACTTAGAGACAAAAATAGGTGCGTTGAAGTCCAAAATTAATGTGCACTGTCAACATTTTTATTTTCTACTTTTCTTAGACGAAAATCAAGCTATGGTATAGTGGGTGCTTGGAGTTGCTAGTAGTCTCGTATTGTTTTACATACATATCTCACCCAAATATTGCGTCTTAGCTTATTTACACTTGTCCATGATTACAGTCTGAGCACATCAAGTTCAAGGGGATACAGTAGGGTAATTATTACCACCCGCTCAAAAGAACCCATTTGCCGTTCGCACACTGACAATCGCTGCAGAGGGCATCATAAACCGTCCATATAACGCTACACACGGGGCGGGACGTGGAGGGGCGGTCATTAGATGTGTACCTCTTTATTTCTGTGAGTTGAAATCGTTTTAATGTTCTACACCCTTCCCTTGAGCTTCCAAATTGAATCACAGTGCGCGAAAATAGACCCGCTCGCGTGCGTGATAATATCCGACTCGAATCTGACCATCGTTCATCATTCACACACGCAGACAGGGTGGTGTGTATGGCGCTGTGCTTGTCTTTACATTGCCGTGCGTATAAAAATTCCAAACTAAACATTCCATATGCGTGTCACGCTCACGGTGGGAGGTCATCCGCCGTACAATTACCGCTCACTTAGTGTGGCATGCAAACGGCCGCGCTGTGGTTGATATTACGTGCTTCTCCAAATCGCCGATCAGGTCGATCATGTCAGGAAGTGATGAAAACTTGAGCCTTCTTGTTCCGCCATGCAATGAAAGCGTACATACCTCTTCCCCCCCCCGCTCCCTGCAAAACGACCCCCAGCAACTGCCGAAAATGCGCGCCAAACCCGTATTTTATGTCTCAAAAGCAAAACCATGTGTTTGTGGCAAATTATTGTCTATGTTCGCTCAAAGGAAGAGTCATCGGCCAACCGTCCCTGTGCCTCTCTGACTCTCCCGTCCCAGCATCTCTTGAACAAGGTCAGCCCGGGCTGCTGAGAGTGGGCCAACAACCACTAAAACTCGCGAAATGCATAACCGCACCCATCGTCGGCCCCCTTCAGTTAGGTAGCCGCGCACCATATCGCCCGGTTAATGGTGGATGGCGGTCCACCACTTTGCACGGCATTTCACACCGTCATAATCATCATCTTCGTCGTGAGCATTGCTGTCAGTTTTCTAGCTCAACTGCCTCCCCCGTTTTTCACCCTTCCTTTTCGCCTGCCACGACTATATAGTCGTAAAATGTTCCCATCCCCCGCTTGCCGATCACTTCACTGCACTGTCCGAGCGTGGTGTAACGAGCGTTATAGTTTATTTCCACCATTACTCGCCCTTGCCAACAACAAAAAAAAACCAAACACAGAGAAGGGCCCTCTTTGCACATCGGTAAAGATAGATCTATTCGGGTCGGGTTGGTTGGGCATTCTTGAACTTTGGTGAAATATGACTGACCGCGCGATGGTGGATCGACTGAAAGGCAAAAACCGGAAGTCGAATGCATACGCTTTTGAGCGGCCAGATGACGCAGTGAGCGGTCGTGTTGGTTGATGCGTTCGAAGATCGGCATTTTGGGACGATGAGCAATATCAAACCACCTACAGCATATCAAACGTTGGATAGAGATCGTTCTTTCCGTTTTACTTCAACTCGTAGGTCATCGATAATTCGGCGCTCAGTTTTCGATGTTTACAAGCTGAGGATGTCTTTATTCGTCCAATTTTAACTCAATACGATCGTACGATCGAGTATGCTCTCCTACTCGGAAAGGAATGTTACAAATACATCATATCCGTTGAATAAGGAACACTACTCTACCAAACGCAACTATTTCCCGCCATTCGGCCATCATCGTAAGGGCAAGGGCAGAAGAAAACGTCGACGACAAGACGACAACGCCGAGGCCGTTAGCGGCGATCTCCAACGCTAGATACTGCCGCGTATTGTAACTATTAATAGTCAACGTTCGATTCGGACCGCCCGACAGGCAGCTAGTGGATCAGAACGCACCTCGCTCTTGACCGGAGCTGCCAGCATGTCCCCCGAAGAAGTAACTGTTACGCCATGTTACGCCACCACTCATATCGATCATACTCGTCGGCCGACTGCGGCCACTCATGGGGAGGCGGATGGGCAGGATATGAAGTTGTTTTTGGGGGCAGATCGACACTGCACGGTTGCTGCTTGCTGCGCCATTAACCACCATCGCAACCGCCTATCGGGTCACATCGGGCCCGTGCATATGAAAACACAAACTGTCGTGACATTTTCCGTAGGTGGCCAAGGTCGATCCCGTCTCGAGATGGCGATGGCAGGCTAATCTTCCGCTTCGCGCGCGCCTGGAGGTTGCCAAACAGGATGGCAGGATGGAAATATGCATTTCATTTGCACCTTTCGCTGCATCATCGTCACCTCGCGTAACGGCACACGGTGTGGTGTGGAAGTGTCCACTCGGCTTGTGCGCGGGTAAGTCGATTACTCCCTCCACCTCCCCATGGGTGGGTCAACGGTTTGGTGGTACTCAAAAATGGACCAGCAGCTCACAACCGACGCAGCCTGTCGGTCCAATTGAGGGTTGACGTCAGTTGCCGGTCGACGACGACGACAGCGTGTAATGTTTTTGTGTGCGTTCCCGTATGTGCGACGTCCGGTCCCGGCCGAATGCTGCTGCGTCGGTTGTTAAATGAGGAATTTCAGCCAGCGGTCTTTTGTTTTTGCTTTCTTTTTCCCGCGCTAGAACCTCGCGTGCGTACTTTGTATTCGCAATCATCCCACAGCGGCTGAGCGGAAGGTTTGTTGTTCGTGTAGTATGGCCGTTACCGTAACCCCGGTCTCGTGTCACTTGTCTCCAATTAACCTTTTTTTCCCCCGGTGCTTCACCGCTGTCCATCCACACGCCACAACTGCGCATCGTCTCGGCACAGCAGTGATGATCGATTGAATAATGTCTGTTTGGGGGATTATGACGCATCATCACCCTGACGTTCGTGGTGCTTTGTTCCGTGTTAGGGCTGAGAAATCGAATGCGATAAAACACATTCGCGGGATTTGACAGCCAGGTGTGTAGATGTTGCCCGAGGTAAAAGGGTCCAAAACGCCCGTATGAAATTCAAGCGACACTAACAGCAACACAAAAATGCCCTTTTTCCGTCGCGAGCTAAGCTCATGGTCGCTGGTCGTCATTTACGCTTTGTTCGCTGCTAACTGACCCATTTCTCGCACCTTATGAATACGGGAGGAAATGGATCAACCCTTTTTACACAAGATTTCGTTACAACAAAGACTCTCACTTACCCCAATCTCCTGTTCAGCCGTGAGGCGGTGTGAAGGTAAATGGTGTGTATTGCGCGACAATGCAACAAAGCTATCATAAATTATTCAGATAACGTAGCATGTAAAGTGAAACGAATTCATCTCTCAAAACAGGGAACTGCTTTAGTTGCAAAACAGCTTGTAAACTTTATTCGACAACTTTGCAAACATGGAATGTGCTAACCTTCCATCATGTTATATAGAGCCATAACCTCTTTACTGGAACATACAAACACTTATGTAATGTAGCGATTTCAAACAACCGACCAACCCATGCTTGCGTATGGTCTAACGGCTCTAAAAAGCATCAGGTGCGTTTTCGTTGTCCCCTTAGCATCTTATCAGCCTCTGTGCGATGGGTAATTTGTGTTGAACTGTGCAAACATTGACTATTTTTATTTTTTGGCTGACGAAGAAGGACGGCCACCTAACAACGGACGTAGATGGAAGTAGATAAAAAAGCTCCCTTAAATACGTGCAATCTACCGAACGGCATGTCAAATAAAAGATTCACCTTCCCTAAAGGGTGTCATTGGCCTTCGTGGTGGTGCGTTTCACTCTGTTCGTAGGCATCGGCCAAATAGAGGTCAGTTTAATATGTAATGATAGAGTCTGGAGTTTATTATCGGTTAGGCTTAGGGTTTATCATAGGCCTGAAGCGCTTATGGGAAACCGCCCATTAACGATCGATCAATCAACAGTAACTCTTTTTTGCTTAATCCTATTTGTGAAGAGATTTGAAGAATATAAAAAAAATCTTTTGACCACACATCTTCATGAATATCGCTGTTATGGAATAGATTCTAGTAACACTATAAACATTGCTTAAACACGACATCATTGGCTACCAGTTGACATTTATTTACAATGAAATCTGGATAAGAGAACCCGCTGCAAGGGATACAATTATTGAGTTTAGAGGTAGAGTGGGAATGAGACTCCGATTATTTATATTAAAAACACCAGGACCAGGATCATACACAATTTTAAGCGTTTCGCTATAACCGTCTGTTTTTTTTTATAGAAAAAAGTATTGAAAAGTTAGCAATTTTTGAAAAATGTAGAGACTCATTCATTATTTGGGAAACCCTTTCCTATAAAATGTGTATGAAAAGGTAAATAATTGGTTCCAGGACCAGGACATGTGCTGATATAAAAGCTTATGTGCATCTGAAAAACAGGAAAATGTCTGCATAATACTAATATTTGGGAAAGTATTTGTGTATAGTTTTACTATTTCTTGGTCATGATTATTGAGGGACGATGATTATTGAGGTCGATTGTTTATTTTCTGTTATATTTTTCGAAATTTACAAACTCCACTATTTTGTACACATAATAAGCCAGTTTCATTAGAAGAATTAAACATTAGTTTGAGATAAAAAAATCCGGATTTAGGGTAAAATCGAAGAGGCCCCTAGCGGTCGCTCAGTCCGCCAACTGGTGGTAAATATTCTTCAGCACGAATTAGGATTTCAATAAATGAATTGGCATCATATCTACAACACGCTTGTAGCCGTACAAAACTCCCCCAAGCGACAGCACAGTTTCGGGGCGTTTCGGTGGTACAGTCGTAAACTCGCACGACTTAACAACATGCCCATCGCGGACTCAAGCCTAGAATGGATCATCCGTGTAGGACGTTAGGCCAAGTAGAAGAAGTACTATCGAAACTCTCACTAGTCTGAGCGACAATCGAAATTAAAAAAATAATGCTCAATTTTAGCAAATGAGAACAAGATCTATCATCGACCGCAAACAATGTATCAGAAACACACATGAATTTGCTTGTTATACGATATTTTACTCGTTATTAGAGGTATTTATTGAGAATTTAGATTTGTTAGTTACGCGAAAAAGGCATAAGAAAGGTTACTCATGTTGACGCGTTTCTCTGAATTTAATATGTTGCACGCCAACAGTGCTCTATTTACTCAAATGTAGTTCTTAAAATTTTACAGATTTAAGACAAATTTAAGCTAAAATAATTTTTATTAGATCTAAATTGCATAAAAAAGCCTTTTTTAAAGTGATTTTTAGCTTAAAATTTTTCAATTCTATCTGATCTAGAATTTACCGTATTTGAAAGAAAATTTGTCACCGTGTAATTACATTTGTCGATAAATTTGCTACAACTACAGCGCCGACAGCCAACAAAAGCCCTGCAAAGGTATGGCATGCAACATGCAATTTACGTTTGAATAACTCAGCAGATCGTACAATCGATAAGCTAAACTAGCATGGACGCATGGTAGCTACGCCCCTTGCGCGACATATTGGTCAGCCTACAAACGACATTCTCTATGGCCATAACATGGCAGTATGCCTACGTGCGTGTGGGATGCGTCACTGTGTGCGAGAAAGCATGAGCTAGCGGCGGAACCGAACAAACCTACGGGAAAAATGACAAAACAAATTGTAACAAAAGAAAACACAACTGTTTTGCAATGTGCCAAACTGATCATTATTAGTTGATTATATTTTGCATTCATAATTGGTACTTCATGTACGTCCACTACCATGCTAAAAACGCGCGCGCGATACTAAGAGTCGCACCCGTTACTTCCGCTTGCCGTTGCCATCCAGCATGCCCGCACTGCTGATTCGCTTGCGCATGTGCTTCGGAAGTACCCGGATGACGGACGAATCGATCTGTACCGGCATCGTGCGCTGCCGTGCAATCAGCAACAGACTCTGCACGTCCAGCGGTGCAAAGGACGTCCTGAGGCTGGTGGCGGTTCTGGGCGCGGACACGGGATGCTGCTCCCGTCCAGTCACAGTCCCGGCGGGGCCACTTTTCGGTTCTGCAAGAAAGAGATAGCGCACGGAAGGGGAGGAACGAGCGGGAAAGAAAACCGAAAAGAAAGGGGGAGAGGAAAAGCAGAGAGAAAAAACGCTCAGATATCACACGGATGATGGCACCGGGCCGCGATAGAAGCAATATTTGCAGTAGTGTGTTGCTGGTGGTAGTACTAGTAGTGGCAGTAGTAGCAGTAGTAGTAGAAGTAAATGCAGTAAATTGGATGCATTACATGAATGCTCCCACAGTGCTTGTTGTTATCTAGGAACAGAACTTTAAACTCCTACTAACTTGATCGTGATGAGTTTAGTGCGCCATCCTTCGGTTCCGGCTCGTCACTTGACCCTTGGGTAGCATCCGCTTTGGGTGGCTTTTCGTCTGACGAGCTCCGACTTTCACTAGCACCGGATTCACTAGCAGGTGCCGAGTCCTTCTTCGCAGTGGCCACGCTGCTGGTTAGCGATGGTTTTCGATCGGTGGACACGTTTGACGACTTGCCGGAGTCGTCTTCCGGCGTTGAGTTGCGCTGCATGGCCACACCGCGGGTTAGTGTCATACGCCGTGCCACCGTGTCGTACTCGTCAATGTTCAAGCTGTACATTGGCCGACGCCCGGTCGCACCCAACGGTTCTTGATGGCTTGCCGTTGCTGAATCACTTTCCTCTCCAGCGTCACCTCCTTCCGTTGGATCCGGACCGTCTGGGCGTCGCTGGTCCAGCTTGATCTGGATAACGCTGGCGGCATACTCTTCGCCACTTTCTGCCGACTGGTCCTCGGTGCAGGTACGCATCGTGCTATGGTAGTCGCGCAGTAGCTTCTTCTTGTGCGTACGGTACGAGCGCTGAATCTTGGTGGCCGCCTCGGCCATCGCTTCGTCCTGCTTGTGTTGCTCTTCCCGCTCGATAAACTCGTCCAACGATTGATCGATGGCGGCATTGCCGAACGACGCGTACGGTATGTTGGAGGACGTGTTCTGCGAGTGCTTCCGGAGGTAGCTACGGCGTCCCGCCTGCTGGATCGTAGCCTGCGAGGCGATGGTTGATTCCGTATCGGTAGAAGCAATCGTTTCCAGCGCCGTACGCACCTGATTCTCGTCGACCGATTCAACGGACGAGCGTGTTCCATCCGGACAGTCGGAATCGGCCACCGAGACGGATGAGGCTAGAATTTTATTCTTTATATGCCCTATGTAGTACCCATCAAACTGGTCCTCTTCCTCGACGTAGCTCGGATCCTCGGTCGACGGTCGACTGTCGGCCGGATCTTCATCCACTGCCGGATCGTACCGCTGCAATCCTGACATCTCGGTCATACATCGTCGCATGATCGGTCGCTTGGGGGTTGCATCATCCGCCTGCCCTTCGCCCAGCTGCTCACCCGCATCTCTGCTGTGCAGTTGCTCCTGAAATTGTTTTGATCGCATCGAAACCATCACCATTGGATTGAATTCATCCTTCTGTTCATCGGTTTCCAGTGACGTTCGCTCCTGTTCCATCGGTAGTGGATCGAGCGCTTTAGTTGCCCCATCACATGGCAGGGTCGTAGTGGGGGTGGCAGCTTCAGTGATGGGGGTTTCATCTAAAAAATCATCTGTAAACGTTCGCTTGGTGCGATCTTCGCTCGAAGTAGCAACAGGCTCTTCCTTTACCACAACGTCCTGATCGTCGTCTTCTTCGGTTTTTTGTGGCTCAATTTCCGCATTCGTGGCTGTTGTCCTATGGACGTCCCCCGTCGTACCACCATCAGCGGGATCCTGATTTTCGAGTTCGCTCTTTTTCAAACTGTAAAAAAGAGCCTCGGCCGAATCTTTGCTAAGTTGGCTAAGATCAACTTTCTTTATTTCTTCCCGCTCTTCTACCTGTTTCTCGGTACTATCCTCTTTTTCTAAGGGTCCTGTTTTAGAGGGTGTTATTTCACGTTTAACGCATGGTTCTTCAACGACTTCTTCAAGGCTCACTTCGCGCTTGGGTGTTTCTTCATTGGTTTGCTGTGAAGCAAGTGGAGTCTGGTCCAGTGCGTTTTTTGAATCAGCAACCGATTCGTGATCGCCAGATGATTCCTTAATTGCGGTAACAGCATCAGAATCATTTCCAGATCCAACTTCTCCAACATTATCACTCGATTGTGTTTCCACTGGTACATCAGCAGCTAATATAACAGCATCATTGAGATCAGCTTCAGATGCATCACGAACATTTTCTTCTACCTCTTTACTTGAGCTGCCTGAGACCTTATCTTGTACGATTGTGCTTTCAGTTTGTTTCAAATCGTTTTCATTTGACAGCAGTTTCTGCATTTCTTCTACTACAACACTTTCCAGAGTGGGAGTAACGTCTTTTGTTGGAACAGCGGTTGGTGCTTCAACTTCAGCTGGTTTTTCATTACTTTTGTCTGCATCTTGGACTTTCATTTGCTCAGACTCTTGGTCCTGTTTTTCATCTTTGTTATCTCCACATTCTTCCGTATCTGTTACAGCACAATCCTTGGGTTCTTCTGAAACCACACCTTCAGTTACCTTTGCGGGAGCATTATTCATATCATCATCAAGTGGTTCAGCTTGTTCAGCAACCTTATCTTCGACAATCCCTTCACTGCTGGTAGCTTCTGGAATTACTGTGCCGCTTGCTGTAGAATCATCGCAAACTACATCTTCAAGAGAGCGATCCTTTGTTAGCAAATCATTTGCATCTGTAACATTATGTTCTTTATTTACCTCATGCTCATTGTCCTGGGTGTTGACTGATTCGCTCTTCTCTTCAATCTCGGGTTTTGCAATATCGGACTTGTCAGTGCTTGACTCGGTAGCTTGCTGTTCGCCGGTTACTTCTTGATCGATCACAGGATCAGTTGCTGGATCGGATAATTGGTTACCTTTCTCTTCGATGGAGTCTGTAACGATCATTTCTGCATTTGAAAGAGCATCATCTTTCGCTTCAACTGCATGCGTTTCATTTTCTTGCTTCGTTTCTTCATTTGCATCATTATTTACTGATTTTGCTGCATTACTTTCTTCTGGTTTATTTTCTGTTTCGCTTTTAGCATCCACCTCTGCTTCCTGTTGCTCATCATTTCCTTGCTTAGAATCATCATCAATCGATGCTTTCGATTCTAGCTGCACCTCAAGATCGTTCTTCTCCATAGTAAGTTCAGATAAATTCAAATTTAATGGGGTGTTTTGCTCATCTTTAACTGGTATTTCACTAACGATGCTTTGATCCTGCTCAGCTGGCTCAGCATCTTTAACGGCAGTTTCAATTTCTTCATCATTTTTACTACTTTCAGCTTCTAGCACATCTTCATTTGCTGTTGTTTCAATTGTTTTCAATTCAGTATTCGTAGTTGAGATTTTATCAGGCGAATCGACATTCTCTAAGGCATTCT
The DNA here is from genome assembly GCF_016920715.1 of Anopheles arabiensis. Classification (NCBI taxonomy): domain Eukaryota; kingdom Metazoa; phylum Arthropoda; class Insecta; order Diptera; family Culicidae; genus Anopheles; species Anopheles arabiensis. Next base: position 53,355,180 of record NC_053517.1, read on the forward strand.
CAACATCAATTCCAACCAAATCAAGTGTTTTGGATGGTGTATCAGCCGTTTCTAGAAGTTCATCGTCTTCAAAACCCATTCTTGGTGCAATTTTTAAACCATCTTCTGTAGGCTGAGCAGAAGAATGTTCTTCACTCTTTTCTATGCTGTCTGGTGTGGTTGGCGTATTTTGTTTCTGTTCGTTATTTGGTAAAGTAAAAACTGCCTCACTACTAGTTTGATTTTCAGACAATTTCGCTTGCTCATCCTTTTTCGTCAAATTGTCGGCTGTTTCGTCCACCAAGACATCTACAGTATCTTCTCCATCATTCGCTTTAGTTTGATCATCATCTTTATCCATCGCTACAGGTGAACTCGCACTTTCTTTTACTATTTCATCGTTTTCCTCAGGTTTTATCTCGTTGGTAACGAGTGTTTCATCTTGCTTTCCTGACTCATTTTCTATCTTATCTTCTTTGTCGTTGTTCTCCTCACTGCCATCAAAATCGGCGGCTGCTTGCACCTCAGTTCCTTCTACTGGTATGGGTTTCGTTTCACTATCCACCTCAGCTCCATCTACTGCTGCAGGTCTCGTTTCAATATCAACTTGCTGCTCTTCCTGCCCAACCATCTGAATTTCATTTTCATCTTCATCCTTCGGTACTTCGTGCGCGTGCTGCGACGTTCCCTCATCACCAACGCTTTTCGGCTGCACTTCAACCTGCGGCCCCTCCGGAATGTCTTCTCCTTCTCCTGTAGTAACACTGGAAACCTTCGTTTCCTCTGGCACACCTCCTAACTCATTGCCCTGCTCGGTTTTATAATCATCGGAGTGTTTTTCCAATAAATCGTCAACGTTCGCATGCACAAAGCACGTTTCCATATCTTGCAAGGGCATCTCACCACTCGGCTCCAAGTTGTCAACGGTCGGCACACGAGGTCGCTCAGCAACTTCCGCAGTACTAGGAGCCGTTCCTATGTCGTCACCATTATCAACCAACTCATCGCCCGTTTCCTTTCCACCGGTGGTACCGTCCGAATCGAGGATCTGTTCATCGTCCAGAATGCTCGAGACGGCATGTTCCGCCTCTACTGACTGTGCACTTACTACCCTGCCCGGGGAAGGGGTCGCCTCCGGAGGATTGTAGTGCACCTTCACAATCTCCTGCTCCACCACCGGTGCGGGAGCGCTCTCCTCGGACAGGGATTTCAACTTTTGCGGCTCACCCTCATCGCTAACCGACGGATTGCCGACCATCGTGGTCGGATTGTCCCGCTCCCTAGTGGTGGGTTTACGCGCGCGACGTCGTTTACGGCCACGCATTTTCGATTCACTTCCCCCACTGCCACTTTCGTCGCCGTCGCCACCGTTACCGTCACTAAGCGAAGGGTCCTTTGTTAAGCCTAACTTTTCGCGGGTCTTTTCCTTGTAGTCTGCGTACACCTGATACGCATTGAACGTTGGGTAGCCATGGTCGAGATGACCATCGCGCTCACGGATCAAGTTTTCAAAGTACTCTGCCGCATGCACGTACAGATTTTCCGGATTTTCCTTAATCACACTCTTGGCCAGCCCTCGCATTAACTCCGGCAAACCGTCGGGAATTTTGGGTGCAGATATCGGCATCCTGGCTGGGTGACTGGCTGGCTGGCTGGCTGGCGGACTGATGTTTTCACTTAGCGCTAACGAAGTGACGAGCCGTGTACAACGTTCCGTTTCGGCTACTGACAACAGTCTAACTGTTCTGTCGGCATTAGCACCTAACTTTACCACTTAAACCCCGTCACACCATCAATCGATAATGTGTTAGTGTGTGAATGCTATTGTGGCTTCTTATTTAACGAAGAATCAGTTTTCCTGTGTCCGCAAGGTTACGACCCGCAGTACAGATTAGTACTAATGGCGCACGGACTATACATAGCAGACAAGGCACAGCCACTTCCCAGACCGTTTTAAGGGTTAAACGTGGGTCGTCCTGGTAACTGCGATGGCACAAACAAAACAGCTGCGCAGGCACAATACTCTAGCAAGTGGCCAGGATAGAAAGAAAATCCTTCGTGTAGATGGAACAAGCAAACAATAATTAAAAAAAAAAGAAAGAGAACTATTATTGAGAGGTCAACGTTCAAAACTCATTCTCAACAGCAGCAACAAAAACAGACATAAATTAATTTCGATTCAAGTTTAACCCCCTAGCGGCTGTGAATAAAGTTTCTCTCTCGATAATGAACTTGATGTTTTGGAATGTAAAATAAAAATATCAAATCTTTACATAATTAATTTGATAGTTTTATTGATTTGGGTAAAATTATGTCTTAGTTATTTCATATCATTTAATGATTAATGAACATCTCTTTCGACGCTGCAGAAAAGTAGCCAATATTCCAAATTTAATTTGCCACTTTCCTTTGGCGCATTGGTTTTCGGTTGCGTAGAAATAACATTGGCTAAAGATATTGACCTGGGCGCATTGCCAATGGTTGGCAAGGAATGTAACCGTGAAATGTAGAACTATCAAGTGCACGAAAGGAAAGGAAACAGCTAACAGGAATCATCAACAACTTAGAAAATTAAAAACACGTGCAGGTTCGATGACTTTTTTGTTTTTATTTTTTATGTTTACATATTAGTGAAAATAATGAAACAATTTATTCATGTTTCCGTTTCACATGTTTAAATGATTATAATATTGCTTGTTGCCAGTTTTCCTACCAACATCCAGACGAATTAACAATCCTACGGAGAAAGAATTTCAAGGACACGCTACGCATGCAAACGCCAATCAAAAGTCATTGAACTGGAGGTGGATTCAAATTTTATGCGATCCAGCACGCCACACCTTAAGCAGGTAGGTAATCATAAGACAAGGAACCAAACAAATCGTACCCTTGAACTTTGACCGTCCTGATGTCAACTTAGGTGGCCCCAGCTAGTCTGTGGTATTGCTGCTGGCGATTAAATCTCACCGCCATATGATTAACAACTTTTTGTTGCCCGACAGACCCGTAAAACCACAGCATGAAATGGTAAATGGCTTATGTAGCTTTTACGTACGTAGCTATTTACATAGACTTTTTTTCTTTTTATTTTCCAACAACTGTTCCACAAAGCGGAAATGACGCGGCATTTTGTTACATTTCAAAAAACCATCGCGATGATTCACAATATTTGTTGCTTTAGTTCGGCGAACTGCTGCAGAAATTCCATTTCCAACGGATGAAGCTGCCCATTGGGAATGATAAGCGAATGTAACGGTGGTCCTAGGTCGACGTTTCTCATTTCGCTAAGCGAACATGCTAGAATTTGCTGTGTGTCATGGCCCACTCGCGCAAGACCGACAATAAGCGTGTTTTCGCTTAGCCCGTGTTCGTTTTGCTGGTCAGGCTGAACGCCAGCTTCTGCATCCGACTTCTTGGCGACAATCTGCAGCAACTGGTCTGCCGCTTCGCTAACGGACATAAACCGTGGCGGCATGTATTCGCGCTTTTTCTTCATCAACGATTCTAACGTTGGTTCCTTTACTTTGATATCTAAAAGGCATAGCGTGTGCAGTCCGTGTTTCAGATTGGCAACGATTTTATCGTAAAAACTGTCCGGCTTCCAGCTATCGTCCCAGTATGGAATGGACACAGTTTCACCGAAATGATACAACTGCAGTCCACAGCAACCCACGGCATTCATAATTGAAGCATTGTGAACGATCGATGTTTTGATGCCTTTTTCCTTCGCTCGAAGCATCAGGTCGGTGTGCGTGGTAGCGCCAAACGGATCACCGACGACCAAGAACGCTACCGATACACTTTCGGCTCCCTCCAAGATGTCATCGGCCCGTTGCTCGACCATTTCTCGATCAGCTAGAATGAGTTTTCTGCCGTAGAATTCTTCCTGCGAAAGCAATGAGCTTTTATTACCAAAAATTTAGCTCGTAAAGCAGCATGATTTATATTTACCAATTTCTCCTGTCCACAGCACAGCACCGACGTGTACGATTCTAAATAAACGCGTTCGCACTGTTTGATTATGTTCAGCCCTTTCACGGTGATGTCCTCCGGATCACCAAGACCAAGTCCAATAATGTAAAACATTTTAAAATATTCGTAAAATATTGATTTTGTGCAGAAAATGCTTCGTTTCTATCGTACTGGCGATCTACCGGCAAACCCCAAACAAACAGGCATGCTTTCAGTGACAGCCGACGTACGTAAACAAATCATCACTGTCATTTCGGGTCTGGTCGCGAGAAGCAAGTATCAGTGGTCGTCAAAACAAGGAATCACATACATAATTTATCTTTTTTTTAAACAAATTTAATCTTCAAAATCTGCGTAATATAACAGCTAAATAGCCTTATTCTTGTTTTTAATTCACACCATTAACATCCCAGTTAATAAAATTATAAATATAAATTCATAAATTTAAATCAATTTCCTTCGATATGCTGATTAGGAAGCACTGATCAGATTTCACTGCAAAGGTGATTGCTCTATCTACAAGCGACGAACCCAAAAATGTTGTCTAGATGAGAATGTACAATTCAGTCTAGTTTCAGTACAATCGTGAAGTGATCGTGAGGTGATCGAGGGGTATTTTGTTGGCGAACTGGCATGTGCATTGCATACCAATTATGACTGACAAACGGAAAGAGGGCACAAAGAAGGTAATTTGATTATGGTGATACATTTGTAGATCCGGTAAATTTAATGGAAGACAAACTATTATTGTAGACGGATGATCGTTCCAAAGCAGAGGACGGCGCCAACTCGTTAAACGCAAAACCATCCTCATCGGTTAACCATAGGCGTTTGCAGGAAGATCGAGCAAGTTTGTTCGATTTGCGTACGACATCGGGACAGATTTTATTCATCGTGGTGACTGTGGCTGCCGTGGTACTAGTACAATGTCTTCCTAATGATTCGCTCAAGTCTCTCCTAAACTTGCAGTTGCCAAGGCAACACTGTAAGCCAGAGGTACAGTTGGTGGAGAAGAAAGTTGTTTCGCACGAGTCACGCCCTAAGTATTGGGTGTTTGGACGTAATCCCACTGGAGGTCACCTGCTGCATGTGCACAATGTACTGCAACGTTTGGGCATCGATCAAACCAGCAACGATACGACCGACTGGGATCTGCTTTGGGCGCACGATTATCCCTTCCGTAAGCTTAACCTGCAGCGCATGAAGCGTCATCAATTGGTGAACCATTTCCCTGGCTCCGGATACATTACAAACAAGGTGGATCTTTCCACAACGAAACTGCAGTACATTCCGGCGGCATTCAAACTGCCTGCCGAAATGACCCAATTTAGAGAATACGCCAAGACCAATCCAAACAAACAGTTTGTACAAAAGCATAACCAGCATCGCCATATACAGATCAAGAGAACCGACGAGATCGATTTCAGCAACAACGATACCTTTATTCAAGAGTTTATTGACGATCCACTGCTGGTGGATGGATACAAATTCGACATAGGAGTGTATACTGTGATAACATCGATCGATCCACTACGGGTGTACATCTACAAAGGGGACATATTGTTCCGCTACTGTCCCGTGCCTTACCACCCATTCAATGCCTCCGATGTGGACAAGTACATTGTGGGTGATGACTATCTACCGACGTGGGAAGTGCCTTCCCTGAAACCGTACTACACAAAGTATGGATTTGGGATGAAAGATTCGTTCGATGCATACGTCAGAAGCACGGGACGCGATCCCACCACAATATGGGAGCAGGTGGAGGATGCTATACGATTGTTGATTCTCAAGAAGGAACCCTTATTTACCGGGCTGCTATCACGGTACGCTTACAAGCGAAACTTTTTCGAGATGATGCGCTTCGATTTGGTAGTTGACAATAAGCTGAAGGTGCACCTTATGGAGGCCAACATGAGCCCCAATCTTTCTTCGGCTCATTTCAAACCGAACCGGCTTCTGTATGAACAGGTCATTTATAATCTATTTCAACTCGTCGGTGTTGGAGCGAGCATTCAGCGAGATTCATTCCGCAAACAGCCCCTAGATACGGAAGCAATGCTGACCTCGTTGAAGAATCTTGCCACGGCCGCCAACCTATGCTCCGAACTGCCCTGTACGGAATCCTGTGCTCCGGTGGAGTGTCAGCTCTGCAGTACGTGTTTGGAGGAGCAGGATATCGATGATCTGCAGCGTGCCTACCGTGAGCACATGAATCGCGGTGATATGAAACTGATTTTTCCGGTGCCAAAATTGGACCAGCATAGGGTTGATTACGAATTGCTTTCTGCGAAAAATCAGTTCATGTCGAAATGGTTTGAAGAAAAATGTAAGGTGGATCAATCTTACTGTTAGTGTGTAGTGTAAGTCTTTACAACTTCAAAGGTGCTGGTTGCCGCAAGGGAAGATATATTCATTAGGACAAATGCATCATAATTTATATTTTAAACAACATTTCTTTTTAACAATTTTATCGCTCTAGCAAAAAACTTCATCTTAATTAAGTAACTTTTAAAGAGTGTAGCTCATACATCGTTGTGACGATATTAGTTTAGATTTCAAATTTAAATAAAGTGTTAACGTAACGAAAATACAGATGAATATGTAGACATTTCGGTTCACACAAGATAGTCGAAAATGGTTAAAAAATGATTTTAATATTCGGACGGTTTAGAAAAGCTCCGAGTCTTGTTGCCTTTTTAATTGTGTATAACTTATAACGATTTCAAAAGTTCTTCACAAATGAACCAACAATTTATAAACATTCAGTTATCGTTTTTATTTCATTTTCATTTTTATTCTTATTTTGTTCTATAAAGCATTGTGATTTGTTTCTATTTGCAGTTCGGCAACAAGCAAGCAAAAGAAATAAAACAAAACAAAACTAATGCGTGACAGTCATAGGACGCTTGTGTCAACTATCAAAATGTCAAATCGTTCTTGGTGATAGAGCCTCTCGAATGCATGGCATCTAGATCAAAATAATCCCCCGTCTTCTCGCATTTAGATCATCTGCAAAGTGTTTATCTATTATTTAAGTGAATTAATCGAAAATGGGCGACCGTAACCATGATCCGGGCATTATGGATAAGTCGATGCGATCGGTGTTCGTGGGAAATATTCCGTACGATGCAACCGAGGAAGCGCTGAAGGAAATATTCTGCGAGGTCGGCTTGGTGCTATCCATGAAGTGAGTAGATGCCGGCTGCTGTCTGAATCCCCCAGCGTACACCGAAATGTTGTCTAATTGTTTACTGAACTTTTTAGGTTGGTCTACGATCGCGAAACAGGGAAACCGAAAGGCTATGGCTTTTGCGAATACAAGGACAAAGAGACGGCGCTTAGTGCGATGCGCAACTTAAATGGGTACGTGTTCGGAGGGCGGCCGCTTCGTGTGGACAATGCTTGCACGGAAAAATCACGCATGGAGATGGCTGCATTGCTACATGTGAACCGAGCTGAGAGTCCGTATGGTGAGCACTGCTCGCCGCAGCATGCCCCGGAAGTGATTACTAAGCATGTCAGTAGCCTCCCACCGGAACGTTTGCATGAACTGATGTTGCAAATGAAGCAGTTGGTGCAAACTAACCCCTTTGAAGCGCGTCACATGCTTGTCCAAAATCCCCAGCTGGCATACGCACTGCTTCAGGTGCAGGTGCTTACGAAGGCAATTGATCCGGCTGCAGCATATTCCTTCCTGTACAAGTCGCAATCTGCACCTGGCTTCAGCGAGCCATTCCAGGGAAACCAACCTCAAGGTGGGATGCAGGGAAACGCAGGTCAATTTATGCCGCAGTATGGTGCCAATAATGGCAATGCTGAAAGCTTTCGCCCGAACGTTGACCCTCGGCTCGGACGCCAAGCTGCATCGGGCGCAAACGATTACGATCCCCGGAACCGTTTTTCGGCCAGTAACCAAACAGGACAAAGGCCTGCGCAGCCTCCCCAACAAAACGCAGCTCCCTTTCCAACCGATCCGAGACAGCGCCCTGTCGATCCGCGTATGGGTAAGGATCCACGTTTGATGAACGCTGGTGCTGCTCATTTTGGATCGAATGCAAACCAACTACCGTCGGGAGGAACCGGTCGACCAATGGTGCCTAGTGCTGCATCGCTGTCCGCTGCATCGTCCGGGTTGAACTTGGATCCTCTTCCGAGCGATGCCACAGACCAAGAGAAGGCAGCACTAATCATGCAAGTATTGCAGCTTTCCGACGAACAGATCAACCTGTTGCCCCCGGAGCAACGGAACAGTATCCTTGTGCTGAAGGAACAAATAGTTCGAAGCACACAAATTAGATGAATTGTCTTGATATTTAACATTCTGACCGACGTGCGTGGTTTATATTTAGACAAACTTTGTCCGAACACCATGAGACTAATAAAATATGCAAACGTCTCCGAAACATAATACAACAGCCGTTTTTTCCATGACTTCCATATCCCGAATATCCAAAATAGTTGGCTGTGAAAGTCGTCCACGAAAGTGCGATAGAAATGGAGAATGCATTAATATAGGATAAATTTTGCCCTTCCTCCAGCGTGGCCGTGTGGCCTAATGGAGAAGGCGTCGGACTTCGGATCCGAAGATTGCAGGTTCGAGTCCTGTCACGGTCGCTGAGCGAGAAGCTTTTTTGTTTTGTTTTGTTGCCATGTGAACTACGAGGGTGCGATAGCTGCTGTCGTCTCTTTCTCTCCATGGTTACCGGTCTTTGTTATTATTGATATTGGTTTGTTTGTTGCTGCCCCATTTCTTTTTCCACTTGTTTCGAGAACGTGCGCTTTCATCAGAACTGTATTATTTTACTAACATCTTTTACAATTACTTTACAAAATGGCAATAGCCAAAGCTACCACCATCAAAGAAGCTCTCAAACGACTCGAAGATCGTACTAAAACAAATTCATGCGATGAGAAAGAGATTGACCTCTGCTTCCAGTGGCCTCCAATAGAAAAAATGGATACCACCTTCTCAACGCTGACGGCATGCCAGTGAGTATATAATGTTTCTATTCAATGCTACCTAAACGATACAATCAGATGCGCCACAATTTGCTTGTTTTATTCGATAGAAAATTATCGCTATCCACCAATATGATTGACAAAATCTATGGACTGAGCGGCATGAAGAACCTACGGGTGCTTTCACTGGGACGCAATTACATCAAAGCGATTTCCGGCCTTGAAGGAGTCAGTGATACGCTGGAAGAACTCTGGATTAGCTACAACCTAATCGAAAAACTGAAAGGCATCAGTGTGCTCAAGAGGTTGAAGGTGCTCTACATGAGCAACAATCTGGTCAAAGATTGGGTCGAGTTCAACCGTCTGGCCGATTTACCCATGCTGGAAGACTTGCTCTTTGCCGGCAATCCACTGGTGGAGTCGATGGAAGAGAGCATTTGGCGGGCGGAGGCAAGCAAACGGTTGCTTCCGCTGAAAAAACTCGACGGTGAAACGGTTATTCGTGAGGACGCTGAGTCGCAGAACCAGCAAGGCGTTGGACAGCCGGAGAAATAAGCAGCGCATTATTTGTGTTTTATTATTCTTCAATAAAACCACCCACTTTACAATTATTACCACGCGTTATGTATTACGATTCTGTAAGACCTCGTTCAGCAGTTCTCCTTCTTATCCGCTTCTTCTGTCTTTGCTTCTTCACCGTAGTTTTCCGTTTTCATGTCGTTCAAACCCAACTCCTCGTTTTGATCGTATGATCGATGGTACCGAATGATCCGCAATGCCGTATCGGGTGTACCATCATCGTTTAGTGACTGCACGTAGCTGTTGCCAGTGGGATCATCCATCACTATCGTCAGCGGTTTGTCGCCAGCGATAGCCGCGTCCAGTTCGCCAAAGAACTTATCCATTCGCTCTTTCGTTTCTGCGTCATTCGAATCCATAAACATGCCGGTACTTTCCACCAGCTGCTCACGCATCGCTGTCAATAGGCCCTCGATCGTGGTAAACCTTCCACCCAGCGCACCGGCACCGACCTCGCACTCCAGCTCGCGAATATGCAAGCTGCAGGATTCCGATTTCAGTACGTCACGCGCAAAATCGATCCTACCACGTACGCTTACTTCGATTTTCACGCCCTGCTCTTCAATGCCCCCGCCCGGTTTCACCTCGTTCGTGCGCAAACCACAATTGTCGCAAACCGTGGCCATGATCACTACCTCCTTGAAATGGGGAATCGTTGTCACCTTCATGTTCGTATCGCACGCGGCAGCACACTCGGGACAGTGCGTCTGAAACTGCAGCACCTCACCCTGGAGCTCCTCCAGTGGCCAGGCACCTTCGCGAATTGGTTTCAACAGACTGTCCACCTCCTCTGGCACCGATTCAAGCTTGACGGATTCCTCCACCGCATCATTGCTCGGTTTATCGGCAACTTCGTCATGCGCGAAAATGCCCAACATATGGTTTTGTTCTTTCGTCCGCTGAAAGTACGATATCGTTGTAGCCAGATCCTTTTGCGGAGCGTTAGGATTTTCCACAAAACTGTTGCCCGAAATGTCCGTTAACGTCAGAGTGAAAGGTCGTTCCAATTCTTTCAGCTTCTGCAAGTTGCTGATAAATGCATCAATCTGTTCCGCCGCTTCCGGATGCTGTATCCGACGGACGGGCTGATCCTGGTCCAGCCCTCGAACCACACGATCGATGATACCCTCCACCGTTGTTACCTCACCCTTCTGCGATTGAGCCGGAATTTCAAAATCAAGTTCCTCAATGCGTATGCACGAAAAGTCCGACTTCACCACACGCCTGTTCAGGTCACGGGGCGTCACAATCTCGGTACGGAATTCGATACCTTTCGGTGCAATTTCACCACCAGGTTGAATTTCGTTATTCTCATACCCGCAGTGGTCACAGGAAAACGACATTATCACCACCTCCTTGTAGAAAGGGATCTGGGTGAGGAGCAAACGCGTAGTGCCCTGAAATGAGAAGGAGATTCAAAGTAATACCTCAACTACCGCGAATGATTGCTCCGCCTTAACCCAACTTTAGTGTGTGTGTGCTCCCGGTCATCTTACATTTTCGTGGCAGTTCATGCACATGGATTCCACTTCAGTAGCACTTAGCTCGGGCTCTTCCTCGACGTTCAGCTTCGGAAAAACATCACTCTGCTCTGCTATAGTTTCCATTGCGGAGTGCAGTTGGATGAGGTTGAATGAAGTTCAAAACACTGGATAATAATTCTCGAAAAATCGCTTCTCTTCCAGACCACACGGCCAGTGCGGCGATTGCTGTAGAAAAAATACAAACAATTGCATGTTGTCAGTTTATTTGACGTTTGCTCAAAACCAAATCAAAAGGTTTACACAGAAAACGGTGTGATTATTACAATAGGCCTTTTTAGCAGATCAACATGACGAACGAAATGGGACAATCGTTGGTTTACTAAACGAAGAATACACTTTGGATTCGCTTTTAAAAATGGCATTTATCAGTTTGTATTTATTTTGCAAACATTTCCACCGCAAACCGTTTGAACTTTGGTACCTTTTGCTTTCTAGTACATGATTTCTTTGGCTCCCCTGGGTAAACGATAAATTAATGCAGGAAAAACTATACACGCTTTACTTTTGGAAGCGACCTATCGGTTCATTGTTTAGCAATCGCCGACATCGACAAGGCTGCTCGACTAGCTTACGACCGGCAATAGGTTCGAGTAGGTAGGTGGCAATTAATAGGCAAGCATATACCCAACCAGCTTGACTACGTTTTCGCATTCCGATGGCACAAGCCATCTCGACGCTAAACGGATGAAATGCACACCAAATGGCATCGCTCGACGGGGAAGCTTTAGTCGAATGCTACGAGCTGCAATGTTCCGTCGCTACATCCGGCATACAAGTGTGTTTTGTCCGCGCCCATAGCGACAGCGTTAATGCAAATGCCATTAGAACCAACTACAACTTCGCCGGTCAGTTTCGGTTGTTTAGCATCCAGCTCTGACCACTGCTTGATTATACCGCCGTAGCCTGCAGTGTACAGGTACTCATCCTTCGCCGCCATGGCATTGATTATCATGTTATGGGCATTCTGGAAAGTACCGAAACCAAGTCGATGATTACATTTTTTTTCTTTTACTACAACAGTAACCATACCACTTACCTCTTTGGTCCATGTTACAGGATACTGTTCCTGTTTGCTATTTCGAATCATCGTGATACCCAACCCATCTCGCGTGAGTATAGCTACATTTTGGTAAACTCCATCCTCAGTACAACCGCCGCACAGCCGCACCGGGCATCTGCCGGGGATGGACGCCTTCGTCATGAAGCGACCCGAAGCGGATCCTTCGATGATTTCCGTCACGGTCAGATCGTTATCTCGAATCGAGTATATTATGTTCTTCTGTATGGCCATCGAGCGTACCTGCTCGACCACATTGAACTTATACTTGATGCGTTGATCGATCCACATCGTAATGATGCCCTTATCGTCGCCGCTGTACAGATTATCCTTCGGATCGACGAACAGACATTCGATCTCATCCTTGCATTTGAGCAGTTCCTTACAGTCGTCACTGGTGAGCGGGCTCGTAAGGCACTTGATCGTACCGTCGCAGCTGCTGGTATAGAGCTGGCCTTTCGAATCGATTACCATCGCATAAATGTAAGCCTCATGAGGCGTAAGCTCTTTGACCAGTCGTAAATCTTTAGTCCATACCTGTAAAATTGGAAAATTATGAATAAGCATCGGTTATAGCAGGCCGACGACTGTTGGCTAAGCTTGCTGTTGTCCTCTTTTCATTGAATGTAACATGTGGAGGGTAATGTAAAGATAAAAGGACGTGCATTCGATTGATAAGCGCTATCTCCAAAATCTCGCAGAGTTTCATTAATAGCTGTAACTCTTACATTCTTTCATTCGTACAAAGCGCTTGGCGCATCACAGATGACGGCGATCGGAAGTGCATGTCTCAGAAACGAAGAACTAATTTTAGATCCCCGCTGTCGCCTTCGAGAATGATCGTTTTCTCGAAGCCAAGCGGTGCAAACAGAAACCATATATGGTGCAGAATGTATGGCCACGATATTTACCTTTACTTTTCCATCACCTCCAGCACTGAAAACGTGGTCGTTGTAGAATTGAACAGCCGTCGTATCACTGCTATGTTTATCACTATCCCCTGAGACGTTCTGCACTGTTGCGGGCATTTTGCGTACGGTGTATACTTCTACTTCGCGTATGTGCCGTGAGCTGCAAGACTTTTTATCCCGCACACAAAGGCTCGATGTTTAAGGTTTATTGAAAAATAGAATATATAGATAATGTAAGGCGATTCAAACTGCTGGTCTAGGTGCGATACTTTTTATCAACAATCACTGTTATCTGCAAAACAAACGCGATGCTGAGATGAAAATACACGACTGCACTCCGGCGACTTTGTCACGCAAACAACCACCGAGGGCGAGAGAGAGCTTGCCCGAAGATGTTTTGAACGAACGAGTGAGCGAGCGAGCAAACGAGCGGTAGAACGTGCTGTCAGCTGTCAAACTGGCTCGCAACGGTTCCAACGTCACAACAATTGACCACGGCACAAAACAGCTGTCCCAGTCAAGCTCGGTAAACATAAATAATTCCCCGGTGGCAAGAAGTTCTCTGCTCCGAGGACTGGCCTTTTTTCACAAGGCCAGGATGCAGTAGTTGAGCTGCGGAGCATTACGATCCCCATAATTTCTTCCTTAGAAGCTAAGTGTTCACATCATTGTTGCATGTGTTATATGTTTTGTGTGGTGGTTGTAAACAGACAAACACTTAATTCGCCATGGGTCGAAATGTTCTTGTTAGCAGCTTGCAGAATGCCTCCTTCAGTATCGTCTTTCAGGTAATGAATACAGGTGCATTTTAGAGATTTACCAGTTACGTCTCGTTCGTTCATTTTATTTCAGATTATATGCCGATGTATTACGTTCGCCATCAACGCATTCATAGTGCGGAACGTTGGACGGGAAGTACTTGGAATCACGAACGTACGACTGCTGCTCCTCGAAAGCACTCTGCTCTTCCTGTCGAAGGAAGCGATCATCCGATCAGCTCTTAGCTCACGCCACAATAAGCAATGTAGTTGGGCTCAGCTGATAAATCAACTCTGGATCACGTACGTTGTCGGCATACCTGGAACAACGCTAGAACTGATGCACGTTTCTTTTCCCTTGCTAGCGTTCCAGTATGTTTCGCGCTCACCCTCCCGTGCTTATACATTTGGCTGAACTGGCTATCGGCAGTGGATGCTATCTACGGCGAGCAGTATCGGTTCGGTTGTTTCGCGATAGCATTTTCGTGCATCATTGAAATGACGGCAGAGGCACCGATCTTCGTAGGGCAGGTGTTTTGTTTTGTGAAGCTGAAAGTCATCCTTGACACCGGCCACATCTTCATACGATCGTTCATCTTCATCTTGATCGTGCTGATGAACAAGGACATTACCATATATGCTTTCGGAATTGCACAAATCACCAGTGCATGCACAATTATAGTCGGAAACTATGCCTTCTACTACTTTTACATCCCGAAGCTGCTGCAGTATCGGAAGGATCTCAAAAAAGTTGACGACAAGTACGTGCTGCGTGACCAGTACGGACAGCATTTTGAAAATATGGACGATTTTCCCTTTGTTTCGATCAAACAAATGCTTCCAGGAGTGCTACCAAATCCGGTAAGTATGTTCAGCAAAGTTGCTGTGCAAAGTCTCCTCTAATTTAACGTTTATTTTGCATTTTCCCGCACTCACTAGAACTCTATGTTTAACTCCGATCTACAAACGCTCGTGTTGAGCTTCGCGAAGCAGGGAGTCTTGAAGCAAGTGTTAACGGAGGGTGAAAAGTACGTCATGTCCGTTAGCCCGGTGCTGACATTCAGCGAGCAGGCAACGTACGATGTAGTCAATAATATGGGCAGCCTGGCAGCCAGATTCATCTTCCGTCCCATTGAAGATAGCAGCTACTTCTACTTTACGCAAACCATTGCACGCGATTCGGCGCTGGCGGAGCAGAAGCGCGAAATGGTACAGGAAGCATCGGACGTCCTTGCGTACGTAATGAAAACGGTAACGTCGATCGGTCTGTTGGCGTTCGTGTTTGCGCAGAGCTACTCCGGCACGGTGTTGCTTTTGTACGGTGGAGCAGATTTCGTTGAAGGTGGCCTGCCCGAGCAGCTGCTCCGTTGGCACAGCCTTGCAATCGTTCTGCTTGCCCCGAACGGCATCACCGAGGGGTACATGTTTGCCACGAACACATCCAAACAGATCGATACCTACAACTACTATATGGCTTTCTTCTCCGTCACCTTTTTGTTGCTGTCCTATCAGCTTACCAATTGGTTCGGTCCGGTTGGCTTTATACTGGCGAATTGCTGCAACATGAGCTTCCGGATCAGTTATAGCGTGTTTTACATCAACAAGCACTTCCGATCGATTGGGATGAACCCGTTGCAAAAGTCCCTGCCCGGGCCGATGTACCTGAGCGTCCTAATAGTTTCCGGTATAGTGTGCAAAGTCTCGGAGGCATACTTTAGCGGGCGTTCAATTGTATGCCACCTGTTAGTTGGTGCGCTTTGCACGGGCTTATCCGTTGGTACGTGGAGTTTTGAAAATCGAGACCTTTTACGCACAGGATTGGCACGATATCGCACACGCAAGCAGAGTCTGACGCCAAGCGAAACTCATGTGAATTAATGATTCTCGTCACAATTTTCCTACTCCAATCCGTACCAAAGACATTAGCAGGTAGATGCTTAGCAAATCCTTCTAACTAAGCTAAATGTTTGTTTGTTTGTTTTTTTCGTTTTAAAGCTGCTAATGCAAGGCACAAAAAAGTACTTGAACATATTCGATTGACCAACAATTGCCCATATCGGCGAACAACGACCACGGTAGATAGGTACCATAATTGATACCGCATAATAAATCGCCCGCGAAGGTTTAAACTAACAATTGTTACAAGATGATTGGAAAGAAAGGTTCTCTTTTCGGATAGAAATCTACATTTTGAGAAAGAAAATATGCGATGGCAAACGATGTATACATTCGTAACTTAATTATTGGTGTGATTCATTAAATTTTCTTCAAATCAATAACTATGCAGTGTTTTGCTCTGCTAGGTGAATTTCGAAAATATCCTTAAAGTTTCTTCTGTTTTTTTCTTATTCTTTTCATGTTCTATTTTCAAAAATGGTTCGCTATGCCCTCGTGTGGCGTACAATGTGACATTTGCCGCGTTTGCATGACTCTAGCAACCTACAAAAAATTAAATATTATACAACAAAGCAATATTAGTACTTCAGTTTTTTTTTTGCATAGAAACTTCAGAATGATGAAGAGAAACAAATCAAACACTAATTCGCACCAGAACGTCGCTGCCACCATACTGCATTACAGATTTAGGATAATATCTCATTTACGATCTGACAGGTTTAGTTGACCATCAGATATTAACAGACCTTGAGGAGCACAAGGGGGAATGAATGCACATGCAAAACGTGTACAGCAGCACGTGAAAAAAGATTCCAGCGGGTTTGCACAGTTTCTGTTCCAGGTAGTTGTACGGGTAGGAACCAGCCACCCGTACGACATGAAAGAGAACTCCCTATCGCACTGCCACATTTTCACCAACACTACACAACTACGATATTTCCTGCCGCTGTGTGAAAAAATAAAATAAAATGGTTAAGATCATTTACTGAGGACAACGCTTTTCGATGCGCTGTAGATACGCAACGCCGACAGAAGCGGGACAGAGGGAAGGAAAGTAAGAGAGACTGTGACGGGCTGGTTGGCTGATCGACTAACTGTCCTCACTGTGGTCAACTAACCGACTAACGGGTTCTGCCGTGGTTTTAGTAAAACATATTGGCCGCCGTACTACCGGCCGCTGTACCGTACGGGCTCGATCGGCTGCCACCGTACGGGTTGCTTGTCGTTGTCGTAGATGTTGCCGTGGCTGCCCCAGGCACGGGAACGGTACTCATCATCGTCGAGGTGGATGGGACGTGCTGCATCGAATGCGGGCTGCACACTACGCCCCCACCACCGTGGCTGCCCGTGGTGGATGTTATGACCGACGGATGAGTTACCTTGTTCTGCTTCAGGCACCACTCGACAAAGTCATCGATAAGCACCGGCCATGCTCCTTCGGCGTCATAGTTGGACATACTGTCATCAATGTACGTGGCAAAGTCAAGGAGCAAATTCCACGTATCTTTCGGTATTGATCGCTTGTGATTTTCCTGTCGAAAGAAACATAATTTCGGTCACTTCTGGCACTAGAAATGGTAGCTGCATTGTACATACCACCAAAAACTTGCACCAAAGATCGAGAAATTTAAACCGATCGTTAAGTACAATGTTCCAGTACGCGATAGCCATTTCCAGATCGAGGCCCTTCTGTCCCGGGTCCTTTGCATAGTTGAAGGTGAATTGGTAGAAATCTTTGAACCGTCCCGGATCCTTCAGTTCCTGCTCGAGCCTCGGTAGCTTCTCCTTTAGCTTCTCTATACTGTCCACACCCAGATCGTAGAACCCGTTGATGAACTCATTCCGTGTGAACTCGCACTGTGCCTCCGCTTTGAAGCGCCAGGCAATGATAAGCACCAGCTTCGATTCCGGATTTAGGTGTAGATCCTCCAGAAATCGCTCCACTCCGTCGGAATTGATTTTATTCGGGTCCGACGGATCGCGATACACATTAAATAGCTGTTCGATTTTCTTTTTGTCTAGCTCACGATAGTACAGATCCGGATTTTGGAAGTAGGTATCGCAAGACAGATCGAGCTTCCATTCGTTGTCCTGCAGACATCGGATGGCCGTCTGCTCTCCGGTTTGTGTTAGCGAGATAAATTTGTTTACCTTCACCTTTTGATTCAGCTTTAATTTGTTCTGCAAAGGAGATGGTAGCATAAACAATACAGAAAGGGATCCAGACAAGCTGGCACAATTTCTAAATAGCAAAAATACAATGTAACACTCAACATAGAGATCGTATGGTGCAACAGTATCCAAAACATATCAGTTTCTGCTTGACCTACACAGTACTTTCGTGCTGTTGAGCCACTTTAAATGCGCTTACCATAGTTTATATCGGTGAATGAGGGTACAAGTTACACGCAGCAGTAGGTTTTTATCAAGTTTTGTCTAATTTTCGGGCTTATTAATGTTTCTTTCAGGAAGAACTTAATGTAAACATTAAGCCAAATTGAACGATATAATGACAGCTGAAAAATCGACATGATTAAGACACGTATACACGGTGCATGGAATTTACGCCTGCATTGCATACACGGAGGTGGTTACAAATTTGACCGAGAATCGTTCAAACATCGAAGATGCGTGAGTCTCGAATGGTATCTTTAGTATAATGTAATGATAAAATTACAACGCATTAAACTATGTACTGTAATGCTTCGCTTAAACATCTTGAACGGATAGTTTTCTGAAAAAATCATCCATTCCACATAGTTCAGCTCAGTTGCACAGTGTATACGCACCTTCAAGGCGAGAATATTGACAGCCTGTTAAAAGCGTAACGTTTATCGCCACCTTAATGTTTTTTTTCCAGTGCGTGCAGCATACCTCAATATTTGGGAAGAAAGTACGAGTTTTCACGTTCTGGAGTATGTTGCAATAGAAAGGCGCAGAGCATTTCAGTGTGTTATCATGCAATACAACACGGTCTAGGCGGCGGGTGCTTGCTTTTAGTGCAGTTACAGTATTTCGCATAAAGTTCCGCGTAAACCCAATTGTTTTCGTCGTGCAATGTAGTGAGCGCGATTTTTGGGCAGTTTAAATTATGTTCCAATAACATAGGAAACCCCGTGGCGTTGAGAAAATCCGCACGCACTGGATATTTGAGTGAGAGTGAGTTATTAATGGTAAGCACAGCGCATTGGCTATGGCTAGTGCTAGAGAGAGAGTGAACACGCAACAGAATCCGTAGCTTCGTGACACGCGAAACATATATGCGGTGCGCAGCATTTGCTGATTCGCCTTTTGGAGGTTTGTCCAATTATTGTTGTGCATCTAGTGGCCTGTTTCTTGGTTTGCTGTGCTCGTGGTGATAATCAACTGCAAGAAAGTGTAGTAGTAATTTAAGAAATGCTAAACGATTCAGTGCTCTAGTGATCATCTGATATGAAATGATTACCAGCGTACCAGAATGCTGGTGAAAAGGTAGTTTCATTAGCGCTCCTGGAAGGGTGTATGTGTGTTGATGTTGGGCTGGAATGTGAAGAATTAATCCGTCGAATAAATCGTCACTGTGCGTGAATGTCCGTCGCTTACTTTGGCAGTAACAGTAGTTCTTCCAGTGGACTAACTAGCAACCACCAACAAATCGTGAATGTTTAGCGTGCCGGGAGGAGAGAGCCTATTTACACGGTCCATGTTTTGCAGGATAGCAGCAACAGCATAGTGTGTGCAAGGCTTTAGTGGAAAGGTAAGTAGCACGAACATAGTCAACTCAAAGTGAGCTGGTACAACTGGGTAATTTCCACATCAAAATGCTGGAAAAACGGATACAGTACGTTTCTGCATCCGCAAATTTCACTCTATTTGAAGGGGTGGGACTTCTTTGTTTGCACCTTTCGCGCCCGTCATTTATGTGTGTTGGTGTGCGTGCTGTGTGGATGCGTCAAGTGGGCAGCATCAGATGTTCGTCTCTCAACGTAAGTGGAAAAGTAGGCTAAACATGCTTGCCGTCCCTTGCAAACCATTGCTCAACGAACAAGTGTTCGAGAATTGTGGCAATATTTATGCATTCATGCAAAAGACCATCCTAAAAAAACGTTGAGAATTTCACTCTGACAGGATTTTCAGTTGCCTATCGAGTCGTTGGCATGAAAGAAAGTTGAATCTTAGTTAAAAAAAGTCTCTTCTGGATGTGTTTAATCCGATGTGCAAATACTAGTGTGTTTAGGATGAGGCCAATATCGTCCGAAACGAAGGATAGGTGATCTCAAAAATGAGGTGTTTGATGGAAAAATCCGTTGAAAGCGAAAGGACACAATTAATTGGAATTTTTAATCTATTGGAAATTTTTTTTTTATTCAGTAGGGACGGCTTTGCCGTATTGCTTAAATCTATTGGAAATATTATGAATATGGATATGAGATGTCTTTTATTGCAGATGTTTTGTATGGTTTGGTTATATTTTTTATATTTTTTTTATATATTTTTTTATATTTTATAAACCACTCCTTCTTTGGCATCCTTATGAATAGTCGGGAACGAGAGTAAATGCTATGTTCCACTCTGTCCATTCCTCATCATCGCATGGCATTATGGAATCGTTTCAACTAGAATCAACACGGTTGTCTTGAGTTCCAATTTTACACGCCCCAAATTCCAGCCATACGTCGAACCAAGCTATACTAACACAGTCCAAAGAAGCTCTTCAATGAAAAATGTATTTTATTAATTATTATTTTTTTTTAAAAGAAAATCATACCTGTTTTAATCGTGTTTTACCTTGGTTAAGTTTCTCCAATCATTAAGGGATCGTTCC
Source organism: Anopheles arabiensis (assembly GCF_016920715.1). Classification (NCBI taxonomy): domain Eukaryota; kingdom Metazoa; phylum Arthropoda; class Insecta; order Diptera; family Culicidae; genus Anopheles; species Anopheles arabiensis. The sequence continues at coordinate 53,375,642 of NC_053517.1, forward strand.
ACGGGTTTTTTTTGACGATCAATGAAGTGATAAATAATTGAGTTCTGTTTCATGTGATGTGACCATAAGACTTTATGTTTAAATTACTTTGGAGAGCGATTTCAAATCAGTAATTAATTCCATGGCATTATTTCTTATTTTTAACAATATTTTGTATTCTAACCCTAACTAAACGAAAACATTAGTATATCTGTTGTACTTAGTCCATGCACTCCGATTGGTCACAATCAATCGGCACATGCCAAAGTGAACCAATTCTAGCAATTCATGGCACCCCTATGCAGCAGATGCAATTGATCGTTCGGACCTGATCGACTGTTTACGGGACGTATAATTGTAGAGCAATTTAATAGATTGAAGCAACTCGCTTGAGGTTGTTAGGAAACATTCCCAACATCTATTTTCTGGTCTAGGTAAATCATAAACCCTGATTGACAGTGTAACCCGTTCCTGGAACACCATCAAATCAGCTTAGAACAGTAGTATACTATTTGAGCCGTTGAACATAATAGCATTGCTCCTGCTATATTTTGCACTCAGTGTTAATGAACCTTTCCCTTAACCGATCCCCGCTTGGCATATTGCGCATGGCAGCGAATCAGTTGAGATTCACGCAAGTTAGTGACCAGCGCTGGTCAATCGCTGCTGGCCACAACCCCTTCCTTATAACGATGGGTTTTTGGAATGGTGTGGGTCCATTTGATTTATTCACTTATTTCAGACTATTCAGCAGGGAATGTATGCCCCAGAAAGGATGCAATAAAGCATGATAAATGGAACAAATAAGTGTTTCAAATATTGATCGAATGAATGATGGAAAGTTATAAAAAATATGTCTTATCGCGATATACATTGTACATCCGTTCTGATAAGAATTTGGGTTTTAAATTGTAATCATACGATTTTGCCTCCTTACGAAACATTTTTGTAAAATAATAGATTTTTCATATAGCAATGGGTTGGAGCTAGCATTCGACCTTACCGTTCTCTTATCAACGTTGAACAATAGATCCCCATTGTGTAATAATTTTGTAATGTAGGATCCTACGGTCGTGTAGATTTGGTGATGCTGCGAATTTATTCCCCTAATAAATCGAGCGCTTCTCAGTTGAAACGATTTGCACTGCACACGAAATACCCTCCGGAATGCTAATGATGCTCTTCCGTTCCACCATTCAGCACTACCATTGGCCAAACATTCTCAAGCTCAGTGGAACAAAAACGCTGACCCAAGGAATCGGATGTTATTGTGAGTTCGGTTCACTTTCTTTCTTGCTTGCTTTTTGAAGCATTTTCCTCTGCATTCTCTTTTTTTTAGCCATTGCTGACCGGGTTGACCCGGTGACCTTCCGCAGCGGAAGCATCAAGTTGATCCAGTACTTGGCTTTTTCTTTCCCTTTTTTAACTTTGCAATATCTTTCGATCTCTTCCATTCACCCCCTACTCACTCTCGGCACATCCGGCCCGTTATTCGGTAGCTTGTTAGACACAACTGGCTGGACACAATTGGCTGCAATGGCCTTTGGTTTTGGTGGATGCGTAACAAGAATTGAATTTAGCACAGTGACGGCGCGTCTACCAAGCGAGATACACATTTTGGTGTGTTTTTATTTTGTGTTGTGAACTAATTTTCTGTTTCTCACATCTCATGCTAATGCCAGACATGATTGTCGCTGTTGGGAATAATAAAACAAAACTGGTGACGGCATCGATCGTCGTCGGACGGACAACCGTTTCGATTGTATGCGACCTTGGAACTGTAAAGCACCGACCGAATCTGAACTTGAAAGATAGTGTAGACGAAAAACGTGCACGTGCAGATTTGTGCTGTAAGATAATCGGATTCGTCTTGAACGGCGAAAGCAATGCTCAACAATTAGCGACAAAGTGAAAGTGCTCAAGCGGGTTTTTGTGCCAAATCAAATGTTGTGGTACATTTTTTAAACACTTGATTTTAACTGATATGAACTTATGGTATGATATTATCTTTAAATTGCGATTCGTTTCAGTTTATGTAAAGATTATTTATGTTTTTGTTATGTTATGTTTCCTGCCTCCCTGTAATATGTACCAATTCCACTGACAGCAACCATGAGTGAGTCAAGATGATGGAACACTAAGCAATAAAATTGCACGAAAAATAGTATTAGTCATAAGAACATAGAGAGTCATAGAACATTTTTGGACACACATATTATTACATTCAGACTCAGAAGCATACAAAATAGAACGCTGCGTATGTTTATTTTTATAGAGACTTTCAGCCGATTGGCCTAATTCCTATATTTTTAATCAATATATAAAATATAATATATTTGTCATTTGCTTTGCTTACCTTATAGGGGAAGGTAGGTAAAGACGGACACTGCGGGTAAGATGGACACTTCTCATAAATGCATCAAAATGGTAATTTTCGAAAAAATCAACAATACAGCATCCTAACTTAAAGTTAAACAACACATTTGAGAACATTTTTGGCAATATATATGCAAAATTGGTTAAATTAGCGAACAAAATAAACTTTCAATCATGAGCATCCTTGTGGATCTAATTTGACTACTACGGATCTTAAGCTCTACAACTTGTATTGTTTATATTTCCGGAAGTTTTATTTCATGAATGGGTTGTCGTGATCATTAATGAAAAAACTGGCGAAAGAACGAGGATAAAAGCAATACAAAATATTGTTTTCGTGTGGTTTAAACATTCTGACACCAAAGCGGGAAAGACGGACACCTTGTTGTAGGGAAAGATGGACACCGAATTTATTGATTTTTTTACTTCTTATATCAATTGGTGATGAATATATTTCTTCAAATACCTTAAATAAGGGTATTCCGATGCTATAAATCAATCAGTAACTAGAAAAAGTAATAAATAAGCGAGAAATGAAACACCAGTCAAAATAGCAGTCATGCGTTATGCTATTACTCGCTCGACGCTGATGAGGCGCTTCACGAAATCCAATATCTTCTCACGACTTGGACAACTTTAAGCAATAAAAAGATGAGGCATTTATACGACATTGTTCAGGAATAGATGAGAAATTCTATGGGATTACAAACATCAAATGTTGAATTTTGACATAGTGGAAAATGGATTAAACTATTAACAAGTCCCTCAAAAAATACTGAGGTCGTGGTCTTTTCACGGAGTAATTTCCTTAAAGGAAGTTAGACAGTTGTTCTGTAGGTTGGAGCAACGTCAGCTAAAAGTGTGCGATATTTCAATAATGCTTTAGATGCTGCATTCCACGATAGATCAGAAGCGAAGCTTACAATTCCTAAAACCACGGCTGAATGAATCGTTGTTGCAATAGGCCAAGAATTGGTTTATAAACGTACCAGGACATGGAAAGCGATAGAATTTGTTAAAATACTGTAAAACTCTTCACTTTCCAACGTTTTCTACAGGTGTCCATCTTACCCTTCATTGTGTCCATCTTTCCCGTATCAGGTGTCCGTCTTACCCGAACATTTCAAAACCGCACGAAAAATACCATGTTTTTCATTCATGAAAAATACGCAAAAATCGATGGAAACTTAAAAGTTTCAACACATTTTCTAATAAAACATGAGTGTAAGATAATATATGCACATTTTCAAGATCGTTGCACTTATATATCCCTAGATTTTTACCATTTCCCTTAACGTGTCCGTCTTTACCTACCTTCCCCTAATGGCTAGTCTCGGTTTATTTAAAGCTATTGGTTTACCTGGTTTAAATGTGGATTTGGTTATATTTTATTGTAAATGTTAGTAATACGAAGGAATTTTAAAAGTTTTCACTGGCAATCGCTCTCTGGTGAAAGGTACAGGGTAATAATCTAATTCAGGGCAAAAGAGGTGATCAAAAGTTTTCTTTTCACAAATCAATTGCCACCGTAAATTCGTGACAAAAACACTTTTATTTCGCTATGATTAGCTTACTACAGTACTCGTGAATATGCATTTTTTTAAATTATTAGCGATTGGGAATAATGTTAATCTTGTTGGTTTTACGGCACTACGTCGTGAACATATCCAGCAGTTCCATACAAACCATTTTTTTTTAAATCCTTGAATTAAATTGATTTATTCTCTAAAAATCTGCTATTAAGGCTTACATGGGCGGTCACGTGGTACAATCGTCCAGATTGCAATAGAGAGTCCTTAAGTAAGAAGGATCCCTAAAGCTAGACAATATGCGGAAAATTAGCCCCATTAGTGTGTGTTACCCCAAAATCATCATTAGAATATTCATTACGTTACGCTCATGTTAACGCAACAGAGAGACTTTCAAAAGAATTGAATCGAAGGAAAGTGGTGAACGAGAGTGTGAGAAAGAAATAATTGAATATTTTTCAGGATAAAGTATACAATTGATAGAATAGCCTGCGGCAAAGGTAGTGTTCAGTTTAGGTGTTGAAAACATTCATAATCAATCAGTGGACGAAACATAATAAAATAAACAACGATCCTAGTTAGAATTGAACCTATCTGAGTGATCATTGAGCCGCTTCCGACCTCGTACTTAGTGGCCCTTTTTAAAAATGAATACACTTTTCGTTGAAATAAGATTGTGGCCATGGTTGTGGAAGTGAATGGACGATTTATAGTGCATGCAATTCTTAACATTAGGAGTTGATATTATTTTATTTTTAATATTCATTAGATCAAGTATGACAAGCAAGGCGAAGGCGGCCTCCAAATTACTTAAAATCTCTTATTTCCGTACTATTTTGGCGACTCAATTTCACCTACGATAGCGGGTCAGCGCTTTCTTCTATTGCAGAACCTAATTTCTTTCTCGACTCTTACCACCCGACCGCCACACTCCCTAAGGTGCATTGTTACTGCGTATCAACAACATTCGACGTATCCTATTTGCACGTTGGGGCACGGAACAACAAATGTAGCGATGAGGTTTGGAATTAATTAACGGGATTATTCGTTTCTGGAATGCTCAAACACCTCCACTACACCCAGCAGGGGATTAGTTAATTCCGGCAGAGAAACGTGCGGCGCCCCTCAACGGTTTGTTTGTGTGCAAATCGTATGTGTCGAACTGCTGGAAAGTGATCAAGCGAAGTAATATAAAATGTGGCTTAAGCGGTTGAATTTGAACATCTTCATGATTTTTATGATATGTAAAACAACTTTTGCAGTGAGTCAGACTCTAGTATTGCGAGAACAAAAGTCTGAATTTTAAAACATTTGAACGATTGAACTAAATGTGTGGTTTAGTGTGCTTACGGTTGTATCTTAAGAACCGTTTACTAGTTAAAGCACAATTTACATGTTTGCCGATGAAAGATGAACTTTAAACCACCTACTTGTTTCTGCTTTTGGTTTCACCACCACGAGAATCCGATGCAAAACACACATGGCCATACCGGTACTGACCGAGAGAGAGTTCGACAACCTTTTCGGTTCGGTAAATGGGTGATTTTTTTATTCGAGCATTTGCCTTCCATTCCGGGAACGTGGGGTATCGTCGCCGCAGCCACCAGACAGACATTTTTCTATTGCTAACCGCTAGAACAACAGGAAGATCTAAAAGGAAAGTGGCAACATCATCATCATGCCCCCGACTGTCTCCTCTACCAGCCTCTCTCTAGATAAGACACACTTCCGTCCCTAACACAGCTGTGTACGGGCCCACGCTAGTGGCACATGAACAGCTACCTCTACCTCTACCAACTAACCACCTTTATCTTTTAATGTACTTCCGTCGCTGTCAGTCGATTACGCGCCACACATTCAAAGACCGCTCCCGTAGATGATCCATGAACTACGAACGCCAGAATAGTCGGGTTATTTTATGTTGTTTTTTTTTCTCATCCCAGATCACCTCTATTTCCTAGCGTAATCATGGCGAGAATGCATCCACTGCCATGCCATAGCCCTCGCCTCGCCGCGTCACCTTTACAAGCGCACACACACAAACACACTTCAAATTCACTTCAATTGTTTTGAGAAAATGGTCTGGATAAGGGGCTGCAGTCCAGCCTGGAGGATGCCAAGATCAGTTTGTTGTCTAGCTGTAGGATTTTCAGTTATTCTAACTCTCTTGATGACTTTTTCACATCGTTCGTTGGCCTCCCAGAACACAGGCAAACACACAATACGCCACGAGCCAGAAAGCATTTGACAAAAAGATATATTCGCAAAAAAACGCTTATTTAAAGTGAGAAATAAAAAGACAGGGTAAGCAAAGAATGGCTTTGTTTGTACAAATTGAAGCAATTCCTCTCCTGGTTGATGCTTTTATATGGAGGTACATTTTTGAAAAGTTCAAAAGAAGTTCTACCTTTAGGGATGAGAGCATGAAATTATTTAGAAGATATTATTTATATATTGATTTAGTTTTATAGGGACTTTGAGCATATTGGCCTCATTTGCCTCTTTTAGTCAAGAATTAAATCTAATCATGGTCATTTAGGTCAGTAGTTTTCAACCAGTGGACCGCGGCGTGAACAGGCGAGGTCTGCTAATGATTCAATTTTTAACTAGAGCTTATTACAATACAAATCGTTAAACAAATTTCCCACAATCAATATTAAATTTTCATCAGGCGTGTCTAGAATACTATTTAAACATATTTTTAATTCAAAGGCTTTGAACTTATTCTACTAAAAATATGCACCTAATATATGTGGACCGCGGCAAATACAAGTGGTCCGTGTTCCTACAACGGTTGTAGAGTACTGATGCGAATTTGGTGATGCGTTCCGCAGTATATCCATGTTCTTCGGTTAAAATGTGGCGGATTAATGCCATAGAAACTGCATAGTGGTGGGCTGATCTTTTGCGATAAAAAAAAAATTGCGGGAAAAAACATGAGTTGTCAGAAGTGGGATTCGAACCCACGCCTACAGAGTAGACTACGACCTGAACGTAGCGCCTTAGACCGCTCGGCCATCCTGACTGTGTTGTAGGGGGGCGAATGTTTGTGATCGGGTGGACATTAACATGACCAAATTTTGTATCTCACGGACTGTAATGTGTTTCTTGCTAAACAGTTTACCAGTTCGAGTCGATTTTAAAGACTGTAAAGCTGTAAACAGTTCGAGTCGAATTTAAAGACCGTAAAACTTTGATTAAATCATTTTATAAGTCATGACAATAGACATATAAGTGATTCCTTAATTTCGTTTTGCAGTGAATTTCTTAAGCTCATTTAAATGTTATCCTTGCGTTGCTTTCGGGGAAAGCATTTAGTATGCAAATGAAATTAATGTTCGTACAAAACGCTCCATTGTTTCATTTCAACTTATGTAGGATCACAATGTTGAAAGCCATATTCCTGGTTTATCTGCATTACAAGAATCGTGGCGTAAAGTTAAGTATAAATAATCTAACATAGAATATAGATAGGACTGGAAGGACTGTTATGAATCATTGTTAGCTGTCCTATTAATTAATAGCGGATTGATTCTCGTCTACAGAACTAAACATAAATGAAGAAAAGACAGCATAGCAAGTACGAATGATGCATTCTTTTGAAGGAAAATAATGAGCAGTTAAGTAATATTTCTTCATTCTTGCGTTGCATTTGACCCATTTCATATGCCTCTTTCCCATTGCTGGGAAAATTGTCTCATGAATAGCTTTTTCAATAGCTTGTGCACAGCTTTATAATGGATGAAGAGTTGTTGGGGGGAAAGCTGTCCGACTCACAGTACGTATGTTTACCCCGGATGTAAAATGAATACCGACATCATGACTGTGAAATGATGCCTGTCCATGTAGCGCATTTCACGCAGACCAAACGCTTCAAAACCATCCATTCTGCCTGCAATTGTTTACACAGGCAGACAGGAATTTTCATCCGCATTACAGCTGCACAACTGCATCTGTGGGTTCGGCGGGTTTGGAGACGGCAGTTAGCTCCTCCGATCCGCCGACAGACTTTTGGAGCGTTAGCAACTGGTGTGGTCATGCTGAATAGTGGAATTTCTGTGTGTATGTTTTTTGTGTTTGGTTTTCCCCGTTTTCCACGTTCAGCTGACCTAATTCTGAGCGTAATACCGCGTCGTGCAACCAGCTACGAAACACATGGAAGCACTTAATGTTTAAGTGGCGAGTAAGAACTTCATTTTTACCTACTTCTTATTCTTGTCAGTAGAACGTAATTTCCCTATAGTTCTTTCCAACTTTTCGTTACACTGCTTGACGGTGAAGCCTTTTAGGTCGCTTAATTAGTTGTGTTACTGTTTTTTTTTGCATTTCCGGCGACGAACAAACACGAATATGGAAAGAGGCTGGGACAGAAAGAATATGATAATTTTCGGATCCAAATACTTTTATTTTTTTGGCTCGGTATAAGCTAGGCGATGGATGTTTAGAGAGCGTAATTCACCAATATCTTAAAACAAATTGGTTTTGACCCAGTCGCCTCTACTAAGGACCTAGATAGACGAACAGGGTACGATATGTTTGTTATTAATACCAATGGAATGTATCCTTCGTTATTTTTGATCACTGCTTGTTGAGGAAATTGTCCAAGTCTGGTCCGAAGTTGGAATTGTCTGAAAGTAAACTTGTTAAATCGCTATCGAATTATTAAAGGACGCTAATATTGTACATGGTATGAACAACTGGAACAAATACTGTATATGTGTTGAACACTGGAGTTTCCCGAATACTAAATGTATGGTATTCGTGGACACTAACCATCGCTTCGTTATTTTGTTGTGGTTTGCGCATGCAGGTCAAATTCAACCTGTTGGAACAACCGGCATTATTTGTCCTTGACATCAACCAACAATTCAATAGATTACAAAATCCTGCTGTTGGCGATACTGTTATGATGCCATGTTGTTTATTTTCATAGAGACTTTGGGCATATCACCCTGCCTCGCCACCCGTTCTAGATCATGTAACTATTATGACGTTCATTCCCATTTAACGTTTGTTCTAGTACGAAGAACAGCCCCGTAATACTAACCAACACTTTCCAACATTGAGTAGAGATGCACTTAGGACGCCCTTTCCAACATTTCTTTCGTCTCTTATCTTAACACACACCAACACAAACACACACGGTTCACAATTTCACAATCCTCGAGATGCCTTATACTGAGCGAGGAAGGATGATTTATTTCTTTCCAGTAGCGGCAACATGCTGCGCGGTCTCCTCTTCCTTAGCGATCGTCTGCAGAAGCTCCTGGCGCTTGGTGGCAATACGTTCCTCGCGACGACGACGGGCCTCACGAACCTTGGTACGCTTGGCTTCGGCCTGATCGCTCAGCATCTTGGAGCGGGCCTTCTCCGCCTTCCTCTTGTGGATGTGCTCGATCAGGATACGCTTGTTCTTGAACACGTTACCCTTCGCACGCATGTACAGGTCGTGGTACAGGTGACGGTCGATTTTCTTCGCCTCACGGTACTTCTTCAGCAGACGACGCAGCACACGCATACGGTTCATCCAGAGCAGCTTCTGGGGCATACGGGCATTGGCCGTACCCTTTCGCTTACCATAACCGCAGTGGCGACCCTTGCGGCGAGCGATCGTGTTTTTGCGCACACGGTAACGCGAGTGGACCACCACCGGCTTCTTGATGATCAGACCATCCTTGATCAGTTTGCGAATGTTTTGTCCTGCAAGCAAAAAGAGAATAGAGCATCGTATCAAAGTCTGTGCGAAGCAGGTGCCATATGTGGTGGGCTGCTAAAGCATATCGCTACTTACGCGAGTTGGTGTTTCCAATCTCGTTGATTTCATTAGGATCCAACCACACCTTCTTCTTGCCGCATCGCATAACCGAGGCTGCCAGCCTCTTCTGAAGCTTGAGGGAACTGAAGAAGAAAAAAACGGAAACATCACACACGCATTAATCGAATTGCACTCGTTGTGAGTTTTGCATATTTTTCTCTTGCAATGTTCGGTTGAAAATCATCCTCTTGCCACGTTTTTTTTCGTCGGACACTGTAAACACTCAAACGACAAAGAACCGTACGGTAAACATTCCCTTTTAATCGAAATGCACCACCCTCTAATGCAAGTGCGATCATTTCATGCGAAAATATTCTATGTTGTATAAACCGGGAGCTACCGGTAGCGAAGTATGTTGCCGCAAGCCACTTTCTATCGCGCTCTATACACTCGCACCGGACGGTGAATCGATACAAAGGCAGACGCGCCACATACACATGTGATTTGGAACATATTTTGAGCACTTTCTTCCGTGCGTAGAGACCGAAATTACTCTCATTTCCTTATTTGGTCGGTTCTTTGTCACTTGAGTGTTGTTTTGGACCGAAGCGACTGTGATAAAACTGTAATTTTTCTAAATTTTCGACAACTTGCGCACCTCATGCTGCTGGTTGTTTCCTCGGATCGAATAGAAAGAGAGTTGCACAGCACAAAGCGGAAGCTCTTGTGTCATCCGCGAAGCGCCCTCTGCCGGCAAACCTGTTTCTGTCAATGTCATGGGGAGTACGAATGTGCCATCTGCCGAACATTAGACCAAATTTTAGTTTTATCGTTTTTGTTTGTAATTAATGTATTAAAAATGCAAGTACTTATCTTGAGTGTGTGAAATCATTGCGTTCAGTTTGTCTTTAAAAACAACACCACGCTTGTTTCATTATTTTCGGCCGATTCGTGCAAATTTACTTTATACCAGTTCTGCATGCTGTGTTTCGATGGCGAGTGCAGTCCTACCCCTCGGTGTTTTTTATCATGTTTTTTCGACAGCCTTGACAGCTGACTGTACGTGAATTTTCTTTTGGTGAGGAAATGTAGCAAAATCAATGGAAAATATCCGTTTTATCGGGTAATAATTGCTAAAATTAGTATTCAAATAATATTAAGTTCGTATTATTGTATAAAAAGTTATCAGACCAGGGAAGGAAACCACATTGTTCGTGCATCATTCTCTCGCCCTGTACAGAAGGTTCGATTATCTCCGCGATATATCCTATGAACAGTATGTTGTTTGCAGATAATGCAGATGTTCCTCATACAAACAATTGTATGTACAACATAGGATATATGTTCTCGAATGCTCTTTCAGTTCTTTTATACATAAGATGGTTAAGTGAAACACATAAATTAGTGCGTGTTCAAGAATGGTAGTAACTGTGTTTATACCAGAAACGTGATAAAAATAGACCAGGCGTGATCGCAAATGGTCCATTATTGACGAATGTTCTAATTTGTTTTGTTGGGACCCCTTGATATTATTGAAGCAAGAATCGAATGAAGAAAACGACAATTGAAGTTTGAAATATTTGGGGGGAAATAGATTAAAGTAAAACAGTTTGTCGATTGGAGCACGCAAAGCACGCGAAACTACATTAAACATATTCGCATCGCATGCAAAACTTCGTTATGGGTCAGCCAAGGTCATCGTCGACAGAATTTGATAATAATTTTCGTTGATATTCGCGTGATTGTTATGTGTGCTGGCTAGTATTATGTGCATTGAGCAATGCGTGCAACCTGCAATACATGATGCATGTATAGTTTGCACCCCTATGCGAATGCGAGTGTGACCCGTTGTTCTGCCTTTGGTTGGAGTTATGGAGCAATACTCACGGTGGAAGCCTGAGAGGGTGCCAGCTGCCTGGTACAGTGTCATGCTTCAGTAGTCTTAAAGGGATTGTTTGAAATGTTTCCTGTTCCGTTTTATCGAGTGGTTGGAGGGGTGGAGCAGCATAAAACATGGAAAAAAGTAAAGAGCAAAGTGTTGACGCGACACTATGGTTTGTGACTGAAATTACCATATTGCGGATTCAATAAAACAAACTGTAAATCCAACTGTTTTTTTTTAATAATTAATATAAAATCCTCTATTTTTTCTGCATCTTTCCAGCTTCCAGCGACACATCAAATGCCACGTGTAAGGTTTGTGTATCCGGATCGGACCTGTAGCAGCAGCTGGAACCAGTTGCCGATTTACTGCAATCATTACTAAAAAGTACAAATGTCTGCCATCCGTCGTTGTGACGATTGCCGTTACTACCGCTACTGCCGTCGTCAGCCACATGGCCATAGCCAGTTTGCCATTGTATTGTAGCACACATTCCAAACAGCACAGTTAAAGAAACGAAATTCATTGATTGTCATCAGTACGTTGAAATTGTTTTAACATATTTGTTTGCAAACGCCAAGTGTGAGAATTGTCGCAAGAATCATGGTCCTCGATACGGTAAGAAACGGCGATGGCACGACGACAGTGGCGGCCTTGCGCGGGCCTTCAAATACAGCGGCCGGAGGACCGGTTCTAGTGAGACCCACCTCACTTCAGCCACCAGAAAAAGAGCCTGTGAACTTTCAGATCAATCTGATTGGGGCCCCACCAGAGGTGGAACAGCTGATAGAACACATCAAATCTGTCGCCGAGCAGTTTCTGTATCATTGGAAAACGTTCCCGATCAGTAAGTTTTGACACATGTAATGTAATGCTTATTATGGTTAGTGCAATGTCAACTATGTTCTTCTTTGCAATTTTCAGACTTACCAACTCCTCTTTCAAGCAGTCCTGGGGGAGGTTTTGGTAATGGTGGTAATGCAGCTGCACCAGGCGGAGGACAGAGCGTAACCTCCCTATCGGTAGCAGGAAGCGGTGGAGGAAGCAATGCGAACATACACAGTACAGTCGTGAGCAGCGTAAATCGGAAGACTCGTCCAATCAATCTGCGCGATTTATTTATCGCACCTCCGTTCGACGAGCTGGACGCAGTTGCTGCCGATGGCACAGGAGAACCGCGTTTGCTGACCAATGCCCAGTTGCGATCGTTGCGTGAGCGTGGGTTAGTATCATCTACGATTCATAATAATGAGCTGTTATAAATTCTGCCGACGGAATAGTGAGATTGTTCGCTGAAATGTTTCGCCTTTCATCAGTTTTGCGTTTGATTCGGTATTTTACCCATACCACAATGCGCCATATCAAATTATTTAATTGGATTGGTTGCTTTATATGATTTTTTTTGCTTTTAAGTTACTCATATTGTTTTGTTGCTTTTCATATGCGAATAATATTACATAATATGCAAAATGCTTTGATAATTGGAACATCACTAATACTTATTTCTAGCTAAATTGTGGTATCTGTTGATCATATAGATTAATATTACGTTTTTCATATTTATCATCAAATTTATTCACACTTCATGCAAAAGTATCTACTACGATGTTAAAATAGATTTAAATATGTTTACATTTTTCATTTATTATTACATATAAAACATGTACACGTTCACCATATATTTGAATGTTAAAAAAACAAGTCACAAATATGTGTCCCCCATTGCGTATTCGTGGAACTAAAAGCACCAACAATGTTTGTAAATATTTTCATTGAAAGCTTGCAAAAGGACAAATTTGGAAAACCGAAGAAATTGAATTGCGAACAATTGGAAACGATACAGTTAACTGGGTAAATGAAGTCGAAATAATGTGTTGTTTTCACTTTCCATTATATCTGTAGTATGTTTTCCGTACAAATCCTTCGTGTAATATTTTTCATATTTTGCGTATTACTCTTTGTAACGTGCCTGTAAGAATCGATATTTGAATGTATTATGTTGAGTATACTCGGTGTTAGCTACCAACCATCGATTTGACTGATTTTGGCTAACCTTATTATATCGTTTTTCGTTGTGCCGTGTGGATGTTGAGTGCATCGAAGTGTTAGGCTAGCATTAGAGTAATTAATGAGGAATGTAAAATATGTGATTAAACGATTTCGGCCCGTGGAACACATGATAGTGAAAGAGTGTGTGGTTTGCTAACGAAGTAATGGAGGCATTACATCTTCATTTTGTTTTAATTCAACATTCTCACCATTGTACACCAGTTTTTCGATAACAAGAATAGCTGCATTTGATGTCTTTCCGTAGTTTCACGCGTTTGTTATTCTCCTTTCTCTTACTGTGCGGTATAGCTATGCTATTTTCCTTCTGATTTGTTGCATAGTATAATATTTCCTATTTTGTGTGTGTTAGATTTGGAATCCTGACGAATTGGAGAAGAATTGGGGATTGCGTTAATTTATTCATCCATTCGTTATACTAGCAATAATATTGTATTTGAACGTTTCACGGTAGCGATCATAATTAGATAATAAACAACTAGTGAAAGTGGTTTGCAGGATTTTAGTAGAGCATAGGACTCTTGGAGCATTTGAAACCCTAGTATTAACGCAGTAAATGTTGATCGATCGTGTGTTGCATGAACTTTCTTTTATGCAGCGTAAATTAAACATCAGTTTTTAAAGCAAAATATTCATTTTTATTTGCAGAGAGTTTGAGGTACCGAGTTTGAACTTTCCGGGACAAGTACATCGCTGGCGATTGTCACAGTTTCTGCAGAAAGGATCCGAAAGGACAAGGGACTCGCTGCTTAGTGATCTGGCACTATCCGCTCGCTTCATCGTTATCACTGCCAAAGAACGCCTAACCGGTCACTTTTTCTCTGTTGCCCATGCCTTTCGAGCACTGCTGCAGGGATTGATTAAGCTGGTGGACATGATTGTCGGTGAGTAGTGTGATGTGATGTGAAAATGGATATGAGCTTCAATTAATTGTTTTTCCGGGTTTTCCCCCAATCCTTGCAACAGGTGTTCCCTCATTGCTAGCGCATAATTTAGATAACAAAATTAAAGAAGAGCGTTGTCGGTTTTTGGTAGCAGAACTAGTTTGTAGGGTAAATATGCCGTGCTCAGAGAACGAAGCAATTGTGACACATTTTTGATGTATTTTGTATTTATGTATTTATTTGCTTTGCGTCTCTCGTTCGTCTATCAGAACGAATATGAAGACTGCCTAGATTCGCTATGTAGCTATGTGCGCCACCAACTACGCCGAGCCACCATGGAAAAGTTCGACGTGAACTGCAACCAAGCGCAACCGATTCCTTATCTATACGTGACACCCAAAGGACAGGACATCGATTTGCGTCTCTTCTCTAAGGACACAATGCGTCGGGCTCTACCGATACTTGTTGGTATTCTGGAGAAGGAAACACGCGGCTGGTTTTTACACTTTCGTGAAAGGTTGATAGCCGAACTGCGCGAACGAAAAATGACGGACGCCGAAATTGAGGAAGAAGTAAACGATGCCGTAATGAAGGAGTACCTGCAGCGCGTCTATACATCTATCCTGTCCAATGTCGAACTCGCCGAACTGGGGGAGAACATACCGCAGTTGCTCGTGCAGCAGGCACAATCAGTGGTCATCATGCACAAGTAAGTGAATAATGAGTAATGAATTAGTTTTGAAACTACCCGATTCCGATTCTGGAATTGAAATCAGAAGTTCTAGAATCTGCAAGAGAATGGATCGTTTACAAGTGTACAATTGGATCGTTGGCAACTGGCGGTACAATTGTAGTTGCATAGGACCCACACGTCTATTTTCATTGCGATGCCTAAACCGATTCTGATTCCGATTCTGACTTTGAAGCTAATTTCGATTCCTATTCAAAAATCGATTTCGGAAACTGTTTCCGCATCTACTCTCCGGAGTAAACTTCGATGCTAGCCGGAATTGATGCGGACCTAAACTTCATTTTTTTCCATCAGTAATTAGAATGTTATAACTCTTGTTACTTTTTCATAGAGCGGTAGACAAAATACAGAAGGAGCTGAAAAAATCGCGTGAAGAAATGGAGAAAACGTTACAAGAGCAGCATCCCGTACTGTCCCGCGTGTATCCGTGGCTGCGCGCTAAGCTGAACGCCGGTGAGCAGGCAAAGCTGTCGAAAATTACCTGGGGAGCGCACGAGGAGGCACTGCGGGCTGCGCAGCGTCTCAATCTGCACCAGACGGTATATTTTCTGAATCGCGACCTAGCGTTCATGAAAGAGGTACGATTTCATTGACGAAACTCAATTCTACACCGAAGCGGTACAAGATCAAGGCTTATAAATGAATTCAAATCTTCAAATACTTTCACAGCGGGAACCCGTCTTGCTGAAGGAATTAAAAAATGCGAAAACACCAACGCGTAACTTCCAGTGGGCTTGTCGTATCTGGTCACCTAAATCATGGATTATTCGGCGCAGTTTCCAAGGCCATTCGGAAGTAATACCGACGGTCATCTGCCAGCAGGCTACCTCGATCGTTACACCACGCTCAGATCCGAGTCAGCCCGTCTTTTTGGTCGAAAAGGAGCTGATCCGTTCTACGAGTACACGTTGGCCGATGTGGCGCTTGCTGAACCTGTTCCAACGCACCTGGACCTGGACCTGGAACATAATGTTCTTGCTCGGTGTCATCGTGCCCTGGTGCAGTCCACTCGGTTTGCGTGCCCTGTTCTGTAAGAAACCATTCATGGCCGATCTAGAGCTGTCGCAAGTGAATGGCACACTTTTCCCGCGCAAAACCAGTATCACGCAGACGATGTTTTCGCGACTGATGGAACTGTGGCGTCACATCTCCAAGGCTCGGACACATTTCGAGACGGAGCCGGACACAGGATTCATAGGAAAGGGCATGACGCGCCATTTGAACCGATTGTACAACTACTTCGTGAAAGGATTTCTGGGCACACTGGTCATTTTGGTGCTGTTCCCTCTGCTATGTTTCGCCGTCAGCGCATCCAGTCTGGCACTAGCCGTCACAGCCCCGCTCTGGATGCCATTCATTACGGTCACGTTGCATCTTTACATGATGCTGATCTACGATCTTGACTGTCCGGACGAGAGCCGACGCAATCGATACTGTATCTTCCTCGAAGCGGTTGGATGGAACATTGGCATTCAGGGTTTGCTTCAACCGTTGGCAGCCGTACTGGTAGCGTCTGTAATTTGTCCTTTAATAGCGGTGTTGGTATTCTTCGTCGGTATTGTACGGTACTGGGTGCGTCTATTTTGGGATGCCGCTACATTCCATTTGTTTATCAAAAAGTGTGGGCGGGTGCCTGCTAGCGATAGCTTTGCCGTCCGCCGGATAGCAGGGCCTGGCTTAGCGCTGGATTACTATTTTTCGATCAAGCCAGAACAAGCGCTGGCAGCGTTCGAAGCCAAGATGGAGCTGGATGAGCTACAGGTAAGTTTATAATTGTCCCACCTATGCCGAGCTGCATAATAACGATATCGTTTTTTTGTGAATCCCTTTTAGGCATATCAACACTCCATGGAAACTATAATTTGCCAGCCGCAAAAGGACTTTAGCCAATTTGTGGAAGCCTGCTTTGGACCGTTTTCAGCACAGCTTTCCAAAAGTGTTGGTCCATACCGTCAGCTAGAGCGCGAAGGTCAAGACCTGATGACATCGCTCCACGAGAAGCTTGAGAAGAGGCGGCGGGATTTGCAAACGGGCCTAACGACTGCGGTAAAATCACGCATCAAGCTGAACACGATGGAATTAAAAATTGTTATTCAGCAGTCAGCATATATGCTGGAAAAATTCTACCCATCGCACGTGATTGCTCGCCTGTCCATCAGCGAGGAAGAGTTCTGGGATGCGAAGGGTCTGTCGGTGGGCGATTGGGCTGGATTGGCGGGTATGCTGTACGCGGACATATTTAGCCTAGATTTTTTGACCCCACTTTCCGATACCGATACACAGTTCAAGCTAGAACCACACGCACAGTTAGATTTGCATCGGTATAACGAGATGGTACAAAACACCAGCGATATAATGGGCATTAATGGGCCGGATCTGCTGGGCAATGTGTATGCCCCGCGTGGAAACATTCAAGTCCATTCGCCATACTTGGAGGTGTCCGCGTTCAACCCACGATCGCGCGTAATGATCAATTCACGGCGAGCGGAAAAGCGCAAGTAAGTAAAAATAAGTGCACGATTTCGGATGCATGATATATCTCATAACATTACAATTGACTGGTCCGTCTCGGCTACCGTTTACAGCGATACGACATCATCTGGGCTGACAACGCCACGAGTTCGAGCACGTCGCTCACCAATGCCGTCGCCGAAACAGAAAACTCAAAGCTGGAAACCTTGGAAGCGAAAACAGCAACCGAAGCATGCCGCCGACAAGATGTTGATTCCGCTGCCCATTCCGCACCCCGTGCATATTGCCATATCAATCTACAATCGTGACTCGGACCAACCGATCCCGATCGAGTCGGAACTTTGTTGGGAGATACTGCGCTCGATCGAGGAGTGTCAGGGAGACCAAGAAGCGATCGAGCGCTTCCGTGAACTGGGCGATCGGATCGACGGTCACCATCATCATCATCATTCGCATCCGAACCGTTCGGTCGGTTTGAGTGTGGACGGGCTGGCCGCTATCGATAGCAGTATCGATTCTCTAGACTCCCAGAACTCGTCCAACTCGGGGACCAAGGATAGCATGGATATGATAGCGGGTGCGACGGAAACGTTACCATGTACTAACCGCGAGGTGACGATCATGATGCCCTCTCAAGTGCTCGGAGTAGATGACGATGATGACGTTAACGTGGAAGGCAATGGTCGCGGACGTAGTGACGGTGGTGCCGGCGAGATGAATCAACACGGCACCACCAATACAACGGTGGTCATAATGCCATCGGCAAACGGTTCCGGCAGCGTGACGACGGCAACAGTCGCTACCGGTGGTGCCGGTGCCGGCGGAGCTATAACACCGTCATCTGTCACCGCCGCCCCGACACACTTCCACTGGACCCTGCGCAATTGGGGTGGTGGAAATGGGGGGCAGTCGGGAGCGCAAGGCAATCGTCGACGGAATACTAGCTACACGTATAGCAGTGCTACCACCACTAGTGGTGGCGCAGGCCAGCTGAATAGTGGCAGCGCCACCAACTCGGCCAACGATAGTCAGCTGGACCAAATCCGTGTCGATCTAGCCAGTCCGGAAGACATTTCGCTTGATACCGATAGTTCACGGGCGATGTTTACTGCTGCGTATGGTACATCTGTTTGAACGAAAAATTATCTTTCCAGAGGTAAGAGGGAACGTCGAACGAAGTTTGATTGGTTCAATTAAAACACCTACCACCATTTATTTGTAGAGGTGTGAAGCAGGTTTAAAGTAAGCATCGTGTGCAAAGGTCGGAAAATGATTGGGAGCAATCGCAACCCATCTACCAATTGTTGCACACACTCCATTCATTTTTCTTCTAATTTCAAACGGCATGGGCGGCATGTAAATTTTAAGGAAATTTACGAAAATGCATATTGTATTTCCAATTTTAACCTCCACCAACTAAGCTCTCTAAACGTATACACTAATTTGATAGATGATAGCTGTTTCTGTACAGTCACTCTCAGTGCATCGATGATAGCGATCAAAGCGTTGTAGATTATGCTCTCTTATTATATACGTTTTACGTGTGTCTAGTCGCATTCATGTACGTCTTCTTCTGATTTTGTTATGTTATGATTTGTTTACATAATTGCAAGTGATGCTCTATCCAACCCGTTTGCGTTCCGTAGTTCCGCTTGGGCGATATGCGCAGAACTCGATTGTCCTTACCATAATAGGAGCACATCGTATTGAAACGATGGGCCCATAACCACAATGATAGAAGATTATCTCATGATACAATCTCGCTTACCGAACGAGACGGTAAACTGATCCCATTCTAGGGAACAATGCTACAAACAAACTAATGCTAATACTTGAAAAGCTGCAGTTCGACTGTAGGTGGGTGAAATGGGGTGGGTAGGTATGTGAAATAAGGGTGATACAAAACAAGTGACTAAAATAATTTCGTTGAATGTGGCAAACTTTGAATCTTATCGAGAATTTATCTGATATCGAAGGAGAAAAGCGGAGATAGGAATATAGAGAGTTAGATTATTGAATATATTTTCGCCCTCTTTCCCTCGTTCCTTCTCATTCGCTTTGACTTTTTAATCGTTAATCGTACATATATACCAATCTAAAATACTTACTACCCTGTAGAAAGTCAACTAACACGGTGTAGCGTATTATTGCTATGGAGTATCGCAGAATACATTCATTACGATGTACATTGCTAACAACAGTACGATCACATAAGCAAAGAGCAAAGAGAGGTAAAGAGAGAGAGAGAAAAAAAACGGAATCGAAAAGGAAAAGGTAGCATAGTTTGGAAAACACCCATTTTCATGCCAACAAATCAGGAATAAAAGAAAAATCAAGCTATCGCCAAACATATGGTAGTGGCAACATTCACAACATACAGTTGTGTTTAAACAATTAAATAACACAATAACTTGCACGACATTGATACGTTGAGCTCTTTATCTCGCTCTCTATTTTGATCGATTCCAATTGTACCGGCCTCGATTTTGGCTGGTTTAACAACATTAAGCTATATTTTACACATATTTTACATATTTTACTGGGTAACCGGCAAGCACAATAGAAACAAATATAGTGTAAGATAAATGTTTAGCGTTCGGAATGAAGTATTCCAACCAAAGGCATCGTAAATTCCTGTGAGTTGCATTCGTTTGTCTGTCCATCAAAACTAAGGTTTACAAATAATCTCCTTAATCTAACAGTAATTCGTTTGTTTTTGAAACCTAATTTTTACAAGCGATATTCGTTCAGTGTTTTTAAGGCGTGTACGGCGTCCTTTTGATTGCTCGTGACAGGGAAGTTTACTTTTACAGTAAAGTTTTATCGTATCTTTTCATTCTTTATTCCAACCATGTTGTGATATTCGGTTTGAAGTGTTTTTGGATCATTCCATCACACAAACAGATGAAATCTTCCGCAGACTTTTTTGTTTTAAAAGAATCCATCTATCTATTCATATTGTTGCATTTCCCGCTACAAATTAGTATCATTTACGAACGCTGTCAGTCTCGATTACTACTTATATATTTGAAAAAAAGGACATTGGAATGTAATTCGTATACCGCAACCAGAAACCATCTCCGCCGTTACTGATAAATCAGCAAAGTTTTTTTTCGCATTTAAGAAACCCCTAAGCACACCAAAGAAGAAGACAAAACAAAACAAAAAAACATGACCAAGCATAGTTCGTCTCATTATTTGTTGTACCTTTTTTGTGCAGCTCTCTATTCAAGATTTTAAACTAATTTTACCTGTTCGCAACAATGTCGGCAAATACAAAATGTGTAAAACAGTCCGATTCGTTGCTATCGGAAGAACTCTCATAATCTGCTGAATTGTGAATATGAGTGGAGCGATGAGTTACTAAATTATTTAATCCAGTATATTATTTACATTGGGCAAGCTATCGTTTTATTGTTGTGTATTTTTAACTTTGTGTTGTTCTTAATGATTTATAATTTCCCGATAGTGTCATGCTTTTTGTTTGGAACGGCATTGCCGTTCAGTGTATATACAAAATACATGCATACATAGAGGTGCTCGAATTTATACGAGTAAAAGCTACCGATCGTCAACCTATCAGAAAGCTGTAATCTTTTACACCATGTTGAATTAATCTAAAAAAAAAACTGGTCAATTCAGACCATAGATCGTTGCGTTGAGAAAGGAACATGCTTAAAAAGTGTATTTAGTTTGCGAACATGGGTTACACATTGATTATAGCGGACAGAGTTTGGATGAACAGGTGACCACCACCAAGGGATGTGACCAGCTAGAATGGAATAATGCGTAGTGAATGCAAAATTAAAAGAAAGAAGAGAAGAAAATGAAATGTTTTTTATAACATCCGTTTGCTCGTGCTACAACAATCAATGAGCCCCAATTTGAATGAAACAAAGGAACGTTTAAAACAAGAGTAGAAAGCAGTAAGTTGATGAAAATAACAACCCTAAATATAATGAAATTAATTGAAAACAGTGTATGGCTAGTGCAAAACATAACAGAACAGAACAGTACATGTGTAAACATGTGTTTTGAATACGGTCGAAAGAAATTCATCAAGAAATCAATCATTCAAAAAATTCAATTACTACCAACCAGCATCTTTGGTGAGTACACGAGTGAAGAGAAAAAATGCATTCTTCGGATTGTTGTAAACATGATAACATATAACAATATCTTCACTTTTCGTCCCTTTTCATAACACCATGCTTCTGCTGTTGGTGCCGTTTGAGGGAGCTTTTAGTAACGTAAGAACCATTGCAAACATGGCACAGGTACCGATCCTCCCGATGGCTCGCTGCAACATGCTCGTTCAGATGCGACCGTTGCAAGTAGCTCTTGCCACACTCCCCACACACAAACGCTCGCTCCTGCCGATGCCGCGAGCGTTGGTGTTTGTTCAGGTGATCTTTCGTGGTAAAAGATTCGTTGCATTCGTCACACCGGTAGTCCTTTCGCGCGCTGTGCACACTCCGAATGTGCGCGTTCAGGTTCGAGTTGGCCGTAAACGTTTTCTCGCAGTACAAACAAGCGAATGCCTTAATGCCTGTGTGTCGTTTCAAGTGATACTTCAGCCCGGATATGGAACTGAACCGACGATCGCAAAGCATGCAGTAGACGGGCTCCGATGGCTCCATGTCCGATTGATGTATGCGTTGCTGATGGGTTTCCAGCTCCTGGCTTGATGTCGTGCGAAACTGGCAGTGTGAGCATTGCTGCAATTCCGTCCCATTGACACCTGCACCCTGCTGCTCTGAAGTGTTGGAGTGCTCCAGTTGTTCGTAGTACAGACATCTGTGCTTTTCGAGGTTGTGCTTCCGCTGGAAGGTGCGATCGCACAGATTACAGGTAAACACATAACCACTTTCCTCCTCTTGCACCGAATAGTCCAAGGATGTGCTTTGGACTAGCGAAAGTGCTTCCTCCATTTCGGGTATGTTGCTCTCACGAAATCGAACATTCTCCTTCAGATGTTCGCGCCGATGGATTCGATAGCTTGTATGCCGCGTAAAACTAGCTCCACAATCATTGCACACCAAACTGGACACGTCGTGCTCTTCCGCCAAATGAATCGTCAGGTTTCGCTGGCTCTGAAACCCTTGCTTACACTGTGGACACAGATACATGCACACTTCTTCCTGTTTCTCCGATTCATCCATTCCCTTGAGGTAGATGTCATAATCGTCGATCAGATACTCTTCTCCATTATCGATATACTTGTTCCAGATCTCATCATTCTCGAACGTTTCATCGAGAAAATCCTCCAGAACCGTCCGTTGATCGATGCGCGGTTCCAGCGGCTGACAAGTTTTCGGCCTCTCCGGAACGCTCCGGACGAGATGCAAGTTCTGCAAAAAACGATCCTGCTCAACGTCTACTACCTTGTCGTCCTCGAGCAATTCCAGCTCTTTGCCAAACAGGGATGCATTTAGCAGTGTGCCATGCAATTCTTTCGCTGCAGTAGTGGTATCATCTTCCGCGAAATGTTGCTCCTGCAAATGGTTCATCAACGCTACATAGCTGTCGTAGCTATGCGTTGCCTCCGCATTCCGGCAATGCCCACAGTAATACGGATTCACCTCTTGCCCGTGGGCTGTGCGAAGGTGTCGATTGAGACATTTCTTGAGCCGTTCCTGCTTGTTGCAAAACCGGCAAACAAACATCCCATCTCTATGACTGGTACGCACGTGCTCCAACAGTTGACATTCGTCTGTCCACCCGTTGTTGCAAAAGCTGCACACATGATCCTTGTGAAAGCGCATATGGTTTTGTAGGTTGGTTTTTGTGAGAAACTGTCGCTCACAGATGTAGCAGCGGTGCAATTCTTGGGACTCGTGATAGATTGTATTGTGCTGCAGTAGGCCACGGTTGGTTTTGAACGATTTCTGACACGCTGAGCAGTAATGAAACTGCTGCTGATGCTGTTTCGTTGGACAGTGTTGCACTTTCGCATGTTTTTCTAAATCCTGCATCGATTCAAATGCCGAATCACAGTCAGTGCAACGTATGGTGGGGGGTGTTATCCTTTTTGGGCGATGCAGTGTTACTATGCTCTTTCATCGTGATGGTTGTTATTAAGGTTTCGTAGAATAGAAAGCAATTTTCGAGCCGCTCCAAGCATGTTGTGCATATACCATTCGTTTTTTGTAGATAGGATTCCTAAGAAAAACAATATATATCACAAATATTTTCATCTACAAGAGAGAGCGAGCAAGAGATAGAGAGAAAGAGATTATTACTAACTTGGGGTAACTGGAAAATTCCAATCATTTCACGTATTTTCACTTCCCTTTCCAAAAGAAGCACCACGGATTCCCACTCTATCAACCGATCTGCAGTCTCGTTGCAGCAATTGCACCGGATTGTACGTTGCCGCTGCTGCATGATAAAGTTCCAACCGACGATAGATCATAAACAGGTATACAAATAATAGTACTTTAGTAATTTGAATGGGTGATCGTTTTGCGTTCAAAAAGACGCACCAAACTGAGACGCTAGGAAACAATACGCAGTAACTGAACTGAAAAACAACACTCTTGGACTCAGTTTGACAGCCGGGTTTATTTTTATGGTGAGGCCTCACGCACACACCGACACA
Organism: Anopheles arabiensis; assembly: GCF_016920715.1. Lineage (NCBI taxonomy): Eukaryota > Metazoa > Arthropoda > Insecta > Diptera > Culicidae > Anopheles > Anopheles arabiensis. The sequence goes on from NC_053517.1 coordinate 53,399,938, forward strand.
GCAGTTTGACAGGTGTCGTGCTTGTCGCAAGTTGTGGGTTCACGGAGCATGTAGACGGATGTTGCACTTTTCCATTAGTTAATATTTTCATTCTGTGTTGAAGTAATCCAACGATAGCCTAATCCCGTTTTACAGCTTGCCAGGCGAACTACAGTGCATGGTAAGATGATATCAAACCATCGTGCCAATGCTGTTTTCATTCCCTGTCTGCTTCTTTTCAGCGTATTCAACAGTGAACACATTCTGCGTTGCCCAACCCAATACCACATCATATTATTAGCTTAATTCATAATTTCTACGCGTCACACTGGTGGTGAAATGTTTCTCGTTGCCTTAACCGGCGGTATCGCCTCTGGAAAGAGCACCGTGACAAAGATCTTCCGCGACAACGGAGTTCCGGTAATCGATGCCGATGCCATCGCCCGCCAAGGTAGGTGTAGCACGTTTACGAAACGATATATAATCGGGGGCCGTTGACACCATCGCGCTTGCCGTGGGATCGTGCACGACCGCTGCGTGGGTCGGGTGGGGTGGTTGACGAGCGTTTGTCGTTTAGCATAGCAGTTGCATAAGCAAATAATCATTCCATGGCACAGTTGTACGCCCATCCGCGATCGGAATTCCGTCCTATTTAGATACATACATACTGACACATATTACCCGTTGCTATGTTTTAGTGGTTGAACCGGGCCGACCAGCATGGCATAAAATCAAGGCCGCCTTTGGTGAGGAAGTCTTCCATGCCGAGAGCGGAGAGCTGAACCGAGAAGCGCTCGGGCGCATCATATTCGATGATGTAGAGAAGCGTCGAGTGCTGAATGAAATCACACATCCCGAAATTCACCGCACCATCTACTGGGAGGTGATCAAGTGTTTCTTTATGGGGCACAATTTTGTGGTGCTCGATCTACCGCTGCTGTTTGAAATACGAGTCATGTTGAACTACATCCATAAAATCATTACCGTCACATGGTGAGCGCACTCGGTGGAACTTTTTTCCTTCTAAGCACTATTAAGAATAACGTTCTTTTTCTGTGTGGTTTACAGCGAGGAAGATATTCAAGTCACCCGTTTGATGGATCGGAGTCAATACACCGAGGCAGAGGCGAAAAAGCGCATCAAAGCACAGATGCCACTGGAGCTAAAATGCGAACAATCACATTTTGTGATTGAAAATTCAGGTCAGGACAACGCATACCGAAACAGTGTGCCACAGTGGGAGAGCTTCAGTGTTGTGTTTTTTGTTTTCGGCTTCTTTTCTTTCACAGGTACACTAAGAGACACTGAAGAGCAAACGCTAAAAATCCTCGCCATCCTGCAGGATAGTAATCAGCATTGGAAAATACGAGGCGTCATCTTTGCTACGGCGGCGTTGCTCGTTTCCAGCATCGCGTGGCTTTTAAACTACAAGTACAAGTGGTTCAACTCGAACTGATTGAGCCACGTGCGAGCTACGCTGTGATTCGCCTACGATTGATTCTATTTCGTATCCAAAACTGCTCGCTGCTCCTCTTCTTCCCTGGTGGCATTATTCGTTTTGCATTAAGTGCGTGTTTCCTATTCCCTCGTTTTTCCGAATTTTGTTATTGTTTTGTCGTCGCGTCTATTGATGTAGATTTTAGGTCGAAGCTACATCACCGTGCAATACGTGTCCTTGCGTGTAAATAAGTAGCACTTCAAGATGTACAGAAAAGTCAATAGTGTAGGTAATCGCGCGTTATTAATTTGTTTTTTTTGCTTCAGTAAACAAAGACAGAGGGCATTTAATAATCGGATAGTAATGTGCTGAAGATGCAATCTAATGTGTTCGTGTGCACGGGTACTTGGTGTGGTGTCTGCATGTGCAATGCAAGCTAAATGAGCTATACACTTTTCCTTTTTACATCGTCCTGACGGAGATTATAGAAATATAGAAAAGCGAAAAAAACGTAAATAAATAAGGGGTTTTTTACTGCACAGTTGAAATAAATTACTGAAAGAACAATATAGTCTTCGGTTTAATGTATAAACGAAACTCGCTGCAAAATGCTAACTAACAACATGAAAAGGAAAGCTTTTATCGAAATATTATTCTATCTGTGATTATCGATCGGCGGTTTTGTCCAATTTGAAATAATTATTGGATTTTTTTCCAATTTGGAATAGATTACTGAAAGAACAATATGATTTTCGGTTGAATTAATAAACGAAACTCGCTGCAAAATGCTAACTAACAACATGAAAAGGAAAGCTTTTATCGAAATATTATTCTATCTGTGATTGTCGGTCGGCGGTTATGTCCAATTTCGTGCCGACGCGAGCGCACTGTGCTTTCACTCTGTATAGCTCTCTTGCTTTCTTTTTCTGTTTCTTTACCCGCGTAGAACAACAATCGATCCCGGAGAAACGTCATGGAAAGGGGGTGAAATTTCTAGAAAAAGAGAAGATTCCCCTTTCCGCGTGCACTCGTGCACTACCTACTACCTACTACCACGCGGGAACACACCGTACTGGCTGCAAAAGTCTAGCCGATAAAGCGACCTGAAACCGGTCTGCGGGATTTCCATGTCCCGTCTCTTGCTTCCTCCACGGCCATTCTCGTACGCATCCATTTCTCTTCATCATTTAATCATAATAATATCATCTGTTTAGTGTTTATTTACTTCGCGATCACTTTACCACTACACTTACGCTGCGATCTCTGACTTTGCGCATACAAACGATCGCACCGCGGCTGCTTCGATGCGTGCGACGTTTTTTTTTTGTTTCCGTACTCGGCGTAAAATTGAGTTGGTGTGTATGTGTGTGTACAGAGGAACGACGGAACAGTTATGATGTAGTGGTGGTGTGGCTTGAACTTATAAATACAAGTGCACCGGTGTGATCAGTTGTTTGTTTCGTGGAAAACGTACTACAGCGCGGATCGCGAGCGCTAAGCGGAAAGCTCCTTCCGGAGCCTGTTCAGGCAGAGTCAGGTCGTCGAAATTGTCTGTGCTGTGCTGTGTGCGCGAAATTGTGTTCTAATTGGTCGGTGGAAAGTGATCTGTGTAACGTAGGGTGATCTGTGCAACGTACAGAAACCGAGAACGATGGAACGTGCCCGTGTCCGTGCGATCGGGGTTCCCTTCGCCCTGTTGCTGTTGCTTGCTCTGGCTGCTCGTTCGGTGACCTCTTTCGAGTAATGCATTTTTTGTTGTTGTTGCTCCATTTCACCATCCCATGTCCCGTTATTCCCCGGCCATCCTTATCCGATCCTTAATAACGCTTCCACCTTCGATCGATTGTCCTGTCCCGGTGCGGGTTGACCTTCGTTGAGTAATTGAGCTTCCAGCTTCGCAAGTAGCCGATCGTTAATTATTGAACAATTATTCCAGATCGTGATCAAGCCGTATGCTTGACAACGCGTACAACTATCTTGCTTCAAATTTAATTATTTCTAATTCCACACCGTTTAGTTGGAGTAAACGATCAGTAGGGAAGCGCAATAGAGTAGAAGTAGTAGTAGCATTAGTGTTGGTACCGTGTAGCAACGATGCCCTTTGGCTCTTGCTGACCGGAAGATGGCACGAGATTCTAGAAGTTTCTCATTCCCATTTCGCCATCTTTCCACTCCAACGTCCTCAGAGACAGATCATGTTTGGGGTGGTAATTGGTGGTGTTTTGCGTGTTTTCACTACTCAATTGGCACTTGCTTACCGTTGACTACGGACACCCAATCGTCCAAATGTGATGTAGGGTTGATTATTCAATAATGGATGCTGCTGTGGAAGGCCAGTTTAGAATATAGTCGTCTTCCGTTTGAACGAACGAGATAGGGACACACAGGAATAGGGACGGCGGACTAGCGATCGTTCGTAGGATAGAAAGGAGATAAGCGACGCTGAATTAGCAATGAGCAGACTCGTTAGCGGGAGAAAAAAAAACCCTTTCCATTTTTTTTTGCGACGGGATTCGACGGGATCGTTCAGAACCAAACCGTACTTTCTCCAGCCCAGCTCCAGTCGGTAAAAGAAAGCTGATTGTGCTCCATGCGCGATACCATAGTCTCGTGCATGAATAGTCTGGAGAAATGGAAAATATTGAATTGATGTCCTTCCTTGACCCGTTGATCCTCTAAACCCATTAACAGCTAACACCGTCACTGCCTTACAATACTTTCCATTTTTTATGTGACTAATCCCGACCGCAGTGCAATCCGTTAACCGGGTGTACTGCTTGTTAATTGTTTAATTTTGAAAATTTTGGTTTCGGTTTTTGTTTTCGTTTCATCTAACCACCAACCACCAAATGTTCGTCGCCACCACACCACCACCTTCAACAACCACAACAACATTAACACATTAACAACACGAACGTTATCTATTGTTACTACTCAACCGGGGGCGATCGGTGTTGATTGCGTGGTTTTCACCCGGGCTCTACAACAAAATCATCAATAACTCTGTGGCCGCGGGACTCGGAAATTAATGGTGGACCGTGTGTTATCCCATGCACGCACAAACAAATAAACTTTCACACAAACACACACACACATGATCACACAATGGTATATCGGATGTGGTATTATTGGTTTTATATACCGTGTTATATACACAACCTCTAAAGTGGTTTGGATGACGAAGTCATCCGGCTAGCCGGACTTGGCGAAGATTTGGCCGAGTGGCCGGCAGAATTGCACGAACCGATTGCCACGGCCGATGTCAATCCATTCCTCTGGATGCTACGCCATATAGATGAGCCTGACCGTGTCAATGACCATCACTATTCCAGGGTACCGGAAGCGCTGGTCGGTGGTGCGTTTGGTGGATCGGAACGGGAAACCGCTACGATCGGTGGCCAGGATCGCGAATCATTGGGTAAGTATCTGTTTGCATTTCCTAAGGCTAGGGCCCTCTTTTGCGGTCATTTACACCCAATTTGTTCCACATCGTTGCACAGAGTTGGAGAAGAATCGGATTCGCAAAGCCCACACACACAGATGTTTCTAACTAGAACACTGAGTCGAATCGAATGATTTGTTTCTTCTAGTAGTATCTTTCTTAATCTCATCAGCTTCAGTTCTCATGTGAGCAAAAGCATATGCTTTAGCAGTGTTGATGCATAAACGCTCATCGAATGGCGTAATACGCAATAAATAAGATTGAATAGCACGACGCTTCAATGATCGATGGAGGTTAATGGTAGAGTACATAAATATACCTTTAATACGGTGCATATGCTGCAACTCGGTGTAAATACATTTTGGTTGAGCGTTTTCCTTTTGCCTTCAAACCTGGTTCATGAATTGGAAATTGATCTGTTGCGCATATACGTATATTCATCCATCCAAACCACACACTTAGCACACTATTACTGACCAAGAATTCGTCTCGCACTCCAGAATCGGACGCAGAAACGTTTGCCGACGAGCTGGGCCAGAATCCGGATGACAGACAACCATCGTCAGTACATCGACCGGGACTAACACCGCCGTATCGTCCGCCGGCAGCCCAACACCCCGATGTGGAGACGGTGGATGATGGCCGCCAACCGCCACCGTTCGATACCAGCTCGCTGTTCCAGCATCATTTCAACTCGTTCTTCAATACGCCACTGGAGACGGGCTTCTTTGGAACGGCCGGTCTTCCCGGATTCGGTTTCTTTGACACCAACGCCAACCGTCCGTGGTGGAAGGGGTAAGTTCGTATCTAGTACAGACTGGGAAGTAGCGATGAGCAATGGATAAATTGGTAGCAAATTGTCGTACGGTGCGCAAACCCCTCCGATCCGTGATGCACTAATAATTTGCATTCAACACCTAATGCTACAGTCTCCGTGCACACACACACCCAGTCGCACTACGCTTTATAGATAGTAATGTGTGCGCCTTGGGTGGATAGTGGATAGTGCATAAAAACTGTGCCAACATGTGGTGCAACAGCGCACACTGCACACCGTCGCGCACCAACAACGCGCATGGACAACAGGCAGGCCGGATGACATGAAAAAGAACCAAACGCAAACACATGTTTTTGGTGTGTAAAGATCAACATCATCAGCATTGATGAAAGGCGGCGGTTAATCGTTGCATGTGGCATTTTTACACCACGATCCTGGGGTGTGCAATGGCTTGGTGTGCCGTGCCGTGGAAAGAACGCCGCGTAAAGATCGGTTCCGATAGGGAATGAACTGTGTACATAGTTTGTGAAGCAGCATCAATATGAACATGGGAAAGCAGGACTATTTGATCACTGTTCTCGTTTGGAACTGTTCTCATTGTCGTTAAGCACCTATTTGCATAAAAAAGAAAGGAGTAAAAAAACGATTTACTTACTTTCCTCTGGTGTCTCGAAAGCTCTTTTTTGTTTACTACAGATGCAGTAAAATAGTAGAAAAGGAACACTGTATAAACAGGATAAGAGGTAAACCAAGCATCCGTGCAAAATGATAATGATGTGGAATATTGAAAAACCCATTTTTGGGAGAGCGACACCTACAGCAGCAAGCCGATCTTGAACCATTACCGTGTCTAGACTGACCTACATTATTTCGCAGGTTTCGCATCCGGTCCCGCAATCCAGTAGAAAGTTCCAACGAGCTCATAAGCGATTTTCGGGTTTAGGTAGGGCGGTTGCTAGTGTAACAATTTAACCCAACCGATACGCTGGGAAGAGTTTGTCGCCCTTGCGACGGAACAATGCCACTCGGATGGGTTGTTAAGGTAGAATTTGCTAATTTTGAAGTGTGTTTTTGAGAGAGGAAGAGAAATGGGTACATTCCTTTCAAGTGCTTTCCAAGGTGAGCCCAAGATTTCAGGTTTGTGTTAAATCCATTTACGTACCCCAGACGGCGGATACCATTGTGTCGCTCGACAAACTTCCGGACGGTAAGATTTTGTGTTTTTTTTTTTGGAACGCATCGTGAGAAGGTTATTTGTTGGGCAAAGCAAAGTCCGTATCCGTGGGATAAATTAGAACGATCTGTTTCTTTTATTTTTGATAGCAAGACAGGTACAATGTAGGGGAATGTGTGGGTGTTTTGTGCACGTTGAGACAAGTGCGCAAAAAAACCGTAGCATGTAACACACATTGTTACGGTGTGTGTGGGAGCTGTCGATGCACAAGCACAGGAGAATGGTTTCATGAGACCATAATTAGGCATTACATGCTGTCGGATCTCCAGCTTTCACAAACAAAATGGCTGTATGCAACGCATTGCGCTTTATGATTGCACCGGCTGATAGACACGCATCGCAGAGGGAGCTGGCTAGTATATACAATCGGAAGGTGTTGTAAAGTGAGCTTTTATGGGGTGTAATTTAATTTACGACATTTATTTTGTACGTGTAATTTTTTCCAACTTGATTACGTTTCCAACCCTGTTTGGGGGTTTCCGGCTTGATTTATAAGCAGTTTGTTTTCCGGTAAAGGGAATATAGGAATTTCGGAATTCCTGAAAATAAGGAATTTCTCAATATTACAGATCAAATGTCAAATTAGTACAATTTGCTTGAAGAATTGTCCAATGCAGTGTAAATTGCATTTTTGCTAATAAATTTAATCCACTTAAAAGCCAAAAATATCAGAATGTTCTGCACGAATCGTATCGAATAAATGATTAAGTCAAAATACCGAGTAATCAAATGTATTTTGGCTGTAATCCGCCAAATTCGACTTACGTTGATATTCTAGTTACGCGGATTCCCCGGGAACGCACAAACCGCGTAACTCGGGAACAGACTGTATATAGACTGGGATTGACAACGTAGGCCGTTACGCCAAATAGAAAAAGAAGTTCCTGTTGGTTAATGTAGTTAACATATATCCCAGAACTACGGTTTAACATGTCGTCACCGCTGGACACGGTCTTGTGTCGGTTGGTAGCTTATGATGTTCGATATGCATTATGGATGTTTTAAAAGGTTAACAAGATGCAACAACGAGAAATCACCGCACTGTGGCAGATCATTCATTACTGGATCATTGCACCGGTCAGCGTTTCTCGTTGCATGCTCACCCCCAAAACACGTTGATCGTGCTCAGCAGCAGTTTAAATAATCATTGCTCTCACTCTCACAGAGATATGCTGATGCTGTGGGTAATGTAAAGGCAAAAAATGCAGTGCCAATGTCTTTGCTGTGCACAAAGTTCTGATCGAGGTCGCGGGTAGTTTGCTCATCTCCGAACAACGGGGCCAAAGTGGACCCCTCCCGGCTCGCAAGTCCTACTAGCTGATGGCTTATCGTTTCGCACTGGGGTTGTTACCACTGACCCGGGTCTGAATGGAGACGATTTAACTGATTCCGCGCCGCTGTGCAGCAGGAGACATATGCTCACGACCCCAGCGCGTGTTGTTGCGCTCTCGGAAGAGCACTCTCCATAATCGTATTCGCGACGCAAATGCAAACTGACGATGATTTACGGCGAGAATTGGCTTGAATTTCATTAGTTTTAATGCAATGTCCGTGAATTATTCACACGGCCAGAAGGAGGGAGTAAGCCACGCCGTCAAAGGAAGACGTACGCGGCTCGAACGATGCTGGACAACCGGTGTAGTGTCGACTGTGTAAGTATATTTTTTTTCTCGCAGAAGCTGCTTTATCCATTGTTTTTATTCTCAAAGTTTGGACTGTTGAGAGTGGAAAGGATCACGAAGATAGACAGCAAGGGACCAGAAAGGCCTGATTTTGTGAAGCAAAACAAATGAATGGACCATTTGCCGCACAACTAGCTCGTCTGGGAATGCAATCAAAAGCTGCACACTGGAGTATTTTATCAGCGCAGAAGAAAACCGGCTACTTGACAACCCCGCAAGACGCACGAGCATCATCCTTGAATTGTATCCAAATTCAGCGGAAAAGGATGGGGTGTTGTAAACTCTAAGGTTCCATGTCGATTTGAATTAGCTCATCTGACAACTTCATGAGGAACTTGCTTGCCCGAGTCGTTTAGATGTGTACCGCAAAACGGGCATTGAATTTCTAACCACAAAGCACACCGCCGACAAGCGAACGTATTATCGTTTGGTTGGCAATGAAAATGGACAGATATTTTCCCACGATAGCTGACTGTGCTGGGTTTTTGTTTCTTCGTAGGCCTTGTTACGTCATTTTACGGATGACTCGAAATTTACTATTGGCATTGCTAATTTGATTCCCTTGAACTAATCTTGCAAACGGGAGCTTTTTCTGTTCTATTCCGTTTAGAACGTTTCTAGCGAAACAGGCTGACGTTCGAAAGATAAATATGTACGTCCGATGGATGTGAACTTTTTTACTCGGAGTAAACGAACATTCGTTTTCTTTCTGAATTCATTTGTTTTTGCTTGCGTGAGGATAAACGTAACAAAACTTAGCGCGCAAAGCCACGGTGACGAACTGAAAAGGTTACTTAAAAGCGCTGGATCATGCATTAATCAGCAACTTACTTTGTCGGACGTGTGACATTACCAACTCACTTTCTACCAACAACAGCTGACCGTTGATTTATATTTTTCATTTTCTTCGAAAACAAGACATTAAGCACATAATGAAACCGTGCCAAACGCAATTCACCTAAAGTTAGTGTTATGCGCATACTTGCTAAAACGGAATTTGTAATTTTAAGAAGAGTTTACTTTTCTTTAAATGTTTAAATTTTCTACTTACCCTTAAGATCAGTTTGCAGGTATGGTAAGTGTTACAGTTCATACGGAGAGCAAATGAAAGCCAACTTGCTCGTTTGGTGGTTAACTATGAACTGATTTATTACAAAAGAAAGCATAGGCTACTATGCCTAGGAAGCGAAATTATGCTGAGGCAAAATTCACTGCTTAGTAGTCATAGCCTACTACAGTAAGGTTTCATGAAAACGACGAATGTACGGTCATTGCTTTTTCTTTTCAATTAAGCATTAAATTTCAAGCAAGAATTAAAAGCGACCCAGCATCGTTCGCTAATCCACAAAAAATGTACTTTTTCACAGGGAAAATGTTTGCGTTGAGCGGGAAGAAAAGGAAGAAGACATAACATCGTCCGACAACGACGAGGTATCGGTCAACGGAGGCACAGCCAGCGGAGGCAGCAGTTTCGGTTTCCATGGTTTCAGCACGTTCAACTTGAACGTTCAATCGTGTGCCGAAAAGCAGCACAAATATGTGTGCACCTCGATGTAAGCAAGGATTTGCCTTATTGGACGGACAAACCGTATCACTGGTCGGATGGTTTTTTTTCGCTCTCCTTTTTCTCCACAGCAAAAACGTCAACGGTCGAAAGCGCACGGAGAAGCTTACACGCCAATGCTGTCACGGATACGGTCGACCACGCAATGGACCACCGAACGCGCATTGCCAAAAGCTGGACCTATACTCGATGGAAGAAACGGTCGAGAGGCTCGGAGCGAAGGAGTTCGTATCCACGCTTAAGAAGAGCGGTTTGGATGCTACATTGGAGAATGATGTGACACTGTTTGTTGTACCGGACAGTGCCTACACTACCTTTGCCGAGCAAATGTGGGAAAACGTAAGTATGCCATGGCTGTACAAGCGGAACTGTTGCACAACTCTATAGCGAAATTGTTCCTCCTCTCTGTTCCCCCGTTGTCACAGAATCTGGTTGCGTTTGACCCGATGGCACGAGCAAAGCGCGCGATTGACTTCGCTAGCATGACGGCACGGGACATGATTCTGGCGCACACGGTCAACGGAACGTATTTCATCGAGGATATTAGCAACGAGCAGCTGCTCAAAACAGATCTGCCCGGAGCGAACATTCGCATCAACATTTATCCCCGGGGACCAATGGCGGCGACGGTTCGGGATCAGTCGCACGCTGAGCATCCTTACCGCTACACTGCCAACTGTGCGCCACTGCTCAAGCTGAACCGTGTGGCCGATCGGGGCATTGTGCACGTCGTAGATCGTGTGCTGGTACCGGCTCGCAACACGCTGATGGACATCATTGAGGTACGGGACGATATGACGCTCATGCGCACCTTCCTAGAGATGACCGGGCTGGACAAGATGCTGCGCGAGCAGGGCGATGACAAGCACTACACCATTTTCGCGCCCAACGACGATGCGTTCCTCAAGCTGGACAAAGACATCCGTCGCAAACTGAAGGCAGGCAATGGCTGCGCCATGAGTAAGTGCTCAAGATTTCCTGTTTTGTATATTTCTGCAAACGTATATTTTACCATCGCTTGGTGGTTTTCTTACTTTTGCTTCTATGGAAATGGTGTGTTTCTTTTCTTCTTTTTTTCTGTGGACTTGCAAAAACGAATCGATTGTTTACGGCTCGATGACTAATTGCAATCGCCGATTGCGCCGGTTCTTACGGTGGCCGGGGTACATTTTATGTTACTTCGCGTCATTCACAATTACGGTGCTCATTGTGTGCTGGCGCGAACGTGACGAGAATGAAGGGGATGCAAATGTAGGAACGTTCTGCCATTATGAAAGACTCCACAAGTTCAAATGAATAACAGAAACAGCCCCCGCATGTTAGAATCTGTTACAAATGGGCAATTGTTACCCCTTGCATAAATAATTTTACCGGATCTGTGGATATGTAGGTACGATTGTCTCGGCAATTCGTAACATTCGTTGCGCTGTTTATTCCAGAAAGATTAGTTAGAGCCAGATAAAAAGTTGAATCAATGTTATGTCAAATTATTAAATTTACTTTTTTTTTATTGCTATCTTCATTGAGGAACGTTTGTGCAACATATGTAGCATAAATTCAACGGTAAATATTTAGTTCAACTATTGAACATTTATTGTTGATTTGCCATTGATTCGATCTGAACACACAGTCGCAAAATGTATGGAACGATCATTAAATCACCCCCCCCCTCCCCTCCTCTATTTCTTCTTTTTTACTACATGCGAATGATCGTTTATCCTGGTTATGGTTAAACCAACCAGCTACTGATAACCAAGTCAATAAGTGATGACTATAGGCTTAAGCCAAAATTTACGAAAGTGTTATGTTGAATATGAAGAGGATCATGCTTTGCACCAACCGTTCATTTTATTTCGGGGGTCATGTTTTTATATTGTCTAACCCAAAAACAGTATTCGATATGCTAATACCAAAGCAAACCCGCGTGTTCTGATCATTATGCACTGTTTGGAAAAAAAAGCAAGCAAACATTACCACCAGTATCGCTTTCTCAAGGTCTTTGCATCACACATGTACTATTTTGCATTCAAATTACAATCGATCGTTTCGCACTAAGACCAGGAATGCGTTTGCCAAAAGTTTGATGGTGTCAATTGATGCCACGTTAGTCGTATCGAATTCCCGATTCGGTATCCTAATGCGTTTTGTGATTCTGTTAATGAAATTTTACCCATCATGTGTTTAAGCAACTCCATATTTGTTTCCAATCGACAGACATCCTCAAGAACCACATTCTGGATATAACGTTCTGCTCGCTTGCTGCTGTTAACGGCGTCAAGACGTCGACGTACAACATGCTCAACGAAAAGCTCGAGTTTGAATATGCCATGGTGGGCAAGACGCGTGTCCCATCGTCCGTGGAGGGTGAGCTGAGCGAGGTCGAAGACGAGGGCAAGAAGACGCAGCGCATCCGCATTAACGGTTTCGCAACGATTGAGGAGAGCGACGTGGTTGCCAGCAATGGTGTTCTGCACATGATTGACAGCGTTCTGCCGACGGACAGTGGCATGCCGATTTCAAACACACTGGGCAATCACAATCTAACCGTATTCAAGCAGCTGATCTCCGATGCCGGACTCGAGGAGGAGTTTGACGGCATGTCCAACCGTACGTTCTTCATTCCAACCGACCAGGCATTCGAACAGACGGAAACGGGACGGTACTGGATCCGCCAATTGAAGGAGCACCCGGAAAGCCTGCGTGGTAACGCTGCACTCAAGGAGTTCCTCGAGTATCACGTGGCAGAACCGTTGATTAAGACCTGTGGCCTGGAGGAGACAACCATACCGACAAAGGCCGGACAAAATGTTCGCGTTAACCTATACACTACGGTAGGTGCCGGAAGGAGAAACTAGGGCATTGGAGAACAGGGTTTTCATTGAATTTTCTCTTTCTCTTTCTGTAGAATCCCGTATTCACGACGGTTATGAATCGTGCCACTGTCAACTGTGCCCGTTTGGTACGTTTCGACGAAGAAACGTGCGGATCTGTGGTGCACGAAATCGACAAGGTGTTGGATGTGCCTAAGACGGTAAGCGAAAGCGAGTGCAGTCGTCAAAAAACTTCCGGTTAATGACGTACACGGCGCTACTAATGACACATTTAATGGGACTTTTTTTAGAACTTGATGGAAGCCCTAAGCGCCAATCCGGATTACAGCATGTTCCAGCGTATGGTTAGTCTTACCAATCTGACCGAGCTGCTTACGTCTCCCGATTCTGGACTGACGCTGCTGGTTCCGAAGAATGACGTGTTCCTCGAGGTGGACTCGTGGTATCAGGAAACACTACAGAACCAGGACGAGCTGGAACGCATCATTCGAGCGCACGTGCTGCCGAACGTGATCTGCTGCACTGGCATCGTACCGTCGGAGTGGCCATTTGTACGCACGACCGAAACGATCAGCGGCCATCAGCTGAAGCTTAACCGTAACCGCCGACCCCAGGTACAGAATGCCGGCATTACCAAGTGCGATGTTGTAGCCCGCAATGGTATCATTCATGAGATTAACGATGTGATCAATGTGCAGCCGAAGCGCACCAGCAGTACCGGTGCTGGTTCTGGCAATCCGTTCGAAAGCTTCGGTAGCATCACACGCCCACTCACTTTCTGGTTTAAGTGAGAAACGACCTGCTATCTCATGCTTTATATCCCACTTTCTTATTCTCTATGTTTGTGGGATTGGCCTCACCCCAGGGATTCGGTTTTTAAAGGGCATCTGATGCTTTACTTTTAGCACAACCAGGTGGAATCGTGCTCATCTTGAGCAATGCAATATCGATTGGTTCGTTAATTATTTGAACGAGTATAGGAGTGCCACGGTGGTGCCGAATTCTGAGAGGCATAGTTTTACAATACTTCTAACATTACTGTATTTATACAACGAGAAATAAACAGTTCATGGTGTTTAACTGTACAAATATTTTGTGCATATTATTGTGCTGTCCGATTTGTAGGTAAATCTATCTAATTTTAGTGGTAATAAAGAATAGCAAAGAAATAATGATGACATAATTATTTCCTTGCCCCAATAACATCGAGCAATACAATCACAAGCGGATGAAATCACATTGTATAAACGAACGGTATGATTTATTCATTTCATTACCTAACTAGAATCTAATGTATGGTAAACTTGAAAGTCTGTGTAGAATACAAAAAGTTGCAGTATCTTATCATCAGTTCTGTTGTCACGAGATTACCAGATCCCAAGTGCTGCGTGGGGAACTAACGCATAGATCCAGCCCCACAGGTGATCCCTTGCGTATGTCTTTCACAGTTAAACAGCTGCCCGAAGCAATGTTGTAGATTGGTGTGCCAGACTAAATCGACAAAATAAATATAACAATAAAAATAATAAATAGTCATCACTACGTATCGAATGAATCGTACTATCTGCGATAAAGGCTTAGCGACTTACGGTTTTACGATGTTTCCACGCCTGATCGCCACCCATTTCGTGGCACTTGTTCAGCTTGGGCCGTCCCTTCGTTGCACTGGACGGTGCATCCAAGCACAATAGCTGCCCCAATACGAGTTCGGACTTTTCCGTCTCGTACCACGTTTGATGTTTCACGCGCAAACACGGCTGCAGCACCAAACCCGAGCCCTTCTTCCAGAGGCTCTTCTCGCTGTCCAGCTCGGTCGAGAGGCATAGCGAGCTGTTCGATAGGCGTATCTGAAAACTAGCCACGTAGTTTCGCTTTCGCGAATGCCATGGTTCAAACTTGGGCTGGGTGGCGTCTCTGGCATCGGAGGACGTTTTCTCGCCCGGCACACGCAATTGCGGGTAGATGTTGTCCAGATACCATCGAAACGGTTTGCAACCAAGACGTTCGCGTAAACGCTGTCGTTCGCTAACGTTTCCATACGGTACGTGGTGTGCCTGTGGTTGCTGCTCGTAGAAGTATCGTATGTAGTCATCCATCCAAACATGCGCTAGGCGCAGTGAATTTCGGATCATCGTATCCTGCCCGTCGGGAGAACCGTAAGGACGTCGTTTGCGGAACACGTGACCGATGCGGGAGCAAGGCAGTAGCTCAATCGACCCACCACACTGCCAGGCGCGGAAGGAGATCTCCAGATTTTCGCCACCCCAAACATCCATGCCCATATCGTACTCGCCCAGCTCCTTGAAATATGCTCGGTCGATAGCAAACAGGCCACCGGCCATTGTCGGTGAGTTGAACGGGCCGAGAAAGTCCGTGTCACGTTCGAGGCTACCCTTCGGCAGGTTGTCCCACTTGAAGTGTAAACCCCAGTTGAACCCGCCCCGTACTAACGGACTGGCAGTGTACACGAATGTGTCCGAGTTGATGATATCGATTACCGGCATCGCCAAGATGGTACGGTCATGCTTGATGCGCGCCAGCAACGGCTCGATCCAGTCCACATTCACCTCGATATGGCTGTCGAGAAATATTAGCACCTGGCCGGTTGCATTGCGTGCACCGTATACCCGAGACCGCATCAGTCCTTCTCGATCGGTGTTCCGCAAGAGGCGCACCTTGTTCGTACCAAGTTGTGCTAGTTCTGTCTCTAACTGCCCACCGACTGTTAGGTCCTCGAAGTCGCTACAATCGTCCACGAGGATGAGCTCCTTCAGCAGATAGGCTGGAGTCCGTTTGAGCACGGTGTGAATGGAACGTACCAGCGTCTCGAGATGTTCGTTGTAGAAGCACATGACAACCGATGCGACGGGAAGCACCTTATCGTACACCTGTGCTTGACAGAGCTTGTGCCGTGTGTCCGGGATCGGTCGGAACGGTCCCAACTTGTTGCTGACCAGCACGTTGAACGCATGCTTCCTGTACCCAATGTCACGGATAAACTGCTCCTCCGAGTTTTGCACCATTCCGAACTCGTCGGTTCCATTCGGTTGTATCAGCATCGGTTGTAGCTCGTCGATCAACCGATGGCTTATGCGTCGCTTTTCTTTTTCGTTCATGAATCGGGCGTACTTTTCTTTAAACAGACTTTTACCTTTTTCCGCCCACTTTGAGGATTTCTTATGTAGCCTTTCGTCCGATGCACCAATCAGACTGTTTTGATTCCTCAACATCAGATGCCGAGTGTCTTCTGCCGCGGTAGCGGATGTGGGGGCTTTTGCCAATCGCTGCTCACTGCCGCCCGCGCCGTTCGTCGGCGTGTTGCTGAGATTCCAGTACAGGTATATGCTAATGGACCACGTTAATGAGGCGGCCATGACGCCCCACAGGAATGATCTGTTCGTCATCTTGGAGGTTCTGGGACTATCAGGAAACGATAGACACACGAAACGAAAGGTCAATATTGTATGCAGTTATCAGCAACAGGTGGTGCAATCTGCCTGCACCAAGGAAAACTGCTGAGAACTGTAGGCTTACCTTTTCTTGCTGTTGATCTTTTCGCTCATGGCCACATGCTGCTTCGCAGCCGGAACCCAGTTCGCCTAGAAAATTAACATACTACTAATGAGATGCACCAAACTGAACCACGGCACTGTTGCAGAGTTGATGATGTTTTGTATTGTTTTTGCACACTGTATTGACAAGGAAACCTGAATCCAGAATCATAGTAGGTGGTCTCGTTCGTATGAGCTTGGCAGAATTGAGAAGCTTGAGAATTTTTTGTAGCTAAAAATCACTCTATTGTATTGTTAAAAATATTTGTATGTGGGTGAAAACCTCGTTCGTGAGTCAGTTTTTAGTGATTTCTTGTAGTTTTTTTTAACCATAATATGATTCTTATCTGAAAAATGAAAACATAATCGGAATGGAAAAGCCACCTTGTTTGATGTATCTTGGCCCTTCCCAGTGACAAGGTATGTGTAGGAACGAGGTTAAATATTTGCCAAAATCGGTTTGTCCACCTTGGATGCCATTCGACAGTAGAAAGCCCTTGTAAATGCAAACAATTGGCATAGCAAGAAGCATAAATACATTTCCTATAAAATTTATAAACCAAATAACAACCTTCTCGCGATGACCAGACCGTCTCATCATTATAATTACATTAAAATTTTGAATGGGAAAGGGGTTTTAGTTGTCAAACTGTCTGTAACGAACTTTTGGCACTTTTCAAATCGTCCTACATTACGGGACCTCGTTCCCACACAGACCTTGGCCCGATACCATCACTCCGATTGAAAGTCATAAAAGACAAGCCACTCGAACGGGAGTGGGAAAGCGCTTAATCGGTTCCATTTTTATTTTCTGGTGCAGCTAATCTTTAATTACGTGTACAGATTTTAACGTACGTAGGCAAAGGTCTTGAAGAGCTCAAAATGGGAGTGCCAAAGTTTTTCCGCTACATGAGCGAACGGTATCCTTGCTTAAGCGAGCTGCTGAGGGAAAACCAGGTAGGCCTCGCGGGAAGCGTGCGTATGTGTGGGGTGGAAGGGTGCAGTGCACAATAGATGGTGAAATTCTTATCTACCTTTCTCTTGTTGTCTTGTTCCTACCATCTTTTGTTTGTGATGACCAGGTGCCCGAATTCGACAACTTGTATTTGGATATGAACGGAATCATACACAACTGCTCCCACCCGAACGATGCGGACGTGCACTTTCGGATTTCGGAGGAAATGATTTTTGAAGGCATCTTTCACTACGTGGAGTATCTGTTCAAACTGATTCGACCGCAGCAAGTGTTCTTCATCGCTGTCGACGGTGTGGCACCGCGCGCTAAAATGAACCAACAGCGTGGACGTCGCTTCCGTTCGGCGGCTGAGGCTCAGGACCTGCTAGAAAAGGCTAAGGCGAAGGGAGAAGAGATCTCTTCGGAAAGCCCGTTTGACAGCAACTGCATAACACCGGGGACTAGCTTTATGGTTAGGCTGCAGAATGCTCTGCAACACTTCATACAGGTGAAAATAGCGACCGATCGTCTGTGGAAAGCTTGTACGGTCATCCTTAGTGGTCACGAGGTAAAGTATCCTGCTGTATTTGCTATTTCGTGCTTGGCTTCAAAGTGAAATTCTAAATTCATCCTATATTTATTTACTTTCCAGACGCCAGGCGAGGGAGAACACAAAATAATGGAGTACATCAGGCACGCGAAGGCTCAGCCCGGGTTTAACCCAAACACGCGGCACTGTCTGTATGGCTTGGACGCGGATTTAATCATGCTTGGACTGTGCACACACGAGCGCTACTTCTCGCTCCTAAGGGAAGAAGTAAAATTTGGCAAAAATGACAAAAAAACGTCAAATTTAAAAGAGATCCGGTTCTACTTGCTTCATCTGACGCTACTTAGTGAATATCTTGAACTGGAATTCGCCAGCGTTCGCGATCGGCTGCGGTTCCCGTTCGACATTCACAAGCTCATCGACGACTGGATACTGCTGGTGTATTTGGTGGGGAATGATTTCATTCCTCATATGCCACACCTGCACATCAACGAAAATGCGCTTCCAACACTGTATGAAGCTTACATGGACGTATTGCCGAACATGGATGGCTACATAAACGAGGCTGGAATATTGAATTTACCTCGGCTGCAAATGCTTATGAGACGGCTTGCTAATTTCGATCGGGATATGTTTCTCGATCGTTACACCGACCTAAAGTATTTGGAGGGAAAGTGCGGCAAAAATAACGTATGTGTTTCACGGACCGGACCCTTTTAAATGTCGGGGATGGATTTATGTTTTTAATTATATATTATTTTCCTGCGACTTTTTTTAGTTGGATGCTTTTGACGTCGACGCGAATGAGATAATCGGGGCGAGCGAGATGGACAAGGACTTGATGGCACTGATTATGTCATCGGAAATGCTGGACTCCGAGGGAGAAGACAATGCAGCACCGGTGACACTGGGGGACATCGAAAATGACCCTGAATTATTTGAACAAGAATTTAAGAACTACAAACGAAACTACTACATGAGCAAGATGGGATACGCGGATTTCACTGAGTATGTTGTGTTGTATAGCAGGCCACTGCTCAGTACCGGCGTGCAGTATTAATTCATCCCGTTCTTTTGTTTCCAAACTTATAGGGAGGTGCGGGCAGAGCAGGCCGAATGCTACATTCGAGCCTTACAATGGACGCTCCATTACTATTACCGAGGCGTAGTATCATGGTCATGGTACTATCCTCATCATTATGCTCCGTTCATTAGTGATGTCGACAATTTTGCACATCTGAAGCTAGACTATGAGCTGGCGAGACCGTTTTTGCCGTTCCAGCAGTTGCTCAGTGTGCTGCCCGCAGCCAGCAAACAACATTTGCCGTCCGCGTACCACCAACTGATGACCGATCCCAACAGCTCGGTGTATGATTTTTACCCGGTCAATTTCGCCACAGATTTGAACGGCAAGCAGCAAGCGTGGGAAGCGGTCGTACTGATTCCATTCATCGACGAAAAGCGTCTGCTTAAGGCGATGGGTCCGTGTGATGCGTTTTTGACGGACGAGGAAAAGCAGCGGAACGTGCATGGACCCATGTTGAAGTATCAGTACGATACCAAGCAGCATGCACCCCTGGAGGCAAAGTATGGATTTGATCGCGTTGACGAGCTGCATGTGAAATGTAGCGAAATATGGCGAGACGATCTGCGCGTTGCAGAAAACAGACTAGTTTTAGGACCATCGCAGGGCGCAGTGCTGCACGGGTATGCGAAAGGATTTCCCACCTTTGCACATTTGCCGTATCATGTGAGTAGCGTAAAAGTGTGAGTACATCTAATCAGACTGAATTGTAATCATCACTGCTCTTATATCCAGGGCGAGTTGAAGGAATTACGGGTAAAGATTTTTAACTTTGCCAGTAAAAATGAAAGTATGGTTGTTGTGCTAGATACGCCCGATGGACAGTCATCAGACACTGCCGAGCTGGCAAAAGAGCTCCTAGGAAAGGTGGTACACGTTAGTTGGCCACACCTCATGGAAGCCATTGTGGTACGGGTGTCGGATCGATCTAAGACGTACGAACGTAACAGCGAACCGTTGCCGACTGACGAACGATCATTCAACATGTGGTGCAGATCGATTATTGAGCAGTAAGTGTAAAGTGCAAAGTGCGCACACACGCAGTATGCCGATTTTGTCATGAAAATTCAATGTTTCCACAGCAACAACAACCGGCTCGCTATAAACGTGGGTACGATTAAACAGCTAGTGCACGTAAGGATCGCTGTAGGCACGGAGTATGTGCTAAAGGACAATGGTTTCGTGCTGAAGAAACTGTGGAACACCATCGATACGGCATATCCAGCTCAGGTAATTCATCGTATGATGTAATTGAATTCCGCCCATTAATGCAGTTCCTAACCTCCTAACTTTCAGACCATTATTCAAGACCTGCAAGATATTATGGCCAAGCAAAAACCGTACATTGAGATGGAGGAAATGTTCCCGCGAGAAAGCGTCGTGTTTTTACGTGCCACAGAATTTTACGGCAGTATGGGCAATGTGGTGGATGTATCGGGCTCCACGAAACGGGTGCAGGCACGTTTTCTTGTGTACGAGGAACCCGATCTGGGGCAGGTATATAACGTACATCGCCAGTCGCTACAGGGCTACCGGAATGCCAACGATACCGCGGCAATGCTCGGTATCTCGGTTGGTTTGCTGCTGCAGTTGACAGGCTCAATATTGGTTGCACCCGGTGGGCATCGTGCGCTTAACGTGGACGAGAAGTCGTTGAATATCGGATTGCGCCTTCGAATGATATCGAAGGACGAGGAAGCGGTAGGCTACTGTCGAAAAGTAAACAAAACATGGTTATTTTCCGACAAAA
The DNA here is from genome assembly GCF_016920715.1 of Anopheles arabiensis. NCBI lineage: Eukaryota > Metazoa > Arthropoda > Insecta > Diptera > Culicidae > Anopheles > Anopheles arabiensis. Next base: position 53,420,776 of record NC_053517.1, read on the forward strand.
CCGTGAAGTTGATGCAGCAATACATGGAACGAGCTCCCGGACTCTTTGAAAAGCTTGATTGCTCTCGTAAAACGAACGTTCACTTTGAGACGGATCTGTTCGGCGAAGGGAACGAAGGGAAGCTGCAGGAGCTGTACGACTGGTTGAAGGTGCAGGAACACGTGAATTCCGAAAGGCGCAGCTGCGGAATCATACTGCTGGAAGAGAAAGCAATAGAAGCTCTAGCCGAGACCATTGACAAGTACCAAACATTGCATCAACCCAAGGTGCAGACCATGTTTGTCGATCCGAAAGAGCTGTATCGGCCAGGGATGAAAAACGCGAAAATGATCGATCCGTCGGCGCATTTTGAGTTGCTGGATCGTATAATTGTGGTGCAGGAAAAAGAAGATGTACCGGTAGGTGCACGAGGCACCATTATCGGGATACACCGCGTATCGGACCCCAATCCTGTGCGACGCGAAGCGATTGGACAGGAGGATACAAACTTTGAGGTGCTTTTCGATAAACCTTTCTACAAGGGCGTTGATATTTACAACATATCTAGTACCGAGAAGCGGGTGCTAAGACTATCGCAAAGTGTCATTATGAACATTTCCCACGGCAAAGCATCCGCTGGATATCGATACAAAGTATCAGTGGACAGGAGCAATGCCGTACGAAAAGAAACGCCAGCAGCGACTGAAGGCAGAAGCGCAAACAAATCTATGGCAACGGCGGAATCGATTCAAAGGCGTGTAAATGAACGCATCGGTAAGCGTAGTAACGCAATGAACAATGTATCTCTCGCCGGTACATCGGCTACCCGGCCGACTGAGCAAAACGTCATGCAGCAGAAGGACGGCGACCAGCAGCGAAAAATCGAGTTCGAGCGCTTGTGGAGAAAGCTGAAGGAATCTCCAAAGGCTCCGGGCGAACTGTTTGATGCAATGGACATACAAAACATTGTGCAGGCTCCACCCGCGGAGAAAAGCTCCTGGCGCCGAAAACCCGAGGATGATGCTACTCTCCCGAAGAAGGATGGCGAACAATGGAATGGAGATAATATGACAGGATATTTGAAGCAAATGTTACGCATCGACGAAAAAGCTGGAAGCGAAAAGGCGAGCGAGAAAAGTGTAAACCCTGCAAGTATTGCCGTGCCCGCCCCAGCTAGTTTGCCGAAACCACCGATTCAGTGGCAAACGCAAGCCGCTTCAAAGAGTCCGGCAAAGGGACCGACAGCGGTTCCTTTGACGGAAGTAAATGAAACAACGAAAAATAACACTAACAACACAGCGAACCAATTTATTGCACAATATATGAAAACTCCACAGCCACAAATGGCTTCCATGGCACAACCGATGCACCTCGGCTTCAGACCGATGCTCCGTCCGCCAACGCACACGTTTGATCCGCGACATCCACAGCCACAGTTCGGGCCTATGATTATGCAACCAGTATTTATGCAGACGGGTACGAACATGCACCAGTCCATGGGAGCATTCCAGCAGCCAGCTATGCCACCATTTCCCCAGAACATGCCAATGCGACCACCGGTACCGTTCCCTAACAGAATGGAAAACAATGTACCGTTTCCGCCACACGGGCATGGATTGAACAATGCGCCAGCAAAGATGATGGTACAGCAGCAGCCTCAGCAGCAGCAGCAACAACATCAACAGCTACATCATCAACAGAAGCAACAGCATCAAGTACAACCACACTATCCCTCCAACTGGGGCCCAAAAGGGCCGCAGCATTTGTCATACAACAAGAACAATCCTGCCGGTAATGGTGCTTTTGTGCCATTGCAGGCAATGAAAAAGACAGCTAAGGGCAAATCGGGAGGAGGAAGCGGTAGTGCTAACTATAGCAACGTTAGTAATGTGGCAGCAGCAGCAGCTAGTGAGACTTTGAATAGCCAGAATGTCAAAAATCAGCCCGCGCCACCATCAAAAACCAACGGGCAAACTACCGGCGGCTTTAATGAGAAAAATGCTCGCCGAAGGCAGGAGGTGGAACAAAAGCAAGCGGAAGTTAAGCAGGGCTTTGCCACTTTCCTTTCTCAAAAGTCGGACACAAAGCAACAAAAAAATAAGCACAACAGCAACACGTCGACGGCAAAGAAGCAGTCCACGGTGGTGACGGCTGTGAAGGACCAGGATGGTCAGATTGAGGACACTTCTGTCGTGAAGGTAAGTGGCTTTGAGAGTTTAACATTCATCGTGCAAGAGAATGTACGCTATTGGGTTGTTTTTATTTTTTCAATCTTTCTTTCAGCAAGCTCCTTCTAAATCCAAGCCGAAGACACGCATTGCCGCACGGTTCGGAGTTGCTTCCGAGGGCTAAGCCGCCAAAAGGACGTTAGTGTTAGTATGTATGTACGTAAACCCCGTATACCAATAGGAGTGTTTTAGCATTGTTTTTGAGCGCAACGTACTCGAGTTTGGGTGTGTTGTTCAATCAATTCCTTCATTTCGGTATACAACAACAATGGTTCTAAAGTTTACGTACCTACTGTAAAAAGACGGCAACGTATTTTGAACTATGTACAAACGAATAGCAGATTTATTTATGAATTGATTACGAGGAATTATCTGTGCTGGGAAAGGGCAGAAGAGTTTTGCCGAAGCGTACAAAAGTTCTGAGGACAGAGATACCAAATAAACTCTCCGGAAACGGAAAACCCGGAACGATTGGGCAACATATTTTCTAATGTGTTCTAATGTGTTACATGTCACACAACGGCAGTGATGCGAGTCCCGCCACTTTATCGCAATGCGGTAGTGCATACATCTTCTCGCTAGAGGGCAGCACCATACAACGTAGAAAGAAATCAAAACAAAAACGATTAGACAAGTGACAGACGCGGACGAGTGACGGTGCTATTGGTTGCGCTCGGTTCAGTGGAGAAATTAAAGTGCCTTCTTTTTTAGGATAGCGATCAAATACGTATTTTTATCTTTTTGTGGTGTTAACGTCACCAAGCGGGAGTGTTTAAACACGCACTAGCTTTTGAGTTTAGTAAAGATGGTATCGGCAAACAAGCATACATGGATTTCTCCCTTAGGCTTTGTTGTGTCAGTGCTGCTTCTAAACGTTGCCCTTTGTGATGAGCCCAGCAAATTACAGCGAAAAGTAGGCCGCTCCACACGATTATCGCACGGATCGTGGCGTACCAAAGGCGTCACCCCGTCGATCACCATGAGTCACAGTTGCGTTTGTTGTTTTGTTTTCTGTCCCGTTTGCAGCTAACTGCTACGCTGAATCCTGGTTGCAGAGAATTCTGCGAAAATAACACAGCCATCACACTGGTGCATATCGCGGCCACGTCCGACACGGACACGATCCATTATGTGTGGGATTTTACCGGCAAGCCTACCATTCTGGTGGCACTAACTAGCAAGCAGGCCGAATTCCACATCGATTGGCCCAGGTTGATGGAGAGCAAACCGGGATCCGTACGATTTACCGAGGCACCGCAGTACACGTTCATGGCGATTATCAATCGGGTAGGTATGCATCTGGCCCCAAGCGGTGGGCGTTCGCGGATGCAATTAGTTGCAAAGGCTTTGTCTTGCGTGTCTCAAATACGCGCTTATAGGATCTAAGTAACGAAAATATCAGCAGTGACTAAGTCATCGTAATATTCAACCCGAACCCGCATGTGATTAGATTTTTCAATACAATGATGCCGACGATCGAGCAATGCTGGATGAGGGGACGAATGCATTCGTTTACGACCCACACAACTTCATCTGGAACCGGAGCCTACTGTGGTCGAACGAGGAGGGCGTCATGATGGCGATAAATGCGGGCGATGATTTCCTGTTCAAGGTAAGCATGTACTACCAGGAGGGAAATTCTTTTTATTTTTTTCGTGCATTGTTTATCGATTTTACTACCATCAACAACACACTTGCGGTTGGTATTATCGATTGTGTTGATAAATAATAGTTAAATGGTAGATTTGTTTATTGTTTTGTTGCAATGAGTGTCGACAAGTTGCAGAAACTGAATATTAACTACAAATACGTGTTTCTTTTCTTTCTCTCTCATAGTTGAATGCCTACTCGACGAAAGATCATGGCTTGGACTTTCCACATCTGTTACACACTTCCAACTCCACCCAAATTGACATCGTGTTTAACAACATAACGAACCGTTTCGCCAATCCACGGTTCGCAATAGAGCTACTGTTTGTCGTCTCAGAGCAAGCCGTTGTCGGATCGGAGTTTGAGGTCACGAAACGCAAAACGCTGGATGACGAGCACACGCCAGGCATCTTCGAAATCGTTGACGTACTATCACCGGGAGCTTTCACTTTTTCAGCCGGTGGCTACATCGAGTATCGCCCCGTCTCCTACACCCACCCGGAACGAGATGTGGCCACCTCGACCGAAACGCGACAAAGTCAGCCGATCACTGTACGGTCCCCGTCGGCCGTGCTGCAAACCACTCTGGCGTACGCACTGTACGGTAACAAGCTGGACAGCTATCTAGTGCAGGGCATGAATGTTTCGTTCGGCGTCAGCGAGGATGGCTTCTATCGCAAGACCAACTACACCACCATGACCTTCCAGGTTGGGTACGGAATGCCACCGGTCGAGGAGCTGTCCGCATTCGTGCTGATTGTGGCCGGCATCGGGATCGGAGTACCGCTGGTTGTGCTGATCGCTAGCTCAATTTACGTTTGTACAAAGAAACTACGCAATCGGGACCGATTCCAGCAACAGCGGCTGTAAAGATTGTACCGTAGGAAGGTGCACTACGAGTGCAACGATCTCTCATTCCCGAGGTGCTTGATAGTTTGGGCATAACATAATGAAAAGCAAACGCACATTCTGGTACACACGTGCAGAATACATGCTATTAGATGGGGACAAGAAGGGCGACACTATTTGTACACCGTGTTTATAGCAAATTTTAATCAGTCGACTCTTTTTTTAAGTACTGTATTAGCTGTGTTATTCAAATAAAATATTTTAATTTTGTAGCAAACCGTTCGCGCGATAGAAAGAGGCTGATTATTCTATTTCCGAAGTCCCCTTGCTCTCGCTATTCGCTAAGTTCATGCTTACCTCGTTATTATTGATTGATTTGGACATGTTTACTTTTGTTAGACAAAAATCAAGCTTTAGTAACACGAAACTGTACAAGTATCGTTGGTATTTTACTATAAAAACGAGATTTAAAAGTTCACTCATCAGTTAAAGGTAGCGTCAAATGGCCCTCAACATAGTTATTTTTGAAGCAATGCGGCCCGCGAGCTGAAAAGTTTGGAGGCCCCTGGACTAAATTATCCACTCCGTTATCGACTTTCGTTGCCGATCAGGCCAAATGTTCGTTAACTGAAATGAAAATTATAACCATCAAAGCAATCAAATAAAACCCATTTCCATGGTTTTTCTTTTTTCCATTCGCATGCGTACGTGATCATACGATGCCAGTTGTTTTTGGTTTGACGTTTAAATGATTTTTATCTGAGATCCATCCCAGGTAACGAACATCAATCTTCTCGTAGCAGCTGAAGAGTGCGGACTTGTTCTACCTCGCGCTCCTCGACTAACCCGTACTTTATACCCCTGTGATTAGTGCAGTGCAGAATTACCTGTGTCCAAACAGTGCAGTGGTGGAAAGTTTTGTTCGTGTTTGGTGTTTCGGGAGTTTTGTGCTGTAGTGTAGTGCGTGTGACGAAAAAACAAAGCTTAAATATCCTTTTACGTTGTTGGTTGTTTTCACAGCGATACGTTAAAGTAAAAATCTAAACATTTTAGGCCATTTAAGGTTCATTTTAGGTCTTTTTAGGCCGTCCACAAGGACAGAGGAGGCGTGGTAGGCCCAAATTGAGGTGACAAGATGGCGTGGAGGCGTCCGCCATTAAGGCCAGGGATAACGGACTGGCAGACGAAGGCGCGAGACCGTGAGCGGTTTCGGACACTCCTGAGGCAGGCCAAGACCGCAAAGCGGTTGTAGCGCCGGATAAGTAAGTAAGTAAACATTTTTAAGAACTATCTCAACACACTTTACGTTGTTCGCGCTACGTAAAGTGTTGTGACCCAAGGTTGTAGCCTGTTTTGTGAGATAGTGGAAGTTTCTAAGAAGTGAGTGCTTAAAGACATTAGTCTGGTGGAATCTCATACGACATTTATGTTCAGAAGTGAAGTGGAATTGTGGTGCAGTGGACATTAAAAACAAGTTTTGTGACAGTGACGTTTTTCAAGTGACAGTGCTGAGAGGGCCGACAATATGTCGGACCCTCCTCCTGCCGCGAGGGCTTATCCCTCTCCCGGCACAAGTTCCTGGGCTAGAGCATACCCGGAATGGATTAACGGTAAGGACGGAGACCTGATGTATCTGGTTATGACTACTGAAGAAGCAAAGTCGCTACCAGACCCGTTCATCGTAGGCAAAAGTCTAAAACAACATGTTGGACGACCGGTAGAAGGTAACCTAATTAATAATAATTCTAAGTACCTTTTGAAAACGATCATTGTCTCACTATTAAATATTACAAACTCTAACAAAACTCATCAATGGAACACTTTTTTTTTATCATTTATTTATTATAGAGTATCGAGCCTCCATGGCCTACATACACAATTAAAACTAATGTCTTATAAACTATGTGTTCCTAAAATTAGACGTAATGCAATCTCGAATGACGCTAGTACATTTCGGTACACTAAAGGACAGGTCTACAAAATTTGAAAATAAATTAAAATTCTTGGACATTAATAACAACGGATCCCTAGCACAGAAAAGACGATAACGAAAGTCAGTTATTAAAAATTGTCGAGTTCTTAAAGGTCTAGTAGGGACATACAAATTTACATGACTTAGCAATAGAGGTGCATCGATTCTTCCGGTTAATAGTTTGAACAAAAAAATTCCTTGGGCAACCATTCTTCTCTTTTCCAAAGTTTCAAGCCCTAACAACTGACACCTCGTATGATAAGCTGGTAGCACGTCGTTATGTCTCCACGGAAGCCGCTTAATAGCTACCCGGGTAAATTTTCGCTGGATCCTCTCAAGCCTCTCAATTCTAGTGACTTGCTCCGGAAACCAAGCAACTGAAGCGTACTCAATCAAAGGACGAACAAGGCAACAGTAAAGTGATTTTAAACAGAGAGGGTCATGAAACATTTTGCTACTTCTAATTATGTGTCCAAGAGTCCTGTTAGCCCTAGCAATTACGTCGTCAAATTGTTTGTCTAAAACAAGTTTCGTGTCTAATATAATGCCTAAGTCCCTAACAGTTTCAGATCGAGGCAATAAAGTGTCAGAAAGAATATAATTAAAGCATAATGGAGTTCTCGCACGAGTAAACGAAATGACCGAGCACTTACTAACATTGAGTGACAAACAGTTTAAGGAACACCAAAGGTTAAAAACAGAAAGAAAGCCTTGTAATCGGAGACAGTCAATAGAACTACGCACAGGAAAGTACATTTTAAGGTCATCTGCGTACAGTAGCACCGGGCAGTCAGGTATAGCGTAAACAATGTCATTAATAAAGAGATTAAATAATAGAGGCCCTAAAATGCTGCCTTGAGGAACACCAGAGACCCTGCTAAATTCACTAGAGATGCAATCTCCAATCTTAATACGTACTGAACGACGCGACAGATACGAATTCAGCCACCTAACTATGCTGATATGAAAACCAAGTTTTAAAAGTTTGCTAGTCAAGGTATGGATATTGACGCTATCGAAAGCAGAGTGAAAATCAGTGTAAACAGTATCTACTTGGAACCCTTTGTCTAGCTGCTTGTAAGTAAAATGCAAGAACTGCACTAGGTTTGTGACGGTGGAGCGTCCAGGTAGGAAGCCATGTTGCAAAGGTGTAAATATGTTAATAGCACCATGCATTATATGTTTATGGACTAATAATTCGAACAGCTTACTGGGAGCACATAGCATCGAAATAGCTCGATAATTTGAGATGGAAGTTCTGTCGCCTTTTTTGTAAACGGGAAATATCCATGACTTTTTCCATAGGTCAGGGAAGAAACCAGTGCGAAGTGAATTATTAAAAATGGATGCTAGTGGTGAAGCCAATTCATCGATGCATGATACGATAACTATTCCCGGAATGTTATCGGGTCCAGAGGCTAAGGAGGGTTTCAGCTTTGAAGCCATTGAACGAACATCATCGATAGTAAAAGAAGGCAATGAAATGTCAACGGAGTCTTGTGCCACGAAACGTAACGCTTCCTCTACCTTCTGGTTTTGTTCGGGAAAGCTCGTGCAGCTACGCGCAAACAGCTCAGCAAAACCATTACATATTTCTCGCGTGTCAGTAAACAATCGACCATCAAGTGTCATGCATGATGGGAGGGAAGTACGTTTCATCTTACGGTCCATAAAGTTCCAAAATGATTTTGGACATGCCCGAATGGATATCTGGACACGGCGAATGTAATTAGCATACAATTTTCGGTTATGAAACTTGAAGATTCTTGCAGCCTCCAGGAAATTGCTTCTATCGGCTTCATTGCGTGTACGACTGAATATACGATACGCAGAACGACGCATTCTTTCTAACCTTTTAAGGTATCTAGTGCACCATGGTTGAGAATTTGTAAATATTCGTTTAGGTACGAATTGCTCAATAATGTCTGACACTGCTGACGTAAGGTATTCAGAAGCAGCTTCTACATCCATGTTTCGAAGTCCAGTCCAATCAGTGTCCCTCAACGCTTGCTTTATGCTAACAAAATCAGCTCTGGCAAAATTATAAGCAGATACAGCACCAGGCAAGACTATGCCGGAATTATCGTCTGAACTAGTGTGGGAAAACTGCAGCTTGATTTCCAATGGTGGATGGTGGTTATCAACCGGAACAATCGCGACAAGGGAGACATAGACTGACTGCACAGGCACGCTATCTTCAAGATCATTTGAAACAAACACAAGATCCAATTGCCTTCCTAGGTCATTTACTATGCCACTGATTTGTTTTAAGCAATGATAATTTATCAAATCCAAAAAGCGATTTTGACCAGGCATGGATGACGCGGGTTCATAGTGCCTATCGATAGCACGCCAGGAGATCATTGGTTGGTTGAAGTCACCCAACAGACACATCGTATCGTTGTCGTTCATAGAAACACTCACACTATCAAGAGCCTCGTCGAGAGCAGTCATAGTCAGTGTTGCGAACGGTGACGTTCATCGACATAAAATTGTAAACATTCATTCGATTTGAAGCTTCCCATTCCCATCTCTCTCTGTCATTTGACATTCCCGTCAAAAAATGTCATTTGACATGAAGACATTTTCAAGATACATTCATTTGACATTCGCCAACCTGTATGAATCGTGAACTGTGTCGTATTGCAAACGACCGTATTCATGTCAAACTACAACAGAGCGTGCGGTGCAAAGGCTTTCGTTTCACTAGTTTTTGCTATTTCACTAGAATCCCCATATTCAGCGACGATATACTTCATAATCCTCGGATCGTATCGATTTGTGTTGTTCAAAAAATGTCAAATGACATTCAGACTACATTGTTTACATTTCATGTCATTGGATCAGCCCTGACGGTAGCGACACGAATGAATTTCGTTTAATGACAGTCGTGTCGTGGAAGCATTGAATGTCATCAGCCAAAAATTATTTTGACCGGCTGTTTACGGTGACTGTCATGAAAAATGTCAACAGTTAACAACACTGGTCATAGTTGCAGTATTTGTACTAAGGTCAGGAGGGATGTAACTTACACCGACAAATATTTTACTTGAAGGCAACAGGATTTTAACCCAGCAGTGTTCGATACTCGTTATATTGGTGTGCACAGGAAGGCATTTGAGACGTTTGGAAACAGCAATCAGGACACCACCACCTATCTGTCTGGCACTGTTATTAGCATTTCTATCGCTTCTATAGATAGCGTATTTGTCACAGATTACTTGCTGCGAAAGTATGGTATCATCAAGCCATGTTTCTGTGAGAACAATAATATCATGATCAAGCTCACTAGAAGCAATGTACACATCCTCAAGTTTAGTGCGTAGTCCATGAACGTTTTGGTAATAAATGCTAAGGTCATTATTCGTCATTGTTCGTCCTTGATTATTACGGCAGGCGACCCCTGTAGGATTGACATGATAGTCATGCGATTGTGTGAGTGTAGTGTCCGTTCTATGGCGATGGTTTGTTTTGGTCTCACGATCATCAAGCTGCGTGCGCCCTTCGTCAAGCACTGCCTCAGTAGAAAAAATATTGTTTGTTGTAGGAAACTTATCACCATCACACCCCACGCTACTCTTAATACCGTCCAATGCGTAATTTTCTCTACTGCTCTTAAACACATGAAGGATGAAGAAGTTCTTGACAATTTAAAAGATCAAAAAGTGCGGAAGTGCGTCGTTTTACTAATAGTGAAATAATACCTACCATTTTTTTTCCTCCTTGGTATTACTGCAACACGTGTCTCCTCTGTTATCTGCCTTGGCCCACTCCAAGTGAATCCCCCATACATACTATCCCAAACCCATGCTCTGCCACAGAAACTATTTAAAAAATGCAAATTGAACAAACCAAATTTATTAATACTTTTAATCAAAACAAAACCACTGATAAAGTTGAAACAATGAGTCTTACTCTTCTTGCTCCTCGTCCCTTCCGGACGGAAGCAAAGCGACTTCTTCAAAGGCGCTTAAAAACGAGCCCTCTCAAAGGGGTCCTCTTCCTCCGGAGAAGAAACCTCCCTCCCTCCCAAAAAAAAACCCCTTCACAAAAAATCCCCCTCATCTTCTATCCCTATCCCTTCCTCTTCCAATCCCTTCAACTCCGAGCGAGAGGAGCCCCTTCTCTCACCCGATAATGCCCCATTCATCAAGGTGAGGATGTCAGAGAGGAAGATAACTTCTATAACTGATATGTCCGAATTACTCGGACTATTGCACACAGGTTCTAGTATAAAGATATGTATTTGGAAGTCAACTTAAGAGTGCCTCGGTGATGAGCTATCGACTGCTTTTATACCGCATGGTTGCTATGTTTTACTGTGTGTTGCTATGTGTTCCATTATCCCTGTGGAGCTGGGATCCAACAATAACACATTGACTACATACACCACAACTTCTTTTTTATTCAACTCCAAACATTCATTCTCGAAATTCCCATCTTTCGTTAAATAACAATACACCTTTGTTTGCCATATCCTGGAATATCTGGAGCATGAGCTGTAACTCTGATGAACTAACATTTTTTATTAAAAATGATTTAAATGCACTGCATTGTACTTGTGGAAATCCCGGCTGTTATACCCGTGGCCATATGCTGCAGGACTATTTTGATGACTGTAGCATAGACGCCATTCATAATACCACAGCCACACGTACATGTCTCACTAGTGGACAAGGTACTACTTTAGATTTTTGTGATCTCTCCTCTTCTATAGCTTCTAGTTTTACTGTTTCCATTCATAACGATACACATGGCAGTGATCACCACTGACCCACGGCCCTCAAAAACGCTCCAGGTGGAATGAGGTGGCTGACTGGGAAAAATACAAAATAAAAATGACATACACTCTACCTTTAGATGATCCTCCATCCTTTACACGCTTTACAGAGACCATAACAAATGCAGCCTTAACTAGTATCCTTCTTACAAAGGGTACAGTTGGCAGAAAGATCGTCCCCTGGTGGATTAAAACAGTTGCCTTTGCCATTAAGACTCGATGAAAAGCACTCAAGAGTCTTCAACGCTCAAAAAAAGAAACAATATTAAAAATATTGGGGGGTAAAACCCCGCTCTTGGCGTATCAATACCGAGAAGCCAACCGGGAATCAAGAAAAGCCGTCAAATTTGCAAAAAAAAATTATCTAGGGGTAAATTTGGCTTTCAAATTAACCCTAAGACAACCACCTAAGTAATATTCCGGAAAGTTGCAATATTATCTGGTAAAAACTACAATTCTACACCAATCATTACTTAAAACAGAAATACCTAAGACTTTAGCTAGATACTTTTATGATACATCTGCAACACATAATTTTCCATCTCATTTTCTAAGCCATAAATTCATCTCTGAGTCCAGACCCCTTCCACCAGTTGACGCTTCCGATGATCTTAATTGGGCTCTTAAAAAATGGCGTGGCCTGTCTTCAGGCCCGGACAACATTGGTTATCCAAAGCTTCAAAATCTCCCTTACCGGTCCAAAACAGTTCTCCTTCAGATTTAAAATATTATTTGGTCTTCCGGGAACATACCGGATGACTGGAAAACCTGCTTCACAATTCCAACGCTCCCTCCAAAACCCAAAAAATCACCACGTGCAATAGACAGCTACCGCCCCATTTCTCTCCTAAATTGTATTGGCAAAATCATGGAAAGAATGGTAAATAGAAGACTGACCCAAGAATTAGAAGATCGTAACCTCCTTAGTACCAATCAACACGCCTTTAGAGGTAGGAAAGGTACTGAGACATATTTTGCCGAACCTAATGAATTTTTAGAAACCTACTACCCCAAAGGCCACTATTGACTGTGCAATATTAGATTTATCAAAAGATTTTGACAGAACCTGGCGACATACAATTCTTGAACAGCTCAATGTGTGGGGTTTTGGAGGACGCATTACAGCATACCTTCAAAGCTTCCTTTCAAATCGTACATTCAAAGTTTTAAATGGAACTCAATCTTCTGACCTGCACGTCCAAGAGAATGGTGTTTCCCAGAGTGCCATTCTCTCTCCCACTCTTTTCCTGATTAATGTAGAATCCCTCTTCCGCCCCTTGCCTAGTAACATTAAATGTTTCATGTATGCTGATGATATAGTTCTTGTCTCAGCATCCAACAATAGAACCGAATCACGCACAACTTTACAAGAAGGTGTCAATATAGTTCAGAAATGGTCACGTTGAACAGGTTACACAATTTCACACTCCACATCCAAAATACTTTACATCTGCAACAGCAAATATCATACTCTAAAACCCATAACATGCAAAGGCTCAGTAATACCAAATAAACGCACAGCCGTTATCCTAGGAGTGACTTTTGATCGTCACTTAACATTTAAAGCACACACTACACGGGTCAAAAAAGAAGCGAAGAACCGTATTAATCTTTTCAGAATGCTTGGTACTACACAACATCGCGCCTCCCGCCAAACACAACTTCAAATCATCAATAGCTGGCTTCTACCAAAACTACTCTACGGCATCGAAATACAGCCGTACCGGCGAACTCGTTCGTCGCTCATGAGTGGACAGGCTTGTACCACTAGGTCAGGCAGTACAAAATCTTTACGGTTATCTAATTTTTGATCTAGAGGGCTATGAAATGAATGAAAATGAGCGTCGCGGCGAACGTTGCTAGGAACGAACGAGTTCGCCGGTACGGCTGAATATAGCATTGTTTTCTGGTTTGTTATCAATTTTTTAATAGTTTTGTATAAACCATAACTCAGGTAATAATTCACAGCATTTACATAGACATAGGTACTCTTAAAGTAATGTTACAGGAAGTTTAATTCGCTATTCTTTTCGATGTTCACAGACATCTATAGAAAGTATTATTGCAGGGAGTTTAATTAATTGCTCAGTTTCATTTTCACAGCCTTTACCTAATTAGTTGTATGTTTAAAGTAATATCATAAAAAAAGTTTAATTCCTTGTACGATTAGATACGGCCTTATGTATGTCATTAAATAAATAGATATGTTATAAAAAAATATATCCGTATTAAGTATAGTAAATAGTAATGTAATATTACAGCTTGTGTAGTTCATTGATAGTAGTTCATAGATTAACGTACGTTTAAAGTAATAGTACAGTTCGCAATTCACAGCCATTCATTTGTTTATGCTACAATATTCAAACTTACTATAGATTTTCTTCATTCCATTCATATAGGGTAGGGAAAATCTTTTCAAACGCACGTTTGCTAAGTTTAATTGATAGGATATTTTCCAGGATATCGTTGTTAAGCTTTGTTCGTTTGCCTGAAAGGACTAAACCAAGAGCGCTAAAACCTCGCTCCACCGACACTTGATTCAACGGGACTGCTATAACCTAGTGTGACTATCTCACATAGTTCAGGGTGTATATCTTTCCACGACATTCAATAGTGACATTAAATTTTCAACAGGTCCCTCATAAGATTTTTGAATCTCAACCCCACATAAAAACAAATTTATGATCAAAAATGTATGTTCAAAGCCAAGTGGTCCGCGATCCATAAAGGGTTAGAAAGCACTGATCTAAACAAATAAAATTTACCAGCTTTGTTTTTTTGTTTTTGTAGCGGTGCGCATCGCGAGTTCTTTTTGGGCGGCAGTTTGCGACTGACCCAACTAACCACGATAGCAATATGTGCATTATTTCTCAATCAAGGTGCGATTGATATTCTTGTGTGGTTGTGTGGAACAAATTCATCCGACCCAAAACGAATGTTTTTTTCTCTTGTTCTCAAGACATCTTTGATATCGACAGTCATCTTGCATCTTGTTCGGAGCACATTTCTAGTAGATGTGTATGCGTGCGTAAGACCTACTCGTTCACTTTTTTGTGTGTGATGATTAACTGCATTCTTTAGTGAACTGATTATACGGCATAGGTATCATACAATTATCTTATGCCTAGTCTGTACGGTGCTTGGGAATGGATTGAAATATAAAAATAGACTAATTGTGGGCACGATATCGACCTCGTGTGGATTAGCCAAACAAATAGCAAATCAAAACAACGAGCTGTCAAGGACAGCTCGAACAATTGTTAAAGATTATCCCAGATGGCGCTGTCGAGAGAGATAAGGACGGAAAGATGCGCCAAGATATGAGACAACCAGCTGATCATAAATAGGGTCAATTGGATAAGAGTTTGGCTAAGTTCACTAAGCGGGGTCAGGCAAGGGCAGGGCTGATCAGCTGAGGAATAATAGGCGCCATCGCAAACCGCGGCAGTAGCAAAAGCTTTGCCAGAAAGGACAGAATAATTTTTAAACTGCACAATAAATATAAAACACACAAAGCCAGTTCTAAAAACGTCTATCAAGCTACTCAAAATAAATAGATAGATACATCCGTAGCAACACTAATTATTATATTGTCACTGGATTCCTCCGGATCAACGAGTTTAAATTTTTAATGCATACAACGCAAACTGCCATGATTGCGGGACACGCACTGCTATGTGCGGTTTAAAAATCTACAAAAAATGGGTCACTACATGCCGTAATTTGAATAATTGACTACACTAATAAGATAGGCAGCCAGAATACTATCGGATCATCTGAAATCATCATGCACCGATTGTACCTTAAACAAGGCAATGTTGTAATTGACGTTACGTCCTGAACCCCTGAATACCCATAACTGTATCCTGAGCTATACATCATGTAAGAAAGGCAAAGGATGATATTATTCTAGGTACATACATTTTTTATCCACGGCCACGCCAAAACAGAAACGCTAAATTAACGCAATCTCCTATAAATGGCGCTGATGCGACGAACTCCTCCAGTTTGCTCGACCGACTGGTTCAGTGTAGATTCCCAGCACAGCATGGAAGCGACAGTGGCTCAGCTAGGGCTGAACAGTGGTGCAATTCCGACGATGAGTGTGTTGATGCGTTTTCTGATCCTTAAGTATTACTCGCAATACTACAGCTTCTGCACGGTTGGAAATGATTTTCTCCAAGATGTACCATTGAGCAGAATTGTGCTGTCGCTATACGATCAATTGAACACCAGTATGCTCCACGCAATCGACAACGGCTGCCAAGCGTTCGTGGTTGACGAACAGGGTGCTGAACATTTTCTCGATCTTTACATGCCAGTGCACGATTTGGCCCGTCAGCGATCGTTGGACAAAAGCTTGATCCTCCTGATAGCGAAGCGAAACCAAACGCACTTATTCGATCGCATGCGAGTGCACGAAGCATTTCGCGGTAAGGGGTGTTACTTGATGTTGAACCATTCGGACTGTGCGATAACAACTATTGACGTTTTTCTCACGCATGCAGAATTGGCGAACGTCCTGATCGTAGTGTACGATGAGCAGGAACGGCTTACTGATCTCTACAACACCGTCGTCGATATGTCAGATGTACTTGAGCGAAGCGTGAACGTTGCTATGGAGCTAGTCGCGGTAAAATGGACCAGTTGGAAGAATCACTCTTTTTTCCCAGACAAAGCCAGAGATCTGAATGGTTACGTGTTGCGAACGTCCATGTGCAACTATTTGCCATTTACGAGCTATGAGCGATTGGTAGGTAAATGAGCGGTGAGGCTAGTGGAAAAATATGATGATTGTCTTACTTAACGACCTTTTGCAACAGGACCAAGAAACTGGCAATGCCTTGGATTCCGCGACCGGCAAGCGATCGATATGGTTGGATGGCACAGAACTACAGCTCCTAGTTTCGTACTGTGAGCGTCGTAATTGTAACATTATGGTGTTCCCAGGTACCTACTCAACCTCTCCGTCGACCACGTGTATGGTCCAATGCTTCAGCGCTGATCAATTGTTACTCTCTTTCGCCCAACCGCCACAGAGGATGAAGACGAGTGGGGCGATCTGTACCCGAACGGTACCGGAATTGGGCTGATGGGCAGTGTGGCCGAACGACGCACAGACATTGCCTTTGCAGGATTCTACCTTTGGTTCAAGCCGTACAACTTCTCCTCCTATACCGCCACCATCAGCCGATCTGGAGTGACCTTGCTCGTGCCGAAACCGAAGCTGCTACCGCACTGGCGTACCCCGTTTCTTTCCTTCTCATGGCCACTATGGATTGCCGTGATGGTCACATTTCTTGTCGGGTTTATAGCTACTTGGTTGGCGGGTACGGTGCGTCTTCGATTGTTGCTACTGTCCGCTCCAACCGATCAGCCGTGGACTGGTCGATCAGATCTGATTTCTGAGCAGCATACGCTGAGCGATGCCGTGCTTATGATGGTTGGCTTCTTCGTAGCACAATCATCGCCCATTCGAACTGACCTATGGTCGTGCGTGTGCCTGTTTGCCTCGTTGCTGCTGGCCGGATTTATGGTAAGCAATTTGTACAGTGGCGGACTTGCCAGCGTCATGACGGTTCCGAAGTACGAAAAATCGATCGATACTGTCGTTGACTTTGCGGCGACTGGCATGAAATGGTTCGGTCCCTCACCGTACTGTTTGGAGGAGATTAGGAACGCCTCTGAGGTAAGATCAAATCTCGTGCTGAAGTTGTTAGAATAGTTTCCTTGCTGTACAGTTTCTATTTAATGACAGATCGATCATCCAAACAGCCTCATTTACAGGAAATTCAAAAGACCTTCATATCAGTCAGGTTGGAAGAGATGAATCAATATGCGCACATGGGTGGCAGCGGGTTTTTTGTCGAGCAAGCGCAGCACGGTAATTTTGCACCGAGTAACTTTCTTGATCGGCAAGTTTCGACAACCTTGCAGCCGCTGAAGGACTACGTCTACACGCAGAACTGTGCGGCACTGATAACCAACACTAATCCGTTGCGGTCCAATCTGAACGAGTACATCCTGCGGGTTCAGCAGTCGGGTCTGCTATACCATCTCGGTATCCGGACCGCCATTCGATACCTGCCAACGGACGTGATGCGAAACATCGAGCGTTCGCGAATGCATCAGCACGACGACGGTGTGGTAAGATTGGAATTGGGGCACTTTTTGGGTGCATTTTTCATACTGGGCTATGGGTTGTTGTGCGCTAGTCTCGTGTTTGTGGGAGAACTCTGGGGCACAGTGATGATGCGACGATGGAATGACACGTTTGTAAGCACGGCGACCGTCGTTACTGCCTACTGAACCCTCGCAGAGCATCTTTTCGGTTGAGCGTAGCTCTTGGTACACCAGGATTTGTTATATTAGGTGGTGAAGTATCGAAATAAAGCGTAAAAACACATTTGCGAATACTCACGTAATAATGAAAGGCAGATAACGCTGCAACACACTACAGATGCCAGTGTGGTATATTGCTGAACTGCAATAATTATGTTTCGATCGTGGTTCGACGATGCAACTCACTCCATTGCTAGGTTGCATTTTCAGAGCCCTTCCCTTCTCTATCCTCTTCATCATAAACTGATGGGTAAAAACCCAATTCCGCGCTGGCACCCAAATAAACCAGTGACAGTTCGAACATGCGACCTGGCCACTGTGGGCCGCTCCACACTCTTTTTGTCAGTTTAACTTGGTGTTGTTTTCATTTATGGCGGTTTGTTTACATTTCGTTGCGGTTATCATCAGGTTCCCGTGGTTCGATATTCGGTCGAGTTTTCTTTTCGTCAACCTTATCGTGACGATCGTGGTGCTCGGTGGACTGTTGGCAACGATCGAAAAGCATCTGCCCACTGCCATCCGGCAGACGTTCCGGTATGACAAGCATGCACTGAAGGGATCATCGGACCGATTGGTGTCCCTGCTGGAGATCCTGAAGGCGTGGTTCATACATTTCTACGTCTTTGCTGCCCTCTTGTCGGTGGCCGGATTTGCCGTTATGATGTAGCCAGCGCGGGACTACGTAATCGCCTTCCTCGATACGTTGGCAACCAACAAGCGTATGGTGCGCACCACGCCTACCGAGACGATGATGGCCATGACGCTGATCACGCTGCAGTGTTTTCGCCGGTTCTACGAGACCTGGTTCATGCAGGTGTTCTCGAGCAAGCTGAAAATCACCCACCAGTGCACATTGGGCACACGCCTGTATAAAAATCGAAAAACCAACTTCATCGCAGTTTAACACCATAATCATTTTCTTAAAATAGATACAGGCGGTCCCCGAGATACACGGTACCTCTTATACGTGGATTCGGAGATACGCGGTTTTCCAAATTTGACAGTTCTTTGAGCAAATTGTACTGATTTGACACAGCTATTGTGAAATACCAAATAATTTCTGTATTGATCGAATGTGAAATACCATTTCAAAAGGTTTTAACCTGTTCAATTCAGTAGAAATATATCAAATAATGAATTTGGTGGTTAAAATCATCCTCTACTTGCAAAATTGCACGAAAATTAGTGTTACGAAAAGAACTTAGGCGAGCCCTGCAATTATCTACCAAACCGGGCGAAATTTGCAGCGAGTTAGAAATGATCGGGTGAACCCGATCGTGGCCGGAGCGCGATGAACACCACACGTGTGTGTGAGTGAGTGCTCGAGAGGCCGAAAAGGAAGAGGTTCGGGTTCGGGATATCGCAGGGCATTCGGCAAGCGTACGAGCAGGGAACGGGTTGGCAGAGAGCGATAGGCGAATCTTTTTTGTAGTTTTAATTTTTTATTTTTTTTCTTGCCTGACTGGATAGATTTGCTTAAGTACATACAGTTCAACTTTAGTTAATCTTTGGGTGAAAATAAAGACATTATTGTAGAGCTAACTCACAAACGCCTACTACGCGCCTCCTTGTGCTTACAATTAGAAATATTTCGGCTGGAAATCACGAGATTCGACTTACGCGGAAATTCGAGACACGCGGTATTTTGCGGCCGTTTTCGGTCCCCATTAACCGTGTATGTCGGGGACCGCCTGTACTTAAACTTAGTTGAAACCAAAATATTTCACGTTTTTATCTTAAACTTACTGAGATATAGGCCATTAAAGTGTAAACTTTATGTTTTTTTGTCCCAAATTGGAGTTATTTTTCGACCGAACATAATGTTGGACACAGGACCACCCTGTGTGCAACGCAGGACAGTTAGCTGTCATACCTTGTGGTAGTCAATAATAACACGTGTGGTTTGCTCGGTTGATAACTATCAAGTGATCTCTTTATTATCTGTTCGTACGCTCCGGGATGCTGTATGAGTTTTGATGGCACGACACCACTACTGATATCTAACGATCGCTGTCGTTAGTATCACACTACCACATCTCCCTTTGTCTTTGATATCGAAGTATCATAGCGTATAAAAGTTCATTTCTCTACATGTGGAATTCATTATTTCAATTACTCCCAAATATCTGCTTGCACGTTTATACTCCCGCTGCTATCTGATCTTCAGACTATCCCAATTGCTATTCCCTGGCTAAATATTTTCTTGTGGTTCTTCCTCATTTGTAAGATTATGCCATTTAATATATTTTACAAAGTCTTGAATTCCTAATGACCACCAGTTTTCAGTGTTTGCTACAGTAACCATTGAGCTGTTCTCATTCAGCAACAACCATTGTCGGGAAAGGCCTGCCCCCATCCCTCAAATGAGCTTGACCTTTGGTAACCTATAAACCCACAGCGGGAAAGCCCATCCCACTATGGACAGAGTCCACTCAGGATTGAACCCATGACGGACACGTTGCGAAGTCGTGCGAGTGAACTACTGTATCACAAGACCAGTCCCCGTTATCCTTTCCATTTCCTATTTCCCTTCATCCTTAACTCTCCCTCTCCCTCTCCCTTTCCTTTCCCTTTTTTTTGTCCTTATCATCTCAGCCTCTTTTCCTGGCTGTCACTCTGCCGGCTATTTTCTATCTTTCGCCTCTCTATGATTGATTTACTAACGGATATCCTTACGGCTGTCGACCATACGGATAAATCCATCGACTTATGTTAGTAACTCATCTGTTTTTTTTCTGATACCTACAGCTGTCGGAGGCGGGGCGCGTACCGTGGAATGGGCGCGCGCGCCGCCTACAAACCTATCTTTTTATAACTGGCCCAGTATTAAAAGAATCGACGTTGCCCTGCGGCCTTTTAAATGCATTCCGATTAACAGAATGTCTTTTATTAAGATTCTCACTTGTCGATGCAATTGAAGTAGAGCGGCACACCACCGCAAAATGTCCACGTTTTCCACACTTCGCGCATGCCTTATCTTGAGCTGGGCAGTATTGATGGTTATGAGAAAAACCACAACATGCACAAGGTGTTGCTACGTAATTGATAGCATCCGATGCTGGGCTATGTCCAGGACAAGTGTTATTTCCGCTAATTTGTTCATTTGCCGAACGTGAAGTTTCAAATGAATTAACTTGCCGTACTAGCTCTTCTAAAGTAAGATCCTGCTCTTGAAGTAACCTGACTCGTAACTGGTTCGGTACAAACTGTAGCATTTTATCGACCACAGCTATTCCCGCGCTTCCCAGCTCTGTTTTCCCAAAATTACATTTCGATCCATGTGCTTGGACGCGAACCAAAAACTTATCAATTGACTCATCCGGTTCAGGTTTCATATTCCAAAAAGAAATCTTTCATGTGCCTCATGGCGCTGGGGGCAAAATATTCGTCCAATTTCCCAATCGCTACAGTATACGGATCGATTCCTTGTTCCTCATTAGCTTCCACATCTGCACCCGGAATACTAAAGAATATTTCCTGTAGCTCAAATGACCCACACGCTAACAACAAATCTTTCTTCTCCGTCCCGTCGCTAACCTTCGATGCACGGAGGCAAATCTCAAATTCCCGCTTCCATGATACCCACAATTTCCTCCTATCAACCAATGATACACCTGCTATCCCGAGCGGAGGTAGTTTAGCAAATAGTTTCGTGTCATTCATCTTCTCTCTCTCTCTTTCTCTCTCTCTCCTCTTATTCTGCACAACCGTTTGCACGATTACTCACTCCACCGCTGCTCTCTCGACGCAGCTTCACCGGACTCCTCTATACGAGAATGTGATTACACACACTATCGGATGCTCTTTTTTTCAGCTTTTTTCTCTCTCTGTGCGCTGTTTTTTCCGATAATTTTTTCCAGTACCTTGACCTTTGCTCTTCCACTGTGTGCACACTCTCGCCTGGATCAAATGCTCATTCGACGCCCTTTCTTCTTGCTTATTTCCGATTACTTTTGCTTACCAGACGCATTTTTTTTCTCTCTGCTTACTAGACGCAGTTTTTTTTTCGGCGCTCTCTATCCTCGAACCGATACTTATTTTTTTCATTATTTTTTTATATTTTTTTTAATTATAATTATTATTTTTTTTTGCACGTCCTCCGACGCATCAGGTGCTTGCTAGACGCACTTTTACTTTTTATTTTTTTCCTACACACTATTTTTTTCCACTTTACTCACGAAGGGTGACGTTTTTTTTCCCACGTTTTATTTTTTTTTCACCTCGCTTACTCCTATGCAATCACGTCGTCATCTCTTCGCCACAAAATTTAATTATCCATGGGGTTTATTTGCTTGTATATACGCTTTGTCCAGCCTATTGTTCTGCTCACAAATGCGATCCGCCGGTTTTTTTCCACACCTCACATTACGCTCATATGCGATCACTTTTACGCCATGTGTCCTGTGTGTGCTTTATCTCATCGCATTTGAACTCGTTTGCACTGAACTCTTTTTTTTCTTCTCAATAGAAAAAAAATCCAATCCTCGTCGCCAGTTTGTGGTACTCAATAATAACACGTGTGGTTTGCTCGGTTGATAACTATCAAGTGATCTCTTTATTATCTGTTCTTACGCTCCGGGATGCTGTATGAGTTTTGATGGCACGACACCACTACTGATATCTAACGATCGCTGTCTTTAGTATCACACTACCACACACCTCAAGATCTGAATTACCCTTGTCCGAACTACACACCTCTGCTGTATGAACTCCGACCATTTTGTGTCAAATAAAACATCCTTCTTCATCATTACTTCAACCGAACCACACGTGCTTCTGTCTATTCCTAATTTCCCTACGGCACTACAAATCTCTAACAGGTTATGGGCCCAGGGCCATAAGAGGCAACATCGGAATATACCCGCTGCGCAAAGCGACGGAAGAAATCAAGGCGTTCAGAGAATTTTATGCTTCCCGAAGAATTTCATGCCTCCCGCTGCGCAAATTCGAGCAGTTTTCTGCGTAGTTTTTTGCGTCGTTTTGTGTCAAAAAATACGCAAAAAAATACGCTAGACTTCAGCCAAAACTACCCCGCTGCGCAGATTCGAGCAGTTTTCTGCGTAGTTTTTTGCGTCGTTTTGTGTCAAAAAATACGCAAAAAACAGCGCTGGACTTCAGCCGAAACTACGATAGCCGGCGTATTTCTTGCAGTTTTTAGGTGCGGAACGAGCGCCATCTGCTGAAGGAATGGATGAACTATTTCAGACGGCGGAGCAAAAAAACGGCCGAAAAATTCAAAAAATATTGGCGCCCATTCCTTCCTCCTCTTCCTCTCACTCCCTTTCCCCTCCCTGCCATGCCTTACTTGCGCTTCAGCCCGTGCCTTCCGCCGCCAGCTGATTGGGTGTATGCGTTGGTATATATGTACATTGCGGTTGTGTATTGTAATTGGTGGGTGTTAGCATTTATTTATTCGTGTGTGACCTTGACGATGCGGGAGAAGCTGGTTCATTTTGGGATTTAAAGTGTTATCGGTGTATTGATGGTTTATTTTATTTCGTGCCGCTGCTGATGAGGCCATTTAATGCCCGTGCCAATCGAGGGTGAAGAAGCCAATTTCAAACAAGCGTACGAGAACGTCTAACACTGATCTAATTTTTTTTTAAATCTGAACATGTTTGATGCTTCAACGACCTTCTAAACATCATGTAGCACGGTGTATAGTGGCAATACAAAATTTTTTTTTTCAATGTGCCGGAATTTGTCTCGAGTTTTCTGGCCACGACACACACACACGGACACACACACAGCGCGGGGAAAGTGATCGTCCACTCTATCATGCCGCGATCCCCCTCCCCTCCCGGTGCTTTGGATGAGGATGCGCTACAAGTTAAGCCAGCAATTCTACCGATAAGGTAGCGGAAATCGATCGTGCGTGTACGCGCGTTCGGGGGTGCGTTCTCGCGTACGCGCGTGCATACAACCATTTAATTGGCACCACCATCTTTGCGACCGGTTCTGCTGTTGGGGGTATTAAAAAGACAAACGATCGAAGCAAACGTGCATGTGATATGTAACACATTTCTTTCCAATTCCGCTAGCGGACGCAAGTGGAAACAAAACTTGAATTGAACTCATACAAAAGAGAATTCTGGTTTGGTTTATTACGGTGCGCGTATGATACTGCACCTGTCCGTCCAGAATCTGGTGGCTTGTTGGTTTTGAGTCGGTATCATGACGCCGTGCGACCGGCACTGCCTTGGAATGGGTTCGGATCGGTAGGTTCATGTTTTGGTCGAGTGCATTCCGTGCATTTGTCGCGTCACAGCGGTAGCCCGGCAGCAACAAAGTCAAGACAAACTCTTACCCGGGTGTGGACTGCTATGCTAAGTTCTTTTTATTATTATTGGCGTAATAGCCAACGCGATCATGCCGGACTTTTCAGGACTTGAGTACCACGTAGCCGGAGCCGGTGACTAACCCCTTGCTACGGCGGATGGTTCATACGCGATTAGAACCCACGACGGGCATGCAGATGTGCGGAATGATGGCGGTGCCGCGGGCCGGCTCCTATCCAGTGTGCAACTTGCATACTGCCACACTGTCTCCTGCCCGGTGCATACGCAGCAGGCAGGGGGAAGGGCAGGGACCTCCACCATAAAAAAAAACACCGTCATGAACCAGCGGTGGATCTAACGGTAGGCGGACTAGGCGGTCACCGATGATCTCTAGTCTTTGATATGCCGTATGTCTACAAGTATTAGCGACAAAGGCCCCCGGGAAGATGATCGTAGGGATCCCATGACCATCCCCCTCCCTCCCCGCTGGCAATTTAAGTATACTGTTCAATCTTCCAACAGCTGTGTGCCAGTACCCCCTGCTCCCGGTCATGCGCAGCGGGAAAGGAAAGGTACGAATATGGCGGTGGAGGGAAGGAGGGAAGGAGGGAAAGAGGGAAAGAGGGAAATAGGGAAGGAGGGAAAGAGGGAAAGAGGGAAGGAGGGAAGGAGGGAAGGAGGGAAGGTACCTGTAAATAAATGCTAACACCCACCAATTACAATACACAACCGCAATGTACATATACACCAACGCATACATACAATCAGCTGACGGCGAAAGGCACGGGCTGAAGCGCAAGTATAAGGCAAGGCAGGGAGGGGAAGGGAGTTAGAGGAAGAGGAGGAGGAAGGAATGGGCGCCAATATTTTTGAATTTTTCGGCCGTTTTTTTTTTTCTCCACCGTCTGAAATAGTTCATCCATCCTTTCAACAGATGGCGCTCGTTCCGCACCTAAAAACTGCAATACAGGGTTTCACACTTTATCTCAAGGCCGCGGGACCCCTTCCCGAATCTGTCTTAGCCAAAGCCAAGACTGCGGTATGATGCTTGAAAACGTTGATGATACCTGAATTCATCGGATGCAATGCTGAATCTGCGGCACATTTCTCGAAACACACTGGTCCGCGCCGAGGACATGCGGTCGAATATTTTTTTACACGGATAACCTTTGTGTACTTCAGTCTATTAGAAACACTCAATTATCCTTTTCGTTTTTTTACCAACGCAACGCGTTTATGCCGACGGGTTAGCGTCTCCAACATTCCCCCGCTTTAACTGCGATGATACCACTCCAACCACGCAGGCTGCTTCCTCACTCTCGTCGAGCGGCGTAGGCTTGCTTCTGTACCATCCGCAGGTGTCATCTCACGTTCCGCAAGATTTGTTGTAGTCGCTGCCGATGTTTCAGATGAGGATGCTGACACCGTTGTTCCAGACATATCCCATCCTCGTCGCCAGTTGTTGTATTTACGAAGTAAAAGTTCTTGTATTTCGGTAATTCAGATAGTTCTAAAGGGTTACAAATTATTCTGGTTCACACACACGTCCGTACACCGTGGAGATCGCATACAAAGAGCGCGCACTTTCCTGACTTCGGTTCCGACCCAAGCAGCAAACGTCACACAACGCAACGCGTTTATGCCGACGGGTTAGCGTCTCCAACATTCCCCCGCTTTAACTGCGATGATACCCCTCCAACCACGCAGGCTGCTTCCTCACTCTCGTCGAGCGGCGTAGGCTTGCTTCTGTACCATCCGCAGGTGTCATCTCACGTTCCGCAAGATTTGTTGTAGTCGCTGCCGATGTTTCAGATGAGGATGCTGACACCGTTGTTCCAGACATATCCCATCCTCGTCGCCAGTTGTTGTATTTACGAAGTAAAAGTTCTTGTATTTCGGTAATTCAGATAGTTCTAAAGGGTTACAAATTATTCTGGTTCACACACACGTCCGTACACCGTGGAGATCGCATACAAAGAGCGCGCACTTTCCTGGCTTCGGTTCCGACCCAAGCAGCAAACGTCACACAACGCAACGCGTTTATGCCGACGGGTTAGCGTCTCCAACATTCCCCCGATTTAACAGCGATGATACCCCTCCAACCACGCAGGCTGCTTCCTCACTCTCGTCGAGCGGCGTAGGCTTGCTTCTGTACCATCCGCAGGTGTCATCTCACGTTCCGCAAGATTTGTTGTAGTCGCTGCCGATGTTTCAGATGAGGATGCTGACACCGTTGTTCCAGACATATCCCATCCTCGTCGCCAGTTGTTGTATTTACGAAGTAAAAGTTCTTGTATTTCGGTAATTCAGATAGTTCTAAAGGGTTACAAATTATTCTGGTTCACACACACGTCCGTACACCGTGGAGATCGCATACAAAGAGCGCGCACTTTCCTGGCTTCGGTTCCGACCCAAGCAGCAAACGTCAAACAACGCAACGCGTTTATGCCGACGGGTTAGCGTCTCCAACACATCATAACGGCAAATCCGGCCACCGACCAGAGGGCAGCAAAGACGTAGAAATGTATGAACCACGCCTTCAGGATCTCCAGCAGGGACACCAATCGGTCCGATGATCCCTTCAGTGCATGCTTGTCATACCGGAACGTCTGCCGGATGGCAGTGGGCAGATGCTTTTCGATCGTTGCCAACAGTCCACCGAGCACCACGATCGTCACGATAAGGTTGACGAAAAGAAAACTCGACCGAATATCGAACCACGGGAACCTGATGATAACCGCAACGAAATGTAAACAAACCGCCATAAATGAAAACAACACCAAGTTAAACTGACAAAAAGAGTGTGGAGCGGCCCACAGTGGCCAGGTCGCATGTTCGAACTGTCACTGGTTTATTTACAGCGCGGAATTGGGTTTTTACCAACTGATGAAATTGATTGAAACAGAAATTAAATTCATTCGTTATTCAGCAACCAAACGTTATTTTTCCGCCGTCCGAAACATAACAAGCGTACCATGCTATTCTGATCTGATCGGCACATACGAAACGAGCCGATCGCGCGATCGCTGACCTTCATGTAAATCGCACACACACAATTTGACCTAAGATCGTTGTGTGTCATCGGCGACGATCTACGGGACCATAAGGGCCATAACATGTCCTTACTTTTATTGGAGCAGTTACCCATCAAGTTACCCGTATGCAATTTAAAAAAATGGACTATTTTCGGCTGCGTGTAGAAAAAAAAACTAAAAGAGAAAATTTCTTTCCATAAACATCCCTTGAAAGGTAATTATTCAATCTTACTAGCAAAAATTAATCGACGGCCTTACGAAGTGCCTTGTCTTATAGTGCCAATATATTGTAGATTACGGAACAGGCTTTCCCGACGTCCACAAACTGCCGTTCAGTTTCCGTTTTAGACGCTACGTGGCGCCTTTCTTTGATCGTGCACGCTGCTAAACGAAGTTGCTTCACTTTTTAGGCCATCATGGTTAGAGTTGGACTGATAGATCTCATGGGGTTCCATTGAGGTCTCGTAGTTCTTTAGGTTTAACAATTTCAGCAATCTGACGAACTCACAGATCGATTTCCCCGTTGATATTCCTGCATTCGACCAACCTTTGTCCGTGTTGCGTTGATCCGGTTTTCTAGACGTCGCATCCAGGCGGGCTTTTCAGCCTTGGAGCATGGACGACCTTCGCTGTCTCCTTGCGGATAGGTCCGCAATCATAGCGTTCGTACAACAGTCACCGCAGCCGAATACACAATTAACTGCAGATCCTCAATGTTCCCCTCGCGTTGAGTTTGCTGCATGTTGGTGTTTACCTTTACAATCGATACTGATGTACCGTCTTGCTTCGAATTACGGCCACTTAAGGAAATTTTTGGCATTTCATATGTTCTTACCAGTGCTGTAAAATGTCACTATCAATGTCATAAAAAAAATCTGACTGAAACAAAATCCATATCAGTGTCACGTACTTAATTGTGACAATCAGAGGTGATACTCAGAACGATTGGTGTGACTAATACATGCTCATGACATGTTTGCGACCATCGCTTGGTCAGTCACTATATCACGACTTTTTTTTGCTGTGATCAATTTTGCAAAATGTCACTGACATAGTCATGATAAATTCTGGCTGAAACAAAATCATCTCAACGTCACGAAGATCAGAAGCGAGCCTCAAACAGTTGGTGCGACCATCGCATGCTTGGTGACATTGTGTGCAACCAACTCGTGTTCAATCACTTGGTCGCGACATTTGCAGTCGGTGATCATCGCGATGGTCACGGGAGATATGCATTGCATGCGAGTGGTTCCAAGAAACAAAATGAGCATATTTTCTCGCTCTGTTTGACCCGACAGATAATCAAAACAGATAGAGGGAGAAAGCCTGCTCATTTAGTTGCTAGAGCCCACGCGCCAAGTATATTCCAAGAATGTCGCGATTATCGCCGACAACAATGTCGTGACCAAGTGAGTGATCAAAAGTTGGGTGCTAAACTAAATGTCACCAAGCATGTGATTAATTTTTCAACTGTTTGAGTGTAGTCACTGATCATCTCAGTTGTGTACGTGATCTGATTTGAGCTTCGTTTCAGTCATGAGTGTTGGTGATTGAAACAGTGGCATTTGGCAGCACTGTTCACAGCCAGAAAAAAATCATGATAATGCTTGCGCCGGCATTAAGCTAAGTTTGTCAGTCAGAGTATCGCATTGGACTCAAGAATTCACATGTCGTGTTCAGCATATCATGGCACACTTTTATTGACTATCAGCAATGAGCATCAAGCTACCATGGATATGTTCATTGTTTTCGTTGGTGAAAATCTCGTGATACTCAGACATTTTGCAGCACTGGTTCTTACTAATTCAACTTTATTCGGTCTAACCAATGTATAATTTATTTTACTATAACGAATAGGATTTTGTTAATTGTTTTCAGGATATTCTGAAGATGGTACAAAAACCTAAACAGCTGAAAAATTATCGAGACAAACGTACAATCGTTCAGAACTATTATGAGGCTTTATGGACAAGTAATGCCAGATCAGACAAATTGATAGCGCATTTCTTTAAAAAAAAACTCCTAGAAAATCGTTCTAATCTTAAAATGCAATAGTGTGTAACCATTGTTCTCGTAAAATCAAAAAAATTTTTTTTTGAATATATTTGTTTCTATTTTCCAATTTATCCTCAAATTTGACCATATTC
This sequence comes from Anopheles arabiensis, assembly GCF_016920715.1. Classification (NCBI taxonomy): domain Eukaryota; kingdom Metazoa; phylum Arthropoda; class Insecta; order Diptera; family Culicidae; genus Anopheles; species Anopheles arabiensis. The sequence continues at coordinate 53,450,036 of NC_053517.1, forward strand.
ATTGGTCGCCAATTCATGTTATGGTGATCAAATTTGGAAGAGGTCAACAATATGAAATTTCATACTAAAATATGTTCAGTTATTTTTTGATGTATAGGATCTTCCTATGTTTCAAAATTGCGCAAATATTTTCGCGGGCCTGACTGCATATTGTGGCGGGCCGGACTTTGCCGACCGCTACCGACCGCTTTATTGGTTCAATTTAGAGTTCAACGATCATCGTTCATATCGATTTTTCCTTTCCGTCGACCCTTCCAAATCTGACCCCAACCCTTGCCCTTCCATGACTTCGTCCAGTCCACAATTTTGACTGTGGCCCCAAAAGTTAGCCGGGGCACGAGTTCTTAGTTTTTGCGTAATAACACAGACACAGGCCAAATTAAAAAGCGCACATATCGACGTCGGAATCGATTCTCGAATGAAACCTCAACAGATAAAAAGAGCGTGGTTGGTGTCAGCCAATTTTTCTTGCTAATTTTTCTTGAGGCAGCTGTTGTAACGGATTATCGCTTTATCCAACTCGTGCGTAGCGTTCAATGCATTCGATTTTCTCTGGAAATGTCCGCGAAGTTTCGGTGCTCGTGCACCAGCCATCCGAGCTGTGCGCATGTATCGCAGCGTTATGCGCTTCCGACTAAGGTAAAAACATTCCACATGTTAAAACGGCAAATGTGTTCTGCTTCCGATAGTATACGGACGTCACACGAAGCGTAAACTTTGGCGTAAACTGAATTTCAGCTGTAATGAGTTCGAAGATGATAGCTACGGTCGCCATGTAATGGGTTTGGATAATGTTACGGTCGCCATGTAATGCGATGATCGTACAACTGTACTTCGAGTACCGTCGCGGTAGGTCAGTGTTTCGCTGACATGAGCCGAGGTGGAATAAAACTTCGTTCGAGCGGACTTTTCGACACTTGATCGTCCAGGCGATCATAGAAACCTTTAGGAGGTTTCCCCTACTGGAAACGTTGGAGTTTAGAGGCCTTACCTTGGGTAGGGGGACATAACTAAACTCTTGAAATAAGTTGGAAGGCGAAGATTTTTGGGCAGCGTAATGTCCTATCTTGACAGTCCGAACGAATCTGACTTGCCACGGTTGGAATTGGTTTTATTTATACTCAAATGAAGTTAAGGGTTTCGCACATTTGGTTCCGGGTTTTATGTTGGAAAGTTATTGTTTTCACTCAGCTAGTTACGTTTGTCTTTTGTTGACAAGAACGATGGTTCTTGTCACTAAGTTCCTGTTTTGGGTTTAATGCATATACTGTTCCTGCTTTGGGTTACATGCTGTTCCTGCTTATGTTGTGCGTTTCGGTTGTTTTTGATAAGTGTGTCACATCTGTTATTTGTTTGAATGGACGGCCTGAACTCTTCCGGTTGCGGTGCTATGGTATGATCTGATTTACTGAATGTGTTATAATGAATGTGTTACAATGGTGTGGTTTGGCTTTCCAAAGTGTGTTACAATGTGTCTATAGCTGATAGTGTGTATTATAATAAGTTTTGTATAGCAGATATGCTACACCTCCACCCTTTTTGAATAATGTACGATTGAGTTTATACGAAAGAGTGCATTATTCACTAAAAATGTTTTAATCTGTTTTTATGTACTGTTGTGGTTTTTCCTGTTCGATTGTGTTTTATAACGCAGTTCGTATTTGTAATTTCTACGACTGTAAATGGTCCTATATAAGCTGGATCTAATTTCCTTCTATTTTCGTTTGTTAAATAGACATAATCTCCTATTCGTATGTTTAATTTGTTTACATTTTCATTCAATTTTGCTTGACGTTGTAATTTTGCTTGAATAAGTTTTTGTTTTGCAATTTCATGTGATTTTTGTAATTTAAACTTCATTTCATTGTAGTATTGTTCTATATTGTATAATGGCTCTACTTTTGTTTTATATAATTCTTGTGGTAAATTAGCTTGTCTGCCAAAAATTAATTCGAAAGGTGTGAAATTAGTTGTGCTATGTACTGATGTGTTATAAACGAATTCATAAAATTTAGTCCATTGATCCCAGTCATCATGATGCTCATTGGTGTAACTTCGTAAATATTCATTTAAACTTCTATGGTTTCGCTCTAAAGATCCTATTGTTTGTGGATGATATGCTGCTGCAAATGTTTGTTTGATTTCTAATATTTTTGATATTTGTGCCAAAATTTCATTGTTATATTCAAGTCCTTGATCTGATCTCATTTCTAAAAAAATTCCAAATGTAAGAATAAAATTTTCTACTAATGCTTTTGCTATTGTATTTGCTTCTTTGTTTTGAATCGGGATGATTACGATATATTTTGATAATTCGCATTGGATCGTAACTGCGTATCGATTATTATTTGCTGTTTTTGGTAAAGGGCCTACGGTATCAATCGTTATGATGTTAAAAGGTTTAGAGGGTGTTGTCGTCACAACAGTTTCCTCTTTAGTATGTTTTAAGATCTTATTAGTTGCGCATGCTTTACAACTTTTTACATACTTGATGATATCCGCTTTCATATTTTTCCATTTGAATTTATCCTTTATCTTACTATACAGCTTGAATTGTCCTATATGACCTCCAGATGGTGTTGTGTGGAAATTGGACAATATTTTGATCTGTTCTTCTGTATCTTCTACCAGTCTAGGTGGTGTAAATACGACGATGTGAACGTCTGTTATCATTTTGTTAATTATTTCTTTTACGGTCGACATTGAGTAAAATTCGAATAATCTGTCATTCGATGCAATTGCTAAATTCTTGTGATACTTTCTAGCGATTAGGCATGATTCATGCAGTACAAACTCTAGTGTTTGACTTTGCTTCGCAGAAGTTATGGGTATTTTAAATTTTCCCAGCGCTTTGTAGTAATTGTGATTGTATATCACGAGCTCAATAAATTCATCTTTTTCGTTAATGTTTGATTTCATTTTCAACATTTTAGTTGTATCAGATGGCCTGTCTGTTTCATACATGTTTGTTGGATTATATTCTTCTATTATTTCTTCCTTTTTCTTTTTGTTTTCTTTGTTTTCTACAACGTTGTTTTTCTTTACCATAGCTCTAGTATTTACCATTAAGATATGATTTGATATATCTGATTTATTTTTAGGAATTGATGCTTTAAGCTCATCAGAATCAGTTATAATTCTGGATAAAGCATCTGCTACTACGTTAGTTTTACCTGCTAAAAATTATATTTTAAAATCAAATTCTTCTAAATCTAGTCTCATTCTTGTTAGTTTAGATGTTGGGTTTTTCATACCAAAAAGATATACTAATGGTCTATGATCTGTTTTTACGGTGAATTTTCTGCCGTATAGGTATGGTTTGAAATAATTGATTGCCCAGTGAATTGCTGTAAGTTCCTTTTCTATGATAGGCTTATTCTTTTCTCCTTGCGTGAAGCTTTTGCTTGCATACGCGATTGGGTGATCTTTTCCATCTGTGATTTGAGAAAGAACTGCTCCACATGCTACATCTGAAGCATCAGTTGTTAGTATGAATTCTTTAGTAAAATCCGGATACTTCAAGACTGCTGGAGACAAAAGGCTTTCTTTTAAACTATTAAATGCTTTTTGGCATTCATCTGTCCAAATAAACTTGACATTTTTCTTAATTAAGTTATTTAAAGGTTTAGCAATTTTTGCAAAATTCTGTACAAATTTACGATAATAATTACAAAATGCAACAAATCTTCGTACTTCATCTGCATTTTTAGGTAAAGGGAAGTTTCTAATTGTTTCAAACTTAGAATCGTCTGGGTATATACCCTTATCTGTTATTTTATGACCTAGATAAGTAACTTCTGTTTTGAAAAATGAACATTTTTCTGGATTTAATTTTAAATTGTAAGACCTTAACCTATCAAAAACCTTAACTATGTTACCGATGTGCTGCCGTGCACTGCAGCCAGTAACGATTATATCGTCTATATATACAAATGCTAGCTCAGGAGTTAATCCTGCCATAGCGATAGCCATCATGCGTTGAAAGCTGTTGGGGCTAATGTTTAAACCGAACGGCATACGTTTAAATTGATAATGCCCTGATCCGGTTGAAAAAGCTGTAAATTTTCTTGAATCATTTTCTAAAGGTATTTGATGGAATCCTGACATGAGATCAAGGGTGCTAAAATATTTTGCTCTCCCTAGCTGATCTAATATTGTATCTATTCTTGGTAATGGAAATTTATCTGGTATAACCTTTTTGTTTAGCTGCCTGAAATCTACTACAAGTCTCCATTTTTTATTATCATCCGTTGATTTCTTTGGAACCAATAATATAGGTGAGTTATATGGGGAGACTGAGTGTTCAATTATGTCATTCTTAAGCATTTTGTCTACCTGATTTTGTATTTCATCAGCCTGTGAGTATATTTGTTTATAATTCGGTATATACGTAGGAATATTATCCTTTAATTCAATTTTCTGAGGGTAAAAGTTATTTGTAGTAATGGGATCATCTTCTACGCAAAATATATCGTTATATTCAGTTACGATTTTCTTCAAATTATAAATTTCTGTAGTGGGGATTTTATCCACTTTAATTTTTGTAATAGTTTTTGCAATCTATCATTATTAATTTCTCCTACTTTGTTATTCACTTGTTTCACTTCATAATTTGCTAATGGTTCTGTAATGGGTTTAAATTCTGCGTTTGTTATGTAAATATTTCTCTGCCTTGTATTGATGAATTTAATTAACTGATTATCCTTTGAAATAATAGTGCTGCCACAGAATACTCCTGGTTGAATTTCTTGTGCGAAGACTATAGTATCCTCTGTAATGTTTGGAAGATATACTTTACGTACCACTTCACTTCTGATTGGCAAAATAAATCCTTTTCCATCATCTTCTTCAATGTTATGCTGAATTTCTTCTCCCTGACACGTGAATGTAAGCATTTCCAAATGATAATTAATTGAACATCTGTATAATTTGTAAAAGTCTCTGCCTAATATACCATCTGCTCCTATGTTGAATTCATCTGGAACTAATACAAAATCGTGTTCCAATTCTAGATTGTTGAAATATATAGTGCATGTTGTACTTCCTTTTGAATAAATTGGTGTGTTAGATATCCCTGTTAATGATATTGAGTCTGAACGTATTGGGCCATGATTTTTCTTTAACCTGCTTGCTTTAAATAAAGAAATTGATGCTCCTGTATCAACTAGTAATATTGATGTTTCATTATTTGCAATGCTCAATCTAATCTTTATATAATCAACTCCATTTAGCTCTAATGAGTAAATTGATCTAAGGTTTGAGTTGACTCCTGTTGGTCTAAAAAATTGTTTTCCTCCACTTCCTGTATCTGAGCTGTAGTATGGTATATGTTTCGTTGTTGTTACCCTGTTTCTCCATTTGTTATTGGCCTAAGGTTTTTGTTTGGTCTGTTCTGATTACCATTGAAGTTGGAGTTGTATCTTTCATTATTGTATCCCTGAATAAATCTGTTGTTATAGCGAATATTGTTTCGCAGATTGTTGTTGTAGCTGCTATTGTTATTATTGCGATTGTTGAAGTTGTTATTATTTCTGTTATTATAGTAGTTTCGGTATGGTTGGTTTGTATTTAGACCATAGTTGTTTTGATTGTTCCTATTCTGATTACCTTGGTTTCTAGGATAGTATCTATTGTAGCGTTGTGTATTTATGTTAAGGACATTAGTAGTTCTGTTTGTTTCTTCACTTTCATTCTCCATTACTTTCTGTGTTGCATCGGTTATTGTCGCAAAAGTACCTGCCTTCAACAGTATTTTAGTTTCAGAGTTTGCTACCTTTTCTTTAAGTGTGTCGATACCTGTTTTTATTGCCATATCGTTAGCTATTTTTTCTGGAATTCCTTGTTTAAGATAAATTACTTTCAGTTTCTCTGAAAGTAGTTCGACCTCATTGCAAATTGATTGTGCATCCCTTGTTTTTATGGATTTTAGTTTGGCTATTACTTTATCAGGTGTTGTTTTATCTTCACATCTTCTCTTTATATCATTGATTAATTCATTAAAAGTCGTTATATTGCTAGGTAACCCTATTCTAGCCTTACCAGTCAGTCTGGTTCTTATGAATTTTACGAGCATTTCTTCATGGTTTGGATTTAACTCGAACAATAGCGTGGAAGCGTCCTCAAATGCATTAAAGGTATCGGGTGACCCGTCATATGTGGGTACAAGACCTGTGGCTGTTTTAATATCAAAATTAGCCATTTTAATTTTTTTTATGCAGCTTTAGTAAGACAAATATGATCTGAGCTAAGAGTTTAAATGATAATCTACTGGTTGTTAACAGTGTTAAATTGATATTTTTATCCTCTGAGCTATTTGTAGAAAAATCAGATGACTTGTTACGTGAATCGTCGTTGGTTTTTGATGTGCTCATAGCAATGATATTTTGTATTAATGCATTAGAAATTTTGCTAAATTCTAATAACTTGTTAAAAGTATATTTGTATCTATTTTTTTCGATGTCATTTTGAATTTCTTTAAATGTTTCTTCAGCTTTAATTCTTAGTTGTGTTCTTGTACAAGTTCTTTGATTAGGATCCTGTATTTTTTTAAATATATATTTCAAAATTTCGATTTTATCGCTTATAGTAATCATTCCTTTTTCATATTGTTTTCAATTACTTCCTATTTCCTATTTCCTAGCTTTGAAAACCCATTTGACCATATTTTAAAGTTACAGTACCTTAATGGAATATGCGACGTGCATTTTGTTGCTGCTGATTCTACGCTGTATTTATACTGGTGCTTGCAGTTTAATCGGTGCTTGGTGTGAATTTCCACGATGTCATCAGAACGATGGTTCTTGTCACTAAGTTCCTGTTTTGGGTTTAATGCATATACTGTTCCTGCTTTGGGTTACATGCTGTTCCTGCTTATGTTGTGCGTTTCGGTTGTTTTTGATAAGTGTGTCACATCTGTTATTTGTTTGAATGGACGGCCTGAACTCTTCCGGTTGCGGTGCTATGGTATGATCTGATTTACTGAATGTGTTATAATGAATGTGTTACAATGGTGTGGTTTGGCTTTCCAAAGTGTGTTACAATGTGTCTATAGCTGATAGTGTGTATTATAATAAGTTTTGTATAGCAGATATGCTACACAGCCATACAACCCTATAATCTTTTGACAGGAAGTTTACGCTCTCCCATACAAATCAAGCGTAAACTTTTTGAGTTTACGCCTTGTGTGACGTCCGTAGTACAATGCTTCTGACAAATAAAATAAATATGCTTCTGAAAGTTCTGATAGTGGGGACCTTCACGGTTCTAGTCAGCTTTTTTATATGAAGTCTGACAATTGGAGGCTGAAATCATGTAAACACTTCATACAAAACCAGACAAAAAACTAGCCTGCAATTTTCAGTCTAGATTATGCTAGCCTCAAAGCTAGAATTAGATTCGAGTACCTGCTCGAAAACACGGTGGTGTTTACATTTATTCCAAGGTGTATTAAAGAGATCAGATGGTGAAATCCAGAATCAAAGTGTATGTAGTCCAGGTGGTCTCATACCAGGTTTTTTATAACCAAATTTGAATATCACTTTTTGACAGGATGGGTGAAATTTTTTATTCAAACAAGCTTTCAGGAGGCTTGATCAATACACAAAACACTCTTATAATCTTCATTCAGAAGCAGAAGCGATAAAACTCAACCTTCTAAATTGATACACTTTGAGATAAGCCCACCTGTTGTGAAAACGTCGTTTGTTTACGTTGGCGGAACCACACAATTTCTCGTCATGATACGACTTTGTAGGGTTCCGCGGAAAAGGTCAACGTAGGGCCACAGTGCCCTCCATTGCTAACGGAAAGGGCGATGGCGGGAGAAAACGAAGCGGTATAAATAGAGCCGAAGGAAACGCCTTCGGTCTCTTATTTGCGCCACAGATTAAGAAGGAAGAATAAAACTAAATTTGTGATTTTTCAACACCGAAATATCTACATTTTTCACCTTCTTTTAATCGTTTCGCAACACCACTTGTATATTATACCCACTAAGAAAGCTGCTCGAAAACTGCTATACAATGCAAACAGCTGACAGGCTGAAATTTCAGCCTACCAACTTAAAACGGAAAAGACCCCAGTAATAGTAAATCTGATAGCAAACATATTCCCCGGGGGTGGGGGGAAATATGTATATTGGGTTGACGACACCAAATGGAAGGGGTTCCTCAATCGACGGGATCATCAACGGGGCCTCCAAATGGCCGAGGCAATGGAGATTGTTCTTCGTATTATGCCTGTGTATTCAACACTCGTACTCGTTCAACACTGTACTCATAGTACAGTCGTCAACTCGTACGACTTAACAACATGCCCGTCATGGGTTCAATCCCCAAATAGACCGCGCCGCCATACGTAGGACTGACTATCCTGCTATGGGGGAGAATCAATTAGTCACTGAAAGCCAAGGCCACTAGTGGGTACAGGCAGGCCTTGACCGACATCGGTTGTTGAGCAAAAGAAGAAGAAGAAGAAGATGGCTGAATGTAGATGCAGCTGTAGCTGTTTTTGGTTTTGTTGTATTCGAAAAAAATGGAATAATCGATCAAAAAAACGATACATAAATGAACATGGCTCACAGGTCCCTTGCGCATTTCCATACCCCCTCCCCCTCCCTTCTATCTTAAACCTTTCCCATTTCCCTTTCTCTTCGGTACACAAACTTGTTGTGGTCGATTAGGGCCAAGAATGAAAATTTTACACACATACTCCACTATCCTAGGCCAAGAATGTGAATACCATTTTTCGTGTGAAACAGCAGTCTGCTTTCGGCACACAATCGCAAAGCGGTAGCAGGGGCCCCGTATACAAGAACAGGACGGTTCATCCCAGCCAAGAGCGCACACAATGACATCGATTTAACCATTTCTCGAATGAAACCTCAACCCACTGAAGCACCGTTGACCAAACGACCTTCCTAGGCTTTTTAAAGCGACGCGAGCTTGGTGTCGAGTTTTCCTGCTAATTTCTCCGGCTACGAGCCGGTGTATTGAAATTTTGTGTAGGGGCCTTTAAATTTTTGTAGTAGTAGTAAGATTTGTTTATAGAGATTTTGAGTCTTGCGACTACATTCATCTCTTTGCAGGTAGATTATTGGTGTGGAGTTGGGTTGATTTGATTATATTTTGTTGTATAGGTCTGTGTCTTTCAGAAATTTGAGGAGGTTCTTTTGATGGAGTTTGTTATAAGATAGAGCATCATCAATGTTGTTGGAGATGTTGTATTCTATGCGTTTATGGTCGTAACCACGGCATTCAACCAAAAGGTGATTGACGGTAATGGGGACACCGCAATAACTACATAGTTGGGGACTGCTCTTTTCCATTAGATAGCTGTGGGTGAGGAGTGTGTGACCTATCCGCAGTCTAGACAAAACTTTTTAGTCTTTTCTAGAGTCTGTATCTGGCCAACCATTTGTGGATGTTTTGATTTGGCGTAGAGTCCGACTTTATGTTGTGTGCTATATTCTTTGCCATGACGAAGAAACGATGTTTTTGCTGAGTCTGATTAGGTCTTTTTAGATAATTCGTCATCATGATTAGTCGATTCGACTCTTTCCTTGTTAGCAAGATGGTTTGCTTTTTCGTTTCCAGGTATGCCCATATGGCTAGGTACCCAACAGAAAGCTAGTGTAGATGTTTCGAGTAGTTCTTCTATGTGCTTTATGTGTGGGTCGTGTGATGCTCCTGCTTCTAATGATCGAAGTACGCTGGCGCTATCTGTGAAAATCACATTGGGTTTTTCAGTGCTGAGATCTTCCATAGCTATGAGTATTGCTATAGCTTCTGCATAGAAGATGCTGGTATGGTTAGGTAATTTTATGGTACAATTACTGGTGACTGATGTTATACCACAACCGGATCCATAACGGATCCGTCTGTATATATATGGTGATAAATTGAATATTTTGTGTTGATCAGCGCATTGAAATGTTGTTTAACTATTGTTCTGTTGGGTTCTGTAGTTGTGTAGATAGTTGTGGGTTGTGTAGATTTTCCATATTCCAATCAATTATTGGTTGTGGTTGGTACCATGGTCGAGACCAGTGACGAGGTTGTTTAATGACGTTTGGAAGATGATAGTTTATAAGATTTAAAAATTCTTCATATGCTCTGCTAATAAAGCTGAACATTGGCATATTTTTCTCCTGTAGTCTTGCAGCGATAGCTGTCAACTTCAGCTTTGACAGTTGTCAACATAGCGTGTCTACTGCTATCGCTCTGCATTTATCCGCTATTTTATTGGTGTAATCTGGTTTTGCTATAATCAACACAAGTTTTAGTGTGTCCATGAGTGTAGTCTCGTGACCCTGCCATCGTGTTCCTGACGAAAACCACCGTGTTCGCGATATATTTGGCTTTTATTTGTGGCCCCTTCGACGTTCATCTGCAGCGGCATCTAAAATGGAGGATGTGTGTTATGCATGTTCTGAAGCACTGGGCCCGGTTGAAGGGTCAATTACGTGCCTATATTGTGAGGGTACATACCATCTGGCGTGCACTAAGGTGCCTATATCGGTCATCGACGAAGTGAAACGAATGGCTTCCCTGCACTGGAGTTGCATTGGGTGTACTAACGCCATCGGGAATCCGCGTAGCAAGGCGATCAAGGGCATGGGTATGCAGGTTGGGTTTCAGGCAGCCCTCACAGCTGCTGTTGATGCCATGAAGGCTAGCTTGGTCCCACCGGTAATACAGGAGATTCGGGATGGCTTTGCCGGAATCGCCACGGCCCATTCGGCATCCTTGCAACATAGCAATCAATTGCTCCCAGATGCACTACCAAACGGAAAAAGACGAAGATTATTTCGTGATGCAGTTGCATCCTCAGATGCCGTGTTTGTTGACAGTGCAGCAATCTCAAACGTCACAAATACAAACAACACTCACCGGATCGATCGTCCTTCACTACCACCAATAATCACAGGTACTAATACAACCTCCGCTTCAATACCAACTGTTTCACAGACACCAAGAACCGATTATTTATGGCTGCATCTTTCAAGGTTGGCTGCGTCCGTCACCATAGAGCAAGTTGTCTCGTTGGTGTGTTTGCAGTTGGACACTGCAGACGCAATTGCTTTTAGTCTGCTAAAAGCAGGAACGGTTCCTAGCTTTTCCATTGAGTGCTGTATCGTTCAAGGTCAGAATCCCTGCTGCCCTTCGTAGTAAGGCACATAACGCAGCTTCCTGGCCGGTCGGGCTCGGTGTGCGTGAGTTCATCTCGCTCCCGCCGCGATCTCTACATTCACGAACACAACACACGAACACTTACACACCGATACCGCAACAACCCCGTAATCAGCAGACACCGGCACCACTACAGCCTCGCACTCAGCACTCACCGGCACCACAGCAGCCTTGTACCCAACGCAATAATCCCCACAATAATCCGTACTCACCTGCACATATCCATGAACCCGCACGAACACAAACCGAACAATCACCAACCGATATGAACTGCACTCTCCCTTCACCCACTCTTCCGTCCACGTCACGTTCAAAAACACTTCAAACTACACTGGTTCAATTTTTTCCGAAGTAACCGCACTACAGCAGCGCACCCATATTTTGCGCATACGGCTCGAGCAAATCCTTCGACAACAAACACAATACACTCACCTTCTACGATAAGCTCGCTCAATTGCAACACCACAGCGCCTACTAACACTATGCAACAAGCACCCACTGATCGAGCGGCTTGTATCACTGTGTACTATCAGAATGTGCGTGGCCTGCGTTCTAAAGCCGATGAGTTCCGTTTGTCGGTTCTTGAGACGGAATACGATGTATTGGTACTCACTGAAACTTGGCTCGATCCCTGTATTCCCACCGCCCTCCTCCTAGGAGATGAGTATCGTGTTTACCGATGCGACCGGGATGCCACTAACAGCTCTCACTCTTGTGGGGGTGGTGTTTTAATTGCATGCAACGTTTCTCTTCTCTCTTATGTGCTTCCTACGTTGCCGCAACTGTTAGAACTCACTTGCGTATGTATTCAGTTATGCGACCACCGTTTGTTTATTGCCGCTGCCTACCTGCCTCCTAACCATAGCATGAATGAAGAGAAAATAAGTGCATTGATCGACTTCGTTGCTAATATCAGCACTACTCTTGGTCCGAGAGACAGGTTCATGCTTATTGGTGATTTCAACCAGTCTACGCTATCCTGGACATCGGCTTCAGAGGAAAATGGAGCTGCTTTTGATTTCTATGAGCCTCATGCACGCTCCACGCGCAGTGTCCAGTTCGTTGATGGTTTGCATCAGAGTGGACTATACCAGCTTAACTCCAATACTAACTCATCGGGGCGAATACTTGACCTAATTTACGCAAATTGGCCAGCTGCATCTACATGTTCTTCAATACGTGTCTGTGAATATCCCCTTACTACTATCGACGAACACCACCCTCCGCTTGACTTTGACTTGGACAACGTAGCCCCAGTTACGATCGCTACAGCCATTGATGCTGATAAAAGGCTGAATTATGCTCGTGTTGACCTTCCAAAATTGGAGCGATTGATTTTATCTTTTGACAATTCTTTTAACTGTTCGGACTATTCAACCATTGACGATGCCACAGAGGCTTTTTGTGAGTTCATGAGGTCTGCTATATGTGAATGCACTCCTGTTAAAATTCCTCGTCGTGGAGCACCATGGGCTGATCGCACACTAAATGCATTAAAAAAAGAAAAGCCTATTCTGATCAACGAGCAGAACGAAACAGCACGTCACGTCTTTATTACAACAGAGTTCATTCTCTCTATCGCCGATATAATAGATCCTGTCACCGAAGTTATTTGAAACAAACTGCACGTTCCCTCTGCAAGTACCCTAGGCGCTTTTGGAGTTATATGGACAAAAAAGAAAATCTGCTGGGCTACCAAGCATTATACGTTATGACGGTGACAGTGCCTGTTCCCTGCCAGAAATGTGTAAATTGTTTGCCTTGCGCTTCAAGGACAACTTCGCTTCTCAAACTACTGGTCCAGAAGATGTGGCCGATGCTCTCTCTAACACACCTGTTGGTGCACTGCTCCCTATGCTACTAGTCATCACTGTCGATACGATCATCTCTGCCATCAAACGTGTCAAATCCTCATATAACCCTGGCCCAGATGGTATACCGGCCGTTATCCTAAAGTGGTGTGCTTCTGCGCTTGCTCCCTCGCTGATGAAGATTTTTAAGGAGTCCCTGGGGTGTGGAACCTTTCCTGCCACTTGGAAATCTTCCTGGATGACACCCATCTACAAGAAGGGCTGTAAGAATGATGCTGTAAACTATCGTGGCATAACCTCTCTCAGCGTGTGTGCAAAGGTGTTCGAAATGCTAATCTACGAGCCATTGTTGGCCTCGGCCTGCAACTATATTAGTGTGAATCAACATGGTTTTGTACCCAGGCGATCTACAACGACTAATCTACTAGAATTTGTTAGCAAATGCCATAAATCTATCGATAACGGTTTACAACTAGATGCTATTTATACGGATATCAAGGCAGCATTCGACAGTGTATCGCACTCCATCTTGCTAGCGAAACTCGACTTACTTGGTCTCCCAAACCCTATGATAATGTGGCTTAGATCGTACCTTACAGATCGTCAATATTCTGTGAAGTTAGGCCCGTACATGTCAAGTCCAGTACATGCATCTTCTGGAGTCCCGCAGGGCAGCAACCTGGGTCCTTTGCTGTTCCTTCTTTTCATCAACGACGCGACATTGATCCTTCCGGCTGATAATCATCTACTGTACGCAGATGACGCGAAAATTTTTCGTGTTATTCGTGAACCAGAAGACCACGCCCGACTGCAAACTTCCTTGCATGAGTTCCAGTGTTGGTGCAACCTTAATGCTTTATCCCTATGCACACATAAATGTGAAGTCATCACTTTCAGTCGTTCTCGCTGCCCATCATTGTATGAATATGCGCTTGATGGACAGTCCTTGGTGCGAAAACTATGTGTTAAGGATCTAGGTGTTTTGCTCGATACAAAACTATCATTTAAGGATCAGCTGGATCACGTAGTAGCCACCAGCAATAGAATGCTAGGACTAGTTATCAATATGACTCGCGAGCTTAACGATATACCTTGCACCAAGGCGCTCTATTGCTCACTTATCCGGTCGTTGATGGAATATGCAAATATCGTATGGTGGCCAACTGCAGCGCGTCCGTTAGCTCGATTGGAATCAATCCAGCGCAAAATTTCACGATTTGCACTTCGCTCATGGAACCAAAGGCTCGATTACCGGACTAGGTGTTTACTACTCGGGCTACCCACCCTAAGTGAGCGAATACGAAAAGCCAGGTTGTCGTTCATCACGGGACTTCTCGACGGTCAATACCTCCGTCACTACTGGCTGCCATCAACCTGTACGTTCCGGCCAGGCCGCTCCGGACTCGCGCAATGTTGGCCCTCGACGACCGTAGAACGCAATTTGGCTCCTCTGACCCGTTCCTACTTATGTGCCGTGCTTTCAACGCAGTCAGCGACGCTTTTGAGCCGAGGATTTTGCCAACTGAGTTTAATGATCGTGTTTCTGTGTTAAATTTGGTTCCATAGTGCACATTTTTATGTTCTATGTTATTGTTATCCATTGTAAAGAACTCATTGTAAAACATTGCTAAAATGGTTCGAGAGGGCATTATTGTCCATCGATAGACAAATAAACATAAACATAAACATAAACATAAACATAAACATGTATAAAATCCAATAAATTTAGCACACTTGGATTTTTTGCTTCCTTCGAGTTGCTCTTCTTTATTTCGTCTCGTCTGCCGGTGACAGCTGTCATCGACCAGGTCTATATCACGCTCAAGGTTTACATTTTCTCATCTGCAAGGTTTACACATGTTTAGTGTTGTTAGGTGATCGATGGAAGCTGTCCGCTTTCGCATATGATCGATTCAATCAGACTTGATTTAAAAGCTCCGGTAGTATATCTCAGAGCTGTATGGTATATTGGTCCTAAAGCTTTGATAAAACGTGACTTTTGTAAGGATGCTAGTTGAATACCATAGAATATTTTTGGAAGAAGCCAGGATTTGATGATTTTAAGCATGGTGGAACGGGAGGGGTGGGAAGAGCAACAGGAAATCATGCGGAGTAAGTTAAGAATATTTATTTTTTGTTTTGTTTATCTTTATCGGAGTTTTTGGATTCAATTGCTTTTCAATTGCTGTTTGATGGACGTGAAATGTGTAGTACGTGGCACTTGTTTAGATTAAGGTCATGTCCGGAACGTTTTTTCCACTGGTTGATCCTTCTCATGCTCTCTATAATTTTTTTTTTTTCGCTGTTCTGCAGCAGCCTGAGGAAGTATCAAGGATTATGTCGTCAGCGTATATGAATATTTGGGTATGTTTGGGAATACAGTGGAGTAAGGATTCTATGCTAACCAGAAAAAGCGTTGGCGAGAGGATGGCACCTTGTGGTACACCGTTTTCCATCAACTTGAAATTTGAGACTGTACTTCCAACCCTAGTTTGGAAGAACCTATCATTGAGGAAGTCCTGGATGAATGCTGTGAGGCGCCCCCCAAAACCCCATTTTTTGAGCTGTTGAAGAATAGACCATCTCCAAGTGCGATCAAACGCTTTGGATAGATCAATAACTGCACAGTTTGTCACTTGTTTTTTCTCTTGAGCTGCGATCAGAAAACCTTCCAGTGCAGCAAAGTATGTTGCAGTACCTCTGCCAGTCCTGAAAGCGTGCTGGTCTATACTCAAGAGTTTTCTTGATTCCAGCTCATGCATTATACGCCTGTTTATCATTCGCTCAAGGATTTTACTGATGCAGTTTAGTAATGAGATAGGTCGATAGCTGTTTTGGTCGGTTGGATCCTTTCCTGGTTTCAGTATAGGAATGGTGATGCTCACTTAACGGCGACGTAACATTCCTCCTCGGCAGCACAACAAGGATCCATCGGCGACGAGCAATACCGCCCCGGCTCGAGCTCAGTGCATAATCGGCGATACAGCAACTTCGCCGCAGCTCGAGCCGAGGCTTCGAGCTCGAAGAAAAGAGTTTGTTGGTGTGATCATTTGGTTTGTTTTTCGTATAAAGCGCTGAACCTCCACTACATTCTGTTCTTTTAGTTCTTCCATGATATCGCTATCGGGCATTCTGGATAATTCCGGGGCATAAATTACACATTGAACCGAATTCATCGTTGCGTGCGGTACAAATGAGACTTTGGTGCCATCAATAAGTTGTGTCATTTTTTGTATTTTTTCAAACTGTTTAGCGGAGCGGGTCTTTATCAGTACTTTAGAGCCGTTTTCTATTTTGATTGCTGGTAGGAAATTTCCAATCATGTTTTCGATACTTTTTTCCATTTACAAAAGGGGTTTTTGGGAAGGTTTTAGCATCTACTAGACTCATGACCAAATATTTCAGTATGCCCGAATTACCGGTACGGTCCATCCATATCGACATTAATGGGTTTCTATTTTCCCTTGGATTTGGGGGCCCCATCACCTCTGCACTAAGCACCAGCTGTTCGTTTTTTCCCCCAGAAATGAGAGGAGAGACAAAAAACAGGCCACCTGCAAACTACAGTCAACCCAGAAAAACACGTTCACACACGTTTGTATTCGTTGCCGTGCTGAAACTGATTTTTGGAAAGTCCCTGCACACACTTTCTCAGTGAGAAATTCTCATACACATACGGTATTGCGGCTGTTGGTGTTTTTTTGTTTTCAGAGAGGGGAGCGTAGTACGGACACGTCTGAACTGGACCACGATCAACACACGACTGCTTTTAAATTTTTGTCTGTGTATGATGTGTGCTTGTGGCTTTTGTAACGGGTTTTCTTTGATGGTTAAACACAGCGTTCTGCTCTGTGTTCTGTGTTCTAACACAATTTTCGCCTTCGATTGCACAACGGTCGGATTCGGCACGGTTTCTTGTGGTTGTTGAATAATTAACAAAATTAATGTTTTGATTTATTGAAATGTATGGTTTATACTGCATATTTCTTGAATAAAAGAAAAGTGTTTGAAAATGTTTTGTTTTTGCCAAAACTTTGCCAAATTTGTCAAAACAAAACAAACAATGCCGGATCTGACAGTTGCTACTCGAAGGCGAAAATTGTGTTATTGAATTGGACAGAGTAGCTTACACCATCTGACGTGTGAGCAAGTGGTAGACAGCGGTGTCTATTCAAAACGACTATTGTTTTAAACAAGTGGACAGTTGTTTATTATGCTGGTAAACCCTGTAAATCACCAAGGCAATGCTGCATCTGCTAATGTTGCTGTGGCTGATAGACAACAGTCACTCACTTTGGCAGGAGGCCGACGGCAGCGGATTATGTAGACGAGAAAAATGAAAAATTACGTGATCCGTTGCTACTATGTTTGCACGAGGATGGAGACGGACATGCCCGGCAGAGCGAAGATGCTGGGTATGTTAAATGACCGTTTTCCTCGGTTTGCGCACCAGCTTGACCTGAACAAGTTGTATATACGGCAGCGAGCTATTATCTCGCCTGAGGAACTGGAGTTCATCAAGCTGGAGGTGCGGAGGGAATTTGGAGGGCAGGCTCGCGCGAGTCGAGTAGTATTTCTGCTGGACTTAATACAATAGACCAAAATACATCAAGGGCGAGTGAGGATCGTGATTTGGATGAACCCACCGCTCCAGGATTGTCAGTGGATACCCAATACCGACAGTTACGAAACGAATTAACCTTCCAGATGGCCACAGCTGTTACACAATTCCATGGGACAGACCCCTTGTCTCGTCACCGACTACCAAAACTGCATTATTATTCTGCCTGAAAACTGCAGTAAGCATCATAAACCAAGATGTTCTACCTCAGTATTTGGATAGCGTGGGGAGCATTGAGGATCTGTAGTTAATTGTGTATTCGGCTGCGGTGGCTGTTGTACGAACGCTATGATTGCGGACCTATCCGCAAGGAGACAGCGAAGGTCGACCATGCTCCAAGGCTGAAAAGCCCGCCTGGATGCGACGTCTAGAAAACCGGATCAACGCAACACGGACAAAGATTGGTGGATTGCAGGAATATAAACGGGGAAATCGATCTGTGAGTTCTTCAGATTGCTGAAATTGTTAAACCTAAAGAACTACGAGACCTGAATGGAACCGAGATCAAAGAAAGGCGCCACGTAGCGTCTAAAACGGAAACCGTGCGGCAGTTTGTTAACGTCGGGAAAGCCTGTTCCGTAATCTACAATATATTGGCACTATAAGACAAGGCACTTCGTAAGGCCGTTGATTAATTTTTGCTAGTAAGATTGAATAATTAACTTTCAAGGGATGTTTATGGAAAGAAATTTTCTCTTTTAGATTTTTTTTTTGTACACTCAGCCGAAAATAGTCCATTTTTTTAATTGCATACGGGTAACTTGATGGGTAACTGCTCCAATAAAAGTAAGGACATGTTATGGCCCTTATTGTTTAATTGTTTGTTTAATTGTTTATTACTCGTTCAATGGATAACAATGGATCCGTGTGAATGTTCTTAAGTCTAATATTAGTTTAAAATAAGTAGTAAGATCATCTTAATAATTCGCTTCTAAGGCAGTTTTTAAGGGATTGCACTGAGGTTCCAAAATCAAACAAATGACGAACTTCGTTAAACACCCTAATCATGGAGTTGAGGGGGTCTCTAGATCCATATCCAGTTCGACTACGGTTCAGGGCAAGTAACGGACGAGAGCGAAGCTGAACAGCAGGCGCGTAAAAGTTGCTGCTGCTGGAGTAGGGAAGGACAGTCGATGTTACTTTGCAGTAAACCAGCCACAAATAGTTGTTGTGCGGTACGGCGTCGGATGTGGAGCGGTTGCAGTCCGAGGAGCAGAAGTCGCGATTCATAAGGTGGTAACTGACTGCCAGGTGGCCAAGGTAACAAGCGTGTTGCGTATCGGGATAAGCGACGCTGTATCGATTCCATTCTCTCAGAAAGTCTTTGGGTTGAGGGCTTCCAGACGACACAGGCGTATTCGAGTACCGGGCGGATAATACCACAGTATAACGCTTTGATGCAGACTGGGTCTTTGAAATCTCTTGTTATCCGAAACAACATGCCAAGCAATTGATTACCTCGGGTAATCACCTCCTCTGTTTGCTGGTCAAATGACAGCTTTGAATCAAGTATGACTCCGAGATCCTTCATAGCATTAGTGCGTTCTATTGGTAAACCGTTAACTGTGTAGCTGGTGTTCTTAATTTCTCGTGCTCGTGTGAATGAAATGACTCGGCATTTTTCAATGCAGAGGCTCAGGCGGTTTCGATTGCACCATTGGTGAAAATCGAGAAGGTATTGTTGTAGCTCAGAGTGGTCTGTGTCATTTTTTATCGTCATGTAG
Organism: Anopheles arabiensis; assembly: GCF_016920715.1. Lineage (NCBI taxonomy): Eukaryota > Metazoa > Arthropoda > Insecta > Diptera > Culicidae > Anopheles > Anopheles arabiensis. Next base: position 53,469,381 of record NC_053517.1, read on the forward strand.
ATTTTAATGTCATTTGCATACATTAAATGATTCGCTGCTGGTACTACATACGATAGGTCGTTGATGAACAGTACGAACAGTAGTGGACCCAGGTTGCTACCTTGTGGCACACCAGATGGTGCAATGAAAGACCTTGAATGGCACCGTGAGAAAGATACAGCATACGATCGATTGACAAGGTACGATTCTAACCATCATATTAAATTTCGCCCAAGTCCCAACTTATTCATCTTGGCTAAAAGGATGTTGTGATTGATGCTATCAAAAGCAGCCTTTAAATCTGTTGTGGGCAGCCGTGCCGACCCCTGGACTTGCCGTGGCAGTTGCGCTGCCACCGGTCAACGTCCAGGAGGACGACAGTGTACACGCACACTGTCGCACACACTAAGCAGCGCAAGGCTTAGTGTGTGCCGAGCGCCATACAGGCAGAGTGTGTTAGCGAGCCGATCGAGGAGGAGCTCTCGGCAGGGGCGCTCGGTGCGGCTGGTCCGCGGCCACCGTACAGTATACGTTTTATTGTGATTGTTTCATTTATGTTTTATTTATTATGTACGTTGTATAACTGTCTAAATAAACACACGGACGGGCGAGGTGCCATGCCGCCCCAGCTGCAGCCACCGTTTCCAGATGGGTAAGGACATATGTCACCCTGGCTGCAGCACAGTGTCCGGAAGGGCGAAATCATATTTCGCGCTGGCTGTAGTTGAACAGGCGTCGCCAATTGCGCCTCGGCTACAGCCACAGTGTCTAGAGGGGACGAGGTAGCATGCCGTCCCGGCTGCAGTCGAACGGGCGTCGCCAATTGCGCCCCGACTGCAGCCACAGTACAAAAGAAGGGCGATGAGCCAAAGCATCGTAGGAGGGCGAGGAACCATGCCGCCCGAGTATTTTCATCTCTGCCGCCCGTCATCGGGAAAAATACATCGCTGCTGCCCTGGGGCAAGGATCATCACCATCATCATCATCATCATCGCGGCATCATCATCATCGCGGCACCTTCATCATCGCGGCATCATCATCATCATCATCATCGTTAGCATCATCGTCATCATCATCGCCGTCACACCATCGCCGCCGTCCCAGGGAGCGGCACAGCAGCAGCATCACCGCCGCGTTATCGCCATCGCGGTGTGGCCCGAGAGCAGCAGCAAGCGCTGCTCAGCGCACCAACATCGGGGTCCCCACATCTTGGCAGCATCGGCCGGAAGGGTTCACCACGCCGGTATTCCCTTAGTGGAATACCCCCGCGTCGGTTCGAGCCCTTCGGTATTAAAAGGGGGAGATGTTGTGGGCAGCCGTGCCGACCCCTGGACTTGCCGTGGCAGTTGCGCTGCCACCGGTCAACGTCCAGGAGGACGACAGTGTACACGTACACACTAAGCAGCGCAAGGCTTAGTGTGTGCCGAGCGCCATACAGGCAGAGTGTGTTAGCGAGCCGATCGAGGAGGAGCTCTCGGCAGGGGCGCTCGGTGCGGCTGGTGCGCGGCCACCGTACAGTATACGTTTTATTGTGATTGTTTCATTTATGTTTTATTTATTATGTACGTTGTATAAGTGTCTAAATAAACACAAGTGTTAGAACACAACAAAATCCATATAAACTGCATCTGTTTGAATCCTGCTATCCATGTTACGGAGACATTGTGATGTAAAGTCAACAAGGTTAGTAATCGTCGACCGCTTTGGAACGAAACCGTGTTGTTGAGGGCTAATATAGTGATATGAAGCCGTGAGTAAACTTGTTTGGATCACTTTCTCAAAAACTTTGGCTCCAGCACTGAGTGATGTTATGCCTCTATAGTTGGCTGCATCTTCCTTGTCACCTTTTTTAAATATGGGGACAATCCATGAACTCTTCCAAATAGAGGGGAATTCTCCTTGTTGCAGCGAAAAATTAAAAATTTTGGCGAAGATCGGCGCAATGGACTCACAGCATCGGCTGAGAATGATGGCAGGAATACCATCTGGGCCAGGACTAGCTTTGGGCTTGACTGCTTTGAGCACATTTAGAACAGATTCTTGCGATATATTAGTTAAATTAAGGTCGATGACATCATTAGGAGTATTAATTAAAGCGTTGGTGATAATATTGTCGTCAGTAGTTGAGATTGTGTATGCCTCCTCGAATCTACACGCAAATATATCACAAATATCTGAAGCAGTTGAACCAGCTCGGTCATTGTGGTAAATCGATTTAGGTGTCACATTTGTACTATTGTGTTTCTTACGAAAACTCCAGAGAGCTTTGGGCCTTTTGATGAAATTCTTCTCCAACCGAGACAAGTAGCCACCGTAATTGTCCCGTAGATCGTCGCCGATGACGCACAACGATCTTAGGTCAAAGTGTGTGTATGCGATTTACATGAAGGTCAGCGATCGCGCGATCGGTACGTTTCGTATGTGCCGATCAGATCAGAATAGCATGGTACGCTTGTTATGCTTCGGACGGCGGAAAAAGAACGTTTGGTTGCTGAATAACGAATGAATTTAATTTCTGTTTCAATCAATTTCATCAGTTTATGATGGAGAGGATAGAGAAGGGAAGGGCTCTGAAAATGCAACCTAGCAATGGAGTGGGTTGCATCGTCGAACCACGATCGAAACATAATTATTGCAGTTCAGCAATATACCACACTGGCATCTGTAGTGTGTTGCAGCGTTATCTGCCTTTCATTATTACGTGAGTATTCCCAAATGTGTTTTTACGCTTTATTTCGATACTTCACCACCTAATATAACAAATCCTGGTGTACCAAGAGCTACGCTCAACCGAAAAGATGCTCTGCGAGGGTTCAGTAGGCAGTAACGACGGTCGCCGTGCTTACAAACGTGTCATTCCATCGTCGCATCATCACTGTGCCCCAGAGTTCTCCCACAAACACGAGACTAGCGCACAACAACCCATAGCCCAGTATGAAAAATGCACCCAAAAAGTGCCCCAATTCCAATCTTACCGCACCGTCGTCGTGCTGATGCATTCGCGAACGCTCGATGTTTCGCATCACGTCCGTTGGCAGGTATCGAATGGCGGTCCGGATACCGAGATGGTATAGCAGACCCGACTGCTGAACCCGCAGGATGTACTCGTTCAGATTGGACCGCAACGGATTAGTGTTGGTTATCAGTGCCGCACAGTTCTGCGTGTAGACGTAGTCCTTCAGCGGCTGCAAGGTTGTCGAAACTTGCCGATCAAGAAAGTTACTCGGTGCAAAATTACCGTGCTGCGCTTGCTCGATAATAAACCCGCTGCCGCCCATGTGCGCGTATCGGTTCATCTCTTCCGGGCCGGCTGCAATGTAGGTCTTTTGAATTTGCTGTAAGTGAGGCTAGTTGGATGATCGATCTGTCATTAAATAGAAACTGTACCGCAAGGAAACTATTCTAACAACTTCAGCACGAAATTTGCTCTTACCTCAGACGCGTTCCAAATCTCCTCCAAACAGTACGGCGTGGGACCAAACCATTTCATGCCGGTCGCCGCAAAGTCAACGACAGTATCGATCGATTTTTCGTACTTCGGAACCGTCATGACGCTGGCAAGTCCGCCACTGTACAAATTGCTTACCATAAATCCGGCCAGCAGCAACGAGGCAAACAGGCACACGCACGACCATAGGTCAGTTCGAATGGGCGATGATTGTGCTACGAAGAAGCCAACCATCATAAGCACGGCATCGCTCAGCGTAAGCTGCTCAGAAATCAGATCTGATCGACCAGTCCACGGCTGATCGGTTGGAGCGGACAGTAGCAACAATCGAAGACGCACCGTACCCGCCAACCAAGTAGCTATAATGCCGACAAGAAATGTGACCATCACGGCAATCCATAGTGGCCATGAGAAGGAAAGAAACGGGGTACGCCAGTGCGGTAGCAGCTTCGGTTTCGGCACGAGCACGGTCACTCCAGATCGGCTGATGGTGGCGGTATAGGAGGAGAAGTTGTACGGCTTGAACCAAAGGTAAAATGCTCCAAAGGCAATGTCTGTGCGTCGTTCGGCCACACTGCCCATCAGACCAATTCCGGTGCCATTCGGGTAGACATCGCCCCACTCGTCTTCATCCTCTGTGGCGGTTGGGCGAAAGAGAGTAACAATTGATCAGCGCTGGAGCATTGGACCATACACGTGGTCGACGGAGAGGTTGAGTAGGTACCTGGGAACACCATAATGTTGCAATTACGACGCTCACAGTACGAAACTAGGAGCTGTAGTTCTGTGCCATCCAACCATATCGATCGCTTGCCTGTCGCGGAATCGAAGGCATTGCCAGTTTCTTGGTCCTGTTGCAAAAGGTCGTTAAGTAAGACAATCAGCATATTTTTCCACTAACCTCACCGCTCATTTACCTACCAGTCGCTCATAGCCCGTAAACGGCAAATAGTTGCACATGGACGTTCGCAACATGTAACCATTCAGATCTCTGGCTTTGTCTGGGAAAAAAGAGTGATTCTTCCAACTGGTCCATTTTACCGCGACTAGCTCCATAGCAACGTTCACGCTTCGCTCAAGTACATCTGACATATCGACGTCGGTGTTGTAGAGATCAGTAGGCCGTTCCTGCTCATCGTACACTACGATCAGGACGTTCGCCAATTCTGCATGAACGAGAAAAACGTCAATAGTTGTTATCGCACAGTCCGAATGGTTCAACATCAAGTAACACCCCTTACCGCGAAATGCTTCGTGCACTCGCATGCGATCGAATAAGTGCGTTTGGTTTCGCTTCGCTATCAGGAGGATCAAGCTTTTGTCCAACGATCGCTGACGGGCCAAATCGTGCACCGGCATGTAAAGATCGAGAAAACGTTCAGCACCCTGTTCGTCAACCACGAACGCTTGGCAGCCGTTGTCGATTGCGTGGAGCATACTGGTGTTCAATTGATCGTATAGCGACAGCACAATTCTGCTCAATGGTACATCTTGGAGAAAATCATTTCCAACCGTGCAGAAGCTGTAGTATTGCGAATAATACTTAAGGATCAGAAAACGCATCAACACACTCATCGTCGGAATTGCACTACTGTTCAGCCCTAGCTGAGCCACTGTCGCTTCCATGCTGTGCTCGGAATCTACACTGTACCAGTCGGTCGAGCGAACTGGTGGAGTTTTTCGAGTAACGCTTACGCTAGTCGTATTACGATACTACTTGTTATGGTCGATTGCGTTATTTTAGCGTTTTTGTTTTAATATGTAGTTAGCGTACGACGCGCCATGTAAAAGAAATGTCACAACTACCTATAATAACATAATCAATGCTGATTGCCTACTACAAGAGCGCAGGGAGTCCTTTGCCTTTTTTCACGATACAGTTACGGGTATTCAGGGGTTCAGGACATAGAGACAATCACATTGCATTGTTTAAGGTAGAATCGGTGCAATGCTGGGGCATGATAATTTCAGATGATCCGATAGCATTCTGGCTGCCTATCTTATTAGTGTAGTCAATTATTCAAATTACGGCATGTAGTGTTGCAGATTTTTCTGGCACCCAGTTGTTGCAGATTTTTAAACCGCACACAGCTGTGCGTGACCAGCAATCATGGCAGTTTGCGTTGTATGCATTAAAAATTTAAACTCGTTGATCCGAAGGAATTCAGTGACAATATAATAATTAGTCTATGTTTACATTTCAATCCATTGTAGAGCATCACACAGGAACAGTTGGAGAAAACAGCCCGTACCTTCCGACAGGTTTGCCAGCCGAAGCACAAAATATCGGACGGTACCAATTAATCACACGACGGTATACGACTCATAATAATCGAATATCTAGTTTGTGTATAAGATAGGTTAATGCCAAACGCAAAAAATAGATTTGAACACATTTTAACCTATTTTTGTGTGTTTTCAAATGTAAAACAAGTTGGTTGACTGAGTCAAATGAGCTACTTTGATCTACACGGAGTGAAGTTTTGAGCTATTTTTCGTCGCGCGCGACGTTGGCGCTCTATGTCTATTTGAACGGTTACCATGTCTCTTGGACTTTCGATGAAAATGTCTAGCGGCAACTCAAGGGTACGAACTGTTAGCCTAACTTAGTCATTCTATCCACCTGACTATTCAGCAATAGCTGAATGCTGCTTTACTCTTTCATTGTCGTGAAGCACTAGCCCTTCCTGTTTCTTTCCTTTTTAATCTTTCTTTGTCCACGGCTACTTTTCCGAATATTTGGAAACAAGCATGGATAAGGCCAGTTTTTAAAAAGGGTGATTGTGGTTGCGTCTCTAATTATCGTGGCATATCTATTTTATCGGCGTTCAGCAAAGTCTTTGAATCTGTTATTCGTTTACCTCTAATGGAAATGGTGAAATCGTGGATCATTCCAAATCAACATGGCTTTATGGCTGGCCGCTCCACCACTACTAATCTTATGGAATTTGTTTCCTCAGCACTCTTAAATCTGGACTCTGGCATGCAGGTTGATGCTGTGTATACCGATTTCAAAGCTGCGTTTGATAAAATCCCCCATTCTCTGCTCATTCCTAAATTCAAGAAACTTGGCTTCTCTCCTTTCTTTCTTGAATGGCTACAATTATTTCTATCGAATCGTTTTTGCTGTGTTAAATTGAATGACGGTTTTTCTTATGAGTTTCATTGTTCGTCGGGTATACCCCAGGGTAGTGTCTTGAGTCCTTTACTTTTTATTTTATTTGTCAATGATGTGTGCTCTGTTCTTCCATCCGATTCCTTCCTTATGTTTGCAGATGATTTAAAAATATTTTGTCCTATCACTGACTCTAATTCATGTGTCTCTCTTCAATGTCTGTTAGACTCCTTCTCCTTTTGGTGTTCTGCTAACTTTCTCTCCCTGTGTATCGATAAATGTGCTTGTATATCTTTCTCTCGGAGCTTAAATGTGTTGTCTCATAATTATTCACTAAACTCTGTTGTATTAAATTGTGTTAATGTCATTCGTGATCTTGGGGTTCACCTTGATGCAAAGCTGTCATTCAATCATCATATTGAGCGTACCATTAACCATGCCAATAGTGTACTAGGAATGATTTGTGCTATGGCAAATGATGTGCGTGACCCTATATGCCTTAAAGCCCTTTTCTGTAGCTTAGTCCGCCCTATTTTAGAATATGCTAGCACTGTGTGGTGCCCAGTCAGCTCGGTATGGATTGAAAGGGTTGAAAGTGTTCAACGCAGATTCACCCGTATTGCCATTAGGCGTCTTTTAGGGCAATCGGGTGCTTCTCTTCCCCCTTATGAAGTCCGATGCCGTATGCTTGGATTGATGACACTGCATGATCGTCGCTCTGCTTCTCAAGCTTTGCTTATCAGTGGTTTGCTTCGGAACGAGATTGATTGTCCTTCACTTCTTAACAGAATTACGCTGTACGCGCCTGCTCGCTTTCTTCGACGCCGCGATTTCCTTCAAATCCCGTCGAGAAGAACGCTGTATGGCACCAATGATCCGTTTTTTCGATCCCTCCATCGCTTCAACAGTGCCTCTGGTGTGTTTGATTTTCATATTCCCCCTCAATCCCTTCGCCCCCTCTTCCTTCAGTTCTTTGACTCCCTTTTTGTTTCCCCATCCTAATTCTTTCATTTTACTTGTGTTGGCTGTGTTACAAATTGCTTGCTGTCTAGTATATGTTTGTCTAGTTAGATTTAAGTATTTGTTTGTTATCATTAATTTTAAGTTTTAGTCAGTAAGTTTCCCTATATTTAGCCCTCTGATGCAGATAGTTGTATCGTAATAAATAAATAAATAAATAAATAAATAGCAATCGACGGCTTTCGTATGATGTGTGCGTGAGTTACGGGATCGCTGATCAGAGGATCGAAGTAGAGAGTTCAAAATAGAGGGAGCACGCATGCAGTGATGAGTTTCATTCGTGCGACTGAGCTAAAGCAAATAGGATTAAACGGGCTCGTGCTAATAATAATAAAGTGTTGTGGCTCATTTCTAGAAAGCCGCACTAGAACAGGCGGCGAAAGTTTATCAAAGAGTCTTGAGCAAAGGTCTTGCTGGTAAATTATAACATAGTTAATTTCAATCTAATGTGATGCATCTTAAGGTTTCCTCATCTACCAACAGCATTAAAACAACATAATGACTATAATTATAAAATATACAATATATTTCTCTATCCATTGTCCGCTATGGAAAAACAAATTTTGGATTGTTCTTGTAAAAGCACTGCAACAGTATTGCGGCCGCCTCACAGTGGTCCTTAACTCCTTGGGCTGCAAATGAACAGAAGATGGCGAAAAATAAAACTTCAATATCAATTTGACAAACAGTCGATCCACCTCAACATACCGGCCGATTTGCACGCTTCTAATCCGGCCCGAAACGCCGGCTTCATGTGGTCCGGAAGCATCGTGTCAATTTGTTTGAGCGATTTTTCGTAGTTCACCTTTCCCTTCCGCGCCACCTGCATAATGTCCAGCAGACAACTCACATAGCACTTAAAATCTTTCGTATCAGCAAACACACCACGATTAACTGCATCTGCTACTTCTACAAGAACGTACAGAGTGTGTAAAGAAGAAATGGAAAATGTGGAAATGGAAAAAATATGAGCTTTTGGTTACTGAATCGTATACCGTCGCGTGATTAATTGGTACCGTCCGATATTTTGTGCTTCGGCTGGCAAACCTGTCGGAAGGTCCGGGCTGTTTTCTCCAACTGTTCCTGTGTGATGCTCTACAATGGATTGAAATGTAAACATAGACTAATTATTATATTGTCACTGAATTCCTTCGGATCATCGAGTTTAAATTTTTAATGCATACAACGCAAACTGCCATGATTGTTGGTCACGCACAGCTGTGTGCGGTTTAAAAATCTGCAACAACTGGGTCACTACATGCCGTAATTTGAATAATTGACTACACTAATAAGATAGGCAGCCAGAATGCTATCGGATCATCTGAAATTATCATGCCCCAGCATTGCACCGATTCTACCTTAAACAATGCAATGTGATTGTCTCTATGTCCTGAACCCCTGAATACCCGTAACTGTATCGTGAAAAAAGGCAAAGGACTCCCTACGCTCTTGTAGTAGGCAATCAGCATTGATTATGTTATTATAGGTAGTTGTGACATTTCTTTTACATGGCGCGTCGTACGCTAACTACATATTAAAACAAAAACGCTAAATTAACGCAATCGACCATAACAAGTAGTATCGTAATACGACGAGCGTAAGCGTTACTCGATAAACTCCTCCAGTTCGCTCGACCGACTTGTTCAGTGTAGATTCCGAGAACAGCATGGAAGCGACAGTGGCTCAGCTAGGGTTGAACAGTGGTGTTCCAATTCCGACGATGAGTGTGTTAATGCGTTTTCTGATCCTTAAGTATTACTCGCAATACTACAGCTTCTGCACGGTTGGAAATGATTTTCTCCAAGATGTACCATTGAGCAGAATTGTGCTGTCGCTATACGATCAATTGAACACCAGTATGCTCCACGCAATCGACAACGGCTGCCAAGCGTTCGTGGTTGACGAACAGGGTGCTGAACGTTTTCTCGATCTTTACATGCCGGTGCACGATTTGGCCCGTCAGCGATCGTTGGACAAAAGCTTGATCCTCCTGATAGCGAAGCGAAACCAAACGCACTTATTCGATCGCATGCGAGTGCACGAAGCATTTCGCGGTAAGGGGTGTTACTTGATGTTGAACCATTCGGACTGTGCGATAACAACTATTGACGTTTTTCTCGTTCATGCAGAATTGGCGAACGTCCTGATCGTAGTGTACGATGAGCAGGAACGGCCTACTAATCTCTACAACACCGTCGTCGATATGTCAGATGTACTTGAGCGAAGCGTGAACGTTGCTATGGAGCTAGTCGCGGTAAAATGGACCAGTTGGAAGAATCATTCTTTTTTCCCAGACAAAGCTAGAGATCTGAATGGTTACGTGTTGCGAACGTCCATGTGCAACTATTTGCCGTTTACGGGCTATGAGCGACTGGTAGGTAAATGAGCGGTGAGGTTAGTGGAAAAATATGCTGATTGTCTTACTTAACGACCTTTTGCAACAGGACCAAGAAACTGGCAATGCCTTCGATTCCGCGACAGGCAAGCGATCGATATGGTTGGATGGCACAGAACTACAGCTTCTAGTTTCGTACTGTGAGCGTCGTAATTGCAACATTATGGTGTTCCCAGGTACCTACTCAATCTCTCCGTCGACCACGTGTATGGTCCAATGCTCCAGCGCTGATCAATTGTTACTCTCTTTCGCCCAACCGCCACAGAGGATGAAGACGAGTGGGGCGATGTCTACCCGAATGGCACCGGAATTGGTCTGATGGGCAGTGTGGCCGAACGACGCACAGACATTGCCTTTGGAGCATTTTACCTTTGGTTCAAGCCGTACAACTTCTCCTCCTATACCGCCACCATCAGCCGATCTGGAGTGACCGTGCTCGTGCCGAAACCGAAGCTGCTACCGCACTGGCGTACCCCGTTTCTTTCCTTCTCATGGCCACTATGGATTGCCGTGATGGTCACATTTCTTGTTGGCATTATAGCTACTTGGTTGGCGGGTACGGTGCGTCTTCGATTGTTGCTACTGTCCGCTCCAACCGATCAGCCGTGGACTGGTCGATCAGATCTGATTTCTGAGCAGCTTACGCTGAGCGATGCCGTGCTTATGATGGTTGGCTTCTTCGTAGCACAATCATCGCCCATTCGAACTGACCTATGGTCGTGCGTGTGCCTGTTTGCCTCGTTGCTGCTGGCCGGATTTATGGTAAGCAATTTGTACAGTGGCGGACTTGCCAGCGTCATGACGGTTCCGAAGTACGAAAAATCGATCGATACTGTCGTTGACTTTGCGGCGACCGGCATGAAATGGTTTGGTCCCACGCCGTACTGTTTGGAGGAGATTTGGAACGCGTCTGAGGTAAGAGCAAATTTCGTGCTGAAGTTGTTAGAATAGTTTCCTTGCGGTACAGTTTCTATTTAATGACAGATCGATCATCCAACTAGCCTCACTTACAGCAAATTCAAAAGACCTACATTGCAGCCGGCCCGGAAGAGATGAACCGATACGCGCACATGGGCGGCAGCGGGTTTATTATCGAGCAAGCGCAGCACGGTAATTTTGCACCGAGTAACTTTCTTGATCGGAAAGTTTCGACAACCTTGCAGCCGCTGAAGGACTACGTCTACACGCAGAACTGTGCGGCACTGATAACCAACACTAATCCGTTGCGGTCCAATCTGAACGAGTACATCCTGCGGGTTCAGCAGTCGGGTCTGCTATACCATCTCGGTATCCGGACCGCCATTCGATACCTGCCAACGGACGTGATGCGAAACATCGAGCGTTCGCGAATGCATCAGCACGACGACGGTGCGGTAAGATTGGAATTGGGGCACTTTTTGGGTGCATTTTTCATACTGGGCTATGGGTTGTTGTGCGCTAGTCTCGTGTTTGTGGGAGAACTCTGGGGCACAGTGATGATGCGACGATGGAATGACACGTTTGTAAGCACGGCGACCGTCGTTACTGCCTACTGAACCCTCGCAGAGCAACTTTTCGGTTGAGCGTAGCTCTTGGTACACCAGGATTTGTTATATTAGGTGGTGAAGTATCGAAAGAAAGCGTAAAAACACATTTGGGAATACTCACGTGTACTAGCTGCGGTAATAATGAAAGGCAGATAACGCTGCAACACACTACAGATGCCAATATCGTTATGGAAGACATCTCGGGACGGAAATGAGATTGTTTCGCATAGCACTATGACATGTTTTATAGAGATCGAACACTGAATATTGCACTGAACTGTCAATGATCGGAAGAAATTGATATCACGCTTGCTGCGATTACTTTTCACTCAATTGTGATTGACACTAAACTGAGAGTATCTTGATGGCAAACAGAACATTTTAAATGTCACGAAGCATTTTTTTCTGCACCCATAGTTACTTTAAACAGTTTTGCAACGCTCACGGTTTTACACTTCGTCACTACAAAATGGTACGTCCGGAAGTGGTAATTAAACGATTGTCAGCATGAAGCTTGTCTTTGATAGCTTAATCATGTTGATGGGCGGTGACTAAACGTTAAAGATTTGACGACAGCGCTTTAGAGTGGTGTAATTAATTCATTATAGTGCGGAAAACACTCGATCGTAGGGCTTAATGAAATAGTGAAATTATATTGTTAATGTAAAATTATAGACAAATTCTGTGAGTGTTTACGACACCGTATAATTAACTTTTATTTGCAACTGTTTTTTTAATCTAAAAAGTACAATTTACTTATACGATTACGAGTATTACTTTCATTGTTTGCATCTGGAATCAATAAATACAAGTACCGTACAATACGAACATTGCTTTTAAAATGTTTTTTGGATAGATTTTTGCGATGCTGAATTAGCTTCAATTCCGCGCTGCTCAATCAATCAATTAAATTATTTACCGTGTCCAGTACTTCCCCGTTCATTGGTTGCACTTTCGCTATCTAAAACAACCGATGCCATTTTAGTACCGTCTTCTTTACATAGCAAACCCGGCACTGTGCTGGTCCCCGTAACGGTAACGTGCCGTGTGGGACCAGCACCTGGTACACTCTTTCTACCGTAACTACTCTTTCTACCCGGTTTACAGTAAACGCTTCCGTGATACGACGAGTAGGCAAAACAACGACGGTCATCGGAGGCGTAAGATTTCTTTATCGTTTTCCGATGTTCATCAACTAGAACGGGTGTGCCTTTGATGCTCTCTTGCTGTTTCATAGTTCCAGGATTAGCAGGACCTTCATTAACGTCAAAATTCGTGTCGTCTTCGTCATCATCATTTTCGTTGTCTTCGTCGTCCTGATCGTTGTCATCCTCGTCTTCATCGTCGTCGTCATCTTGGCTGGCTGCGTGGAGGTTTGCTCGATCGAGATTGTTTAGTGGACATCATTTATCCCACAGACCGATTTCCTTCATTTTGGTTTGAAAATACCGTTCGAGAGTGTTGGCGCAGCTATTAGCGATAAATTAAAAAAAAAAGAAGAAGATTGGTTAGGATTTTGATATGAAAGACCCCGGATAAGATTTAACTTGAGACAGGATCATAGTTTTGCAACATCTTACCGATAGTATTCTGTCTCCGGTGAATTGTAAAGACGACAGTTGGTAAAAATACGGGCCATATCAGCCATGAACAACCGTCTGGTAACGTAATATCTAAAAAAAAAAAAGTTAAGTTCACATGTCAAATTGATCATTTTGTTTGTTTTTCAGCCATTGACTCACTTATTCTTGAGTCGTTCATTCATCGTTTTGAGATCCATCGGGTATTTAATATGATCGTAATAGTCTGGCACCTCCGCCTGATTGACCGGCTTCAGGAACGGCCATGCAGCTGTATGCTGCCGAACAGCAAGCAAAACTCCGCTCAGCGAATTGGCCAGCTTATCCGGGTCTGCCGATTCTTCTAGCGGTCGAGCTGTTCGCTGTGCTCGGAATGTCGGTCTCCATCCTACTTCTCGCAAACCCGGTATCGATTCGATAGGTATACTACGAACACCTTCCTTAAAGCAGGTCAGCCCAGGGTGAACCTTTTGCACTTCCTGCTGGCGCTGAGTGATTAATTCTTTTACGATCTCCTTTTGCTTTCGTATGACTGAGCTAAATTGCGTGTAAATTAAGCTTGGATGGAGTTCGCAGTGCATGAGCGTTGCACCTTCATATTCTTTTATGAATCCTATAAAAGAAAGAAAATAAATTGTAATCAATAGAGCGCATTCATTTAGCACAAAAAGACATAATGAACATACCAGCGTACACGTGGCGCGCTACCTTGATGTCTTTGGAAAATCCTTGCTTCTTGAAGTACCCGATCGCAAACTCATCAGCGTACGTGAGGAAATGTTTAATGCCACGCTGGGTACTGTAGTCTTTCAAATGATTCATGAGATGCGTACCATACCCCTTCACCTGTTCACTGCTTGTAACTGCACAGAACACAATTTCTGTGAAGCCTTGCGAAACGAATGTTCTGAAACATATTCCACCAATCGGACGACCTTCTTTAATTAAGGCTAGCGTTTTGTGTTTCCTAAAAATAAATAGGAACCATTAAAGTTTAATTCATCATCGGATGTATTGAAACAAAAGGCAAAAAGCCCAAACAACAACACATACGGGTCAAACACTAGCTGGCTGATGTACTCCCTGGGCATTCCTGGCAGCTGATGGGCAAAGACGCTGTGTAGTCCAAGTAACCACAGCATTGATTGTTTCGTTACCGGTTTGGTGAGCGAGTTGCCAACGACATGGAATTCGATTTCTCGCCGATTTTCTTCTGCCTTAGCCGCTTCATCACGAGGTGCGTTCGGCGGAAAGACGACCTCCGCCCGGCTGGAGTAGTTGCTGTCGTTTATGCGCTTCAGTGCACGCGCGACCACATCATCGGACAGATCCTCGCAGTCTGATTCCTTTTTGTAGCGCTTTGCATCTCCCATCTTCTTGCCTGTCCCCGACAATGACGATCCTTCGTGCTGGCGCTTGGTTTTGTGCAGCAGAAGCGACGACGTTGGCTTAAAGTTTGGCGACCAGATTGGCGAATCTTCGTTCACTACCTCCTGCTTAAGTGCTTCGAGGAATTTGGGCAGCTGCGTAAGCATGATACGTTTTTCCGGCGGCATTCGATCGCGCTCAATCTTACAACGCATCAGCAACTGCTGGTATACGTACTGGTAGACGGCCTTTAGCAGTGTGCGGCCGAAAACGACAGACGTTTCAAAGTGCCGCAGTGAACTGCAGAAAGCCGGCACGTGACAGAACACCAGCCACCGTGTGTAGTTAATTTTGTAGTTCGAAACATCCTCCTGGCTAACTAGATCCTGCCGCGCACTCGGTGCTTCAAAATTCCAATGATTTAGACAGTGCAGAAACGTCTTCGCAACATCGGTCATAGAGTCCAGTTCTGCCTGATGGAGATGACCATACCTGCCGAAAGGGACAATGGTACAAATAATGTGAGTGGGTTCTCCTTGTCTATTAGCACCTACTATTTGCCTTACTTGTGCATAACGAAGTTGGTGACTGCTTTGGAAATCGAGGGCTGTTCAAACGGAGGATCTCCTAGCGGTCCTCGTATAACGGCCTGCGTACGTGTTAGAATGCACTGCCGCAACAAACGGAACAGATAAGCATATACCTTCTTCGTATCGGTATCCGTTTCCCGGAGCATGCTCATGTACAAATTTTCCACATCCACAATGGCCCCCAGCAGCTCGTTCATCTGTTCCTCGGTAATATCACCTAGATGCTGAATGTGCGTCTCAAGACTGTGCTTACAGTTCGGATTTCGGCACTCTTCAGCGAAATCGGGGCAATAATCGACCTCCACATCTTTGTGGCGATTCTCCTCCGGCGTTTTCCAGCCACTGCAGCGGCATTCGTTTGCTTGACAGGACGAGTACATGGAAAGCTTGGTCAGCTTTTGATTTCTCGGTAACTGATAAACCTGTAAGGGAATGCGATATGCACAGTAAGTTAGCAGAGTTCACAACGGAATAGCTGCAATAGCTTAACAGGAATAAATGGACCTTCCGTACCTTTTGTTTGCGCATCATGATCCGCTCGATGCTATCCTGGCGTGTGGTTTCTTGCGCTCCGCTGCTGTTGCCGCCATGATTCGAGTCGGACTTTTCTTGCTTCACTTCGCCGTTCTGATTTTTTGGATTCTCACTCATGCTTCTCCTTTACAGTATGAATTGTTCGGTGAAAAACGTATCTGTAGTTCTAGATATCGGCCGATATGTAAAATTTGTGATTCGTGATTTGTTTTGCTTGGATTTTCTACGCCTGCCTGTCAAGGGAACGTCAAGTTGCACGGAACAAGATACATAGAGCAATGGTAGGCGCATTTAAATATCTGCCTGCCAAAAAAATATACGAGAGTGGGAAAAATGTAAAATACCATTACCCCGAAAATGCTGTAATTAAATTGAAAGGTGTTCAACTTACAAATTGATTCATTGTAGCTTAAATAAGAGAAAAATAGTTTCTTTGCGTTAAATTCTGAATTTTTCACATGAGCTGTCTCTAAACCTCGCTATTGTTGTTATTCAGTTGACAGTTTGATTTTCCAAAAGCCTCGATGTTCCACAGATAATTGCTCATGTATTGTAAACTTTTTTGCGGAGTGGCAAGACGAGCTCATCTCACTGCTGCATCCGTTCGGTCGACCTTTACTCCGTACAGACAAACCGGCAATACGGCAAGCATCATGCAAGAGTCTTATCCAGTCATCGCAAAAGTCCCTACCCATATACTAACGTGGGGTAAGTGGATCGAAGAATCGCTTGGCGATCAGAAGGAAATCGTGCTGTGCATTACCGGTAACCCAGGACTGCCTGGATTTTACACGAAGTTTCTCTCCACCGTATATGAGTGCTTGAACAAAGAACTACCAGTGTGGGTAATAGGTGAGTATAATGTTAATTTGTATTTGTTTGCTGTTTTAAACATTATCTAACTGCTGCTATGCCGCATTCCTACAGGTCAGGCGGGCCACGATGAAGCAGATGAAAGCCCGTACAAGAAACCGGTGCCCGCATTGAAAGGGAACGAAGAAATGTTTAACTTAAAAGGACAGCTACAGCACAAGATAGAGTTCATACGGAAGTACGTTCCCGAGGATGTAAAAATTCATCTAATCGGTCACTCGATAGGAGCGTACATGGCGCTGGAACTGCTCAAAGTTCCTGACATAAGCGACCGCATTCAACATTGCTACTTTCTCTTTCCCACCCTGGAACGGATGGCCAAATCGAGGAACGGTTTCATAGTGACCAGAATCATTAATCCTATGTGGTGCGTGTGGCAATGGTTTTACCGAATGTTCGACATGCTGCCCTTGTTTATCCGGACTTGGATTATCTACATGTACTATCTGGTGGATGGAATACCAAAGTACTACCTAGGAACCGGTCTGAAGTATATGAATCCCAGCGTAATAGATAAAATATGGTTCCTGGCAATTGATGAGATGGAAAAGGTAAAGGACCTGGATACGGATACACTCATCAAGAACAAGCAGCGCATTAAGCTGTATTATGGCAGTAAGGATGGATGGGTACCGGTACAGTACTACCATGATCTGAAGCAACGTATCCCAGATATTGATGCTGAACTGTGCACCAGGAACTATGAGCATGCATTTGTATTACGTTCAGCGGCTCAGATGGGCTTTTCTGTCGGTGAGTGGATCTTAAAATATCGTGCATAAAACTTTTTTCTTTGTTGAGAAACAATGGCCTGGCCATGATGCTTTATAATCAAATCAATCTAGATCAATAGTAACAGGTGGATGTAAAGTAAATAATAACAAATTGATCTTTACTTGAATTTACTATCAAACTACTATAGCCTGTGATTGTGGAAAGAAATGTTTTAATCAATATTGAAGTATTTAATTACATTATTTCTTTTGGCAAATAAGTTGTTTTGGTACTAGAGAATGTTGAGAAATTAAGTCAATATTTGCAATTGAACTATAATCCACCATGAAAGTGCAATCGTAAAAAATACATGACAGAAGGAAAAAAGCTCTTTCCCATACCGGGAATCGAACCCGGGCCTTCTGGGTGAAAGCCAGATATCCTAGCCACTAGACCATATGGGAGATGTGAGAGAGGGGATGCTGGAAAAAATTAATTTGAGATCACTGAAGTATTCTGGCGAAAGAATTTGTCAATAATTTTCGTAATATTTACCTCAAACTCGATTCAGGATTCGATTTTAAAGTGGAAATCTAAGCCGTATTATATGATGCTGATAGTGACACTTTATGAATATTATGGGCATTTTCTGTATGGTTATCATGGATTAGTAACAGTTCATTATTGATGTAAATCTTATCCATTCCGTTTGGTGTCCCGAACTAGTCTTTCTTCAGTGTACAGTAATCGATCATGCGCACTTGTGCAGCAACGCTCTCTCTCTCTCTATTTCTTTATCTCTTTAAACGAGTGAATATTCCAAGAGATCGGGTAGAGCCAGTAGTATCGAGAAATCCTTCAATCTATCTAGTCGCATTCGGTAAGGAAAGCCAAATCCCGAGTAGTCGGGTTTGTCAACATTATAAAACGTATCCACATGAGGCTATTTACCTTGCAAAAGTGCAGTGATGCAGCCACAAGTTCATGTTTTTATTTACTTTTCGTTTCCGTATCTGTCGCCTTACGTACGACGCCTAGAACGTCTGATTTTCCTACACCACCTACAGTGCAAGTGTGTGAGTGCGTGCTGTAATCAATTTCCCAACGAGGGGAAATGTTGGTCAAATGTGAAGGTTACTCCTGAAAATGTAATGAAAACAAACAACAAACGCATCGGCATACGGCAAAATAAGGAAGGTGCTTATATCTTCCATCTGGTATCGTTCGCGTTTTTTCCATTTTTCTATCGTTTTGGCAATGGTTGACCAGGTTGGAGTTTTGTTCCTACCTTTAATACACGTTTGTTGCTCTCCGGTGACACAATCCCTTGGCAAAAGTGGCCATAAGCCCGTCCGTAATTCGTGGGACAGTAGGACGCTTTTGTAGGTCGGAATTGTTTCTATTTTTGTACAATGCAGAAGCGCGGAACCTTTAATAAATGTTCTCTGTGGCGGTTGTAAGATTTGGTACAGCTTTGGCTACGTTAGCGGCTTAGCGGTCGGTAGTAGCTCGCAGTCAGTGTGATGCGTGGGAAGCACATTTATTATTGATCGCTCACCGGCCAACAATGCGAGTAACAAAACAACTCGTTTCGCAGGTCGATTCGAAAAGGGTTTGTTTGGCTATATCTTTTTTTGTCAAACAGAATGGTGAGTGTTTGACGATAAAGCATAAAGTCCTTTGCAGGAATTATAAGTAAGGTTTTCGAAGTGATTAAATCAATAGAACCACTCGATGGTCTCCATACTTGAGATTATTTACACGAGGATTACAAAAAATGAGCCATTTCATTTACAACAATAAAACGCTACACACAACGGTATAAGCGCCGTGACATTGAAAGATACGGGAGCATGTACGAGGAGCAGGCACGAGCGAGCACGCGTTCATATAACGAAGTTAAATAAAACTCTTCAATGTAGGACAATTTCCGGCCGATTGGAAACACTCGCTGCTTATCGATAAAACTGTAGTATCATTGGAAAGCGGTGAAGCGCGCGAGTTTGAACATCGTCGTCGTCATCATTATGGCGATTACACAACCTAGCACCTAGAACTGCATTCGGTACACCACCGGGGATGGCAGGATGCAGTGTATTTGCGCCGTTCAGTAACGGTATGATTGCAAATTAAACACAGTGCAGCTCTCTACTACACGCACGTTTGGCACACTAACACCGTAACTTGCACGAGATCTTATCAGTTACTGGTATGTACCCCCTACAGCTGTTGCATTCTGGATATCCGCACATACCTGCACGCTGCAACTTGCACATGTACAGCGAATGATCAGCGGTGAAACAGTGCAATCTCTCCCACTCTTGGTGCATTTAGACACGTTCACGGTCAATACGCACACATGGTGAGAGATTCATTGGTGTAAACGTGCACGTGACTTCCTGTAACGACAGTTGAAATGCTGTAATAACAGTTAAAATGCTGTATGTAGTGCACACAATTATGCTGCTGATAATACACTAAATAATGCCATGCCGAAATAATGCTATGCCTTTAGTAGGTGTGTGATATTCACAAAAAAATATTCCCTCTTTTTATGCTTTCAACCTTTGAATACACTATGAAAAGCGTCCAAACGGGTGGCGTCACTAATACTACTTCAAACCGGCACGAAGCGCAAGTGTGCGACACACCAGCGAAAGTGCATCGATCGCGAGAATTGATCACCACTTGCCAAGCCCCCCCCCACCTCCATTCCACCCTATGCTGGTTTTTTATTCTTTTCCCCGTCGTCCGTTCGTCTGCTTATTTATAGCATATTCCACCTGCCCCGGCTCAACGAAACCCGGTCACCGACTGCATCCCAGTCTGGTGATATAATAACGTACACACTCCGCCAGCACGCTCATAGGCGGAACACTGTAGAAAAACTTTGCCTCAAAAAGCTTGCTCAAACATCACGAACGGCAAAAAGGCAATGAAGCGGGGAACACCGTTTCCGCAGGGCGGATGCCGCAAAAGCACACGAGTTCGAACCGAACGATGCCCGACCGATGGCACCGGGCGCGCTAGTTCAGCTAGTCTGGCGGGGCGATCGATGCCAGCGATGATATATCCGTTCACTTGCTCGCCGAACGTCGAGGTCTCGAGTCGTTTTCGATCGTACACCGTGACCGGTTTGCCTACGATCCCCATATCCATCTTTGCGAAGGGCATCCTTGCCGTTACTGCCTGATATTCGCCACAACCTAGTGGCGCGCTTCGATCGACAGTTGGAGCTAAAAGCCTTCGCTCCACGGGAATCAACTTTTGTCAAGGTAAAAGGGTGGCAATTACGCATCCAGCTCGTGCCACTAAAGCAGTGCAGCCTCCGGCATGTGCTACTTAGTTCTGTGTCTAGTGCATCGGTTCAGTAGCAGGCTGCAAACTGCAGAACTGCGATTCCCTGTTAATATTATGTAACCGGATCTTGGCATCCCAGAATATACACAGGTGTTTTACGTGGCTTGTCAGTGTGATTGGAACGCGAGTAGAGCGATCATGAAAGAGTCCCAAATTTACCCAACCCCTCCGCTGTTGGGTCGGCGTAATGGCGAGTGTTTTGTGAGTTGAACGCGCGACGAGTGCTTTAAATTTGGTACTGTGCAGTGACCAGTGGGCGATCCTTTTTGGCGCTGTCGATTTTTTACATAACCGTGCCCATCTCGCTAGATAATGATTACGATCTAAGCTAAACCCCCCCGCATCAGTGTCGTAGCGAGCGAATTGCACGATCTCCCTGTCTTTCGAGTGCATGTATTAATAGAATGGAATGTTACGACGTTTTTGCTACCGTGGGTAGTTTTGATATTCCGTCTTAATTAGCTAACGATCGGTCACAACGGCTGAGCGCGACACGGCACGGTTTAGGTACGACAAAACCAAAACAACGGAACGATAGAAAACCCCACCGGGAGAGGTTCTTCGCACTTTATTTGCTCGGTTTATCGGACATGATTGATGCTTGTTTTGTGCGCCAACGATGACAACGGATTTTAATTTTGCGTTAGAATGATACCACTGGTACACAGCTCGGTACACACGATCACACGATCAGCTGTGAACGATACGTTGATGGATGCGTTTCGCGTTTCATTTGCCGCCCCAGTTTGCTGCCGCTTGAGACAGGACACGATCATGCGCCTGATTGTTGTAGTGAGATCACGTGACTGATCGGTGCAAAGGATTGCTGTGTTCCCCCTGAGGGTGATCGTGGATTACCACTATCTGTTCGTTTGTTTGTAGTAGCATAGCATATGTTTGTGCGTGTAATAGCAGCAGTACCAGCTACAATTAGACCTTGCCACATGAAATCAGCTGCGCGCACACTGCGCTACAAATCCATTCGCTTCAAATGTTTCGGCGTCGCTGTGAATCATCAGCCCCTGTCAACATGCTGTGCGATGATGTCATTTAAGCGATCCAAACGACGCCACGGCCATAGTTTTGTATGGTTTTGCACGCTTGGCTACATTCGCGATTCATAACGGCTGCTTCCTTTCCGCAGCCAAGCCAACTAGCCGCGTGTTTCGTGATGTCTGTCTGCCGTCGTATCGTGTTTTAATGATACTTTTTTCGAGCTTTACGATTCTTGCAAAGCGTGATCCACGATCAAGGGCAAAACATTTCGCGAACTGCGAAGGGGTTTACTTTTTTTTCTTTTTTCAAACCTTTAGGCACACAGGGGAGCAGATCATCAAGGCCAAACATTAAAATCTCGGTCTAGACGGTAGAAAACGTCCACATCTTGCACGTTGCACGGAGACACAGCACGAAGTGTATATGTGTAATGTGTGATGTTTCCCACTAGCCACTGCCTGCCTCTCTGCTCGATATCTCCTTTATATGACCTCTACTCGGTTAGGGCAACTTGAGGCAGTGTCTATCATTACACCATCCCACGAGGATACTGACACTTGGGCCGTCACTGGCTTATCACGTGTAGGTTTCAATGAACAAACAAACGTAAGCGTTTCGTTAAAAAACACATCACACATTGCGCGTAATTATCTTGTGTTCGGCTGCGTATTGGCATTTATCTCTAAAGAGGACGCCACGCAGCAATAAAACGTAAACTAACAACACCAGTCGTGGCGTGTACGAACGCTGTGGTACTGCCGTGTGCATTAGAGGGACCGGAACGGTAATGATAATTGTTCTATTCCTGAGGACAATGATTAATTTATTGCATCGCACCATCCGAGTATGAAGCGATACGGCATTGCGTAGTGATCTTTCCTTCAGATTAAAGTCAGCGGTATTTACTAACGACGAATGAATGTTGCATCTGCTGTGCAATGCGCGAATCCGCGATGGAGTTTATTATCAGTAGCCCTATCGGCAAAGCAGCACGTGTTAGTACCGGCACGGTTGGGATAGAAATCAGATTATAATATTTTTATAATTGCCATGAAATCGTCTTCTATTCATTAGCTCACTTTTACCTTCGCAGTTCCTAATTGAAATATTGTGATGCTCCCTGTTTCCAGCAGCCTTTCGCACGAACCCGCTAATCAACAATGGCATCGAGACTTCGAAAGTTCGGCGTGACAGCAGCCGGTATCGCGATCGGTGCCGCCCTGTCCACCTATGCCCTGCAGCACAAAGATACGCCCCAGTATCAGGTAAGCTCGGCAACCGACCCGGTTTATGGCCAGCTCAAGCAATCGTGTGTTTCGTTCTGCAAACAGGTTCAAATGGAGGAAATGCAACGTATTCGACGTAAGCGAACGCTGCCTTCACGATCGGAACAGATCAAGGCGCTGCAGAGCGACGAAGAGTACGATGTGCTGATCATCGGTGGTGGAGCCACTGGGGC
This sequence comes from Anopheles arabiensis, assembly GCF_016920715.1. NCBI lineage: Eukaryota > Metazoa > Arthropoda > Insecta > Diptera > Culicidae > Anopheles > Anopheles arabiensis. The sequence goes on from NC_053517.1 coordinate 53,492,338, forward strand.
CGGCTGTGCACTGGATTCGGTCACGCGCGGACTTAAGACCGCCCTGGTCGAAGCGGACGACTTCGCCAGTGGTACCTCGTCACGATCAACCAAGCTGATCCATGGTGGTGTGCGATATCTGCAGAAAGCCATTCTCGGTGTAAGATGATCATATTGCTTCCACTGCCCATAGAATGCTAAACTAAAGTTGTCGGTTTGTGCTTCTTACAGTTGGATATTGAACAGTACCGGATGGTAAAAGAAGCTCTGCACGAGCGCGCCTCAATGCTGCGATCGGCGCCACATCTGACCAGACCACTGCCGATCATGCTTCCCGTTTACACGTTAGTTTTTGCCTGGTTTTGCTGCATCCTACCTTTCCGTCCTACCTCTTATGTTTACAATATTAATCGACTATATCGTCTCGTTCATCGTCTCGTTTTTTCAGCTGGTGGCAAATTCCGTACTTCTGGGTCGGTATTAAGGCGTACGATTTCGTCGCTGGCGATCGTAACGTGAAAAGCTCGTACTATCTGTCACGCGCCGATGCGCTGGAACTGTTTCCCATGTTGCGCGGCGATAAACTGTGCGGAGCTATCGTGTACTACGACGGACAGCAGGATGACGCACGTATGAATCTGGCCATCGCACTGACCGCGGCACGCCATGGCGCTGCCATCACGAATCACGTCGAGGTGTTGGAGCTGCTGAAGAAAAAGGGCGACGATGGTAAGGATGTGCTGTGTGGCGCCAAGGTCCGCGATAACATTAGCAAAAAGGAGTGGACGATCAAGGCAAAGTGTATCATCAACGCGACCGGTCCGTTTACGGACTCGATCCGCAAAATGGATAACCCGACGGTGAAGGAAATCTGCTGCCCGAGCTCGGGCGTGCATATTGTGCTGCCGGGATACTACAGCCCACAGCAGATGGGTCTGCTCGATCCGGACACTTCGGACGGTCGCGTTATCTTCTTCCTGCCCTGGTTGAACGGCACGATCGCCGGTACCACGGACTCGCCGTGCGATGTAACGCGCACCCCCACGCCCACCGAGGACGAGATCCAGTTCATTCTGAGCGAAATCAAGAACTATCTCAACAAGGACGTTGATGTTCGCCGTGGTGATGTGCTGTCGGCGTGGAGTGGCATCCGACCGCTGGTGTCCGATCCGAACAAGGAGGACACGCAATCGCTGGCTCGCAACCACATCGTGCACGTGAGCGACTCGAAGCTGATCACGATTGCCGGTGGCAAGTGGACGACGTTCCGAGCGATGGCCGAGCACACGATCGATGCTGCCATCAAGGCGTGCAACCTGAAGCCCGAGCGCGGTTGTGTCACCGATGGGCTGTGGATTGAGGGCGCCCAGGGATGGACACCGACGATGTACATCCGCTTGGTGCAGGATTTGGGTCTGGAGGTAGAGGTGGCCAAACATCTGGCCATATCGTACGGCGATCGTGCGTTTGCCGTGGCCAAGCTGGCTACGCTGACTGGCAAGCGTTGGCCCATCATCGGCAAGAAGCTGCATCCGGAGTTCCCGTACATTGATGCGGAGGTGCGCTACGGCATTCGCGAGTATGCCTGCACTTGCGTGGACATGATTTCGCGCCGTTTGCGACTGTCGTTCCTGAATGTGCAGGCCGCTATCGAGGCGCTCCCCATGATTGCAGACATCATGGCGGAGGAGCTAAAGTGGTCAAAGGACGAAAAGGAGCGCCAGATAAAGCAGTGCGAACACTTCCTGCAGACGCAGATGGGCCACCAAGCTAACCGCACACTGAAGGAGAAGGTACCGATCAATCTCTCCAAGCAGGAGGTCGACATGTACGTGAAGCGCTTCGAAACGATCGACAAGGAGAAGAAGGGCTACGTGTCGATCACCGACATTAAGCGCGCAATGAAGTCGTTCGGCGATGCGGAGGTCAGTGGCGAAGAGCTGCACGACATTCTCAAGGAAATCGACACCAACATGAACGGACAGGTCGAGCTGGAGGAGTACCTACAGGTATGGTAGATTGCGTTAGACTCTTCGATCACCTTCCGGTGAGAGTAATCGATTAATTTGTGCTTGTTGATCTTTCGCGTTCGCAGATGATGTCGGCAATCAAGTCCGGATTTGTATCGCACTCTCGGTTTGCTGCGGTGGCGGAACAGGAAGAAATCCGCAAGGAGCAGGAACGTCTCAAGAAGCAGATCACCATCGAGCGATCTGGAGGTGGCTTATAAGCGCCCGGGCAGGATTATCCGGCCAGGTGGCCCCAATCGATTGGCTTGTCGACGATGCACAATCTTCGCGCCAGTCGATATGCACCTGCGGGCACCTTGGCTTTGACAAACCTGCCGGCGTTCCTCTTATCCAGGTAATTGCGAAAACGCACAGAAACACACTAACGAGGGTCCCCCCTCCTATCCTTTTTTTCTCTCTCCGTTCCGTTTACAGCCACTCAACGAAAGTCAAACTAAAACTCTGCGCGTTTGTGTCTTCAAACTGCCGCCACTAAAGCATGTCCTCTACCTGTTTAATCCACCAACATTTGCACTCAATGCGCGTTTGTGTGAACACCGTTGTGCATTTGCGAGGCTAGAAACCAAAGCTCTCAAAGCATATACACTCACCAAGAAACCTCCTATTTGTATCCCGTTGTTGTTAATATGATTGCATTTTTGCGCATCGTCGATCGTGCATCGTATGCAGTTGTGTATCTGTAAAAGCTGTCCAACTGTCGCTGTTCGCTTGCCAAGCGAATGGAACGGCGGGCAGTGTATTGCTAACCAGGCCCTGCGTGCTGATAGTAAATCGAGTAACTTATTCTATTCTGTAAGATCATACCAGTGTACATATAATTGTTGTAAGTCACAGCGCATTGTAAGTGTAATTACCACTCTCGGATTGTTTACTGTTTGGAGAAGTTTTCTGGAAGTTTAACCAAATGAACGCAAACCTCCGAAAGATAGATAAAATGAAGAAATCGTACAAAAACGAACAAACACACCAGGAGAGCATTATTAAAAAAAAAAGCTTTGTCTCCATTGCTACTCTTTGGTGGTGGAGATTTGATGGTTCTTTGATGTTCTGTTAGATCCAACGCGATCGATTTTTAAACGCCAATAGGACAGAGAAGGGATCATCTGTATTCTCGCATACCAATGTGTAGGTAATTCTATTGCAAATATCCAAAAAGTTCTTTGTTTGCGGTGATTTAAATTTTTGAAATATTTAACAACACAAACAAACAAACAGCCTTTAAAAACTAGTTCTTTAAAAACGAACCAAGAATGTTTATTTGTTTGATGTGGGTTATAAGTAGTATTGCACATAATTGATGTAATATTACAGTAATTGAGTTCAATTCGAAATCATGCTTTAATGTGTATGTTTGTATGTGATCTTGTTTATGTGTTTATGTGTGTTTAACCATTCATTTCTCGTTATTGCTTTACATTTTAATTATCAATCGTCACATGTAGGTTCATTTGTATTTTGTTACTTTTCCTTCATTGTATTCACCATGTGGTTTATTGACCATTATGTATAAATGATTGTTTTGGCTTTTACATTGCTTCGTTTGTTATTGTCCACGTTGAATACAATTAATAGTAACTTTTTCCTTATTTTTTCTCATCTCTCATCGCTCCTAAATGGTTTGTTTTAGCTAAGTGCTGTACCACGAACACGGCTGTTATTTGTGACAATGGATAACTTATGGTTGCTTGCATAACACCCAGGATGACCTTCGCTCCTCTCCAACGCGATAAAAGACCTTACTCATCGGCAGTTCCCACGTGCTCCCTGTTGGTTGGTGAATTGATGTTAAGATACAGATTATTTTAAATTCGAATTACTTTTGATCTTCACAATTCACAATTTATTTATTCGTACAACTACTTTCATTGTTTCTATCTGATCGATTGGCTTTGCAAGCTTCGTCAGGGTTCGGCACTACCCGATACAAACAATGAGCATAAATTATAAAGTTAATTTCCACAAACAAACAACGAAAAAAGTGGAATTGCAAAAACCATGAACCTGAAAAATGTGCTTGATAGCACATTTCACGCTTTCTGTTTCGTTACGTTTGAAGAAAGTTTTTAAGATTAATGGCTAAGGATAATTCGATGCAAAATGTCAAAATATAAAAAATATGCGGAAAAAAGAGAGCTGTTTATACCATTTCACTCGTAATGGGTTGGAAAACGTTGAGAAATTTAAAAGATCATCCTGTGTTTACCTTGTTATTTTTTTTTGTTTCTTCTCAACGGGACGGTCTCGTGATACAGTCGTCAACTCGCACCGCGTAACAACATTGTCCATCGTAGGTTCAATCCCCGTATCGACCGTGCCCCGTAACGATGACTTTGACCACCATATCCGACTGTGCATAGTCTTTGTCTCAATAGCCTGTTACGAAGAAAAGGGCAATATAATATAATCATTTACGTGTGTTGTCCTATTATACACCCATGAGCATAATTTTCTCCCTTCGTGTTTTCCTTCCCATGCGCCAGTGATGTCAAACTCGTTTTGGGACGCGGGCCGGAATGCAGTTAAAAATATTCTTTCGGTTCTGCAGTTCAGCGCAAAGGGGAGGTTTCACTAATTCAAATTCCAATTTTAAATCTGTATTAAAATCTATTTTGTCTAATAAAAAACAAAAAAAAAAACAGGCCGGAAGGATGAGGTGGTTGTGGAGGTTTTTTTTACCTTTTTAAAGATTCTACTTAAGTATTGACTTAATGGGCATATTAATGATTTTCCCCTGTTGTGGAAGAATTTTCAAATAATAATAGATTTTAATGTAGGTCAACTGTTAGTTTTCCTTAGCCGTGGCTTTCTATCGGCTAAAATCATTAAAGACAAATCCTTGGACCTAGAATCATACCTACATATTTTGATAAGCTCTAACAAATCGATTCATAACAAAAAAAAAATCCCAAAAATTGTTGATTATGTAGAAATAAGGAATAGGGAAATAAAACGGTACTAAGCGAACCAGTTCATGATATTTACTCATATCTTCAGTGGTTCAGTCCTAAATCGAAAATTTTATAATTCTTATGTTCAGTTAAGCGAGTACAACAAATTGAGCCAGTATCTAAAAACACTCATCGAAAACCTAGCGTAGCCATTTAAATAATTTTCGGAACTAGTATTCTAAACTGAGGTCATTTAATAGACACACGAATTATAAACGCAGCCTTTAGACAGCGCCAATGACTAATAACGATAACTCATAATTATAACACTACATCGGTAAATATTGGCTAGCCATGAGGTCATTTGATTTTCGGCAGAAACATGATGAAAAAGTACCCCCATCAGTGAAGTAAAGAACGTGGTGTTCCATTGCGTAGTTTCTAAGCCAGACAATGAGTGAAAATATGAGGAGTATGTCTTTAGGCTACCGCCACTTATAATAAAACCTACACACGCTACTTATAATAGCCACACACGCTACATGCCGTCTTTGCGGTCCTGCTTCATGCAAAAAAACTGCCAAATACATTCGCGGGCTGCATTTGGCCCACGGGCCGTATGTTTGACATGTCTGCCATAAGCCAATTTAAAAACTTTAAAAAAATCTTCGATATATCTTAATTTTTACAGTGGATTGATTGTCACACAAACGGGCAAACAATCCAATTGTTTCAGGACAGAAGATCAGATAATCGCATCGATTGCAATACTTTTCTCGCATTTTATGCTCATCCCATCGTACTGCACGGTACAAATGAAGGAGGTCCTCGGTACGCACAACGGGCGTTTATTTTACGCACGCAAGCACGCACACACACACTCACAAGTGTGACTACACAGTCAAATCGCAAGGCCTCCTAGTTTCCGAGGCTAGATTCCAAGCGTGTTGCCTGCCTGCCAGTCAATCTGCCTATGGAAATGTGTTCGAAGCCGGCCCAGAAACAATCAAAGTACACCCCGACCGACTCCGGCAAGCTAATTCGCATACAAACATGTATGAAGAAGGGGCAGATGCAACACACCCAAACATTACAACGTTGCCGCTATTCTCAAGAATGTGTTGGGCCGCTTCGAGCACATTCCCTTTCCTTGTCACTCGCGCACGATGCACGCATGGAAGGATGAAAAGCAGCATGTGCTCTGTTTCATGCGTCGTACTAGAGCATCCTTTTCCGTCAGGCTGTTTGCGCTGTCGATGCTTGCTAGCTAGCAGAAGGCAAGCGTCGAATCAAACTCTCTCTTCCCGCTTTCCTGAAGTAGCGCTGCACTGCTCTACCTATCAGCTCTTTTTCCACCAAACAGCCGAAAGACTCGTTTGATTATCGCATGGATCGCCACCGAAACGCCCGCTCCGGAGCGCTTGGCATTTCGAGGATGGGTAACTTTACGCACGGGGACGAACCAGGACCGCACACGCACACCGTTTCTGAGGGTGTTCCTTGAGCGAGATCTTGCGACCAATGGTAATTGTTTTAAGCGGTTCCTTTTTCGTTATTAGCTATGCATTGCTAAACGCAAGCAGGACAAACACTTCTAAAAACATGCTTGTGATACCCCAAAAGACCATCATTCAAGTGAAAATTGTAATACATGCCGTAGTGCAGCAATGCACCGGTCACTGACACTTGCCGTGTGGGAAGTGGGATGAAATGTGTTCCAGAGCATAGTTTAAGGGGTCTGTACAGGGGGCGTGGTACCGACATTTGCGCCCTGTTTTATTTCAACCTAAAACAGAATTTGAATTGGCGCTGCAATACGCACGTGTGTTCGCCATCTCTCCGCCTTTCGTTATCAATCGGTTGGAGGAGCGACAGATCGTTCCTCAAGACCAGGTATGTCAAACTGGTGGCCCGCGGGGTACATGAGGTCCCTGATGGTTCTGTGTCCGGCTCGCAACACTACGAAGTTATGATTAATTCAGTTTATATTTGAAATGGTATATCTTTAACATCGATAATAGACACAGATATTGCGGTAGCGAATGTATTTCTGGGTTAACGAGTGGCCCTCCGAACAAATAAGTTTGATTACATCTGGTTAAGATTATGGGACCAAGATCCAACGTCCGGCATTTTCTATTAATGCTTTGCTAATCAAAACATCTTTGAATTCTGGATACTTTGAAATCATAGCTTGATTTCCAGCATTAGCATTAAGATTCAGAGTTAGGAATAATAGCAAGAAAACTATAGAGTGATTGATTGCGTGACAATTAGGAGTGACCATATCGGATCGGAGAGTCGGATTAGATCGAGCGTTCAAGAGTAGTACATTTTCATGATCTTTGTGAGGCCCTTAGAAAAATCTCTTTGTTATCACCGTGCCCTACATGGAAAATCTCTTTCAATTTTCACTAGATTGCATCCAAAATATCCTGCTTCGAGCACGACTAGAATAAAACTCTGTTTTCTTGTTTTTCTGAATTTTCTCTCAGAATATTCGTTCCTCTAAGTCTGTACGTCGAGTCGCTTGGCTAACGTAATCCAAAAGTCCAACAACTAACAAGTGTTTTTAATATATACAGTAGAACGTCGATTATCCGGGGGTGGATTAATTAATTTTTTTACAACAGTTCAATCGTGGCGAACATTTGCGGCAATAGTTATGTTGGTTAACGATATTTTTTTACAGCTAATTAGTGTCTTTGATTTGATTTTTGTTCATGAACAGTAGTAAACCTATAGTTATTGATTAAAATAATTACATTACCGGTTATATGTTAAATTTTACCGGAATTTTCCGTCATAAATTTCTACAGACGACCGGGCTTTCGTGATACAGTCGTCAAGTCGCACGACCTAACAACATGCCCGTCAAGGGTTTAAACCCCGAATGGGCCGTGCCCCCATACGTAGAACTAACTACCCTGCAATGGTTAATAAAAACAAGTCACAGAAATCCAAGCCTACTAGTGTGTGGTACCAGGTGTGGTAGGTCTTGACCGACAGCGGCTGTTGTGACAATGAAGAAGATGAATCAATAATGATTGTTGGCTTAACCGTGTGTAATCAAGGTATTTTATTATGGGTTTTGATAACACTACAATTTTTTTGGAGATTGCCAACATAAGTTTAAAAACCCAATAAATAAAAATATATACACATTGAATGCTGTCTAAACACTTCTTGACTTCGAAAGTAATGCTCTTAGGTCCTTTTCGTCTCAGTTGGTGAATGCCAACGTATGCACGATGCCCCTTTCCTAATTTTAATAATTTATGCTATTATTTTGATAGTTTTGCTGCTGATATCGTTGACCGAGTCGTTGTCGTTATCAATGTAAATTAACACGCTACCTCACAATCGTCTTCGTCGTATTGATCGTCACTCTAATTCTTGCTGCTTCATGTTTGAAATATCTCTTCTACCAAACATATATTTTCTGTTTGTGATATGTGTCTATCGTAATGGTATACGTTCTAGTCCAGCAGAGCGCAAGACCACCGTGTGTATTGCAACCTCGTGGAGTCTTCCCAAAATACGATCCTTGTTATGCGATTAGCTGTGAAATTCTAAAGCAGACTTGTGCGCAACATGTATGAATTTTGACATCCGTTTGGATCAGTCGGTAAAAAAAAAGAGCGGAGCTAAAAAGCAAAAATCCTGTTCACTGCTTCGCTGTTGACACATTAGGATCAAATTCTTCTTATCGCAACAGGTGCGTCTGGCATGAGCATTAGTAGTCTGATGTGGTAATAAGGTCGTTCAGCTTGCTTCTTACTAACTTTGCCACAACACGGAAACACTCACACGATAACACCTGAGTAGGAAATCCTCGCTTTTTTCTATTTCTGCTTTGCAATAGTTTAGAAAGAAGATTTGATAGCGCGAAAGGTTTTACGATCTACTTGAACTCCGGTCTCCGAATCAAGTGTGACCTGCAAGAGTCTGCAATGCGTCTGGCTATCATATCGTTAAGTTTTTAAATCCAATTATATATTCGTTTTTGTTACTTTTGACTATTAAAAAAATCAGTCAATCGATGAGTTAGTAAAATTTTCAACTCTAGGGAATTAAAGGCATTTAAGCTTTTATATTCAAAAGATTAATTTGGAGCAACAACATGCTGCAGATTATACGTTGCTTTATTTGAATTTTGACAAAAGTTTTTTTATTTATTTTCTAGAATTCAATTTAAAAAAAATGATTGAAACAACACACATTTTTGGAGACAATAATCTTCTTTTACAAATGACCAAAGTTTACAACTCACTACGAAATAGTGTAGATTTTAGCATAAGCTTAAGTAACTTTAAGACTTTCTGCATAGTTTGGTTTGGCGATTTTAAGAACATATAATTTATTTTACCGTTCGTTGTGTACGTACTATGTGTATTAGTTATGTCATTGTGACAGATTAATTTCGGTCGGTTTTGTTATTTACTATTTATTTTATTGTTATAAAAATAAGGATGTTATGCAGGCTTGCGATAGGGGGAAGACATATATCTAAAAATAATAAAATTACAATTACCTCACATTCAATGTGAAATAAACAGCCAAAAACATGTGAACTCAGCTTTTAAATTTCTATATGAAAAGTAAAATAATTAGTTCCAGAACCGTAAGTGTGCTGGTTAAGGGTATGCATATGAAAACAAATGGACAATGATACTAATTTTTTTTTAATTAATCCATGTTCTTGAAAAAGTGGTCGATTTTGTTCTTGTTTTTTTTATTTAAATTACTCCCCGAATATGTCGTTTTTAGATCGCAAAACAGGATAAGATTATATACTAACATATCAAACATATCAAAGCAGACTAACATATCAAACTGGAAATGATACTATGGTTTAATTCGAACCACAAAAAGTATCCGGGATTCAAAGATTGCTTAACGAAGGTTTATTAGACAATTTTTGACGTTAGATCTTGGATCCATGATCTTGAGGAACGATCTGTCGCTCCTCCAACCGATTGATAACGAAAGGCGGAGAGATGGCGAACACACGTGCGTATTGCAGCGCCAATTCAAATTCTGTTTTAGGTTGAAATAAAACAGGGCGCAAATGTCGGTACCACGCCCCCTGTACAGACCCCTTAAACTATGCTCTGGAACACATTTCATCCCACTTCCCATACGGCAAGTGTCAGTGACCGGTGCATTGCTGCACTACGGCATGTATTACAATTTTCACTTGAATGATGGTCTTTTGGGGTATCACAAGCATGTTTTTAGAAGTGTTTGTCCTGCTTGCGTTTAGCAATGCATAGCTAATAATGAAAAAGGAACCGCTTAAAACAATTACCATTGGTCGCAAGATCTCGCTCAAGGAACACCCTCAGAAACGGTGTGCGTGTGCGGTCCTGGTTCGTCCCCGTGCGTAAAGTTACCCATCCTCGAAATGCCAAGCGCTCCGGAGCGGGCGTTTCGGTGGCGATCCATGCGATAATCAAACGAGTCTTTCGGCTGTTTGGTGGAAAAAGAGCTGATAGGTAGAGCAGTGCAGCGCTACTTCAGGAAAGCGGGAAGAGAGAGTTTGATTCGACGCTTGCCTTCTGCTAGCTAGCAAGCATCGACAGCGCAAACAGCCTGACGGAAAAGGATGCTCTAGTACGACGCATGAAACAGAGCACATGCTGCTTTTCATCCTTCCATGCGTGCATCGTGCGCGAGTGACAAGGAAAGGGAATGTGCTCGAAGCGGCCCAACACATTCATGCGAACAGCGGCAACGTTGTAATGTTTGGGTGTGTTGCATCTGCCCCTTCTTCATACATGTTTGTATGCGAATTAGCTTGCCGGGGTCGGACGGGGTGTACTTTGATTGTTTCTGGGCCGGCTTCGAACACATTTCCATAGGCAGATTGACTGGCAGGCAGGCAACACGCTTGGAATCTAGCCTCGGAAACTAGGAGGCCTTGCGATTTGACTGTGTCGTCACACTTGTGAGTGTGTGTGCGTGCTTGCGTGCGTAAAATAAACGCCCGTTGTGCGTACCGAGGACCTCCTTCATTTATACCATGCAGTACGATGGGATGAGCATAAAATGCGAGAAAAGTATTGCAATCGATGCGATTATATGCTTCTGTCCTGAAACAATTGGATTGTATGCCCGTTTGTGTGACAATCAAACGACTGTACAAAATTAAAATATATCATAGAAAAATGTGTAGAAATTACAAAAAATTTAATATAGGAAGGAAACACAAAGGGAGAAATTATGCTCATGGGAGTCTAGGACGATGCGTCGTACTTGCTCAATGCTGCGCTTCTTTCACCAGATCATTTTCTCTCCCATTCCAGCACGTTGTCTTGATGCCAGATTTAACCACGGCCCTAAAAATGTTACAATGTGGATTATGTGGGACCGTTTTCCACAAACAAATGAATGGGGTGTTATGTTGCTCGCGAGACCTCGTCCATCCTTGTCGATTGTGCCGAAATTGTAGGCCTCATCGAAAAAGGTATGCTTAAAAGCGTGTGCCGTGCGTTGGTCGAAAAAGGGGGTGTGCTCCCTCGCTACCGTTTCATATTGTTTTCAATATAGCCATCGGTACTATCTTTACCCGCTAGCAGCATAATTGTGGCGTGCAGCGTAGGGTCGGTACCGCTAGTGAGTGAGTGAAGTGAAACTATATGTTGCTCTTTCTCTTCGATGCAGCGTTGGACGGATGAGGGATGAAGAGCACATAAAACCAGCGATGGATGGATGTGTTTGTGCGTGCGTGCAAGCATAGGTTGGTCGGGGTTGTATGCAAGTGTGTAGTTCATTTCGTGCGCAGCTCTTGCGAGGGATGCACGCTCGTCTGTGTGTCGTCGTGTCGTTGTACAGCAAGAATTAGTTAATATAAAGGCGCGAATAGTGCGTTAATCGAATATCATACTCTTTATCTTGGTTTATTGTGTTTCGAAAGGCAAACATCTGATTGATTACAGTGCAATACGCTTTCCAAATCGACAGTGCAGCTGGCAATAGTTGTCGTCGAAAAGGTTTGGCGTTCGTCGAAGCTATGAAGCTAGCGATGTAAACGCTGCTTGTCGCCGTCGTGGTGTGCGTGTGATCTTTTGGGGAAGTGTGTGATGTTTTATGTGGCTGTCACTTGGAAGAAGAAAAATGGGCACGCAGTGATCTAAACAGAGAAGACTAACAACAAATTAAAAGATAAAGTCAACACAGAGCAGTTACGGCGAATACTCTACGCAACGAACAAAGTTGTACAAAGTGATTGTGAACGTCCATGCGGTGTGTGGAGTGTGTGCCGCTTCCCGTCGTACCGAAGGCACGCGGAATGTGTGATGGAAACTTGGTTTGTGACACCAGCCTTGGTGAGCGTGAAGATTTAGCCCAGTAGGGGAACCTCATAAAATGACGAAAAAGACAAAGCCCAAGATAGAATCGAGTGATTCGATCGAAACGGTTACTAAACCGGACAGTGATTCTGTACAGGTACGCGCCATTCGAATAAGTAATCAATTGTGTTATAATGTAACTGCTCTTAGGTTCGCTCCGCCCCTCATCGGTGGGCAAAAATAGCGCATGGAAAGATCGACAATAGCAAACGAAAGTAAAACATCAACATGTCAGCTATGTTCGTTGTGAATACGGAAGGACGGAAAAACGATGATACGGGAGAAGTTATGATACACGAACAATACATGCTGTGGG